>NW_027202604.1:4460000-5712500 GCF_024711535.1 Dipodomys merriami | reverse complement strand
CTCTGTATTTATTTTTTTGCCATTTTCAAGCATAATGCTTTACCTAAAAACCCTTCAACACACATATTATAAGAGTTAAGGAATTAAGGCCATATTCTGAAGACTTCTACCTATTAAAAACAATCACGCTTAAGTAACCAATTTAGGTAGCCTCAGAATAGGTAGCTACTGGGTTCGAGAATTCTCACTAGTATTGTTCTAGAGGATTCTGAAGAGTGACAGTGGGTGTTTTCTGCCACCATTATCCCCACCATTCTGTGAAAATGTCAGGCAGAAAATCGACTAAAGAGACCCAATATAAAGTTAGAAACTTGCCCAAAACTCTGAAGTATTATTTCTGATGCAGTATTCTTAAGCTACAAATACATTTGTCTAAGACTCTGAAGTATTAGTATCAAAAGGTATGACATAAATTGGTGACACATAAGTATATCTTAAAATGGAGGTCAAATTAAGGATGACATGTACTCAAAATGGTTTATATGTTTCATCTTTTTGGGAAAGAGGGGAAAAATGTGGTTCTGCTAGCACTTAGAGAAATTACTTGTTCTCAGGTCACAGATCAGCCAACAACCAGAATCAAAGCCTGAAAACTCTTCCATCAGACACAAGCACTCTGCAGGGTTGACTATGGAGGGAAGGAAAGTATGGGACAAGTCAGGTGGCAGTGGATCTTGCCTTTCATCCTAGCTGCTCAGGAAAATTACAGTTCAAAGCTAGCCTACACAGAAAAGTCTACAAGTGTCTACTTCCAATTCACCAGCTAAAAGCCAGACTTGGGGAATGGTTCAAGTAATAGAGAGCCAGCCAGGAGCTGAGAGAGTGTTAGTTGAACCCGTGGCATCACAAGATGGATGCAAAATCTGCTTGTGGTACCAGTTTCTCCATGGCTATTTCTATCCCTCAGGCACCATGGAACCATACATAGAACAGAGTTTGAGAAAGTTCACCATCACATTTCAAATCAATGGGGTGACTAGAAACTGACAAAAGATGAGAGACACCAGTGCCGTATGCTATTTGATTCTAATAAAAAGTGAGAACCATCTATCAACTCTGTAAAATTTAAAGACAATGTAGGATGCATGTTGTTACTTTCTAAGTTGAAAAAGATGAAGGGACATTTTAACTTGCCTGACATATACATATAACTCACAGAATACCCTTGCCCCAATTCTCCTAGGTTCTGACTTTTCCTTTCTGGATTTTCTTAACCACTAGTTGGCTTGACAAGTTCAAACCCATGGACTACTGATACTATAAAACTTCTATCCATCAAAATCTCCTGCTGCAGCTTTGATATTCTCACTAAAAATCATGAGATGAGAGCAAATAAACAGCTTGTTTCTCTTCAAGCAAAGTGTCAACTGTGTGTACTTAAGGTGGAAATAGTTCTCTGTTTAATTAACCTGTTAGGCAAAATATTCCGATTCTCAAAAACTCCCAGAGGATGAAGTACAGAGAAGCACTTCTTAGCCCTTAAGCTAAACCATCAAAACAGATTACAGAGAATCCTTTTGTCTTCCTCAACACAATCTGTAGTACACAGGATAATGTGCTCCTTACAATGCTTCAACTGTGACACAGTGGAAAAATTACTTCTTTCTGAGAACATTTTCAGCCTTTGGAATGTTTTTGGTCTCTCAGAAAGTCAAAGGAAATCTACTAGTGTTTGCTTGCCTGAGTTTATGCCCATTGTGTTTAAACAGAATAAACTCATTTTCAAATTTCTTTGCATAGAACGCAAAACGCTAGCTGAGCTAAAACATTGTGCTAATCTTAAAGAGAACTTTCGTGATTGCAGCAGAACTGGCTAGTGTTGTTATTAAATTAAAACATGTTCAATGTAACAGGTGTAAGTGTTTTAAACTTGTCTCATGGTGTTCTCTTCAATGAAGTCTGAAGCTACATAATCACTTACAGCTTTTTTTCCCCCTGTATTTGTTGAGTGTGGCTCTGTCCTTGAGCTTTTCTCCTCAAGGCTAGTGTTCTACCACTTGAGTGACAGCTCCACTTCCTAGTTTGTGTGGCTAACTGGAGTTAAAAACTTAGGGTATTTCCTGCCTGGGTTCATTTTGAACAGTGATCCTGCTAGTATTCAAAGCATGACCCACTGGCTCCTGGCATCTTATAGCTCTTAAAAAGAACCATTGTTTCCTTCCTTCCTTCCTTCCTTCCTTCCTTCCTTCCTTCCTTCCTTCCTTCCTTCCTTCCTTCCTTCCTTCCTTCCTGTCTTCCTTCCTTCCTGTCTTTCTTCCTTCCTTCTGCCTCCATTCCTCCATTTTCTCCTCCTTCTTTCCCTTTGGCTGAACAGTCTTGTCCTGTTCTCCTTTTTCTCCTCTTGCTCCCTTCTTCTATTCCCAGAATGCTATCATATCATGCAAAGGAACAGCATAGAGTCATCTTTTCTATGTTAATTAATTTTGAATATTCACAATTACTAGACAAAACCAGTAGGAAAGAAAAGCAAAATAGTCACTTGCCTGGATATCCCTCCCTCTGCCTATCTGCCTTCTGTGTAGTCTCCCTGATCCTTCTCCTGGAGCTCCTGGAAGAAATACTCTGGGTTTGTGTTGACTGAGTGAGTGATATGGGCAGGTGCATTAAGTTAGATTTTGTGGTTTTACCTCCAGCCCAACAGGTAATACAGAGAACAGGGTGTGGAATGAACATTGTCCAAAAGTATCCTTTGAAAGCATTTTAAAGATTCACTGTTGTCATTACCTGTGTGTCAATATGAGAAAAAATGAAGAACAGAAGAGACACATTGAGGATCTGGGAGAAAATTATTATGGAACAGGGCATTTTTTCATGATTCCCTTCCAAAGATCCTTAAGTATAGTCTATCCTAAGCCCATTCTTTATTTCTTTTATTCCTTTTTGCTGCTGCTTCTTGTTCTTCTCATTTTTCTTTTCTTCTTCCTGTTTCTGTAGTTAATTCTCTCTCTCTCTCTCTCTCTCTCTCTCTCTCTCTCTCTCTCTCTCTCTCTCTCTCTCTCTCTCTCTCTCTCTCTCTCTCACCATTCTAGTATTGGGATTCAGCTCAAGTCTCACATTTCCTAGACAAGTACCATTTGAACAATGCCTCTAGCACATTCTTGGCTTGGGTGTGTGTGTGTGTGTGTGTGTGTGTGTGTGTGTGTGTGTGTGTGTGTGTGTGTGTGTGTGTGTGTGTGAGTGTACACGCGCATGTGCTTGTAAATTTTCACTTTCTCCCTTTATTCCTGAATTACCTCTCACCCTAACACCACTGAACCCAACTCCTCTTCCTGGTAGTTATTTTGATAAACAGGTTGTTGATTTGGATTAATTTTGGGAGTGTCTGATTTTATGACCAGCCTGGACTGTTATTCTCCTGTATTTCCTTTGGTCACTAGGCTGACAAGCAAGTGCCATTGTGCCCAGCCATAGTGCTTTCTCCGTAGTTTGGGATAACAGGCTTACACCACCACACCCATTCATTGTTGAGATGGAGTATTATGTACTTCTATGCTCAGGCTGGCTTTGAATTACAATCCCTTAATATCTGTTTCCCAAGTGGCTAGTATTATAGTTTATGGATCCCTGACTGAATTTTAAAGCCTACTTGCACCTTTAATTTTGTATAGTTACTAATTTTAAAGTACAGAACTCAGGGTCTTCAATGGATTTAGCATTCAGTATCCGTTACTAGACACTGGAGAGTCCTTGATTCTGTGTAGCTCTTTACATTGTCACTTAATGATGTCTTCTACAGGGAACTGAGCCTGGTGCCTCAAGACGCAGGGACTGAGAGCCTGAGGTATTTCAGATGCTCACAAATCCCTGCCAGCAGGGAGGCTTACTGGATTCCACCCATAAAGTAGTACTTTATGGAACTTGGAGGAAAGGAACTGGACCTACTTAGGATCCCATGATTTTTCAACTCCCTGACTCCACAAAAGCAAGCAGAAAACTCAGAGCCAGTAACAGCTTTCTCCATAGGGGTCCAAAATCCCAAAATGTTTGGTAAACACCTCTATCTTTATGTTGACTCATTTTTTTTGTTTGAGTGACAAGAAATGTTTGTTTACTTACAAACGAAGATATCTACATACTTATACTCCCAGCCCAAAGCTGATGTTCAAACCTCAATAGCTCTCTCCTACTGCATCCATGTTTCCTTATTCACTAACTTCCCTTGTAAAACCTGCATTACTTTGTTGGAATTATTTGAAATTGTATCCTTTTTGTTTTATATTGTTATACATGGTAAAAATCATACTACACAGCAATTACGAGGATGGAATACTTTATCATTCACAAATATTTCCTTTCTAAATATTAGTCTATCCTCTGGTTTGATTCAAGAAATGCAGATTTGAGATGGTATAACTTGCATCCAATTTTTTTATGCATGTACTGATATTGGGAAATGCAAATGTTTTTAAGTTCTGAAACTAATGTCATTTTAAAATGTGAAGACAGGGCTGGGAAGGTGGCTCAGTGGTAGAGTGCTTGCCTTGCACACCTGAGGCCCTGGGTTTTATTCCTCAGCACCACATAAGCTGAAAAAGCCAGAAGTGGAGCTCTGGCTCAAGTAGCAGAGAGCTAGCCTTGAGCTAAAGAACTAAGGGACAGTGCCAGGCCCAGAGTTCAGGCCCCACAACAACCAAAACTAAATAAAACTAAATAAAAAATGTGAAGACAGAATGGGGAGCACATGAGGAATTCCTACAAATGGGGTACAGGAGGCTCCTGGTGGTAATCTTACCTATTCCAGAAAGGAAGATGCAGAAGATCATACTTCAAGGCCCACCCAGACAGATAAGTCTAAGACATTCTAACTGCAATTAAACATCAAAAGGCTGGACTGGAGACATGGCTCAAGTGGTAGACCACCGGCCAATCAATCAAGCAAGGATGAAGACCCCTGAATTCAAACCTTTGTACTTACTTCAAGTTACTTCGTCTCCCATTGTGGGTGATGCTGCAAGCATATCGTGGTTCAGTGAATTAGGATCACCAGAGCCTGCTAGGCTGGAGTTTTTGTGCCAGTTTTCACAAGTGTGGCAGTGTGAAAACACTATGTGAGTCACTACAACAGGCCTGCTGGGGAGTAATGGCAGGGTTCACTGCAGCCACAGGTGATGTTGTGGCCACATGTCCTGACTGCATGATGTTGTCACGAGGACAACGTAGTGCCACCAAATGAGGCCAGACAGACAACCAAACAGGTTTTGGGCATACCCAAGATATTAATGGATATCATAGCTCTGGGGAACCAATTCCCTTGCACCTCCTAAAAAATTGGATTTAAGGGGAGTCAGGAATCCTCATACTTCAGTTGAATGTTGACTTTTACATTTAATCTAAAGCTCTTTCTATGGCTATTTGCATTCTCTGCAAACTGTTTATTTAAATAGACCCTTTATTATACTTCTGATTCACACCGAAACCTATGGAACCCATCAACAAAAGAAAAGATAGACAAATCATTTAATTTTGATAAATTCATTTTAAATTGTATTTATTAATAAAGATGGGGGCTTTATTTGAAATAAGGAAAGATAGTGGTAGTGCAATAAATAATGGAATAAGTACCACATGTGAGGAAACAGCTTTTCATCTTTCAGGATCTAGGACATCTGAAACATGGTCCAGCTCTTTGCTGAGTCAAGCTAGTTTTCAAGCAAGAGATGGTGACTAAAGAGTCATTAATGAGTCGCCACTGGAACATCCTACTAAAGCAATCAAGCTGTAGGTAGAGAAGACTTGTGTTAAGAGAAAGTAAAATAAACTTTCAGTCTTATTAGAAAGCTGGACCTGTCTCTTGAGTCCTATTACAGAGTTTGATCTTCTACATTTCAAATTTCTGCCTTTGGCAGCCTGTAGGAGCTTCAGCGTTGGAAAACGAGCGTTTGGTGGATTTTTTAAATCTCAAGTGTCCTGTATTTGATGAGTCACCGTTTCCCATTGTGGCAGAGGTTGCAGGAATGGCTTGGTTCAGGGATGAATTAGGGTCACGAGAGCCGGTTTGTCTGGAGATTTTCTTGCCAGTTTTCTTCCGTCTGGTAGTACTAACAACACTGTGTGAGTCGTTACCAGAGTTGTGTTGGGGAGTAATGGCAGAGTTCACTGCAGGCATAGGCATGGACATGGCCATATGTCCTGTTTGCATGTTGGTGTCATTAGGTGGTTGCATTGTAGGCACAGTTAGGTCAATAATTGGTGTTTGCAAAGGTACTGGTTGGCTCAGAGACAAACTGTCAGGTTGTCCATTGAAGACCCCGACTGTGGGGTCTGGAAGGGCACCAGCAGTAGATGGATGGCCAGTGTGTGGGCCTGGCCCCCGCATGTGCTGGGATTGTATAAATTGACTGTGGGAGTCTTGGTTGCTGGAAATAATGCCACCGTGTGGCACATAGGCAGGAGCAGAATGGTCCTGGTTCACTACAGAGAGGTTTGTCAAGACGGTTGGAGATGGAAAGATCGAAGCCTCTGACGGATGCGTTATATCCATCATGTTATCGTCATCGTCCATGGACGGTTTTAGTGGTGGGGAAGAGCCACTTCTGTGAACAATGACAGCTGCTTGGTCCATGTTGGGAAGGACCGGGGGAGCAGAAGATAGCGGAAGAGAGGGATTGTACATTTGATGTACAACAGGGATCACATTGACGGAGTCATTAGGTGGTTGCATTGTAGGCACAGTTAGGTCAATAACTGGTGTTTGTAAGGGGACTGGTTGGCTCAGAGAGAAATTATTGTCAGGTTGCCCACTGAAAACCCCAAGAGTGGGGTGTGGAAGGGCACCAGCAATAGATGGATGGCCAGTGCGTGTGCTTGGTCCCGGCATGTGCTGAGATGGTATAAACTGATTGTAGGAGTTCTGATTGCTAGAAATAGTGTCACTCTGAAGCACATGGGCAGGAGCAGGATGGGCCTGGTTCACTACAGAGAGGTTATTTGTCAAGATGGGAGGAGATGGAAAGATCGAAGCCTCTGATGGATGTGTTGTATCCATCATGTTATCGTCATCGTCCATGGACGGTTTTAGTGGTGGGGAAGAGCCATTTCTGTGAACAATGACAACTGCTTGGTCCATGTTGGGAAGGACCGGAACAGCAGAAGATATTGGAATAGAGGGATTGTACATTTGATGTACAACAGGGATCACATTGACAGAGTCATTAGGTGGTTGCATTGTAGGCACAGTTAGGTCAACAACTGGTGTTTGTAAGGGGACTGGTTGGCTCAGAGAGAAATTGTCAGATTGCCCACTGAAAACCCCAAGTGTGGGGTCTGGAAGGGCAGTAGCACTAGGTGGGTGGCCAATATTTGTTGCAGGAGTGACCTGGTTCAGGAATGAATTAGTGTTACGAGAGCCTGTGTGTCTGAAGATTTTCTTGCCAGGAGTTTTCTGTCTGGCAGTGTTGCAAACACCAGAAGAGTCACTACAAGAGGTGTGCTGGGGAGTGATATCAACGTTCACTGCGGGCACAGGCATTGGCATGGCCATATGTCCTGCTTGCAGGTTGGTGTCACTAGTCACAGTTAGGTCAATAATTGGTGCTTGCAAAGGTACTGGTTGGCTCAGAGACAAACTGTCAGGTTGTCCATTGAAGACCCCGACGGTGGGGTGTGGAAGGGCACCAGCACTAGATGCATGGCCAGTGTGTGGGCTTGGCCCCGGCATGTGCTGAGATGGTATAAACTGATTCTGGGAGTCCTGCATGCTAGAAATAACGTCACTGTGTGGCACATAGGCAGAAGCGGGATGGGCCTGGTTCACAGCAGAGAGGTGGTGTGTCAAGATGGGAGGAGATGGAAAGATCGAAGCCTCTGAAGGATGTCTTATATCCTTCATATGATGATTGTCCATGGATAATTTCATTGGTGGGGAAGAGTCATTTCCATGAGTAAGGACAGCTGCTTGGTCCATGTTGGGATGGACCACAGGAGGAGAAGATATTGGAAGAGAGGGATTGTGCATTTGATGCACAAGAGGGATCACATTGACAGAGTCATTAGGTGGTTGCATTGTAGGCACGGTTAGGTCAATAACTGGTGTTTGTAAGGGCGCTGGTTGGCTCAGAGAGAAATTGCCGGATTGCCCACTGAAAACTCCAAGTGTTGGGTCTGGAAGGGCACTAGCACTAGGTGGATAGCCAGTATTTGTTGCAGGAGAGGCCTGGTTCAGGGATGAATTAGTGTCATGAGAGCCTGTGCTTCTGGAGATTTTCTTGCCAGGAGTTTTCTGTCTGGCAGTGTTGCAAACACCATAAGAACCACTACAAGAGTTGTGCTGGGGTGTATTATCAGCATTCACTGCAGGTACAGGCACTGTCATGGCCATATGTCCTGTTTGTATGTTGGTGTCATTAGGTGGTTGCATTGTAGGCACAGATAAGTCAATAATTGGTGTTTGCAAAGGTACTGGTTGGCTCTGAGACAAACTGTCAGATTGTCCATTGAAGACCCCAGTGGTGGGGTATGGAAGGGCACCAGCACTAGATGCATGGCCAGTGTGTGGGCTTGGCCCCGGCATGTGCTGGGATTGTATAAACTGATTGTAGGAGTCTTGTTGGTTAGAAATAATGTCACTGTGTGGCACATGGGCAGGAGCAGGATGGGCCTGGTTCACTACAGAGAGGTTGTTTGTCAAGATCGGAGGAGATGGAAACATAAATGCCTCTGAAGGAGGTGTTGTATCCATCATGTTATCGTCATCGTCCATGGATAATTTCATTGGTGGAGAAGAGCCACTTCCGTGAATAAGGACAGCTGCTTGGTCCATGTTGGGAAGGACCGGAGCAGCAGAAGATAGCGGAAGAGAGGGATTGTGCATCTGCTGCACAAGGGGGATCACATTGACGGAGTCATTAGGTGGTTGCATTGTAGGCACGGTTAGGTCAATAACTGGTGTTTGTAAGGGGACTGGTTGGCTGAGAGAGTAATTATTATCAGGTAGTCCACTGAAAACCCCAAGTGTGGGGTGTGGAAGGGCACTAGCACTAGATGCATGGCCAGTATTTGGGCTGGGTCCCTGCATGTGCTGAGACTGTATAAACTGATTGTGCGGGTCTTGCTTGCTGGAAATAGAGTCACTGTGTGACATTGTGTGCTGTGGTTGCACAACAGAGATGGCATTGATGGAATAGTGATCGTTTTGAGGGACCAAGGTTTGGGAAGAACAGGACTCCCTGGTAGGAGGTAGGTTGGTGGGGGCTGGCCCCATCCCAAGTTGCCCCTGGTACAGACTGCAGGGGATTTGGGGAACTGGATAGGTATAGGGTGTTGCAGGGGCAGTGGGGTCTGGGCCCATGGTGACATGGCCCTGAGGCGGACTGCAGAGCGCCTGGGGTACTGGTGGGCTGGTGGGCACTGGCCCATTCGGCAAGTGTCCTGGTTGCAAGCCACAGGGGGCCTGAGGCATTGGTTGTGGGGGAGGTATAGGTGGGCCGCTGGGTACTGGCCCATTCATAAAGTTTCCCTGTTGCAGGCTATTGGGAGCCTGCAGCAATGCACAGGAGTCAGTGGTGGAGACTTGGGGAGATGAGTAAATGATGGCTACAGATGGTGGTGTGGTATCCATCTGAACAATATCGTCATCTGTGGCCGGCTGCAGGCTCACATGACAGGATAGGCTGGGGGCGGCTGCAGCCATATCAGTGGTGGTAGTGTTAATGGGAAGTGGGACTACAGGAAGGGTGGGAAAGGGAAGAGGACGGGAATCAGGAGAAGTAGCAGTGTTAGATTCCTTTGTGCAGGGGAGAATGGAATGATCAGGAAGAGGAAGTTTGGAGGAGAGAGAAGTGGTAGGGGTTGCACCTCTCATTAAAGGGGCATGGTTTCCATTTTTATCATTTAGAACCCCCAGTTGAGAGGCTGGGGTACCAAAAGGAAGAGAGTCTGCAGGAGGAGCCAAAGAGGAAATGAGGATTTTAGGTGCTAGATCCTCGTTAGATTTTGATGAGGATGCTGGCACAATGTTGGCCCCAGCAGCCTGCTCTTCCACATTAGAGGTGTTAGGAAGAGCTGGGATGTTTAAAGTGCAGGCAGGCAGGGTCAAGAAGACATAAGTCTCTACAACAGGTGGAGGAACAGAAGAGGCAGTGTTGATGTCACTGCCATCTGTCACTTCTGTTCTCCCTGAGCATTTTGTCTTACTGATTTTACTATGAGTAGACTGAGTGGTGTTACAAATGTCCACGTCTTTCTCCATGTCCATGCATGGAAGTTTAGGAGGTGGGGGAAGCTCACCGCGACCCCACTGTACTGGTATTGGCACAATCTCTGGCAAAGGAAGAGCTGATGGCAATGCTCCTTTCCTTTTGGATGCTCTGTGAGCTGCCAGATTTGGGGTAGCAGGGCTTGCTGGTGGTCTAGCTGTGGGTGTTTCAACTGCCACCCCCTTCACTGACTCCAGGGAGTCCCGTGGTGGATGAGCTTTGGGCTTTACACCCACTGCCCCCTTCGCTGACTCCTGAGAGTATGGTAGATGAGCTCTGGGCTTTTCACTGTCCACTATCTTCGCTGACGCTTGGGAGTCTTGTGTTGGATAAACTTTGAGCTTTTTACCCACTACCCCCTTCGCTGACTCCTGGGAGTCTGGTGGTGGACTTGCGGTGGGCTTTTTGCCCTCCACCACCTTACCTGACTCCTGGGAGCGTGAGCAGTTCGGGGGCTGGTTTTCACCCAGATTGTCCGCGGTGGAACTATGCGAGCTGGGAATGTCACGGCCATGAGACTCGGTACCTAGAGGAGACACAAGCACCTTTTTGTTCCTTTCTACACTGGGAAGAGTCCCGGGCTGGGGAGTAAGGCAGCATCCATTGAGAGTAAGTCTCTCCTGATGGTCACAGGACGGCATGGTGCCGTTGCTCCATTGCTAGGTCGTCCCCTCCCACTGGCCTGTCCCTGATGGTCTCCCAGAATTTTGAACTCACCCTCTTGGCTTTCGAACTCGTCACTGCTTGAGTCGGGAAGAGGGACGTCCCACGGCATCCTGGGCACCACAAGATGATTGCGCGGTCTGGGTGTTGCAATTCGAGGTGTGGACTCGAGCTGACACGAAGGGGTGCTCGGGCTTCTGGGGGTTTCCAACCCCGAGTCTCCAGCTGGCAGCGGAGGCGCAGGTCTTTTTGGCGATCGCTCTGGAGACGCCGGAGGGCCCTGCCCCGGGGTGGTGTCCGAGGCCTCCGGCTCAGGGCACCTCCTCTTGGGGGCCCTGGGTGGACCGGCTGGTGGCGGCGCCGGCCTGGGACCCGGCCTGACCTTCCTACAGACGGGGCAGCGTGCAGGCTCGGGTCCTGAGCTGCGAACCCACCTCGGGAAGGTGAGGCCGCGCAGCTCATCATACACTTTACTGAGAACGTTTGCCATAACGGGGAAATATGTGCGAATTATCAGCTATGAGAGGGAGAAGGGGCGGCAGCGATCCTTCTCCTCGGGTCGCTAAGGACGCACTGCCCAGCCTGGCCTCTGTGACATCACCTGCGCATTCCACAGACCAAGTGCGCGCGCACGCGGAGGGCGCGCGGCAGGCTCGAAGTAACGTTTGAACCCCACTTTCTGATGGTCACACAGATGCTAGTGGCCCAGGCAGCCCCTGGACCCAGCATGAATGGGAGAAGCTCTCCATTCATCCACCTTCTTGCAATCCTAGTATCTGAGTTACTGTCTATTTCCATAGTCCATCCAGGACCCTCCTCCACATTTCTTATCTACAGTGAGCACAAGCACTTGTCCACAGGCATCATCTCCTCACATCAGGCTCCAGGGCACCAACTGTCAGCACAGCTTCATGCCCCTCTCTCTTGGACTTGAGTCTTGCACACTAAATGCATTTCGTTTAGGTGGAGGAATTCAACGGTGTCGTGGACTTCCTGTGGGCTTTTTGCCCCCCACCACCTTACATGATCCCTGGGAGTTTGATCAGTCTGGGAGTTGGTTTTCACCCAACCTGTCCTTGGCACAGCTTTGGGAGCTGGGGATCTCACAGGGTAACTACAGGAGACACCAGTATCTTTCAACATTGGGAAGATTTCCCTGCTGGCAAGTAGGGGAGCATCCACTGCAAGTGAAGGCTCTCCTCATGGATAGATTATATACGATCTCTTTGGATGTGTGCTAAAGAAATTTAGCAGCCTGTTATTCCATATAAATACCAAGCTAGTTTTCTGGTCTTTATGGAAGGTGTCGACAAATCACACAACTCATTGTTTTGCTAGCAAAGAATGGAACCTAATTTGGACTTTATGAGACACCAGTTGGGTGTACTGTTCAAGAACATTAGGGTCAAGTTAATATAAGTTTAGATTTCCTTATGCCCAAGACAAGAGTTCTCTTACTGGAGGTATGGACAAGGGATATATACATAGGATGATTGAAAGAGTTATAAATTTCACCAAGATAAGTAAAATTGGAAAACACATACCCATGACTTTGTCTTAGTTGTATCTTGTTGGTTTGATTCCCTACATTGCAGTAATTGTCTCTCTTATAAAGAATTATTTGTGTCACCATTATGCAGAGATCTCAAATACATGAGTGACAGAAGGCTAATGAAGTATATATGTATATACACATACATATATTTATATGCATTTTCTTGAAAATAACATGAACACAAAATACATATCTGTCTGTCTGTCTGTCTGTCTATCTATCTATCTATCTATCTATTCATCTATCTATCTATCTGTGCTGTTTTGTGTTTGAGTCAGGGTATCACCAGGACTCTAATTCATCATTCTCCTGCCTCAGATTCCCATGTGTCAGTATGCCCAATTTACTGTTTTAATTTAAAAATCTATTTAAGAGAACATTTACATATTGCACATAATGACAACTGTTGGTCATAACAACCATGAATTTAGCTTCAGGAATGTACGAATCTCATAGGTTTGAGAATTCCCACCAGAACGCACTAGTATTTTTCTGATTGGTGACCTGATATGTGATTCCTGCCCACACCATCCCCACTGTTCTAGGCAACTGTCACAGTCTAAAAAATAAGGAAACATAATATAAAATTAGAGATAATTTTGTCTAAAACTCTGAAATATTATTTCATAGAATGAGTATCAAAAGGCACGACTTAAAATAAATTGACGACATGGAATTATATCTAAAAATGAAAGTCAAATTAGGAATGATATGTACTGACGTGGTTTATATCTTTCATCTTTTTGGAAAAGAAAGAAGTGGTCTGCTAGAACTTGGAGAAATTACTTGTTATCAGGTCACAGACAGCCAACAACCAGAGTCAAAGTCTGAAAACTCTTCCTTCAGATACAAGTTCCCTGCAGGGTTAACTGTGGATGGAAAGGAAAATACAGGACAAACCAGGAAGTACAGACTCTCACTTGTCATCCTAGCTACTCAGGAGAGTATCCATCCTTCACAGAAAGGTCTACAAGTGTCTACCTCCAATTCACCAGCTAAAAGCCAGACTTGGGGAGTGGTTCAAGTGGTAGAGGATCAGTCATAGACTGAGAAAGAATGATAGATGAAACCCTGGCACTATAAGGCAGATGTAAAGTCTGTTTGTTGTTCTACAGTTCTGCAACCTTCAGTCACCATGGGACCATACATAGAACAGGGTTTGAGAGGGTTTATAATCACGTTTCAAATCATTGGGGTGACTAGAAACTGACAGTAGACGACTAGAGACAACAGTTTCATATACTGTTTAATTCTTACCAATAAAAAGTGAGAACAGTCCATCAACTCCCTGAATTTCAGAGACAATGGTAGGATGTTAATTCCAAGTTGGAAAAAGATGAAGACACACTGTAACTTTCCTGAGATAATATGTAAAACTGATAGACTTACTTTTAAAAGCCCCAATTCTCCCAAGTTCTGACTTGGAGCTCCTTTCTGGGTTTTCTTACCACTACTTGGCTGGATATTATTTTCATCGACATGCACAAAGCTAGAGACTGCACTATGGAACATCCTTTCATCAAAAGCCCCTAAAGCAGCTCTGATATTCTCACTAAATTAATCAGAGCAAGTAACTCATTTCTCCTCAAGGACAATGACAGCAAGCAAGGTATACATAGGATACAAATAGTTTCCTGTTAATTAAACTCATATATAAAATCTTCAGATTTTCACTATGATTAAACAGAGTTAATACTTTTTAAATTTATTCACATAGAAAACAAAATGCTAGCTGAATTGAAACATTGTGCTAATCTTCAAGAGAATTTCAGTGATCACAGGAGAACTAGCTAGTGTATTAAATCGAAATGTTCAACATAGTGGGCCTGAGTATTTTAACCTCGTCTCATGGTGTTCCCTTCCGTGAAGTCTGAAGCTCAATTGCTTCCTATTGCATTTAACAGGGCCCTTCCTTCCTTCCTTCCTTCCTTCCTTCCTTCCTTCCTTCCTTCCTTCCTTCCTTCCTTCCTTCCTTCCTTCCTTCTTCCCTTCCTTCCTTCCTTTCCTTCTTTCCTTCTCTTCCCTTCCTTTTCTCTTCCTCTTCTACTTCTTCCTCTTCCTTCTGACTTCCTTTCTTTCCCCTCTCTTGCTTCTCCAACTTCCCTTTTCCTCTCCCTCTCCTCCTCTCTCTTTTTCTCCCCTTCCTTTCCTCCTTCTTTCCCCACTTTCATTTTGGGTCTGAGATCAAAGAACCCATGCTATATTAATATTTATTGACTTTACAAACAATGCTAGACAATTCAGAGTGTTAAAGAATAAAGTTAAAAGCAGGACAAGAAACAGTCTTCAAAAACTCAATACTAAGAGCTAGAAACAGCAAAGAGCTCCTGTTGTTACAAGATGGAGTAGAGAACAGGAGCAAACAATGTGCTATGGTATTCACAAAAGCAATGAGATTAACTTTAGGAAGTATCATCCATGGCATATCAGCATCCTGAATAACATGGATTAGAGGTATGAGCCACCAGTGCCTGGTTATGTCCTTTTATAGAGAGTTGCAATGATCAGGGTAGCTGCTCTTGCCTGTGGATTTAGAACTAAAATTCTTATTTTCCTTATGTCTATCAAGTACACAGCAGGAGATTTTATACATTATGTGGACATTTCTGTCCTCCTTGCTCCATTTTTTCCTGTTCTTTTTCTGACCAGTAGCTTGAAGAAGGATCTGATAAGTCTAAGTAAATTTCTATTTTATTTTCTTTAGATAGAGTGATTGTGACTGGCCCTGTTCTGAGGCTTGGACCTCAAGATTGTTTCTCCTTTGGCTTTCCTAAAGGAATCTGTAATCGTTTTGATCCTGTATTAAAACAAACAAGTGTATTTTAAACCTGATGCTCAGCCTTGGCAGACATATTTGTTTCCTGTCTCTCTCACATGACACATTTTCTCTTGACTCAAAGGCTTTGCACATCCTTCCTGTGTTGACTGATAAAAGTCCATTTTTAATTCCTTCTTCTCAGTTCTTGACATAAATGTTATCTCCTCAGACATATCAGCTCCTGGTGAACCAACCCTTCCTCCACACTCCCTCATCTTCTCCTATTAAATATTCTGCTTTTAAATAAAATAGTATTTAAGTTTTTTTGGGGGGGGTGTCCAGTCATGGGTCTTTGAACTCTGGGCCTGGACGCTGTCCCTCAGCTCTTCAGCTCAAGGCTAGCGCTCTACCACTTGGGCCATAGCACCACTTCTGGCTTTTTTTTCTGTTTATGTGGTGCTGAGGAATCAAACCCAGGGCCTCATGCATGTAAGGCAAGCTCTCTACCACTGAGCCACCTTCCCAGCCCTAGAATAGTATGTAGTACAAAGTTAGTGCTTAAGCACATCACATTCAAAATGTTGGAAATGGTATGCCACCTATATTTAACTACTATTTCTTTTTTTGCCATAGATGTTTGCTACTACTAACAAATGCAAGTGTGATACCTGGGAGAGAGCCTGGTTGGTGCCAGGCAGTAGCAATTTAAACGAAACCCTCTTCTTTCTAGCTATTACCCACCTGTGCAAGCAGCCCAACCTACTTTGTTTGCTTCCATTGCCAAGGCTTAGATGGGAAAACCCAGGGAGAACCTGAATACCACAATGCAACAGCCTAAAAGCAAACCACAGAACAAGACACTTTCAGGGACTAGGAGGCAAAGATGGTGTGGATGCTGCCCTGTCTCCCTAGAAACCTGGGAAGTGCTTCAAATCCTGAGGATCTGAGCATGCCCAAGAAAGAAATGTTTGATAAATAAACTGATCTCATTCTGTCCTTTCATCTGAGAAACTCATCCAAGGTCAAGCATAGTGTTACAGATAGCTCTAAGGTCATGGCATCCAACACAAAAATAACTCTTTTACCATATCAGGCACTTAGAGTTCATGCTACCTTTTCTGTGAAAGATCTTCCACTTTATTTCTGAGGTTAGAAGTATATTTCATTTATTTTAAATCCGGAGAGAAAAAAAATTGAACATCCACTTTGCACACATTAGAACATATAGACTATTTTTCTAATCAGAACCCTTTCACAAGTCTTGCCGTTTTCCAAATCCAAAATCATTTTGTACTGCTTGAAAGCCAGCTCTAGCATTGCTAGCAGAATTATACATGAGGGATACATTTCTCATGCTGATGACTGCATTCTTCTTGGCCCATTTTCTTAGACTTATTTTGTGTTTTAATTATGACCAAGATGTATTTGGCTCATTTGATGAGGGTCCCTTTCTCTATCTGTTGATATTGAAAATATAGAATAAGAAAAACAGCTTGTTACCTTGTGTGGCTGAATTCCTGACGTGTTATTTACTGTTTAATCTATTTCACAGAATGAGAAAAACTACTACCAAGATAGGTAGTATTCAAAAGGAAATATTACAGAAATGTGGGTTGGAGGGAAACAGTAATTGTTCAGTTTCATTTAGTTCAGTTCTTGAATTTAAATTTGCTTTAGAAAATGTGATTAGACTACAAATTTTCACTATAGTATTCATGCATTCTATAACAATATGTAAGAAGGCCAAACCTGACACAGTTAACTTCTATTTACAATATTCAGGTAAATACATGTAAAATAATAGCATATTTTCATTAATGAATATCTAATAAGGCTTAATTCAGGGTATTAGGTATTCGTAGTATATGTTTTTTAAATTTCATTGTTGTAAAACACAGGCTTCTCTATTTTTTAAAAAATCTGGTTGCTATTTATATAGATTTCTTTCATTTTTTAAAAAAGTCATAACATTCTATTCCTTATGGTTAAACAGTACCTCAATGTATTTACAAAATATAAATGATTTATGCATTTATTTGCTGTTGGTCAACAAGGCAGAATCTGCATTCTCTACTGTGAACTGTGCTACTACGAACACAGGTGTGTAAGTATCTCTAATGTATGCTGACTTACACCCCTTTATGGCCAGGAGTGGCAGAGCAGGATCAGATAGTGGTTTTGTTTTTCATTTTCTAAGGGACTTCAACACTGATTTCCATTGTGGTTATAGTAACTTATATTCCCAACAGTGCTGAATGGTGTTTCATTCACACATATTCTTACCAACATTTCTTTCTTTCTTTCTTTTTTTTTTTTTTTTTTGGTTGTTGGTTGTAGGGCTTGAACTCTGGGCCTGGGCGCTGTCCCTCAGCTCTTCAGCTCAAGGTGAGCACTCTACCACATGAGCCACAGCGCCACTTCCGGTTTTCCAGTGGTTTTTATTGGAGATAAGAGTCTTATGGCCTTTCCTGCCTGGGCTGGCTTTGAACCAAGATCCTCAGATCTCAGCCTCCTGAGTGCTGTGAGCCACCGGCACCCAGCTACCAGCATTTATTATAGTATTACTTAACTAGGAAGGACAGAATTTTTGTTGTTTATAAGAAAGTGGATGAAACTGGCAATCATCATGTTAAACATAGTAAGTCAGAGTCAGGAAGAATAGTTTCTGTCATATATAGGAAAAATATCTATAAATAAACAAGTAACTAGACACTATGTTGAAAATAAACAATACAACTTGTGGGGAAGAGTAGGGAGAAAAAAACTGGGAGAAAAATGGGAAGAGGTGACATTGTTCAAAGAGAAATGTACTTATTACCTAACTTATGTAACTATAACCCCTCTGTACATTACCTTTACAATAACAATAAAAAATAAACAAAGATACATACAAGGAAGATTATTTGCTATTTGATGGAGACCTGTCTATCAAAAAAACTACAGAAGGCAATGGAGCTAAAGGCGAATCAAAAGGAAGTCACAGAACTCAGATATGTTCAAATACAACTCATATAAAATGTCATGTCTCGGGCTGGGAAGATGGCTCAGTGGTAGAGCGCTTGCCTTGCATGCCTGAGGCCCTGGGTTCGATTCCTCAGCACCACATAAGCAAAATGAAAAAAGCCGGAAGTGGCACTGTGGCTCAAGTGGTAGAGCTCTAGCCTTGAGCTGAAGAGCTGAGGGACAGCGCCCAGGCCCAGAGTTCAGGCCCCACAACCGGACCCCCCCAAAAAAATAAAATAAAATGTCATGTCTCTTTTTGATCATCCATAGAAAATAATCAATGCAAACCTCCACATACATAACACAGGTGAAAGGCAGTTAAAAGCTTTACTTATTAGTCCTGTGGCAGTACTGGGTGTTGAACTCTAGGCCTTCCTTTCCCTTAGCTTTTTCAGTCAACGCTGGCACTCTACCTCTTGAGCTGCTGGTCCATTTCCAGTCTTTTTCCTAGTAAATTGGAGAGAAGCATCTCATAGACTTTACATCCTGGGCTCACTTTTCAGCCTCTTGAGCAGCTAGAATTATAGGCATGATCCATTGGCACCTGGCTATTGCATTTTAGGGCAATGAAAGTTGTAGTTTAAAGCATGTACTATGAACACACTCAGAGAAATCTGTTCCTTTATCTTGCCTTTTATAGCTTAGTGGAAGGTCATTCCTATGTCATTTTTTAGAAAAGTAATTCATGTGTATCTCTGTGCATTTTGCATGTGCTGCAAATCAACAGTAACAAGCATGCTGTTTGCTCACTACTTTCTAGTCATATGGATTAAGAGCTAAAGCTCTTTATTTGTCTGTTTGTTTTTAGATGGGCTCTTACTCTTTAGGCTAGGCTGATCTTCCTCAGCCTCTCATGTGTTGGGATTATAAGCCTGTGCTTAAAATGAGCTCTGTAATCACAATTCTGAACTCTAGTATTAGATGTTTTTGTTCCTGAGTGGCTGGGAAATTAAATCAAGATTTTTAACATGCTGGGTAAGAGCTCCATATTGAGCCACACCCCAACCCTTATTAGATTTTGAGAGAGATTCTCAGTATGTTGCTCAAACTGACTTTCAAATTGTGGTTTTTCTGTCTCTGTTTCTAGGATTCTGGGATTATAGGCATGAACCCTCATGCTAGACTTTGTTTATTTGTTTGTTTGTATAGAGCCTTGTTCTTATTAGGTAGTCACTCAGCCTCTTGAATCATGCCCTCAACCCTTTATTGTATTGGTTATTTTCAAAGTATGATCTTGTTTTATGCCCAAGCTAGCCTGGGATTCAATCCTGTGTGTCCTCTTGTTGAGGGAGATGGTAGGTAAGTACTGATGGTGTCCAGTCATTGCGATTCCTCTGTACCTGAGATACAAGGATGTGCCACCACATGTGATCATGTTGTTAGACTTTTAAAATATTGAAATTTGTGCTGTGTGTGAGTGGCTCTTGCCTTCAGTATTAGCTACTCAGGTGTCTGAGATCTAAGGATTGTGGTGCAAAGCCAGCCAAGGGAAGGAAAGTCCATGAGACTCTTATCTCTAATTAAGCACCAAAAAGCCAGAAGTGAAGCTGTGGCTCAAATGGTAGAGTGCTGCTAGCCTTGAGCAACAAAGCTAAGAGACAGTGCCCAGGCCCTGAGTTCAAGTGCCAGGATTGGCACAGAAAATGGGAAGAGAGTCATTTGAAGAGATAGTCCTTTGAAACAATTATCCTTCAAATGAATAACTGATATATTTATTATTTATCTGATAACTCTAAAAGATAGACCTAACCCTGTTGAGCAGTAATTTTACTATTTGAACTCAGGGCGTTGAAGTTGCTAGGCAAACCCTTTACCACTTGGTCGATGCCTTCAGTTCCATTCTGTTAGGTTATTTTTTTTTAATCCAGTTTGATTCTCATGTTCTTTGTCTAGTCCAGCCTGAGGCTCCAATCCTCCATTCTATGCCTCCCATGCACCTGAGATTATATTGCCATTCCTGTCTAGTTTATTGAGATGGATGTCTTACCATCTTATTGCCCAGCTAGCCTCAAACCACGACTATCCTTTCAATAGCTAGTAGCTCCAAGGAGCTGAGATTACAGGCATGAGCCACTTCATTCAGCTTTTCCTTCTTACGGTACAAAGTAATACATGTATTTGCTTGAATCCTGTCCTCGGGACACTTAGGCTCAGGTTGTGGTGTGTGTGCCTACTTGAGTGTGATAAGAGACTTATATGTCCTTTTATTTTCTTTTCTAATAGGCAGAGTTACTCGTTTTAAAGAGGAAATAGCTGTGCTTTCCAGAAACCAGCATCCAAACTGAAATTGAATTTATTTATTTATTTATTTCCTCTTCTCCTTCACGTTTGCCAGGACCTGATTACTCCCACGTCAGAGTGATTCCAGGATGCTCTCCTCCCTGCCAATGGTGGGAGACATGGTGAGGATATGTGGAGGCTCCTCCACATGCAGTCTTCACAGTCTCCCATCTGCAGAAGGCTTTTGGAACTCTCTGCCTCTCTCTCCCATGTCCATGATCAAATTCAGCTCCCAAACTCACTGCTCCTGAAACTCTGTCCACCTCACCTTTTCCTTTGCCATATCATATAGACAGCACCCACCAGACCCCCATGCTCCTCCTGCCTGTCCTTTCCTTTCCTGCCTTAGCGCTGATCCATTCCCACACTCTGGGGAGACCTTGACTCGTCCTTACAATGAAGAATTTCATGATAATCTCCTCCCCACACTGACCTCCAAGTCACTGCTGCTTCCTCAGGATCATACTGATGGTCATGTTTGTCTCCCTGATACCCAGAGGCCACTGTGTCTACTCTTGCTGGCTGGACTTCCAAACTCCCTCTGCAGATCTGACACCAAATTCCGGTTCTTGTTTCTTACTTCTGACATCCCCCCAAATCTGTGCACAGTGCATACTTTCCTTAAATTATTTCATGTCAACTCCTAGAGCCTCAGTTTCAGGAATCAAAATCAATAAATGACACAGTGGCCACCAATTTTCCAACTTCTCAAAGACACAAGTCCACTCGTGGCAGTGACTTCTTGTTCACCTATTCATTGAAGGTATCTTTCCCAAATCAGTCAAGAAGCAGGGAAACATGCATGCTCTAATTCTCACTCCATCATTCTTAATGAGAATTTTGTTCAGAGGGTCTCTACGAAAGTGGTATGAGATTTTACTCAACACAGGATCCACAAAAGAATCGAGCATGTCAGGGCTACATTAGCACCACCTTAGCACATTACACATCCCAACCTGCTGATTATTCCAATGGAGATGTTTTGTGTGGGTGTGAGGATCCTTGTGGAGAATGTGTATTGTCTTTCAGTGCCCTGCCCTGCTATTCAATTTCTCCTTTCTGTACCCTGTTGCCATTAGATTTTATTACACCATCTATCTTGTCACCGCCCAAAAGAGTGAAATTAACAAATGCCACCTTCTAGATTGCAGGAGGAAACTTATTTAAATAGGGGGTACCCTAAAACTTCTAGCTTCTCCCCTGGACGTAAGCAATACCCCAAGGTACCAGCTCTATTAGTCTGTACCTCAAATAAATATACATTGGACAGAGCTATAGCAAGAACAAACTTTTGCTTTGTGAACTGCTGAGACCTATGTCCTCATCATATTATGTATCCTAAACTGTCCCTTATGGCAAGAATCAGATGTCTGGAGTAAGATTGCTCTTTCCCAGTACTGCTTCATGCCTAGAAAGGGCAGCCCCTTGCATTCAAGTTTGTGCATATCTTCAGTAAGAAAACATAGTCCCCAGTAACATAGCAAGAAAAATGTAGAAAGTTTAGTATTTTTCTCTCTTTCTCTTTGTTCAGGTTTAGTAGTAAGGAAATTTGCAGGGAAAGGGATTAATAAGAATTTTTAAACTTTTAGGTCATAAAAATCTTTGTTATGTATTAAGTTGAAATGATATATAATTAAGATAATAACGCTAATGAAATGTATGGCAGGATCCAGTGTTAACCATAAATTTCTCATAAATACTGCTTAGAAAAGATTGTATGGATGTATCAACTACTTCAGACCAAAACATAAATTATCAAGTTAATTTTTTTAATATTTGAAATAGTCGTCTAGTAAAGGTTTTTTTTTTACCATACACTTCAGAGTTATTCTAGCAATGTAAATACATTTCACTCAATTAACAAGAAATGCACATATCTCTGTGCATTTCATCTAGGCTACCACTTGAGAAATTTATCTTTGCTCTGTGTAGCTTTCCTAGAGATTTTCTTTTTCATATCTGAAATATCATTAAGCATGTGTAATTAACACATGTAATGATATGTTAATGACCTCTTTTTTATACAGCATAGAGCTCCAATGAACACAAAAGTGCTCTATTTACTTAATGTATTCACTAAACATATGCATCTTGAACTATCTTTGGACTTCAAATGAATTAACTCCGCAAGGCAGTAGATTTCTTTAGGAGAAAATGTATTTAAGGGATAGAATAAAAAACTAAGACATGCAAATATCCCTTTGTATGACAAACTTATTTAAGGCTTTTGACTGAGAACTGGAGTACGAGGGAAATTCTCTGCAATTCCTATCAGTGTTTGCCAGGTCCCTGGTGACTACAGAGGGCCTTAAATTTTTATATTGTTTAATTTTTTTAAATTTAATTTTATTTTATTTGTAAACATACTGTACAGAGGGGTTACAATTACATGGGCAGGATAATGCGTACATTTCTTACCAAGCATTGCAGCCTCCTCCTTTGTTTACCCTTCACATCCCTTCCCAGCCTCCCCCCTCCCCCCCAATCCCAATCCTTCTCCTTCCCCCCCTTCCCCCCCCCCCGCACCGACGTTGTAAAGCTCGTTTTGGACATGACAGCTTGTACTTCTCATTGTTGCAACAGGTCCACCTGTATCCTTAAACAACTGGTTTTTCCCCATCTCCTCCACAAGTTATACTGACATCAGGGGTTATACTGTGGGGGAGGGACATACAAAGCAACAAAGAGATAATTTTATAAATGCGTTAGAAACACATGCATGAAAGAAAAAAACATTAAAATACATACCTAAGGGTTCATTCTCTTAACATCACATTATCTGACCTTTTCCGCTTGACTCATACATATACTAGATATTGCAAATAAGGGAAACCATGGGGCCTATGTTTCTTTGGGCCTACCTTACTTCATTTAATATAACTTTTTCTAAGTTTTTCCATTTCCTAACAAATGGGGCAATGTCATTCTTTCTGATGGAGGCATAGAATTCCATTGTGTATATATACCACATTTTCTTGAACCATTCATCTACTGAGGGGCATCTGGGTTGGTTCCATATCTTAGCTATGGTAAATAATGCTGCAATAAACATAGTTGAGCTGGTAGCTTTAGTGTGGTGTTGTTTGTAAACATTTGGGTAAATGCCCAAAAGTGGGATCTTAAATTTTTATTAACATCTAAGAAGGACTTAATTTGTAATGAAAGGCTGCTTTGAAATCGCCACTAATTCTCCATTTATCTGCCTCTATAATTTGCTTCACTTATGGCAGGCTCTTACATTAATATTCATTATAGAAGCTCCTCTCCAATATTCCTTGATGTGACAGAAATGCATTAGCTATGACAAATGCTTCCTGATGTACTCAGAGTCTGAACGCAAGCAGAATCTATGGTAATTATTGCTATTTAAACACACAGATTATTCCTTTTTGGTTTCTTTTTTAAAGGAAATAAAATCCGTAGCTACCACAGATTAGAATTCTCTGCTTAGAAAAATAAAAGAGATTTGATTTTAATGTCATCCCCACCCCCATGTGAACATATTCATTACAGAGAGAGTGACATGCAGTCAGCCTGGTAGATCCATACATATACACAAAGAAAAGGAGAAATTAGAAATGTCCATATAATGTAATGTGGTGGTGTTCACACCTGTAATGTGGTATCCGGAAACTGAGGCAGGAGGATGATGAGTTGAAAGCCAGCTTGGGCTGCCCAGGGAGTACTTCTTTTCGAGAACCAAGGGATGCAGATGTAGCTCAGTGGTAGAGCACTTGCCTAGTATTTCCTACTGTGGAGAAAGCCGCTGGTTCCTCTGAATACACAGGATGAACTTCTTATTTGTGTAGGAAAAAAAAAAGGGCCAAGGACTCAGGAAGTGACCTTGTTGGTTTCACCTGTTATAGCTCAATGTCATCTCATAATGCAGGATAGCTGAAATACCAGTGTACACCCTCTTTACACCTTCTTCCACTAGAGAAAGGTCCAAAGGCAAAGAGGGACATGTGTATTTTACTGATCAGTAAGACACACAATACATATAACCTGGTTCACTAGCACATTAATTCTCTGATGATAGTTGTCATTTAGTTGCTTATTAATTCTGTAAGTTTAGATTTTGGTATCTCCCAATAAGCCACTTTCATTCAGAGGGTATGGATCACTTTCATTGTAACAAGTAATTTAACACTCATCTGTTCTTGAAATATATTCAGACGTACATTTAGATATAGTATTCTAAACAATTCATTTTGTCAAATACATAAACAACTGAGGGGTAGTTGTGGAGGTAGCAGAGAAGGGATGGTAGGGGAAAAACAAAGGAGGAAGCAACAATGCTCCGTAGGAAATGTACTCATTACCTTGCTCAGGTAACTGTAAAGTACTTGTATAATAAAAAATGTACAAAAAGATTGGTTTTAATCTGCCAGTACTTGAGTTTCGATTGAGGGCCTTTTGCTTGCTCAGTTTGGTATTGGCCTGATGCTTTTACAATTTGGGCCATTCCTCTAGTCCAGCTTTTTGCTAGCTATTGAATGACGGAGCATGGAAGACTTTTCTGCCCAGGCTAGCTTCAAACCACAATCCTGTGGGTCTCAGCCTTCTGAATAGATAGGATTAGAGGCAGCAGCCATCAGCACCTGGCCATCTATTCCCAATAATATTCCCCTCAGAAGACACAGGCTTATCATATGACAAGATAAAACTGGCCATTATCAGATAGATACATGGTATTATTAATTTTAAATTGTATTTACTCATAACTTTCTTTCCCCTTCCTTCTTTCCTTCCTTCCTCTTTCTTCCTTCCTTCCTTTCTCTTTCTTTCTTTCTTTCTTTTTTTTTCTTCTTTCTCTCTCCTTCCTTCCCTCCTGTCTTCCTCCCTCCCTCCCTCTCTCTCTCTCCCTCCCTCCCTCCCTCCCTCCCTCTCGCCCTCCCTTCCTCCCTTCCTCCCTCTCCTCTCTCTCTCTCTCTCTCTCTCTCTCTCTCTCTCTCTCTCTCTCTCTCTCTCTCTCTCTCTCTCTCTCTCTCTCTCCTAGGCAAGGTATATAGTCCAGGCAGTAGGACTTAAAGATGAGATCTCCCAGCCTAAGCTTCCCAAACTTTGTGATTGCAAGCTCATACCACCACACCTTGCTCTTTGCACTTAAAAAAAAAAAAATTATCAGCCAGAGTTGTTGGCTTATGACAGAAATCCTAGCTGTTCAAGAGGCTGAGATCTGAGGATCATGGCTCAAGTTTGTGAGACTCTTATCTCCAATGAACTACTTCCCCCAAAGCCACATATTGAGGGAGTGGCTCAGGTGATAGAGCACTACTTTAGTGGAAAAGCTTAGGAACAGCTCCTAGGCCTACAGGATGGCACACATACATTCAAAAAGTCATTCTTAATGATTTGAACTTAACCTGCATCTTGGAACAGCATAGGTAGGTGTTCATATATAGTTGTTGATCCATAATTTTTTTCATCACCTACAGAGTTCTATTTTACATTTAGTTTTCCAGTCTCTTCACTCATTTCCTAGGATGTCATTTCCAGAAACTTCACAGTCCTCGTGACTTTTATTATAACCTGAAACTTTTAATTTTAAGTGAGGAGAGCACACTAACTTACTAAATTAAGTCAAGACAAGCAAGAGTGAGTAATAAAGCCATTGGTATTATTGACCTGGACTTATTTATTTCTTCTGATTAGGGCAGGGTGTGGCAGTAGCTTGTAGTCCCAACTACTAGGAAGTCTGAGGCAAGATTGGGCAACCACGGCTCAAAAAAGAAGAAAAACAGAGCAACCATACAATTCAGAACAGGGTTACAAAACCCCATTGATTAAGACCATCCCATAATTGGCTATATAAATCTAGGGTCAGCAAATGGTGACCTGTGAGGCTAAATCTTACTCCCTTGGATTTTTTGGTTATTGTTGTTTTGTTTTGTTTTTGTTTTTGTTTTTGTTTTGTTGGTCATGGGGCCTGGGCGCTGTCCCTCAGCTCCTCAGCTCAAGGCTAGCGCTCTACCGCTTGAGTCATAGTGCCACTTCAGGCTTTTTCTGCATGTGTGTTGCTGAGGAATCAAACCCAGGGCCTCATGCATGCAAGGCAAGCACTCTACCACTGAGCCACCTTCCCAGCCCCTCATGCCTTGTTTCATAAATAAAGTGTTTTAGAAACACAGTCATATCCCTTTGTTTATATATTGTCAGTGACTGCTTTTGCACAGCAGTTGTAGAATTAAGTAGTCTTGACAGGGTCTATGGGGTATGCAAAGATTAAAAATATTTCCACCTGGTTTTTGCATTAAAAAATTACCAACCCCTAATCTCAGACATCTTTGCCTAAGATTATTAAAGAGCAGGCTACTGGGAAGTAGAGTTCAGCACTGGCTAGAACTGGATTTCCACCCTGGAAATCCAGCACTGAAAATAAATGAATGAATGAATGAATAAATAAATAAATACAAGCTAACAGAAGCAGTGCTGTGGAGCACTGGTGGCTCACACCTTTAATTCTAGCTACTCAGGAGGCTGAGATCCACGAATCAGAGTTTGACAACAGTCTGGGCAAGAAAGTCAATGAGACTCTTATCTCCAATAAACACTAAAAATTGCAGCAGTGAAGCTATAGCTCAAGTGGTAGATCACTAGCCTTGAACAAAAGTAGCTCAAAACCAGTGCCCAGGCCCCCAGTTCAAGCACAAGGACCAGCATGTGCATGCACACACACAAAGCAGTACTTCCAAATACCATAAACCCAGAAGACCTGGAGAACAGTCCTACATAAATACTCCCTTCTAGGCAAAGCTGACTTTTACTCTAAAGTTAATTCAAATCACTGGTTTTCCAATCTCTGCTATCAGTAGAATCATCTGTATATTTTTAAAATGCTAATTCCTGTGCATACAATCAAGTGTCAAGTGTGAGGTAGTATTAGCCAAGAGGCTAAGCCCTGGCCTTCTACATAGTTCTTGTTTAATTTCTGTGCCTCCTTCTGTTTCTATTGCTATTGTTGTCATTGCTAATTTGTTTAATTTTCACTGTGAACTAATTATAGACTCACATACAAGTTACAAAACATTGTTCATGTGTCTCTACTCAGTCTTCCCTCAAATTCCTTCACTGATACATCATATGTCACTACAGAAACATTGTTAGAAACTGATACTAAACAACAGTACTAACAAAATAGTGGATTTTGTTTGGATTTTTACCGGTTTCAGCATGTAATCTCTATATATGTCTGTGAAATCACACATGTTGACTTTTGTAATCACACCATGACCAATAACATACTACATTATTCATTCATTTCAAAACAAAATATTTCTTGCTACCCCATTACTGGCACAGCTTCCTTTAACCCTAAGCTCTGGAAACCACTCCAATAGTTTAACTCAGAAATCTGCATAGACAAAGTTATAAAGGCCAGATGCTGGTGACTCACATCTATAAACCTAGCTACTCAGGAAGCTAAGATCTAGAAAGCACAGTTCAAAGCCAGCTCAAGCAGGAAAGTCTGTGAGACTCTTATTTCCAATTGCCCTTCAGAAAACCAGATGTGGTGCTGTGGCTTAAAGGGGTAGAATGTTAGCCTTGAGAAAAAGAGCCCAGGGACAGAACCCAAGCCCCATGGCTGAGAGGGGGAAAAAGGAAAGAAAAAAGAAAAAGTAATAGAGCATACATAGAACCTCTTCAGACTGGTTTTGTTCACTCATCACTATGTATCTGAAATCTACCCAACTTGCTACACTTGGTAGTTTATTCTTCTTAGTTACAAAGAGGCATTCTACAATTGTGAGTTATTATAATTTGTTAGTCCATTCGCTCAAGAAAAGCATTGGATTGTTTCCAGTATTTGATGAGGATTAGTAAAACTGCTGTAAACATTTATATTTGGATTTTTGTGTGAACAGAAGTTTCCATTCCTCTTGGGCAAATACTTAGAGTAAGATTGTTTGGTCATATGGCAACCATATGTTCATAGGAACTGCCAGACTGACTCAGTAGCTTGGTTAGTTTTCTTTTCCCCTGCACTATGTGAAAAGACCTAGTTCCTTTGTCTCCTCGTCAGCACTTAGTGTGGTCAGAATTAGTATTTATTTTTTTGTAGCCATTCTAACAGGTGAGTAATATTGTCTTACTATGGTTTTACTTGCATTTTCCCTGTAGCTAAGGGGATGGATAGGGAATATCTTTTTATATGCTTTTGACCATCTGTGTATTCTTCATTAGAATGAATGTTTACGGCTGTTTCCTATTTTCAGTTTAGGTAGTTTGCTTTTTTATTGTTCAATTTACATTATTTGTCATGTACTTTTTGTCAGATATGAAAATCTAAGGTATTTCCTCCTGGACTGATAGTTTTGTTTTCTAGCTCAAACATTTATAATTTTTAAATCCAATTTATCATTACTTTTCTATTATGGACTGTGCCTTTGATGTCACTCTTTATCAGAGTCCAATCAAGACAGAAAGCATTTTGTGAATACAACACACCTTGATCAAAGTCATCCCTTTCATAATTCTCTCCCAACCCTGTCAACCACACCACTTCCTTTGATTTTCTTAATTTTATAGATATGCATTGAATGGCAGCTCCTTTGTACAACTCCTTAAAGATTAAAAAAGAAAGCAAGCAAGAAGGCATACAGTAATTGGAAGTTTAGTGTTGACTGCAATAGGATTGATTAAATACAACTGGCAAGTAAGATTTAAAGAGATCTCTAAACAACTTTGGAGTAGTAGGCAGAAGAGCAGGCTCATACCTTCACAGGGCCAGGACCCCTGGCTCAGGACAAAGGGGCCTCCGCAACTCAGAGCTAAACACCAGACCTCATGGAAGAGGGGTATGGCCACCACTCACTGAAGGCTAGACATTGCTATAGGAATTACTGGTGGAACTTGCTGGAAATAAGTTCTTTATGAAAAACTTCTTACTAAATACCTTGTCAGAGGAACAGTCACAGAATTCGGTCTTGAGGGTGTTCTGAATGCTGATAATCTATGGATTATTCTGACTACCAAACATTTCAGGAATATGGCATCTCTAGAAGAATCTTTCAACAAACTGGATATTGCTTGTGAGCACCTAAGGCCAGGTACAAAGCCTCCTTCCTTTTGTTGTACTGTTTTTCCATTCCCAGCTACTGACAATGGTTAACCTCAGGCCAGCTTGCCAAAGAAAGATGTTTAAAGGGTCCAAATTCATTTTCCCAGCTTGGGACTGGTCCATGGTGCTCTGCTTTGTATTTCTCTATTTTTGTTTGTTTTCATGGTGTGCAAATAAAACTTTATTTCCAAAATTAAATGCCTGGCCGGTTGGATATCTTTGATATAACTGCAGAGGAAATTGAGTAACTGTATTATTAGTGTGTTTATTGAAACAAAAGTGGTACTTACGTGGAAACAAACAGGCTCCAGCTTTTTGCCTGACATTGTTTATGCTTTTCTGTGATTTTTCTTCCCTAAAGTATAGAGGAGGTCTGAATCTTTCTGTATATGGAGGGGTGGGACTTGGCATAGTTTTTTTTTTAAGTTTTATTCTGTGGCAGCAATGGTTAGCAGGAAGCTTCCATCCCTTTCTGTATGGGGGGGGGGGGTAAAGGGAGGAAAACGCACAGCGTTTTCCTGGCATTCCTTGGGAGTACAGCTGGGCTGCTTGAAAGGGGTCCCCTCCTGTGGTGCTGTTCTCCCAGGCCTGACACAGGAGTGGAAAGAGCAGGCTTAGCTGTTCTATCTCTATCTTTTGGCAGTTCTGGGTGCAGACTCCACTGGAGCATGGGCTGGCATGTGTAGGACGCAACAACACAAAGAAACAAGCAGACACATAAAAGGAGAGTGGGAAGCTCTCCACTTGGTAACGCCTCAAATCCTGAGGTACCTCATCGGCCCTTTTCTCACTCTATTCTTTCTCTGGCCTGGTCTCCTGACTGTCTTCCTGGATTCTGTCTAGGCTTCAGAGTTGTCATGAGCAAGCCTAGGTTAGAAGGACCTTCTCTAATGTCTAAAACCAGAAATTTCCCATGGCTGTGTTTATAGAAGATGGATTTGCCTAGACCACAGGCCAAAGTTTCTTTGACCTGCCAAGTGTTTCTGAGAGAGGGTATTCCATCACCAACTGAAAAAAATGAGCATCCTCATACACAAGGCTTCTGTGTTTGAAAGGTCAGAAGAAGGCTCATCATGTGGACATGAGAGGTTCCCATGAAATCATAAAATGAAGACCATTGAAGGGTGAAGCAGAGCTTCGAAACCTAGAAATAATCCCCTTCTCTTCCCACACCCATCCTGCCCCTGTGTCACAAATGCCACTTCTATGTAGCCCTTTTCACTCGTACCTTTAAGGTGAAATCTACAAAGCAAGACTGCAACCTCCTTGAAGGCTGGAAGCTCTTCTCAAACTTCCACCTGCCACAGCAGCCTGGGGTAGGTGCTGAGTAGCTAGCTATGCATAGCTGCAAGGTAGAGGTAAACCCTCTGTGGAAACTGACTTAGCAGAGCTTAAACATAATTATCTGGAAAGTCACAAATTCAGCTAGAGATCAGCTGAGTGGAAAGGATGCTTGGTGAATGATGAGGCTAATCTGCCTGATGATCAAGACTTTGTTATGCATACATATGAGAACCCAACTTGAAATGAGGTGCCCCTGTATGCACTAATTTATAACCACCTATGGAAAAATGGAGCCAAGCATGATAAACACAAGCACAAGCCTTTCAAAGGCACGCATTTCTGAGGCTCATATTTGACAATGATAACTGATCAAGCTCACATCAGTCACACTACAGGCTCCTGTCCTGATGACAAAGTACACGCTGTCCATTTCTCTGAACGTGATGTGACAAGTTATCAAAAGATGATGAATGTCTTCACAAACAGGAAGGGCTCAAAAAATGCTTGCAATATTTCTCTGTGCTTTTGTAACAACAAACATCTTGACTGAATTTCCTATCTGTTAGGGACGCAAAAATGAAAAGCTTTCCAAGATCATTACCAGGAATGAAGAACAGTATAAAGGTAAAGATCAGAAGATCAGGGTTTTGGGATAACCACTGGATCAGTTTGGCCATAACCCCAGCCCAGGTTATTACAAAATACTCATAAAACCTAGTTACAAGCCCACACAAGGGTTTCCAATGTCAGGAATGTATCTGGGTTACTCTATGGGATAAAAGATAATTTGTTGGGCTGGGAAGGTGGCTCAGTGGTACAGCGCTTGCCTTGCATGCCTGGGTTCGATTACTCAACACCACATAAGCAAAAAGAAAAAACCGGAAGTGGCGCTGTGGCTCAAGTGGTAGAGCACTAGCCTTGAGCTGAAGAGCTGAGGGACAGCACCCAGACCCAGAGTTCTGGCCCACGACCAAACCCCACCCCCCCAAAAAAAATCCATAGACTAGGGCTGGAAAGGTGGCTCAGTGGTAGAGTGCTTGCCTTGTATGCATGAGGCATGAGGTTCCTCAGCACAGCCAGAAGTGGTGCTGTGGCTCAAGTGGTAGAGCGCTAGCCTTGAGCTGAAGAGCTGAGGAACAGCGCCCAGGCCCAGAGTTCAGGCCCCATGACCGTACCCCCCCCCCAAAAAAAGGTAATTTGTTATTTCTTCATTTATACACTCTTTTGTTCATTTATTTGTCTGATGACTATATCTTTGAGTGTGTGGGAGAGGTGCGTGCGTGAGAGTGTGTGTGTGTGTGTGTGTGTGTGTGTGTGTGTGTGTGTGTGTGTGTGTGTGCAGTCCTGGGATTTGAAGTCAGAGTCTGGGCCTGGGCACTGTCCCTGAGCTTCTTCTGCTCAAGGTTAAGGTTAAGGTTCTATGACTGGAGCCACTGTGCCACTTCCAGCTTTCTCTGAGTAGTTTATTGGAAATAGGAGTCTCACAGACTTTCCTGCCTGGGCTGACTTCAAACCTTGATCCTCAGATCTCAGCCTCCAAGTAGCTAGGATTACAGTTGAGAGCTGCCTTAAGCTATGTCTTATTTTGTCTTTTTTTTTTTTTTTGAAATCGCAAGCTAATTACATGTAAAGAACTAAGAAAACTGCCATGAAAGAGACAGACATGTTCTCAACTTTTACTATGAGTGGCTGAAAATCTATAAAAGTAAGTATGAAATTCACAAATATGATAGAATATCTAAAATGAGAAATCTTTTATCAGAAATAAGGTTTTATTTGTGCCCATCCAAGTGAGATCCTCTGTTGTATTCTTACAACTATGTAATGCAAGATTGTAATTATTATGCTGCACCTTATCAGGTATTTGAAAACAGCTCATCTTATAGCACTAAATTTCTCCAGGGTAACTATCTTTAGTTTTCTTTTTCAAAAAACTCTGTTACTTTTAACAAATTATTGCCGTCACTTACAATCTGGTTTTCCAAGCTAGTTTTGTTCTGTTTAGTTGACTGAAAACACAGTAGTTCAAAATCTGACCTTCTTTACTCATAAACCCATTGGCTAGAATTAATTAAATGGCCCAAATATAACAGAACTTGGAAATTGAAAGAAATGAGAGCTTTGGGTGAGTATCATATCAAATTCCAAGTCTCACCTAACATGACAATAATAGGTTTAATATCACCACCATTGTTGTTGTTGTCAATGCTAAATATTTACTTATGTTTCCAATTGTAAAGATGCACACAATGGCCAAGTGCTTGGGGCTTATGCCTGCTATCCTAGATACTCAAAAGGCTGGATCCTAGAAGATCATTGTTCAACACCAGCCTAGGCAGAAAAGTGCAAGAGATTCTTTTTCCCAATTAACCAGCAAAATGCCAGACTGTGGGCTGGCTCAAGTATTAGAACCTTGAGGCAAGAAAGCCAAGAAAGAATCCCAGGTCCTGAGTTCAAGCCATGGTTCTGGCACACACACACACACACATGCACACACAAACACACACACACGCACACGCACACGCACATGCACACACACAATGCAATCATGTGTGAATGCATGCAGATGTCATGGAATACATGCACATGTAACAACATTAATATAGTTACTGAATGGAGAAAATTGATGATGGAGGATATAGAATCAAATATCTAAGTGCAAACATGACGCTTAACCTCTCAATTCTACATTATCTTATTCAAGAATAAGGTCAAAACCTTTGTTGAGTTCTTGTATTGAACTAATCAATCAATGTAAAACATTAGAGTGTTAGACTCTCATCAAGTGCTTCCTATATATTAGCTGTTATTATTATCACAACTGGATATACAAAGAAAATAAAATACTTTTGTTAAAACGAAGCCAGTCTTCCATCAGATTCCCAAGCACAATACTCTGGAAAAAGACAGGAGGTCATATTTCAATATAATCTCTCCAGGTTGAAATTTTATAACTAGAGATAAATTTACATTTCTGTTTTCCTTTCTCTACCTCTTTCCTTTCCCATTCCCAATGCATACTATTGGTTCATCTTTTGTCCCACCATTTCTGTACTTCCATTTCCTCTCCCAAAATCCCATGAATTTACATACAAGACAAAGGGTACAGAAATCAAAAATAGTGACAAAAGGGAAAAAGCAGATAAACAAATAAAGAACCTCAAACAGTGCAATTAAAAAAAAAACTCTTGTTTCCATTACTTGGAGTTCATTTCAATGGAAAAAAATTACATTAAGCAAAGTAAGCCAGATCTAAAGAAACACAGGTTGCACGGTTTTTCTCATTTGTAATATTAGAATGTACCTATAAATCTACAAATAAATCCAATGGATAGTCCAAAGACAAAAAATTACACTTGGACATGATTTAATGAAACAAGACACTATGTGATTAAGTGAGACCAAAGGAAGATATTCTTAGTAGAAGATCACAAGGGCTCAATAGCTATGTGTGTATGATCCTATAAAATAATGCTAATCTAGTAATTTTTTATTCTTTGATTTCCCAGCTATACACTCAAATCTTAGCAAAAGTATTATCTTTTCTTTAGATGTACTTATACTAGGTATTTTACTTTATCTTCTTTGCCTCTAGATTTATATTGAACAAAACATTTTTTTATTTTCTTTTTTTAATTTAATTTTATTTCATTTGTGAACATACTGTACAGAGGAGTTACAATTACATGGGCAGGATAATGCATACATTTCTTACCAAGCATTGCAGCCTCCTCCTTTGTTTACCCTTCACATCCCTTCCCAGCCTCCCCCCTCCCTATCCCAATCCCAATCCTTCCCCTCCCCCCCACCCCCTCTCACTCCCCCCCCCCCCCCCCCGCACCAACGTTGGAAAGCTCGTTTTGGACATGACAATTTGTACTTCTTATTGTTGCAACAGGTCCACCTGTATCCTTAAACGACTTGTTTTTCCCCATCTCCTCCACAAGTTATACTGACATCAAATATAGTGAAAGCAGGGGTTGTACTGTGGGGGAGGGACATACAAAGCAACAAAGAGATAATCTTATAAATGCGTTAGAAACACATGCATGAAAGAAAAAAACATTAAAATACACATCTAAGGGTTCATTCTCTTAACATCACATTATCTGACCTTTTCCGCTTGACTCACACATATACTAGATATTGCAAATAAGGGAAACCAGGGGACCTATGTTTCTTTGGGCCTGGCTTACTTCACTTAATATAATTTTTTCCAAGTTTTTCCATTTCCTAACAAATGGGGCAATGTCATTCTTTCTGATGGAGGCATAGAATTCCATTGTGTATATATACCACATTTTCTTGATCCATTCATCTGCTGAGGGGTATCTGGGTTGGTTCCATATCTTAGCTATGGTAAATAAGGCTGCAAAAAACATAGTTGTGCTGGTAGCTTTAGTGTGGTCTTGTTTGTAAACATTTGGGTAAATGCCCAAAATTGGGATTGCTGGGTCATAGGGGAGCTCTATGTGGAGTCTTTTGAGGAACCTCCATACTGCTTTCCAAAGTGGTTGAAAAAGTTTACATTCCCACCAACAATGAAGTAAGGTTCCCTTCTGTCCACATCCCCTCCAGCATCTGTTGTTGTTAGAGTTCTTGATTTTTGCCATTCTAACTGGAGTGAGGTGGTATCTCAATGTTGTTTTGATTTGCATTTCTTTTATGGCTAGGGATGTTGAGCATTTTTTCATGTGTCTATTGGCCAGAAGTTTCTCTTTAAGTCTTTTGCCCACTTATTTATTGGGCAGTTTGAACAAAATATTTTAATCTTCCTGTATTTAGTAATTTTAATGGGGTTCCTTTTTCATATATAGGATAGCATGTGCCATTGTGTTTGGGGAAATAGATTTCTATCACATTTGGTTTTCTCTTAACATTGTTTTACTTTATTTTAATAAAAATGGTAACTGGGTATCATCAAATTTCATCTTAGAGGGTTTGATATCATCATATAATTAATAGGATTATGATGATAACCTAACACTGGAGAGTTGTTTTCCTGTATTAACAGTACTTGGTTATGCTGTTTAAACTTTTGATCAACTGCAGAATTCTATATGGTGTTGTTTCCTTCTTTGGACTAAAACTTTTTTATCAAATTTTGCTACTACTATGATGCTATCTCTCCAAATAAAATTGAATCATTTCTATCTTATCCTGTGGCTTAAGTTAGCTAAACTGAAATTGGAATGATCTGTTTTTAAAGGTTAGATAACAGCTATCTTTGAACTATAACAAGATTGGTGTATTGCTCAGTGCTGAATAGAGTACCTTCTGTCACCTCTAATTGCCTGTTGTGTTTTCCACTTTTCCTGGTATAATTTAATACTTTATAATTCCATGAGTACTATATAGCTTTTCTCTACTTCTCAAAATTGCTACTAAAACCTTTCTCAAGTTTCTGAGTTTGTTCCTGTTGTTCCTTTGCCAGTTTGCTTTGCTCTTGATAGAGTTTTTACTTTTGTTTCATATATCTTTCAATGATTACCCAGAAATGCAGTTTTGTTGCTATATATTTAGTTACCTTTACACCAGTTATTCCCAATGTCCCAAAATGCCAATTTCTAATGTTTATTGTGATTTGATCAGAAAAGGTAGCCCATAAAATCTATTCTTTTATTTTACATGCAACATTTCTTTGTGGCCAAGTATGCTTCAATTTTTAAATATTTTATGAATATGTAAAGTATACATCTCAGGAAGATGTTAAAGTGTCACTTAATTAACTGCATTATTTTATGCTGTTACTTAGCTAAGATGTACAACATTGAGAAGGAAACATTGAAATAGCGTACTATTCGTATTCTGACTATTGGTATTCTTATCAAGCTCCTCTCACATAATTAGTAGTCTTGCTTTATCTCTACTAAAAGATATTCACTTGTTCAATATGTACAAATTCCTGGCTATTCGGTACCTTTCATTAATTTTGCCTCTTATTGTTACCTTTCTCATTACATAATCCTTTTATTGACTAGAGTATTTTAGTTTTATTTCTTGCTTTTCTATAGAGTTAAGGAGTTATTTTTTTTCTTTATAAATTATCTTCAAATAATTGTACAACAGGGTTTCAATTCAATAGGTCCATTTATGTGCCCAATGCATCTTCATAAGATTAATCAGATTTTCATTGTGTATATTTTTACTCTTTATTTAACACTTCTGTCACATTTGATATATTTACTTAGCATTTATATCATATATTCTCATTCTACATCATGATCTATTTATGTCTGAGTCAACATATAAACATTCATTTGTTCTAAGATTCATAGTTCACAGCTCCTGCTTCATTTTACATTTCCCCAGACTCCATCTTTCATTTCATCTTTACTTGTTCATCTCTTCTCTACACTGTACGCCCCCCAAGAGATATGCTCTGTGAATTCTTATAAAACCTGAAATGAATTGTTTGGCCTTCCAGATGAATTACAGTTGATCTGGGTAAAGGATTTCCAGGTTGAAGTCCTTGACTCTCTGTTGTCTCTATGAACTATATTATTGTTTTATAGATCCCCGTACTGAAGACTGAAACATAAGATCATAGTCTAAATCTTTCCCATTAGGTGTAACTTGTTCTTTCTGAGAGGAATGCATTAAAAGTTTGTTCTTAGTCCAAGCATAAGTGTGCACAAGCCTTTTCTCATTATTACACCTGTAACTTCAAACTACCTGTTCATCCTGATTCAGATCTTTCATCTTAAATTACGTGTGCATTTCTATGTCCAGGGTCCATCCTCCATGATTCACCTCCTATATCAAAATTTCTCTCTCTTTTTGTATTTTTTCATTTTATGCTATAAGGTAGTTACCTAATTGGATTCCAAGATAGCAAATTCAGTCTCAAATCAGATCATCCTCTGCTCTAACAAAATCAAATATGTTTGCACAAAAGCTCATTTCAGGCCGGGAGCTGTTGGCTCACACCTGTAATCCTAGCTAAACAGGAGGCTGAGATCTGAGGATCGCAGTTCAAAGCCAGCCTGGGCAAGAAAGTCCATGAAACTCTTATCTCCAATAAGCCACCAGAAAACTGGAAGTGGTGCTGTAACTCAAGTGGTAGAGCATTCGCCTTAAGCTGAAGAGCACAGGGGCAGCGTCCAAGCCCAGAGTTCAAGCCCACAAACGGCTAAAAAAGGAAAGAAGGAAAGAAAGATGAATTGAAACTGGCCTTCATCTGATACAACAAAACTTTTGCCATTCTGACCATGCTCAACATGGCTCAACATGTAAGGGACTGGTCCAACATAGACCTTGCTTTTTGAGATATACTTCCCACTGGTGATTTGAATGGTACAGTAACTCTTAGTGAGCTTGCAAGTGTCCTCTTCCCTCTGCTTCTCTTTAGCAACTTCCACTCAGAGCTATTGCCTTAGAGAATGGACATTGCATGCCCAAGACGTTAACCTCGGTCCGGTGACAGCTTAAAAGGGAATGCTTCTTAGCAGTTTATATCCAAAAATATCTTCCTCTTTGTTCTCCCTGGGAGTCTGCCATTCAGCTTATGGATTTGAGCTGTCCTTCAGAAAACCAGCCCTCTCTAATCATTGCTATAATTCACTATCTGATCAGGATGCAAAACTGAAGGTAAACTGCAACCTCAGATAGTATCACAACAAACCCAAGATGTTTTTCACAAAACTCTATGCAGCTCTGATTCAAGAGATCCTTCATCTATCTCCTTTGACTTCCTTTCCTTTCTATTTCTTCTCAAGTAGCGGATGTAGTCACAGGCTTAGAAGCAGAGACCTGTATTATTATGTTTTCCGTGCTGTGACCAAAATAACTGACATAAATGACTTAAGAAGGGTATATATTTTTTTTAACTAGGGCTGAGAACCGAACCCAGGGCCTTGGGTGCGCCAGGCGGGCGCCCTTCCGCTGGGCTAAACCCCCAGCCCCAAGAAGGGTGTATTTTAGCTCACCATATCCAAGATATTTTTCCATAGTTGTTGGGTGCCATGTACTAGAGTGAACATTGTGGTGGCAGAATGTGTGACAGAGTTGATTTCTCTTGGTGGGCAGGAAGCAAAGAGTGAAGAGTGCATGGAGACCCCAGTGGAGCCTTCAGAGTCTTGCCATCAGTGGTCTAATTCCTCCATCAAGGCCCTTGCTTCCTAAAACTTTCACAACCTCTCTCCCAAAAAGTCTACCATCTGGGGACTAAGTGCTCAAAGCATGAGCTGCTGGGAATATTTCATATTCAAGCCATAAGAGACTCAAATCTTTTTCTATTTAAGGCTTCTCTATCATAGTTTCTTATAACATGACAATATCACCCCAAGAGTGATCACAGCTCTATGCTGCTCAATAAAAGAAAAAAAGCCCCTATCCCAGTTTCTCCATGGGATAAAGCATTTATGTATCTTCAAAGAAAAGAAGGAAGGACTGAAGAACAACCAAAATACAGAAGAAGGGCAGAAGAAGAACAAAGAAAGAATTCTGGATCAATAAAATTGAAGGCACAGTTCAGTCCAGTTTGTTTTATAGTGCAGCAGGCTTTCCCTACAAGCCTTTGTACCATGACCCTGGAGGAATGGCTTTAGTGAACTAGTTAATAGTAAATGCCATTATATAGGCAAAACAATATGTTGTATTATTTCTGAAGACTTTCTGCCATGTTGAATTGGTTTATGAGCATTAGCTTAGCATTATCAAAGCATGTCTTCTTTGCTTCTTTTTGGAGTAGGTTCAAGTCTTTTAACACAAACATAAGACACTTATTAAAATCTCTCCTGTATTCAGTGAAAACTTACGCCACAGGGGATGAAAAGGAATGCATAAACGCTGCTGTCGATAAGTGTTTCTTTGACATTTTAAGAGATCTCTGATGATTCTGGGGACTGAGACAGATCTCACCCACCAACAATTGGATGGATCATACATGGATGGATGATGAATGAATAGCTAAAAACGTTTGAAATCATTTGGCATAGCAAAAATTACTTCTGAGTTCTGCTTCCACCAGACTGCACTGGATTTTTCTCAGTGTCTGGAAAATGCAAATGTAACCTCCACTTGAATCAAATTCTCAGTTATACAGTATCTATACTGTGAACAGCACAGCCAGAAGAAGTCCCAGAAAGAGAAATATAACAATAACAACAATAAGTATCAAGTTGAGCCTAGTAATATATGCCTGTAATTCCAGCAATGAGGAGGCTGAGGCATAGAGACTGTAAATTCAAGAGCCTCAGTGGGCTATATTGTGAGATCCTATCTCCAAACCATATAAAGAGGATAACACTAACACTAATAATAACAATAATACAAAGCGTAATTAAATATCTTGCATATCTAACATATGAAAGTTACTTACATAATTCTCTTGCCTTGTAAAGGACTTTTATATTTTTATTCCTTTATCTTACATTTGGAAAAATAGATGCCCAGAGAGAATTATATAACTCACCCACGGTATCCAGCTAGAAAGCAGGAACTGGAATTTGAACCTAAATCAACCTGACAATGGAACTCACACTTGTATAAATCATGCTGTCATTTGTAGTCACTGCAACTTATCAACCCACAACTTCTTAGTGCTATGACAGCTTCACTGATAATAAACAGTATGACTGTATTCACTAGTAATAGCTAACCTGATTTTTTTCCCTCTGGCTTCTTCTGGTAATCAATTAACTTCAAGCCAAACCATGACTTTTGAGCCTGGGCATTCCCCTGAGTAAAATGCTAATATAATTGTATGATGATTGATTATCTCCACACCTCCCTTCTATCTTTAACCTAGATTTATCCCATCTCGTCAAAGATCAATCTGGCAAAACAATGCTGAACAATCTGTGTGTAGTAAGCACAGATTTTACCAGACAGACTAATTCGAAGATTGTATTTACCCTACAAATTAAAAAACAAAACAAAACCTTTGGTCCTTAGGATATAAGAGCCCTATGCATATGTGCTGAACATCTATTTCCTAGATTTTAACTATCCTTGCCCTGCTTTATTTATGAGTCATAAAGCTGTAAACAAAGAATGAAATGCTCATAGTGAAGTTCAATGGGATATTTATACTCTTACAATCGGATGTGTTTCTCATCATAATGGGACACACCATGACACAAACGGAAGTAAGAATTGAAGAGATTATCACACAGAATTATTTAAAATGTTCAGCAAGAGACCAAACATCAGAATCAGACAAACCATTACAATAATTCACAATCTCTATCACTATGCGTATTCACTGAAAGGAAGCAAGCTGGTATATATTTTTCTTTACAACAAAGACTGGTCACAAAATCTGAAGTAAAAGGATAGGAACTCATACAACAAGAGGGGAAATAAGGAGGAAAGTAAAGACGGAAGAAAACAAAAAGAAGATGAAGAAAGAAAAAAGAGAAGTGTGATGTATGAAAAGGAAGGAGGAAAGATCTGGACCCAGAACTCAGGCCTCCAACTGTTTTGTTTTGTTTTGTTTTTCAGCTCCAGAAGTTTCTTCAATGCAAACTCATTTCTATGCATTGCACCACTTTCTTGCAGTATTTAAAATGTAAGAGAAAGAGAAAAGAATATGCATTAAGTGACACACACACACACACACACACACACACACACACACACACACATATACTCACACACAGATTATTTGACGATGACAGGATTCCGTGACATCACTATAAAACCACCATTTTTTTCATGGGTAATGAATGCGAAATGGCAGATATGATCAAATGTCCCTATTTCAAGTCATTTCTTCAAATGTCAGCTTTGTAACCCAGAGCACCCTCATAACTGACAATTAAGACATGGTCGTGTTGTAGCATCCAATATAGATGCAAGATATTTGCTTTGAGATGACTTTTCACATTTCAAGGAAAGAGCTGGAAGTCATCTTTTACTGTGTCTCACTGCTCCGGTCAGACATAGGAAGAATCCCTTGTGGATAAAACTAGAAACGGTGTCATAATTTATTTAGGAATAAGCATATTCATTCTCTGTTATGGGACCGATGCCGGTAGGGGTTAGCTCAGAGCTGTAAGAAATAGGTTCTGAAAGCAAGATACAGAAAACTCAGCAAAAGGTCAATTTGGAATCTTAAATATTTAAAGATATATGGATTGAAAATCCTACAGAACCTTCCATCTGAAAACCCATGTCTACAGGAAGCAAGTGTTTCTAGACCTATTATTTTCTTCTTCCCTTGATGAATTATTTTTATCGGATCAATTAGATAGACCTATATAAATATTCATTCAGCAAACAAGATTTAAGAATACCACACCTATCCAAGACATAGTTGCAGTAACCAACAAGCCTTCAAGAAGATTTACCTATAAAGGAGGGACAAACTTTAGCCAACTGTGTATTTAGAATAAATAATATAACAGCTAAAGTTTAGTAAGTGTTAAAATGCCAGGCAAGTAGGAACTATTAGTATCCTTGTTTTAAGTACATAGAAGCTTGAACCAAGAGAAAGTAATTGTTTCCAAATATACAAATCTAGTATTGAAGAGAGTTGGCCTGTGAACTCTAACCTCATAGAATATATAAAGTAATGCAGCATCTGAAATGTAATTTGTCTAGATTTGAACAGACTGTGGGATCAGCTGCCTTCCTCCAGCCAAGGCCTCTGTTCATCATAGCAAGAGAAGTTGATACCTCAAACATGGGCTTGGCTGTTTCGAAGAGGTTAGCTTTCTTTCTGTAATTCTTTTATCAAAAATACAACCCCTCTCCAGCTTTAGATCAATTATTAAATAATAATGAAAATACAGGCAGTTCTAAGACCATAAAGGCAAATTAATGAGCTAAAGGGGTACATTGGAACAGAATGTACTCAACAAGCAATGCTTAATAGTCAAAGCAGAAAGCGAGCCTAAAAAATTTTTTAGCTACTTCTAGAATATGCCTTTAAGAACAGTCAGAATTCCATGGGAAAAGTATTGTGACCACAATGGCATAAGGCATTTTTAGCACTGTGGGAGGCTCTGGATAGGGAAAGTTCAAAAGAAAGGAGAAATTCACTGACCAGACACTGTGGATGAATGATTTCCAATTACAGAAATACATGAGGGGTTTGTATCCACATTCTATAGTAGGAGGGGGTGGGCCTGGCTCAGTGAAGTGTGCTGTTTGCTGTGTTTCACAGCCATGTCTCCTAGTGGGCTAAGGTTTTGGTTGGCCAACGAGGTAGCCATCAGAAAGAAGAGGTAGGCACCCAAGGGTGTGATTGGAAAACACCTTGTCCCTCTCTCCATCTTTAGCATCAAAGCCCTCAAGAGCTTGATAGATGCTTCTCATTTGTTTTCGATCTTACACCAGCCCTAACCTAAGAAAAATGTAATCATCACCGAAGTCCACAACAGAAAAGAGGTCAACAAAGTCCAACTTGTAGATCTAATCCAGTCTGCCACCTGATTTTGTAAGGAACATTACTGGAATACAGTGATGCTGATCCATTTATAGATGTATTGAGCTGTACAAGAAACAATCCAGATAAACTCTATCATGCTTGCATTTATTTTCTCAATTTCTCGTCTTAATGGTAAACTTTCTAAGTTCAGAACCTAGGTCATGGGCCACTCAGTAAATGTCCTTTAGTGAATTGATCTTCTATTTGCGCTGAAGTCTTCTTGAAGTGATAGGGATTTGTTGTGGTTTGAATAAGAATGTAACTCTCCAATTGGTAGAATTATTTTGAGAGGTTGTGAGAATTCAGGAGGTTAGACCTAGCTGGAGGAAGAGGATGGGTAAGGGAAGTGTCTTTAAAGAATATACCTCTTTGCTTCCTCTTTTTTTCTGCTTCCTGTGTGACATAAAAGGAAGAATGCCCCTACACTCATAATGTCCTGCTCAGAAACCTGGTCAAGTGACCATGGCCTAAACCCTCTGAAACTGTGAGCCAAAATAAGTCCTTCCTCCCTTATATTGTTTCTGTCAGAAACTTTGTCCCAATGATGAGGAAAACAAAACTCACACAGAATCTGAGCCGGATCCCCCTTGAGGTAGGTGTGGTTATTCTGGGAAAGTGGTCCACATGGGAAAGTTCTGCTCAGATTCAAGTGTCCTGTCTCTTGGCAAGTGACTGCTGATGGTGAAATATGACTCAAAGCATAGATATCAGGGTGTTACACAACTCAAACCAAAGGGATTGCACCTATAGCAGAGATTATCATGAGAACCAAGACAGATCAGGACCCAAGTGGCTACAAGAGTATACTATAGCCCTAAGATAGCCATAACCCCAATGCATACAAGTTGTGTGAACTTGGGTAATTGCTTTTCTTCTCTGGGCTTGTTTTCTCTCTGGAAACCCGAAATATTTCTCACCCTCTAGGGCTAGTTTGAAGATAATCTGAGATAATAATGTATTAAAATAAGTTAAAACATATTAGATTCTGAAATAATTACTGAGCATCTACTCTATGTCCAGGTCCTGGACTGAGTACCAGAAACAGCAAACTAAAAGTCCTTATTAAGCCTTTCTTCTCATGGGGAAAAAATAAAAATCAATAAGAAAACATTTAATATTTCAGAAAAAAATTGAAGACAGGTTAGAGATACTGGGTGGATAAAATCAGAAGTGGATTGCTCCTTTATATAAGGTGGAGAGAAAAGTCCTTAATAGTAAAGTAACACTTGAGTAGAGACCTCACCTGAGTAGAGACCTAAAGGCAGCGTGGAAGAAAGCTATGCAAACATCCAAAAATAAAATGTCCAAGGCAGAAAGACCAACATGTGCAAATAAAATGGGAGACAATTGGACATGTTTAAGAAACAGTAATGCTTTTAAAATGCTAAGCTTTAGTTTTGAGATAGAAATACTTGATATACTAATATAAAGTTAAAATCGTGCCCCAGTTTCAAAAGGATACAGTATAAGGAGATACTGGTCAAATAGTCAAATAAGTTATAGGCTTGGGGATCGAGCAATGCCAAATACATAAAAACTAGACATTTGATACCCAAAACACACACTCTTTCCTCTCTCTCTTTCTCTCTCTCCTCTCTCTCTTTCTCTCTCTCCTCTCTTTCTTTCTCTCTCTCTCAACTCAATCTATGTTACACTAAGTGCTTTACCATTGAGCTGTATTCTTGGCCCTGACTAGATTTTTTTTTTAACTCAAATTTACTTAAAATATCAAATCTAGGTCATTTTATTGTTCTTACTTTAAAATAGTTACTTAAGTGCTTCAATATATCAAGAACTGACATATTGGTTGGTTCTAAGTTATTTGAAGACAGAAGATGCCTCAGATCCGTGTATATTTCTGAGTGAGAAAATTCATTTTCCATTAAAATAAAACTATCACCTCTTCTTTCTTCAGTAGGCTAAGACATATGAATTAACTCTGTGTTTGTATATGGCTAGGAAAAGCTCTCTCCTCCCTCCTTCCCTCCTTCCCTCCCTCCCTCCCTCTTTCTCTCTCCCTCTCTCCCTCTTTCCCTCTTTCTCTCTCTCTCTCTCTCTCTCTCTCTCTCTCTCTCTCTCTCTCTCTCTCTCTCTCTCTCTCTCTCTCTCTCTCTCTCTCTCTCTCTCTCTCTCTCTCTCTCTCTCTCATTGAGTGATAAGCTAAGTTTCCAGATTCCTCCAGGAAGAAAAGAATGCACCCAGGAAGTTTGATCTCAATTGATGGCATCTCCTCACCTTAATGACTAATTGAGTTGTCTTATTTACATCAGAGCTGTCCAACAAAACCCTAATGTGCACCAGCAATGCTCCCATTGTCTCTCCTGTACTTTGGGAGCTCTTGAAGGTACATTCTGATACTTTGATGTACATTCACTGCATGATCAATCTCACTTCCAATAACCCTGGCCTCTCTTTAAAGCACAGAGGAAACAAATTGCCTTGAATCACTTCCAAAATCAGAGGGAGAAAAGGAGGATCTTCAAAAATTTTCACAATTTAATAGGTGTCTCTGGATGACATTGTTCATTATCTATCTTGATTTATTAAGTAAATACTTTAAAACACTAATTTATTTAATCCTGAAACCATTTCATGATGCATATATTCTGATGTACGCACTTTGCAGATGCGGACCCTGAGGCACGGGCAGGTATACTCTTATTTAATCCATCCTCTACAAAGTACTGGCACTGGAACCACCTGGCTTTGGAAAGATTTTCTGATATTAAGTCACTTGGTGACTATTCTGACTTTTCTATTTGTTTATCTGGGTCCAGGCTTTAAAGGCTGAAGAGGAGGTTTACAACTGGAAGAAAAATGGATGGGGATATGGAATAAAGGTTTTTAAATTATGCAGCGTTTTCCTGATTGTAAGTTTAAAAAATTTTCATGAGAGAAATTACAAATTATAGAAAATACAAAAAGAAATTATCATCCCAAATAATCATTATTAGTATTTTGTTTTGTGAATATTCAAGTTTTTCCCTCTAAATATTAGCAAATAAATATGGGAGATTTGATGTCTCTCTGCTTTGTTCATTTTATAATACATTATGGATATTCACATCATCATTGAAAATTATTTGAACATTTTTTTCCAGTGACTACATAGTTGGAATTCATAAGAATATGTCATAATTCATTTTACTGTTGAATATCTAGATTGTTTCTATATTATTTTGCATATATCAACATATACACACACACACATACATATATATATATATATATATATATATATATATATGCCATCCCTCAAATACTCAAGATCATCTTAGCTTATTTTCTTTAACATATGTTTCCAGACATGAAACTACTGGGTCAAAGGATACTCGGGATTTAAAAGCTTATATAAACTCAACCAATGGCCTGAGAGAAAGACGGTAGCAATTTGAAAGAGAAAGAAAATTATTTTCTTCTGCCTCAAGCTGCTGCTTTAGATGCAGCTGGGAGACATCCGAGACAAGTGTCCATAGGAAACAGAGGTGCACCCGATTCTCCTTTGCACCTCTTCTCTGTAGAGTGAGCCCAATCCAGTGCTGTTCTACGAAAGCGAACTGCAAATGGAGCCAAACAGAATAAATTGGAAGGTGGGAGCGAACGAGAGAACGTCTGCACAGGCTTCCATCTGTGTTTCAGAGCTTTGGATAGAAAGCAGTTACTGAATACTGATTAGCCGTCTCTGTTTTGAAGCAATTTACATTCAGTGCTTTGGGGTCCTCAACTCAAATGTTCAGAAGAGTAAGGCAGACTCGCCATGCTTCTAAGATAAGAAAAGGAAAAAGTTGAGGTGCGGAACATTTGCCCTTGTCAGGACTTGACCCTTCAGAAGCAGCCAGACCTTGCTTAGCAAACAACTGGTTGTAATCACCAGTGGATGCAACTCCAAAATTGCAACTTCCAGTTTTCGAACGGAAATGAAGAACTGTATTTTTAGTGCTTCATTTTTCAACTTTAACATGCTGGCAATTAATTCAATTAAAAAATATGGCATAAGATATAGGTCATAGGGGGTTTGGTTTGTTTGTTTGTTTTGTCTATTTGTATGTTTATGTCAGACTTAGGGTGTAAATTCAAGGATTGGGAACTCTCCCTTAGCTTTTTCAATCAAGGCTGATGCTCTTGATCTCTACTTTTGAGTAGCTAATTGTAGATAAGAATCTCACATATTTTCCTGTCTGGGCTGGCTTCTAACCTCAATCCTTGGATCTCAGGCTCCTGAGCAGGTAGGGTTATAGGCAAGAGCCACTGATTATATATGTTTTTAATAAGACCTTTTAGAATTAATTATGTTTTCCTATAATTTCTCAGTTTTATACAAGTACGTTCAAAACAGCCAAGGAGGAAATTTGTAACCAGCACCCTGCGTAGGGAACAACTGGTAGAACTACTTAGCAGTATTGCCACCTGTCTTGGTTCTGAGTGTTGATTATTACGATGAAGTGGGCTATAAAGAGGATGGCAGGGTAGACAGAGCGAGAGGAGAAACTAAGAGAAAATAATTCCATTGCCACCCGTGTTTTTATGAGTGTCTGTCACTTTAAACCTATCGTTATGGCTGAAACTTCCTGAGAGGAGACCTCAGTATCAGCAGCCTGCTGCTGGTGGCCCATCCATGATTGTCATTGGAAACAGTGTGCACCACGATCTAGTTTAATGTCTTGCCTATTTTTACAGTCTAGCACTAAAAAGTTAAACTGCCCACCTAGCAAGCCCAGAGCAGGTTATTTTCCAAAAAAAACATATTTTACAAGTAGTTTCCTTTTTATATGGGATAGTATCCATTGTACAGAGATCCCGTTGATTGTCAGAAAGTAGAGAGGTGAAAAAGGCTTTCATGACTTGGAAACCAGCTGAAATTACTCTGAAATGATAGTGGAAATTACTGTCAGTATTTACATAGCATCTCAGTTAGCCCTTTCCTTTTTGTGGAAATAGTATTGAGTTATAAAACAAACAGCAATGTGGTTCATGCCTATAATCATAGCTACTCAGAAGGCTGAGATCTGAGGATCTTGGTTCAAAGCCAACCTGGGCAGGAATGTCTGTGAGATTTCTTTTTTCAACTAAACACCAAAATGCTGGAAGTAGATCTGTGACTCAAATGGTAGAGATCCAGCCTTGAGTGGAATAAACTAAGGCAAACCATCCAGGCTCTGGCTTCAAGCCCCAGTATCAGCACTAAAAAAAAACAACAGATCACTAACAGTCTCAGGAAAAAACAGGGACATATGTCCATCTTAGCTGTAGGAATTCTCTCTTTAGGCACCTTCTAAGACATTATTCACTCTCTTTGCATCTCTATGACAAGAATCTTCTAGATTGTGATTGGTCTACGCCCCAGAAAATATAGGGCAGCAGCTCACATTTATCTAAGCTTACCTAACATCCTTCCAATCCTGACTGAAGTAAAAAAAAAAAAAAAAAAGGAAACTGAAGCTGGGCACTGTGGCTCACACCTGTAATCCTAGCTACTCAGGAGGCTGAGATCTGAAGATCCCAGTTCAAAGACAGCCCACACAGGAAAGTCCATGAGATTCTTATCTCCAATAAACCACTCAGAAAACTGGAAGTGGTGCTGTGGCTCAAGTGGTAGAATGTTAGCCTTGAGCTGAAGAGCTGAAGGACAGCACCCAGGCCCAGTGTTCAAGCCCAACAACCGACCAAAAAAAAAAAAAGGAAACTGATGTCACATTACACAAAATTAGTTGAACAAAATAGAAAGCTTCCATGAGCTACTGACTTCAACTTCTCTGGTATCATTTCCTTTATCCAAATAATCTGACTCTTTGGACAGAACAGGCTTTCTGTAGTTTTTTTGTTTCCCAGGCCATGTTTCTCTTTACTATTTTTATTAGTACACATTGTTAATACAAGGGAGTTTCACTATAATAATTCCGTAGCTACATCAAACAATTCACCCCTCTATTATATCTATTCATAAAAATAAAATAATAATTTAGGTCTTCCTTTCCATTTTAACCATATTTGCTTTGCTGAAACTCACACTGATTGACATTATTATCTCGTTTGGAGAAATAAGCCATATAAGGGTTAGCAGCAGTTATTAAAAATAATAATTTAGGTCTTCCTTTCCATTTTAACCATATTTGCTTTGCTGAAACTCACACTGATTGACATTATTATCTCGTTTGGAGAAATAAGCCATATAAGGGTTAGCAGCAGTTAAGAAATCTCCAGCAAAACCTTACAACAAGGCAAGAGCCATCATGTTCATCCCAATATGAAAAAAAGCCATGTGACCCCTTTAGAGTAGGAATTCTATCTTAGTCTTTCTGTGTGTTCTTCTCCACACCAAAGGTTTCATGAACAATATCAGTATCCAACTAATATGATGACCCATTTATGTCATTAATATTTACAGTGTGGAGTATTATATTCTCTTGACTCAGAGTAATATATATTTGCACATATCTGGAATATGCTTAATAATTTACATGTCATGTGGGTGTAATTTATGCCAATGTTTTTATTTTAAGGGCAACTTGCATACCTCAAAGCAGCAGAAGACATTGGACTAGAACTTAGGACATTAGCATTTGAATCAAAGACTCTCCATAACTATTTATTTGGTCCAATAAGTAATATTTATCCTCCCTATCATGTTCTATCTTCCCTTAATTGTTTTCTTTGGTTCCTAACACTAACCTTGGCTCTTGCTAATACCAGCTCCAGTGAGCCCAAACATCTTCATCTCATATTTAAACATAATTTAGAATAAAATGACTGCTAAGGTCTTTAAAGCAAAGACATTATAATGGCCAGAACAAAAACAAGTTGCTAATTTTAGTTACCTGTTCAATCTTTTTATCTTTTTTGAAAGCAGGCTTTTTAATTATAGTACCTTTTAATAAATTCAAACATCAATAATATCATGTGAAACATTAAGATGAAAGTCCTACTTCTTTAAAATAGATTTCTTAGAAGGAAACAATATGTGTTTTTATGTATTTGTATGGGAATATTAGCCTCCCAAAGACTTATTCCTGCATTTACAATTATGATGACTACCAGGCAAAAACACTAAATAGTTTATAATAATGTAATTCTTAAGGTCTAGTACCCAAGCAATGGAGATATAGCGCCAATATCATGGAAACTACTTTGAAAGGAACATGCAAATTGTTGCATCAAATATGATTAATTTTAAACTTATAAAATTGGTGCAACTTAGAATTAAAATATATTAATGAAGATGCTGGAGGGGATGTGGACAGAAGGGAACCCTACTGCATTGTTGGTGGGAGTGTAAACTTGTTCAACCACTTTAGAAGTAGTATGGAGGTTCTTCAAAAGACTCCCCATGGAGCTCCCTTTTGACTCAGCAATCCCACTTTTGGGCATTTACCCAAAGGATCACAAACAAAAGCTACCAGCACAACTATGTTTATTGCAGCATTATTTACCATGGCTAAGATATGGAACCAGCCCAGATGCCCCTCAGTAGATGAATGGATCAAGAAAATGTGGTATATATACACAATGGGATTCTATGCCTCCATCAGAAAGAATGGCATTGCCCTGTTTGTTAGGAAATGGAAAGACTTGGGAAAAATTCTATTAAGTGAAGTAAGCCAGGCCCAAAGAAACATAGGTCCCATGGTTTCCCTTATTTGCAATAACTAGTTTATGTCTGAGACAAGCAGAAATGATCAGATAAGTCAATGTTAAGCAAAATGAACCCCAAGATAAGGATTCAAATGTTTTTTTCTTTCTTGTGATTGTTTCTAACATATTTATAAGATATTTCTTAGTTGCTTTGTATGTCCCTCCCCCATAGTATAACCCCTGCTTTCACTGTATTTGATGTAGGTATAATTTGTGGAGGGGAAGGGAGAAAATGAATTGTTTAAATATGGATACAGGTGGACTCATTGCAACAATGAGATGTACAAGATGTTATGTCGAAAATGAACTTTACAACTTTGGCTCGGGTAGGGGGGTGTAGGTGGGGGGGATGGTGGAGATGGGAAGGGATGGGAAGGGGAAACAAAGGAGGCAATAATGGTTGATAAGAAATGCACTCATTACCTTGCCCATGTAATTATAACCCCTCTCTACAGTATTTTCACAATAATATCTATCTATCTATATCTATCTATCTATATATATATTAATGAACAGTATTTTTTGGAGACTAGAGGGTTCACCATTCTGTATTTAAGTGTATGCTTTATTGAATATACCCAGTAAATCAAGCAAACACACCTCATGGGTGTGTGATCACAGAAGCTATGACAAGCAGTTTGCCCCTGCTTGTGCCTAGAGGATATAAAACATTAAACCACTTAAAGCCCTAAGCATTATGTCAACTCTGTAGTTAAAAGTCCAGCTTCATATCCTACCCAAAAGCTTCAGGTTGTAATTTCTCTTCTCCATCAGCTAGCTCTGGCTAGTGGGGGATCAGGTCAAATAGAAGGAAAAAAGAGAAGTAAGAAAAGATTTTACTTGATGAGACACATTTTTAAGTTAGCTTCACATACACTGAGCCTGACAGATGTTCAAATTTGATTCTTTTGCTCTTAAGTGATCCCGTGCCCTTCCTCAGAGATTTCCCACTGGGAACAATCTCTTGTTCTTCTCAAGACCCAGGAGATGCATCTTCCTGCTGCCCCTTTTGTCCTTGTTTCCTAGCCATTTGAGACACACTATTGCTAAGGAGTCCAAAGACTTGGCTGGCTGGATTCCAAATGGTTGCAGGTGGGTTTATCCATGTGTGCCTCCTCTGATCCACAGATAAAACTCATTCACCCTTAACTCAGAGACACTCTGAGGGGCACAGACCAATTCAAACCCAGCTACAGAAACTCCACTGGCAAACAATTTATGGATGAAATGGCCTCTGTCCACACCTGTGACCGCTGAGCAACTCCTCAAAATGCCCCTGGTCTTGATGCCGTGCCTCTCTCCAGGCACTGTCCCAGGACCCTGCTGTTTGGTCCACGGAAGGAATCACTGCACAACTCACACCAAAGAAATCTCGACATGAAATCCTGCTAGATCTCCAAGAACCTCATTCTTCTATCATCCTTGGGCTAATCATTATTGACTTGTTTACATTTCTCTTGATTTGCCTTTAAAATGAAAACAGAAGCCTCTCTTTGTTCTATCCACTGGAATCTCGTATAGCAATTTTACCTATGGAGTTGATTGACTTAAAAAAATAATAAAACAATCCACATATCTAGGAACAAACTGTTTTAATTCGCTCCAGATACCAGAATAATTATTAATTGCAGTAAAGATTCTATCACGTGCAGAAATCCCAATTTCTGTGTAACCTAAACTTATAAACCAACAAAATATTGTCTTCTAAAAAGACAAAAATCCAACAAAACATACCTGTTATCCAAATACTGTGGCTTCCTCCCCTCCTGACTATTGTCAATTTTAAGAAGACTCTAAAATATACAGTATTACAACCATGTTATAACACTCCATCTAAATTCTGGTGAATTACATCAAAATCATTTTATTATAATCTATATTGGAAGACACCAACTAATTCTAGTATATCACTAATTATATAATGTAGAACTGACAAAAAACATGAAAGAAACTGGGCACCAGTGGCCATGCTTGTAATCCTAGCTACTCGGAAGGGTGAAATCTGAGGATAGGGGTTTCAAGTCAGTCCCATCGGGAAAGTCCATGAGAGTCTTATTTCCAATTAACTTCCAAAAGTAAAAATAAAAACAAAGCCAGCCTGTAGCTGTGGCTTGAGCAGTAGCATGCTAGCCCTGCACAAAGCTTCTTAGGAATACTGCCCAGGCCCTGAATTCTAGTGCCAGGACCAGCAAAAAATAAAAATGAAAATAAATGAGATAGTATCTCATTCGATGCAAGTTTCCCTTTCTGCTCCATCTCTGTTTAAACAGCAGTTATAAGAATTGTTATTTGGGAGGGGAAGGAGATACACAAAAATATTGTAACAAAGGGTGAACTAATTCAGAAGTGGTACTTACTAGACACTATGTTGAAAATGCAGGAGGGGAAATCAGGAGGGGAAAAATGGAGAAAATGAGGGAGGGATGACACTGTTCAAAAAGAAAGGTACTCAATACATGACTTATGTAACTGTAACCTTCTGTACAGCATATTTACAATTAAATAAAGTAAATAAAAATAAAAGGTATTTGATATCCAAAAACTTACAAAATAATTAATCTTGTTGGGCTTCAATGGCTCACTCCTGTAATCTTGTAAGAAATGTACGCATTATCCTGCCCATGTAATTGTAACCCCTCTGTACAGTATGTTCACAAATAAAATAAAATTAAATTTAAAAAAAGAAGTTGTTATGGTTGTCATGACTTTACAAGAAAAATCTGATTTTCCTGCTCCAGTGTACAGTCTCATCATTGTAGGTAATTGACCTCGTCTGGAAGATAGTCCATTCTCCAAGGCTCTACGATTCCTTGGAGATAGTTTTTTTTTTTTTATTTAATTTTATTTTATTTGTGAACATACTGTACAGAGGGGTTACAATTACATGGGCAGGATAATGCGTACATTTCTTACCAAGCATTGCAGCCTCCTCCTTTGTTTACCCTTCACATCCCTTCCCAGCTTCCCCCCTCTCCCCCAATCCCAATCCTTCTCCTTCTCCCCCCTTCCCCTCCTCCCCCCCCTCCACCGACGTTGTAAAGCTCGTTTTGGACATGACAACTTGTATTTCTCATTGTTGCAACAGGTCCACCTGTATCCTTCAACAACTGGTTTTTCCCCATCTCCTCCACAAGTTATACTGACATCAAATATAGTGAAAGCAGGGGTTATACTGTGGGGGAGGGACATACAAAGCAACAAAGAGATAATCTTATAAATGCGTTAGAAACACACACATGAAAGAAAAAAAACATTAAAATACATATCTAAGGGTTCATTTTCCTGACCTCACATTATCTGACCTTTTCCGCTTGACTCATACATATACTAGATATTGCAAATAAGGGAAACCATGGGGCCTATGTTTCTTTGGGCCTGGCTCCTTGGAGATAGTTTTGATCCCTTGTCATGGAGATATAATCAATCAGCATTGTCCTTCCTGAAGCCCAAGGTAAAAGATTCAGAGAAGCAGGAGACAGATAGAATATGGAGGCAGGTCTGCTAGGCTTTTCTCCTATTTTTAGTTAATTTACAGATCCAACTAAAGGGGCCTATGCTTTTTAGTAAAAGCAATTTTTAAGTACTTGTTATACATTTTTGTTTCCTCTTACCATGGTGACAAAAGAATTACTGTAAAAACAGTGCCCATCTTCACAGAGATAAAACATATGCACCTGGCTCTATTTGCTGCCTCATATGGAGGAAATAAGTCTGTGGATGAGCAGCAACATGTTTCCTGGAAAATAGCCACAGCCTCCCTGCCATCCCTAGCTCAGGAGACAAAAATCTCCCTTTTGACTCCCATAACCAGGTATAATAATTGCACAGTTCCATGTAGGCATGTGGTTACATCACAAACCATAACATATACTCTGAAATAGAATAGTGAGGTAAAACTGGCAAAGATAATAGTTCCCTTAATCAGAGAATCTGGAATACACTGAAGAAGTAATAATAAGTATGGAAAATGTAAAAACAGAAGTACTAGAAGATCTGCTGGAAAGACTGGCAACTAGAAGAGCAAGAACGTCAACATAGGACTCACTGAAGTGGTGAATTTTTAAATATTTTTTATTGTACAGAGGGGTTACAGTTACATGAGCAAGATAATGAGTACATTTCCTATCAAGCATTCTTACTCCCTTCTTTGTTTTTCCCCTACCATCCATTTTCTCCAGTCTCTCCAACTCCTCCCCCGCTCCCCAAAATTGTAAAGTTTGTTTATCAACATAGTGTGTTATACATCTCATTGTTACAATGTATCATCCTGTGTCCTTATATCAGCATTTTGTTATTTCCCTTCCCCTCCCCAAATTAGAAAATTGTATATACAAGATGATCAAATACAGACAACAGGTATTGTACAATGGGGGAAGAACAAACAAACAAAAATCACATAGTACATTATAAGTATATTAAAAAGAACTACAAGAAAGATAAAATCTCTTATGTCCCTATCTTGGGATTCATTTTGCTTAGTATCATCTTATATGGTCATATGTACATAGCTTTTGACCTCTTCTGTTTGACCTAGACATATACTAGTTATTGCAAATAAGGGAAAACATGGGACCTAGGTTTCTTTGAGTCTGGCTTACTTCACTTAATATAATTATTTCCAAGTCTTTCCATTTCCTAACAAATGGGGTGGTGTCATTCTTTCTGATGGAAGCATAGAATTCTATTGTATATATGTACCAAATTTTTATGTTTTTGATTGTGAAAATACTGTACAAAGGGGTTACAGTTACATGAGCAAGGTAATGAGTACATTTCTTATCAAGCATTGTTGCCTCCTCCTTTGTTTTTCCTGCACCACATTTTCTTGATCCACTCATCTACTGATGGGCATCTGGGTTAGTTCCATATCTTAGCTATGGTGAATAATGCTGCAATAAACATAGTTGTACTGGTAGCTTTAGTATAGCCTTGTTTGTGATCATTTGGGTAAATACCCAAAAGTGGGATTGTTGGGTCATAGGGGAGCTCTATGTGGAGTCTTTTGAGGAACCTCCATACTGCTTTTCAAAGTGGTTGAACAAGTTTACACTCCCACCAACAATGCGGTAGGGTTCCCTTCTGTCCACATCCCCTCCAGCATCTGTTGTTATTAGATTTCTTGATTATAGCCATTCTAACTGGAGTGAGGTGGAATTTCAATGTTGTTTTGATCTGCATTTCTTTTATGGCTGTAGATAGTGAGTATTTCTTCATGTGTCTATTGGCCATTCTTATTTCCTCTTCAGAAAAGTCTCTCTTTAAATCTTTAGCCCACTTATTAATCGGGCAGTTGTTTCTTTGAGGATTTGTTGTTGGGGGATTTAACTTTTTCAGTTCTAAGTATATTTTAGATATGAGACTGTTGCCCATTGTCTGACTAGTTAAGATCTTCTCCCAATCCGTGGGCTTTCTATTGATCTTGCTTACAATGTCCTTTCATGTGCAGAAGCTCTGCAGTTTCATGCAATCCCATTTGTCCAACCTTTCTTTGATTTGTTGTGTTTCTGGGTCTCTATTAAGAAAATTTCAGCCTGTGCCAAGGAGACCTAGGGTTTCTCCTATTCCTTCCAGTAATGTATTCAAGATGTCTGCTTTGACTTCGAGGTATTTGATCCATTTGGAGTTGATTCTGGTGCAGGGTGATATTTAATTTTCTATAGGTGTTTAACCAATTTTGCCAGCACCATTTAACTGAAGAGGCTGTCTTTTTTCCATTCTATTTTTTAGCCCTCTTATTGAAGTGGCTATAGGTCTATGGGTACATTTCTGGGTCTTCAGTTCTATTCCATTGGTCCTCAGGCCTGTTCTTGTGCCAGTACCAAGCTGTTTTGATTACTATGGCTTTGTAGTAGAGTTTGAAGTTTGGTATTGATATCCCTCCAGCACTGTTCTTTCTGCTAAGGATTGTATTTCTATTCAGGGTCTTTCATTGTTCCTTATGAATTTTTTATTGTTTCTTCTATTTCCTTAAAAAATGAGGTTGGGAGGAGGGGGGACCAAGATGGCGATGGGGCAGTAGGGAAACGCCACAGCTCTCTCCAACCAAAAAGAGAGTTCGAGTTCCAACGCTTAATCTCCCCAAGAGACCGACAACAAAAAGACTCAGAGAAAAACCAGAGGCGGAGAATAATAAAAAAAGAAAGAGAGGAAAAGAAGAATTTCAGAACAGAGAAAAATGGAGACCCCTCCCCCAACCTTTACTGGCCACGCAGCAGTGCGCCAAGCCGCCGGCCAGCCGGCCCGGCGGGGGCTGCGGAGCCCCAGAGACACAGTGGGCCGCTTTGAGATCACCAGGTACCAGTTTGCAGAACAGCGGATCGCCAGGAACAGAGAAACCTACCAGCCGGGAGTCTCCACGAGGATCCCACCCCCACCCCTCACTCTCCACCAGAGCAGAGAGGCTCCATCCCGCCAAAGCCGCTCGGCACCAGCAGCACCACAAAGGGACCTGTCGGCAGACCACCCACCCGATCGCAACGACCCGGCGGGGCCGCTCGGGCCCCAGAGGCACCGCGAAGAAGCTGCCTGAGCGTGGACACTTTTGACCCGACAGCTTCGACAGAGGCAGAGACAGAAAAGAATCACACAGAGCCACCACCGCCCAACCCAGCCCGCAACCACCCCAAATGAACTCGGATTGCAACAACAACTGACGACCTATACCATACAGAAACAACCAGCTCCAGGGTGAGTACCCCATAGGGGAAGTGTATCCCTCAAGGGAGACCAGAGCTGGAGGGAATCCCCAGACCCTGACCTAGACTCCCTACCCCAACACCCGGACCACAGGACCCACTAAAACTGGGAACTATTTGAGAGCTCCACCAGCCCGTGGAGCACACTCAGCTGGCCAGGCTAGAGAAAGAGCACCCTTGGAAGGGAGCTTAAATGCCCAAGCCAGGAACAGCGCCCCTGGGTCAAGACTACCAACAGTAGAAGAAATTTGAACTGTGTCCCCCAGGCTGCATAACCTAGGTGGTATACACATCAGCACAGGCCTAACGAGTGCGCTCCAGGCTGCATAACCTAGGTGGTATACACATCAGCACAGGCCTAACAAGTGCGCTCCAGGCTGGGGCCGGAACCAGGCCCGGGGATCCGGCGCCTGAACAACACGACCAACTCCTCCCAATTGAAGTGAAAAGCTGAGCATACACCTCAACAGAAGGGAGAAAACCAGGAAACAACACTCCCCGGGAAGCACGCCTGTGACAACAAAAGACCTGGAGGCCCAGGACAAGAGAAGCCCAAACCCCACCAAAACTCCACCCATATACCCTAGACTGGGAATTGGGCAACACAGGCTGCCAGCACCTGATAGTAAGCAGGAGCTCAGACTGTTAAGGCGGCTCAGCAATAGAGTGATAGTCTTGGATGTATGAGGCCCTGGATCTGATTCCTCAGCATCACAAAAGCAAAAAGGGTCAGAAGTGGTGCTGTGGCTCAAACGGTAGGGTGCCAGCCTTGAGCTGAAAAGCTGAGGGACAGCACCCAAACCTAGAGTTCAAGCCCACAACCAGCCCAAAACAAACAAACAAAAACACATCAGGAGCCCATAGCAGACTCCAGTATTTGGGAGAGTGCATCCAGAGCATCTGTTCTTCACAAGAGCACCCATAGGAGCAAACACAAGCAGTCTAGGCTGCTCAACCCTTCCAAAGGCGGGAACTGCCAGCAATCTACAGCAGAGAGCTGAGAATCCTAAGTAAGTCAGAATAGCAGCTGGAAATAGGCTCCCAACAGAACCCAGATCAGGCACAGACTCTCTCTACCAATACAGAATCAGCAACCAAGCAAAGACAGACACACCAAAACAAAATTGAAGAGCAGTCTCCTGAACCTCCATGCGAAAATCACAGAGAAAAATCACAAGGTTTACCACCACCCAGGACAGCAAGCTCACCTCAAAAGCCAGCAGCCACACAGGGGAGAGCCCCAGTGGGAGCAAAGCAAGAATGGAAGACAAAAGCTACATCCAAGGGTTGCTGGAGGCAATGACTCAAGAAATAAAGCGAGAAATTGATCAGAAATTGAAAGAGCACAAGGATGAACTATCCAAAGAGATACAGGGTATCAAACAAGAGATGCATGCAAAAATAGAAGCTGCACAAACCTCAGTAAGAAGTGAGATAAACGCCAAATTAGAGGTAATGCATACCTCATTGAGAGGTGAGATCAGTACTCTGAGAACCAACATTGAATCCATAAAGGGATCCATTTCCTCCATGCAAACCACAATAGAAGCCACTGTCAACAGAGTGAATGAAATGGAAGGTCGAGTGTCAGATACAGAAGACAGAATACACCAACTGGACCAAAAAGTGACAGATATGGAAGAAAAACTCAAATTAAACCAAAGGGAAATTCAAGAGTAAGCAGATAATGCTAAAAAATTTAACCTTCGCATAATTGGAGTGGACGAAGGTGAGGAATTCCAGAGCAAGGGAATGCAACACCTAATTAACAAGATAATCACTGAAAATTTTCCCTACCTCAAAAACGACCATCTTAACTACATCACAAAAGCTTATCGAACACCCAACAAGCAAGACCCCAGGAGAAACACTTCTAGACACATTATAGTAAAAATGATAGATCTGAATAATAAGGAAACAATCCTGCATGCAGCAAAAATGAAGAAGGAGCTATACCACAATGGGAAAAAAATAAGAATCACTGCAGATCTCTCCACACAAACAATGAATGCAAGAAAAGCCTGGGAAAGCACCATACAAGCCCTGAGAGCCAATAACTGCCAACCCAGACTGATATACCCGGCAAAGCTAGCATTCACATTCGATGGAGAACTGAAAACTTTTAATAGCAAAGAAAAACTAAATGAATACATAAACATTAAGCCAGCATTACAAAGAATTCTAAGAGGGGGGACACAACCTGAAGAAAGCAGCCAGGAACTGGGGCCTGCCCCAAACAGACATTACTCAAAGTCTAACTGAGCAAGCACAGGAGGAAAGGAAAGAAGAAAAACTTAGGAAAACGGAATGGCAGGGACAACAATGCATCTCTCTATACTTTCTCTTAATATAAATGGGCTGAATTCACCAATTAAAAGAAAACGAACTGAGGACTGGATAAGAAAACAAGACCCATCCATCTGTTGCCTTCAGGAGACCCACCTCTCAGCCAAACATACAAACAAACTCAGAGTGAAGGGGTGGAAAAGGATCTACCAATCAAACGCCCCCAGTAAGAAAGCAGGTGTAGCTATCCTGATATCTGACAAAATAAACTTTTCATTAAAATCAGTACAGAAAGACAAGGATGGACACTACATATTAATAAAGGGAAGAATCCAAGGGGAGGATATAACCATCATCAACTTATATGCCCCAAATATTGGTGCACCCAGATATGTCAAACAAATGCTCTCAAACTTACAGAATAAAATAGATCCCAATACAATAATACTAGGAGACTTTAACACACCACTCTCACCAAAGGACAGGTCTACCAACCAGAGGATTGGCAAAGAAGCTACCGAATTAAGAGAGGCCATACTTCAAGCGGAATTAACTGACATCTACCGAGTATTTCACCCTAAAACAACACAGTACACATTCTTCTCAGCAGCTCACGGAACTTTCTCCAAAATAGACCATATCATAGTTCATGCAAGGAACTTAAGCAAATACAAAGGGATCGACATAATCCCCTGTATTCTATCTGACCACAGTGAAATCAAGCTAGCTCTCAATAACAAAGCATACCGCAGAAATTTCTCTTATACATGAAAATTGAACAGCACACTCCTTAACAATGCCTGGATAACAGAAGAGATCAGAGAAGAAATAAAGCATTTCCTACAACTCAATGAAAATGAAAACACCTCACAAAGAAACTTGTGGGACACAGCAAAAGCAGTCCTGAGGGGCAAATTTATTGCCCTCAGTGCCCACATCAAGAGAATGGAGACAGACCAAGTAAATAATCTCATGTTGCAATTAAAACAGCTAGAAAAACAAGAAAAAATGGGACCTAAAGCTACTAGACGAAGCCAGATAACCAAATTAAAAGCAGAGATTAACCAATTAGAAAATCAGAAAACCATAGCCAAAATAAACCAAACAAAAAGCTGGTTCTTTGAAAAAACAAACAAAATTGATGGCCCATTGGCTAGATTAATTAAAAAAAGAAGAGAGGAAACCCATATTAATAGGATTAGGGATGCCACGGGAAACATCACAACACGTACCCAAGATATCCAAACAATTCTAACAGACTACTTTCAAAAGCTATACTCTCTAAAGGAAGAAAATCAGGCAGAAACGGATGCATTTTTAGAGAAATACAAGTTGCCCAAACTGAGCAAAGAAGAAGTTAACCAATTAAATAAGCCAATATCCTATAATGAGATACAGGAAGCTATCAAAAGTCTTCCAACAAAAAAAAGCCCAGGACCAGATGGATTCACAGCAGAATTCTATAAGACCTTTAAACAAGAACTAATACCCATACTCCTCAAGCTCTTCAGAGAAACAGAGAAGGAGGGAGCTATCTCAAACTCATTCTACGAAGCCAATAACACACTCATCCCCAAACCAGGCAAAGACCCAACCAAAAAGGAGAATTACAGGCCAATCTCCTTGATGAACACAGATGCAAAGATCCTTAACAAGATTCTAGCTAACAGAATCCAGAAACACATAAAAAAAATAATTCACTATGACCAGGTAGGCTTCATCCCAGAGATACAGGGATGGTTTAACATACGTAAGTCAATAAATGTAATCCAACGTATCAACAGAGCCAAGGTCAAGAATCACATGATTATCGCCACAGATGCAGAAAAGGCCTTTGACAAAATTCAACATTCATTCATGCTAAAAGCTCTGGAGAAAATAGGAATAGAAGGAACATTTCTAAAAACAATAAAAGCCATTTATGACAGACCAATAGCCAATATTATACTTAATGGGGAAAAGCTACAACCAATTCTCCTAAAATCAGGAACAAGGCAAGGATGCCCACTGTCTCCACTCCTCTTCAATATAGTCCTAGAACCCTTAGCCAGGGCAATAAGGCAAGAAAAAGACATTAAAGGGATCCGCATAGGGAAAGAAGAAGTTAAACTATCCCTCTTTGCAGACGACATGATACTGTACCTCCACGATCCCAAAAACTCCATCCCCAAACTCTTAGAAATTATAAATCACTTCGGCAAAATAGCAGGATACAAAATAAACCCACAAAAATCAGTTACCTTCCTATACACTGATAATGTACAGGAAGAGAGGGAAATAAAGGGAGCAACCCCATTCACAATAACCTCCCAAAAAATAAAATATTTAGGAATTAACCTAACCAAAGATGTAAAAGAACTATTTAATGAGAACTATAAAAAGTTAAAGAAAGAAATTGCAGAAGACACTAGGAAATGGAAAGACCTCCCATGCTCCTGGATAGGCCGACTTAATATAGTAAAGATGGTAATACTTCCAAAACTTATATACAAATTCAACACAATTCCTATTAAAATCCCAATGACGTACATCACTGAAATACAGAAAACAGTCCAAAAATTCATATGGAACAACAAAAGACCTAGAATAGCCAAAACAATTCTAGGGGATAAAGACAATATGGGAGGGCTATCCATGCCGAACTTCAAACTCTACTACAGAGCTATAATAACAAAGACAGCATGGTACTGGCACAAAAACAGACCCGAAGACCAATGGAACAGAATAGAAGATCCAGAAATAAATCCACAGGCCTACAGCCAGCTGATATTTGACAAAGGAGCCAAAGACATACAATGGAAGAAACACAGCCTCTTCAACCGCTGGTGCTGGGAAAACTGGGCAGCCACATGCAGAAAACTAAAAGTGGACCCCAGCCTATCACCATGCACCAACATCAACTCAAAATGGATTAAAGACCTTAACATTAAACCTGAATCTCTGAAACTACTGCAGGACAGAGTAGGAGAGACACTTGAACTAATAGGCACAGGAAGGAACTTCCTGAACAGAGTCCCAGGATCACAACAAGTTGGAGAGAGACTCGACAAATGGGACTACCTTAAAATAAAAAGCTTCTGCACAGATAAAGCTATCACAACCAAGCTAGAAAGACAACCAACTAAAATTGGGAAAAAATATTTACCAGCAATATATCAGACAAGGGGTTAACATCCTGTATATACAGGGAACTCAAGAAACTAATCCCTCCCAAACCTAACAAACCAATTACTAAATGGGCAAGGGACCTAAAGAGGGACTTCTCAAATGAAGAAATAAAAATGGCAACGAAACGCATGAGGAAATGTTCATCATCCCTGGTGGTGAAGGAAATGCAAATAAAGACAACCCTGAGATACCACCTTACCCCAGTCAGAATGTCCCACATCCACAAATCAGCCAACGACAAATGCTGGAGGGGATGTGGAGAACGAGGAACGCTATTACACTGCTGGTGGGAATGTACACTCATACAACCACTTTGGAAAGCAGTCTGGAGGGTCCTTAGAAAGCTAAAGATTGACCTCCCTTACCACCCAGTCATACCAATCCTAGGCATCTACCCTGAACAACAGGAACCAATATACAAGGACACGTGCACCTCCATGTTTATTGCAGCACTGTTCGCAATAGCTAGGATATGGAAACAACCTAGATGCCCCACCACAGATGAATGGATCCAAAAATTGTGGTATCTATACACAATGGAATATTATGCAGCCATTAGAAATGACAAAATAATGGCATTTGCAGGGAAATGGATGGAGCTAGAAGGAATCATGTTGAGCAAGGTAAGCCAAGAACGAAGAGACAAACAGTACATGGTCTCCCTGATAAGTGGATGATAAATCCAAAATGTTAGGTGATATGACAAAACTAACAGGACTTAAGAAACAAAGAACTCCCACTCATCTGGTTGAACCACTACCAAATATCCCCATGCTGCTGATCACATATATGGTATATAACATGTGAGCACCGTTATATATTACAGACTGTGATAGACAATTTGCTCCAGGAAAGTTAGAATGAACTTGTGACTTTAAATGAGCATCATTATTCCACAATACTGTGAATTTCCGGAAATTAAGTAATCACTTAATCAAAAAAAAAAAAAAAAAAAGAACCTCGGGGAAGGGAGGGAGGGAGGGGATGGTAGGGGGAAAACAATGGAGGGGGTAACAATGTTCAAGAGGAAGTGTAAGAAAGAATGACATTCTCCCATTTGTTAGGAAATGGAAAGCCTTGGAAAAAATTATATTAAGTGAAGTAAGTCAGGCCCAAAGAAACATAGATCCCATGGTTTCCCTTATTTGCAATATCTAGTATAGGTATGAGTCAAGCGGAAAAGGTCAGATAATGTGATGTTAGGAAAACGAACCCTTAAATATGTATTTTAATGTTTTCGTTTCTTTCATGCATGTGTTTCTAACGCATTTATAAGATTATTTCTTTGTTGCTTTGTATGTCCCTCCCCCACAGTGTAACCCCCACTTTCACTATATTTGATGTCAGTATAACATGTGGAGGAGATGGGGACAAACACGTCGTTTAAGGATTCAGGTGGACCTGTTGCAACAATGAGAAGTACAAAATGTCATGTCAAAACCAGCTTTACAATGTCGGTGTAGGGGGGGGGGGTTGATTGGGTGGGGGAGAGGGGGGAGGCTGGGAAGGGAGGTGAAGGGTAAACAAAGGAGGAGGCTGCAATGCTTGGTAAGAAATGTATGCATTATCCTGCCCATGTAGTTGTAACCCCTCTGTACAGTATGTTCTCAAATAAAATAAAATAAAATATTAAAAAAAAAGAGGAAGTGTACTCATTACCTCATTCATGTAACTGTAACCCTCTGTATAGTATCTTTACAATAAAAAAATTAAAAAAAATGAGGTTGGGATATTGACAGGTATTACATTGAATTTGTAGAGAGTCTTTGGCAATATTGCTATTTTCACTATGTTAATCCTCCCAATCCAGGAGCATAGGAGATTTTTCCATGAAGTGGTGACTTTTAGACTGCAACTTTAAAAATCCTTAGCAAGTAGTTGGGGATAAAGGTTGAAAGGTGAAGTCCTTTGCAAGTCCAAGGCAGGAAGATCATGAAACATAGATCTGAAGGAATATTCTGATATATGCTACAATAGAGAGAAACTTTAATGGCATTTACTAAATGAAATAAGCCAGATACATTGGACAAATATTGTATATTGTCCCCCTTCTCTGAGGTAGGCTGATGTATTCTTTAGGCAGATTCCAACAGACAGAAGATAGAATGGAGGCTGCAAGGAGCTTGGAGGAGGAAGAAGAGGAGCTGTTTAACAGGAGAAGTTTTAGGAACAGTGGCAAAGTTCTGCAAATACCAAGTAGTGATATTTGTACAAGAATGCAAATGCACATATAATGACAAAATGTACTTAACATGATGAACATGGTAAGTTTTGTTACATATACTTCACTGTGAAAAAGCCTATTAAAATGTGTTTCTTGCAAACGTGTGCTTCAAATTTTAAAATCATTATTTTCTACAGTTAATATGCAGAGGGGGAAATTCAGAGCTTCTGAATTAAGCTGTAATTCAGGTGACATGAAATAAACAGTGGGAGTTGTCAAAATATCACACCAGCAAAGAAGACTTCAGGCATGACAATTGAAACTGGAAAGACTGAATTCAACATCATTGCAACAAAAGGCAGGAGAAACATTTTAATCAGTAAGATGAGACGAGAGGGAAGATGAGAGGGAAAATACTGAAGGACATGATTAGAGAAGTTGATCAGTTCTGTTAGGCCATCCATGTTTGCTAGCTGTAGCTTATAGCTGTTAGGCTCCAGTCCTTCATGTAGACAGAGAGGTAAGAACCATCTTTCTGGCTGAGTATAGAAGTATGGCACCCAAGTCTCAAATTCTTAACTTATAAAACTGAAAAGAAACATTTAGGAGATTTACATTTCAAGACGGGGGAGAAGAAAAAAGGCAATTATAATTTTATTCAAATGTAAGCACTGAGCAAGCAAAAGGTGGATCAAAAGTCTCAAGAGAAGTCTCTGCTCTTCCCAGTGGAAGGAAAGAAGTGGGCAACCCACTGAAACAAGGACCATGCATGGGATAAACACCCAGTGTGGAGACCACAAGAAGAAATACTTGTTTCATTCCTATTCTATCAGAAAAGGCCTTATTGAGAACCTAGACTATAGTCTACACCCAGCTGTAAGGAGGCTGCTTCTCCCTTGCCTACAGCTGCCGGAGGAAAACAAGCAGGGAGCAGAGGCTGAACCTTCATAACCTTCATCGCAGTCTGGTGAGTATGCATGTGTGCCCACATGTGTGTTCACACACACACATACACAGAGCAGCTATGGAGGCCACATGTGAAGAGTCTTTGCTTCCACTTCTATCTTGTTTTAATGAGATGCCTTTCTCCTTCCCATCCCCACTTGACAATGTTAGAGAGGCTGCAGGAGGGGATCTACAGTAATGATTCACCTGCTTACCCTCATCCTCTGTGATGTGGTATCGTTGAACATCTAACCAGGAACTTAAGCTGCAACTCCTGCAGGATCACCAGACTGATACATCCATAACACAGGACCCTACCCAGCATTAGAGGAACAACTATCAATACAGCCAATAGGCTGCATGAATCTCAGGGAAGGATGCTAAGTGAAAAACAGCCAATCCTCTCAAATTACATAACATATAGTTCTTCTCTAGCATCATCAAAATGATGAAATATTGGAGATTTTGTCAAGGGTAAAGATGTTAAAAGAGACAGAGTAGATGTGGCTGTCATGGGGTAGCACATGGGAGATCTTCATGGTGATGGATAGTTGGGAATTTTGACAGTGATGGTGCTTATACAAATCTATATATGTGATACAATGGCACTGAAATGTACATGTTTTTTGCTCCAAAGTCATCTTCTTGTCTTAATATTATTCTATAATAGTGTAAGTCATAAACATTGAGGAAAAACAAATACAAAAATATAGTGGACGCTATACTATTTTTGCAACTTTTTGTAAGCCTATAATTATTCCAAACTAAAGAAAACTCACCAGTTCAATGAAAGGCAAGAAAATATGAGGGGAAGGATTAAAGAAAAGACAAGGCTATGGTGCTAGGAATAAAAAATATAATTGCAATGAATTCAAATGAGTTGACTTCTCTATTAAAGTATATCTCATTAAAGTAAAAAAATATTAACATTAAAAGCCTGTTTATAATGGATACATCTATAATGTAAAGACTCAGAAAAGATGAAATTAAAAGAACAGAATGTTGATATAAACAATCATTTCCTTAAATCAAACTTATCATTTGGATGAAAGAGAATTTGTACCTAATCACTCAAAGAAATGCATTTGTGATATTTAACAATGCATTCTAATAGCATAGCTTCAAAATAATGACAAAAGTTATAGAAGTACAAGAAGAAATTGGCAAGACAACATTTATAATGGGAAATAATTTAAAGAAGCTCTCTTAAAATTAATGGAAATTTTCAAATGCCTTTCTGAGAAAATAATAATGCATATGAATTTAGAATACTTACCATAATCACCACCGCATACCAAGTAAAGATATGTCAACAGCATACTTAAAAACTTCTGCTTCTCAGTAGATAGTCAAATAAGCAACTCAGAGTGCTTAACTCAGCTGAATGTTTCCATTGCTGCCCAAGGATGTAGGAAACAGGAAAGAACATGTTGCTATCAATAAGCATCATTTTATATGGTCATATGCATATAGCCATTGAGCCGTTGTGATCCTCTCCTAAGAATATCCTCCTTTGTTCTCATTGTGTGAATATTTAGAGGGCTGTTTAATTAATCATGTCCAAGGGTATTTATTTGTCTTTTACTATCCATTGGATTTACTTGTAGATTCATAGACACATTCTAGTTATTGCAAATGAGGGAAACCATGCACTCTATGTTTTATTGGGTCTGGCTTACTTTGCTTAATATAATTTTTCCAATTCTGTCCATTTATTATATGTATTGTTGTAAAGATATTCTTTCCATTTAATTGATGCTTATCAAAATGAACTTCAAGAATTGGAATCAAAGTTTATTCATTGCACTGGTGATAGGGTTTTTTTCCCCTTTTATCCCTTCAGTTTACTCCCTTTTGTCACTTTCTAAAATTTCTATACTCTTTGTCTTATATATAAGTTTATCCGATTTGGAGAGGGGAAGGAGAAACACAGAAATGGTGAGACAATGGGTGAACTAATTCAGCAGTGATACTCACTAGACACTGTGTTGGAAATGAACTATATAACTTAGGCGCAGGGAGGGGAACTGGGAGGAAATGAGGGATGGGATGACACTGTTCAAAAAGATATGTACAGCCGAGCGCTGGTGGCTCACGCCTGTAATCCTAGCTATTCAGGAGGCTGAGATCTGAGGATCGCGGTTCAAAGCCAGCCCAGGCAGGAGAGACCGTGAGACTCCTATCTCCAATAAACCACCAGAAAACCGGAAGTGGCGCTGTAGCTCAAGTGGTAGAGCGCTTGCTTTGAGCTGAAGAGCTGAGGGACAGCGCCCAGGCCCAGAGTTCAAGCCCCACGACCGACCAAAAAAAAAAAAAATGTACAACTTACCTTACTTATGTAACTGTAACCCCTCTGTATATCACCTTTACAATAAAATTTAAATAAAAATAAACAAAATTTGTAAAGAACATTGTTCCTAAGCCACAAAAAACAAATATAGATGAACAGTTAGTGGAGCAGGGCTACTGCAAGGGAGGGAGTGGAGCCTAACCATACATGTTCTCTATATAGAAAGAGAGGAAAAAACAGACAGACAGACAGACAGAGGGAGAGATAGACAGACACAAAGATAGAAACAGAGACAGAGACAAGAGACAGAGATAGAGGTAGAGACAGAGATACAAATAGATACATAGACATAGACATGTATACAAATATAAAACAGCTGCTGTGTCTAGAACCCAAAGCAGAGTTGATAAAAAATGCTCATAGGTAGACTTTGATGAACCTGAGGGAAAGCAGGTGAGCAGGTAACAAAGCATAATGGAGTGGAAGTGGAGAGGGAAGGTTTCACAAGAGTTGTTCTTTGCCCTTGGCAATGCTGTTACAGCATTTTCTCAATAATAGAATATAAAGCACAAATGGAACAGAACAGCACAGGGGACATTTCTATTTTTCATGACCAAAGTCATCGATTTGTTGTGCTGTATCATTTAAAAATAAAAAGAAAGTGCAGGTCATAGCAGTCATCTCTGAAGAAAATCTCAAACAGAATGAGAGGGTCCCATGAGGAGAAGCCAGACTCCTACACTGTGGCAAGTGAGGTCTCCATGGCTTATTTTATAAATGTCCAAAATGTCACAGCAGAAAAAAATCCTATCACGAAGAGAAGTGAAGCTTCGTAGCTTGTTACCTGTTGACTTGCTCTGTGTGTATTCCCTAATAGCATCAATTTGTTGCATTGAGTACATATTTACCTACAAAAAAATCACACTAACTTAAAAGAAAAGAAAATGTTCATGTTTCCTGTGTACTTGTTCCACATATAAAAATAGAAGTAAATGCTAAGGAGGAGATAAAGTCTGATATAGGCACTCAAACATCCCTTGCTGTCAACAATCCCATTTGCACAGCTTGTTAAAAGTAAGTCCTAAAACAATTCAATTTTCTACTTGATGTAAAGGATTGTAAATAATAAAGCAGCTAAATATCAATTTGTGCTATTTTCTTTCTCGAGGAAATTCCCAAAATGATTTTTTTTTTACTATTTGTAATCACTAGAATATCACTAGAAGAGGTATTGACCAAGGTTCTCTGGCTGCTGTGAACTCCTAGTAATGAATAGATTTCTTTGTGTAAAAGTTGCACTTGTAAACTAAAAGATTTAATTAACTACAATGTCAGGACAGAGAGGATTCAGCCTTATTGAATTTATTTTGCACTTAGGTTTGAATATAAATCTCTTCTAAAGGTTTGCTATAAGTAGTTCTTTGACTGAACATACATTTTTAGTTATACCATCAATGTCAATTATCATCAGGACATTTCTCAGGCATAAAACAATCCTAGATTTACTCCTGGAATTTATTTGTGTAGGAACTAAATCTCTACTCTTATTTAGTTCCTTTTCTGTTGCATCTTTGGGTTAAAGTCAATTATGAAAACCATTTGCCAGTGAGCAAGTTTCAGTTAGTTTAGTTTTTTCTATGTTCTGTATACTTCAAAATGTGAATGAAAGCTAAGCACAATACAGCTATAAGGAAAATTACTATGAATTGTATTTGTTCCAATATTATTTTTCATTACCTTATGACATAAGAAGGGTGTTATTAGACACAAAAACTGAAACTCAAAAAGGTTCAGTCTTCCTTGAACAAGTCTATCCATTCATTGCATACCCATAATCTTCTTATCCCTCGTCCCTTTACAATGTAGGGTTTATTTTATATATTATTTATGTATGTTTATATATATATATTATACATGCATATATATGTAATGTATGCAATGCATTGATCCTCTTCACCTTTTTCAGCATCTTTTTCTTTTCTTCTCTTTCCTTTTCTTTTCCTTTTCCTCCCTGGCCACTGATATACCCCCCATAGTTGCCCTTCTTCATTTATGATAGTATTATTGTCCTTACAGCTACTATCATCATTTATTTTTAGGTCTAGATTATATAAATGAGCCAAAACATTGTATTTGGTTCTTTGAGCTTGGTTTATCTTGCTCAACATGATAATCTCTAGTTCCATCCATTTTCCTACAAATGACAGAATTTCATTTTTCTTCACATCTGAGTAATACTCTATGGTGTATATACCATATTTTCTTTATCCATCCATTGGTTATTTGGCACCTCAGCTGATTCAACAGCTTGGCTACTGTGAACAGAGAGCAATAAACATGGGTACACAAGGATGTCTCATGAATATTGATTTACATTCCTTCTGAAATTCTGACATTCCCAAGACTTCTCTATTGACTTCCATAGTGGTTGTGCTAGATTCTGCTCTGACCAACTGTGTATGTAGTTTCTTTTCCTTCATATCCTCACCAGCTTGTTGTTTCTTTTCTTGACGACTGCCATTCTGACTAGGGTGAGATACAAGCTCACTGTAGTTTTAATTTGCATCTCCTTTAGCAATAGTGATGCTGAACACTTCTTCATCTATTTATTAGCCATGAATATTTCTTCTGAGAACTGTTTGTTCAATTCACTTGTGCATTTATTAATTGGATTCTTTGGTGTTTTGCTGTTTAATTATTTTAGCTCATTGTAATTTCTGGATATTAATCCTTCATCCACTAATTAGCTGGCAAACATTTTCTCCCATTATGTGAATTATCTCTTGGTTCTGATCAATTTTTTTCCTTTATGTGCAGGAATTTCTTTTTTTTTTTTTTTTGGCCTGGGGGTGGGGGGGGGGTGTCCAATCCTGGGGCCTGAACTCTGGGCCTGGGCACTGTCCCTCGGCTCTTCAGCTCAAGGCTAGTGCTCTACCACTTGGGACACAGCGCCACTTCCGCCTTTTTTCTTTTTGCTTATGTGGTGCTGAGGAATCGAACCCAGGGCCTCATGCATGCAAGGCAAGCGCTCTACCACTGAGCCACCTTCCCAGCCCCATGCTGGGATGCATTCTCCTTTGTCAACTCTTGTTTTTATTCCCTGGAAAATTAAAGTCCAATTATGTCTTCCAGTATTTTCTTGCAGTTGTTTCAAAATTTAAGATGTTACAATAAAATCTCTGTATTTAGAGTTGATTTTTTTCCAGTGTAATATGTAAGGGTTTGGTTTCTAGTTTTATTTTTTTTTTTTTTGATCACACATTTAAACTTTTAACTTCATAAAAATCACATTTTACAATTGATAAAGTTTGAAAAGGCAAAGTATGGCAAATCGAATATCTCTTCTCATTATGGGAAACATATCCATAGGTAGCAACAAGAAAATCAATGAGAGCTGAGCTACTTTGCTCTCCCACATCATTTCCTGTTTTCACAAAGGTATGATCTCACCCACCCGGTACTTTCTCATCTGCTTTGTACCACATGACACCGTGTGGTTACTCTTTCATTCCTTTCTGTGTCATTTCACCTTGATATCTCCTATGGCTGAGTACCAACTGGACTGACCACTGACGCATCTGTGTGTTTAGCTGCTCATCCCCACCAGAGTCTTAGTCTAAGAACTGTGGGGACAGTATCCACGTTTGCTTCTGAAGAGATGAGAGTAATGCAGTCTCTGCTCTGCTAATGTGAAATGTAAAACAGTTTCTTGTTGTTTTGATTTGCCACTGAGATTTCTTTCATCAGTGTGTGATCCCCAGTTTTGGGTGCTAACTTCCTAAAGCAGGTATGTGAACAGTCACAAAATGAGAGTCCCCGAGATGGGTCCTTAGATTTAGAGTTTTTACCTCCAGTGAATTAAGGTTTTATCCAATGCAGTAAGTGTGTCATGGTGGTGACGTGCTTTTGTGCAGACCATTTCTTTTTTTTTTTTTTCCAGGTAAAAGTCTGACCTTTTATTTGACCAGCTTATCTCCTCTCGCTAGTCTTTTTTTTTTTTTTTTTAAGTCAACTGGGTTGGTTATTTTATTTTATTTTTTTTTAATTTTTTTTATTGTAGAGATACTATACAGAGGGTTACAGTTACATGAGTGAGGTAATGAGTACACTTCCACTTCCTCTTGAACATTGTTACCCCCTCCATTGTTTTCCCCCTACCATCCCCTCCCTCCCTCCCTTCCCCAAGGTTCTTTTTTTTTTTTTTTTTTTTTTTTTTTTTGATCGTGATTGATTACTTAATTTCCGGAAATTCACAGTATTGTGGAATAATGATGCTCATTTAAAGTCACAAGTTCATTCTAACTTTCCTGGAGCAAATTGTCTATCACAGTCTGTAATATATAACGGTGCTCATATGTTATATACCATATATGTGATCAGCAGCATGGGGATATTTAGTAGTGGTTCAACCAGATGAGTGGGAGTTCTTTGTTTCTTAAGTCCTGTTAGTTTTGTCATATCACCTAACATTTTGGATTCATCATCCACTTATCAGGGAGACCATGTACTGTTTGTCTCTTCGTTCTTGGCTTACCTCGCTCAACATGATTCCTTCTAGCTCCATCCATTTCCCTGCAAATGCCATTATTTTGTCATTTCTAATGGCTGCATAATATTCCATTGTGTATAGATACCACAATTTTTGGATCCATTCATCTGTGGTGGGGCATCTAGGTTGTTTCCATATCCTAGCTATTGCGAACAGTGCTGCAATAAACATGGAGGTGCACGTGTCCTTGTATATTGGTTCCTGTTGTTCAGGGTAGATGCCTAGAAGTGGTATGACTGGGTCGTAAGGGAGGTCAATCTTTAGCTTTCTAAGGACCCTCCAGACTGCTTTCCAAAGTGGTTGTATGAGTGTACATTCCCACCAGCAGTGTAATAGCGTTCCTTGTTCTCCACATCCCCTCCAGCATTTGTCGTTGGCTGATTTGTAGATGTGGGACATTCTGACTGGGGTAAGGTGGTATCTCAGGGTTGTCTTTATTTGCATTTCCTTCACCACCAGGGATGATGAACATTTCCTCATGTGTTTCTTTGCCATTTTTATTTCTTCATTTGAGAAGTCCCTCTTTAGTTCCCTTGCCCATTTAGTAATTGGTGTGTTGGGTTTGGGAGGGATTAGTTTCTTGAGTTCCCTGTATATACAGGATGTTAACCCCTTGTCTGATATATTGCTGGTAAATATTTTTTCCCAATTAGTTGGTTGTCTTTCTAGCTTGGTTGCGATAGCTTTATCTGTGCAGAAGCTTTTTATTTTAAGGTAGTCCCATTTGTCGAGTCTCTCTCCAATTTGTTGTGACCCTGGGACTCTGTTCAGGAAGTTCCTTCCTGTGCCTATTAGTTCAAGTGTCTCTCCTACTCTGTCCTGCAGTAGTTTCAGAGATTCAGGTTTAATGTTAAGGTCTTTAATCCATTTTGAGTTGATGTTGGTGCATGGTGATAGGCTGGGGTCCACTTTTAGTTTTCTGCATGTGGCTGCCCAGTTTTCCCAGCACCAGCGGTTGAAGAGGCTGTGTTTCTTCCATTGTATGTCTTTGGCTCCTTTGTCGAATATCAGCTGGCTGTAGGCCTGTGGATTTATTTCTGGATCTTCTATTCTGTTCCATTGGTCTTCGGGTCTGTTTTTGTGCCAGTACCATGCTGTCTTTGTTATTATAGCTCTGTAGTAGAGTTTGAAGTTCGGCATGGATAGCCCTCCCATATTGTCTTTATCCCCTAGAATTGTTTTGGCTATTCTAGGTCTTTTGTTGTTCCATATGAATTTTTGGACTGTTTTCTGTATTTCAGTGATGTACGTCATTGGGATTTTAATAGGAATTGCGTTGAATTTGTATATTAGTTTTGGAAGTATTACCATCTTTACTATATTAAGTCGGCCTATCCAGGAGCATGGGAGGTCTTTCCATTTCCTAGTGTCTTCTGCAATTTCTTTCTTTAACTTTTTATAGTTCTCATTAAATAGTTCTTTTACATCTTTGGTTAGGTTAATTCCTAAATATTTTATTTTTCGGGAGGTTATTGTGAATGGGGTTGCTCCCTTTATTTCCCTCTCTTCCTGTACATTATCAGTGTATAGGAAGGCAACTGATTTTTGTGGGTTTATTTTGTATCCTGCTATTTTGCCAAAGTGACTTATGATTTCTAAGAGTTTGGGGATGGAGTTTTTGGGATCGTGGAGGTATAGTATCATGTCGTCTGCAAAAAGGGATAGTTTAACTTCTTCTTTTCCTATGAGGATCCCTTTAATGTCTTTTTCTTGCCTTATTGCCCTGGCTAAGGGTTCTAGGACTATATTGAAGAGGAGTGGAGACAGTGGGCATCCTTGCCTTGTTCCTGATTTTAGGAGAATTGGTTGTAGCTTTTCCCCATTAAGTATAATATTGGCTATTGGTCTGTCATAAATGGCTTTTATTGTTTTTAGAAATGTTCCTTCTATTCCTATTTTCTCCAGAGCTTTTAGCATGAATGAATGTTGAATTTTGTCAAAGGCCTTTTCTGCATCTGTAGCGATAATCATGTGATTCTTGACCTTGGCTCTGTTGATATGTTGGATTACATTTATTGACTTACGTATGTTAAACCATCCCTGTGTCTCTGGGATGAAGCCTACCTGGTCATAGTGAATTATTTTTTTTATGTGTTTCTGGATTCTGTTAGCTAGAATCTTGTTAAGGATCTTTGCATCTGTGTTCATCAAGGAGATTGGCCTGTAATTCTCCTTTTTGGTTGGGTCTTTGCCTGGTTTGGGGATGAGTGTGATATTGGCTTCGTAGAATGAGTTTGGGATAGCTCCTTCCTTCTCTGTTTCTCTGAAGAGCTTGAGGAGTATGGGTATTAGTTCTTGTTTAAAGGTCTTATAGAATTCTGCTGTGAATCCATCTGGTCCTGGGCTTTTTTTTGTTGGAAGACTTTTGATAGCTTCCTGTATCTCATTATAGGATATTGGCTTATTTAATTGGTTAACTTCTTCTTTGCTCAGTTTGGGCAACTTGTATTTCTCTAAAAATGCATCCATTTCTGCCCGATTTTCTTCCTTTAGAGAGTATAGCTTTTGAAAGTAGTCTGTTAGAATTGTTTGGATATCTTGGGTACGTGTGGTGATGTTTCCCGTGGCATCCCTAATCCTATTAATATGGGTTTCCTCTCTTCTTTTTTTAATTAATCTAGCCAATGGGCCATCAATTTTGTTTATTTTTTCAAAGAACCAGCTTTTTGTTTGGTTTATTTTGGTTATGGTTTTCTGATTTTCTAATTGGTTAATCTCTGCTTTTAATTTGGTTATCTGGCTTCTTCTAGTAGCTTTAGGTTCCATTTTTTCCTGTTTTTCTAGCTGTTTTAATTGCAACATGAGATTATTTACTTGGTCTGTCTCCATTCTCTTGATGTGGGCACTGAGGGCAATAAATTTGCCCCTCAGGACTGCTTTTGCTGTGTCCCACAAGTTTCTTTGTGAGGTGTTTTCATTTTCATTGAGTTGTAGGAAATGCTTTATTTCTTCTCTGATCTCTTCTGTTATCCAGGCATTGTTAAGGAGTGTGCTGTTCAATTTCCATGTATTGGAGAAATTTCTGCGGTATGCTTTGTTATTGAGAGCTAGCTTGATTCCACTGTGGTCAGATAGGATACAGGGGATTATGTCGATCCCTTTGTATTTGCTTAAGTTCCTTGCATGAACTATGATATGGTCTATTTTGGAGAAAGTTCCATGAGCTCCTGAGAAGAATGTGTACTGTGTTGTTTTAGGGTGAAATACTCGGTAGATGTCAGTTAATTCCGCTTGCAGTATGGCCTCTCTTAATTCGGTAGCTTCTTTGCCAATCCTCTGGTTGGTAGACCTGTCCTTTGGTGAGAGTGGTGTGTTAAAGTCTCCTAGTATTATTGTATTGGGATCTATTTTATTCTGTAAGTTTGAGAGCATTTGTTTGACATATCTGGGTGCACCAATATTTGGGGCATATAAGTTGATGATGGTTATATCCTCCTCTTGGATTGTTCCCTTTATTAATATGTAGTGTCCGTCCTTGTCTTTCTGTACTGATTTTAATGAAAAGTTTATTTTGTCAGATATCAGGATAGCTACACCTGCTTTCTTACTGGGGGCGTTTGATTGGTAGATCCTTTTCCACCCCTTCACTCTGAGTTTGTTTGTATGTTTGGCTGAGAGGTGGGTCTCCTGAAGGCAACAGATGGATGGGTCTTGTTTTCTTATCCAGTCCTCAGTTCGTTTTCTTTTAATTGGCGAATTCAGCCCATTTATATTAAGAGAAAGTATAGAGAGATGCATTGTTGTCCCTGCCATTCCGTTTTCCTAAGTTTTTCTTTTTTCCTTTCCTCCTGTGCTTGCTCAGTTAGACTTTGAGTAATGCCTGTTTTGGGCAGGCCCCAGTTCCTGGCTGCTTTCTTCAGGTTGTGTCCCCCCTCTTAGAATTCTTTGTAATGCTGGCTTAATGTTTATGAATTCATTTAGTTTTTCTTTGCTATTAAAAGTTTTCAGTTCTCCATCAAATGTGAATGCTAGCTTTGCCGGGTAGATCAGTCTGGGTTGGCAGTTATTGGCTCTCAGGGCTCGTATGGTGCTTTCCCAGGCTTTTCTTGCATTCATTGTTTGTGTGGAGAGATCTGCAGTAATTCTTATTTTTTTCCCATTGTAGTATAGCTCCTTCTTCATTTTTGCTGCATGCAGGATTGTTTCCTTATTATTCAGATCTATCATTTTTACTATAATGTGTCTAGAAGTGTTTCTCCTGGGTTCTTGCTTGTTGGGTGTTCGATAAGCTTTTGTGATGTAGTTAAGATGGTCGATTTTGAGGTGGGGAAAATTTTCATTGATTATCTTGTTAAATAGGTGTTGCATTCCCTTGCTCTGGAATTCCTCACCTTCGTCCACTCCAATTATGCGAAGGTTAAATTTTTTAGCATTATCTGCTTGCTCTTGAATATCCCTTTGGTTTAATTTGAGTAATTTTTCCATATCTGTCACTTTTTGGTCCAGTTGGTGTATTCTGTCTTCTGTATCTGACACTCGACCTTCCATTTCATTCACTCTGTTGACAGTGGCTTCTATTGTGGTTTGCATGGAGGAAATGGATCCCTTTATGGATTCAATGTTGGTTCTCAGAGTACTGATCTCACCTCTCAATGAGGTATGCATTACCTCTAATTTGGCGTTTATCTCACTTCTTATTGAGGTTTGTGCAGCTTCTATTTTTGCATGCATCTCTTGTTTGATACCCTGTATCTCTTTGGATAGTTCATCCTTGTGCTCTTTCAATTTCTGATAAATTTCTCGCTTTATTTCTTGAGTCATTGCCTCCAGCAACCCTTGGAAGTAGCCTTTGTCTTCCATTCCTGCTTTGCTCCCACTGGGGCTCTCCCCTGTGTGGCTGCTGGCTTTTGAGGTGAGCTTGCTGTCCTGGGTGGTAGTAAACCTTGTGATTTTTCTCTGTGATTTTCGCATGGAGGTTCAGGAGACTGCTCTTCAATTTTGTTTTGGTGTGTCTGTCTTTGCTTGGTTGCTGATTCTGTATTGGTAGAGAGAGTCTGTGCCTGATCTGGGTTCTGTTGGGAGCCTATTTCCAGCTGCTATTCTGACTTACTTAGGATTCTCAGCTCTCTGCTGTAGATTGCTGACAGTTCCCGCCTTTGGAAGGGTTGAGCAGCCTAGACTGCTTGTGTTTGCTCCTATGGGTGCTCTTGTGAAGAACAGATGCTCTGGATGCACTCTCCCAAATGCTGGAGTCTGCTATGGGCTCCTGATGTGTTTTTGTTTATTTGTTTTGGGCTGGTTGTGGGCTTGAACTCTAGGTTTGGGTGCTGTCCCTCAGCTTTTTCAGCTCAAGGCTGGCACCCTACCGTTTGAGCCACAGCACCACTTCTGACCCTTTTTGCTTTTGTGATGCTGAGGAATCAGATGCAGGGCCTCATACATCCAAGACTATCACTCTATTGCTGAGCCGCCTTAACAGTCTGAGCTCCTGCTTACTATCAGGTGCTGGCAGCCTGTGTTGCCCAATTCCCAGTCTAGGGTATATGGGTGGAGTTTTGGTGGGGTTTGGGCTTCTCTTGTCCTGGGCCTCCAGGTCTTTTGTTGTCACAGGCGTGCTTCCCGGGGGAGTGTTGTTTCCTGGTTTTCTCCCCTCTGTTGAGGCGTATGCTCAGCTTTTTACTTCAATTGGGAGGAGTTGGTTGTGTTGTTCAGGCGCCGGATCCCCGGGCTTGGTTCCGGCCCCAGCCTCGTGCGCGCTTGTTAGGCCTGTGCTGATGTGTATACCCCCTAGGTTATACAGCCTGGGGGACACAGTTCAAATTTCTCCTACTGTTGGTAGTCTTGACCCAGGGGCGCTGTTCCTGGCTTGGGCATTTAAGCTCCCTTCCAGGGGTGCTCTTGCTCTAGCCTGGCCAGCTGAGTGTGCTCCACGGGCTGGTGGAGCTCTCAAACAGTTCCCAGTTTTAGTGGGTCCTGTGGTCCGGGTGCTGGGGTAGGGAGTCTAGGTCAGGGTCTGGGGATTCCCTCCAGCTCTGGTCTCCCTTGAGGGATACACTTCCCCTGTGGGGTACTCACCCTGGAGCTGGTTGTTTCTGTGTGGTGTAGGTCGTCAGTTGTTGCAATCCGGGCTGGGTTGGGCGGTGGTGGCTCTGTGTGATTCTTTTCTGTCTCTGCCTCTGTCGAAGCTGTTGGGTCAAGAGTGTCCACGCTCAGGCAGCTTCTTCTCGGTACCTCTGGGGCCCAAGTGACCCCGCCGGGTTGTTGCGATCGTGATCGGGCGGGCGGGTGGTCTGCAGACAGGACCCTTTGTCGCGCCGAGCCGCTTTGGCGGGATGGAACCTCTCTGCTCGGGTGGAGAGTGCTGGCTCGTTGCGATCGCGATCAGGCGGGCCGGGTGGTCTGCCGCTGGTCCTTTTGTCACTCTGCTGATGCCGAGCGGCTTTGGCGGGATGGAGCCTCTCTGCTCGGGTGGAGAGTGAGGGGTGGGGGTGGGATCCTCGTGGAGACTCCCGGCTGGTAGGTTTCTCTGTTCCTGGCGATCTGCTGTTCTGCAAACCAGTACCTGATGTTCTGAAAGTGGCCCCCTGTGTCTCTGCTGTTTCTCTGGGGCTCCCACAGCCCCCGCCGGGCCGGCTGGCCGGCGGCTTGGCGCGCTGCCGCGCGGCCAGTAAAGGTTGGGGGAGGGGTCTTCGCTTTTCTCTGTTTTGAAATTCTTTTCCTCTTTCTTTTTTGTTATTCTCCGCCTCTGGTTTTTCTCTGAGTGTTCGTCTTTTTGTTGTTGTCGGTCTCTTGGGGAGATTAAGCGTTGGAACTCGAACTCTCTTTTTGGTTGGAGAGAGCTGTGGCGTTTCCCTACTGCCCCGTCGCCATCTTGGTCCCCCCTCTGGTTTCTAGTTTTATCATGTGCATCTACATCTACATCTTCTGCATGTAGACAACCTGTTTTCCCATCATCATTTCTTCAACAGGCTGTCTTCAGGATTTTGGATCCTTGGTCAAAAATCTGATGGCTGGAGCTGTGTAGGTTTATTTCTTGGTTTTCTATTCTATTTTGTTGGTTTTCATTTCTGTTTTTGTGCCAGTGCCATTCTGTTTTGGTTGTTACTGCTCTATAGTACAATTTTAAGTCTGGTATTGTGGTACCTCTAGGATTGCTTTATTTTGCTCAGGATTACTTTTGCTATTCAGTTTTTTATGCTTCCATATGAATTGTAGAGTTTTTTCTACAAAGAATAACATTGGGGCTTTAATGGCCAATTTTACAATATTAACTCAGCCCATCTATGAACATAGGAGGTCTTTCCATCTCCTGGAATCTTCAACTTCTTTTATCAAGATTTTACATTTCACTTTAGAGGCCTTTCACCTACTTTGTTAAATTTATACCTACGCATTTGATTTTGTTTAGTCTATGCTGAAGGGAACAGTTTACCTAAATTTTTCTCAGCATGTTCATTGTGGGTACATAGAAAAATATTCATTTTTGTACAGTGATTTTATCTTTTATGCAAAGAGAAATAATTTTATTTCTCCCAGATCTTTAAAGAAGAGCTAAATAACATCAATAATCCTTAAACATTGCCATGAAATAAAAAGAGAAGGAATGCTACCAAACCCAGTCTATAAAGTCAATATCGCATTCACACCAAAGCTACATAATGACAAAAGGAAAAAAAGAATTATAAATCAATCTCTTTGATGAGCTTAAATGTAAAAAAAAAAATTCTCCAGAATACTTGCAAGTTAAATTCAGCAACATATTAAAAAGATAATATATCTTGATCATGTTGGTTCTAAGGATACAATGGTTCCATTTATGTAAATCAATAAATGTAAATATATCACATAAACAGAACCAAGGATAAAAATCACACAAACATCTCAATTGGCACCTGCACACAAAAAAATTCTTTGACAAAATTCAGCATCTTTTCATGAAAAAAAAATCTGAGGAAGCTATGTATAGAAAAAAAATCTACCTCAACATGATAAAGGCTATATATGACAAACCTTCAGCCAACATCAAAATGGTGAAAAACGAATTATTTTCTCTAAATTAGAAGTAAATTTAGTGTAATGCTGATTTAGAGAAGGTTTTGGTTTCACCATCTAATGTAAATGATAACTTTGCTGAGTACATCAGCTTGGGTGAGCAGTTATTGATCTTCAGTGCTTGGATTATACCATTCCAGGCTCTCCTTGTGTTAAGGGTTTGTGTGAAGAGCTCTGCAGTGATTCTGATTTTCTTTCCATGGTAATATAGCTCCTTTATTTGATTTTGTGGCATTTAAAATCAACTGGGGAATGGCAGCCAAACAATGGGGAATGATTCCCTCTCTAATAAGATGTGGGGTTCCTTACATGCATTCCCCACCCACACATGACATCAACAATAAAAACAAATATATGAACAAGCTGAGAGTCACAGGAACTGAAAACAAAAACTCGCAACTGCCACATCAGGATGCAAAAACACGAAAAGCTAACCCCGATCCCGCAGGCCACACCTGCCATGTGCAAAAGCAAGCCTGGCAGCTGCCTTGGCCTCTAGAACCCATCTGAGAACTGCCACGTTCAGAAGCAGAAAACCCCCACAGCACTATACCCAGACAGAAAGAGACAGAGACCAGCTGGCAAGCCACACTCAGACCTGGAGAACTCTCAGGGCACCACCGGTCAACCTGCAACCAACGCGGTGGGACTGTGAGAGAACCCTAGCAGCCAAGCAGCAGGAATGGTCCATTGGCCATTGATGGGAGGGCGGGACAGCAGGAGCGGCCTAGGGTCTGAGCAGTGGGAGCCATGCAATGGGAGCATAGCCTGGCGGTGGGTGGACCCAAATCTAACCTTTCTGGTCCCCAGAGCTCCCTCCAACTTCACAGGGCCGAGCACAGACGTTTGCTGGACCGAGGACCCAGTGCGGACTAGCCTACCCACTGTAAACTAGTCCGGGCCAAGCAAGGGCTGCCACTTGTCACGCATGAACAGGCCAAGCTCAGGCCATTGCCCTGACTAGCTCTGAACCCAAATGCCCAAATCATCACACAAGATGACAAGATTCGTGAGCAATCAAGATGACAAACCAAATCCAATAGTCAACAAGAATCCAGGGAAGGACTCCCATGAGAATGAAGAAGAGCTGGAAGATAAAAGAACCATTAAAGAAATGATGACAGGGGGAGGGAAGGGATAGTTGGATAACAAGGAAGGGAAGGGGTAACAATGATCGACAAGTCATGTACTCATTGCCTTACTCATGCAACTGTAACCCCTCTGAACACCATCTTTACAATGAAATAAAATTTGAAAAATAAAAGAAATGATGACAGAACTACTCAATAATATAAAAGGGTCTATGCAAAAACAACTTCAAGAGCACAAAGAAGAAATGACAAGAAAGTCCAAGACTCCTGAAAAATATGGAGAGAAAAAAATGACATGCTATACACCTCACTAAACGATGACATGGACACTATGAGAACTGATCTCAGAACTATAACAGGTTTAATTTCCACAATGGGAACCACAATGGAATCCATAGGTAGCAGAATAAGTGAAATGGAAAATAGAACTTCAGAAATGGAAGACAAGCTGGGAGAGCCAGTGGTTCATGCCTGTAATCTTAACTATTCAGGAGGCTGAGATCTGAGGATCGCAGTTCAAAGCCAGCCGGGGTAGGAAAGTCCATGAAACTCTTACCTCCAATTGACCACTCAGGAAACTAGAAGTGGCACTGTGACTTAGTGGTAGAGTGTTCACCTTGAGCTGAAGAGCTGAGGGACAGCACCGAGGCCCAGAGTTCAAGCCCCATTGTTGGGAGCCGACAGTAAAGCTCCAAGGTCATCTTGACCCTTGTGCCCACTTGAAGGCACGTACAAGGGACTGGCTTTCATGAAAAACACCAGGTGTCCGGGTTTGCCTTGCTATGTCTGTAGAATTTGCTTTACTTTCTATCAGTTGACCTTGTCTTGTTTCTTTCTGCACCCTTGTTTTTATTAAAGACTTTTCTTGCTTTTCTGCACTATGGTGACCTTAGGTTACCTCTTGACTTCTAATAGTATAAATAAGGAGAGTTAAAAATAAGCGGGGCTGCAGTCTTGAGCTGCAGACCTCCCGACCCCATCCTTTGTCTTATGTCTTTATTTTTCCGTCCTCACCCCCTAAATCAGGAGTCCCTTTCGTTGCCAGCTGGTTCCGGCAAGTGGCGCCCGAACAGAGACACTGAAAACCTGGGATCAAGGCAGAGGACCCCGCTAAGGTAAGAGGACGCGTCCGGAAAAAGAGCGGGTGATAGTACAGTCGGGAGTAAGAAATTATGGGGCAAGGAAACAGCCGCACATTATATGTGCAGGCTCTTAAGGGCATGCTTCACGCTTGAGGAGTGAAAGTTGGACAGAGTCAATTAGAGAGTTTCTTTCGCTTTATGGAGGAAGTATGCCCCTGGTTCCCAGAGGAAGGAACCATTAGTTTAGAAATTTGGCAAAAAATAAGAAAAATGATTCAGGAGCATTATGATGCAAGTGGCCCTGAAAAAACCCCAGTGGATGCTTTTACACTTTGGAATTTAGTTCGAGACTGTCTGGACCCCAGACATGAACAAATAAAATTTAATCGGTTGATTGGGAAAGTTGAACAGGGTAACGAGTCTCGCCCTGCTCCGGGAGCGCATACTGCTGCCCAAAAGAAATCAAATAAATTGATAAAAGTTGAATCCATTGAGTCAGAAAATGAGAAAAAGTCAGATGGCTCAGATGCTGAGGAAAAATCAGATGACTCAGATACTGAGGAAAAAATATATGATGAGCCTACTGCGTATAAAACAGTCCATTTTGAGGAAATGTTAAATTCAGTTATAAAAAAAATTGTCACAGATTGAAGCAATGCAACGACCTCCTTTAAGGGTGAATGTTTGTGAGCCCTCTTTAACAGCTCTAGGGGACTCAGATTTCTTTCCCCCACCCCCTCTGCCTGTTATTCCCCAGGTGCAGTCTACTCGGTCTGTGCAGCCTAGTCAGCCCAGGCCTTTGAAGTTATCTAGTCCTCCTAATGATGAATTCCCTCTTGGGACAGGGGCTATTTGCCCTCCCAGGCGTAGTGCCTTGCAGCTCTCATTAGCACAGGCTGCTCAAAGAGGGGAGGATATTTCTGGTTTTCATTTATTTGCTGTAATGGAGGACCAAAAGCAACAAAGAACTCACCAACCTATTCAATTTAAACAAATAAGAGACTTGAAAAATGCTTGCGCTCAATATGGACCTACAGCTCCATTTACGCAGGTAATTTTGGAAACATTGTCTACTGATGCCCTAATGATTGGAAACAATTAGCTAGAGCTTGTCTTAGTGGAGGAGATTACTTGTTGTGGAAGTCTGAATTTGTGGAACAGTGTCAGGCCACAGCAGAGGTTAATAGGGCTAATAATATACCTACTACTTTTGCAGAGCTTGCTGGGGAAGGTGCTTATAATGACATCCATACCCAGTTAAATTACCCTGTGGGTGCATATGCTCAGATTAATGCCGCTGCTAAGCGTGCCTGGAAGAAACTTCCTAACTCTAATAAGACTGAGGATCTTTCTAAAATTAGACAAGGACCAGATGAACCTTATCAAGACTTTGTCTCTCGGTTACTAGAGGAAACAGGCCGTCTCATCCAAGATGGGGATGCCGGTATGGTTCTTGTACAACAATTGGCATATGAAAATGCTAATGCAGCTTGCCAAGCAACCATTAGACCATTTAGAAAAAAAGGAGGAATAACTGATTATATTCGGCTCTGTGCTGACATTGGCCCATCCTATATGCAGGGCCTCACACTGGCTGCTGCACTTCAGGGACAAACCATAACTGAATTCCTCCGCACTCCCTGGGGAGGCAAAAAGGGAGGACGACGTCCCCTAGTTGCTGGACCTCCTGGCAGCTGTTTTTCTTGCGGCCAAATGGGCCATCTAATAACTCAATGTCCTAATCAGAAAAAGGGAGCTAAACTAAGGAGATGCCCCCAATGTAATAAGGGAAGACATTGGGCCAGAGATTGTAAATCTACTTTTGATAGTGCAGGCCGCCCGATTCCGGAAAACTGGCAGAGGGGCCAGCCCCTGGCCCCTCAACAAAAAACCGGGGCAGCCCCATCCTTTTCACGGCTTCAAGCCTACCAGCTGGCAACCAACAGCAACAACAACAAACGGTTTCCAGTCTCCTCAGAGCAACCCCAAGTGCAGGATTGGACCTCTGTTCCTCCACCTACACAGTATTGACTCCTGAAATGGGAGTTCAATCTCTGCCTACGGGCATAGTTGGCCCCCTTCCAAAAGGATCTGTTGGTCTGTTATTAGGCCGCAGTAGCTCAGCATTGAGAGGCCTACATATTACCCCAGGGGTGATAGATCAAGACTATACTGGAGAAATAAAAATTATGGCCTCAGCGCCTACTGGAGTTATATCTATTTCTGCTGGGCAAAGAATCGCTCAGCTGGTCCTAGTTCCTTTAATCTCTGTTGGAAATTCTGTTACTTCTGCCCCAAGAGGCACAAAAAATTTTGGAGCCTCAGATGTATTTTGGATTCAAAATATAAAACAAGGAAGGCCTGAACTTGTAATTTATATTCAAGAAAAGCCTTTTCGAGGCGTGCTGGATACTGGAGCAGATGTATCTGTAATAGCTAAAAAATATTGGCCTTCTCACTGGCCCCTTACTGCCTCTCTCACATCCTTACAAGGAATTGGCCATGCTACAGATCCACAGCAAAGCAGTGCTATTCTCAATTGGAAAGATGATGAGGGCCATTCTGGAACTTTTAGCCTTATGTTTTGGATCATTGCCCATTAATTTGTGGGGGAGAGATATTATGGAAAAAATGGGAGTTTATTTGTTTAGTCCAAATGATGTAGTCACTCGACAACTCTTAGATCAAGGACTGCTACCCTCAGGGGGACTGGGGATTGGTCAACAAGGCGTTACAGAGCCCATTGGGCCACAGTCCTGACCAAACAGACAAGGTTTAGGATATTTTTAGCGGGGGCTGCTGCTCATCCTGCCCCTCACGCCGATCCTATTACATGGTTATCAAAAACTCCGGTGTGGGTGGATCAGTGGCCCCTATCAAATGTAAAGATTATTGTTGCCCAGCAGCTGGTGCAGGAACAGCTGGAATTGGGCCATATAGCTCCCTCTACTTCCCCATGGAATTCACCTATTTTTGTTATCAAAAAGAAATCTGGAAAGTGGAGACTTCTTCAAGATCTCCGGCGAGTAAATGCTACTATGGAACCTATGGGGCCGTTACAACAAGGTTTGCCCTCCCCAATGGCCATTCTGCAAAATACATACAAAATAATAATTGATTTAAAAGACTGTTTTTATACCATACGCCTTGCCCCTCAAGATTGCAAACATTTTGCATTCAGTGTCCCTTCTTCTAATTTTAAAGAACCCATGAAAAGATACCATTGGCTAGTATTGCCTCAAGGCATGGCAAATAGCCCCACCTTGTGTCAAAGTTTTGTAGCACGGGCTCTTTCTTTTACTCACCAAAAATTTCCTTCCGTTTATATTATTCATTATATGGATGATATATTGTTAGCTCATTTAAACCCTACAGTACTACGACAAGCTTTTGGACAATTAAAACTAGACCTTACCTCTTTTGGATTAATTGTAGCCAATGATAAAGTGCAAGAGCATCCTCCGTTCACTTATCTTGGTTATATTTTGGGTCCTTATTATTTTACTAGTCAAAAATTACAGGTTAAAACTTCTCATTTGCGTACTTTACATGATTTTCAGAAATTTCTGGGAGATATTAATTGGCTTCGCCCTTATCTTAAATTATCTACAGCTGAATTAAAACCTTTATTTAATTTGTTAAAAGGAGACCCTAACCCTGCATCCCTCAGAGAATTAACAATTGAAGCGGCTGAAGCTTTAAAAATAGTAAATTCTGCTATTTCTTCCCAACATGTAAATTATATTGATTATTCAGCTCCTTGGGAAGCTTATATTTTAACTACACCTCATTCTCCCACAGCGGTCCTCTGGCAGAAGGGACCCCTTTTATGGCTTTCTTTATCAGCTACTCCCTCGAAAGTATTAACTCCCTATTATGAATTGGTGGCTACTTTAGTTCACATGTGCCGTGTGGAATCTTGTAAATATCTTGGACGAGATCCACGTGTTATTTATATTCCCTATATATTACAACAGCAGAAATGGCTTTATTTTCATTGTGATTCCCGGGCTATTGCTTGAGCTAATTTTATGGGCACAATTTCACATCATTATCCCTCTAACAAATTGCTTCAATTTGCCTCTTCTTATACTTTCATATTTCCTCGAGTGGTATCTTTATCACCTCTTTCTATGGCTGCCTTAGTGTTTACAGATGGATCTTCTAATGGAATGGCCGCTCTTACTATTGATGGAAGTACTACATCCTGTGATACTGGCCTTTCCTCAGCCCAGGAAGTTGAGCTTCAAGCAGTTTTACAGGCCCTTATGCTTCTGTCTACTAGTGCTTTTAATTTATATTCAGATAGTCATTATGTTATTCGAGCCCTTCAGGTTATTGAAACTGTCCCCTTTCTTGGAACAGCAAATTCCAGTATTCAAACTCTTTTTCATCAAATACAGCTTCTTCTTCACTCTCGCACTTGTCCATGTTATTTTGGATTTATACGTGCCCATACTAAGCTTCCTGGTCCATTAAGTGAGGGAAATGCTATTACGGACAAGGCTACTCAAGTTTTTCTTACTCAATTTGATTTGGCAAAGCATTCACATGCCATCCATCATCAAAACAGTCGTGCTTTACGCCGACAATTCCAAATCACTTGTGAGGCAGCTCGTCAAATTGTAAAGACCTGCCCTAGTTGTACTACTTTCTTACCAGTGCCCTCCATTGGAATTAACCCTCGAGGTTTAGTTGCCAATCAGATCTGGCAAATGGACATTACTCATATTCCATCCTTTGGACGGCTTCGCTTTGTTCATGTAACTATAGATACTTATTCTAATTTTATTATGGCTACTCCCCTTGCTGGGGAGACTAGCAAGCATTGTATTTCCCATTCTCTGCGTTGTTTCGCCACTATGGGACTTCCTAAATATATTAAAACTGACAACGGTCCAGGATATGTTGGACAAGCTTTTCAAAAGTTTTGTAAATCTTATCAGATTATTCACACTACAGGTATTCCCTATAATCCTCAAGGTCAAGGAATTGTTGAACGAGCTAATGGTTTGCTTAAACATCAAATTTTTAAATTAAAAGGTGGGGAATTATACCCCATTTCTCCTGTTAATATTCTTTCTCATGCTTTGTTTGTATTAAATTTTTTAAACTTAGATTGTAATGGGCTCTCTGCAGCACAGCGTTTTTGGGAAAAAAGAGAGCAAAGAGCTTTTGCTCAAGTAAAGTGGAAGAATCCTTTAACAGGTGCTTGGCATAGGCCTGATCCGGTTTTAACATGGGGTCGAGGACATGTTTGTGTTTTCTCGCAGGAAGAAAATGACGCCCGCTGGTTGCCTGAATGCTGCGTTAGGATTGTGGAGACTCATTCAGATGACACAAACGCTGACCCATTGGGCTTACATGCCGGATCCCCCGATTGTGCACCCAGCGACCTGGGAGGGAGTTGAAGTACTCATTCATGTCAATAGATCAGCATACGGTACAGCCCCTGATCCTTTCATCCAATATAAAAAAAATAGGAAATTTCTCAGCTTCAGGTATTGGAACTCCTTTATGTTTTACCACCAATTTTAAAAGCTCCATTCCAAGCTGTACTTTTATGCAATCCATGACTCATAAAATTTGGATCCCAGACAAAAATCTAATGTACAATATACAAATGACATCCTTGCCAATTAGTTTATGCAAATTCTACTCCATCCTATAGGATACCCCATTGCATTAATTCCTCACAGATAGTAGAATCTACAGGAGAGCCTCATCCAATAAGGTGCAGGCATGTACAGCCATTTGTTACCAATATTTCTGGAACTAATTCTCAATTATTGGATTGGTCTGGAGCTAATCATACTAATAAGTTCAATCCTGGATTGTGGTGGATGAATGGGCATCCTCAACATCATGTTTGGATGCTGGTGGCTGTACTTAATAATATAACTTGGCCCAATTCATCCTTTTAAAAAAATATTATGAGTTGTGTATCCCCACCCCATGTTATTATGTATGGACCATTTAATATTTCAGTAGGAGCTAATTATTTTAATGTTACCTGTTCTAATTGTTCTTTTACTAATTGCTTATTTAGCGGCATAACTGAATCCATCCTTATTGTTAGACAACCACCTTTTGTTATGCTTCCTGTAAGTATTTCTGAAACTTGGTATGAAGATTCTGGTATTCAGGTGTTAAGACAATTGAAAGAACTAATGCGCCCTCGTAGATTCGTTGGGCTACTTATAGCTGGTGTTCTAGCCTTTATTTCGTTAGCAGCAGCTGCTGTGGCACTAACTCGTAATGTACAAACTGCCCATTATCTTAATCAGCTTGCTCATAATACTACACAGGCTTTACATTTTCAAGGTAGGATTGATGATAAGGTAGAACAAAAACTAGAAGCATTATATGGGTCAGTATTATCTTTAGGAGAACAAGTTCGCGCTCTGCAAACTTTACAGTGAGTGCACTGTCATGCCAGGTTTGATTTTATTTGTGTGACTCCTCATATATATAATGAATCAAATTACTCATGGGAAAAGGTTGTAGCACATCTTATTATGGCACCATAATAACTTGTCTTTAGGTCTTTTTCAGCTTCACAGGCAAATAGCCGGATTAGAACAAGCCCCACAGCTGGACTCTGAAGTGGCCAAAATTGCTAACGAGCTGTTTGAACAATTTCAATGCTATATCCCTTCCCTGTCTAATGCTAAAGGATTGTTAATGACATTGCTTGGCCCCGGTGCACTTTTATTGTTGGTTTTTCTTTGCCTTCCTTGTATTATACGTGCTCTGCAAAACTCTTTCATGAGTTTAGCCTGCCAGCTACATAAGATCAAGCTCCAAATAAATGAGTTCCCCCTGAGAGGAACTGCAGCCAGAGACGGGTAAGAGGGGGTGCCAGTCTGACCAACCTAAGACAGGGCCTTCAGCTTTGCTCTGAAGAAGTTCCCAAAGACGGGTAAGGCAGACAAGGTGATCCACCCAACCTAAGACAGGCGGGTTCGCTTCTTTGAAATAAACACGGGAGAGATGTTGGGAGCCGACAGTAAAGCTCCAAGGTCATCTTGACCCTTGTGCTCACTTGAAGGCACATACAAGGGACTGGCTTTCATGAAAAACACCAGGTGTCCGGGTTTGCCTTGCTATGTCTGTAGAATTTGCTTTACTTTCTATCAGTTGACCTTGTCTTGTTTCTTTCTGCACCCTTGTTTTTATTAAAGACTTTTCTTGCTTTTCTGCACTATGGTGACCTTAGGTTACCTCTTGACTTCTAATAGTATAAATAAGGTGAGTTAAAAATAAACAGGGCTGAAGTCTTGAGCTGCAGACCTCCCGACCCCATCCTTTGTCTTATGTCTTTATTTTTCCATCCTCGCCCCCTAAATCAGGAGTCCCTTTCGTTGCCAGCTGGTTCCGGCACCCCATGACTGACAAAAATAGAAAAGTGGAGGATAAAATAGAAAATCTAGAACAAAAAGTCAAAACTATGGGAAAAAACACTCAGAACCTACCAAAGAGGAGTCCAGGAATTGGCAGACTCATCCAAGAAATCAAATCCACATATAATTGGAATGTATGAGGGGAAAGAATTTAATCAGTAAAGGCACCAAAAATCTATTCAGTAAAATAATAGCTGAGAATTTCCCCACTCTTAAGAGAGAAAATCTCACCTACCTAGCAGGAGCATATAGAACCCACAGCCAACTGGATTAAACACTTCTAGACGCATCATGGTAAAAACATTAGAAAAGTGATCATTTTAAAATTCAACCTGGATCCTGTTTTCCCTCTAGAATCCTGTGGTAGAGCCTGATTCACTTAAGACATAGACCAAATGAAGCCCTGGTCTTCTGTATCTCTCTTACCTCACCTTCTCCTCTCTAAAATAATCTTGCCTCAAATATTAGCATAGCTTCCTTTCTCATCAATCTGGAATCTGTGTTCAGTTCTCTTTTTTTTTTTTTTTTTTTTTTTTTTTTTTTTTTTTTTTGGTGGGTCGTGGGGCTTTGAACTCGGCCTGGGCGCTGTCCCTCAGCTTTTCAGCTCAAGGCAAGCTCTTTACCACTTGACCCACAACACCACTTCCAGTTTTCTGGTGGTTTATTGGAGAAGAGCATCTCATGGACTTTCCTGCCTGGGCTGGCTTTGAACCACGATCCTCAGCTCTCAGTCTCCTGAGTAGCCAGGATGACAGGCGTGAGCCACTAATGCTCAGCTCAGTTCTCGTTTTTTTTTATACCTACTTTGGCCATCTGTGCAAAACATGAGGTTCCTTACCACCGCAGATTTCTCTTGCCTCAATTCCTCTTTTAACAACTCTCAAACATGATTTGTTGTTGTCTGTTCTCAAATCCTCCTCCCTCAACCCTCAATTAGAATGGAGGGTCATGAGGAAGGGATTTCTATCGCTAATATATCTAAAGTGCCTAAAAGTTCTTAATACACATGGGCCCTCAATGAACATCTGCTAAATAAGTAAATTACTGGAAACATGCATGAGTACTTGATTACATGTTTTTATTGTGGTTGCTGTTATTTCTTTGTCTTGTTTCCTGGCCAATTGAGCTAGAACAGTGATGTTATTACCTTGGAACTAGTTCTCACACACAGTGAGCCAAAAAAATGACTTCAAACATGAAGAACAGAGTTTTCTGAAGTGGTTCATTAAATCTAAACAGTTGAGGGTTTTAAGTGTATGCAATCTGTTGCTGATTTAGTCATAACCCAAGACCAGATAGCATCAGAAAAAAAAAAAGTATCCATCAGCCCCACACAGTAGGAAACTTGGGGGTTTCATTAAGATGAGAAGTCAGAGAGGAAATTGTGTGATACCCAGAATGCATTGTTCATCATATGTCAAGAAGTTATGCAAAGATATTTTTTAATCATTGTGTTAATTTGAGACCCTAAGCGTCACAGACATGGGTCCTGGTAGCCATAATAAAAGACTTTCAAAATGTGGGCTAATTATTCTATTTCTATATAAAGCTGAGAAAAAATGAACTCCAATTTCTTATAACATCTCAACTTCCACCTCTACTAAAAGAAAAAAATAGCGTGTATTTCAAAGAATTCAGGGCGTTCTGCTTTCTAATTAACTGGGGGACCATATTTTAAGTCTCCAGTATCTGCCTCTTAACGATATTAAAAAAGTTTTCCAATAAGTTTCTTTTATTGACTTTTTTTCCTTTTAAGCTTAATTTTTTTAAGAAGATCATTTTCCTGGTGGAAAATGTAACCATCTCCAATCAGTTTCCTTACTGACATAATGCTTCAAATAAAATGGATGCCTTTTAATACTGAATCAAATGGATAAGGCTATCATAGGTCATTGCTGTAGATGGTTATTTAAAGGTACAACCTCTTGATGGAACTTATTCTAGTACTAACATCATGATTTGAGTAGGTAGATCACATTAAGAACTTTTGTTTCTAAAGTAATCAGTGGGAATAAAATTATGTTGCTTGGCTTTAGCCAACTACATAAAAATTTATCCTAGAACTTGAGCCTATAAAATTTCATTTGCTCAAAATACTGTTTCATCTTAGACTCTAACAAATACAATGTATAGTTAGAAAATGCACCTGACTACTGCATAAATGAAATTGATTTCCTTACATTCAATCCATTGGTTTCCATATTCTTCCAGCAAAGATCTTCAAAACCTTTCACCAAAAAAAAATGATTTTAGAGAAAGTTGTAACATAGTCAAGTACCAGCTTTCTGGCATTCTGAGTTCAAATCTTCATTCTAATGTTTCCACAATATGGAATGTTTTGCATGCTAGTTAAGTATGTTATATAAGTAAATCTCAGTTTTTTAATGTGTAATATGGAGAAAATATGCTTCAAATGCTTGTTTGTAGGAAACATAAAAGAATACATTTAACTCATCTTAGGCCAAAAAAGTACTAAAATAAATAGGAGTCACTGTTCATGTTCTAAAGACCAGTCATACAGATATGTTAAAATATGTGGTGCAAGAAGAAAGAGGCTATATCTGACAACAGGATTATAATATCTGTGAGCATTATTTTTATCTGATCTTCTCCTCTTCACTGTTATCAGCCCTCAGGAAACGGCTGTTCTGCTGATCATGAAAGTATCTTTTTCATTTCTACCCTCAAAATTCAGCATACCAAATTAATAGTTCACATGAATATTTTCATATATCATGATGAATACCTTGGATACAATAATTCCTTTGTCAAATCTTTGGGTAGTTCTTCAGTACATATAAAACGAGATTGAAATTCCACATTGTATATCATATAATCATCATATTTAAGGTTCTCCATAATGTCCCACAAATTACTTATTCTGCCTTATCCAACACATCCACATTCCAGCCAATAAATCTATACTTCAGTCCATTTGGTCTACTCAAATATTCAACTATACTGACTGAAGAAAGCTTCAAAGTAATAAATAATAAAAATACAAAACTCAACATGTTTGCTCATACCTGTGATCCTAGCCACCCTGAAGATAAAGATTAGAATGAGCATGGTTCAAGACGCAAGCAAAAAAAAGTCAGGGGTACAACCCACCGCCCCACTTCCTCAACTAATAAGAAGTTGAATGTGATGGAAAATACTTGTCATTCCAGCTACGTAAGAAGTATAAATAGAAGGTTGGTAGTCCAGACCAGCCTAGGTATAATACAAGGAACTAAACAAAAATGTCTGGATTTGGATTGGCTCAAGCAGTAGAGCACCTGCCTAGCAAGCTCAAGGACCTGAGTTCAAACCCTCATACCTCCAAGAGGAAAAATAAAATAAAATGTTAAAACAAAAATACAGTAAAATTCTAAGCTATCCAAGAACACATTTAAAAAGCAGATATCTACCTTTGGAAGGTATTTTCAATTCAATTTCCCTCCAATGTTTCCCATAGAATGTAATTCCATTCAGCTATGAAGTCTGCCTTCTTCCTCATCTTAAGAAGTGGTAAAGTGTCCAGTAGAGATTGTGTAGGATTAGGTGATCTAAAGTGGGGTGCTTACAGTCTAAGCAGGGATGTACAGAATCAAAGTGATGACAGTGTTACTGGCAACAGAAAGGACACACAGAGATCTAAGAGAGACCTTTGCCACATGGTGAAAGAGCCAACTAAAACTTCCAAGGGGAATATCTCGATGCTCACAGACAAGCTATTCATCAGAAAATGCCAAACTCCCAATGGGAGATGACAAAGTCACTAATGAGAGCTTAAAGGGCAAACATTTTCAGAATGTGGCCGTGGTGACAGGATCAGGCTTTCTCCTCCTGCTTTGCATGATATGGCTTTTGATTATCCTTGTCATGAAATATGGGTTTTGTTGCACATCCTTAAGTGGAAATCTACTCTGCAAAGAATAGCGAATGTTCATGTGTCACAACATCAATCAGTGCTCACAGCCACAGCTACTGCTTCCATATTGGCAGCACCCATGGGCTCAAAAATCTGGAAGTCTGAGCAGGCTCTTGATTGTACTCCCTGGGAACCCAGGGAGAAGTCTCAGCTGCTAACGGCTTAGTGATATACTAATAATAGTTGGTCTGAGCCTTCCCGTCTTTCATTCTCCTTCTGCCTGCAATGAGCCCCATTAATAGCCTTCACAACCTTTCTGATGCAGTTCAACAGATCTGTCTTAAAGTTCTCCTTCATTCTCCACCAACAGAAAATTGTCTCCTCCCTCTCCTGCAGTAAATTACAACACAGTCTTATGGTTATTTGTTCTCATATTACGGGGTCTATTTTATACTCGAAGCAATAAAAGACAGGAAGGTTTGGTTTTGCTTTCTAATTTTATTACTCTTGTATGGCTCCTAGTACAAGGTCTTATATTTGGGGACCATTCTGTAAATGGGGGGGCTACAAAATGAATCAAAATAAAGGTTCCATCAGCTTCTCAAGTCACTTCTTGGAATTAGGGAAGATGATGCTCAAAATTATTCTTGGACACTGACCAACAGACAAAAGACAATTTTAAAAAGGAACTAGAATAAAAAAAAAAAAAGTTCTGAGGGCAGAGAAAATACAGGTAGTTAGAGCAGAGAAGTCAAAATTCCCATAGCATGGTTGGAAAACAATAAATTTAGCCTGGGGAGAGAGCAGTAATAATTACTCAGACCTCAGGAAAGGGCAAGTACAGTGTGCTAGAAGAAATTGGAGAACTCGGGTTAAAATACATTAGCTTAATCAAAACAGTTCTACTGTGGTCATGGGTTCTTGCTTTTTTCCTTTTTTTTCACCACCAAATAGACAAGCATTGGTGAAAACTTTTAAACCTCTAGTCAAAAAGTTCAGTTAACTAAGCGCTGGTAGCTCACAGTTATAATCCTAGCTACTTAGGAGGCTGAGATCTGGGAATAGAGGTTTAAAACCAGCCCATGCAGAAAAGTCTTGAGACTCTTATCTCCAATTCGCCAGCAAAAAGCCAGAAGTGGAAGTATGGCTCGAGTGGCAGAGCACCAGCCTTGACCAAAATTTTTAGTGAAAGGGCAAAGCCCTGAGTTTAAGCTCAATATATGCACACACATACACACACACACACACACACACACACACACACACACACACACACACACACACACACACACACACACACACACACACACACACACACACCACACAAGCTCAAAGTTTCCTCAAATAATTGGACCATTCCGAAACCTATGATAAATTTTATATCAGCCTTAGCTTCCAAACATATTATAAATACCCTAAAACTAAGAATGAAAACCCCCTAAGAAAAGTCTAACGTCCTGAGTTAATGGATGTGTTCAGTAACTTTTCTCCATGACTTATACCACCTTCTATTTTTCTTTCCTAGTTAATTTTCTCTTTCACTAAACCCCACAATCTTGTTGAATGTCCTACTCACATATGCATTTGTCCAAAGCATCATTTTATACAAGTAATATTTATAAACAATCTTTTCAAGAACTCAGTATTGTCAATATACTCAACACAGATCAAAGATTTTGCCACACAAATTGTTGTAAATGTGTAGTATCAGGATGGTACTTTTCCACTTCTGCCAATTGTTGGCACAGCAAAGACAAGGTCCTGGAGACATGACACCTGATAAAAGTTTTTCATTAGTAGCTGAAAATTATAATTGCTTTCATTTCTGTTTCATCTCACAGGACTGTAAGTTCTTCTCACTCCTCATATGGAGTAGGATGTGGTTTTCCCTTATTACTCTATGCTCATTAGTCTTTACTGCCAAGTTGTTATCCAATCACCACTGTGTACTATGTACTCTGCAAAGATTTACTATGTCTAATTCTGCTAAGTACTGACAGTGTGATTTTGTTTCACAATAAAGCAAGTAAACTAATATTTCCACCATCAGACAGCTGGTCAGCATCAGATCCAAAACTCAAACCCAAGCCCATTAAAAACAAATACGATTTTTTTCACTTTATATTCTATTTATATCACACCAAAAAATTATAGCTTAAAGATCCAGTTTAAAACAAGTAGCTTAAGGATCCAGTTAATTCATATACAATTCTAGAATTAAGCAGCCCCACCTCCTCTAAGATAGAATGAGTGGTCCAAGAGACTGAGCACAGAAAATTGACTTTATTGACAGAAAGGGGCTGAACAAAGCAGAAAGGGGGAACAAAAAAAATAGGTAGACTGGTTGTTGCAAAGGTGTTTTCCTTATAGAATTAAAATAGAGGTGAATGCCTTCCCATACAGACTCAGATTGACTGGAACTTTCTGGCTTTTAGAGTATCTGACCTGTTGCAAAGTTCAGTTTGACTTCATGACACTTGGTAAGAATGATGCAATTCTGGTTTAGTCTAGTTTTCTGGGCCGAGTGCAGAAGCTCAGTTTGTGTTAAACATTGTTGAACACCTAGCACTGATCACCTGCTACAATGACTTATGTGATTAATGATTTTTAAATGCATAAGTACACTAGAAAAAAATTGTATTTTATTTTATATGCCAAAAGAAGGGCTAGGAAAACCTAGAACTGTTATCTTAAACCAAAGGCAGCTATATTTCATTCCTCATCTATCTGCTATATAATGGTTTAAAAAGAACTCCTTAGCCCAGCGCCGGTGGCTTACGCCTGTAATCCTAGCTACTCAGGAGGCTGAGATCTGAGGATTACGGTTCAAAGCCAGCCAGGGCAGAAAAGTCTGTGAGACTCTTATCTCCAATAAACCACTAGAAAACTGGAAGTGGCGCTGTGGCTTAAGCGGTAGAGCACTCACCTTGAGCTGAAGAGCACAGGGACAGTGCCCAAGCCCAGAGTTCAAGCCCCACGACTGACCAAAAAAAGAAAAAAGCACTGCTTTTATTCATGGGCTAATGTTATTTCACTCTCAGTAATTTTCAAGATTTAAAAGAAAATCTGTGAAGCTAAGTCTTAGAATAAACTTCGGGATAAGATCTTTCCACTATATCCTTTGGTTTTTATATCAATTTCCCAGACCTTCAATCCTATAAAAAGTCCTCTTTCAAAATTATATAAAATCATTCTCTTGAAAAAAATGTTTGACTCTCTAGCCAGTTAACCGGCTTACTTTCATTCAAGGAAGAAATAGCCCTTAATATACTTGATTTGTCACCCATCTTACATCACTGCAAAAGTCAGCATTCGTTCAGGTAAATAAGCCTTAGTTCATGAGTGTGGCATTTGTAAACAATGTAATTTTGTGGATACAAATAAGACTTAAGTGTAAGGCACACTTGACAACACAAACAGATCTCTTTGTAGAGTTAGATCAGATTGTTGAATATATCCTAATCATAGCCCCCTGAATCTACATTTTTTTATTTTCTGGAGAAATATCTTTTATTTCCTTGAAGCTCTTTTTAAAAATTATTATCTTTAAGTAGTTTTACTGGGGAAGCGTGTTGTTTAACATTGTGAATACAGTGCATCTTTTTTGGTTTGTTTGTTGTCAGTCTTGGTACTTGAACTCAGGGTCTGGGCACTGACCCTAAGCTTTTTTTGCTCAAGATTAGCTCTCTACCACTTTCAGCCATTGCTCCACTTCTGGTTTTTAGGTGGCTAATTGGAAATAAGAGTCTTACAGCCTTTCCTGCCTGGGGTGGACTCAAACCATGATCCTCAGATCTCAGCCTCCTGAATAGCTAGGATTACAGGCCAGCACCGGGCTTGATGCAGCTTGATCAATGCCATCCTTTTTATTATTCTCCTCCATAATTTGATCTTTCTCAACTCTATAAATATATTCAGTAATACTCCTTTACTTGTACTTTTCTTTTATTTACTTGTCCTATACAATTTTAGCCTTGTAATCAAAAGATGCAAAATTATTGCTGGAAAATTATGCAGCTTAATTAAATATTATAGAATCTTTGAACCTGGAGTTCCTCCCATATCATTATCAAGGCCTTAGAGAAACTGTTCAATCCCCAACCACATTTACATATTTTTACCCTGTTCTCAGAACTTTGCCTCTAAAGATTTTCTTAGAAGGACAAAACTGAGACTAATTGCCATAATTTCATTTAGTGCTTTTTTGTTTCAAACTTTGGTAACAGTAACCACTTCTGGAAAAATTTCAGAGATAGATGAAAAGAAATCATATTTTCTGTATTGTAGAGTAGGTAAGGGTCAAATTATCAGTCAAATCATAACACCAGCTATAATGATAGGATAAAGAACAACTCATACAAACCTGTTTCTATCCTGACCCAACAGCACATTTCTCTCCTTTCTTATCTGCATTGCCATTGTACAACAGAGAATGGCTGGTGAGCGGCCAATGCAGTATCCTATCTCCAGTGCTGCTCTACACAAAGGGAGCAGTAACAGCTACCTGATCTTTACTACACAGATCTAAAGATTCCTAAATTCCAAGTACAAAAATGTGAAACAAAGAAATAATTAGCAAATCATTTGTATCTCTATTACACTTTCATATGTAAATTTCAATACAAATCATTAAAAAAATTGTGCTCATTTTCATTACAATTCAATTGTGATTATTTCAATAACACACCAAAAAGTACTGATACAATTCAGCTTCTATTTTGCAATTTCAACTATTTTCCAAATGAATAGAAGACTGCTCTGATAATATGATTTTATGAAAAGTAATTTTCAAATTAAGAAAAAAGAATATTGTACTTTGTAGAGAATGACTAGAAATGGAAATCAGGAGAAAGATGAGAATGTTTCTTATCATCACAGTTATTAAACATTATTTTTAAGTGCTAGCCAGAACAGCTAGATAAGAAATTGAAAGTAAGAATATTAGAGGTGTCAACAGTGAAACAAATTTTAACCATTTGAAGAATCTTTAGGAGTCTACTTGGACATCCCAAGACAATCTATTGAAAAATAACGGAATAGCAAGGTCTTCAAGAAAATTGTTACAAAGTTAATGTACAAAATCAACATCCTGCCTTCACATAAACTTCTATTATTTTCCCACAGAATGTATTTCTGAAAAACAGTACCAAAATCAAGTAATGAGCCTACACAATAAAGCAACAAGACTGTCAAGTGTAACATAAACTTTTTGAACATATTAAGCAGGTAGAAGTGTACCTTTAATGAGTGGAATAGGAAAACAAATAAAGGAAGCATTTGTGTATGTGTGTGTGTGTGTGTGTGTGTGTGTGTGTGTGTGTGTGTGTGTGTGTGTTCACACTAACCCCTTAAAGCCAGTACACTTGTTTTCCCTTGGTTCTTGAATCATTTTTCCTACAGTAGAAACTAAGGAGAAAATAGCTATTCCTTTATGATACCTCAAAGTTAGAACTCAGTCCCTTTTGTATATCAATTTATCCTCATTATTGGGTCATAGCCTCAGGTAAATACCTTCTTTCCACAGGGATACAGGAGCGTAATTTATTTGGTAAATCCTTATTAAAATTTCACTTAGGAAGGTACTAACTAAAACTAAATAGCTCTGCTAAGCCAAGTCATAAGATAATCATAAAACCCCCAATTAGAACTTACTCTTTAGACACAATTTTTAATGCCCCATTTCTAGCACTTCAACTGCAGGCTTTAGTTTCATCCATTTCCTCCACAATTGAACACAATTATCTATAAACAATGTGCACTCTGTTGAGGATGGTTTGAGCTAATTTTAGTCAAGTCTGAACATTTTCTCCATTGCTTCAGTTGCAACTAATTTTAAGAGTCCAGTGCTTATGAGGAATAGTGTTTTGTTTTTCAATTTTCCCCTCAGTTTATCAAATAAGAATGCAGTAAATATTCAAATATTTCCACAACCCCTGAAATATCCAAATTAACAAATGACTGTCAAGGAAACAGATCAGTATTTAAACAAAATGCCTTAAGTTGTCTATGAACATCCACATCTAGCAGGTGAGAAGCAGTTTAGAAGTATTGTGTACACACAGGCGAGTTGCTTGAGATACACATCTTTAAGAGACAAGGACTATGACAGAAGTAAAACCAAGAAAATTCAATTTGAAATTTTAAAAGACATTGAAAATCACAATTTGAAAAGTTAAGAATTAAGGAAGGAATTTATTCTTCTCCATGGCTGTGATAAATGAATCTAAATCTAGTAGGTAATAACCAGATTATTATCTCTCATGGTATCTTTAGGGATAGACATTCAGAAAGAATGACGGCTGGAAGAATTTGGCTTAGGGTTTCTTTGAGGCCACAGGCACTGGCTGGAGCCAAAACAACAGAGCATAAGACCATCTGATAGCTAGCTTGTCTTTCTTCCTCTGTATGTAACTTGGGGCTTCTATAAGTGAACTCTCTACAGATTTGTCTGTAGAGAAGGCAGCCTCAAAGTAGTCAGGCTGCTTCCATGACGGTGAGTACTGCAGCTAAAAGAAAGTGGGCACTGTAACATGGCCTTGTCTTTACTGGAAAGGAAATATACTTTTTTGGGGGGGAGGGGTCAGTCGTGAGAGCCCAACTCTGGGCCTAGGTGCTGTCCCTCAGCTCTTCAGGTCAAGGCTAGTGCTCTACCACTTGAGCCACAGCACCACTTCCGGCTTTGTTTTTCTGCTTATGTGGTACTGAGGAATTGAACCCAGGACCTCATGCACGCAAAGCAAGCACTCTACCACTGAGCCACCTACCCACCCCGGAAACACACTGTTTATGCTATAAAAATGTCTAGACTTGAAAGTCACACCGCCTCATCTCCTCAACATTCACCACATTCCACCTGGTCCAGGTGAGTCACAAGTCTCCTCAGGCAGCAGCTAAAGTGAGCTGGACTTCCTGATGGGGATGTGGCAACATTCCATGCAAGCATATGGTGTGATATATAATACTACAACCATCTTTAGAATAAACTGTCAGCCACCAACTATGACTCACTCAGAACGCGCATGGAGAGAACCACAAAGGAGTTGCCAGGCAACAAAGCAGTTTATGAAATACAACACCTCTTTCAACATTTTCATCCCCCTTAATCGACCCTTACCCTTACTTGTCTTACTTTTATAGTATATACAGTGAATTCTTTACTGAATTCTCCCCACTTCTCCCCTTACTTTCTTCCCTTGCATGTACCCACTCCCTGGTGCTTATCTGTGGGGCTTTGCCTTTCTCTTTCTAAGGAGTTACATTATTTAAATTCTCCCTAGAGACTATTATATTTCGGTCAATACATTTGAAACCACTTGCATACCACCCAACATGTGTATAGGCAAATTCTAACTACCACAAATGAGGAAAAACAGGCAACCTTTGTTTCTCTTACTTCACTTAACACAATTTTTCCCAAGTCTTTCCATGTCCTTAGGAATGGTACAATATAATGGATGAATGAGTGAATTCTAATGGATGCATAAAATTCTAATGGATGAATAAAATTCCATTGTGTATATATACCACATTTTCTTGATTCATTCATTCATTGAGGCTATTTGCACTGATTCCATATCTTGACTATGGTGAATAGTACTACAGTGAATGCTTTACTGAAATTTTATTTGTGATCTCTTGGATAAATGACCAAGAGTGGAATTGCCAGGTTAGGAAGGCAGAAGACTGGTAACCATATGAAAAGATGTTCAACATTAAGTGCCAATTAGGAATTTCAAATTAAAACAGTTACAAAGTTAGGTATAGTAATACATGTCTATAATCCCTGCACTTGAGTGACTAAAGCAAGAAAGGAAAATCAAAAGTTAAGGCCAACATAGGCTATATTAACAAGTTCAAGGTAAACCTGACTATACAATTAGATACTGCATCAATTAACCAAACAAGTAAATAACAAATGAGATACCACTACACACCTATGAAATTTACCAAAAATCCAACATTTTGACACTAACTGATGCTGATGAAGAATGACAAGAACTCTCATAGTAGTGGAAATACAAAATGGTATGACTACTATGATAGACAGTTTAGCAGCTTCCTATTTTTTATTTTTTTATTTTATATACATATATTATTTTTATTGTGAAAATACCATACAGAGAGGTTACAATTACATGGGCAAGATAATGAGTACATTTCTTATCAAGCATTGTAGCCTCCTCCTTTGTTTCCCCTTACCATCCTTTCCCACCTCCCCCCTTCCCCCCCTCACCACTCCCCAGCCCCCCCCTCCCGTGCCAAAGTTGTAAAGTTCATTTTTCCACATAACATCTTGTACACCTCATGGTTGCAATGGGACCACCTGTATCCATATTTAAACCATTTGTTTTTTCCTTTTCCCTCCACAAATTATACCAATATCAAATACAGTGAAAACAGGGGTTATGCCATGGGGGAGGGACATACAAAGCAACAAAGAAATATTTTATAAATATGTTAGAAACAATAGCAAAAAAGAAAAAACATTTGAGTCCTTATCTTGGGATTCATTTCACCTAACATCAACTCATCTGACCGTTTCTACTTGTCTCAGACATATGCTAGTTATTGCAAATAAGGAAAACCGTGGGACCTATGTTTCTTTGGGCCTGGCTTACTTCACTTAATATAATTTTTCCAAGTCTTTCTATTTCCTAACAAATGGAGCAATGCCATTCTGTCTGATGGAAGCATAAAATTCCATTGTGTATATATGCCACATTTTTTTGATCCATTCATCTGCTGAGGGGCATCTGGGTTGGTTCCACATCTTAGTTATGGTAAATAATGCTGCAATAAACATAGTTGTGCTAGTAGCTTTAGTATGGTCTTGTTTGTGATCATTTGGGTAAATGCCCAAAAGTGGGTCATAGGGGAGCTCTATGTGGAGTCTTTTGAGGAGCCTCCATACTGTTTTCCAAAGTGGTTGAACAAGTTTACACTCCCACCAACACTGCAGTAGGGTTCCATCTAACAGCTTCTTATACAATAAAAGTCTTACCATATAATCCAGAGATCACTGGGCATAGATGGACCTCTAAACTTTCAGCCTAATTTTGCTACGAACTTGAAATTGTTCTAATAAAATAAAGTCTATTTAAGACATAGAGGCTGGAGAGGACCACACAGGCACAGAGGCAACGAAGGGGAAAGAATGAGGGAAAGAGAGGGATTTATTTAGATTTTAAAAGATGTTTCTAAGTTTTAAGAGCATATCATATCCTAAGACCTGATTACTCCTGCCCCAAAAATAAATTTATCAATTTAACACAAACGCAGTCTCAAACTCTAATGAGATTTTGAAGCCTGAGAAAAATGATTTTAAAGTTGATCTTGGAAGAGTAAAATATTACCCAGAGGACTTAATCATAGTAAGAGGCCAAAGGATATTTTGTTTCCTAGGACCGAAGGAATTAGCAGAAGTAATGCATAAAGCAAATACAGAATGCCTAAGCTGCAACAAGCACTCAGTAAATGTCAACTCTTTATAATAAAATATTATTACTTTTAATTTAAGTCTCCCCAATGTGGGAAAGATAAGGTACCTGAGAGTACCAAGTTCCTATAGCCAAGGAAATCAAATAGCTTACTAACTAGAGGGAGAAGTAAAAATGCAGGGGGATGGGTTTAAGACAGAAAGAAATAAGGTCATATTTGTGTGCTGGGTACATGAGTCTGCAAAGTGTGAGATGTGATGACCTTTTTGGTTTGCACTGTACAAAATAAATTAAGAAAATGATAGCAAGTTTATATACAGTTACTAAAGGTTACTCTACAAAAGCAGTCATTTGGATACAATCAGGGCCATAAAGAGCCAAATTATCCAACTTTTGTAATTCACTCTCAACAATGGTGCTAAGTTAGTGGTATCAAAACTTAAATTCAAGAAGAGTTACTTGGCCTGGAAATTCTCTTAAACTCTGATAACATGAATTTCTGGAATGTTTTCTATATTGTGGACAAACAATTCTATTAAAATTTCTTCTCAACATGACTTATCCCTGTTTTTTTTTAAAAAAAAAAAACTTCCATTATTCCACATATTAAACCTTACTGATCGGTTTAATATAGAATTTTTCAACACATTTTCTCCTGAGATGTGGATTAAACCAGCAACTCTCACTATCTCTTTACTCCTACACTAAGTTCACACCAAAGAATTATTTTTCACATTGATTAAACACATACATCTTTAGTAATACACCTTTTTGTTTGCTTATTTGTTTGTTTGTTTGTTTGAAATGGGATCTTACCATGAAGCTAAAGCTGCCCTGGAACTGGAAATCATTCTGCATTAGTCTCCTGAATGCTGGAAGTACAGACATGTTCTACTATGCCCAGCAGCAAGACACTTTTAACAAGAATCTTCTTAAATGTGTGGAATGTAATAATAGATCTCATACTATTTCTCCAGTTCAAAATGTAAAAGCTATTTGTCCATGCACTACCAATATCCTTTCAAAAGAAACATTCAAGATGGTGTGGAACGTTAATTTGGAGAAAACTAATAGAAAGACACACAATTGAAACAAATATTTTATGACACATCACAGTGTCTGAGAACCACTGACCTGCAAAGTTAGTCAGTATAACTGAGAGATGAAGTTCATGTATGCACACACACCTGTTGGGGTGGATATTTGTGTGTGTTCTGTATGTATGTACAAGTATGTATCTGTATGTGTATATATGTAATGTGTGTTTGTGTTTGTATGTGTGTGCATATGTATATCTCAGTGTGCATAGTAGGTTAATAGTGACAGATATATTCTGCTATTAAAAAATAAATAAAAACACGAGTTTTTTAAATCAATTGCTAACATAATTCACACAATGCTGTCAATGTACAAGGATCATTTAACAATAAATTCTGGTTGATTTCAAGTCTACAATACGCAAAACACTCCATTACTGAGCCCCTGATCTATGCAAACTAATTCTATCCCCTTAGTGACTAGAAGTATAATTAAAATCACTACTGACGCTCTCATTTGCCATCTTCCAGGGGATAACCTGTCTTTGTGACATACTCTCTGCCCAAAATTAAACCAGTTATCAGACTCATAAGCACCCGCTTTCCTTAGAAGGAAGATATGGAAAGAAATCCTTAGCATCTGTTATGACCTGTGGCAAACATAAATGTCTCTCTCTAACACCATGCTGGGGGAAAAATCATACTAGGGCTGGAATGTTGACATTTCTAACCTGGGTCCAGTTCCCTCTTCTAAGCATAGGTACACACATTAGAATTCTGCCCACCTAAGTCTACACTCTTAGAACTCACCAAAGTGCCTAATCCACTGAAGCTACTCAACAGCCTGTTAAAGTAGTGAATAAGTAAAGATAGGCATAAACCCTATCATATCTCTTAGATGGCAACTGGTCAACTCAATGACTTCCTCAAAATTTTTAAATGTGTGCTGTTAAGAAATTTACAAAGACAGAAGTAGGAAGAAATAGATAAGTAGATAGATAGATAGATAGATAGATAGATAGATAGATACATACATACATACATACATACATACATACATACATACATACATACAATAAAATTAATCTGAGTCCAATTAGGCAATACTGTTCTGACTTGTTCTGGCTTGTTTATTACAAGAACAGGAATAAAAAGTCTTGTCGTTATAACTTTTTTCTTTTGTTTTCCCCCTTTTGGTTACCCACTGTTGTCACTTTTTTTATTTTGGTACCCTTTGTATTGTATATAAGTTTATCTGATTTGGGGAAGGGAAGGGAAACCACAGAAATGGTGAGCCAAAGGACAATGGGTGAACCAATGCAACAGTAATACTCACAAGACACTATGTTGGAAATTAACTTTACAACTTGGGATGGGGGTCGGGGGATTGGGGGTGGGGAGGGAAAGCAGGAGAAAAAAAGAAAGAGAGAAAGAGAAAGAAAGAAAGAAAGAAAGAAAGAAAGAAAGAAAGAAAGAAAGAAAGAAAGAAAGAAAGAAAGAAAGAAAGAAAGAAAGAAAGAAAGAAAGAAAGAAAGAAAGAAAGAAAGAGAAAAAGCGAATGATTAAGAGTTTAGTATCCTGTCTGGCATTTCATAGCTCTTTAATAAATAGCATGGTACCTTTAAAAAAAATCTTGGGGAAAATAATAAAATCCCTCAAAAAGGCAGAAGTCATGAAGAAGCACAAGGTAGCCACTGGCAGAGCTGGAAAATGGAACCAGGGTGTCCAGTTGAGCCATGCTTTTGTCACTACAGCGAGCCACTGTCGGTGTTAATGAACTGCCTTAAGCTAAGAAAGGGCTGCCTTGCCCCAGGAGATGATGCAAATCTACCCTGAGAAAGTCAGGAAATCCAGCACCAAAAATTTACAAAAAATAATATTAACTGAAGGCTAAAGACCAGCCCCCTATTTCAAGGCAAGACTGGCTCTGTGCTGTAGAGAACTCCCAGAGGAACAAGGTGAAAGCTTGTCTGGGGCTGAGGTCTTGCCACACTCATTCCAGTCCCGCCTCCCCACAAGGCCCAGGCACAAGAGCTCTTACCTCAGCCTCTGCCTTTGAGTCTCCACCCTCGACATGCTTTAAATGTCAGTCCCAAGACTCTGCAATGAGTACAGTAGTGAACAAGACAGCCTCAGCTCTTCTACCTGAAACTTCTAGATCTGGGAAGGCCAGCACTAGACATGTGGACATCAAACAAAAAACAATGACACTGACGTATTTCATTATAATTTTCAGGGAAGGAAAAAGACACTATCAATGAGACATAGAAGCTGGAAAAACTAAACAATGGCTCCAGAGGGATGATAAAAATCTTACCTATTTACCACTGAAGATACCAGATAATCAAATCTGAGGAAGAACAGAGTTGATTTTTTTCCTCCTTCTGTGTTACTTGGGCATTGCTTTGGTGCTGGGGTATCATTTATTTCCCTTGTAATATTCTTTCTTACTTTTGTATTAATTGAAGAATAGGATAGATAGATAGATAGATAGATAGATAGATAGATAGATAGATAGATAGATAGATAGATAGATAGATAGATAGATAGATAGATAGATAGATAGATAGATAGATAGATTGACCTGAACATCAGTGACTCACCCTGTAATCCTAGCTACTCAGGAAACTGAGATCCAAAAACTGTAGTTCAAGGTAAGCCCGTGCAGAAATGTCCCCGAGATCCTATTTCCAAACTAACCAGCAATAAGTCAGGCTGAAGGTATGGCTCAGATGGTAGAGCCTCACCTGAGCAAGTTTGAGGCCCTTAGTTCAAATCCCAGTACCAACAAAAACAGCAACAAAATACACATACGTGTATATTGTTTTAAATAAGAAACTCAGAAAATGTCTACCCATAGAACTATTCATGTACAGGGATAAGTAAATAGATACATGGAAAGTACATGCACCCCAGGCAGGAAAATATGCCAAAAACATGTATTCTTAGTTCTTTCCACAATGTCAGTGAATTTATACAACTTTCACCCCCATTTTTAAAAATGTTTACAAGTTGAGAACATCCTTGGAAAACAAAGATGCAAAGAGTACAAAGCAGTGTCCATTTGCTGAGCAAGCAATTTCTAGTAATTGGATAAGCAATTGTTATGGCTGAGTAAGAGTACCTTCCTAGGACCTCCAAATTTTTTTAATTAGGTGAGAGGATCCAGGAATCACACCATATATGCATATACATGAGCCCAAAGAGCTTCATTTCAAAGGAGAAAATTAAATACAGATGCATGTGCAGGTGTCTACACTGAAGGTTCCACCTGAAAAGAACTGGCAGCTTTTATACTGTCTTCAAGCAATTTAGCATCCTGTTGCTCTGCATTTTTTTAGGAGACACAGTTTACTGTCTACGTCTCTGGGATTTCCTGTTTTGAAAATGCTCTGAATGAGGAACTCTTCCCGGAGGAGTCATCACTACAAATTTTCTTTGGCAGAAAAACCTCTTAGAAATATCTTTGGAATTATGCCCAAGAGAAAGATTTTTATACTACTGCTAGTATCTGTCTTGGCAAATCACTCTCTGAGTAGACATTTGAGAGGATTTTAGAATGTGGAAGTAGCACTGATTTCTTCTGGTTCTGCAAGCAAGTACTACTGGATCTCTTCTTTCCTTCATCATGCTCAGATCAACTAGGTATATGTTCCTCTTTCTAGAACAGCTACCAGAGAAGAAAAATACTAATCCATATGGCGATCATACAAGGGAACTATAGCATCTTGGTCTTTTGATTCAAATAGACTAAATGTCAATTCTCCGTTTCTCTAGCTAAGTAAATTTGAAGAAGTTATTTAATTTCACTGCATCTCAGTTTCTCCTCTGTAAAATGAAGAGATTAGTAGAAGTAATTTATCAGATAAAATGTAATCTTTAATCCACAATACTTAGCATAACTGTTCATGGTATCAGAGGTATTGACAGCCAACACTTAATCAGCTTCCATTGTTCATCTATGATAGGCCATACATTATACCATTCCTGCACCTGTGAAGTCAACTTTCTATTAGAAAATTATCTAGAGCCAGGCACTGGTGGTTCACACCTGTTGCTAGGGAAACTCAGGAGGCTGAGATCTGAGAATCATGGCTTGAAACCATCCCAAGCCAAAAAGTCTGTGAGACTCTAATCTCTAATTAATTACCCCCCAAAAAATCCAGAAATGGAATCATGGCTCAAGTGGCAGAGTGTAGCCTTGAGCAAAACAGCTCAGGGACAATGCCCAAGCTCTGAGTCCCAGCCAAGACTAGCGGGAGTGGGGGAAAAGAGGAAGGGAGAGAGGAAGGGAGAGAGGAAGGAAGGAAGGAAGGAAGGAAGGAAAAAAGGAAGGAAGGAAGGAAGGAAGGGAGGAAGGAAGGAGAGAGACAATGATGTCGATGGTAAAGATGGTGAGCATGTGGATGGGGTAAGTGATAGTGATGATATTAAAAACAGAACACAAATAGGAAATACTATGCACCCCAGTGGCATGTCCCTCAAAGTTTCATCTAAATCCTCTTAAAAGGATTGTGTTGTAACTGAGACTTAACTAAGTCACTTTTAGGGTTGAGACTGAGCTAAATTTTATCCTCTGTTCTGTAACCTTCCTAAGCTAATTAAGGCTATAAACTAGATGGGAGGAAAACTTGGCCTGCATCAGAGAACAGCTCTTTCCAAGCACTTTTGCCTATACTTTTCAAACAAGCATTGTAATTGCAAAGAAAGGAGAAGCCAGCATTGCTAAGCCTGACTTTGTGTTCATTACCCGTTGCTATTATCCACTCATTAATGCTGGTCCTAGAACGGGCAGCAGCCCGTGTGGCCTCAGCCTAGTTGCTAAGCTCAAGTGCAATGGAGAAAAAAAATATATGTCATTAAATATTACATGCTACACTAATTCTCACCAAGCACTTGGAAAGTGCAGTGCCCTCTTTCTGGAGTGTACCTGCATGGATTAAAGTCCAACTTGAGTCTACCTGTTCTGTAAATAGCCTTAGTCAGCTTATAGAACTTCCTTGAGCTTGGATTTGTTGCCATGTTAAAAATGGATAATAGTAATAATGTCTCGCTAATAGACTTATCAGGCTTAGAGAGATCATCTGCGTCAATTACTCAGCACAGAATTGACTCATAGAAAACACTTAGCAGAACTTTGTAGCTGCTACTTCATAATAATCGTTCTCTTAACCATCAAAGAAATTCATCAGGAGCCGGGCAGCTAGTGGCTCATGCCTGTATTCCTAGCTACTCAGGAGGCTGAGATCTGAGGATCACAGTTTAAAGCCAGCCCAGGCAGGAAAGCCCGTGAGACTCTTTTCTCCAATAAACCATTAGAAAATTGGAAGTGACACTGTGGCTCAAGTGGTAGAGCACTCACCTTAAGCTGAAGAGCTCAGGGACAGTATCTAAGCCCCAGAGTTCAAGCCCCATGACCAAAAAAAAGAAAGAAAGAAAGAGACAGACAGAGAGACAGAGAGAGACAGAGAGAGAAAGAAAGAAAGAAAGAAAGAAAGAAAGAAAGAAAGAAAGAAAGAAAGAAAGAAAGAAAGAAAGAAAGAAAGAGAAAAAAGAAAGAAAGAGAAAAAAGAAAGAAAGAAAGAGAAAAAAGAAAGAAAGAGAAAAAAGAAAGAAAGAAAGAGAAAAAAGAGAGAAAGAAAGGCAGAAAGAAAGAAAGAAAGAAAGAAAGAAAGAAAGAAAGAAAGAAAGAAAGAAAGAAAGAAATTAATTCAGCAGGACCTTAATAGATTTTTTTTTTGGTCGGTTGTGGGGCTTGAACTCTGGGCCTGGGTGCTGTCCCTCAGCTCTTCAGCTCAAGGCTAGCGCTCTACCACTTGAGCCACAGCACCACTGCTGGCTTTTTCTGCTTATGTGGTGGTGAAGAATGGAACCCAGGGCTTCAGGCATGTGAGGCAAGCACTCTACCACTGAGCCAACTTCCCAACCCCCTAATTGATTTTTTTTTAAGCCACCGCTTGTCAGAGGGGGGAAAAATGGAATCTCTAAGTTGTCAGAAGAACAAAAAGTAAGAAAGTTAGTAGAGTTTCATTTTAAATATTGTTCTCATAAACTCAAAGGAAAGTCTCGTATTTTCCTTATAAATAAGGTGATATATACACTTTAAATTAGCATCTTGCCTTCTACAATAAATTGATACCCAAAGGAATAATTTACATCAAGTTTGCCAAAAGGCCAATTTTTATTTTACTTATTTATTTGACAAAAGAAGGCCAATGGTAGGGAAAGACTTAAATTTCTCCAAGTCAGGTTTATTGATCTCCCTCTAAGTGCATTATCAGACTAAGAAGTATAGTCACCCTTCATACCAGCTTCATTCGAGGTGACTAAGCAAGCCAACTAAAACCCAAGGGCTTTCGTTTTTCACTTTAGGAAGTCTGTTTTCTAAGTCAAGGTAAATCTCTCAGGTTCTCATCCTGGATTTCTCTGTTAATTAAAAATCCTGAGATACCACACTGTATTAAAATGCCAGTGGAGGGGGGGTGGCGATTGATGTACATTGTATTAATTTTTAAGTTAATCTCTTAACCTCTCTGTTCCCTAGGACGTGCTGTGGTTTGGATTAGGATTAGGTTAATCCCTCACAGGCTAACATTTGAAAAGATTAGATTGTAGTGCAATGGTACTGACAAGAGGAAGCATCCTTAAGAGGAAGGATTCAGTGGGAAGTGATTAGGATGGGGAAACCACCCTTATGAATGAACCAATGTCTACATCAAGAAACGGGATTGGGTTCTCTAAAGACTGGATCAGGTTTTATGGAAATTCTTGTGGACTATTCTAAAGCCATCCTGACCCCTTCCCCTCTGTCTCTCTGGCCTTGTGACTTCTCTTTTGCTTGTACCTGCTTCCGTTTCCACTCTTTTCACATGCCTAGGGCTGAAGGTGTCCCTCACCAGAAGCCAGCAAAGCTCAGCCATACACTCCTTGAGCCTCCAGGACTGTGACCTAAACAAACCTCTCTTTGTTCTGAATTGCGGGCTTCCAGTTCCGTTATAACAGAAAATGAACTAGCACAACAGTTTCCTTTGCTTCACCATTTGTCTTCTAAACATTTCAGATAAGGCAAATCTCCAGATTCACTTTGGGATGACAAAGGTCCGCAATCACCTACAGACAAAAGTCTGTAGATTTGTTTAATGCAGTCATTTTATCTTTTCAAACTGAAATATTTTGACATTTCTGAAGTAAATGTCACAAGAGCCACAGCACAACTCTGTTTTGTTTCCTCTTGCTTGAAGCTACAGTTGAATTTGACAAGTTCCCCAGTTACAAAGTCATTTTTTTAGCTCCAGGAGAACATCACACTTGCTCTCCTACCATCACCCACTAGGTGGAGCTGCCCTTCTCCTCTGAGTATGTCCAGCACGTGAAATCTGTCATTTCATGTTCTTTCTAAAATGATAGGATACCTAGGCAGCTTCACAGTTGTATGTGACAAATAATCATTCTGGACAGAGAAATAGAAGCAAGCTGGTAAAAAACATACATAAAACGTGGAGCTGCTCCACTGTGATACACAATGGTAGACACACAGCTGTTCACGAAATGTCACTTCAGAAGAAGTCCACGGAAGGAAGCAATATTTAGCCCTCGTTTATCTCTGAGTCTCCCAGATCAGGAAAGTAGGAACATTACAAAGAAGCAAGAAACCTGCTCTCTGGCTCTCACAACAGGTAGAGAAGGACATCTAATTAACTAGTAGCCTGCTTCTCTTGATAAAATATGAACATCACACATCAAGATTGAATAAGATTCCCATTAGCCTAAGGAAAAGTTAGAAACCCCATGATCAGTTAAACAGGAGAGGATCAAAGATGATTGATACCAGGTATTTCATACATCAGAAAGGAACGAGAGGGAATAAGACTAGACACCTTTATTGTTTTAAAAAAGAAAGAAGGAAAAGAAAAGAAAGAAAGAGAAGGCTTATCCCTCAATATGTCTAGGACAAGCAGAAAAAGTCATAAGCTATGTACATCTGACCATATACAATGATGCTATGCGAAATGAACCCCAAGTAGGGACACAACATGGTTTTATCTTTCTTGCTGTTGTTTTTAATGTATTTATAATGTACCATGTGATTTTTTTGTTTCTTTTGTATGTTCTTCCCCCATGGTATAACCCCTGTTTTCCTTCAATAAATTTTTAAAGGAAGGTTTTAGGGGTTTTAGTGAATAAAAGTTCTATATACAATCCTAAAATAATATATTATGCATTCAGGAAACAGAGGAAGAAGCAAAATTACTTTGGTAACATCTATAATGTAATAAAATGTTTTATATTTTTAAAAATATGTACAACTGGCACCTATCATGTTTTATGAAAAAATTTACTAAAATCTGTCAGGTGTTGGTAGCTCACATTCATAATCCTATCTACTCAAGAGACTGAGATCTGAGGATTGTTGTTCAAAACCAGCCCAGGCAGAAAACTCCATAAGACTCTTACTTCCAATTAACCAGCAAAACAGAATGCCAGAAGCAGAGCTGTGTTCAAGTGATAGAGCATTAGCCTTAAGTAAAAAAGTTGAGGGACAGAGTTCAGGCCCTGAGTTCAAGCCCCAGGACTGGCACCAAAATAAAACAAAATAAAATCCAGGTGGTATATGTGGTGTGGGTAGGAGGGAGTTTGGTTCTCAGCCTCCATCTAAAATCACTACAAAATCCTTAGGGATGACATCTGGGTTAAAGATATAATGGAAAGATTAGGTCTTTGAGATCATCATGTTCTGATCCACTCTCCTTCAGGAGTTGTAGATCTGGAAACACTGTCTCATACCAGTAGTACAGCCATCCAGTTCAGCATTCTGAATCTGTCTTGGCACAATGATGTCTCTTATTTCTGTGCAATTCTACCCCATTCATAGATCAGAGGAACCTTCAATAGGCAGATTTTTCCAGCAAGAAATTATTGCAACTTGCTATTTACAGATATCCGTGTTTCATTATTATTTACTGGTCCTGATCTATACTCATCTCAACAGGGAGACCACTCACATTACAAGCTCTGTTAGCTCATTCCACACCATCAGACGCCAAAACAGGCTGGGTATTGCTGTTACTCTCCAAGAATAATGTGTGAAAAAGCTAACTGTTCTTCCCAGGGGCACTTCTTATATCCATTTAATGACCCAAGAATTTGATTTGTATTTCAAATGATCTCTTGTGACCTTGGGGAAAAGTTCCTGGAGGAGTTGTTAATAGAAAAGGAGATTTTTTTTCCAAATGAACAGAATAACTACCTAAACCATTGAGAAGGCAGAAAAGTAGAGACAAATTGCATTCCTTGTTGATTCCAGTGGTTTTCCCATCAGTCCCTCGATGGGACCTGGAGAACAGAGAACATTTTCAGGGTAAACCAATCTAAAATCTTTCTTTGTACTTAACTCCGGCGATCCCAATCAAATCTATTTTGTACATTTCAAACACAGACATACACCGTAGCATCTTCTGCTGGGTTTTATTTATTTATATATTATTTTTCACTTCAGAGGCAAAAATCCCCAGGCTAACTACCAGAGATTTTTAAGGAGTCTGAAAAAGTCAATAGCCTGAAAGAATTCACACTTAAGGATACTTGAGTTTCAGAAAAGCAATATTTTGATGTCTGCAGTCAATAAACTGGTCAGCATATCTAAGTGGTTTCCTAACATAATAAACCACGCACTTTAATGAAATGTAGACAGAAAAATAGTTCCATTCATAGTTCCTGATTTCAACAGAAGTGTCTATGTCAGGTGGAGAATGAAGACTTTCAAATCTCAAAAGCAGTAATAGTGATGGCATATGAAAATTAAAGTAGCACATGTCCCATACCGTGGAAGAGGCAAGCAGACTGCCCTGTGAACTTGATTTAATCTCCTTGGAGCTCAGACATGACCCAGCCCTGAAAAACAATGGCATAGTCTTACCATGCACCAACACATTGGGTGCAATGGATAGCAGCCTATATGTCCCAGAGTATCGTTGCTATTTGCAACGACATGTCTTCTGGAATTGGACACTATCAGCTCATTATTCTAAAAGATGTAGATGAAGAGAAAGGGGAAGTATGAATCCCTCACTCTAGAAAAATGTTAACTTTTTCTTTTTGTTTTTTTTTTTTTACTCTTTCTGTGGTTAAAAAAAAGAAGAAAAAGGAAAAAGAAAAATCAGTAGCAACATGAGCTCCTATATGACAAGAAATTTCCCCATTTACAAATGTGGACCCTTCTAGTTCTCTCAGCATCTTCGACAAATGCAGTAGAAACCTGCATGACTAGTCTTGACAAACCTTCAAGGAAGGTCAGTTAGAAACACAGGGTTTTGTTTCACCTGAAGCTCCGCTGTTCCTTAAAAGAGACCACAGGAACTCAGTATGAACTTGGGCTTTTCTTTCCCTGTGTGCTTAGCTGGCTGTTTCTTAGCAGGTACAGTAGCAGACACCTACAGAAATTCTTCTCTGCAGTTCATCCAGCCGCTTTTCCAGAAAACATGGCTCCTGCTCAAGAATTCCAAGTCAAATTCAAGCAGCCTCTTTTCTGCTTCTCCTTAAAGTGTATCTGCCAAAAGACTTGTATTTCCTTTAAGTACTTATTACAATGAGAAAGGGTATGGCTGAAGCATTTAACTAAGTCACACATGTGTTAAAGTCCCATGTCTAGAAATGGGTGTCTAGATTTGGTGACTTGAAATGTACACACATAGTAAGAAACACAAACTGCTGTAGACTGTGTGCTGATAGCCCCTCCTCCATCTACTCAATGAGTAGCGGAGCCTCAGGGAGCTCCTCATCTCGTTTTCTCCACATTGGGTTGACTCTTTGCCAGAGTATTATGTGTTTTTTGTGCTTTTTTAAATTGCATGGCCCCTAAGCTCAGCTGTGCACATTATTGATTAGCTAAGGAATTATTAAGGATATTTTTACTACACCTAATTTTAGCCTTAAGCCTTGATTGTATGCCCCCCCCCCCACCGCCATGAGAGAGATTTTTATGTGGTGGGTTTATTTAATGCAACCTCTTAATGCTGACACTGCAGAGAGGGATAAAGGAATTACATAAATCATTCTAAAATTAGACAGGACATCACAGCACTGGGAAGACTACAACAGAAAACAGTGGGTTGAGGATCAGCAGATGAGGTCAGTTGTGTTCAGGTTAGTATGGCCATTGGTAGAAGAAAGAATTGCAAAAGAAAGGGGTGGGATGGATCCATTTTGTACTTAAAGGAAATCACAGAAATTAACGCATGAAAATGAAAACTTAAAGCAGGGCCCCGGTGGCTGAAGCCTGTTATCTTAACTACTCAGGAGGCTGAGACCTGAGGATCATGGTTCAAAACCAGCCCAGGCAGGAAAGTGTATGAGACTCTTATCTCCAACTAACTACCAGAAAACCAGAAGTGGAGCTGTGGCTCAAGGGGTAGAGCTCTCGCCTTGAGCTGAAGAGCTGAGGGACAGCATAAGCATGTCTCCAGTAGAAGGCTCTCTCCTCCACATGGTGATTCAGAATTTAGTCCCCGTCCACCAGTGTCTGTGCCATTCCTCAGAGCAAGAATAAGCTAACAGGCATGTCTAGTGTGTACCTTGATAAGGCAGGAATACTTATTACATCTTTAAAGGATTATAAAATATGTTTTAATACACAAAACATGTGTATTGACTATCTCACAGAGCTTAAACTATTTACTGCCTGGCATTTTCCAGAAGGTTCTGGAATATTTCCCTGAGGACCTCCTTGTCTCCTGCATCCCACACACATCCAGAGAAGCATTGTATCAGGGAGCTCCAACCCCGATTTGCCCACTTCTGCCCTCCATTAGTTGTGATGCAATCACACAAACACAGACCAAGTGACACCAGAAGGGCACTCCAGCTCTGTGTGTAGGAAGACAAGCAAACCGGGTGTTGCTGAAGAGCTAGCCATTTCTGAACATCCTGTGAGAGGTTCTGATTTTCTCCAGACAATGGGGAACTAGCTGTGAAAGGTTTTCAAGAGAATTGCAGGGCCATGACAGCTGTTCCAGAACTCTCCTTGTTGAAGCAGTGACAGCAGCTCTGGCAGTGAGCAGATCGGGCATTCTCCTCAGGAAGACTCAGGACAACTTCAAAGTCACCTGTTTGTCAACTAGATATCACCACAAGTCTATCAACACCATGGGATTTTTTTTAACTCTGGAAAGCACTAACGATAGAAAGTGGGGGTTGTGAGAATTTATAAACACAGTGGATTCTTTATCAGCTGGTATCTTGAAAACATCAAAAGCACAGTATAATTCAAAACTAAATTTCTTTCCGTATACAAGGATAGCTCTGATGTCAGGAGAAACAAGGACGTCACATAGAATTCACTACTCAGGGTCTCTCTTCAGTATGTTCTGAAATAAACCACAATGGTCATAATGCTTTCTACTTCCTCCTGCAACATCAGCTGTGCAACTTTGGGAAAATCTGGGTCTGCCTTAGTCTCATCATCTAATCCAGTGGTGGCATGACACCAGCCCTCAAAACATTTTCTCTGTTGTCATCATTATTATTATTAGCATACACATGTATGGTCTCTTTCATTTGGTTTTGTATCTTATATTAATTGTACAAAGCAAGGGTTGAGATTTTTCCACACCTACATGTTATATATTTTGATCATCTTCACCAGCCTCATTGTCTCTCTGATTATATATAATTTCCCCTTTTTTAAAACTTTCTTGCAACTTGTTTTAAATGAGTTTCATGATTAAATTTCATACTTCTATATGGTATACTTAACCATCTCCTTCCCCTCATCCTGTTTCCTCTCTCCCAGCTCCCACTGGTTTCCCTCCTTCATCAGTCTCTCTGTCATGTTCATGTCCTATTTTAAAAGACGAGAGATAGATAGATAGATAGATAGATAGATAGATAGATAGATAGATAGATAGATAGATAGATAGATAGATAGATAGATAGATAGATAGATAATTAAAGGGATGGGAAGGGGAAACAAAGAGGAGGCAACAATGCTTGATAAGAAATGTACTCATTGGGCTGGGAAGGTGGCTCAGTGGTAGAGCACTTGCCATGCATGCCTGAGGCCCTGGGTTCGATTCCTCAGCATCACATAAACAAAAAGAAAAAAGCTGGAAGTGGCGCTGTGGCTCAAGGGGTAGAGCTCTAGCCTTGAGCTGAAGAGCTGAGGGACAGCGCCCAGGCCCAGAGTTCAGGCCCCACGACAGGACCCAAAAAAAAAAAAAAAAAAGAAAAGAAATGTACTCGTTATCTTGCCCATGTAATTGTAACTCCTCTGTAACTCCTCTCACAATAAAAAATATTTTTTAAATGTATATATATTTTTTATCTTTCTTTGGTTTATTTCACCTACATGACGATCATCTTCAGTTGCATCCATTTTCCTAAAATGGTATCATTCACCTTTGTATGGGTAAATAATACTTCACTGCATATATGTATGTGTGTGTATAATCTTTTCATTTTCTGAATTTGTTGATGTTCACTTAGCTAATTCTATAACTTGGTTATTGTGTAGTGCTACACTAAACCCTCGTTTAGTGTACAGGTATTTCTGCTGTCTGCTGAGTGTCTGTCGAATACTGGGGAGTCATTCAACCGCAGATGTTTAGCTTGCTTGGCTTAATATTTTTCAAACTTTGCTTGGATTCTTAGTAACTGTAAACTAGGCCCTGAGAGGAGACTCGAGCTGGGACAGCTTCTTTACAGGTTTTGTTTTTGTTTTAGGGATTATAGAAAAAAACAAAAACCTTGGCTCCAACCAGCCCAGCTCTTAGAATGAAAAGAATGCCTCCAGGTCCCCCTCCCCTTAACTTAACCCACCTTCATTGTTCTGTTAAAGACTGACCGTTTAGAGCCAGGCACTGGTGGCTCACGCCTGTAATCCTAGCTACTCAGGAGGCTGAGATCTGAGGATCACAGTTCAAAGCCAGCCCGGGCAGGAAAGACTGTGAGACTCCTATCTCCAATAACCACCAGAAAACCGGAAGTGGCACTGTAGCTCAAGTGGTAGAGCGCTCGCCTTGAGCTGAAGAGCTGAGAGACAGCGCCCAGGCCCAGAGTTCAAGCCCCACGACCGACAAAAAAAAAAAAAAAAAAGACTGACCGTTTAAACAGGTAGCCAGTAATCCAGCTCATGCTGGCATGCTGGCTGGCATCCCGAGTTTACTATAAACTCTGCCTTTTTCACATGCTTATGTTAAACTCCACTAAACTCCTTTGTGTATGTTTACCTTAAGCTCCGCTTTACCGTTGAATTCGCGAGTCATTTAAACCAAAAGTGTTAGGCTGGTTTAAACAGCCATTATGTGACAAAGTGTAACCTCACTGGCCACCTGCGTGTGGTCTGGTATGACTGTGCAATCTTTTGGGTGTGTGAAAATCTCATTGGTCGCCTACGTGACCAGGCTTCACCTTCTGATTTTTGCCTTTAAAAACCTAAGCACATGGGCCGCTCGGGGTCGCAGTATCAGCTCCCGAGCCTGTGCTGCGGCCCTGGCCGGTCAGTGTAGGAACCTTCTCAATAAAGTTGCTTCTTTAATATCAACTTTGTTGCAGTGGGCTCTGTCACTCCGGACGACTAGGTGGGCTTGCTTGCCTGAGTAGGGGTCTTCCTACTACATTTAGCTACAACTGTAGAGACAAAACATCTTAAAAGAATAGTGGGCTGGGAAGGTGGCTCAGTGGTAGAGCACTTGCCTTGCATGCATGAGGCCCTGAGTTCGATTCCTCAGCACCACATAAGCAAAAAGAAAAAAAGCCAGAAGTGGCTCTGTGGCTCAAGTAGTAGAGCGCTAGCCTTGAGCTGAAGAGCTGAGGGACAGTGCCCAGGCCCAGAGTTCAGGCCCCATGACCGGACCCAAAAAAAGAAAAGAAAAGAATAGTAAGAGACTGATGTGTCACTGCATGGCAGCAAATTTGAAAACTTAGAAGCAAATGTTCTTACAAAATACAAAATATAAAAATTGACTCAGAGAAAAAGTAGAAATTTATATAGACTACAATTTCCTTTTGTTTTGCTTTGTTGGGATAGGGTTTTACTATGTAGCCCAGACTTGCCTTGAGTATATAATTCTCCTGCTTAAGTGTCTTGAGTTCTAGGATTACTGGCATGTACTACCACCTCTGGCTCAAATCCACTGATTCTATACAACAAATTGAGAGGTAATGAGATTTGATGTTGAAAAAGTGCCAGGATGAAATGATTGCTTAGCTCAATACCATGTGATCTTTAAAGTACAGATAAGTTTCATGTAGTTCAATTCCTACTACTCAGTGTGGGTCCCTGGGCTAGCAGCACTGGCATCATTGGAAACTTGTTGGAAATGCAGTATCTCAGGGCCCAACCAAACCTACTAAACTAGGCTGTGTGTATGTGTGTGGTGAGAAGCACCAGCTGAACATAGGAACCATCTGTGGAGTTATTTTTATTTTGTTTCATTTTAGCTTTTGTTTTATCTTTGTGGTGCTGAGAAGAAACTAGAGGTCTTGTGCATACAGGACAAGAGCTCTACAACAGATCTATTTCCTCAGAATATCTGTAGGATCGCTCATATATGCAGCCTAAGTATCTTCAGCTGAAAATGTCCCCCAGGTGTTTGAGAATCAGAGATTTAAACTGGGTCATGGGGGGCTGGGGAAGGAAAACTTTGAGTGATAAGAATGTACTTCTCCAGATTTATAAAAGAAAAAAATCACAAACTAATCTCACTTATGATTTAAAAAATTAACAATGATTAAAAAAAACTTCATATGACAAGACCAAACATCCTTTATTCCAGGAATCTAAGTGGCAAGTGGCATTATACTATTGTACTACCTCACTAGCTCTCTGAGAAAGGAAAAAAACAGGCCTGATTTGTAGCATTTGCCAATTCAAGTGCTGTAAATTACAGCCAACTTTAACCTAGTGGCATGACCTTTACTGGCTTGAAAAGCTTTTGAAAACTGAAAAGTTGGCTTTTACACGCTGGTAAGTGATGGTTAGCACTCACCAATTAGTCTATTCTGTCAATAAGAGGAAAGGTCTCGTTATTATATCAGAGATGCTGTACTTGCTTTGGCCTCTATTCTGCCAAGTTCCATATTGTCTCCTACCCAGCTGGCTGTACATAGTTCCCTGACCTATGAGTCCTGAATATACTCATGACATTGTGATACCTACTCTATTGCCAATTCAGCCTCACCTAGCCATGATGGGACCACTCACCCCATGAGTTTTCCTGGCAGGGCCTGTTAGATATAGGTGATGAAGATATTACCATCACCTCATTTCTCAGCACGCAGAGCTGGCAGGGGAAACTGTACCACTTCCTTCATTCATGAATACCTTCCTTCAGACATGTTTGCCCTTTCTCAACTCGGAGAGGACCGGAATTGAATGGCAAGGGCCCACCTAATGTGCTGGGAAGTAAAGGGGTTGGTTTCCTGCCTACAGTTGTTCCTGAAGCCTTCATGTCCCCTTGGTTCACCTCTGCTGCCCTGTTTGTTGCCTTGCTTCCTATATTCATCATGCTAGACTCTCCTTCTGGAACTGAGTTTCTTACATCTTTCCAGGAAATACCCATTTTATTTAGATTTATTTTATTTAGATACCCAAAGCCCATGTTTATTACTACTGAATCATTTCCAAACATTCCTGAACAATGCCACTTCTAATCAAGAGGACTGGTAAGTACAGGAATCCAAACTGATAACTGGGACAGATACAAGAACAATGACTGAACATCCATTTTCTGGACTTGGATTAGGACTTGGGAGCAGTGAGTTTATCAGCCGCACTCAGGTTTGCTAGCTCCTTGGTGCAATCTGGAAGTTCCAATGTTCTCCAAAGCGCTTCTAAGAATGAATGTGGTATGTGGAATCATTACTTGGCAGAGGTAATGCTCTTGAGAGAACAATGTGTATGTCTGAGGTCCCTCCTCCCCGTCCCCTGTGGCCACATTGCAGGAACACTGTCACTCCCATCTATGGCAAGAATGTGGCGAAGCCAGCAGTGCTACATGAGATGTTCATTCTCAGTGGAACAGATTTTCTATTCACCTCGTACGAATATTGAGTGCTCATCACAGCCATTTTGTACTGGCAATAAAGCAGTAGATGAGAGACGTGGACCCCATGAATTAGATATTTCATCAGATGAAAATGAACAAAGCAGCCCTCAACAAACAGGGGAATAGGTTGGTTTGAGGTAGTTGTAGATAACATGGACAGAATAAGCATGTAGAGAAAAAGAGAAGTGGAGAGAGCTGCTTAAGCTCAGGAAATCAGGGAAGGGCATTCTGGGGAATGAGCTTGAGACCTGAGTGATGGGAGACCCAGCCTTGTGAAGAACAGGAAGAGCTTTCTAAACAGAGGGGAAAGCAGCAAGTGCAAGGCAATGTGGGCAGAGAGTGGTGATTGGCAGGGGGGAGGGGGGCCCACACAGATAGAGCCAATGTGGATGTAGCATGGGGAGAGAGGCCATACAGAGGGAAGCTAGGGCTAGCTCACATCACAAGGGCTGCATAGCCACTGAAGGGTTTGAGCTTTTTTTCTAAGAGAACATTTTCTTTTTTCTTTTTTTTTCTTTTTTCTTTTTTATTGTAAAGATACTATACAGAGGGTTACAGTTACATGAGTGAGGTAATGAGTACACTTCCTCTTGAGAGAACATTTTAAAGCAAAGATGGCCCTAAGATCTGACTCATGGTTTGGAAAGTCCTCTGTAGCTATGGTGAGGAGAATGAAAGCTGAACCTAGCTGGCAGGCTGTGAGGCCAGAGACGGTCAACTGCAGCGAACCATCTGTGCTGCAAGGCTATGCTTAATTGTCAAAGCCATTCCTCCAAGACTTCATCCAGAACCTGTCACTGGCAGCCCAGAAACAGAAATTACTTGCTAGGGAAAAACACCATATATTTATACTGAAACAATAGTAATTTTAGGGCAATTCTTCACTCTTTGCCTGCTAACTTGTAACTGCCCTAACAATTAACTTCTGTTACCAAGTGATCTGCCCTGCCCATCTGCTCTTGTATTATGGGATGCTTGAGTTCAAGCATTTGTCACCCTGCTGCATACCCCCATCCTCAGTGTTGTAGATGTCCATGACCAGAGGTGTAGGGATTGGGTTGATTTTTAGAGGTAAGTTCCACATATAAATTATTTGATTTTAACAATGCATAGCTATCCACCTCAAATCCTTTGCCCTTGTGGAGAAATGTATTCACTCACTATCTAACCACTCATGCTTTACAAAACATCTCTTGAATCCCTTCAGTATGCTCCATCCCATGATCGGTTGGATATGACAAAAGCACAGACCCTAGCCTCCAATGCAGAATAACCATTTGCAGAAGCACTGACACCACTCCAGTTTTGTAGACCACAGATTATATACCGTCACATGGAAGGAAGGGGATGAAAATTCACACTGTGTAGCCGACAGCAAGTAAGAAACTTCTGCATATCTAACCTTCCCTTTATTCTCACAGCCTAGAAAGAGGACATGATGGTTCCTATTTTGGGTCAGCATATTGAGACTGGGAAAGGTTACACTATTGGGATAATATTATGTTTGGGTTTTTTTAACTGTATTTTTTTGTCTTTTCTTTTTTGGTACTGGGGATCGAACCTAGGACGTTGCACTTACTAGGCAAGCGCTTTGCCACTGAGCTACATCCCAGCCCTGGGATAATATTGTATAGGTGGTTTACAGCAGAGCTAGGACCGAAGCCAGACCTCAATTCAACAGCCTCCATTCTTCCCACCCTGCCACAGTTAAAATATGAAAAGTTACATAAAACTCAACAGGAAAGGACTTAGACACATGCCCATGCAAAGAAGAGAAAGGAATATCCGGTAATAACAAGAAAGAAGCCACATGTCAGGGACAATGAAGTCTCCACAACAACAAAAGAATCAGGAAAACAACAAATGCAAAAGTAGCTCATGGAAAAAGCCAACGAGTTCTTTCACTTCACAGAATGAGTCACTCTCAGAAGACTCCTGAGAAAGACTTGAAAATGGATAGGTTTTGGAATAATTACTAATCTGAACTATTTACTTGGAAGCAGAGTTCTGTCAGACAGTGTATTTATCATACAGCTGCAGGCGGAGGCAGGAAGAGAGGTCTCTTGGGACTTCCAGTTAGAGTCAACCTAATGATGCCCTGGCCTCCAAGGTCAGGAAGAGGAAGCTCCTATATCTCTGCATCTCAGCCTGGAGACCTGAAACACAGGACTGTTGACAGCCCAGAGGTTATGAAAAGCCATAGATGGAGGAGACAGGCTTTTTATGTACAATTTATTTAAAAAAACAAACAGTGACATTGGGGGCATATTCCTGTAATCCCAGCACTGAGGAGGCTGAGGCTGGAGGATGGCAAATTCAAGACCAGCTGGGGCTCCATAGCAACACTGTCTCAAAACAAAAACCCAGTAACATCACCATCATCGTCATCATTTGTGCCAGGATCAGGACCTGAACCCAGGTCCTCACACTCTTGCTTAGCTTTTTTTGCTAAAAGCTGGAGCTATACTATTTGAGCCATACCACCACTCTGGCTTTTTATTGTTTAATTGGAGATAAGAGTGCCACAGATTCTTCTGCCCAGGCTGACTTCAAACCATGATTTTCATATTTCAGCCTCCTGAATAGCTATAATTACAAGCATGAATCACTAGCAGTAACACTGTTTAAATAACAAGCATTAATGTATGATGGAAGAGATATCATCTTTGCAGCAGATTTTACGGTAAGCACAAGTCTTCAATGTTAGGGGACTCCTTTGAGCTTGTTTGCCAGGCTTATACAGATCCATGACATTTGGCAGGATCTACTGAGATGCTGAGTGAAGGTTTATCCGAAACCTGTGTCAAGTGAATGAGCGAGCCCTCACTCTAAGCCAGCTTTAACTAACATTTTCTGAACTCTAAATTCTGCAAGGATTGGTGAGATATGTTTCATGCAGCAGGCCCTGACACGTGTTTACAATAGCTATGCAGTAGTTCAGCAAGCAATTTATTTATTTTTCTCTCTTCCCTTTCCCCTACTCCCTTTCAGTGCTAGATTAGAGGCCTTTGCATTGTTAAAATGGGAAGCGATGGGTGCTCTGAGGAGAGAATGATCGCATCTGGGACAAGGGCTACCTGACAAGACTTTGCTAAGAAGTTTCAGCTGGAAAGAAAAGACTCTAACCAGAAAGTTCTTCTTTGCGGGCCCCACAAAGTACCAGAATGTGGGTACATAGAGGAAAGCAGGAGAGAAACTGAGGCTGAAACACTCAGAAGATGGTAGGCACTGATTAAAGGTTAGTGAGGTAAATTATTGAATTCCACTCACATGGGCACCCTAGACTCATAGTAGATACGAGCAGGCACTGAAAGGTATGGGTATTGTGCAAAACACACTTAAACCCCTATTTTAGAAAGTTATGAGGGTAGAGGGTGCTGGTGCCACCAGGACATCTGCTCTGACACCATTTAGCCATTTCAGCAGCACAGCCCATACCTGTCACTGTCTCATGAAGGGACCTCCACACATTCATGTAGCCCCTCCTAACACACAATTGCTCCCAGGGAATAGCTATGTCACAAGTTTGGGTAATATTGCCATAAATGCATTTAAATATAATGGATTTCCCTTATAATTCTGTTTTTTTCTTTTAATTCATTTAAGCATATTCTTCTGGAATCTTTACTTGACCCCAAAGGGCTTCATGGTTCAGAGTTATGACAGATTTCTGTACGTCACCTGCTATTCTTTCTCCAGATGTAGTCACTTCCAAATCAAGCATTTACCACACACCTCTCACGAGCTCAAGCTCTGCTTCCAGCACAGGAACTAGGCTGCTCGGGCTGGGATCCCCACTCCCCTCATTCTAGATGTGTTGTTCTTGGCCAAATTAGTCAAGCTGCAAGTTTCCCCTTTTGTGAAACGAGGCAATCATAGCACTCTTCTCATGGGATTGTTATGAGAACTAAACCAGTAAATGTGTGCCAACCTGTAGCACCATATTCAGCTTCCTGCCCTGCCTGTTCCAGACTTCAGGGTGCTTAAGTTACAATTAGGGAGACTGGTAACCAAGGGTGAGACCGTTTGAGGGCAGAGCTACTATTTTGTAACACACTCATGATTTCTCTGGGTCTTCCTCAGATCCTGAAATTTCCAGACCCAAGAAATAGTAATAATGGAATCACTAAAGTCTTACTTGGTACAACCTAGGTAGATGTCTTCGTAGGACTTCCCCAAAGTGAAGCCTGATGCACAGGATCCAGGGCAAGTATGGATGCCAACTTGTGATGGTTCAACTTACGGTTTTTCCAGCTTTGTAATACCCATAAAACCACCAGCACAGGATTCAACAAACTATACAAGATACTCAACACTTTTATCTAGTGCCCAACTGTAGGCCACTGGAATTGTTTCTAAGGTAGGTCTGGGCTGTGGTACTGTGAAAGTTAGGTCTATTAAATGTATTATTGACTTATATATTCAATTTAGAATGTTTTTAATCGACATGTAAGTTAAAGAACATTTGTATTAGGAAATGATCTGAAGAATTGGAGTGAGCAAGTGGGAAAGTGACATGCGAGAGAGAAGCCAAAAAATGCCAGGCATCAGTGGCTCATATCTGTAATCCCAGCTACTCAGGAGGCTGAGATCTGAGGATCACAGTTCAAAGACAGCCCGGGCAGATAAGTCTCTGAGAAGCAGAAGTGTGGTTTAAGTGATGGAGCACCAGCCTTGAGCTAAAAAGCCAAGCCTGTATTCAAGTCTCAGGATCAACACACACACAAAAGGCGGAGAATGGGTGGAAGAAAAGTAAAAAAACATGTGTGACCAGGTTAGAGCTAAGGGCAACTAATCCTCCTTCTTGCTGGAGACTATCCTTGAGACTGTACAGAATAAGACTCTATTTGTCCCTCAGGGGAAAGGAGACTGGGGACTTACTAGCTTCTACCCCTCAGCAATTAGAAGGTGACTATTTCCAGCACTACTGGCCACTTCCATTTGTGGGCCCAGATAGCTTGCAGCCTAGCAGCCCACAGACATTGAGACCAAGTGCAGAGTATGTATGTGTGGTGGTCGGGGAGAGGGGCTTATATTACAAAGTAGTGGGTGACTGCAGGATGGGGAGCTGAGGACTGCTTCTGCGGGGTGGGCTGAGTTAAATACAGCTGTTCATGATAAACACAAAAGGACTCTGAAACAGATGGGAGACATGATACACATTAGCTTTGCTTGTGCTTACAATGTGTCTGAAAGGGGCTTTCCCTAGCCTGACTCTGACACTTCCTCTCCCTCCATGTGTCTTGGTCTGTGATTTTCATGGGTGGTTCCTCTAAGCAATCTCTGTGTGCTTTCATCTTGAAGAATGTGAAATTGCAATGACTTATGAGATCTCATGTATTATTATTATGTGTAAACTTCAGTGAATTGAGGATAAAGAGTCTGAAGTGACTATTTTGGTACCTGTATATTGGTGAAGGAAAGTGAGTTTCTGAAGTGTTTCTCTTTTGTGCTTTTTATCTATTATGCAAATAAATACCTTGACTTGTAACACAAAATCTTAGGACCAGACTGTTAGGTTCACTGGGTTAGATTTTCATATGAACACAGCCCTGAGAGCTTGAACCCTGAGAGCAGAATGAGTGACTGTTGGGGACATAGTTCTATAACCATAAAGTGCAGTCACCATTTGTTCAGTGTCTAGGTGAGTAGACACTGTAATCCTAGCTACTCAGGAGGCTGAGATCTGAGAATCATAGTTCAAAGCCAGCCCGGGCAGGAAAGTCAGAAGGACAATTATCTCTAATAAACCACTAGAAAACAGAAGTGGCACTGTGGCTCAAGTGGTAGAGCACTCACCTTGAGCTGAAGAGCGCAAGGACAGCATGCAAGCCCAGAGTTCAAGCCCCATGACCGACAAAAAATAAAAAGAAGAAAACTTACTACCATTGTTTTTAAAAGCACTTAGTGGCGAAGGAAAGGAATACAGAATACCAACTTTATCTTCACCAAGGGCAATAATATATAAATTATTTAAATTTGCAGACATGAAAAAGAGGGTAAAATGGGAAAACAAATTTTCTTTAACCAATATAGTCAATTTTCTTTTAAGATGGAGTAAAATGCCAGGTACTGGTAGCTCACATTTATAATCTTAGCTACTCAGATCTAAGGATCACAGTTCAAAGCCAGCCCAGGCAGAAAAGTCTATAAGACTCTTACCTCCAACTAACTAGGAAAAAGCTGAAAGTGGAGCTGTAGCTCAGTGGTAGAGCAAGAAACTCCGAGACAGCACCCAGGCCCTGAGTTCAGGCCCCAGTATTGGTACACAAAACAAATAGATAAAAACAACAACAAAAAACCATGCAAGAAAACTAATCACAAACTGAACCTCAAAATCAGTATACTACGTAAAAGAAACAAGGAATCATGCAGTATGATCTCATTTATATGAAATGTCTAGAAAAGATAAGACCGTACATACAGAAAGCAAATCAGTGGTGGCTTAGTAGTCCCTGGAACTGGGGATTGAGTATACATGGCACATGAAAATTTTGGCCAGGTATGGTGGCACATGCCTGTAATCTCAAGCACCTGAGAGGCAGGAAGATTGCAGGTTCAAGGCCAGTCTATTGTTCTTTGTTTTGTTTTGTGCTGGCAAGACCCTGTCTCAAAACAACAACAACAACAAAAGCCGAGTATGGTTGTATGCATCTGAAACTCATCTTCTCAAGAAGTAGAGACAGAATGCCAGGCACCTGTGGCTCACGACTGTAATCCTAGCTACTCAGGAGGCTGAGATCTGAGGATCGTGGTTCAAAGCCAGCCGGGGCAGGAGATAAGACTCTTTTTTTGGGGGGGGGGGGGTCTGGTCCTGGGGCTGGCCTGGGCGCTGTCCTTCAGCTCTTCAGCTCAAGGCTAGCGCTCTACCACTTGAGCCACAGCGCCACTTCTGGCTTTTTTTCTTTTTTGCTTATGTGGTGCTGAGGAATCAAACCCAGAGCCTCATGCATGCAAGGCAAGCGCTCTACCACTGAGCCACCTTCCCAACCCAGAGATAAGACTCTTATCTCCAATAAACCACTCAGAAAACTGGGCTGAGTAGTAGAATGTTAGCCTTGAGCTGAAGAGCTAAAGGACAGCACCTAGGCCCAGAGTTCAAGGCCCACGACCAAAAAAAGAAGAAGAAGAAGAAGAAGAAGAAGAAGAAGAAGAAGAAGAAGAAGAAGAAGAAGAAGAAGAAGAAGAAGAAGAAGAAGAAGAAGAAGAAGAAGAAGAAGAAGAAGAAGAAGAAGAAGAAGAAGAAGAAGAAGAAGAAGAAGAAGAAGAAGAAGAAGAAGAAGAAGAAGAAGAAGAAGAAGAAGAAGAGATAGAAGAGACAGAAGGATGTTAGTCTAAGGGCAACCTGGGCAAAAGCAACTAAAAACAAAAAGAGCTGGGTCTTTCCTTTTCTTCTCTCTTATCCTCCTTCTCTTTCCTTTCCCTTCCTCTCCCCCCCACACCTTCTCCACTGGAGACGGAAGGCAGTCACATTCCCAGAGTTGCATCCCAGCTCCTGCCCTTTTGGGGTAATACTGGGGTTTGAACTCAGGTGCTACTGCTGAGCTATTCCTCCAGCACTTTTTGCACTGTTTATTTTGAGATAGGGTCTTGCTTCTTGATTGGACGTGCACCTGGACCACAGGGAGCCTGTCATATCTGGGGTGGCAGACACATGCCACCGTGCCCAGGTATTGGTTGACAAGTCTCATATGCCCAGGCTGGCATCAAGGTGCAGTCTTTACTTCTCTGTCTCCCAAATAGCTAGCATTACAGGTATGAATCACTGGTGCTCAGCTCTCACTTTTTTTTCCTTTTTTTTTTTTTTTTTGCCAGTCCTGAGGCTTGAACCCAGGACACTGGGTACTGTCCCTGAGCTTCTTTTGCTCAAGGCTAGCATTCTACCACTTCTGGCCTTTTCTGTTTATGTGGAACTGAGGAATCAAACCCAAAGCTTCATGCATGCTAGGCAAGCACTCTACCACTAAGTCACATTCCAAGCCCTCAACTCTCACTTTTTAAAATTAATTTCCCACATGATCTGGAGGAGTTTTCGAGTCCATCATAAAGTAGATGTTTAAAATTAACATTGCAAAAGATGAGGCCATTTTGAGACTAGACATTGCCATGCAAGGATTTTAACTAAGGAAACTACATCCTGATGATCCATTTATTTGCTTTTTAACTATATGTTGCAATTTTGTGAGGATTGTGAAGCTTAAAACAAAGAAAATAGAGTGTTTTTAGCCAAGCTTTCCATGGAAACAATGTTGATTTCTGGATTCCTAGCTCCTGTTTTCTATCCTGCACCAGTTGGATTGTGGTGGCATAGGAGTGGTTATAATAATAATAAATAATAATTATTAATAAAACAACCATTTCAAGCAGGGTCAGGATTTTTATATGACAGCTTTATTAGAGGATTCTGATCTGCTGTTAGTTGCAGCAAAATCCAACTTATTCCACAAGGTATATGCTATCCAACTTGGACAATTGCATTTATAGCCAACCACTCAGCTTCCTAGTGGAATTAACATTGCTCCGCACTTTGGCTGGGCATGGTTGTAACATGACTGTGATCTGAGCAGATAGAAGGCAGGATCATGAGGACTCCAAGTCTGATGCCAGCCTGTAATGACATCCTGTCTTTAAAAAACATGTTCTGCAGGAGGGTTTGTGTTTTTATTTTGTACTGGTTATAGGGTTTGAATTCAGGTCCTGGGACAAGGACTCTGAGTAAATTGTTCTGCAGGAGTTTTTGTTGTTGTTCTTTGTTTTGCTTTGTGCTGGTCCTGGGCAATGTCCCAGAACTTCTTTTTGGCTCAAGGCTAGTGATCTACTGTTTGAGCCACAGCTTCTACCTCTGGCTATTTGGCAATTATTTGGAGATAAGAATCTCAGGTTGTTACCCCATTTAATATTCTCACCCACCCCAATCAGTCCACTCCTTCCTTCACTATATTCATAAACTGCTTTGTTGAATGGCAACTCCTTTGCACAATTACTTGAAGCTAATAAAAATATTCAAAAAAGAAAAGAATCTTTTAGACTTTCCTTCCCAGACTGGCTTCAGATCATGATCCTTAGATCTCAGTCTCCCGAGTAGCTAGGATTACAGGTGTGAGCCACTGGCAACCAACTTACAGGAAGGTCTTTAGGACAATGAAGCTATTCTGTATGACTCTACAATGGTCTGTGTACATTATTAGATGTTTGTCAAGACCTATAGACCATACACCAAGGTGAATCCTAGTATAAGCTATGCCCTCTGGGTGATGATGCTGTGTCTGTGTGGCTTCATCAGTTATAACAAATCTGCCACTGGGATTGGAGATGTTGTTAGAGAAGGAAGCTGTACATAAGTAGAAGCGCCTTTCTCCCATTCAATTCTGTTGTGAACTTAAGACTTCTATATAAAACAAGTTTCAGCCATTTAAATTTTTCTCTGTAAGTTGGGCCTGTGGCTCATGTGAATAGCTAGCAACTCCGGAGGCTAAGATCTGGAAGACTGAGATTCAAGGCCAATCTGGGCAGAAAAATCCATGAGACTTAATGTCCATGTAATGTTGTAGCGACCGTCTACTCGACCAGCGAGGAAAAACGACCACCACACCAGGAGTCTTCTCAGATCACGCTTTATTGGAGAGCCTTTTAGTTGTAGGAGAGCTTGGGCGCGAGAGAGCGTGCACCCGAAACACAGCCGCTTATATAGGAGAATCAGAACGCGGGTCTTTCTATTGTTGGTCGCCTGCCTTTCACCGTCACCAGGTGTCATGGGATTGGCTGGGGACTCTACCTGGCTCGTGCACGCGCACAGCCCAGGCGTCCCGCCAAGCACCGTCTGGGGTGGTTACCTCAAAGCTGCAAGGGAGTGGGCGGAGTCTCGCCTCGGCTCCCTACAATGTAAGTAAGAAAAGGCCAGCCTGAGGCTGACTCAAATAGTAAAGTGCCAGCACAGCAAGTGTGAGGTCCTGAGTTCAAATCCTGCTACTGGCCAAAAAAATCTACTCCGTAACTGTAGCACCTGGGAAAATATTTCTTCTTCAGAAACAGTATAGCTACAGCTCCTCTAGAAGCCTACAATTGGGGGTGGTGGTGGAATGACCTCACAAAACTGGTAGGAAGGAAGGCAAGTGATTGTTTGGTTCCTTGGTTATTGTTGACTCCTCTTGGAAATCCCCCTGTGATATTTTGTTCTACTCTTCCTTTTCCTGGGTTATAAATATGCCTTTAGGGTAAAGGTGCCCTTGCTTTCCCTGGGCCAACTGACTTCTTTTTGTACTGTCTCTTCATTTCCTTTTCTTTTCCTCTAATACAAACACATACACCTTTGGGGATGGAGTCCCAGATCCACTGGGACTATGAGAGCCTTGCTCTAAGCATGGCAGTCCCTCTCACGAGTGTCAGGAAGTGAGGTCTTCACCCTTGCAGTCTTTACAGATCCATCCTGCCTGCTTTGTTCTGTCCATAACCTGGGTTCAGGCCTCAGAGGTCTGCTTTGAACATCTGACTCTGTTTCCATTCCTTTGCTTCCCATCACACCCCTCTCCTGTCCCCCCCCCCATCCCACTGGATTTGGAGTAAGAAACAACCCCCAGCCACACTTGTAACACCAGCAGATGTATGCACTGTCAGCTAGAAAGCTTACTGTGAGCAGAACTCAGTCCCCATTTAATCAACATGGAAAGTATCTCTTCTCAGTAGCTCTTCTTTCTGAATGTTGAAAACAAAAACAGAAACAAAACCAAAATTTGTTGGGTACCTGTATCTCACACGTCTAATTCTCGCCACCCAGGAGGCTGAGATCTGGAGGATCAAGGTTTCAATCCAGCCTGGAAGTCTAAGAGGTTCCATTTAACCAGCAAAATGCTAAACTGGAGCTGTGGCTCGAGTCATAGGGTACTAGCTATGAACAAGCAAGCCAAGAGAGAGCTTAAGGCCCTATGTTCAAGTTCTAGTGTTGGCACAGACAAAAGTCAATCACCACCGTCATGCTCAGTGATGCATGTCTTAGGTTACATTCTCCAGGAAAGAAAATTTCAGAAAAGGACTCAGGTCTTGGGTAGAAGTATCCTCTTTGGGAGAAGAACCTGAGAGGAAGGAGTATGGGTGGAGAGAATAAAGTGGTAAAGTAGTACTTTCACTGGTGGCTTTTCTTTGGGGGGAGGTGTTAATTTAGAGGGTATTTCTTCCTTGGCTTTGTATCCTGGAAAGCTCACCTACTCACCTACTTGGGGAACAGAAGTACATAGCAACAATTACCATTACAATTTTACGTACTCAGTTATAATATGGCTATTTAAAAGACCTTGACATAAACAGACACTTAAATGAACATTGACTTAGTTAAGACTCAGTTTCTAAGTAGTTACAAGTTTCTTTAAATATGGTCCTGGGGCTTGAACTCAGGGCCTGGGCAATCACTGTCCCTGAGCTTTTGGGTTCAAGGCTGACAATCTACCACTTGAGCCACAGTTCCACTTCTAGCTTTTTAATGATTAGTGGGAGATAAGAGTCCTAGGCGGACTTTGAACCTCAATCCTCAGATCTCAGCTTCCTGAGTAATTAAGATTACAGGGGTGAGCCACCAGTGCCTGGTTTAATCAAGAGCTTAACAAGATTAATAGTGCTTTAAGCAATTACTTTGATAAATAATAATTTTTTGTACCAGTCCTAGAGATTGAACTCAGGACCTGGGCATAGTCCCTGAACTTCTTTTTCAAGTTTAGCACTCTACCATTTGAACTACAGCTCACTTTTCGCTTTTTGGGTGGTTAAGTGGAGATAAGAGTCTCCCTGACTTTTCTGCCCAAGCTGGCTTCAAACCTTGATCTTCAGATCTCAGCCTCTTGAGTAGCTAAGATTATAGGCATGAGCCACCAGCACCTGGCTGGTAAATAATATTTTTATGAAATAGTTTTTTTAATGGTTTATATCAAGTATGTGGGAGGATTTCGTTGTTGGTACTCAGGGCAAAACACAGGCCTCAGTCCCTACTACTTAAGCCATGGCCCCAATCCTTTTGCTTTTTACTTTGTTTTTTGAAATAAGGTCTCATGCTTTTGCCTAGACTAGCCTCAGAACTTGATCCTCCTCTCTGCCTCCCAAGTAGCTGGAATTAAAGGTATGTATCACCATACCTGGCCCTTACTGGTGCCTCTTGTGAAAAACAACTCATCCTTGGCTGGGAATCTTCAGAGGAACCCCATAGCGAATGTATCTCAGATTGTATTAGAAGGAGCCACAGACTGGGACTTTTCCCCACTGACTTCCTATCTTTCCACCCTGAGGTGGAAAAATCTGAGGGGCTCCACAGGGATGCTTGAATTGAGTGCTGCCAGCAGATGGCAGCTCTTGCCAAAGCTCAAACTTCTGACACAGGTCACAGGCAGCATTTGCTGTACTCAGGAAAGGTTTTGAAATGTATTCTCCTGACCTTGTAAAAAATGAAGTTCGCACTACTGGGGGATGGAAGTTGCCAGGGGCTAGATCACAGAATCTACCCCTGGGGTTCACTCTGAGCATGGACCACACAGCCCCCTCCCCTACAAGCCAGAGCTCAGTCAGAGCCCTCCCCTGAGCTCCATTATCCTCTGGCTCCTGCGTCTTTTCATACTCAACCAACTTGGTCACCTGGAGTCAGGACCCTTATTCCCAGCCCGAGTGTCACATCCTCAGAGCCTTTAAAGAGTCCAACCCAAGTGGGGCATGGTGGTGTCCTAGCACTTGGCTGGCTGAGACACAATTACAAATCTGAGTTGCCCCAGAGGTGGGTAGGGCTTGGCAATAGTATTTTCTCCTCTTCTCTAAGCTGAGGCTTTAGGGACAGTCAAAGCCATGCCATGGTCGAAACCAGAACAGCAGTAAGCGATTCTTGTGGGGATATCGTCTCAGCTGGAGAAGACAAGGGCAAGAATCTTTCAGAGAGAACTCACTGGAAGAACTCACAGCAACAAGCAAACACTCATAGCAACAGGTGATCTTCAAAAACCTGCCACCCAAGATGTCCAACTATAACTATGCCCACAACGATGCCCACATTGGCAGAGCCTCACAGTGCTGATCGTTCATAGCCCATCCACAGAGTCCTAAGGATCCCAGTGATTTGGAATCTTCCTCTTCTTTCTCCTCCCTCCTTCTTCCTCTTCCTCCTTTACTACCTTCTACCATTGGGCATTGAACTCAGCCTCATACACTCTAGGAAAGCACACTCAGCGACCTCTCCAACCCTGGAATTCTTATTAATCACTGGTAGCATGTCTTGGCTTTTCCTTTCCTTTTTTCTCTTCTTTTTCCTTTTTTTTAAATTGTGAAAATACTGTACAGAGAGGTAACAGTTACATGAGCAAGGTAATGAGTACATTTCCTATCAAGCATTGTTGTCGCCTCCTTTGTTTCCCCTAACATCCCTTCACTCCCACCTCCACAACTACACTTCCCTGCCTTTTTTTTTTTTTTTTTTTGAGACAAGGTGGCCTTGAACATATAATCCTCCTGGCTGAAGCCTCCTAAGTACTTGTTTGGGGTTTTTTTGTTTGTTTTTGTCTTTGTTTTTGCTGGTTCTGGGGCTTGAACTCAGGGCCTGGGCACTGTCCCTGAGCTTCTTTTGTTCAAGGCTAGCACTCTACCACTTGAGCAACAGTGCCACTTCCAGCTTTTTCTGTTTATGTGATATGGAGGAATTGAACCCAGGGCTTCGTGCATGCTAGGCAAGCACTTTACCACTAAACCACATTTTCAGCCCTCCTAAGTACTTGGATTACAGGCATGCATGCCAGGGTACATTAACCAATCTTTAATACATGACAAGATAGTTCTTTCATCACTGATTGACAAAAGAAGCAGCTGTGGTCCACAGAGGTTAAGTGACTTACTCAGGGCTGCACAATCCTTGAGTAATGGAGTTGAGTTTCTAAATTAGCTCATGGCAAGGACAGAACTATGATGACTCATGTAACTTTTTATAGACCCAACAGGGTAGGTAACCTAATTGGTCAGCCTGCACAAAAAAGTATGGTAAATTGTTCAGAGCTTAGACTGGAGGGTCGGCGCTATCTTTAAAGACCATCAGAATGGAATTAGATATAAAATTATCTTGACACCATCCTTTCAGTCTGTGCTTAAATATTATATATATTAAATGACAGAGTATTTGCTTTACACCTGAAAAGGCAGGGTGCTACTACTGAGTTATATCTCCAGTCCATAATTGTTTTTGAGATACAGTCTCATTATGTAGCTCATGCTAGCTATGAGCTTGTAAGCCTTCTGCCCTAGCCTCCAAGTGCTGGAATTACAGGTGTGCACCACCATATTCACTAACATTGTGTGTGTGTGTGTGTGTGTGTGTGTGTGTGTGTGTGTGTGTGTGTGTGTGTGTGTGTGTGTGTGTGTGTGTGTGTGTTGTGCCAGTCCTGGGCCCTGAAGTCAAGGCCCGGGTGCTGTTCCTGAGCATTTTTTTGCTCAAGGCTGGCTCTCTACCACTTGAGCCACAGCTCCACTTCCAGCTTTGTGATGGTTAATTGGAGATAAGAGTCCCATCGACTTTTCTTCCAGCCTTTGAACAGCAATCCCCAGATCTCAGCCACCTGAGTAGCTAGGATTACAAGTGTGAGCCACCAGCACACATCTTAAAATGTTATTTTGAATAGTAATAGATTTTGTCATGGGAAACTCTTCAATATTTTCCAGAAACAACAAAATATTGAAACAAAAAGATACTTTTATGCTTTTATAAGATTCATTTATGTCCTAATCACAAAAATCTGCTTATTCTTTGTAAATGCACACACTTAGATTTCACAGCAAATTTTCCAACTTTGCATGACCAAACTTCCTTAAGAAGTATGGAAGGAAGAGTATGTACACCCAGCGGAAATGAAACTGCTGGCTTTGTGGGTTTGCAGGTCTCCTCTCAGTATGGAGAAAACTCCTTTGAAAATCTCTACTTGCCTACATCCTGTGCCTTTCTCAAATCTTCCCACTGAAAAGCTCAAGCCAATGTATGGCTGAGACCTCATATTGCTGAGTTTGGTGGTCACTTCTCTGATTGACCTGTGCCTCCACCGCAGTGGACCATTCTTTCCAGCTTGAAATGTTTTGTGAGATGGGAGTTGCCCAGCATCCTCTAGATTTACTAGACTTGTTTTTTTTTTCAATGATTTTTTTTCTTTTCCTGTTATTTTTGAGATAAGAGCTCACTATATTATCCAGGCAGGCCTAGAACTCACATCCTCCTGCTTCTACCCTTCACAGTGCTAGGATTCCAAGTATGTCCAGTATGGCTGACACTTTGAAATTTCTAATACTGACTTCCCTATTGCTGATAGCTTCTAGTATTCACAGGTCTCAACTCTCTTCACATCATTTCCCTGCAGATACCTTTCCAGGCCTCTGGCCTTCAGTGTCATTTGCTGTGGTTTGAATTTCGGTTTGTTTGTTTTTTCCTCAGTGTTTCTTGGGTAATAAACTCAACAATGTTAAGAGGTGGTAGGACCTTTAAGGGCTTGGAAATAGTGCTGTGGCTCAGATGGTAGAGTGCTATCCTTGAGCACAAAGAGGCTCAGGGATAGCACCAGGCCCTGAGTTCAAGCCCCAGGACTGGCAAAAAAAAAAAAAGAAAGTAAAGCTCAGTTTTAGCCAGGAACAGGTGGCTCACGTCTGTAATCCTTGCTCCTCAGGAGGCTGAGATCTGAAAATTGAGGTTCAAAGCTAGCCCTAGCAGAAAAGTCCCCACGAGACCCTTATCTCCAATTAACCCCTCAAAAACCGGAAGTGGTACTGTGGCTCAAAATGGTAGAGCACTAGCCTTGGGCAAAAGAGCTCAAAGACACCAGGCCCTGAGTTCAAGCCCCACAACCAACACCAAAATAAAAGAGTTGAGGATAGTGGTATGTCATTGACAGTGCTGCCCAAGGCAAGAGATAATATAGTTCCTGTGAGACACTATTAGTTCTTGGAGAGCATTGTTATAAACAAGCAAGACTCCCTCTCTCCACCTGCTACCCCTATCACTCCCTCCCACCTTGATAGCATTCACCGTATACATTACCATGAGGTGATTGGGTCAGGGGAACCCTTACTAGAACTGGCAATGTGTTGTTTAGACTTTCAGCCTCTAAAACTGTGAGCTAAATAAACTACTTTTTTTTTTTTAGCTCCCAGCCTCAGGTATTTCATTACAGCAACAGAAAACTAACTAACACACCATCTATTGCTGGTGATGCTCAAATCTGTCCTTTGTGCTCTAGAGTCAAATATTTAGCTGCTTATTTGACTTTGTCTCTAGAATGATTGAAAAACAGCTCAAAACTAGTAATGTTCAAAATCAAAACCTGCTGCTTTTTCTCTTAGTGGGCATGTTTCCAGATCCTTCTCTTTCAGTTAATGGCATCATCTTTCACACAGTTGTTCAAGCCAGAAATTTAGAAGTCCTCCTTGCCTCTTATTTTCTTATTCCCATAATCAGCCTCAGCAAGCCCTCAGGGCCACTTCTGCATACATAAAACAAGTTCATCTGTTTCTGTTTCCCACTCTTTCACTTCTCATCTGGACTGTTGCTATTGGCTGACTGGTTTCTTTCTTTTCAAGTTTATTATCCTGTGACTCTTTCTCAGAGCAAATCTTTTTAAATATAGGTCAGATAATTTAGCTCATTTGCTTAAACACCACTACTGGAAAAAATATCACACATGGAATAAAATTCAGATCACTCAACAAGAATATGGATGGGTGCCAGTGGCTCACATCTGTAACCTGAGATCCTCAGGAGGCGGAGACATGAAGAATGAGATTCAGAGTAAATCCATAAGACTTTTATTTCCAATTAACCAGCACAGAAGTGGAGGTGTGACTCAAATGGCAGAGCACTAGCTGTAAGCTAAAAAAAAATCAAGTGAGAGAGACCTTGAGTTCAAGCCCAAGTACCAACGCACAGACACACACACCAGAGACACACACACACAACACCAACAAGATTTACAAAGCAACAAGACTGGTCTCTGTGTTGGTAAACTTTTCTAAAAAGCCAGACAGTAAGTATCTAAGGCTTTGTAAGACATAAGGTCTCTGTTGGTAATCCTCAACTCTGGTATTAGACTCAGCCATAGACAATATGGTAAACAGACAGACGTGGCTATGTTACAATAAAATTTTTACAGAAACAGGAAGTACACTAGATTGGGCCTAGGGCATAGATTGCTGATCTCTGACCTAGCCCTTTCCTGCTATTCAATTCCATTGCACATCACTCTTCCTTCCTCTATGGCCCAACTATCTGCTGGGGCAGTAGCCTTCCTGGGTAACTGCCACTATTTCTCCCAGTATACTGATGTCACACTCCTGAATTACGTTGACTCTGTAATTACTTTGACCTATGGAATGTGGCACAAGTGATGCTCTGAGGACACTAAGCTGAAGACTTAAGATCAACAAGTTCTTCTTCCTGTCTTGGAATCTAGTCTGCATGCTGTAAGGAACCCAAAGCCACATAGAAAGAACTGAAGTGCTCATAGCCCTAGAACTGAAGTGCTCATAGCCCAGTCAATAGCATCTACTGCCATCTTGGCTGTGGCAGCCTTGCAAAGAATCCACAGGTAGTTAGCATCACATGGAGCACAAGACCTTCTGATGTGAGTCTTTCATCTCACAGGCTGGGGGAAGAGAAAATGGCAATTAGCCATTTTGTTTTAATACCTTGTTTTACAGCAATAGATAACTGAAACACTGGTGCCTTTCTGTTCCCACCAGAACCAGCTATTTGACTCTGAACTGAACATACCTCAGGATCTTCACTTGGCTGGTTCTTTCCATCATAAGGGTCGACATGTAGCCCTTCAGTTTTCTACCAGATAGCTAGGATTTCTTAATTTTCAGTGGCAGAACCCTCCCCTCTCCTCTGTTCTCACTTCATCTCACTTCATCCGGAGTGTGAACTCTGGAGAACAAGGCCTAGACAATTAATAATTCTTTTTGTTGTTGTGGGTGGTGGTGATCATGAGGCTTGAACTCTGGGCCTGGGTGCTATCTCTGAGCTCTTCAGCTCCAGGCAAGTACTCTACCACTGGAGCTACAGCACCACTTCCAGTTTTCTGGTGGTTACTTGGAGATAAGAGTCTCACTCACAGTCTTTCCTGCCCGGGTTGGTTTTGAACTACGATCCTCAGATCTCAGCCTCCTAAGTAGCTAGGATTACAGACATGAGCCACCTGTGCCCGGCAACAATTAATAATTCTATACCCTCTTCCCGTACTCAGTTACTGACTCATAACTAGGTACCTGAGCCAAGTCAGTTCAATGAATTAGTCCTACAATTATTGGTCTGCTATATTAGTATTTTCCTGTACAGTTAGGTCACATGAGCCAATAGTGTCCTATTCCACTATCACTACTTCCTTCTTTTGGGTAAGTCAGGTTGAGATATACTCTGGATCCAAATGAAACTGCCATTTTTGTAGGTTAAACTAGATGGATAACAGTAATTTCATATGTTAACTTTTCTAGACACCTCTGGAGATTGGGCAGCCCAATTAAAAATTAAGTAGATTTGGCCAGGCACTGGTGGCTCACACTGGTGACTACTCAGGAGGCTGAGATCTGAGGATTGACGTTCAAAGCCAGCCCAAACAGGAAAGTCTGTGAGACTCTTATCTCCAATTAACCACCAGAAAATCAGAAGTGGAGCTCTGGCTCAAGTGCTAGAGCACAGCCTTGAACACAAAAGCTCAGAGACAGCACTCAGACCCTGAGTTCAAGCCCTAGGACCGGCACAAACAAACCAAAAAATATATATTTGGAACTGGAAGGATGGTTCAAGTGGCAGAGTGCCAGACATGAGTAACAAAGCCTAGTGAAAGCATGAGAATTTGAGTTTAAATCCTAGTTGAATTAGTTAGATTATCACTACTTCTTTCTAGAAACAATACTTGTAGAAATATAGCCAATGTTCGACGTTTGTAAAATGTGCTACTTCTACTTTATATTTAAGATTTTATGATTAGACTCACTGCTCAGTTAGCCCACTATCCCTCATCCTACTTTCTTGGTGGTGCTTGGGACAGAGCCCAAAACCTTGCCATACATGTTTAAGCCAAGTACTTTGAGCTACATGCACCATCCCTCTTTCTTTTCTTTCTTTCTTTCTTTCTTCCTTTCTTTCTTTCTTTCTTCCTTTCTTTTCTTTCTTCCTTTCTTTCTTTCTTTCCTTCTTTCTTTCTTCCTTCCTTCCTTCCTTTCTTTCTTTCTTTCTTTCATCCTTCCTTCCTTCCTTCCTTCCTTCCTTTCTTTCTTTCCTTTCTTTCTTTCTCTCTCTTTCTTTCTTTTCTTGAGAAAGAATCTTGTGGTCCTGGCTGGCTTTAAACTTGAATCCTCTTGCCTCAAATCCTGGGATTATAGATGTTTACCATCACATCTGGTTTCCAACATCTCCTTTTTACATTTTTTTCCTTTTTTTTTCCAGGGCTGAGGACTGAACCCAGGGCCTTGTGCGTGCCGGGCGGGCGCCCTTCTGCTGGGCTAAACCCCCAGCCCCTCCTTTTTAAATTTTTGTTGTTGTTGGTCATGGGGCTTGAATTCAGGGCCTGGGTGCTGTCTCTGTGCTCTTTAGTTCAAGGATAGTGCTCTACCATTTTGAGGCACAAAGCCACTTCCAGTTTTCTGGTGGTTAATTGGAGATAGGCGTCTCATAGATTTGCCTGCCCGCGCTGGTTTTGAACCATGATCCTCAGATCATGAATTATAGGCATGAGACACCAGCACCTAGCTTTAATTTTTTAAACTGTTGTTTAAGTTGATATACAGAAGAGTTAGAGTGGCATAAGTCAGGTAATAAGTACATTTCTTTTTGAGCAATGTCATCCCTTCCTTCATTGCTGCCTAGGTTTGCGCTCCTCTTCCCTCCCACAAGTTGTATAGTTCATCTTCAACATAGTGTCTAGCGAGTACTACTGCTGCATTTGTTCACCATTTGTCCTTCATTTCTGTGTCCCCTTTCCTTCCCCCAAACAGATAAATTTCCAAACAAGACAAAAAGCAAAGAAAACAAAAACAACAACAAAGAAATAAGCCTCTTGTTTCCATTTTCTGGAGCAACATGCCCTTCTAAAACCAGTCTCCTGCTTCTAACCATTGAGCAAGTCTTGCTTTCTCTAGTTGCCAGGATACAGTAACCTAATGCAAAGTAACATGAAGATCTTTTTGAATCATGACTGTGCAATTCAGGATACCAATTCAGGGTGCATTCTCTGAATGAGAGTGTACATTCTTTTTAATCATTACTAGAAGTGTTGAAATGGATAGAAGTGAGGATTAAGCCCAAGGAGTGTGCATTGTGGAAGAGTGACTCATTCACTTAAAAGTTTTTCCACTCAGTCACTACTATTATGGTAGTGTTCACAGCCATTCATGCTTCTCAGCCATGTCCACAGGAAGTGGCAGCCTTCCAGCCAAGGGTCTGACTGAAATGGGGGCTGGGCTCCTATCCATAGCATGTTCAATACCCATTCTTAAACTTAACCAGAGCCATATGCTATTTAGAATAGATGAAGCCACAGTAACAAATAGACCCAAACACTAATGGCTCCACATGATGGAATTGTATTTTCAGTCAGTACAGGAACTCAGGGTACTCAAGTTGGTGGGAATGCTGTCCTCCATGCAGTTAGTCAGAGGTCTTGATCCTCTCTATCTGTGGAGCTGCCATTCTCCAGGGCTTTGTGGGGGTGGGGGGAGAGAAAATGCATAAGAAACATATTTGGGGAAATTTTTGTGAGATGGGCTTCAAAGTGACATGTCACTGCTGTCCACTAGTTAAATGGTAGATATAGAAGTGCTGTTTAAGAAGAAATAATGGCCGGGCGCTGGTGGCTCACGCCTGTAATCCTAGCTACTCAGGAGGCTGAGATCTGAGGATCACGGTTCAAAGCCAGCCCGGGCAAGAAAGACCGTGAGACTCCTATCTCCAATAAACCACCAGAAAACCGGAAGTGGCGCTGTAGCTCAAGTGGTAGAGCGCTCACCTTGAGCTGAAGAGCTGAGGGACAACGCCCAGGCCCAGAGTTCAAGCCCCACGACCGACAAAAAAAAAAAAAAAAGAAGAAGAAATAATGGGCTGGGCATAGTGGCACGCATATATAATCCCAGCACTCCAGAGTCCGGAGCAGGAAAACCAAAAGCTTGAGTACCAACCTGGGTTACACAGTGAGATCTTGCCTAAGCATGAAGAACAAGAAGAAGCTAAAGTCTCCATCACATAAAAATGAACACTAATAACCTGATTTTCCTTCCTTTCAAAGGCAAACTCCCACCCCAGCTCACTGGATCACCTCTTTGCCCATTAGTCTAGAATGTCAGCCTACTGCAGCACTATGCACACAGTGCAGTGAATGTGCAAATTGATGACAGAGTGAAACTGTCAGTCTCCCAAAAAGATTAGGAAAGCATCGTGGGGGAAGTGGCCCCCTCCTTTGCAAAGCTGTTGTCATGAAGAAATGACAGCTTTACAACGTCCCTCCCCCCAGTATCGGGGCTTGGATTTGGAGCCTCATTCTTGCTTGGCTAGCACTATGTGAGATATGCTTCTAGCCCAAGAAATGGCAGCTTTAGATGAGAGAAAAATCCATAAGGATGAAGAGCCACAAGATGCCAGGCTCCAGTGGCTCACACTTGTAAACTTGGCTACTCAGGAGGCTAAGATCTGAGGACCAAGACTTAAATAAAGCCAGCCAGGCAGGCAAGTCTGTGAAACTCTTTATCTCCAATTATCCAGCAAAAATCCTGAGGTGGAGCTGTGGCTCAAGTGGTAGAGTGCTAAGCTTGAGTGAAAAAGTTAAAGGACAGTGTTCAGGCCCTGAGTTCAAGTCTCAGTAGTGGCACAAAAGTAAATAAATAAATAAAGCAAAAAGATTCTAACGGTGACAGTGATCTGAATATCAAAGGCATGAGAGAGACATCTGGGAAATTTAATAAAGCCTCAAGTATTTTTGCCAGTTTTGCTATATATAACTCTGCTATAAAAACCAAATCTGTATGGACAATTTTCATGGCCATAGAATCTTGCGAAGAAAAGCGCTTTGTAATAGAATTGACAGTTAATTGACTCATTTGCATGGTTAGAAATGTTGTTTTAAGAATTAGCTAATTGTAGCCTTTCTTTTTTCTGTTTTTTTTGGGGGGGGGGGTCTCTCTCTATAGCCCAGGCTAGTCTTAAATTCGACACACTAATGTCTCTACTTACTGAGTGCTGGGATTACAGGTGTGCACCACCATGCCTACTTGGTTGTAGTTCTCTTGCTTAGCTTCTCTTCCAAGGCTCAATTTAAATTCTGAAACACCTCAGCACTTTCCTCAATTTAAAAAAAAAAGAAAGTTGGATATTCAACTTTGTTCTGGTCCTCTCCTTTCCACAGCTCCTCTCTCCTAAGTGGCTCTAAATATCATCTGCTTAGATCAGAGCCATCATGCCATTGACCCTTAAAATTTACAGCTTCAGCCTTGACTTGTTCCTTTTGCCTACTTGATAATTCCACTTGAGTATTTAATAGCCTCTCAGATTTAGGTACTTGAAAACAGGTGTCTTGACTTCAGAAAAATGTGTTTCTTGGGACCTTAGGATGTAGTTCAGTAGTAGAATGTTTGCTTAGCATGTACAAAGTTCTGGATTGAATTTCCAACAAAAAAAGAACAAAAATGGTTTCTTTTTGAAAATGTTTTATTGTAAAAGTGTTGTATAGAGGGGTTACAGTTACATAAATAAGGCAATGAGTACAGTTCTTGTTGAACATTGTTTTACACCCCCCCATCTTGCTTTTCTCCCATTTTCCACTCCCCACTTCACCTACCAAGTTGTAAGTTTCATTTCCAATATAGTAAATTGTTTCTTAAATCATCCTATTTTGCTCTGTAAATGGGCAGCATCAGTCAGCTACATACTCAGGACACAATTTCAAGTCCTCATTCATTCATTCATTCATTTATAGTACTGAGGAAAAAGTCTAGGGTCTTGCACATGCTAGGCAAGTGATATAGCACTGAGCTACATCTTCAGTCTGAGAAGAGTCATCTTTGGTACCTCTGCCTCTGCCCACCCCCACATCTACTGCCAATGAGTTAGTTGGGCCTAACTTCAAAATAGAAACTGAACTAGTTCTACTCGATCTCCCCTTCAGCACTGACACCAGCCAAGCAGCCAGTGGCCCATAACAGCCTCCTGGCTCACTCTCAGCTTCATGGCCAGACTTTTGCATACAGCAGCCACAGTGTTTATCATTTAAGCATGTAAACCAGAGCATGTCATTCCTTGAGTTAAATTCCTCCAATGGCTTCCCATCACATCGATAATAAAATCTATTCTGGGTCCTCCCAGGCTCCACATCATCTGACTGCTGCCCACATTGCACACCTCACCTTGTTGCCATACTATTCATTCCCTCCCCATCCACTTCATGGGCTGCGGCCTCAGGGGCTCAGCTGCCAGATTTACATGGCTGCCTGACAAATATCCAGGAGAAAAAATTTAAAGGGGGGGGGGGGAGGAAGAGTTGTTTGGACTTATGGTTTCAGAAGTTATAGTCCATGGATGGCTAACCCCACTGTTTTTTTTTTTTTTTTGTCAGATGTGGGGCTTGAACTCTGGGCCTGGGCGCTGTCCCTGAGCTCTTCATCTCAAGGCAAGCACTTTACCACGTGAGCCACAGCACCACTTCTGGTTTTCTGAGTGGCTTATGGGAGATAAGAGTCTCACGGACTTTCATGCCCAGGCTGGCTTTGAACCGTGCTCCTCATATCTCAGTTTCCTGAGTAGCTAAGAGTGAGCCACCAGCACCCAGCTAACCCCATTGTTTATAGGCCAAGGTGAGGCAGAACATCATGGTAGAAGGGAATGGTGAGTAGAGATAATTACTTTATGGCAGCCAGAAAAGGGACTGGGAACAGGGAATACCTACCAGTAATTTATTTCCTCCAACTAAACCCCATCTTTCTTTTAACCACTCCTGATAATGCCATCGTGTGTGTGTTTGTGTGTGTGTGTGTGTGTGTGTGTGTGTTTGTGTGTGTGTGTGTGTGTGTGTGTGTGTGTGTGTGTGTGTGTGTGTGTGTGTGGTGGTTAATTGGAGATAAGACTCTCATAGCCTTTTCTGGGTTTGAACCACAATTTTCAAATCTCAGCCTCTAGGTTAGCTAGGATTACAGGCATAAGCCATGGGCACCTGCCAGTCACTATATTTTGAACTGATCTGTGGCTAAATCAATTGATTAGGTCAGAGCCATCATGCTCAAATCACCTCTCCATGGTTGGATCCACAAGCTTGGGACCAAAGCTTCCATACATAAACCTTTTTTAGGGAGGGGGTGGGGGAATACTTTATATCCAAACCATAATAGTATATAAATGTTCTTCTGTGATCACTTGTACTAAAAATCCAACTGGAGCAGGGACTTTGGTATGTTTCATTCACTGTTATATGTTCATTTGCATAATAGATACTCAATAAGTATTTGCCATGTATTTACTAAATTTCAAGACAGAAAGGAACTTTTTTTCTAATTTTTAGATTTTATTTTGCAGATTCAAGCCCCAGTAAAAGTCTTCTTTTACTGTTTGGTGTAAAATTTTGTTTTCCTTTATAAGTAGATTTACTTGTGTGGCCTTTTCTTATTTTCTTGTTTTCTCCCTCTCTTTTCTTAGACTCATTAAAGTAGTTAGTCTAACAAAGTGTGGGGTAAGAAGTGATGGTCACGCCCACACATCTGTTCTTAGTTAACTTAGAAGGGTCATCCTTTACTGCCTTCCAGGGACACAGAAGCTCTCCTCCCCCATCAATTATACTATGGTGTCTGCAATCTGACATATTCACTGGCTGGCAGAGAATGTAACTTTTTCTCAACCCTTTGTTTTTTGAGACAGGATTTCACCCAGGCCAGATCAGGCTGGCCTCAAATTCTCCATCCTCCTGCTTCAGCCTCTGAGTGCTGGGATTACAGGCAGGCACCATCATGCCCAGCTCTTTCTTCCTTCCTTTTAATGGAACATGTTTCGCTGTCTCCGGATTTCCACACCATTATAATTATTTGAAAGTCCCCTCAGAACACAGCTAAGCACCAAAAGTCTCTTTCCTGGGTTCTCTTAAGTGCTCTGGCCTGTACTTCATCTCAGTCAAGAGACCAGGTCTAATTGACTTAGGACACAAATAAAGGTTCTTATTAGAGGGGAGTGGCCACCGTGTGAGACAATTTGGCAACACACTGATGGTAGGGACTGGCTAAATTAAACAGATGCCTCTTTAATGTAGAGTAGTTGCACCTTCTTGCAAAGACCTGGCTTTTGTAGTTACTTGGATTCTTAAGTCATTTAAGGTAAATATATATTGCTGAAGGGCTAAGGTCTTCTTTAAAGTCTCTTCCACATTGCCAGGAACCATGATCCTTAGGGGCCAGTGAGGAAGAGGGAGAGTGGGAGCGAAGGTATAGGGAGCCAGCTTCCCCTTACAGCCACCATTCTGCTTGTGCCTGTGTGGGATCTTCTGAGTGCAAGAACACTACTGACCAGACTCTGCTGAGGGTGGCCTGACGAGTATGTTCATATATAATATATATATATATATATACATATATACATGTATATATATACACACATATACATGCATACATACATACATATATATATATATATATATATATATATATATATATATATATATATGCTCTAAAGGGATCAGCTCTGTGTTCTTCCCAAGCTGAGATGAGAATTTTCATTGTATTACTGGAATTTTCACTGTGGCGCAATATTCTCCTTTGGTGGAGGAGTGCAGAAGTAGGATTTGAATTCAGGTCCTTGAGCTTACAGGTGCTCTTCCATTTGAGCCACATCTCCCTTCCTAGTTTTTGCTGGCTTCCTGCCCAGGTGTATGCCTGAGCTTTGATCCATCTACTTTAGGCTTCCTTGATATTATTGGGATCACAGGCACATGCCACTATGTCTAGCTTCTCTCCATAGAAGACAAGAGTCTCTTCAACTTGGCCTCCTAAGTAGCTAGGATTACAGATGTAAGCCATCAGTGCACAACTTGGCTCATGCCAGTCAGAGAGCTCATGTCCTAAGGTCTGATCCAACTGGCCTCTGGCCAAAGACACCATGGAAAAATCACAGGTAATGCACAAGAGGGACGCTGGTGGTCCAGTTCTTCAGGCTCTGACACCAGACTGTGATAGGAGCTGCAGGTTCCTTCCTTTTTAGTCTAGAGAGAAGTCTCTGTTCTAAAGGCATGAATCAACAAATGCAAAGCATTTTTAAAAGTCAGTGTGTGGGAAATCTTTATTTAAATAGCACTGAAACTTTACAGAAAGAGCTTTAATGAAGAACTAACAAAGCTTTAGGGGAATAATTTTCATGGGATCCTATCCCCCCACCCCATCTATATGTTTTGGGCCTTCAAACTGGTCCCAGAAATAGTATACACAGGTAGGCGATGCTTAAATGTATTTCAGTAATGTTGATAGAAACATTAGGTTTGCATACTGCACTTAAAATGCATTTGTAGCTGGGTGCTACTGTCTTATGCCTGTAATCCTAGTTACACAATAGCAACACGTACACACACGCACACACACACACACACACACCCCTCCCCCCCACACCCCACATACACACAGCTAGACATGTGCAGAGCCAGTGCAATTAAAGTATTCTGAAGCTGAAGCAGAAGGATTACAAGTTGGACACCGGAGATCAGACTGCACTACATAGCAAGACCTTGTCTCACAAAAAGAAAAATAACTTGTAATTTTTTTTTACTAAGTTTGAATGCAGGGCTTTCCATGTGAGTACAAATGCTTGAGCCCTTTTTTCTGGTGTTTATTTTTTCCTGTTGGTTGTGGGATTTGAACTCTGGGCCTGGGCACTGTCCCTGAGCTCCTCAGCTCAAGGTGAGGGCTCTACCACTCTGAGCCACAGCACCACTTCCTGTTTTTAGGTGGTTAATTGGAGATAGGAGTTTCACAGACTCTCCTGTCCAGGCTGGCTTTGAACTGTGATCTTCAGATCTCAGCCTTCTGAGTAGCTAGGATTACAGGCATGAGCCACTAGTACCCAGATTGGAGATAGTATCTGACTTTCTCTCCAGGCTGGCATGGACTACAATTCTCCAATTTAAATTTCCTGCCATAACTGGGATGCTAGGACCATAGTACCACTGCCAGCTTTTTCTGTTGAAGTGGGGTCTTCCAAACCATTTTGCCCAGGATAGCCTCAAACAGTGATTCTCTTGACCTCTGTCTCCTGAGTAGCTAGTAATACACCCACTACTGCCTAGCTATAACTGTTTTTTCTTTTTGTTTAGTCTTTGGTTTTTCATTTACTTAGCATTTTATGACATTAACAGATTTTATGTACCAACTATTATATTCACAATGATTCCAATGTCCCAAAAAGTCCTTTTTCTTTTTTTAATTTAAATTTTGTTGTAAAGGTGATATACAGAAGAGTTATAGTTACATAAGTCCAGCAATAAGTCAGGTAATGAGTACATTTCTTTTTGAACAGTGTTACCTCGTCCCTCATTTTATAACTTTTTAAACTTCCTTCTATAAAACACCTTCTTACTTTAGGCTTAATTCACAAAAAAAGGGAGACAAAGAGAGAGACAAACAAAGACAAAGGAGGCATCATGAATTCAATTTGTGTTTTCTCTAGTCTTCCTAATGTCTCATAGAAGGAGATATTATTATCTTATTATCTTTATAGGCGAGGATAGTGAAGTTCAAAAGAAAAAGAAAAAAAGAAACTTGTCTAAAGTCAAATGGCTTGCAAGGGTAACATTTTTTCAAATGACAGAGATAGAGCCAGTCTGAAGTTCTCCAACAATGCATCAATGGCTCATGGTGGTGTATAGTGGGCGTAAAGCTAGATATCATTTAAGTGAAGGGAAAATAGAACATTTAAAAATATATTCATTTTTAATTGTTATCATAAAGGTGATAAATAGAGGGGCTGCAGTTACATATATCAGGTAAAGAGTACTTTTCTTATTGGACAATGTTAACCCTTCCCTCCACTCTTTCCCAGTTCCTCTTTCCCACCCTTCCTCCCCCATCCCTGCCCACAAGTTGTATAGTTCATTTTCTTTTTCTTTTCTTTTATTATAAAGATGCTGTACAGAGAGGTTACAGTTACATGAGTAAGGCAATGAGTACATTACTTGACAATCATTGTTACCCCTTCCCTGTGTAGTTCATTTTCAACATGGTGTCTAGTGAATACAACTGCTGCATTTGTCCCCCTTTACCCTCTCAAAGAAGTTAACTGAACAAACAAGATGTAAAGAAGCTGTGCACCTGGGGCTCATGCCTGTAATCCTAATCAGGAGGCTGAGATCTGAGGATCACTGCTCAAAGCCAGCCAAGGCAGGATAAGTCTGTGAAACTCTAATCTCTAATTAACCACCAGAAAACCAGAAGTGGCACTGTGACTCAAAGTGGTAGAGCCCTAGCCTTGAGCACAAAAGCTCAGGGACAGTGCTCAGGCCCTGAGTTCAAGCCCCATGACCACTATCATCACCAACAACAAAAAGACAAAAAGAGAAGAAAACAAAAACAGAGAAAAAAACCTCTTGTTTCCATTTCCGGGAGTTCATTTTGATAAATATTATTTTATATGGTCAGAGCCTATGTAGTCATTGTGCTTTTGTGTTCCTCTCCTAAGAGTATTCTCCTTTGGTCTCACTGTGTGTGAATACCTAGAGTCTTGTATAATTTACCATGTCCTGGTGAAAGTAGAACATTTAAATACAAATAAGACAAAACTCAAATGAGAGTATACATTTCCTCTGAATGAGTGGTTCACAAACTTTTGGGTCACAGATGCCCTTTATGTTCTTAAGAAAAAATTGGTCATCAGTTGTTTAAGGATACAGGTGGACCTGTTGCAACAATGAGAAGTACAAGTTGTCATGTCCAAAACGAGCTTTACAACGTGGGGGGGGGGGGAAGGGGGGGAAGGAGAAGGATTGGGATTGGGGGGGAGGGGGGAGGCTGGGAAGGGATGTGAAGGGTAAACAAAGGAGGAGGCTGCAATGCTTGGTAAGAAATGTACGCATTATCCTGCCCATGTAATTGTAACTCCTCTGTACAGTATGTTCACAAATAAAATTAAATTAAATTTTAAAAATTTAAAAAAAATTGGTCATGAAGCTTGAATTCAGGGCCTGAGCACTGTCCCTGAATTTTTGTATTCAAGACTAGCACTCTACTACTTTGAGCCACAGCCCCACTTCCAGTTTTCTGGGGGTTAACTGGAGATGAGTCTCATGAACTTTCCTGTCTAGGCTGGCTTCCGATCTAGCCTCCTGAGTAGCTAGGATTACAGGTGTGAGTCACCAAGGCCCAGCTACTCTTAATCTTCTTTATGATGATTGGATATTGAAGGATTTTTGTTTTTGTGGTTATATCTATGAAATTGCATTAGTCAACCTTCTATTGCTGTAACAAAATACCTGAAGAGGAAGATTTCTACTGGCTCATAGTTTCCAAGGTTTCAGTCCATGGTTAATTGCTGCATTGCTGTGGGCCTCCGGTAAGGATGAAACATCATGGCAGGGAACTCATGGCTGCCAGGAAGTAGGCAGAGACAGAAAGTATTGTAGACAAATATATATGCCCCTCAAAGAAATGCCCCCAGTGACTTATGTCTTCCAGCCAAGTCTCCCTTTCTTTATTTCTTTTTTTTGGCCAATCCTGGGGCTTGAACTCAGGGCCTGGGCTCTGTTCCTGAAGCTCTCTGTACTACTGAGGAATTGAACGCAGGGCTTCATGCATGCTAGTCAAGCACTCTGCCACTAAACCACATTCCCACCCCCTAGCTAAGTCTCCCTTTCTAACAGCCCATTCAGCTATGATACGATTACTGCCTTCATGATACAATCGTCTCTCAAGTGCTTCACCAGCTGGGGACTAAGACCTTAACTCGAGTCTCTGGGAATGGGGGAAGGACAGGAGTACTTTTACATTCAAACCATATAGGTAGTTACCACATAAAAAATTAAAATTTAAAACACATTTTATTAACATACCTACCTATAATATATTAACATAAATATAATTTTATGGAAAGTATTGTTTCCAAAATTAAAATACAATCTCTCAAACCACGAAGGGCATTGCTTTATGTTATCACAAATCTCTCTAATGTGTGATTTAATAAAATATCACTAGGTCATCATGTCTTCTGTTTCTAATATGTGTGTCATGGTGAGTCACATAGCTCTGTTATGTGAGAGGGAGTGAAAAGAGAAAATACTGTTTCACATTAGTACCAAAACAGTAGAGATTGTATGGACTCACTAAAAGGTCTCCAGGCCTTCAAGTGTCTCTAGCTCAGGCCTTTAGAACCACTGGCCTGGTCAATATGATAACTAAAATACATATTAAGTATTTACCTAGATTACCTAGATCATTTACCTAGATCACCTCTGTAGATTGCATTCTGAATATTTATGCCGACCCAAATTGATATGCCCAAATCTTTACTCCAGTGTATTGCTGTTAGGATTGGAGAGGTTGATTAGGTCTAGAGAGTGGAACTTTCATAGATGGGATTTGTGTCATATAAAAAAGACCCCAGAGAGTTTTTGTTTTGTTTGTTTTTCCCTCCCTAGAGGACTTTGTAGGTTCTCGTTTGACCCATGAGGATCAAGTTAGCAAGGTGCTACCCATCTCAACCTCACCAAAACCTAGCCACCTGGCATCCTGCCCCACGACTTCCAGCCTCCAGAACGAAAACAGATGTCTGTTGTTGATAAATCACCCAGTCTGTGGTACTTTGTTACAGCAGCCCAAACTCTTAAAAAAAAAATTGCCCCAATTTCTGTATCCTGGTATACCTCCTTGTTTGGAAACTTGTGAATATAAAGTATTGTTACTCCAAAGATTAGGCTATGTATGTAACACAGTTAACTATCATGGAGGACACTAGAGTAGTGAAAAAGTACATTTAGTTAAGAGGTTAGAGTTCAGTAGATAGGATACACGGCTTTTCGAGAACATCTTGCAGTGAAAAGCACTGCTGGCTTGAAGAGCTGAGAACAGAAAGAGAAATGCAAGTTGTTTCAAAAACTTAGCTGTAGAGAACAGAATGTCCCATTTCTATTTTTCTTTGTTCCTCACAATCCTATTTGGGGGAGGGGGGGAAAAGGGTGCAGGAGAGAAACAAAATTGAGAACTATAGTTTCAGATCTGCAGACTTGCAGTGACCCTGCAGGTTTTCACTGATTGATCAGTTGTCCTATGCTTCATTTGCATAAAGATAACCAATCAGAGCACAGCACAGGGTATAAAAATCCCTAGACCCAGAGCTAGACAGAAAGCAGATTATACAATGGACTGATTTCTTTCAATTCCTGAGAGAAGACCTGGAGAAGGCTACAGCAGCAGCATTGGCAGTGGAGCTGCAACACTGGCAGGCATTGCCAGCTGCAGGGCTGCAACCCTAGTGAACTACTACTGACAGCTATGGAACCAGAATGGCTGCAACTTGAGTGGGCCTTTCCCCCACCATGAGTGAAAGCACAAGAAAACTCTGTACCTTCAGGGCTGGACCTAATCAGGGAACCCTGTAAAAGGGACCAGGTCATTCCAGAAGGAGAAACTGGAGCATGAAGGGAGGTTCACAGCACACATAAGGTGCTCTGAGGGGCTGGGAAGGTGGCTCAGTGGTAAAGCGCTTGCCTGGCATGCCTGAGGCCCTGGGTTCTATTCCTCAGCACCACATAAGCCGAAAAAAAAGCCGGAAATGGTGCTGTGGCTCAAATGGTAGAGCGCTAGCCTTGAGTTGAAGAGCTGATGGACTGCGCCCAGGCCCATAGTTCAGGCCACACGACTGGACCCAAAAAATAAAAATAAAAGATAAATAAGGTGCTCTGGTCCTACTTCAAAGATGGAGGCAGTCAGAGGCAAGGAAGCCAGGCAGCCTTATGGAGCTGTTACTGGCCTTGCCTTTTGGCAAAGGGGAAATAGTGAGCTCAGTTCCACAACCACAGGAGCTGAATTTGGCCCCACTGAATGAGTTTGGAAGGATCTCTTCCTCAGAGCCTCCAAAATGGAATATGGCTTAGTTATCATCCAATTCAGCCTCTGATGCCCTGAGCAGGGACTCACTGATCATTTGGCACCTAAACTTTGGGTCTCAAAGTGACCCTTAATTGCCATCTTGACTGGGTTTTCATCTTTCATTAGAAAATCAAAAGTAGCTGCGTCTTTAGCAAAGAGTTTCAAACGAGTTCCCAAAATAGCCAACTAACTACTGAGTCGGTTAGCAATGAAAGCTGTGACCATTTGGGGGAATAGACTTGGGGCACACACCTGAGGTTGGTCAAAACCAGTCTCCTTTAATAGTGGATCACAGTGCCCACATGTGCATAGTAGGACCTCATTGCCAGAAGAGTAGCTCCTAGCTACTGGAAAAGCCATCAGAAGCCGTTTTTCCAAGGTAGCTTTGATGACTCAAACACTCAAACACATTTGTCCTTCAGTCTTGCAGAGCAAAGGGCTACAACCCTCTTTTTTAACTTTTAAAATGTTTATTGTTATTGTAGAGAGGGGTTACAGTTGTATGAATCAAGCAATGAGTACAATTCTTTTTGAAACACGTCTCCCGCCCTCCCAGTTTTTCCTTCCAATCCCACTCACAAGATGATCAGTTCATTTTCCACAGTGTCTAGCGAGTACCACTGTTGTATTTATTCACCCTTTCTTCCACCTTTCCTGTGCTCCCTTACTCTCCCAAATACAAACAAACAAGACAAAAAAAACAGCAGCAACAGCAAAATAATCTGTTTCCTTTTCTTGGAGTTCTTAATAAGATATTGTTTTATATGATCATATGCACATAGCTATTGAGCCTTTGTCAGCCATTCCTATGCATACTCTTCTTTGGCCTCAGTGTGTGAATATCTAGAGTCCTAGATAATTTATCATGCCCCATATACTAACATATATATGTACATATATATATATATATAACATATATATATATATATATATATATAAAACATTCAGTGTGTTTACTTGTGGGTTTATAGATACATTCTAGTTACCACAAATGAGGGAAACCAAACCATGCAACCTGTGTTTCTTTAGCTCTGGCTTACTTCACTTAATATAATTTTTTCCCAAATCTTTCCATTTCTTTATGAAATAGTACAATATCATTCTTCCTTTTTTAATTTAAATTTTATTTTAAAGGTGATGTACAGAGAGGTTACAGTTACATAGTAAAGTAATGAGTACATTTCTTTTTTTAACAGTGTTACCCTCTCCATCATTTTCTCCCATTTTGCCCTTCCCCCAAATTGTAAAGTTAATTTCCAATATAGTGTCTGGTGAGTATCACTGTTGAATTGGTTCACCCTTTGGTCCACTGTTTCTGTGATTCCCCTTCTTTTCCCTTCCCCAAATAAGATAAGCTTATATTCAAGGGTTACAGAAATCAGAAACAGTGACATCAAAATAAACTAAAGGGGAAAGAAAAGAAAAAAAAAACTGCAAACAGTACAATAAAGAAAACCTCTTGTTTCCATTTCTTGGAGTTCACACAGTGAGAACAAAGAGGATATTCTTAGGAGAGGATCACAATGTTTCAATAGTTATGTGCATATGACTATATAAAACGATGCTTATCGAAATGAACTTCAATATGGTACTTTTTGATGGATGAGTAGAATTCCATTGTGTGTATATATGTGTGTATATACATATATATCACATTTTTTAATCCGCATTTTTTTATCCATTTGTCTACTGAGGGGCATCAGGGTTGATTCTGTATCTTGGCTTCGGTAAACAAAGCAAAAATTCAACAAACCAAACAATAAATGGGCTAACGACTTAGAGACTTCTCAGAAAAGAAGTAAAAATGGCCAATAGACACGTGAAGAAATGTTCAATACCTCTGGCTACAAAAGAAATGCAATTCAAAACAACACTGAGATTCCACCTCAACCCAGTTAGAATAGCCATTTTCAAGAAAACTAACAATAGCAGATGCTGGTGAGGATTTAGCCAAAAGGGAACACTACCACACTGTTGGTGGGAATGTAAACTTGCTCAATCTAGGGAAAGCAGTATGGAGGTTCCTTAAAAGAAATAAACAGAGCTTCCCTGTAACCCAGCACTTCCACTCCTGTGGGTTTATCGTCTTAATTCCTATGACGCAGACATTAGCAGTGATGGACACTCTCTTCCCCATTGTCTGACCTCGCGCTTCCTGACGTCACAGTGGCCCTGACATTTGTAAAGCACATAAACAGGCCCCTTCCCTGCTTGGCCCTTTGTGATGGTGGTCTAGCAATCCCGGGCTCCCTGCTTAAGGCCCCAGGAAACCTCACTGTTCATAAACCCTAGATCAGCTGTGCCCATCAACGGGTCAAGGCCCTACCAGCTCACGTGATTCTCAGCCCCCATGGCTTCCCGACGCTTCCTGGCTATCCAGGTAGGACCTTGACACACACTGGGAGCCGGCAGGTGGGACCGGGGCTCCACGCCTGCAGCTAGGGTGCACTACCATGTCCAGAGGAGCATTCGTTCGAGTTCCCCTTTCTGGGGGAAATTTCGAGGTGTGCCCGCGGGGAGAAAGAACCGTGCTTGGGGTTCAGGGCTCGGAGCCAGTCTTGGATCTGGTCCACAGTCAGTGAGCACCCGTGTGCAAAGGTGACTTCGGAAAGTAGAAATACCCCAAAGTTTGCTGGGCAGGGACGGAGCCCATCGTCCCCCCGCCCAGCCCGCCGCCGGCGGTGGCTGGTGTGCGGCACGCCGTCGGCTCGGTCGCCCCGCGAGGCGCCTCCCCCCCTGCAGGTTTTCGGGGCGCTGGGCTTTTTGTGACGGAGCCTTGGGTTGGGCGGGCGGAGGACCTGGCGGCCCGGGCGGGCCGGGGGCGGGCCGGGGGCGGGCCGGGGGCCGAGGCGCTGACATCCTCCACAGCAAGGGGGCGGCCGCGCCCACTTCCTCCGTCCCTCGGCCTTGGGCGGCCGGCGCTCCGCAGCGGCGAGCCGCGTCCCCGCGATCGAGCCCGCGGTGGCCGGGCGGCTGCGACCCCTTGGCGCGCTCCGACCCCGTTGCGCAGTGGACGCCCCGGCTACGGCGCTTCTCCCGCCGCCCGCATGGACGGGACACTGAAGCGGAGCCGCCCAGAGGAGCCGGCCGAGCTCCCGCCGCCTGCCCGGGACGGGGAGCAGGGGGAAGAGGAAGACCCGGGCATGGAACCGGGGCTGGAGGAGGAAGAAGAGGTGGACCCCCGGATCCAGGTAGGACACGGAGGTGGGGGCGCCCCGCCGCGCGGTCCCGCCGGGATGGACGCGGGAGTCGGCGGCGTCTTCAGGCCGCGATTGCGGGGTGACCTCCGGGTCACCTAGGTCCGGGGACGAGGAGAGAGGGTCTGGATCTCCGTTTCTGTGAGCCCCACGGGAAGGCCGCAGTGCGCGCGTGGACGCGGCCTGGCTATCCCGCGGGGCTCCCCCCTCAGAACCTGGGGGTTCCGCAGCGTGTTCGGGCGGATGTGCAACAAAGGGAAAGGGGGGCGGGGGCGCCGAGCGGGTTTGGGGTTCTCCAGCCCCAGATCGTGGCAGTGCGGCGGGCACTGCCCGCTCTGCTCAGCCACCTGGCTCTGAGAGCAAGGTGCCCGGGTTGGCGCGGGTACCCTGGCGGCCCGGGGCGCAGGGATGGTGGGCGTCGCCCGCCCCTGCCGCGTGGATGGCACAGCTGTGCTCGGTTACCCAGCCCTCACCTGGCGGAGGTGCCCGGCCTCCGGCTTTGGTTCATTGTTAGGTTCTCGAAGGGTTTATGGTCTTCTTGGGCTCCAGGTTCGCTCGGCCCCAAACGCTTCAAAGCCCTATTTTTCCTTGTTGGTGAAGAGAAATCGGGAACAGCTGATGCGCAAAGCTGGCGCGTGGAGGCGGCGGCGGGAATGGCCTGGCTTTCTGCGCCTCCATTTCCAAGAGAGATGATTAAAAACCAATTTCCAGGCTAGCATCTAGCAGTGACAACTTAACCTTTTCACCCTCCACCCCCACCACGAAGCACAGCAGATTCCTTTCCGTGACCTGGCTTTCAACCTTCTCATAAACCTTTTGTTGTTGTTGTTGTTTTGTTTTGTAAAATATATATTTAGTTTTTATGTACACTGCAAATTCTGGACCCCTAATTGAGCAGATCAATTAAGAACTCGCAATTCAGCTGTTGGAAATAGAGTAAAATGGGTTGATTGGTTTGGGCAGGTTAGTAAAAATAGATTCCTTTTTGCATAATTTCTGTTCTCGTAAAATCACTGATTTGGAAACAAAATCTTATGCTCTGGGTGTGAATTCTGTTAGCGGAATCCTTTGTTCCCACAGTAAAGATGAGTTAACTTCATGTTAGGCACTCCTTATACAATGCCAGTTTGTAAATTTTGACAGAGAAAGGGATTAAAGCTATTTTAACAAAACACAGGTAGGTTGAATAATTCCCATCTCCTTATGGGAAAATGTTGAACTCTACTAATAAGTTAATGCTAGAAGTCTGTCCTTAGTTTAATGATTTCCCAGGGGTTGGCTTGGCCTTGCTTGTTTTTATTGTTTTCTAAGGCAAGATGGTGCTGTTTTGATGGATTACTCAACTATCTCTTAACTGGTGACTTTACCACTGGGCTCACACTTGACATATTTGACCTTCTAAAGGACAATTCCTAGGACCTTAAGACATTAACAAAAAGAATACCATCAACAGAAGAAATGTTGACAGTTTGCTCTTCCTGTACAGGCTCAAGAACTTTCCTTCAGAATGAGCTGGCCCTTTTCTCCCGCAAATGGGGCTGGGTGATTTTCACTATTACTAAACACTGGAAAGGAAAGACAGATCTCTCACATCTCTTCTCTTGTCTTCACTAGGGTGAACTGGAGAAGTTAAATCAGTCCACAGATGATATCAACAGACGGGAGACTGAACTGGAGGTATGGAGCTGGACCCCTGTTCTTAGTGAAATAGTGTCCGTTTGCTTTGACTCCAGGCTAGTGAATTTTGTTTTATTAGAAGGAGAGTTCCTGCAGGAGGCCCCTCTTGGGAAGTTAAGCAACAGCACTGGTCTGACAGAATAAATTATACCACTGTGGGTGGAAGCCATGTGGATCCAGTTTCACATGTATTTTATTATGGAAGCGCCACAGGGCCAAAACCCACGGCTGTGCAGAGCATTGCACAACACATTCAGTCCAAATATCAGTCTGTGGAAAAGCTGAAAGGGGGGGGGGAAGATAGCTGAAATTCAATGGAGAAGAATGAATGAGCTCCCAACATCTCTTAAATGTCTAAAGGTGGTCATGCTTGTGTTTCCTCAGACTTAGACTGAGTGTTTTACTTTCCTGTGCTAATAATTCACACCCTCCCTTCCACTTCCCGACTCATTTGTTTATTGTCTGCTTGTGTGTAGAATATAATTATCTTAATGTCAACAAAAAGCTGTTTAGACTGGGAAGGGCTTTCCTGCTGGGAAAAATCTTGAGACAAGAACTTGACTTGAATTTCATGAGTATGAATTTCATGGTATAAGCAAGCTAGAATTATTTTCAGCTACCACTTAGTCCCTGCCACGAGTGGTTGGTTTGACCATTCATAAACCAAGGTGGACAATCCCTGTTTAGATCCTGGAAAGGGGGATTGTCTGATGGAATGTAGGGAGTCCTTGGGATAACATTCCTAAAGTAGGAGAAAAGAGCAACAAAGGCCAATTAAACCGGGTGCCAGTGGCTCACACCTGTTAATCCTAGCTACTAAGGAAGCTGAGCTCTGAGGATCATGGTTCAAAGCTGGCCCAGACAGGAAAGTTTGTGAGACTCTTATTGCCAATAAACCACCAGAAAACTGGAAGTGGCGCTGTGGGTCAAGTAGTACTAGCCTTGAGCTGAAGAGCTGAGGGAATGCAGCAAGGCCCAGAGTTCAAATCCCACAACTGACAAAAAAAACTTCTGTGAATGTTTAATTTTTTCACTTTTGTTAAATTGAGTATCTTTGTGAAGTTGGGAAATTCGAACCCCAGAATCTCACAGTTCTGATGCATTAAATAAAAATGCCCATCATTCCTATGGAGCATTATCATTGACAATTTGTTGTTGTTTCAAGACAGGGACTCATAGTGTAGACTGGCCTGGAACTCTCCATGTAGTCCAGACTGGTTTCAAACTTGCCATCCTCCTGCCTCTGCCTCCCTACTCCTGGGCTTACAGTTATGTCTACCACCACATTTGTTTCTCATCCCATCCTGGCCAGAACTGTGCAGTCCAATGTGGTCTTTAAACATATTGACATTACATAATATTAAAAGTTATTCAGTCACATAAACACATTTCAAGAGCTCCATAGCCACTGTATTGGCAGAATATTGCAGAAAATTCTGGAGTATTTGGAACAGCCTGACTGTCTCCAGGTGAGGAGACTCAGAGTCTTATGATTTAATGGCATGGTAGCACCATTTCTCTTGGCCTAACTAGACCTGGATGTTTCCCAAATCATGTCCAGCTGTTCTTCTTCCACCAAAATATGGGCATACAATTTGGAAATAGTGTGTGTGTATGTGTGTGTGCACGTCTATACCAGTCCTTGGACTTGAACTCAGGGCCTGGACAGAAGTCATTGAACTTTTTTCCTGAAGGCTAGCACTGTCTCTTCCACTTGAGCCACAGCATGGTTTTTAGTTGTTAGAGATGAGTCTTAGGGACTTTACTTCCTAGACTGGCTTCAAACCATGATCCTCAGATCTCAGCTTCCTAAGTAGTTAGGATTAACTGGTATGGACCACCTGTGCCTGGCCCAGTAGGTTTTTTTTTTTCTTAAAGCAAAGCATCTGATTTATTTTGGCAATGCTGAGGAGGGAACCCTCCTCATTCATGCTAGGTGAGCACTGGTGACACTGAGCTATGTCTATCTCTAGCCACTGTTCTTGCTCAGTCCTGCTGGTAAATTGGTTCATTTGTTCAACTCTGTTTAGCCTTGATTTCTGAATTCCATTTGTGAGTGTATCTGTGTATTTTTATGTGGCAGGAAGCCACCAGACAGGTGTTTCCTGCCTGGCTGCAGAAAGCATTGGGTGCCCTGGGTGCAGTAAGCTGGCGGGCGTGCTGACAGTGACCTGAGCAGGCTGGGTTGCACCTTTGCCTGGTGTGGTTATAATTGAGACTGACTCAGAGAAATACAATACAAACCACAAAAGAAATTAAACACTCCTTAGTAGACATATTAAAAGGTAAAAAAGAAAACAGTTGAAATTAATTTTAATGTGCTTTGCTTAACCCAGAATGTTAAAAATATTATCTCAATATGATCAGTATAAAAATAGTCTAGGGGTGTAGCTCAGTGGTAGAGTACTTGCCTAGTATATACAGGACTTGCTACATCCCAGTCTCTCTAGACTTATTTTTTTGGTGTGTGTATGTTAGTACTGGGGCTTGAACTCGGGGCCTTGCATTGTCCCTTAGCTTTTTTCGTTCCAGGCTGGTGCTCAACCACTTGAGTCACGCCTTCACTTTTGGCTATGTGCTGGTTAATTGGAGATAAGAATCTATTGGATTTGTCTGCCCAAGCTGGCTTTGAACTTAGACTTCAGTCTCTTGAGTGTCTAGGATTATAAACATGAGCCACTGGTGTACAGTTATATTTTTATCCTTAGTCTTCAACATTGGTGCATATGTTCCATATTGGTGCACATTTCCATTGGATCTCAATAACCACATGTGGCCCTGGGCAGCACAGGTTTACTAGGTATTTCCTGTCAAACTCAAGCTCATGTTGTCCGAGCCTGAAGTAGAGGACTGTGTGTGTGATGTCTGTGTGGTCTGCTGTGCCACGTCTGTCAAGCATTGTGTTAGCCATTGCAGATGGTGTGGTGAGCAAGACAGACTTTTTTGTTTTGTTTTGGGTCCAGCTGTGGGGCCTGAGCTCTGGGCCTGGGCACTGTCCCTCAGCTCTTCAACTCAAGGCTAGCACTCTACCACTTGAGCCACAGCGCCACTTCTGGCTTTTTTCTTTTTGCTTATGTGGTGCTGAGGAATCAAACCCAGGGCCTCATGCATGCAAGGCAAGCTCTCTACCACTGAGCCACCTTCCCAGCCCCAAGACAGACTTTTCTCTCCGGGAATTTCCAGTTGGGTTGGGCTGAGGAGAGTAAGGTGAAGGGTGATTACTGATGGTAAGAAGTATGGCAGGGGAGGGATGAGCTGGGGACCCCTGAGCAGGAGGGTGCCCATGTGCACAGAGCAGAGGAAGCTGGAAATGTGTGTTCAGTGAGTGTGCCACAGGATGTGGGACAGTGAGCTGTTTCAATGTACAGCCCATTCTTGTTATTCACAACAGTTGTAGTTGTAGCCACTGAAATAGTGAATACCAAACCATCTTTCCTAAGAGAAATACAAGGCTAGATTCTTTAAAGCTTCTAGTCATATGCCATTAGCTGATTATATTACCTTTTCTTCCCCCTCCCTTTAAACTCAAAGCCTTGTGCTTGCTAGGCAGGTCCTCTACCATTTGAATTATGTCCCCAGCCATTTAAAAGTATTTTTCAAATGGGATCTCAGTTATGCTCAGGGCCTGCATGCTATCCCTGGGCTTTTGGCTCAAGACTGGCCATCTACCAGTGAACCACAGCTCTGCTTCTCCCTTTTTGCTGGTTAATTGGAGATAAGAGTCTCATGCATATTCCTGATGAGGCTGGCTTCAAACTGTGAGCCTCAGATCTCAGCTTCCTAGGATTATAAGCATGAGCCACTGGCTCCTGGCTTAAGACTATTTTTGTTTGTTTGTTTTACTGCTCTTTAGTGTGTCTGTAAATGACCCTTAGAGATTTTAGTGAGTAGACAAGTTTGCAATATGGAATCTGTATAGCAGTAGAATTGACTGTCTCTCTTTCAGGCTCCTATAAAGCCTCTGCTGTCTCCTTGCCCTTACTTTTTGTAGATAATCTGGGGCATTGGACACCTCCCTCATCTGATGAAATTGCACCGATGACAGATTTGTGGCAGCTGCTAATTTGCTCACAGAACATGGCACAGGCCTCTACAGGCAGTGACAGGCCAAGATGTTGCTCCTGTGCTGACCTTAAGCATCCTTCTATTGGCTGCTTAAAGAGGAGCTGAGGAAAAGGCCTCTAGGTCTGGCTCTGACCTTATCTAAATGGAACTGGGTCCTCCTTAGTTCTGATTTGTATCAGACTTATCCAGCTGGTGAAGGGAGGCATCTTTTAACAGGCTAGGCCTTTACCTATGAGCCTGAGATTCCAAGTTAAGAAAATAAATCCCACAGACATATTGATTCATCAGCTTTAACATATTCATCGAGTATTTATTGAGCATTTATTATGTGCTAGATGTACAGGGAGAAAACAGAAGTTCTGCTCTCCTAAAACAGAGGAGGAGGAAAGGATGAACAAGTACAATTCATGCTAGGTCTCACAGTGAGACATGCTAAGGAGAAAAACTTAGAATGGAAGCAGATTTGTGGATATCTGGGAGCAAAGAGAAGGAGGGGGATATCATGTGCCAGAAACATGTCTACAGAGAGTGGGCTGTAGAGTCACATAGGGAAAGAAATTCCAGCCACCTGGCCAGGCCAGTGCTGAGGGGGAAGGGTGGCAAGTGGCTGGGTCTGGCTAAGGCAGCGAAGGGACTGTGTACCAAGAACGTGTGTGTGTGTGTGTGTGTGTGTGTGTGATAGATTCTTCTGGGCCTGTGAAATGGGCAGGGGACTGGGGGAAGGAGGAGGGTTGTGTTACTGTGTTTGGCTCTTCTGGAGTACTCTACAGTTCTTTTTCAGCCTGCTCTCTTCCCTCGGGAGGCAGAGCAGTTAATTGGCAATGTTTATCATCTTTTCTCACTGTTCTTTCTGGGTAGTCTGCAGGGTGATTTGAAAAATCATGAGTTCCCCCATGTTGCATAAGGCTTGCACCCAGAACCTAGTTTTTGTCCTGCTCCAGAAACCAGGGGACACTTTCTCTTAACAAAATGGAAATGAAAATAGCAAGTGTGTACCAAGCTTGGGGAATCAGAGGTAGGACGTGGAGGGGAAGGAGGTCTTGGAAGCAGCCTAATCCCTCTCTCTAATGAATCCTTAACACAAGTCAAAAGAGAAAATGTCCTTTATTAAAGGGTAACATTGTCATAGCCACCACTGTCTCCCCTGAGGCCCTTCTGTGTACATGGCTATGGTGCACATCTAGATGGTCCCGGATGATTTTAGTGATGCATCGCAGAAAGTACTAGGGATGTACAGAAGTGATGAGTAACGGTTTCTTGAAGCTGAAAATTCTAGGCCTGGTGGCAGACTTTCCCAGGCTGGGCTGGGTGAGAGCCATCCTCTGTTCACAGAGAAGACCTAGTGACTGAGGTTTTCATGAGCCCCTCGCCTGGCTGAGCTTATGTGGGGGTGCCGGAGGCCATCATAGTGGATGGAACCTGAGCCACCACCTGCCCCTGCAGAGCTTGCCACCTGCTGGATTTAACAGAGTGAAGGTGCCAGGAGAGGGCCTCACAGGGCCCTTTGGGAGGTCACCGAGGCAGTGTTGGAATGGAAGGTTGAGGCCTGGAGAGCATGGATCAACTGAAGTGAGCATGCAGAGAGGCCTCAGCATGTCACAGGAAGCAAGCTAACAAAATGGCATCGCTTGTGGCTGGGGAATGATAGGAAGACAGTGTTCACGGGATGCTGTAGCATCATGATTGTAAAGACAACATGCTCCAAATCGCTTCTAAGCACCTTCTGGGAAACCCAAGCTGGAGCTGCTTTGACCTAGAGCTTGGCTATCAGAATGGGAGGATTCGGTGTCTAGTTGCAGGGAGGCCTGAGACCTGCTAGGGAGAGTCTCCAGTGGAGCCAGGCTGGCCACAGGTCTGGCAATGGCTCTGCTCTTCTCTATCAGGATCGGCTTTGACCTTTCTTTGTCAGAGAGATTGGTGCTAGGCAAGAGGCCAGAGAGAGGGCATGCACTGGCCTGGATTGGGCAAGATGGACTTTGCAATCACTTGATCAGCAGGGTTTTGTGCTACAGCCTGTCTCCTGGGGTGTGGACAGGAATTCCTTGCCCTGAGCCAGCCCTGCCTTATTAGGATTTTGCCTCATTAGATTTGCCTAGACATCCTAAGTACTCAATAGATGATAGAGCGGGTGAATTAGAACAGACTGACACTTCATCTTTGACCTTGAAGGAATTATGCAGTCTTCTCCCTTCAAGTTTCCTTATCCTCAGTGATGCTCATAAATAGTGTGGTTACCATTGTCTTGGCTTTGGGCGAGTTGAAGGCTGCAGTGTGTGGGGACTTGAGGATGGGGCTTGTATCTCTCCCAGAATGTCTTCTGTTTTGATCTCCTCCTATATTCTCTTTATTAATGCCAGCTAATAATAACGAACACCTACTATATGCCAGGCCCTGGGCATGTGTAAACTTATCCTCAGAATAGTTTTATGAGGTAGCTATTAATTGCTTCCATTTTGCAGACAACCAACTAAGACATAAAGACGTAAAGACTAAAAGTGTCAGTATAGTGCTGGTAGCTAGCACCTGTAACCCTAGGAACTCAGGAAGCTGATACCTGAAGCTTTGAAGCCAGCTTAGGCAGAAGAGTCTGTGAGACTCTTATCTCCAGTTAACCACCAAAAAGCCAGAAATGGAGGTGTGGTCAAGTGATAGATCACTAGTCTTGAGCAAAAAAACTGAAGGACTGTGCCCAGGCCCTGAGTTAAGCTCCAGTACCCTGCACACACGCGTGCGTGCACGCGCGCGTGCGTGCACACACACACACACACACAAAGGTGCAATTGTCAGGCAGGAGGATGGTGAGTGCAAAGCTAGCCTGGGCTACATAACAAGACCCTTCTTCAAAAATATCAACCCAAGCCAGGTGTAGTCACAGGCACCTATAATCCCAGCACTTAGGAGACTGAGACAGGAGCATTAAGAGTTTGAAGCAATCCTGGGCTGTATAGAAAGATGTTGTCTCAAACCCCAAGGAATACAGGTGTCTTTCTCTGAAGAACAGAGCTCTGGAATTATACTGACCTTCATGATGTTTTTAGGAGGGATTGCCTTAGGGACATTGTGGTAGTGGTAGAATGCAATCCTATGTACTACTTTCCTTCCCTATGCTTATGAAGGTACTGGCTCCTGGCAGTGTACGATTTTGCCCTGCAGGAGGACACTAGCGCTTTAAGAGTGACCTTTCACTGTAATAAGGGATGATATGGCAGTGTGGACAAATGGCCATGATCTAGTTAGTGGGAAAAATTAGGTAATAAAATGATGAAGTATACATAATTCAGCATCCAGGTCCTAAATTCAAGCCCCATACCAGCAGAAGTGTTGGTTCATAATGGTTTAGAATTTTACAAAAGTCTGTCACTGCATAATTTGTGAAGCATGACTGTAAAAAAATGTACCCTCAGATGTTACTGTGGTTATTGTTGTTGCTGAAAGTGTTGGTGATTTTATTTTTCATGTCTTGATGTTTGGGGAATTAGTTACAATGATTGTCTTTTATCATTTTTATAGACAAAGCAGTTTGGGTGGGGAATGAAGTCTATTATAAAAAGATGCTTTATGAGCCAAAGAAATGAATTCATATGGAAGGAATTTTCAGAACTATGAAGACTAGAAAAAGTTCAGCTTGAATGTTCCTCCTTGTGTTGAAGATACAACACCCCTGTCAGCAATTGGCTTGTTGGTGAATTACTGTTTGTTCAGCTTCCATTGTAGTAATTCATAGAGCAATGACTGACTGTGTGTTAGTGGCATTTTAGGATGATCTATAGCTGGGAGGTCTCATTTGTGTGCTTGGTTAAAAAAAAACCTGGGAAACAGTTCAAATAATACAGTTTAGATATTCAAAGTTAGTTGTTGTCTTTGGGCATTTGCATCATTTATAAATGGATGGATAGACTGTGCACATACAGGTTCAAGTCCTTTTTTTTTTTTTGCCAGTCCTGGGGCTTGAACTCAGAGCCTGGACACTGTCTGAGCTTCTTTTGCTCAAGGTTAGCACCCTATCACTTGAGCCACAATACCACTTCCGGCTTTTTCTGCTTATGTGATACTGAGGAATAGAACCCAGGGCTTCACGCATGCTAGGCAAGCACTTTACCACTAAACCACATTTCAAACCCAGGTTCAAGTCTTAACACAACCTCATTCACTATATGGTAGTAAAATGTTATTGTGTGAGCTGTTGTCTAAACACAGGAATGGCTATCTGGTACTGAAGTCTGCTTGGATTACCTTCAGAAAGTTGAATGTCAGTTGGGCACTGGCAGCTCATGCCTGTAATCCCAAGCTACTCAAGAAGCTGTGATCTGTTCAAAGTCAGCATAGGCAGGAAAGTCTTTTCCTTGTCAGCATTTATTGTAGGGACTTTTATTATAGTGTTGTATGCATGCTGGTTGAATAAGCATCTCTCATTCTCAGCCTTTGGCAGGCATCCCAGGTATCTCTTCTTTGTGGCTCTCTCTCTCTCTCTCTCTCTCTCTTTCTCTCTCTCTCTCTCTCTTTCTCTCACCCTCTCCCTCTCTCTCTCTCTGCAGTTCCTTAATCTGCCAGTCACCAGATGGGATCCCCAATAATAAAGGCCAGATGTTTGTTTTTGCAATGGATTTTAACCCAGTATTCTGCTAGGCAGCTCTTACAAGAGCCTGGTCAAAGCCCCTTTTATTTCCTCAAAGGATGATGATGAAAATTTTTTTATTCTACTCTTGCTTGAGGTTTCCTTTTCTATGTTTTGCTGGATTATCTAAGAGATATTAATGTTTGCACTGTCTAAAATGAATTGCTAAGCCAGGAGACAATGAAAGGAATATTCGCTGTTTATTATAAACCCTGGCAAAACCCACTTAATATAAACACTTTTATTGTCTGGCATCAAGCTCAACCTAAGCATGATGTATGGGGTTTGTTTGTCTTTATCCATCCACCCTTTCATGGCCAGAATGCTGAAGGATTCGTATTTGGTTTTGTTGATTGGAAATCCACAGATGGATGTGATTTTTGGTTTTGTGTTTGCTGCAAGAAGAGATAGAATAGAGGAGTTATCCTTCTTAGTTCTTTTCTCGTGTGTGTGTGTGTGTGTGTGTGCGTGCGTGCGTGCGTGTGTGTGTGTGTGTGTGTGTGTGTGTGTGTGTGTGTGTGTGTGTGTGTGTGTGTGTGTGTGTGTGTGTGTGTGTGTGTGTGTGTGTGTGTGTGTGTGTGTGTGTACTGGAGCTTGAACTTAGGATCTTGTCTTCTCCCTGGGTGTTTTTGTTCAAGATTGGTACTCTTATCACTTGACCCACACCTTCTGTCCCAGCTTGTTAAAATTTTCTTTTAATATTATATAGGTGATGTACAGAGGGGTTACAGTCACGTAAGTCAGGTAAAGAGTACATTTCTTTTTTTAATTTTTTGTCAGTCATGGGGTTTGAACTCAGGGTCTGGGTGCTGTCCCTGAACTTTTTTGATCAAGACTAGCACTTTACTACTTTGAACCATAGCACCACTTCCCTGGTGGTTAATTGCAGATAAGATTCTCACAGATTTTTCCTCAGGGAGTTGGCTTTGAACCACAATCCTCAGATCTCAGCCTCCTGTGTAGCTAGGATTACAGGTATGATCCACTGGTACGAGGAAAGAATACATTTCTTTCTGGACACCCCTTCCCTCCCCAGTTTTTCCCTCCTGTCCCTGCTCACAAGTTGTATAGTTCATTTTCAACATAGTGTCTAGTGAATATCACTTGCTACTTTTGTTTATCCTTTGTCTCTCCATTTCTGTGCCCCATCTTGCCCTTCCAAAGACAGATAAATGAATAAATTAGACAAAAGAAAAGACAGCAATAAAGAGGAAAAAAAACCCGTTTCCATTTCTTGAAGTTCATTTTGATAAAATATTATCTTATATGATCAGATGCACATAAGCATTGCACCTTGTGTTCCTCTCCTAAGAGTTTGGTCTTGTTGTGTGTGATTACCTAGAGTCTTGTAAAACGTATCATATCCCAGTGTACTTTATTAGATCTAGCCACTTCTAGCTTTTTGCCAGTTAACTGAAGATGAGTCTCATGGGCTTTGCTCAGGCTGGCTTTGAGTCACAATCCTCAGATTTCAACATCCTAAGTAGCTAGGATTACAGGTGTGAGCCACCAGCACCTAGCCCCTAATTCTTTGCTTTAGTTTTCTATTCCTTTGAGGCAGGGTCTCACTACATAGCCCAGATTAGCCTAAAACTCACAATCCTCCTCCCTTAGCCTCCTGAGTGCTAGAATTACAGAATGACACCCAGCTTCTTGTTTTGATTTCTGTCTAAACAAATTACTTCTATAGCATTAGCAGCTGTGGGCCACAGTTTGTGAGCCCAGGGTTTAGGGAGGATTAGTTGCTCAGCTGGGTAGACCGTGCTTGAAGAGACTTTGTAATTTCACTCAGGTGTCAGCTGGGACTGTGGTCATCTAAGGAGGGCAGTGATGTCCCTGTGCTTGATAGTTGTGATTGGCCTTTGACTGGGAGATTAGCTGACATTTTCTACCTGCCTGTGGTTGTGTGTGTGGCTTCTTCCAGAATGATAGTGTCAAGGTAGCCACATGGAAGCTTCATGGCTTTCTCATTCTGAGCCTTGGAACTTCAAAAGCAAGGTGTTTGTCATATTCCATTGACTGAAGCATGACAGGTCCAAATTAAAATTCTTCCTGATGGGAGCAGTACCAGAGAATTCTGAGCTGTGTTTGAAAATTGCTCTGCTCATGGCAATGTTGTAGAGATGGGTTTGAGATCTGAGGACATCAGCTTTCTCTTTTTCCTGCCTTTTCTGGGCAGACTTCATAAACAACCACTTTTCATAGTATGTTCTTCAGATACCTTAATGGTTAACCAGCCAGCAAACCAAGGACTTTGGTTAGCACTCCTAGTGATCTGAGATAAGCTAGCCACAGTAAAGCAAGAAAGAACAGTTCCTAGCAATGCTATAAGTCTTGCCATAGGGAATTCTTTGCTATTTCTTAAATTGTTGGGTTTTTTTCCCTGAAAAAAAAATAATAGTCACGTTAGTAATCTCAGCTACTCATTAGGCAGAAGCAGGAAAATCTGGGTCTAAGGCTACTTGCTTGATGCCCTCTCTGAAAAGAAACTAAAAGCAAAAGGGCTAGGAGACTGACTCAAGTGTTGTAGAGCTGGCCTAGCAAGTGTGGAGCCCTGAATTTAAATACCAGTACTGCCAAAAAGAAAAAAGAAATCCATACTTTAATACTGTGAAACTTGTAGTCCAAAAAGCATACAAGCCAGACACCAGTGTGGCATATGCCTGCAATTCTAACTACTTAGGAGGCTGAGATCCAGAGATTGGCAGTTTAAGGCCAGCCCTGGCAGAAAAGTCTACTAGACTCCATTTGCAAAATAACCAATAAAAAGCTGAGTTAATGGCATGGCTCAGTAGAATATTATCTGAGTAAGTAAGCCAGATAAGCACAAGGCCCAGAGTTGGGAAGAAGAAGAGAAAAGCATAGGAAAACTTTTTTTTTTTAAACTGGTAAACACTCATCTACATGGTATCTACTGGAGAAAAGCATGAAGTGTACAACTCGGGAAAGCCGGGTTTGAATTCTGCCTTTGACTCCTAAAAAGTCAATAGTCTTGACAACATGTTGGATGTGTTATTATTCTTCTTTTTTAGCTTTTCTGGGATTAAATGGTCTTTTCTCTAAAATACAATGTGCAATGCCAATCTTGCTAGGGTGGCTAAAGATTAAGTAATGTTATGTTTGTGAAATGCCTGCGATGCAGTTAATTAATTTCCATCCCACTCTTGGCATTTATTGGCTAATGACACCTACGTAAAATAACTAGTGAAAGCTTACTAGATGCTAAAATGTGCTAATGGTTTATATGGTTATCTTAGTAGCCTTTGATAATGTCAATGAGAAATGGAGGCACTGTGAGATTGTCAGTTCTCCTGGTTTACACAGCCAGTGAAGGTTGGAACAGGAGTTAAGTCCTGAAGCTCGTTTGTGTATGTGTTTGGGGGCATGGAGGAGGCATCTTTTGAGACCCCCCCCCCCATGGAGACTGACAAGATGAAAGCGTACTGGATTAGGGGTTAGGAGACTAGATTTTCAGTCTGCACCCTGATACCCAGTAGGTATATCCTTGGGGGAGCAACTTTCCCTCTGAGAGGTCAGTCACCTCATCTTTGAAGCGAGAGCTTCTAAACTAGATTTTTTGTTTTGCAATTTTTTTTCCAGCCCCAAGCTTATGAAAGCTATAGGACTTAAGATTGTGTAAAATAAGGACCTCATACTCTCATCCGGCTTTTCCTCTCAAGGCAGGTTGCTCTACCACTTGAGCCACAACTTCACTTCCATTTTTTTCCTGATTAATTTGAGAGAAGAGTACTTTTCTGCCTAGTTTGACTTTTAACTGTGATCCTCAGATCTCAGCCTCCTGAGTAGCTAGGATTATAGGCGTGAGCTTAGCTGGGACCTAGATTTTTTATTTGAATGTACAAAGAAGTTACAATTTTATCTGTCAGGTTATGTGTACAGTGCATCCTGATCAATGCCATTATTCTCCCTCATTTTCTTGCCCTCATCCCTACCCTCAAGTTTCATAGTTGAATTTCTATGTGAGACTTTTATTTTTATCTAACCACATGCTGAATGCATTATGAAGTCCTCCCACGATGGGCAAGACTCTGGTCAATCTATGTATGTCATAATCAACTTTAAACTTTATTTGTGTTGAAGCAATTCTTGGCTATACTATTTTAAGAAATTCTGAGCTGTTAGATGACAAATTCTACTAGGAGAAGTGACCATTTTTGACATTTTTGGCTCACTCTTCTGGGAGTGTCAGAGTTACAGCAGAGGACTTTGGCTCCTTTGCATCTTGTGCCTTCTTTTTCCCAGAGAGACTAGCTGCAGTCAGGAAGGAGATAACCAAAAAGCTAGCAGAAGAAGCAAGCCAGCCTGCTTGTCTGGAATGCCCTGGTGGTGGATGCAGCTTCCAGCAAAGGCTGTTGCTGGCTGTGCTCAGCTTTTCCAAAGCTGGCCTGTGAGCTGACCATGTTGCCTTGATTATGAAACACATTATAAAGTAGAGCTTATGTTTGTTTCCTAACAGCTTGGCTGGGGGTTGAAACACCATCCTGATGAATGTGCACATTGATTGTACAATCATCTGAAATCTAATGACTGAAACTGTGAAGAAAAAAAAATTACACTGAGCATTTCATATCTGTAATCCTAGCTACTCGGGGACTAAGATATGAAGATGATGGTTCAAAGCCAGAAAGTTCAAAGCAAAAAAGTTCATAAGACTGTTAAAAACAACAGAAGTAGAGGTGTGGCTCAAGTGGTAGGGCTCCAGCCTTGAGGAAAAAAGCCAAATGAGAGTGCAAAGCCCTGAGTGCAAGTCTAGTTCTGGCACATCTGTACATATGAAGTAAGTAACTAAAATGGATTTTGAGAAACTATATTACACCTCTTGGCAGAGACATGGAAACAGTGCTCAAGTTCAGAACAATGTGTTTAAGCAATGCTGCTGCCTCTAACTGAGACTCCTGAGGGTTTAGGAGCATGTGTATCCATGACTGAAAGAATCCTTGAGTCTCAGTTTCTGGCTGTGTTGGTGTGTGCACATAATGCTATTATGTCACTCACTTCCTCCAGGCCTGTAGGGCTGACGGCTGCACTGGGCAGCTTCGAGGCTGTTTGTGGGCTCTGGACCTTGGCTGGTGAGCTGCTATATCACTGATCACATGCATGTTAGCAGCCTGTACCTATGTAACCTCCCCTGAAAGTATGCTTTGAAAGTGTCTCTTTCCCAAATTAACAGACATTCTGCAAAATAACTGGCTCATTATTAACAACAACAGGATAGGCCATGAAGGACCAAAACTGAAGAACTTTTTCAGATTCAAGGACTCCAGAGAGAGAGAGAGAGAGAGAGAGAGAGAGAGAGAGAGAATAAATGTAATGTTGATGTGGGAAAATTTTTGTCCTTCATGATAAAGGACAGTGGGATTGTTGATGCTTTTGGAAAAAGTCACATATCCAATTAGATAGCCTCTTCTTCCTTAGAAAATATCTATCCATCATGTTCCCTTCAGTTTTTCCAAGTCTGAAATCAGTTTAAAAAGTTTCAAGTCCGGTGCTAGTGGCTCACTCCTGTAATCTTAGCTACTCAGTAGGCTTTAGGTTCTAAGGATCCTGGTTGAAAGCTAGCCTGGGCAGGAGAATCCATGAGACTTATCTCCAAGTAACCACCAGAAAACTGGAAGTGGCATTGTGGCTTAAAGTGGTAGAGTGCTAGTCTTGAGCAAAAGAGCTCAGGGACAGCACCCAGTTCAAGCCCCAAGACTGACAAAAAAAAAAGTTTCAGCTGAGGCAGGAGAATCATAAGTTTGAGACAAATCTGTTCTGGCTCCCATCTCTTCAGGAGCTAGGGCTGAGAGAAGAAAAACTAGTGGACAAAGCGGCAAAGATCCCTGCAAAGGAAGTTTCTAGGCCTGGGCCTATGCTGCCTAACACAGCAGCCTTCAGCCATGTGCAACTGTCTAAATTACAACTCAAGTGAATTAAAATTTTACGAAGTTGATTGCATCAGCCATGTTGAGTTCTTTTCACCACCTGTGGCTTCATGTTGAATGACAGCTCTAAACCAGGTCTTCCCTCGTAGACTGTTCTGTCAGACAATGTGGTATGCCCTTACCAGCTCTCCATGCAACCACTATTGAAGTGTGTGTGTGTGTGTGTGTGTGTCTGTGTGTGTGTGTGTGTGTGTGTGTGTGTGTTTGGGTGTCTGGGGTTTGAACACAGGGCCTTGTACTTGCTAAACAGTCAGTCTACTATTTCAACCACATACCGGACCAAAAAGTTTTAAAGTCACTAAAGATGATAAGCTTTTTCGTTAGCATAAATAATATATGAAAAATGACCATTTTCTTAAGTAAAGAATTTACTGGAAAGCAATTGTTTTTACATGAGAGTTTTAATTTTAACTTTTGTCAGTAGTGGGGCTTAAACTCATTGACACCTGACACTTAGCTTTTTTTTCCCCTAAGGCTGGCCCTCTACCACTTGGAGACTTCTGGTTTTTTGCTGGTTCATTGGGTATAAAAATCTCACAGGCTTTTCTATCTAGGATGGCTTTGAACCATGATCCTCAGATCTCAGCCTCCTGAGTAGCTAGGATTACAGGTGTGAGCCACCAGCGCCTGGCTGCTTTTATTTATTTATTTTTTTTTGACACAGAGGACAGCCTGGACTACATAGTAAGATTCTAAGTCCATATTCTCCTCCTCCTGAATACTGGTGTTACAGGAGTACACTATTATACACCCTGCCTTTTCAGTTTACAAGTCTCTTTAATGTCTGACTTACTAGAAGAGCCATTCCATTTCTTTTTTTCTTTATAAAGAGGCTATTTAATAAGCTCCCAGTTTGGAAGGGCAGAAGTCTCAGTAGCAAGGGCTGTATCACTTCATAGTGGAAGCCTGTGTGTGTCTCTGTGTTCCATTTCTGGCAATGCCACCTGTCATGAATGCCACCTGTCATGTCATTCTGGAAGACTCCAGGGGATGCTCATAAGAGGATAAAGATGACATAGGCAAATGAGTAGAATCTTTTTCTTTTATGAAAATGGAAACCCTGAAACTCCTCTCTCGTCCTCCCCCTCCAATGAATGGTTTCTGCAGACTCCTCTGAGATTCACTGGTGACTAACTGCACCTCCTACTGAAAGACTAAGTAGTATGCTTTGTCCAGTGTGGGGCAGTTACCTGCTATGTGACCTCAGGCCCAGAGAGCTGCATGCTGGGACAGTGCTTCCTGCTGAGCCTGTCCTGAAGGCACAGTGCCAGGTGCAACCATGCCTGCAACGTGTCTCTACAAAAACCCAAGTGGTTTATTTATAAATGACATTACCACGGCACCTTTGAAGCTTGTGTCATGTCAAATATGTAGGACAGTTATTTTTAAAAAGCCAACATCCCATCTTTATCTCCCTTGGTTCTGGGGCCCCCTCCACAAGGGGAAAGGCTGTCTATCCTTCTCAGGTTACAAGCTTGGATGAATGGATTGGCCCCCAGTGGACCCAGCCAGCGTGGTGTCAGGGCACCAGTGTCCAGGTGTGCTGGCTCCAAGCAGCTTGGTTTGGCTATCCTAAGCAATGCTGAGCAGTGCTGCTGACACAGTGACACATTCAGATAGGGAAGCTGGGCCTCGCCCAGCTATAGCAAATTACCCTGGGTCTGAGTCACCATGTGGGCGAGATCTGGTTTTCAGTGAGAACATCTGTGGCTTCATCCATGCACAGGGATCTAATTTAGAAATCCTTGGAGTGCAGATTTTTAAGTCAGTGAGGAAACAGCCCTGGGATGGCTTGTTTTCCTCTACCAGTAGAAGTCCCTGGCTGCTTCTGAGATGACTTGCCTGGAACTGCCCACCTTTGTGGGTCATTTCCTACCCCACCTTTCCTTGCAGGACACATCTGTAATGTAGGAGATAGAAGCATGATTAGGGACTCTGTGTGTGTGAGAGAGTGTATGTGTGAGAGTGTGAGTATGTGCAGTACTAGGGCTTGAGTTCATGATTACTCAGGAAGCTGAGATCTGAGGATTATAGCTCAAAGCCAGTCTGGTCAGGAAAGTCCGTGAGACTTTTCAGTACCCACCAGAAACCCAGAAGTGGAGTTGTGGCTCAAAGTGATAAAGCATTAGCATTGAGTGAAAGAGCTCAGGGACAGTGCCTGGGCCCTGAGTTCAAGTCCCATGATGACAAAATCCAAAGAGCAAAGATGATATTAGGAAGGGGTTAGTCATGACTTGGGAAATAGCAGTATAGAGATAGACTGTAGGATTCTGCTTGATGCAAAGCTCAAAGTAGCATGGGACCTGGTTATTTTTCCATTTCTCTTCCTTCCATTATCAGATTCTCCTCTCATGGTGCCAAGGTGGCTGCTATCTGCACCAGGCTTTCTAGCTTTCCTCCCAGCCACCTCAAGTGGGATAACATTCCTTTTGCTCACAGCTTCAGAAAAGCCCCACAATGAAGTCTCATTGATTCTGATGTGTGTCTCCACACCCCCAGTCGGGGAGGGAGGCTGGTTCTGATTCTCACTGTATGGTTTTAAACTGTGGCCTGTCATGCAAGGATTCAACTGTCCCCACTCTCCAGCATCCTTCAACTAGTTGACATTTTAAATGAACTCAGTAATTATCCCATTTATTGCTTAGGAATTATACTTTGAAATGTCACCAAAAAGTTAGCAAGACCCTGACTCAAAAAGAAAAAAAGAGACAAAATTCCAGTAGAGTGGCATCTTTTTTATTTGTCTTCTCTAAAGACAGTTTATGATACTTTAATGTATTTTAGATGATTGTAGAGGTAATTTTATTTACACTGTGTGAGTATTCACAGCTGAGCTGTGTAGTGAAATATGATTACTTTTCTGTTTGTAGACTGCAGTTTTCAATCATTTTTGATACAGGGGACATGGAAAGTATTTTGAGTTATACAATGGGAAAAACCCCAATTATGTAGGCCCAGGTTAAAAAGATTTGATTATGGCCAGGCACCGGTGGTTCTGAGCTACTCAGTAAGCTGATATCTGAAGATCACACTTTGAAGCCATCCCAGGAAGGAATGTTTGTGACACTCTTCTCTCCAATGAACTCCGTCCAAAAGCCAAAAGTGGTGTGGAGCATCAGTCTTAAGTGAAAAAGCTAAGGGTCAACACCTAGGCCCTGAGTTCAAGACCTAGTACTAGTACCAAAAAAGGGAATGAGGCTTGATTATGAGATGATTTAAGGCCAGAGTAAATGGAGAAGCAAAGAGAATAGGAGACCAAATCCCAGTGATGAAAAAGTAGAACGAGAATTTTTTTTTCTTTACTGGGAATTGAACTCAGGACCTTGAATTTACAAAGCACTTTACCACTGAAGCCACATTCCCAGTTCCTTCTTGCCTTGGATATTGTCAGTGATTGTCATACTGGTTTGGCCTAGGCTGTTATCATCTGGGATGACAGATGCTTTGGTACTTTGCCCAACCATTGTGCTTCCCCTGTAGCTATGCTTGGCCATTGAGATAGAGCCTCATGTACTTTTATGCATGGGCTGGCCAGTTCTGACCTTCCAAGTAGGTAGAATTACATGCAAGCTTGAGCCACCACACCTAGCTATAACAACAAACAACAAACAAAAAAAAGTTTGTACCAGGGTGTGCACTCAGGATTTCACATTATTGCTTAGCTTTTTTTGCTCAAGGCTGTTTCTCTGTCACTTGAGTCACACCTCTTCCAACTGTAATCAGGAAATCTTTTGCAAAGGAAGCATATAAGCAAAAAAAAAAATCACCTCCCTGACCTCCCCTGGTTCCCCTTTGTACATGAGATGAAGTTCAAATGCCTTCACGTGGCACATGTGCTTTCTTTGTTCCAGCCCCTGGTAGGCCTCCCACATGTCATACTCGTGCTGTTGGACTTCCCCATCAGGTGAAATTTGCTTTTACTCAAGACCTGGCCTGGTGGCACTGTCTTTGGGTGATTTCCCAGTCACTTGCCTGTGACACACCACATGTCAGTTTACTCTTTGAGTTTAAATTTTAGGTTGTCATTTCCCAAGTTTGTGGCCCTGGGCAAACTACTGAGGTTCTTTGTACCTTAGTTTACTCCTTTGTAAGATGTGGATAACAACCACAACATGTCCTAAGATAGATGTTAGTGGTTATACAAGTTGCCAGGGCCAAAGCATTTGTGCCTGCCATGTAGTAAATTGTCAACCTGTGCTCAGCATCCCTTTTTCCCTATGAAGCCAAACTTGGTGGATTGAATATACCCAGAACAGCTCTTGGCCAATCAAATGTCTCCAGGGACTGAGCAGTAAACCAAAACAAAAGCATCAGGTGTGTAATATAGATACAAGCACAGTGGGTAGGTTATATTCTATTCCACTTCTGGCTCATGTTTACCAGGTAAGATCAACTGATTTTTTTTTTTTGTCTTTCAACCTCTGGGCCTGGGCACTGCCCCTCAGCTCTTCAGCTCAAGGCTAGCTCTCTACCACTGGAGATACAGTGCTCCTTCTGGTTTTCTGGTGATTAATTGGAGATAAGAGTCTCATAGACTTTCCTGCCTGGGCTAGCTTTGAATTGCAATCCTCAGATCTCAGCCTCCTGAGTAGTAAGGATTACAGGCGTGAGCCACTGGCACCCAGCCTGATTGTTTTTTAGTGAAAAATTTGAGAATTACCTTGGTATTGCTGGGCGCCAGTGGGTCACACCTGTAATTCAGCTATTCAGGCTGAGATTTAAGGATCACAGTTCAAAGCCAGTCCAGGCAGGAAAGCCCATGAGACTCTTAACTCCAATAAACCACTCAGAAAACCGGAAGTGACACAGTGGCTCAAATGGTAGAACACTAGCCTTGAGCTGAAGAGCTGAGGGACAGTGTTCAGGCTCAGAGTTCAAGATCCATGATCGGAAAAAAAAAATTACCTTGGTGCTTGTATATTTTTGTGTGAGCATGTACTAGTATTAGGACTTAAACTTGAGTCCTTGCTTAGATTTTCTACTCGAGGCTGGCACTCTACCATTTGAGCCATGCCTCCAGTCTCAGTTTTTTGCTGGGTTTTTAAAGATGAATCTCTCAGACGTGTCTGCCAAGACTGGCTTCAAACTATGATCTTTAGCTCTCAGCCTCTGAAGTAGCTAGGATTGTAAGTGTGAGCTACCAGTGTCCAGCTTAAAAATTAATTTTTTATAACATTTACTACACAGTGTATTAGCCAGATGTTCTAAGTCTCTTGGCCCATAGGCAGTGCTTTGGGAGCAGGTTATTTTACAAGTGGTCCTAGGGGAGGATGCTGTTCAGGACTGAGAGGTAACTGTAAGGACTCAAGTCAGATGCACAAGTGCAGCTGACAAAGCAACTGTCTTTGAAGTTTGATGTTATTATGTCCATCTTGTCAGCCACCCTGCCTCATGGAGACTCCCCACCCACCCAGTGTTTTTTAATGGGTCACAGGAGAAAAATGGTTATCAGTGGCTTTTATTTTTTATTTTATTTTATTTATTTATATTTTGTTGGTTGTGGGGCCTGAACTCTGGGCCTGGGTGCTGTCCCTCAGCTCTTCAGCTAAAGGCTAGCACTCTACCACTTGAACCACAGTGCCACTTCCAGCTTTTTCTGCTTATGTGCTGAGGAATCGAACCCAGGGCCTCATGCATGCGAGGCAAGCACTCTACCACTGAGCCACCTTCCCAGCCCTATCAGTGGCTTTTCATGGATCACAAAGGAAACGTCATATGCAATTATTGAGCATAAACTGTGGGCCTGGATGGAACTATTAGGGGTTTTACATTTGTGTTCTCCTTTTTTTCTCATAACCCTCCCTATGAGATGAAAAGTAAGAATTTCATAGATAATAACCAATGGTGCATAGGCTTCCACAGAAAGAGATTTAACTGTGGTTGACTCTGTGTCTCACATTGAAATCCTGGGCCTTGACAACATGCTGCTTCCCTGTTCCAAGAAGCCAAGCCTGGCAGAAGTTGTGTGGGACTTTCTTGTTCCCTGGAGTACCTCAAGATATCCAGCCCTTCCCTGGAGGCCCCGTGTCCTCTGTTCTCTGCCTTCAGAAGCTTTAGCAGATGATTCCAGGCCTGGCTGATGAGAGAAGGCTGAGAACATCAAGATAATGACAAACACAGGATGGGGGAAAATCTGAATCAGAAATGGGATTTGGGGTCAGAGCAGAGTGAAGACTCGTATGGGAAGCTGAGGCTGTATCCTCACATCCTGAATACCATGTTCAAGCCTTTCTAGCAAGCCTTTCCATGGCTTGAGATGACAGGGGATGGATTAGAAGAGCTGACCAGAGCCATTTTTATCCCTCTGACCCTCCCCTACATGTAGAAACATAGACTGTTCAATAGTTCATTATAGGGAAGGTCCTTCCAGCCTCTGGGAGAAACGTCTCCCCAGCAAGTGGCTGTTTAGTCTCAGGGAATCGTCTTGGCTTGTGACTATGTGTTCTCCTTTCCCCAAATCACCCCACCCACATGTGGCTCCACCATGCAAGTGAACAGGAGAGAAAAGAAAGGGAAAGCTGGGTCTTGGGATCTGAGAAATACCAACTCAATTCCCCAAACCAGGAACTATATTTCTTCATTTTTATTCTTCCTTATATCTCATGGACCTGGTTTCTGGGTTTTTTTGAGGGAGGCGGGGGTGTCATCCTGGAGCTTGAACTCAGGGCCTTGGTGCTACCTCTGAGCTTTTGTGCTCAAGGCTAATGCTCTACCACTTGAGCCACAGCTCCACTTCTGGCTTTTTTTTGGAGGGGGGGGTGGCTTAATTGGAGATAAGAGTCTCATGGACTCTTCCTACCTGGCCTGACTTTGAACAGCAATCCTCAGACCTCAGCTCCTGAGTAACTAAGCACCATGTACTTTCTAGACCTTTGCTAGTAGCTGTTTCCAGGATTGGTGGCCACCCTTATCTCTTGACATTCTCCACATTCCAGACCTCTGGCTCCCTTAGATTCTTGAAAACACAAGCCATTTATCCTGCCTGAACTAGGGCTCTGCTGCCTGCTGGGGACATGAATTTTCTCTCAGTCCCAGGTCCCCCACATGTGTCAGTAGCTACTGGTCTGGAGATTTTGTACCTCTCTCCATTAGTGGCTCTGGCAAGGTTTTCTGCAGCTGGGTTCCATGGTACATGCTGTTGCCATGGAGGCATTGGCATTTCTAGACTGGGTGGTAATGTACTGAGGGAAGAACATGCTGAAGGCCCAGAACAGGGTCTGATGTGCATCAGTACATGCAGGCATGCATGAGTACATGCAATAAACTTGCAGTCAGTGTTAATGACTGATGAATCATGTAGTCAAGGGCTTTGTGGGAAATGGCACAGTGGACTTAATGTGGACTGAAGCTATCACAAGTGGCCAGACTGGATGATCTTCCTCTGAAGACCTGGACAGAGGTGTGTTTGTGTGTGTGTGTGTGTGTGTATACCCATAAGCGTGTGTGCGCATGCACATGCGTGCATATCCCAGTACTGGGGCTTGAACTCAGGACCTTGAACTTTTTGCTTTGCTTTTTTCTGGTTAGTTGGAGATGAGTGCCTCATGGATGTTTTTGCTTGGGGTCATTTCAAATGATGATCCTCAGATCTCAGCCTCCTGAGTAGCTAGAACTACAGGCATGAGCCACCAGCACCTGGCAGACAGAACTTTTTAATGTATGCAGTTCTGTTCAGCATAGTTGCCTGGCCACATTAGTTTTTATTCATTTACTTTTTTGAAGTCCTGGGGGTTGAACTCAATGTATGGTGCCCGATTGGCTAGTGTTCCATCACTTGAACCATACTTGGTTCTTTTGCTATTTGTTTTTATCTCTCTTTTTAAAAATATAATTTTATTATTAAGGTATTATACAGAGTGGTTACCATTTCACAATTCAGGTAATGTGTACATTTCTCTTTGGACAATGTCACCCTGTCCTTCACTTTCCCCCACTTTCCCCTTCCCATCCCTGCCCACAAGTTGCATAGTTCACTTTCCACATAGTGTAGACTGAATACCATGATTGCATTTGTTTGCCCTTCCTCCTTTGCACCCTCTCCTTTCTTCTTCCCCAAGAAGCAGAAAAAGAAAAAGGGTAGGGGGAGCACTACCACCAGCAGCAAAATAAATAACTTGTGTTTCCCTTTCCAGGAATTCATTTCAATAAATAGTAGTTTACATGTTCAGAAGATTATGCCTTTGGGTTCCTCCCCTAAGGGTATCCTTTGGTCTCACTGTGTGAATGCCTAGAGTCCTGTATAATTTACCATGCCCTGGTGTATTTTAGATCTAGCTTCTGAATAGGAGAGAAATATTCGTCGTCACTTTTTGAGCTTGGCCTACCTCACATAACATGATTTGTTCTAGGTCCATCCATTCCCCTGCAGATGACATTATTCTTTCTAATGGATGAGTAAAATTCCACTGTGTATCCCTTGCACCACATTTTATTGATCTACTCATCTACTCTAGGGTATCTGGGCTGTTTCTAGAACCAGTACAGCAGTGAATATGGATGCACAAATGTCTTCACTGTCTCCTGATTTGTAACATTCTGGGTAGATGCCCAAGAATGGTATGGCTAGGTTGTAGGGAAGTTCTATGTTTAGTTTTTTGAGGAACTGCCAGACTTCCTGCAAGAGTGGTTGTACTAGTTTAGTCTTACCAACAGTACAATGGGATTCCTTTATCCTAACATCCCATCCAAGCATATGTTGTTGTTAGATTGGCCACTATCAAGAATACAAATTGGGATGAGATGGAATCTCAAAATGTTTTGATTTGCATTTCCTTTATGGCCAGTGTTGTTGAGCATTTCCTTATGTGTTTGCTTGCCATTTTCTTCTTCCAACAAGATGCTCTTAAGCTCCATTGCCCATTTGTTGATTTGATAGTTTTGGAGGGGGTTTGCTTTTTGAGTCCTTTGGATGTTAGTCAGATGTCTTGCTGGTAAAGATCTTCTCCCAATCTGTTGGCTGTCTTTCTAGTTTAGTAACTATGTCCCTCACTGTGCAGAAACTTTTTATTTTGTGTAATCCTATTTGTCAAGTTTTTTTTTTTTTCTTTTAAGACTAACTGCCCTGGGCTGTCCTAGGAACATGATCCTCCTATCTCCAATTCACCCAAGTGTGTACCTCCATGCCTGGCCACATTAATTATTAATGTAAATAAACCTCAAGTAAATTGCAAACTCATTTCCTCAGTCACCCCAGCCAGTCTAAGGGCTCCATATGTGTTGGTGGTCATCCTAACAGTGTAGGTTCTAGATCATTGTCACTGCAAGAGAAAGTTCTTTGCATGGTGCCAGTGTAGACACTGTCTTGTAAGGCATTGATGAGGGTATCTGCTTGCTGGATAGAGTCCCTCCAGTGTTTGAAGCCAGTGTTGGCAGTGTCCTTTTTGTGCCTGAGCTGTATCTCCTCTATGGCCCCTGGCTGCAGGATGCCCGTCAGAAGTTCCGCTCTGTTCTGGTGGAGGCCACAGTGAAACTGGATGAGTTGGTGAAGAAAATCGGCAAAGCTGTGGAGGACTCCAAGCCCTACTGGGAGGCACGGAAGGTGGCGAGGCAGGTAAGAGTCCTTCAGACCCAACTGCACTGTGGGGGCCCTTGATGGTTTCCATATCTCCCATGGGGTCAGGACAAGTCATTCTGTGTGATGTGAAGTAGTCCTGACCATGTACATGGTTGCCCTTGAAGTCCTCTCCTTCCTACCTGCTTCTTTTCAGCTCATGACACTATTAACAGTGTATGAGTTGGCATTTGACCCTGCAAGTGGGTGTCACCTTGCCATCCCCTGAACTGGGCAGCAGTGGGGATGTGTGACTGTGTCCTCCTTCCCTAGTGACAGCCTGGGAGGCAGGAAGAACACTGACACTGACTGGCTTTTTGTCCAGAGGAACAGAGACAAGAAAGAGAGAGAGAGAGAGAGAGAGAGAGAGAGAGAGAGAGAGAGAGGAGAGAGAGAGTGTGTGTGTGAATTGGAGAGTTACACTCAGGTGATTGCTGGGGGGCTGTGTGGAAGTTAGCTCCAGTTTCCAAATGTAGTAGTACTGAGTAGTATTTGTGTAATGTGTTGTTACCTCCCAGCCGCTGAAAGCCAGGTTTTGTGACCACAGAAGGAAACAAGTCCCCAACAGTTACAGTGCCTGTTGAGTACCAGGCCCTGGTCTGTGGCCTTTTCACATATATTAGCTCATTTAGATTGCTGCTGCTTTTTTTTAGTGGTCCTGGGGCTTGAAGTCTGGACCTGGGCACTATTCTTGAGCTACTTTTCACTTAAGGCTGGCTCTCTACCACTTGAGCTACGTACAGTTCCACTTTGGATTTTTTCTGTGATTAATTGGAGATGAGAGTCTCACAAACTTTTCTGCTCAGGCTGGCTTTGAATCATGATCCTCAGATCTCAGCCTCCTGAGTAGCTAGGATTACAGGCATGAGCCACTAGTGCCCAACTGCTGCTGCTTTTTATGCTATTACTGGGGCTTGAACTTAGGGCCTGGGTGCTTTGCTTTTTTTTCACTTAAGGCTACGGCTCTGCTACTGAGCCACAGCTCCATTCTAGATTTCAGTGGTTCATTGGAGATAAGATAATAGGAAAGATACTAGAAAAGCATGGACTTTTCCTGCCCAGGCTGGCTTTGAACCTTGATCCTCAGATCTCAGCTTCCTGAGTAGTTAAGATTGCAAGCATGAGTCACTGGGTACCCAGCTCACTTAGGCTTCTGTCAGTGTCTCTTCAGCATGAATCATCAACCCTGTGATGTGTCTTAGGATAAGAACTCAGATTTCTCCCAAAGATCTAAGGAGTTGGTTCAAAGGAGAGCCCAGTAACAGTGGCCAGGTGTCACCCTCCTGGGTGCTTATTATGTGATTGAAGATGATGCTTCCAGGGGCTTCCCTGTGTGAGGAAATATTTAGGGAGCAACCACAAAAGTAGTATTAGTGTCTGCCATGTATGTGCATCATATGTTTTGAGCACCAAGAAGATACCAGTAGAGTGAGAAACGAAACCCTGGAAATCTAGGAACAACTTAAGATCAGATTCTTAGAGGATGGAAGGCTAAGATTTAATAGTTCCCTTCTATACCCTTGTCACCAAAATGTTATAGTGACTGATGGCTCAGCCTGGGCAGAGAGGTCCTTGAGACTCTTGTCTCTAATTACCCAACAAAAAGCCGGAAGTGTGGCTCAAGTAGTAGACCACCATCCTTGAGTGGAAAAAGTCAAGTTGAGAGTGTGAGGACCTAGGTTGAAGCTCCAGTACTGGCACATACAAAAACATCTTCCAAGGACTCCTTGCTGATTTGGCAGTCCTACTGAGATCCCATCTTTGTGTTTAGGGTTTGCGCTCTGAGCCTGGAGCTGAGGTTCAGGTCTCAGCTATGAGAGACCCTTCTTCCTTCCCGTCTGGTCTCCAGCAAGCTGCAAGCAGCTCCCTTTCACCAACTCCGGACCTCACCCAGCCTCAGCCGTTGGAAGGAGAAGAAACCCTCTGAGATTGGCTTTCATGCCCCATAGCTTCCAGAACCTTGAGGTGTGCTGCCCTTCCCTCCAGGGGGTCCATGTTGCATAGTCTTTAGGGTTCTCCTGCACCACCATGGATATGTTTTGCATACTGTTTCTCACTGTCTCCTACTGTTGTTCAGTTTGAGGAGAAATTTCTGATAGTTCAAAACATTGAATAATACCAAAGAGATTGTAATTCTGGGTCCTTTTTTTTAAAAAAAAACACAAAACAATAATAACAAACAAACCAACAGTACTAAGGCTTGAACGCAGGGCCTAGGCCCTGACCTTTAGCTTTTTTCACTCAGGTCTGGCACTCTGCCACTTGAGCCACAGCTCCACTTTCAAATTTTTGGAGGTTAATTGGACACAGGAGTTTCATGGACTTTTCTGGCCTGGCTGGCTTAAAACTGTGATCTTTAGATCTCAGCCTCCTGAGTAGCTAGGATTACAGGCATGAGCCATAAACTCTCAGCCTCTCTTCGGAGTCTTTTGTAACACTTGCGTTTATTGTCCATTGATTCTTCTTAGCCCATAAATATCTATACAGACTTAAGTATTGCTACTCCTTAAACCTGAAATGCTCCAAAATCAAACCATTATTTTTGCTGTTGGTGGTGGTCATGGGGCTAGAACCCAGGGCCTAGGTGATGCTGTTTAGTTTTTCTGCTCAAACCTATCACTCTACCACTTTGCTCCACAGCTCCACTTCTGGTTTTCTGATAGAGATAAAAGTCTCATGGCCTTTCCTACCTAGGCTGGCTTTGAACCACGATCCTCATATCTCAGCCTCCTGAATAACGAAGATTACAGGTGTGCGCCACCAGCACCCGGCCAAAATCCAGAACTTTTGAGTGCCAAGGTGATGGCACAAGTGGAAAACTGTATACCAAAAACACTTAGGAATTTTTTTGGCATAGAATTTCCTTTAGTCTGTGTATTAAGTATCCAAACAAGCTATATGCAAATACAAAAAAAAAAATGAAATGCTTCTGGGCCCAAGGATTTTGCACAAGGGATATTCACCCTGTGAACAGGCCCTGGAGAAGCGGGATCTAGAAACAGGTCTGTCAGGGAATCTTCTGAGGGTTAAGGTAATGGCTTTCCCTACTGACATTTTCTTGCCTGGTATCTGAACTCTGATTTGGTAGAGATGACCTTGAGGTGGCCCTCTGGTTCAGATCCATGGTCCCAGTTGATGAATTGTATCCTGCTTTGGCAGTGCTGATGTCAAGCCTGCTGCTACCTCAGGACCTTTGAACTTGCTGTTCCTTCTTTGAGACATTATCATAATCCTGATATTTTCATGGCCCAGTTTCTGTCCAAAAGTCATTTTATCCATGAGACCTTCTAGAGTAAACATATTTAAGATGGAAATTCCCAGTCGCTGTCTCTGCCACCTCCAGCCTCCATTCCCTGACTTGCTTTTCCTGTGTTGAGCTGCTCACCATCTGGCTTGTTAGTTGATGTGTTTGCAACGAATCAAATTTGCTGGAAAAGATTTCACCTGTTTGGTTCATGACTTGTTTGCAATGCCACATCTAGGAGGCATTCAAGTAGCTAATAAAAGAAGAGACAAACAAGTGAACGATAGGACTAAGGGCCACTGGCAGATCACTCACCCTTTGTTACCTCCCTACACGTGGGGAAGACGTGAGGCTTAATCTTCCTGCGTTTTTTCAGTGTTGTGTGTCTGTGTGTGTGTCTATCTTTCTGTGTGAGTATGTTAGATCTGTGTCTATGTGCTAGTACTAGATCTTAAACTCAAGGCCAGGTTCAAGTGCTTAGTGTTCAAGTTGTAGTGTTTTTGTTTTCAAAACTGGTGCTCTACCGCTGGAGCCACAGCTTCCCATTCAACTTTTTGTTGGTTAATTAGAGGTTAATCTCTAATTAATCTCAGAGACTTTTCTACTTGTGCTGGCTTCACACTGCAGTCCTCAGATCTCACCCTCTGGAGTAGCAATTGTAGGTGTGAACCATCAGCACCCAACATCCCTCCAACTTCTGTCTTGCCTCATAGCTAAGCAGGCAGAGAGTGGGAAGACAGGCACAGTTCAGCTTTGTCTGCTTTTGGGTTCATCCAGTTGCATATAGTGCCATGAATCTCAGAGTAGATTTCATACTTGCCCCTGCTTTTCTATACCCAAATCCTCTTTGATGGGAAAGAGGGTTGGAAGGAACTGGGTTGGGAGACTGAGTCTGTTGGGCAGAGGACATGGCATCTCTCCCTCCTCTCATCTTTCCTCTTGTCCAGAGGACAATATGCATGAAAGATAATTACCGAGTCCTTTGTGCAGTCACAGATGCCCAGGTCCTCAGGATGACTGGCATTGAAGGGAATGAGTCCTAGGTTTGTACCTGCACAGCCTCCATGACCTGCTCCCTGCTTGTTGGTGTGGAAGGAAGGAGGAGAAGGATCAGAGTGGACCCTGCTTGCAGCCTCCAGGGACCTCGTTGGTCTCTGGCCAAGGAACTGGAAGATTGCTCAGGCTGAAGCGGGCACGGATACTACATTTCATCTCTGTGGATGGTGGGTCACCTGGGCTTGGGGCCAGATGGCACAAGTGTTTGCTGACCTTCCTGAAGGTGCCTGGGGCAGTGTCCACCTCCTGCTGCTGCCAAGGGGGCTTCCTGTTTTCTTCCTCTGCCGTGTTCCTACCCACCCCTTCCTTTTCATATTTATAAACCCTCTGACAGCCCATCGAGGATGGTGCCAGAGTCCTGCAAGCAGTTCCTTTAAGGGCATCTTTCTTGTCCTTATCCTCCAAATACTGACAGTCAAGGGACCCATATGGCTCTTATAACTTACTTAGATGAGCTAATGTGTCTTCCAGTGGAACCCTTCCTTATATGAGCCTCGATTTAGCCTCCCTTCAGAAAATTAGGATTTATGGTGGAAAATGTAGAAAATGGATGAAAAATTAAAAATTAAAAAAAACAAATACCTCCAGTTCTTTCTGTTACATGTGGTGTGTATCACACAATTCCTACTGGAATTGTGGTTTTATACATCTGAAGTGGCAGCATCTCAACTGAGCATGAGCACTTCTGGCTGTTGGGTGGTTAATTGGGGATAAGAGTCTCACAGTCTTCAGACTTTTCCTGCTTGGCCTGCCTTTGAACTGTGATCCTCCGATCTCAGGCTTCCAAGTATCTAGGATTATAGGTGTGAGCCACCAGCACCTGGGTTATCAACCTTATTTTTAACCAGTTGGAATGTGTCAGAAGACAGAGGGGTTCATTGCAAACCAAAATACTCGCAGTATGATATCATGCCATGTCCTTTTGCAAAGTAGAGAAGTAGGAATATATTTGCAATTTGCAGAATGGCTGGGCTAGAGGACAGTTAGCAAAGTTTGGCTTCTGGAGCAGCCAGCTTGGCTTCCCACCTAAGAGCTGAGGGACCTTTGGCAAGTCACCTAATGTCTGAGCCTCAGTTTCCTCAAAAAATAGTTATGTATCCCTTAGCTCAAACTGCCTTGTAATTTAGTGGTTTATGAAACAGTTTAGTTTAGTTAGCTGAGCAGTTTTTCTGATCTCATGCATATCTTGTTTTGTGCATACACAGTCAGTTGGCAGATTGGGTGGGGGCCGGCTCACCTTGGATGGCCTTGTGTTGGTTGATTGACAAGCGGTGGGGGGGGGGAGCAGGGGCAACTGAGCCAGTTATATGTCACATCCAGCAGGCTAGCCTGGCCCTTTTCCTGCGATTCCAGGAAAGGAAAAGTCATGCCCTTCTGCTTGTTTCCACCCTTCTCAACTGATAGCTGGGTGTGGTGGTATACATCTGTCCTCCTAGGAGGCTGAGACTGGGAGGGTTATGGCTCCAGGTTAGCACCTGGCACAAATAGGCTGTGAGACCCCATCTTGGTGAGAAGAGCTAGGCATGGTAGTACACTCCTGACAGCTACGATGAAAAGCCAAATATAGGCAGCCAAAAAAACCTGCCTGGGCAGAATGTAAGAACCCATCTCAAAAATAACCAATAGAAAAAAAGGGCTAGAGGCATGGCTCAGCAGTATAGCACCTTCTAGCCAGGGTGAGGTCTCAGTTCAAAACTTCAGTAATGTCAGATAGAGTATTCCAGATAAATTTTTCTATTAAATATTGAATATAGTGAGTCTGCTGCCTTAAAAAAAGGCTAGGTCTCACACCTGTAATCTTAGCCACTTGAGAAGTAGAGATCAGTAGGATCAATGATTAGGGCCAATTCTGGACAAAAAGACCCCATTTTAACAAAGAAATCAGTCATGGTAGTTTATGCCTATTATTCAGGAGGTAGAGGTAGGAAGATCCTATTCTAAGGCTAACCCAAGTAATAAGCTCTAGACTCCATTTGAAAAGTAGCTGTAGTAGCCTGCCTACCAAGTATAAGGACTTGACTTCACATCCCAGTACTGAGGAAAAAGAAAAACTCAAGGATAGAGAAAGATGCAAACCTCTGCTGGCCAGGATGTGTGTGTAAGATGTAGAGATAGTGGGGGTAGATTAGTGACCCCAGGCAGCCTGAGTACTGAGAAGCTTATGCAGAAAAGGAAAATAAGTTGGAAGGAGCAGCCTGGTCCAAAGCCCTCTTTGCCAGCCCATAGGGCCAGTGTGATGGGCCCTGAACAGATGGAGTCCTGCTTCCAGGGAAATGAAGCACCAAGCCTTCATAGCTCTTACATTAATTCCCAGAGGAAGGAGTGCTGCAGCCTGCCTTTGCTCAGAGATTCTGGACCCTTCTTGAGTAGAGAATGAGAGGTGAGGTTCAGCCAAAGTGAGATATAAACTCAGAAGCATGGCCCACAGAAGTTCATACCTTCTTGGCCCCACAGCTATTGACTACTAAGTTCCAGACACCATTTCAGTCACTTTCATATTATACCAAGAACCAAACACAGGTCTTGTCCTTATGGAACTGACATTCTTTCTTGGGAAAAGATAGAGGATGGAGAGCAAAAGCAAGATCTGTTCATCTGAATAGCATGTGTGTGCATGTGCCTGTGCATGCACACTTCTCCACTTTGAGCCTAAGACCATGGAGGACTGAGTGGGGGGGGGGGGGAACATGCTGCATCTCAGCATTTCCTAAGTATCTCTCCTTTGTCCTGCTATTGTGGAGCACAGGCTGTGGTCTGCATTCTCCAGGTCCCCATCTGCACAAGAAACAAGGTGGCATTATTCATGACAGACGCACAGACATCTGATTCTTTTTTGTTTCTTTTGATACAATATCCTTCTGTATAGCCCCAGGTTGGCCTCAATTTATAAGCCTCTTGCCTCAGTTTCTAAATACTTAAATTACTAGCATGGTAAGTACCACTATCCTAGGCAGCTGGTTCTCATTCATAGTAGCCACATGACTGTTGTTGAATTATCCAGTATTGGGGGCAATTACTCATTGGGGTATTGTAGGGTCTGTTGTAAATCATCCTAGAAGCCACAGTTTAAAATATAGAATATTGGAGTCTTTATTATACAGTTAACAGGCCGCCAATTGTTACAAAGGTCTTGCAGGTAATACACATAAATACACGTAAATACACATAACACAGCTAGGAAACATGCTAAAGAGGAAAGAAATAAAAAACAATGCCAACCAATTCAGCTCCAATGGAGAGCTGAATTGGGACTCCATGATGACTGGAGATGAGCCAGGACACAGGACATGATCACGGAGACACACGTGGCATGGAGTCCTGGCAGCTAGGCTGGTCCAGGCCTAAATAGGTCGGCATAGATCCTCAGGAAATTCCCAGTCCCAGGCACTAGACTGACAGATTCAGTAACCTATCAGCCAAGTGCCTGCCCCTGCCTCCAGAGGTCCGGGTATGTGATGGGGCAGGGGAGGCGGGGTGATTCCTTCCCCCAGCATGAAGACAAGATACCAGACCCTACCATCCACCATGTGGCCAATATGGTACTGGCCAGACTTGACTCCCTTACTTCAGGTCTAGCCCTGAGAGACTTTTATATTTTATATTTTTATTCTTTTGTGCCACTATTGGGGCTTGAACTCAGGGCCTGGCATTGTCTCTTTTTGCTCAGAGCTAGTACTCAGGTCTCAGCGAGACCTGGGAACATGTGTCTGATAGGCAGAAAGTGGACTACACCACTTTGTATGGACAAAGTTTATTAAACATATGCTTATATGCAGTATATGGGCATAGAAAGTAAATCTGCAGTCACAGGGCAGTCATGGGACAGAAAGTTAACCTTAAACAGTTTTCCAGGAACACAGTTTCCTTTAGTTAGTGAGCAGGAAGAGTTAATTGTTGTCAGCAAAGGTGAAGCAGTTTCATGTGATCAAAACTTATAAAGAGAAAGCAAGGTGCAGGTGGGCTCCATTAGAAACACAAAAGGGCATAATGAGGCTTTGTTCTACAGAGTTATTTGGAGGAGCTCGAAGGGCACTTTCCCCACGTCCTCCCAAGGTTATGGCCGGGCATCCAGACCTTCGTCCAGATAGGGAAAGAGCTCCTTCCTTCCATCATGGAGGCTGCTGCTGGGTAACCCAACCTTTGCCAAGATTATGGAGTTTTCTCCTCATTCACTAGCATACATAAACCTCACACAGCACCCGGATTCTCAGGCGGAGTCACGCCGAGTCTGTGTCTCCAACACTACGACACAGCTCCACTTCTGGCTTTTTGGTAGTTAATTGGAAATAAAGTCTCATAGCTTTCCTGTCCAGGCTAAGATCCTTAGATCTTGGCTCCTGCGTAGGATTACAGTTATGAGCCACTGGTGCCCCACTGTTTCTGTGTAAAGACACCACAAGATATGTATATATTTTATAAATATATTATTGCAAATAATTATGTATTTTATAAATAATTTCTTTATAATAAAACACTAGTCAAGAAGGGTTCTCCCCCTGAGTGATATGACTAAATCCTCAGCTTTCCACCTCACACAGTGCTCTACTGTTGTTTGTTGTGATGTCTCAGACATTGATAGCACAAATGTAGCTACTCACCATCTTTCCCATGGCTCCATTGTGCACTATAAATGTCCCTTTAGTATTTACAAGAGCAAAATCATGTTCACATTGGCAAAGTCCTTCTTTTCCCGTTTGTGCTCTGCGGAGCTATGGGCTCATTGACTCCTGGCCAGCATAGCTGTGCTCAGTAACACCCACGTTATCACTGAAAGGAATCTTTCACATCCATCCCAGGGGATCATGTGGAGGCAGGCAGGCACAGGAAGATTATTATAAGGCTTATTAGAGGAGCCATATTTCCCCAAAGAGGGAGCACATGGCATCCATCCCTATCTAGGTAGCAGGAGGGTCTGGGGGCAGGAACTGAGGAAGGTGGGTGCTCAGGTGGGGCTGGGTGGAGAGAGGGAGTGGCCAGGTGTATTGTGGGAACTCCATGGCAGGGAGGAGCTCAGGTATGGGTGGAGCTGAGGACTAAAGGTGGCCATAATGTTAACATTTCCCCACTTTGTTGTTTAACAAAATAGGGGTACCAGGCTGGGGGTATGGGCAGAGGTTGTTTGTTCTGGAGCTATTTTTGCTGAAAAGAGGCTTCTTGCTGAAGCAGGGGTTCCTGCTTCATTGCTTGGCCAGGTATGGTACAAGAGGCATTTTGCTTGACAGTTTGGCTGGTAAAGGTCCTCATCTTTTCCATATCTAAAATGCAAGACACAATTAAAAGGCAAAAATTGCTGTTAGTAGCCCAAGAGAGGAATTTGTCATGGGGGGATTGATTCTCAGAAGGGGATATCAAAGACCTGAGATTGCCTTTTCTGTCTCAGATTGGAGATCTATCATGGTACCTGATTCCCGGCATCCTGGAGCAGGGAGTAAGACTTTTCCCACTTTAGGATCACACTAACCTGAGGAGGAGGTAGAAGAGATATTTAAAGGTACCAGAGCCAATGGGTGTCATGGCTCTTTTGGCTACTTCCTGCTGGCCTGGGGGCATCAAGGAGTCCCTGGAGCTGGGGTCTTTAGGGTCCAGGTCTGCGCTGGGAAAGGCAGAGCAGTGTAAATGATGTCTCCGTTTGCCTGTAGTAACAGGGTGGCCTTGACTTGTTCCCAGGTGGTGTTCTGGGTGGAGGGCTGTTACCCTGTTAAAAGAAACTTTTGGAAAGGTCTGGCAAAAAACCTGACAAGGTCAGTTAACTTGAATGACATAGGAGAATACACATTGGCATTGGGCCAGAAAAGTTCCATTGGGAGCATAAGTCCAGTTGTGGCCTATTACAGGGAAGGAAGAATAACTGGACTTGGGGCAGGAAGTGGGTGTCTAGGGTCTTTGGGGCAACTGGGGAGAACATAATGGATTGGTTGGGAGTAACCAGTCAGAGGCTACTATAAATACAAATTGCAGGTAACAAAGGCAAGGCTGTGACTTTCCAGTTAGAAGGTAGACAGGTATAGATAGTAGGTGGGCAAGGAACTATTTCTTTTGATCTTCCAGCTCTGATTAATTTTGAAAGGGTGAGTGTAAAGTGACTCCATTAGGTGTTATTTCTTCTTACTCCTCTCCATGGGTTTTGTTTTTTGTTTTTTGTTTTGGTGAAAATACTGTACAGAGGGGTTACAATTACATGGGCAAAGTAATGAGTGCATTTCTTTTTTTTTGGGGGGGGGGGTCCAGTCGTGGTGCCTGAACTCTGGGCCTGGGCGCTGTCTCTCAGCTCTTCAGCTCAAGGCTAGTGCTCTACCACTTGAGCTACAGTGCCACTTCTGGCTTTTTTCTTTTTGCTTATGTGGTGCTGAGGACTCGAACCCAGGGCCTTAGGCATACAAGGCAAGTGCTCTACCACTGAGCCACCTTCCTAGCCCCATGAGTGCATTTCTTAACAAGCATTGTTGCCTCCTTCTTTGTTTCCCCTTCCCATCCCTTCCCATACCCCCCTCACACCCCCACCTCTCCATGGTTTTCTGTTGTCAGGACTGACCTCATCCTGGGAGGGGCTCTCAGCTTTCGTTCCCAGGATAGCTTGTCCCAGTTGGCATTCACAGGGTATGAACTCAAGGCTTGGGTACTGTCCCTGAGCATTTCTACTTGAGGCTAGTGCTCTACCAATTAAGAGTTACAATGCCACTTTCAGCCTTTGGCTGGATATTTCGAAGCAAGAATCTCTTGAGCCGTGCCTCTAGCCTGGCTTTTTGCTGATTAATTGGGAGGTGGAGTTTTAGAGGGATTCTTTGTGCCTGGGCTGGCTTTGAATTGTGGTAAAAGGAGTCTTTGTCACAAAAGCCCTTTTTACTTCCAATTAAAGCAACAAGGAGATCAGTGGAGAAAAAGGATATCTATAATTTGTTAACAATTGACTAACAATTACTTGCCAGAATTTTGTAATAACAAAACGCAGTAGAAGTTTTTTAAACTGCAACTGATTGGTACTCTAAGTACTGCCCATTGCCTCTGGGTGACCTGTTTTAAATGGCTAATATACAACGTTTAACTTTTAACAAATGTACAGACCTTTTCTTAAGCTACAGAAGCATAGCCTTTTAGCACCCTGGTTTGTAAAAGCATTTTTCTGGCTGGCTGAGGAACCTGATCTCTAGTGACCCCAATAATGCCTACCTGTGTAGGCCTTGCCTTTAGACAGATCTCAATAAGGACATAATCTCAGGTCCACAAACTTTCTTTCCTTAGCAGATTAATTAATGTGGCTGGTGCCAGCTCAAAAGTCACTGACAGTTAGGACTTTGAGCACATATAGGGGGTTGAGGATTTAAATTATCCCTCACATTTTATAACCTTAGCTTTTACTACTCACTATCACAGATGACTGGCAAGTTCCTGCCCAGTTAGACAGACATGGATGGGCATTAGGAAAGCATGCATACAAAATATCTTCCTATGACCTCCTGGCTCTGATATCAAATTTTGAAGGGCCAAGCACAAGTGACTTCAGGATCTGACACCATTTTTGCCATCCAAGTAGTTGCTTGTAATTGTCTTTAGATGTTCCAACATTGCCAGGGTCCCCAGAGTACCTTTCTCCATGCTGGGATAAATGAATCCTTGGCATTCTCCTTGGTTGGTCACTGGACTTGAGCTCAGGGTTTGAGTGCTGTCCCTCAGCTCTCCAGCTCAAGGCTAGCACTCTGCCACTTTGAGCTCCAAAGCAACTCTGCTTTTCAGCACTCTTCTGGAAGATTAGAGATAATCTCACAGGGACCTTTCTCTGCCCAGGTTGGCTTCAAACTGCAGTTCTCAATCAACGGATCTTTACAAATGGCCACTTTACTCCAAGTAAAAGCAACAAAGATGGTCACTGGAAGTAGTTTTATAAGCATGGTCTTATTTGGAACTTTTTAAGGGCCAAAGTTACATCTGACAAACTTGTCCTCTGTTCTTTATTATGGGCCTGCTGGAAACTTACAAAAAACCTATAAGGACAAACAGGAATAAACAATTATTTTGGTGATCCTAATTTATCTTTTTTCACTTTGAAATAAAAATTTAGGACAAATTTTACCTCTTAAATTTTTCTTTGAGAGGCAGCTGCTCCCCACAACTTCCCAGATTTTTACTAAGGAGAAGCCATTTTAAATCCGTTTTTTTCTGGTCTCTTTAATTTACATTTAAATGCCCATTGAAACATTGGGAAACACCCATTACCTCTTGGCCATAGGTTTAAACTAGCCACTTTTTTTTTTTTTCTGCAGTCTGAATTACCTTTAGGAAATTAGCAGGTTTTCTCAATGCAAGAATTACAAACACTAGCATGGAACCAAGAATCTAGACTTAGCATCTCTAACTTTAAAAATACATCCAATTGCAAAATAGCATAGAAGTCAACTTACATCTTTTGCTCATACACACCTTATGGTCTAACTTGTAGGGATTAACATTACCGACAGATGGAAGGGAACAGAAACAAATATCTGAAGTGGCTTGTGGTATTTATTTATTTATTTATTACCCTGAATGACCAGGCTTTTGGTCATGTGTGATGGAGCAAGGCCGGATCTGGGCAAGGCTGTGGCATCTCCCAGCATGTATGGATTGTCGTACCTCCCACTGGTTGGTTACCTGCAAAACTTCTACATATATTAGTTTAAAAACCTGGTTCACACTGGCTTTTGCAGGCTGGTGCTACGGCTTTAGGCAGCTGTGACAACTTTGTTCTGTTTCCTGGGCATTTCCCATGCAGGAGAGCAAACTACATCTGGAGTCACTCTGGTCCCTTGATCTTAAAGGGAGTTGATTGGTGCACAGGGGAGAAAACGGTGAAACAAAACCTTAATCTTAGTTTACCAGCCGTGGTCAGAGGTTCAATATTTAACTTTTAGCACAGATGGACATAAGGACTAACATGACAGCCAGCTTAATCACCAACTTCATTTACTTTGCAAAGGAAACCATCTTTTCTAACTCCTTTCCCAAGGCCTTTTAAAACTGCATGTTTTTTTCCTTTGGCTTATTAGTCAGGTCTCAAAAATTTTAAAGCAATTCAGATTAAGTCACAGCTTCCATTGACAAAGATTTTTTTTTCTTTAGTAAGCAGAATGCTTGGTAACTTTGAAACCATAACATATTTTACATAGACAAATAGACATGCTTGTGCACAGATCATAGAGTGCACATAGATTTTAAAATGGACAGCTTAAGGGTTTTTTTTTTTATTTTAGTGGTATTATTTTGCCCTATTATGTTGGAACCACACATGGTCAATTGAAACACAAAAACTTTGCCAACAACAAAAAACTTTTCAGTAAACAGGAGACAAGACATGAACACAGACATGTGCCATGACGTAATGGCACCTGGGTTGGTCAGGTCATGGAGGAGGGTCACAGAAGAAAGTTGAGTCAGGGTAAAATCAAGTTGGGGTGAAATCAAGTTGGTGCAAAACAGCAGCTGAGTTACCACGATGTTAAAATGGCACATCCGCCACTTGGTCAATGCTAGATCTAACAGAATTTAACAATCTCCATGCTTAACAAGAACAGAAAACCTTTTAGCTAAAGTTCCTGTAGTAGGAAGACCCCTACTCAGGCAGGCAAGCCCGTCTTGTCATCCAGAGTGACAGAGCCCACCGCAACAAAGTTGTTAACAAAGAAGCAACTTTATTGAGAAGGTTCCTACACTGACCCGCCAGGGCTCAGGAGCTGATACTGCGACCCTGAGCAGCCCCCATTCTTTGGTTTTTAAAGGCAAAATCCATGAGGTCAAGCCTGGTCACAAGCAGGTGACCAATGGGATCGTTACACACAAAGGATTGTACAGTCATACCAGACCACACACAGGTGGCCAATAGGCAGAGTTTACTGTAAGCATGTGCAAAAGGCACGTTTTACCGTAAGCATGTGGTGTCACCAGTTGGAGCCAGATTACAGTCTATCTGCCTTATGGGTCAGTCTTTAACTCAACAATCAAGGGTTGGTTACATTGTTAAGGGGAGGGGGACCAGATGCATTTTTTCCATTCCATGAACTAGGCCCATCAAGTCAAAAATCCCTAAAACAAAGGCAAAGCTCAAAATGGAATCATACCAGATGGGGCCCCATCTCAGGGTCCACTTCAGTTCTTGTACACTTTTGGGAATAGCCAATCTTGCTGACTTTTCTTGGTAGTTTAAAGTTAAACTCATCTAATTTTTCACATAATGATGACAGTTTTATCTTAAGAAGTTTCCATACATAAAATATTATTATGCACAAAGATCTTAAAGTGTGCAAAATGAATACCAGCCTACATTTTCCTGAATTTTTTTTTTGGTCAGTCGTGGGGCTTGAACTCTGGGCCTGGGCCCTGTCACTCAGCTCTTCAGCTCAAGGCAAGCGCTCTACCACTTGAGCTACAGCGCCACTTCCGGTTTTCTGGTGGTTTATTGGAGATAGGAGTCTCATGGTCTTTCCTGCCCGGGCTGGCTTTGAACCGTGATCCTCAGATCTCAGCCTCCTGAGTAGCTAGGATTACAGGCGTGAGCCACCAGCGCCCGGCTTTTCCTGAATATTTTTAGTGGCAAGAGATTTTTTTTTTTTTTTTTTGCCAATCTTGCTAAGACAAACTTTTAAACAAATTACTCTGGCTGGGCAAATTTTTTTCCAAGGCTTGCTTGCTAGCAGGTATATTAGCATATCAAATACCTTTTGTTCAAGAATGCTGGATTTAAGTGCATTCTACCCAGTACCTTTAATTGGAAGAAAGGAGAGGTTATCTGAAGCTAATTTTAGCCCTTACCAGAAGGGGGCAGAGTTTAAGGGGAGAGAGAGAGAGAGTTTTCTCTGCCCGAGCACTCACAGAAGTAGAGTTTTAAATTTGGGGCCAAATTTGATTGCAAAGAAATTTAGTGTGTCCTTTCCATGGTAAGTGGCCTGGAACCAAAAGCTTGCTGTGGAGCATCCTTGGCAGTGCAATTTGGCTAGTAAAAGGTCTGAGTGGCAGGTGTAGGGGATGGCGGGGGGACCAGCAGTGGGAAATGTCATGTTTCTCCACAGGGACCCTCAGCCAAGGTAGGCCTTGCAGTGAGTTCTGGGTACTTGGCCAAGATTTTGCTCAGATGGAGGCTCGGTAGTCCACCAAGGCCCAGGTGGCCTTAGTACAGAAATATAGAATCTCTGGTCAACTGGTCACTTACCTGGGTTTAGAACTTAATTAGCCAGTGTTGGACTGACAGCAGGTAGAGTGCTTGGTCCTTTGGTGACAGGAGTGTAGGATCATGAGTTAGGTTCCGGGGCAGCTGGTCAGACCACCGTCCGAATTGGAGGGGGGAGCAAATCCACTGGGGAACTTATCCCAGATTTCAGCACCAAATGAAAGGAATCCTTCACACCCATACCAGGGGACCACGTAGAGGCAAGCCGACACAGGAGAAAGATTATTATAAGGTTTATTAGAGGAGCCATATTTCCCCAAAGAGGGAGCACATGGCATCCGTCCCTATTCAGGTAGCAGGTGGGTTTGGGGGCTGGAAGTGAGGTAGGTGCGTGCTCAGGTGGGGCTGGGCAGAGAGAGGGAGTGGCCAGGTGTATTGTGGGAACTCCATGGCAGGGAGGAGCTCAGGTATGGTGGAGCTGAGGAGCAAAGGTGGGCATGATGCTAACAATCACAGCTTTAGTGTGTTTGGCAGCACAAGGAATCACTGCTGTCTTCGGGGGCCAATTAAACAGCAAAATCAACAAAACCACAAAAATTTGAAAACTGTGGCACACAGTAGACTTTGGAGAGATACTTGATTGTGGTTGTGGGTAACTTGAGTGCTCTGTGTATGTCAGTGAATGATTCTAGAAGCTCTCCCAGTATTGATTTGGGGATTTTAAATAAACTTTAGAGGAAAAAATTTTAGGGAGGAGACACATTTGCAAATGTGGAATCTGTGAAGAATGAAGATCAACTGGTGTGGCCTGGTAAAGAGCCAGATAGAGGGCTAGGAATGGGGGCAGTGGGAGAAAGGCACATCTGACTTCTACAGGCCAAGAAGGAATACTTAGAAAGAGAACTGAGATCTGAGGATGGAGCTGGTGAATGCCTGGAGAGGCTGGCTCATAGCTGTAGGACAGGGCATCGAAGGAGCCCCGTGGTTGTATGCACAGACAGCCCTACCCTCAGACCTGGCTAGCCAGCTGTTAAGCCTTTCCTTCTCTCCAGGGCTCTTGAATAAGGGGCTATGAGGTCTTGGAGGGGTTGATTAGACATGCATGCCAGATGTGTTGTTCCTGTGTGAACAGCAACATCATTCTTAACAGTTCTAACAATGTGTTAGGTACCCAAACCTTTGTATAGTTGGGGTATCATTTATCTTCCCTTTGTGTCCCCATTTTTCAGGTGAGGAAACTAGTTTTGGAGCCTGAAGACCTTTACAGTTTTTTATTACAGAAGAAAAAACTGGTGTAGGGATATGCCTGAATTCTCCATAGGCACATCCAGCCCTGACTGATGGAAAGTATGGTGGGCACTGGGCCCACCATGTGGCGGGCATTGAACTCAGAGCCTGGGCCCTGTCCCTGAGATTTTTTGCTCAAGGCTAAAGCTCTATCACTTTGAACTACAGTTCTACTTCAGAAAATCAGAACTGGAGCTGTTAATTGTAGTGAAACCCAGGCTGGCTTTGAACACTGATCCTCAGATCTTAGCCTGCTGAGCAGCTAGAATTACAAGAATGAACCACTAGTGCCCAGCAGTTACAGAATTTATATTAAGGTGACAAGATGGGCTTGGGGAAGGGAAGGGATAGAAGCTGACAGAGGCTGGAGAAGACAGTATGGGCCCACATTCTGGGAGGAGAGCAGCGAAGACTGAGCCTAGGTCAGCCTGGTTCTGGTTGTTGCCCTTTGCTAGACTCCTAGTGGACACTTGGGGACTAGTTTCAAGCCTGAGGACAGTGAAGCCAAGGAGTGACTGGCAAGGTCAGGCAGTGATTCCCCTGCCTGCCCTCTGCCTTTGCTGGGCTGGGGTAACTACTGGGGCTGCACAGGATGCTCTGTGGCATTTCCCAGCATCCGTGTGGCTTTGTCATGCCTACCTTCTTCCTAGTCACTGATTTCTACCCAGCCAGTTCAAACCAGGGAGCTTGGGTGAGGAGGTCTGGCTAGGTGACGTCCTTGCGTGGCCTCAGTCACCTCTCTCTGGGTGGCCAGGGCCAGATCCTGAGAACTGCGTCATCCTGGTGAGGGCACAAGCCTGGAGTGGAGGGGCTCTTGTCTCAAAACCAAATGAATTACAGCGAGCAGGGCAGCAGTGGCTAACCCCCTATCACCCGGAGGACACAGTCTTGGCTGGAGTTTGTGGTGGCAGCAGCTGTGGTTTGGAAGTTGGGATGGGCTCTCAGGGGAAGAGATGGGCTGCAGCCCTTAACACAGAGCAGAGTCTTGGCCACAGTGCCTGGGGTCACCAAGAGGTGACTGCATCTCCAGTGTGCTGGGCTGGAGCTGCGGTGAGGGGCAGGCACAGATGCTATGTGGAAGTTTCTCTATCACTTGATTTAACCTTTCCCTGCCAAGCCCAACAGAGGGATAGGTTGTATGCAAGGCCTTGGCCAGGCAGTGTATCACTTGGAATTTTGCCTAAATAATTCTTCTGTCCTCGTCCCCCAGGTGTTTCCTTGAGATGGGGCTGGTTCCAGGCCAGTGCTGAATGAGTGACAGTGTGCTTTCTGTGGCTAGCACATGCTGTTTGTCACCTGAGTGCAGTGACTAAGGGGAAGCAGGGTGGAGTCCTTAGAGCTTGAAACCACAGTGCTCCTGGGATGTTTCTTTAAACTGCTCTCTATTTTTAGTAAAATGATAGCACTGATGTATAAAGCCCCCTTCCTTCCCTTTCTGCAAACCTCAGGGCTCTCTTTAACTCTGTTTAAAGAGTTCAGATGTGTTTGTCAACATAGGTGGGCTTTTATATGTTGCCCCGGCCAGATAGCTCCATTCCTCTTGAGCACTTTGGTGGGCCTCCTTCCTGTCCCTATTCTTGGCCTTGGGGATAACACTGCTTTCCTTCCTTGTTTTTACCCTCTCCCTCCCTCCACAGGGATTGTGACTTCATATACTCTTCTGTGAAAAATCTACCCTTAAGAACCTGAAATAATTAATTGATTCCAGGTGCTGTGGCATATACCTGTAATCCTAGCTATTTAGGAGTTAAAGATCTGAGGATGCTGGCTCAAGAACAGCATGAGCAGAAAAGTCTATGAAACCATCTCCAATTAACTATCCAAAACCCAGAAGTGGAGGTGTGGCTCAAGTGATAGATCTCTAGGCTTGAGTAAAAAAGCCAAATAAACTAGGCCCTGGGCCGGGCGCCAGTGGCTCACACCTAGCTACCCAGGAAGCTGAGATCTGAGGATTGCAGTTCAAAGCCAGCTGGGACAAGAAAGTCCATGAGACTTTTATCTCCAATTAACCCCCAGAAAACCGGAAGTGGCACTATGGCTCAAGTGGTAGAGCACTCTCCTTAAGCTGAAGAGCTGAGGGACAGCACCTAGGCCTAGAGTTCAAGTTCCATGACCAACCAAAAACCTCCTTGAGGTCAAGCTCCAGTACCTGCACATGCATGCATACATACATACCTGATACACTGAGTTGAAGATAAAGCTCAGTGGTAGAGTTGCCTAACCCTTGCTTCCATTCTACCATGGCCAAAAAAGCAAAAGAACACAAATGGGCATGATGGTGTATACCTGGAATCTCAGCACTCGGGAGACTGAGGCAGGAGGATTGACAGTTTAACCTGATCTCTACACTTCAAGACCCTGTCTCAAAAAACAAAACAAAGAACCTGATATGCTTATTCCCAGCCCCAGGCAGAGTTTTCTTGCTCTTCTTCTCTCCTCCTTTCCTCCCTCCTTCCCTTCTTTCCTTAAATATCAGGTGTCAAGTCTACAGTGGAACATTCTTATAGATGGTAAACCAGAGTTAGAGTTGGCAGGACACCTAGATAAATTTGAATTTCGGATAATTTTCCCAAAGGATGCCTGTCCCAAGAAGTATTTATGACCTAAACTTAAAGGATTATTTGCTCACCTGAAATGCAGTTTACCTTAGTCCTACATCCAACACAGCCCCACAAGGAGGGAAGTTGTGGTGAAGGATGGCCAGGACAGAGGCATTTAGGAGGCAGCTGCCCTTTCCCCAGGCTTCTGAATTTGGAGCTGTGCAAGGCTCTGGTCTTCATTTGACTAGTCCTCAGCTTGGAGCAGACACAGGCAGGAGAGTTGAGTGCTAAAAATCTCCAGTGCCACTCCTACTCTGTCACTTGGGGTTTCTCAGATAAAGAACTAGGGCTCAGATTTTTTTCTGCCTCCTACAATCCTCACCAACAAGATTGCTGAGACCTGTTAGCCCCAAACAGAATTTTTTTCTTCATATGTGTGTGTGCACATGCATGTGTGTGTGTGCATGTGTGCATGCCAGGCCTGGGGTGAACTTGGGGCCTGGGTGCTGTTCTTTAACTTTTCTGTTCAGAGCTAGCACTCTACTAACTTTCTGCTTTTTTTGTGATTAATTAGAAAAGTCTGAGACCTTCTTACCCAGACTGGCTTTAAACCACGATCCTCAGATCTCAGCTTCCTGAGTAGCTAGGATTATAGGTGTGAGCTACCCGCACCCAGCTCCAAACAATTTCTGAATGCTTTGTGGGAGGCCATATCAACCAGGTCTCCTTTGAAGAATCTTCTGGAATGTGGGCCCTTCAGCTATTCCTTCCCCTGACTTCTTCAGTCACTTCCTGGTTTTTGTCTCTTTCCAGCTTTCTCCCCTTAAGTCTTAGGGGGAAGAGATACTGGGATATGAACTCAGGGCTTCATGCTTGCTATCACTCTGTAGTCTCATTTGAGAATAGACATTGCAAAGAACTCATGGCATATAAGACACTATTAATGCACATAACTCCCCTTCTGTTTGGTTCTGTACCAACACCCATGGCCATGGAGAATAACACTTCCACTCATGGATAAATGCACCCAAGGACACATCCTGGGATAAAGAAGAGAAAGAAAAAAAACCTCACAAATGCCTAAAAATGATTGGATACAAGGGAGCTTGTCTGGGGCTTTTTTGTCTTGCAGCTGCATTTCATAAATTTCTTCATTTCATAAATATTTCTTAAACCTGTGTCAGCACCAGCCTGTGCCTAGGTATGGGAAGTAGATAATACAGTGTGCCCTTCTGAAGCTTCCCTGATCCCTAGAGGAGAAAGCCATCAACTGTGCACAAGGACCTGTGTCCCTGTGCTTTTCTTCTATAGCACTTTGACCCCAAGGCTCATGGGCCTAGGAACTGAATAGGTTTGTCTTGCCATCTAGTATGTTGGTATCTTCAAGTGTGAGTTGTGTGTATGTGCATGTGCCGGTGTGCCAGAACTGGAGCTTGAACTCAGGGCCTGGATACAGTCCCTTAGGTTTTTGTTTTTTGTTTTGGTTTGTGTTTTTTGCTCAAGGCTGATACTCTTATCACTTGAGCTACAGCTCTACTTCTGGCTTTTTGGTGGCTAATTATGGATAAAATTCTCATGGACTTTCCTATCTTGGCTGGCTTTGAACCTTGATCCTCAGATCTCAGCCTCTTAAGTAACTAGGATTATAGGCATGAGCCATCTGCACCTGAAGAGTTGTCTTTTTTTCTTCTCCTTCTGGTCTCCTACCATTCCCTTCATGGATTTCTTTCCTGGCCTGAAGGCTCAAGGTAGAACATGCTTTGAGTCTCCAATTTCCAGAGTGAGTTGCTGTTGATGGAGTCACTCGGTATATAACAGGTGTGTCCGCTGTCCCTGCTAATGGCAGAATATCTGACAAATATTCCTGGCACCCCATACTTTTAGTAGGTAGCATTTTCTTGAGTGTGGTTATGTGTCAGGTAAATCGCATAAGCAAAAACTGATGAACCAAAGGCTCCCAGAAACACTTTTTGCTTCTGCTGTGGCTTCTGTTTCTCCTCTTCCTCCTCCTTTTTTGAAACAGTCTGACTGTTTCAGGCTCAAGCTGACCTCAAACTCCCAAGGGCTGAGATTACAGGTATTTACCATCATGTCTCGCTCACAAGTTGTTATTATGGGAGACTCAAAGTATATATGAAAGTACAGATTGTAATTAACAAACCCCTCTCTTACTATGGCCCCCAGCAACACTCCTTTTTCTTCATTTTTTTCTTAACTATTTTAAAGCTATTCATAGATGTGCTATCATTTCATCCCTCTGTGCTTAAGTATCTATCTCTAACAAAAACATTCAATTGGGTCTTGGCATGTAGCTTAGTCATAGGACACTTGTCTAAGTCTGATCTCCGGCATCAGAAATATATCCTTGCAACTAATAATAGTTTTTTTTGTGTTCTTTAAAAAATATATTGCTGTTGAACAGAGATTTATTCCCTCCAGTTCTAGAGTTCAAGGTTGAAAGACCTATATGCATCAACCATAGCACAAGGCATCAAACTGCCTCAAGCTCTATATTAAATTGTCATTAAGGCATTCTTGAGGCTAGGACTTCATAACCTAGACTCCGCCTCGTAAGTCCAACCTTCCCATAGTACCTCAGATAAATCAAGAACCTTGTCCTCTTTTCAGATTTCTTCAGCGGCTTGAAACTTGTGTTCTTAAGTCAGGCACTGGCGTCTCATGCCTATAATCCTAGCTACCCAGGAGTCTGAGATCTAGCTACCCAGGAGTCTGAGATCTGACTATCATAGTTCAAAGCTAGTCTAGGCAGAAAAGCCCATGAGACTCTTATTGAACAAAAAAAGCTAAGGAACAGAGAACAGGCCCTGCATTCAAGCCCCCATACCAACACACACACACACACACACACACACACACATACACATGTATGATTGGAAATAGCTGAAACGTGTTGCTTTGAAAACAATGTGACCATCCCTGGAAAATGTGCTATTGTTCAACCCAGTGACATAGTGTTGCATCTGTGGTAGATGCATAGCAAAGCAGTAATCAGTGAAGAAGTACACCAAGAAGCAAGGCTGTACACTTTTAATGGTAATACTGCAAACATACAATAATAAAGATGATAGGAATTATTATTCCTATCAATCAAGTATTATTTCTCAGTGACTGCGTTGGCTGCTGACGTCTGGCTCAGCCAGACACTGCAGTACAGAGCATTTGTTTACGAAGAGTCTAACGTAGCAATGTGTTTTTAGTACTGTAACCAAGGCTTCCTGGGTGTTATCAGAGGCCTTGGCATTGAACAACTTGTTCAAGATTGTAGACTCAAGACAATGGTCACTTGTTAATGTCAGGAATGTGCGCCTTCCCTCCCAGTTCTCTGGATATAGTCCACCACCTCATAGTGGCCCAATTGTCTGCCCAGTCAATGCCAGTTCTGTGCAAAGCCCCGGAATGTGTCTTTGTTGGATTTCTGGTGTGGTAAGAGCTGAGGTCCCTGGGGATTGGAGTGTCACAGGGGACCTGTTTCTCTACCGTGGGGTTGGCAAGAAGTATGGGCAGCAGCTCTGCTCACCATCCCCAGGACTGTGGCTGCAGGGGTAGAAGCAGGGGAGGAGAGCAGTTGCCCCTGGCCCTCTACTGCAGAGGAGGCGAGAGATTGGAATTGGGGATCAGAGCTTTGCAATGGTAGTGGTTGCTTTCCAGGTCCTTGGTTCCCTTGCTGGGCTGGGGAGTTGTAGCTTTCTAGACTTTTTTCCCCACTCCCCTCTGGTACTCAAGGTTGAGGCCAGGGCCTTGCAGAGGTAAGGTAAGCATTCTAGCCTAAGCTACATCTCTGTTCCATCCTCATGCTCACCTTTCTGCTCCTATGCTCTGTCCCTCTGACTGGAGACCACATCACCTGCTCATTAGCTGCAAAAGACTGTCATGAGGCCTGATGCCAAAACCCCAGATTCTTCTCTGCCAAATGACAGCTCTTTTTGCCCCCTTAGAATGTCAGAGAGTGTTAAGGCCACCTTTCAATGCCTGGGTCTGCATAATGCAACCCCATGGGAGGCTTCTTTGATCAGTGTGCAGGTCTTTGAGACATACTAATGCTTTGTGTCGTGGGTGGGAGTGTTGGAGGCCAGACAGAGGGAGGAGAAGGGCATTTGGAGGTGGGGGAATGTGGCATATGTGGGGAGAGGGGAGCAGACAGAGTGCAGGCTTATCGTGTTGGCTATGAATGTGTGGCTAGATAGCTGGCAAGATATGAGTTGATGCTGGGGTTGGTACTTCAGAATACCCAGCCTTGGTCCTCTGAACAGTGTGGTTTCTTTGTTAGATGCATGAGTTTTAGACAAGTGGAATGGTTGGGCTATGTCATTTCTATCTCCTTGAACCCTGAGATCCTGTGATTGGTTCTGGGGCGAGAGGGGTCTATGTTTGCTACTGGCTGGGTCTTGATCTTGGGCACTGCTGTCTCATGTCCCTGTCTCTTGCCTGGCTCAGATTCTTGCCATTGGTTGGATTGGTAGCAGGCAAGCTCAGAAGGCAGTGCTGGACAGCAGGAGGAAGTTGAGGGGAACGTGGGCGCTCCCTTCTGGCCAGGGTGGGCAGGGAGAGGCTGGCATCTGCTGTGTTCCTGCAGAACAGGAAGGATGAGATGTGGGATGTGGGATGTGCTGTTCCCTGACACCCCAGTGCACATGGCTGTAAGGCGGTGGAAGCTGCCAGTTGTTGTGGAAAGAATAGAAGTATGGAAGGAACCAGAAATCAGCTGGCTGTGACCAGCCTTGATTTGTTGACTCAGGCTCCGGGAGGTTCAAGGAACCCCCTGGAACCCCCTCCCATCAGCAGCCATTAGATGAATTAAGGCAGCAAATGGTGCTGATATAAGAGCCTGGACCCAGTCCATGATGAACTTCCCCAAGGTTTCTATCTGAAATATTTAAGTCAGATTCACCCCTGGTCAGTCTGAAGCCCTGTGTGGAATAGGGATTATCCTGCAAGAAACTATGGCAAACACTTTAAATATATGTTAAGTAGAGAAAAGAATATAGAGGAGTCATAGGCAGCTTCTATAATTACCAACCTCTAGCCAATCCTATTTCTTCCTTATATACTCCCACCCCCAGCTCTTCCTTCTGCATCTAGCTAGGTTTCTGTTAGTGAAATGAGCTCCCTTCCCACAGCTTAGTTTACTTCTTCCCCTTTCCATAGCCTAGCATGCTCCCTTCCTAGGCAACACTAGGCCCATTTAGCAAAGGCAGTAAATAATCAGTCTCCAACCCCCTTTACCTTGGGATGGCACTTCTCTGGGGCAGCTACCACCATATAAGGCAACAAGAGCCCCTTAGAGTGACCTTCAGGTCTGGGCAGCTGCAGGGCCTCTTATCTACTATTTGGGCAGCAGCCATAAATCCTAGTCCACCATGATGGAGCCCTTGGACCACAGGTCCACACCAGGGTCTCCGCCTCCTAGCCCCTTCTAGCTCCTCCTAAACTTCCTAGGTTATATAGCTCACCTCAGATAATAGCCGGCACTACTTCTCACTTCTCCCCTGTGAGAAGGGGTCTTGCTGTCCTCTTGCCTGGCAATAAACCTTCCTTTGTTCTCTGTACCTAGATATCTGCGTGGTTCTCTGGCAAAGTCTAATTTTATCCTATCCGTTTCCTTTGTTTTCTTTCTTTTAAAATTTTGATGGTACTGGGGTTTGAACTCAGGGTCTTACTTTGCTTAGTTTGCTTGCTAGCCTGGTGCTGTGCCACTTCAGCCATGCCAGTCCAGCTTTTTGCTGGTTGATTGAAGATGGAGTTTAGTGAACGTTTCTGCCCAGGGCTGTCTTCAAACCTTCATTCTCTAAATCTTAGCCTCCTGAGTAGCTAAGATGATAAGCATGAGCTACTGGCACTTGGCCTAGCTGTGTTTTGCAGCAAGTAATAGCTTGCTGTATTATTTTATTATTTTATTTGTTTGTTTATTCCAGCCTCAACCTCCTGAATGCTGGAACTATAAGCATGAACTGCCACACTCAACCTGCAGCTAAGACTTTTTAATTTTTAAATAGTTTGCCTTTAATCTCAGAATAGTGCAAGAGAGAAGAAAAACAGTTTGAACTTCTTCTTTTCTAATGCAACCCCCTCTCCCCCGCAACCCCAAGCCAAGTTAATATGTTGGCTCTACAACATATTAACAGCTACCCAAGCCATCTACCAATCCAGCTGCAGGTCTCCTTGGCTTTCCAGACTGCTCAGTTTTCTCAGATTTCTCTAAGGCTAAATACATACCATGAATCTTTATAACATATATTATTGAGGGAAATAATCCAATATTAAACTAATGATGGCTCAGGCTGTACATGAAATCTTTGGAACGGAGTCAAAAGTGATGTCCCATATGTTTGACACATGCTTAGATCTGTGAAAAGCTGACCCTCAAGGCTGGCGTTTGGTTCATACAGTATTTTACTAGCATGTGTGAGGCCTTGAATTTGATCCCCAACACTGCAAAAGAAAACAAAATGAAAACTAATCCAGCAGAATTGAGTTCAGTGGAGACAGCAAAAAGCTATGACACAAGCTAGTAAAATTTGATAAGGATCAACAACTCATTTCCTGAAGGCTCCTTGTTGCTCTGTAATTGCTTTGACCCAGTGCTGGGGCCGTAGCCACACAGAGCCACTGGCTCTGACTAAGCCCCAGAGAATCTCTTTAGGTTCATATGGAAAAGGCATTTAGTGGGTGAGGAAGCATGTAGAGGGTCTGTTCCTTGAGTGAGGGCATAGTTTTGTTTATCTGTCAGCTGTGAGGCTTGAACTTGGCCTGAGTGCTGTCCCTGAGCATTTTCGCTTGGGCTAGTGCTCTACCGCCATGAAACCTGTGGGCATAGAGTTTTCATTCAGGTAACATATTAATACCATGCCCTAGGGCCTTGTTAGGGTTTGAAGGGTTAAACTTGAGATTTCTAGGTGATAAGAACCAGAGGACTTGTTCAAAGACTTGGATTTGAACCCCAGAACTACTGGATGGATGGACAGATGGATGGACGGAATTGCTAAATTAGCTTCTGCCATTGGAGGTCATATGTCATCATGGCACGGGGCTACTCTTGAGTGCCACCATGTTTTTGTAGCCTGGGCCCAGGCCTGTGGATATTCCTCTGAGGATTCTTCCCTAGAGAACTTGAGAAACTTGCTCTTTCCCTACCTCACCTCCCATAATAGCATTCTGTATCTCTGTTGCTTGTCACAGTCTGCCTTGTATTACACTTTGTGAGAAAGATGTTTTTCTACCTGGAAAGAAGGCCCTCCCCTCCAGAGCTTGAGCCTCCAGAAGACCCCTGATAGTAGAATGGACTTGTGTCCTGTTTGGTGAGAGGTGGTATGAAATGTGAGGTCTCCAGCATGTACTTCAAAAGTCCCAGTCTATCCATTATCCAGTTCCCAAACTGTTTTCATACTTTTAGGTGTTGTTACAGCAGCACCATACATCTTGGTGTGTGTCTGTCTTCGTCTAGTCAGACTGTTATAACAAAAGCCAGGTGATTTAAGCAGCAGACACTGGTTTCTCACATCTCTGGAGGTAGTCTGGCAAGGGTCTTGCCTGGACTCTCACTGTGGATTTGTGGCCCATGTGAGTTGGGGGGGTGTGATCTCTTTTCCTCTCCTGCTGAGGGCGCTAATCCCCTCCTGAGGGCCCTGCCCTCAAGACCTCCTCTAACTCCCACTATTTCCCAAAGCGCCAGCCCTCCCCCACCTCCTAATGCAATCACGTCAGAGGAGGTTTCAATAAAGTAAATATTTTGGAGGGGATACAACATTCATTCTGCAGCAGGAGCCCTCCTGAAGGTCTCAGCTTTTGTGCTCAAGGCTAGCCCTCCACCACTTGAGCCACAGCTCCATTTCCAGCTTTTGGGTGGTTAATTGGAGTCTCATGGTCTTTCCTGCATGAGTTAGCTTTGAACCATGATCCTCAGATCTCAGCCTCCTTATTGATTGGATGAGTGTGTGATATGGGATGACAGGAGCGAAGGCTTCTGATGCTTCCATTCAGGAGAGAAGGACTGTGGGCATTTCAGAAACTCTCCGGGGATTCGCAGAAGCATGTTGTGTAAGGCCATTTAGGCTGCTTTTCCTCTTAACCAAATGTTGGTTTCCTCATTTGGCACTCGTTAGATTTCATAGTGACGGTAGGAGGAGGTGCAAGACCATGCATGGCACATATGCAGCATCTGTTTTTGCTTGAAGAAAGAAGTTCAAAGCTTTAAGAGGTTCCTGCCTGTAATCCTAGCTACTCAGGAGTCTGAGATCTGAGGATTAAGGTTTTAAGCCAGCCCTGGCAGGAAAGACCATGTTACTTTCATCTCCAATTAACCACCCAAAAGCCAGAAGTGGAGTTGTAGTTCAGGTGGTAGAGTGCTAGACTTGAGAAGAATAGCTAGGGGACAGTGTCCATGCTTGAGTTCAAGCCTCAGTGCCATTGCAAAAAAAATGGAGGAGGGGGGAGGAAGGGAAAGGAAAGCAAAGCAAGAAGGAAAGAAGGGGGATAAGGAAGGAAGGAAGAGGAAGGGATAGAGGGAGGGAGGGGGAAAAAGGGCTCAGAATTCAAACAGGAGCTCTGGTTTGGGGGAGGCAGGGAGTTTACTCTTGTGTTGCTGAATTACAATTTCCAGATTTCCTGAAAAGTAAAAGCAAATACAGATCCCACTTTAGAAAATGTTAGGCTCCCATGGGATGAATTACTCTCTCAGAGCTGGTCTGACACTGTGGGAGTCTGTGGTGAAGTGTGCTTTACTCCTGTGCCCTTCTGGGCAGATGGAGGCGACAGTAGAGAGGCAGAGCTGGACAGGGTGTATCTTAGTCCTTGGCTTTTGTGTGAGGAGGAGGGTAGGGTGGCCTGCATGGAGCCCCCGACATTGCCTGAGGTCTCACAGGGATCTTTTCTCACACAGGCTCAGCTGGAGGCTCAGAAAGCCACACAGGACTTCCAGAGGGCCACTGAGGTTCTCCGTGCTGCCAAGGAAACCATCTCCCTGGCCGAGCAGCGGCTGTTGGAGGATGACAAGCGGCAGTTCGACTCTGCCTGGCAGGAGATGCTGAATCACGCCACCCAGAGGGTAAGAGTGATTGTGTGTGTATGCACGTATGCACACATGTGTGTGTGCATGTGCATTCACTTATGCTCTTGCATGGTGATTCCTTCTAAGCCATGATAACAGACTCCCAGGAAGCCCCAGAAAGCTCTCTAAAGGGCACAGGTGTCTGTTCCATGTGATTAGGCGCAGTGCTAAGCCATGCTGGGGTGGGGGGATGGTGACACTCTTTTTCCCATATGGTCTGAAGTTTGCGCAGTTCACGGAAGTGCTGGCAGTGGACTTTGGCTTCCCCGAGAGCTCAGGATGTTCTCCAGCATCTGCCTTTACTGAGCCCTGGAGAACAGTCTGGATTTGGCATCCCAAGGGTACATCCTTGATCAACAGTCTCCACCTGCTCTGGGGTCAGAGGAAGGCAGGAGTCATGACAGAGTAGACCAGAATCAAGTGGACACTTAGGCCTGGCCTCCAGAGTACCACCATATAGTGGGAATGTGTGTATGTTTTTCATGCATGTACTAGGGCTTGAACTCAGAGCCTAGGTGTTGTCTCTGAGCTTTTTTGCTCAATGCTAGTGCTCTACCATTTGAGCTGTAGCTCCACTTCCAGCTTTTTGGTGGTTAATTGGAGATAGGAGTCTCTTTCTGTCTGGACTGGCTTTGATCCAGGATCCTTAGATCTACTCAGACTCCTGAATAGGTAGGATTACAGGAGTGAGCCACTGGCACCTGGCTTTGTAGTGGGAAGTGGTAAAGCTATCTTTATCCAGTATGTGGATCACTGGGTTTTGCGTCATTAATATTTGGCTCTCTTTACCAGCCCCCACCCAGGATCTCCTCAGAATCAGAAGTGAAACTGTCTTAGTTGATCTGTTTGGTCAGCTATGACAAAATGCCAGAAACCACATTGCTTATAAACCACAGAAAATTATTTGGATTATAAAATTCTTGCTTTAATAAAATTCCTTAAACAGTGAAAAAAGAAAAGAAAAGAAAATTAATCCTCACATTTCTGGAGTTGAAAAAGATATTGACAGTGTAAGATGTGGGGAGGCCCTGGTCCATGGGGGCAGTCTTCTCGCTATGCCTATGCTGTGTAGGGCTCATAAGCATTTTGGAGCCTTTTTTATAAAGGGCACAGGACCCACCTGTGTGACCTAATTCCATTTAAATTGCATCCCACTAGGGAGTAGGTTTCAGTAGATGAGTTGTGCCCTAGCAAGCAGGGCAGTTGCCAAGTAGGACTTGGTTTCCCCACCTAACTGGGTTTCCTTAGAGTCATACAGAAGAGGTACCTTCTCTCAGGTCCAATACCCCTGGCACCAGCCTGGCCCTTTTGTGGCTTCCTCCCTCTCTGCTGAGGCATAAGGGATCATGATGTAGGAGTGGCTTGCTGTAGGGAAGCTGCACTTGGGGTATAGGAACTCTGACCTTCCTGGATAAAGATTGTGGGGGGGGGGGGGGAGGGAGGACTCAGAGTTCAGGTCCTGGTGACTACTTGAGAGACTATATGTAGGACTGGAATTGAAGAGCTAAGAGTTAATGCCAAGGGCCTCTCCCTTTTCAGAGTCATCTGCCACAGTGGCTCATGCCCTGTGGGATCTGATGATTAAAGATGGCCTTGAATAGCTTTAAATAGAAAGCTGACATAGAAAGGAGTCAAATCTGCATGACTTTACCCTGCCTCTACCAACCCTGAAGACAGGCTGGGCTGTGTGTGGCCTTGAGCTTCTTGCCCCCTAGTGGACTCCATTGTTCACAGACCTAAACTCAGGCTGGGAACAGTGTTGGGTCAGCTCAAGGAGAATCAAGTTAGGGTTGGAAATCTCAAAATTTCACAAGCCAAAGCCTGACACAGAAAATAAAAACAGCTAGGTGCTGGTGGCTCACACCTGTAAGCCTAGCTACTCTGGAGGCTGAGATTTGAGGATTGCAGTTTGAAGCTAGCCTGTGCAGGAGAGTCTGTGAGATTCTTATCTCCAATTAACCCCCACCCCACCCCACCAACCCCAAAAAATTGAAGTGGAGGTGTGACTTAAAGTGATACACCAGCTTTGAGAAAAAAAAAATATCCCAATGACAAAGTTAACAAGGCTTAAGAAACAAAGAACTTCCACTTATCTGGTCAAATCACTACTAAATAACCCCATGCTGCTGATCACATATATGGTATATAAGTGTGCACCGGAGGGAAACCAGGAGGACGACACAGAACTAGAGGGAATCAGGGAAAAACAGACAACAGCGGGACCCATCAGCTGCACTGGACATTGATCAAAACAAACTAAGCAACTCAATGGCAGCGATGGGAGGGAGGGAACAAGTGGGAAAGAGGGAACAGCTGACGAGATGCAAAACAACAGAAATGTACATATCACCCAATGTGGAAGAAATAACTGTATTGCAAAGCTCATAGAACTCATAAATGTTATAGAACACAATAGACAATTTTCCCCATGAAAGTTAGAATGTGTTTGTGACTTAAACTAAGCATCGCTATCCCACAATACTGTGAAATTTGGGGAATTATGTAATCACTTAATCACAATAAAGAATTTGAAAAAAAAAAAAGTATCTCAGGCCCCATGACAGACATAAATAAAAGCAAAAAAATAAAACAAGAAAACCTTCCAGCTGAAGATCTGTATCATACTATAGAGGAAGTCATTTCAGCAATCACTGACTCTTACCACATATGTTGGTGCATTCTAGAATGCAGCAGTTAGAAAATAGAAGCAGGAAGATCACAAGATCCAGACTCACTTGGGCTTCATAGGAAAAGTAAAAGAAATCATTGAGTCTGCTCCTTAGAAAAGAAAGAATGGCTCATGCTTATAATCCTAGCTACTCAGGATCTGAGAATGGTTGGTTGAAGCCAGCCCAGGTAGGAAAGTCCATGAGACTCTTACTTCCAATTAACCACCAAAAAGCCAAAAGTAGAGTTGTGGCATGAGCATAAAAAGAAAAAAAAGAAATGAAACATGATTATGCTAAAGATGTAACTTTTTTTTTAGCTGTGAGGCTATGGTAGATGATGGATAGCTGCTGGGGAAGAGGTATCCATCCTTAGCTTCATACAACTCCAGGGGCACCATTCAAACTAATCTTTGGAAATAACATTCTTTGGACTTGTGTAGTGAACACAGTGTAGAACAACACATCTTGGACTTGCTGAAGTCACGTGGGAGGAACATGTGATGTGTACCTGTCACTTGGGTTTCTTGCTGAGCCTTGGGGGTGGGGAGGGAGAGTATGTCAATCTCTGCTGATTAGCATAAGTTCTGTGGCACAAGCTGGGATTTCCACCCAAGGCTGATGTTTCTTTTCGGATTCTTTTCATGGTTGTATATTTAGGCCTGGAATGCTTTTATTTGATTTGCTGAGTTCAGAAATTATTTTCTCAGGCTGGAGGATGTAGCTCAGTAGTAGAGCAAGTGCCAAGAATTCATAAGGCCCTGAGTTTGACACCAGCCATGGGAAAAAAAAAAGTCAAGAACTTGAGACAAAGCTCATAGCAAAATTTTCCCATTCCATGCCTCACGGATAGTTCATAACCAACCTCTAAAGCAGACCTCACTTCTTCCTGCCAGCCAGAAGTTTGACTTGTTATTTGTTTATGTGCCAGTACTGAATTCAGGGCCTAGCACTCTTGCTTGGCTTTTTCACTCAAGGTTGGTTCTCTACCACTTGAGCTATAGTTCTGCTTCTAGCCTTTTGCAAGTTAATTGGAAATGAGTCTGTCAGATGAGTCTGCTCAGACTGACTCCTAATCTCAACCTGACCCTCAGATCTCAGCCTTCTGAGCAGCTAGGATTACCGGCATGAGCCACCAACACCTGGTTTCATGTTGGCATTGGGGACTAGTGAACCTGTCTCTGGGTTGAGCATTTGCCCAAATGGCGCTCATGTCAGCCACTTCCAAGCTCGGAGGCGTGGCTGGCTGAAAGCTGCCTGATAAACATAAACAATCTAAGAAGTATCTCCGACCGTGTCTGATTTCTGAATATTCTAGCGTACTTGTTTATGGGAAGGGAGCTTCCCATCACCCTCTCCTTCCATGTTGCCACATGTTCCTCACTCAAGGTCATCCACAGTTCCCTTTTTATTACCTCCAGACTTCCTACAGTGACACTGGGTGACAACATTTGGAGTCTTGGCAGTAGACAGCGGGAGCCCCGTGTTCTCTCATAAGCCACATGTAACAACACACAGGGCCAAAACACAGGCTTCTCCTCAGCGCTAGGGGACAGGAACTGCTTCACGTGGAGCTGCTAAGCCTGCATCCCAGCAGATTCCCGTGGGTGCAGGACTCAGGTCCCTGCTGCTCACCTGTGAGAGGATTGAGAATCGGAGGTCTCTCCAGCTTTGCCTGCTTTGGAGAAGGTGATGGTTTTTTATTCTCTTGAGTCAGGAGGGCTGGCAGCGTGTGATGGAGGACTTGGCTTTTCTAATGTCTGCAAGGGACCAGCTGGAGGAAGAGAGCAATGTGACTTAGAGAGAGGGAGGCAGCCCCTGTTTAGGAGTGGTCCGCATACAACCTGCATCTCTGCCCTAGTCCCAGGGTTGGCATGAGGCCTGGGATGGTGTAAGAGTAGTTACTTAGCATAGATGCTGTCATAGGGTTGTGAGGGGCCCACCTTCTGGAGTGTGTCTGGCACACAGGGGTAGACACAGAAAGAATCAGAAACTGTCTTAATTGGTCAGTAAGGCCGGGAGGACATGGTGAGGCTTTCCTGCCTGGAAGAGGGGACTTGGGCTTAGCTTTGTGTATTCAGATGTTGGAGCGGAACTGAGAACAGAAGGCTTTGGGTTGGCCAGCAGCTGAGTGAGCCAGAACAGAGGTGAACAAGTATGTGGTGTGTGTTCAGGCGCTTTTCTGCATGGGATCCAGCAGGAAGGTTGAGTCATATCAGGCTGTGGGATACTTGTCTTCTGTGGACTGCTGTGAGCAGAAGTTGGGGCTTAGTAGTCACCCTGTGGTCCTGAGTCTCAGGCCCCGTCCAGCTGTGCGTGGAAGGGCCGTCAGTCATTTTCATTCTCAGTTGTCAATGTTCCACTGGCCCAGGACAAGGAAGAGCAGAGGCCTTTGGCTTCCTAGCATCCTTAATGCTGGCAACGACCAGCTTGTGTGCTTTGTCCAAGACCTGCTGTCCCCTGCCTGCTCAGGCCTTTGTACTGGCCTAAGACCCTCCACCTTGGGCATTTGAGGAATCCCTGCAGGCTCATCCCCAGGGCTGTGGGACTTATTAGGGCCTGGGTAGATTTGCTTCAGAAGGAACTGAAAGTCAGCTTGTGGATTACCCCAGGATGGAGCCCATAGGACTGAGCCACCTTGAGGAAGGTGAAGACCTAGCTCACTTTGGACAATTGTTTTCTTAACGAAATTCACTTGAATCCTTCTAGCTCAGGGAAAGGAAGCAGAGAGCTGAACAATGTTGTCTGTGTTCCTTTGTCCTGTGTGATCTCCCACGCCATGCTTAGGGACCTGTGGTTAGTTAAGACTCAGGGGAGAACTTTAGCCTCTGTTTTGATTTCCCCGAACACTTGTGTTTGCAGCCGCTCTCTGGTGCCAGCTCTGCTGGTACAACCTCTCTGAGCTGCCACAGCCACCCTAGCCACTGGATCCCTTCCTGCCTTGATTGTCACTCTGCTAGAAGTGTCCATAACCACACTGAGCTGACAAGCCAGGGTTTGATCTCTACTTGTCCTGTACAGGCCTTGCACATAGTTGGTGCTTAATCTGTGTGTACAGCTCTGAATTGAATATTGTTTAAGAATGGAAGAGCTGTTCTCAGAGATGGGAGCAAGGTTCTTGGAGTCCATACCTGATACCTGGTTAACATGGGCTTCAAGAAGGGCAAAGGGGGGGCTGGGAAGGTGGCTCAGTGGTAGAGCGCTTGCCTTGCATGCCTGAGGCCCTGGGTTCGATTCCTCAGCACCACATAAGCAAAAAGGAAAAAGCCGGAAGTGGCGCTGTGGCTCAAGTGGTAGAGTGCTACTTGAGCTGAAGAGATGAGGGATAGCACCCAGGCCCAGAGTTCAGGCCCCATGACTGGATCCCTTCCCCCCTCCCCCAAAAAAGAAGAGCAAGATGGCCAGAGCTACCTTAAGAGATTTCCTTATTGCTTTCCCAGGGCCTCTGCCTATGTTCCCTGAAGCTTCATCCTTCCATATAGGCAGCCACCCAAATCAGGCTGCAGATGGAAGAGCTCCTTGTTGCCTAGGAGACAGATAAGGGGATTTGCTTGGCTGCCCTTTCCCTTGACAGGGAAGCTGTGTGCATGGTGTGTGTGTGTGTGTGTGTGTGTGTGTGTGTGTGTGTGTGTGTGTGTGTGTGTGTGTGTGTGTGTGTGTGTGTGTGTGTGTGTGTGTGTGTGTGTGCGGTGTGTGTGAGTGTGTGTTTTCCCTGTGTGCATGGTGTGTGTGTGTGTGTGTTTTCCCTGTGTGCATGGTGTGTGTGTGTGTGTGTGTGTGTGTGTGTGTGTGTGTGTGTGTGTGTGGTGGGTGGTCTTTCTCAAGGGTAGGTATGTATATGGGGTGTGATTTGGCAGGATATCAGGGGGTGAGATTGGGGACAGTGCTCTGTGTGTGCCACCTCTTCCTTCTCTATTGGCAATGTTGCCAAGTGCTTGGAGTTTTCTGTGTGTTTAATTTTAGAAAGCTCACTTCCATTTGTAACCTAGGGGTTTAGAGAGAATGGGGTTCCTGTGTGTGCGGTTTGGGAGTCCTGCTTTTGCAGGTGATGTTTCTGTTCAGTGCTCTTAACTTGGAGCTTTAATAACCCAGTCTCTTAGAAATGCACTCAGAGGACTCCTTCACAGTGAACCCTGAAGCAGATCCTTTCACAAATAAATCACTCCCATTGTGTGGTCTGTTGAGTGTGGGGTTTTGAGTTTTCATGTCAGTAAACCCTGAAAGCTTAGGATTTTAGGCAATACTGAAGAATTACTGATGCTTCTCCAAGTGTTAAGAATGAGTTGCTGGTAGCGTGTTGTGTTTCCTTGTAAATATGTGGTGGTAGAAGCAAAAGGTGAGGATTCTGTTGCCCTTTGTTGGGTCTCATTTGAGAAGTCATTTTAATAAGCACAGTACTTCATGCTCTGTTCCTTCCTATTTTCCTTCTATTTTTACTGCTTTGAAAATTAACTCATCTTTGTTAAAAAGATACATGTTTTTTAATAAGGTAAAAACATAATTGTGACAAATGCAAAATGTTCCCATGGCAAAAATTCCATTTAACTGATTAAGGAGGGAATCACTATATAAGATGTTTCTGTTCTCAAGAACATCTGAATTCAAAAGAGAATTCAAATATGGATTTGTGCAGGAAATCAGCTATGCTGAAGTAGATGTACAAATAGATCCCAAATTGCTGATTATTCTTAGGGTATTTGATAATTAACTGCATGTTCACCAGGATATAATTCGTCTTCATTTCTGAATAAGAACTGTTTGTATCAGTTTTTGGCCTTCCTCCTCCTTCTCCCCTTCCCCCTCCCCCTACCTCCCTTCTCCCTCCTCCCTCCTCTCTCCTCTCTCCTCCTCTTCTCCCTCTCCTTCTCCCTCTCCTTCTTCTTTTTTTTTGGGGGGGGGATTTGGTTGTGGGGCTTGAACTCTGGGCCTGGGCATTGCCCCTCAGCTCTTCAGCTCAAGGCTAGCGCTCTACCACTTGAGCCACAGTGCCACTTCTGGTTTTCTGAGTGGTTTATTGGAGATAAAGGGTCTCACAGACTTTCCTGCCCAGACTGGCTTCAAACCTCGATCCTCAGATCTCAGCCTCCTGAGTAGCTAGGATTACAGGTGTGAGCCACTGGCACCTGGCCACAACTCTGTTTTTTTAAAAAAAATATGTATCTGTTGTAAAGGTGGTGAACAGGGGAGTTAGTTACATAAGTATGGTAATGAGTACGTTTCTTTTTAAACACTGTTACCCCCTCCCTCATCTTACTCCCCCTTACTCCCCTCACCCCCAATTTGTAAACTTCATTTCCAACGTAGTGTCATCCTTTGTCCTGCTGTTTCTGTGCTTCCCTTTTCCTTCCACAGATCAGATAAACTTATATATAAGACAAAGGATACAGAAAACTAAAACAGAAAAAAAGAAATAACTGCATGTAGGACATAATAAGAACCTCTGTTTCCAATTCTTGGAGTTCATTTTGATACGCTTCATTATATAAGGTCTTGTGCACTTGGTGATTCAGCTATTGTGCTCCCCTGCTAAGAGTATAATAGACATATTCTAGTTATTAACAATGAGGGAAACTATGCAACCTACATTTATTTGGGCCTGACTTCTTTTAATGTAATTTTTTCCTGGTTTTTCCATTTCCTTACAAATATCATTCTTTCTGATGGAAGCATAGAACTTGTTGTATAAATATACCACATCTTCTTGATCCACTCATATCCTGAGGGGCATCTGGGCTGGTTCCATATCTTAGCTATGGTAAATAATGCTGCAGTGAACATGGTTGTGCTGGTAGCTTTAGTATGGCCTTGCTTGTGATCATTTGGGTAAATGCCCAGGAGTGGGATTGCTGAGTCATAGGGTAGCTCTATGTTTAGTCTCTTGAGGAACCTCCATACTCCTTTCCAGAATGGTTGAACAAGTTTACACTCCCACAGTAGCATTCCTTTTGGCCACAATCCTCCACCAGCATCTGTTTTTATTAGATTTCTTGATAATGGCCATTCTCACTGGGGTAAGGTGGAATTGCAACCTTGATTTGCATTTCTTTTATGGTGAGAGATGTTGAGCATTTCTTCATGTGTCTATTGACCATTCTTATTTCCTCTTCAGAAAAGTCTCTCTTTAAGTCTTTGTTTCTTTGAGGATTTGTTTTTTTGGGGATTTAAGTTTTTGAGCTCTAAGTATATTTTAGATATGAGGCTTGTGTTCGCTTCGGCAGCACATATACTAAAAAATTAGATATGAGGCTCTTTTCTGTTATATGGCTAGTGGGCTAGCCTGTAAGCTTCTGTTTATCTTGCTAGCTATGTCCTTTGCCATGAAATCCCATTTATCCAACCTTTTTGTGATTTGTTGTGTTTCTGAGTCTTCATTAAGAAAGTTTTGATAGAGCCGCAGACCAATGGAATAGAATAGAAGATCCAGAAATAAATCCACACGCCTACAGTCAGCTGATATTTGACAAGGGAGCCAAAGACATACAGTGGAAGAAACACAGCCTCTTCAACTACTGGTGCTGGGAAAACTGGGCGGCCACATGCACAAAACTAAAAGTGGACTCCTGTCTATTACCATGCACCAACATCAACTCAAAATGCATTAAAGACCTTAACATCAAAACTGAATCTCTGAAACTACTGTAGGACAGAGTAAGAGAGACACTTGAACTTATAGGCACAGGCAAAACTTCCTGAACAGAGTCCCAAGGTCACAACAAATTGGAAAGAGACTCGACAAATGGGACTACCTTAAAATACAAAGTTTCTGCACAGCTAAAGCTATAGCAACCAAGCTAAAAATGCAACCATCTAACTGGGAAAAAATATTTACCAGCAATATATGAGACAAGGGGTTAATATCCAGCATATACAGGCAACTCAAGAAACTAATCCCTTCCAAACCTACAGACCAATTACTAAAGGGGCAAGGGAACTAAAGAGAGACTTCTCAGAAGAAGAGATAAAAAATGGCAAAGAAACACATGAGGAAATGTTCACCATCCCTGGTTGTAAAGGAAATGCAAATAAACCCTATTACACTGCTGGTGGGAATGTACACTTATACAACCACTTTGGAAAGCAATCTGGAGAGTCCTCAGAAAGCTAAATATTGACCTCTCCTATGACCCAGCCATACCACTTCTAGGCATCTATCCTGAATAACAAGGACACATTGCAGCCCCATGTTTATTGCAGCACTGTTCACAATAGCTAGCCTAGGGAAACAACCCAGATGTCCCACCACAGATGAATGGATCCAAAAATTGTATTTATACACAATGGAATATTATGCAGCCATTAGAAAGAACAAAGTAATGGCATTTACAGGGAAATGGATAGAGCTAGAAGAAATCATGTTGAGTGAGGTAAGCCAAGAGCAAAGAGACAAATGGCACATGGTCTCCCTGATAAGTGGATATTAAATCCAAAATGTAAGGTGATACGACAAAATAAACAAGGCTTAAGAAACAAAGGACTTACATTCATCTGGTAGAATCACTACTAAATAACCCCATGCTGCTGATCACATATATGGTATATAAGTTCACACCGGAGGGAAACCAGGAGGACGACACAGAACTAGAGGGAATCAGGGAAAAACAGACAACAGCGGGACCCATCAGCTGCACTGGACATTGATCAAAACAAACTAAGCAACTCAATGGCAGCGATAGGAGGGAGGGAACGAGTGGGAAAGAGGGAACAGCTGACGAGATGCAAAACAACAGAAATGTACATATCACCCAATGTGGAAGAAATAACTGTATTGCAAAGCTCATAGAACTCACAAATGTTATAGAGCATGATAGACAATTTGCCCCATGAAAGTTAGAATGTGTTTGTGACTTTAACAAGCATCACTATCCCACAATACTGTGAAATTTGGGGAATTATGTAATCAATCACAATAAAGAATTTGAAAAAAAATGTTTTTGACCGGTGCCATGGAGCCCTAGTGTTTCCCCTATTTTTAGGATATCTGCTTTTATCTTGAGGTTTTTGATCCATTTGGAATTGATTCCAGAGCAGGGTGATATGTGTGTGTGTGTGTATGTATATGTATGTGTATATATATACATATATATATATACATATATATATATGTATGTATGTAAGCATCTAACTTCAGTTTTCTACACGTGGATAGCCAATTCTGCTGGCACCATTTGTTGAAGAGGCTGTCTTTCTTCCATCCTGTTTTTTTGGCTCCCTTATCATAGGGCTGTGGGCTCATTTCTGGGTCTTCATTCTATTCAATTGGTTCTGAGGCCTGTTCTTGGGCCAGTACCAAGCTGTTTTTGTTACTGCAGCTTTGTAGTTTAGTATTGATATTTTCCCAGCACTGTTCTTCCTGCTAAGGATTTTTTTTTTTTTTTTTTGCTATTTGGGGTCTTTTATTATTTCATATGAATTTTTGGATTGCTTCTTCTATTTCATTAAAGAATTGATGGGTACTGCATTGAATTTGTAAATAGCCTTTGGCAGTATTGCATTTTCATTGTTAATCCTCCCAATCCAGGAGCATGGGAGGTTTTTCCGCTTCCTTAGATCTGCTTTAATTTCTTTTTACAGGTTTTTAAAGTTTTCATTATAGATGTCCTTCATTTCTTTGTTTAGTCCCTAGGTATTTTTTGAGGCTATTACAAAAGGAGTTTCTTTCCTTCTTATTGTTGGCATACAGGGAAGGTATTGATTTTTGTGGATTAATTTTATACCCTGTTACTGATCCAAACTTTGGGTCAACTAGAGTAACTTGGGAGTGGAGTCTGTGGGGTTCTTTAAATACAGGATCATGTCATCTGCAAAGAGAGAAATTCTTACTTCTTCTTTCCTTATTTGGATCCCCTTTATGTTTGCCTCTTGCTTTATTGCTCAAGCTAGGAATTCTGATACTATATTGAAGAGAAGTAGAGAGAGTGCACCTTGTCTCATTCCTGATTTCAGAGGAAATGGCTTTCACTTTTCACCATTAAGTATAATGTTGGCTGTAGGCTTGTCCTAAACCACCTATATTGAGGAATATTCCATGGATTCCTGGTTTCTCCAGAGCTTTTATCATAAAAAGGGTGTTGGAGCTTGTTAAATGCTTTTTCTGCATCTATGGAGATGATCATGTGGTTCTTGTCCTTGCTCCTGTTGATATGTTGAAGTACATTGACTTGCATATATTGAATCACCTTTGTATTCCTGGAATGAATTTTGTTTGATCATAGTATATAATTTTTTTGATGAGTTGTTGAAGTCAGTTGGCAAGAATTTTATTGAGAAGTTTTGCATTGATGTTCATCAAAGAAATGAGTCCATAGTTCTCTTTCTTTGATGAGTCCCTCTCTGGTTTTGGGATGAGGGTTATGCTGGCTTAATAGAATGAGTTTGTAGTAAAATTTCACTTTCAATTTCATTGAAGAGTTTGAGGAGTATTGGAGTGAGTTCTCCTTTGAAGGCCTTATTGAGCTGTGAATCCATCTGGTCCTGGGCTCTTCTTGGATGAGAGGTCTCATTACTTGATATGGGTCTATTTAGTTGGTTTAAATCTTGGTTTAGTTTGGATATATCAGTATTTCCTCAAAATTCTTCCATTTCTTCCAGATTCTAGACTTTGTTAGCATAAAGGTTTGCAAAGTATTCCCTTACAATGTTCTGAATCTTGCTTGTTTTTGTCGTGATATTTCCATTCTTATCTCTGATTTTGTTTATGTTCTCTTCTTTTGGTAAGATTTGCTAAGGGTCTGTCAATTTTGTTAATTTTGTCAAAGAACCAACTCTTTGTTTTGGTAGTTCTTTCTATGTTTTCGGGGGACTCTAATTGTGATAAGGCAACCTGGTTGTAAGCACCTAACAAATACGACTCCACCTTGAAATTAAGGCAGCACCCCCACCTGTGGGACTAGTTCCTTGGGGCTTGGTATTTACAAGAAAAATGTGCTTAGTGTACCCTAGAAACAGGTTATAGCAACAAGTCATAGAAATGGGTCAGAGAAACGAGCCATGTTCCTTGCTCAAAGCATTATTTAGCTTCCATAGTTTCCTGCGTGGCTTGCACGTGCAGGAAAGAACCATTAGAGACTTTCCATTCCTGAGCAAACAAGGGCGTAAATTTTTTTGTATAAAAGGGAGCCCTGAGAACAGGCTCAACACAGAACTTGAGAACCTGCTGACCCAGTGGTCACTGGCTTGCAAATACTTTCTTTTGGTTGTACTCTGTGTCTGTGGTGGTCCTCTCTGTTGGCATACCTCATAATTCATTTAATTCTTATTTGATTTTAAGTATTTCCATCTATTGGGTTGGGGTTTGGCTTGTTACACTCTTTCAAGGAACTTAAGGTGCATCATTAATTTGTTGGTTTGAGATTTTTCCAATTTGTTGATATATATAAACACTCAGAGCTATAAATTTTCCTCCGAGTACTGCCTTTGCTGTGTCCTAACGGAGCTGGTATTTTGTGGGCTCATTTTTGTTAAATACCAAAAACGTTTGAATTTTTGTTCTGATCTCTTCAGTGATCCATTGATGGTTCAACAATGTGTTGTTCAGTGTCCATGTGTTAAAGCATTTTCTATAGTGGCTTTTGGTGTTGAGCTCTAATTTTATTCCATTGTGGTCTGAGAGAATGCAGGGAATAATTTCAGTATTTCTGAATTTGTACAGATTTGCTTTGTGCCCTAACATGTAATCTATTTTGGAGAATGATCCATGGGCTGCCAAGAACAACATATATGCTGGTAATCCTGGGTGGAATATTTTGTAGATATCTGTTAAGTCTAGTTGATCTATGCAGTTGTTTAGTTCTGAAGTTTCTCTGTTGAGTTTTTGCTGTGATGATCTATCCAGAGGCAACAGTGGTGTGTTAAAGTCACTAACAATCAATGTGTTTGGCTCTATGTTTTTAGTGTAAGTAGTGTTTGATGAAGTTGGGTGCCCCACCATTTGGTGTATAGATGTTTAGGATTGTTATATCCTCCTATAGGAGAGATCACTTTGTTAGTAGGTAATAACCTTATTTGTCTCTTCTCACTAATTTTAATTTGAAGTCTTATTTTATCTATTAGGATTGCAACTCCAGCCTGCTTATGGGGGCCATTTGCTTGATAGATTTTATTTCATTCTTTCACTTTCAGAGTATGTTTCTTTTTGTGGGCAAGATGTGTCTCTTGAAGACAGTAGAAAGATGGATCTTGCTTTTTGATCCAACTAGTCAGTCTAGTTACTCGTCATTTAATCCCAGAGTTAAGTCCATCAAAATTAAGAGGATTGAGAGGTATTTGACAGTTCCTGCCATGTTATCCATCTTCTTAGGGGCTGTGCCTTGTCAATTATTACTATAATTATCTGGTTCTCTGTTTAGGGGCCATTTCTCTGCCAATATCATGTTGTTGGTTTTCTGTGTGTAGAACGTCTTTAAGTATTTTCTGTAATGCTGATTTGGTGGAGATACATTGTTCCAATTTTTCCTTGCTTTAGAAGGTTTTTATTTGTCCCTTGGGTATGAATGAGAGCTTAGCTGGGTACATTATTCCTGGTTGGTAGTTGTTTGTCTTTAGGGCGTAGCATACCTCATTCCAGGTTCTCCTGTCTTTCATGGTATCTACTGAGAAATCTGTAGGTATTTGGATTGGTTTTTTCCTTTATAGGTGATTGATCTCTTCTCCCTGGTGGCTTTAAGGATCTTTTCCTTGGTCTCTATTGATCCTCTGGTTTACAATAGTGGTGGGATGTCCTGTTCTAGTCTGGTCTGGGGTTCTAAAGGCTTCTTGTATCTGGATGGGTCTATCCTTTTGGACATTTTGGAAGTTATCTGCTAGGATTCTGTTAAATATATTTCCTATTCCATTAACATCCTTCTCTAGACCCTCAATACCATTTAACCCTAAATTAGGTCTTCTGATTGCATCTTGTATTTCCTGTAGGATCTAGTTTGTTTCTTGGATTTGTTTTGAATAATTTTCTGTTCTTTCTCTATAAAGTCTAGACTATCTTCACTTCCACAGATTCTACCTTCTCCATTGTCTGCTGTCAAGATTTTCTACTTTCTTATTTCCTTCTAACTGGTCATTTTTGATGGCTTCAATTTCTTTATTGAAGCTTTGTTTTACATCTTTTACTTCCTTGATTTGGTTTTCACTGCATTTCCTTTCCTTCTGTTGGAATTCATTCAGCTTTCTATTTGTGGAGTTCATGAATTCTTCTATTAATCTTTTATTAGCTTCATCAATTCACTCATGGCCATGTGTAGGATTTCAATTTTTTTCATTCAGTGTACTTACCAGCACTGTTTTTAAAGCATTTTGAGAACTATCCTCTAGGTCATTCAATGGCGGCTCTATTGCCTGTTTATTTTGAGTGGGAGTTGGGGTTCACTGACTTGCCAGGTTTCTTAGGTTTCTACGGTTTGTTATGCCTATTAGGAAACAAAAGCCACTCCAATACAAGAGAACACAATTTTAGGAACCAACCAGCACCCTGTACTTGTAGACATAAGAGGTTTGAAATTACAGATACATATTCCCCTATTTACCTCTACTTTTCTTTGTTTGGGATGGGATGTTGTGGTTCAGGAGTGAGGATTACATATAGTTGTAAACAGTGAACAGATGTGTTGTGAGCAATAAAATGGTCTGTACTACAAGGATAACAAGATGAGCCACTTAGGCTCAGTCAAAATGGAACCAAATGCAGTCTAACTCATATACAAAAAATTAGGAATAATGGACTAAAGAAAATGAAGGGGAGAAGGGCCAGGAATGAAGGGAAATGAGTTAAAGTAAAATTAAAAGAAAAATTGATAGATGTAAAAAATTGATAATGTAAAATAGAGGGAGATGCAGGTAGGAGTAGAGGAAGATATAGAAAGGAACAGAAGGAAGGGAACTAAGACCTACAGAAATTATGCATAAAACTAATGCTGAAATTTTAAATAAGATTGATAAATAGAAAACTGAGTAATCAAAAAACATGGCCTGAATTAATTATGCATGTAAATAGGAAAAAAAAAGTCTAGTAATCACTATACTGTTTATCTAGAACTAAACAAAATAGCACTGTGGAAGAAAGAAGGAGAGAGAGAGAGATTTCTAGTTTGTTAGGGGGAGCTTGTATCTCCTCAATGTCCACTATTCAGTCTCTTGATGGAGCCTTAATTGCCTTGCAGTGGTCAGCTTTCCCTGTGGCTTGGACTCAGACACCCTCTTGACACAGGAGTGTAGCTGCTACCTAGAATTCCACTCTCAGGCCTGATTGCAGGAGATTTGGGGGAGGTGGGATTTGTCATTTGCTAGTGCATAGCAGAGCTGTGTCCCAGAAGTCTTTGCCCCATAGCCATGGAAGGTGTAGGAAAAGGGGGTCTTTGCCCTCTTGAGATATGATCACTCCCTTTCAGGCAAGGGATTGGGCCAGGGAGCTTTGGATCACCACAGAGAGCTGGTTCCCCAAAGGTAGGGTCCCCAATGGGTTACTCACAGGTTCTGGAGCCTGGTTCAATTGGCAAGCTGAGACCTGTTGAGAAGCCTCTGTGTCTGGTTTCAGAACTGGCAGAGGACTCTCAGTGGGGTCTGTTCGCAGATTCTGGGATCTTCCCTGATTAGCCTCCTTGGTTCCCACTAGTCAGGTGCTGTGTGCTTTCTTCAGTTTTTGAGTGGTCCTCTGTTTAAAGTTGGATTGACGGCATTTCAGAAATGTCCTTCTGGGTCTCCCCGCACTGCCTGGGGAGGCTGTGGGCCACAGCTGCAGCTGCACAGTAGAGGTCTACTTGCTGTTTTGCTGTTTTCTTTTGTGTTTCCAAGGAGAGAATTCTTTTGTATAGGATAAGTCTATCTGTTTAAAGTTTGATTGATGTGGATCTCTTGCGGTAAAGAGTGTCCTGGGACCCTAAATCTGTTTGGTCAGACATCTAGGGAGTTTACCTGTGGTGGTGGTGCCATCTTCCAGGAAGTCTTGGCAACTTTCAAGATTGTAAAAGAGCCATAAGACAAAGTCAGAGATGACCTGGAAAGTCTCTAGATGACACCAAGTAATTTTTTGTGCCTGTAATTTTTTTTATTCATTTAAAAATTCTTCCAGTAAGTATCCTGTACAGAACACACAGCTTAATCCTGTACAGAACACCAGCCACCTCCTGCTCTGTGCTTCTCCATTAACCACTCACCGGGATCTTTCTAACATTGTTCTTTCTTAGGTGTCAGAGGTAGACCAAGTACCATGGGCCTCTGTGCTCATCTCTGATGCTCCTTGGGTAGATAAAGGCTAACCCTTTAACGTGTGTGTGTGTGTGTGTGTGTGTGTGTGTGTGTGTGTGTGTGTGTGTGTGTGTGTGTGTGTGTGTGTGTGTGTGTGTGTGTGTGTGTGTGTGTGTGTGTGTGTTTAAATCCATTTTATAATACTGGGCTGTAAGCAGAAGACAGAGAAATTGCCTGCTGCTTCTGTAGAACAGAGTGCTGTGTGTATTGGAGCTTTAACTCAGCATAAGTGCTGTTCCTTAGCTTTTTCCACTCAAGGGTGGCACTCTGCCACTTTGGCTTTTTCCTGACTGGGCTGGCTTTGAACTGTGATCCTAGTATCTCAGCCTCCTGAGCTAGATTAAAGGCATGAGCCACTGGTATCCAGCTTTTGACTTCCTTCCTCTTCCTCATATCAGCCCTCATTCTGATATTTTCCTAAAGAAAAAAAAAAAGCAAGGAAAGAAGTAATGCTGCCCACTTGTCCAGTCCATGTATAAGCTGTCTTGACTTTGGCCATTGCTCAGTTAACATTGTTTTAACTCATTATTGTTATCAACAAGCTTGTGTTCTCACCACAACTAACATGCACTTGTTTATTCAGATAAGGTTTTAAAATGCCAATTTTAGGTTATAGATTTTTGCAAGTCTTTAAGTCTGATATGAATAATTTGATTTTGTTTATATGCAAAGTTTAATTCTTCTGAATCCTGTATTCTTTGTGCCCAGCCAATAATTGGGGAAAGACCACACTGTTAACATCATGGTTGTTAACATCATGGTTGTCTTGTTGGCCTCATTGCTGCCATGCCTGTTGTTGCTAATTCTTAATTTGGTGATATCTTAAAAATTAATACCCACTGGTGCCTGCCATTTTCTTGCCTCTTCATCCCTGCAGAAGCAGCTCAAATTGGCTTCTTAGAGTCAGAACGTCTGGGTAGAGGAAGAAATTGATTGGTTGAAACTTAGTGTTTCTAAATTTTGTCTGATTTTTATTTTTCCATTTTCTTTCCCAGTTATGGCCAAACTATATCTGGCTATTTAGTTTTACCTGGCAATATTTACTCAATATAAAAGACTTTTCTTGGGAAATTAGTTTAGTATTAGATTACCTATTATTTTCCTCAAAGATGTATGTATGTATGTATGTATGTATGTATGTATGTTTTTATGATGAGACAAGTTCTCACTATGTGACCCTGGCTGGCCTTGAACTCTAGATCCTCTTGCTTTAGAATCATGAATGCTGCAGTATAGGTATGATATGGCCATCTTAAAAAAATATTTTTGTGGGCTGGGAAGGTGGCTCAGTGGTAGAGCGCTTGCCTTGCATGCCTGAGGCCCTGGGTTCGATTCCTCAGCACCACATAAGCAAAAAGAAAAAAGCCGGAAGTGGCACTGTGGCTCAAGTGGTAGAGTGCTAGCCTTGAGCTGAAGAGCTGAGGGACAGCGCCCAGGCCCAGAGTTCAGGCCCCACGACCGGACCCAAAAAAAAAAAAAAAAAAAAAAAAAAAAAAAAATATATATATATATATATATATATATATATATATATAATTTGTAGCTGGGCGCCAGTGGCTCACACCTATAATCCTAGCTACTCAAGAGGCTGAGGTCTGAGGATTGTGGTTCAAAGCTAGTCTGGGCAGGAAAGTCCGTGAGGCTCTTTATCTCCAATAAACCACTCAGAAAACTGGAAGTGGCACTGTGGCTCAAGTAGTAGAGCACCAGCCTTGAGCTGAAAAGCTGAGGACCAGTGTCTAGGCCTAGATCTCAAGCACCATGACATAAGTGATATAAGTAATACCCCAACCTGGAGCTGTTCTGACTTGACTAGGCTGACCTCTCTTGTTGCTTGAAGGTCATGGAGGCAGAACAGACCAAGACAAGAAGTGAGCTGGTGCACAAGGAGACTGCAGCCAGGTACAATGCTGCCATAGGCCGCATGAGGCAACTGGAGAAGAAACTCAAGCGAGCCATTAACAAGTCCAAGTAAGTGTGGGTATATTCCTCCCTGGAGCTGTGAGGTTTGCCTCTCCCACATTTTCGCCTTGCACTAAGATCCCCTGCCAGGCTCCATTGCTCTCCTATGAGACTCCCAGAGTCAAAGGCAGGGATTCTGAAGTATAAGCCACTTCAAATATGGGAGACAGACAAAAAGGACTAACAGAAGCAAACCATTATATAGCTTGTCTCTGTGACTGACAGTGTGGACAAGGCCTTGTTTCTCAGTTTACCTGGCAGCATAATGGGGAAGAGTTGTATTTACTATACATATTTCTTGGAATGCTCTAAGACTAGTGTGAATGGGGATTTAGCCAGGTGTGGGTGGCTCACACCTGGAATTCTAGCTACTCAGGAAGCTGAGATCTAAGGTCTGCAGTTTAAAGCCAGCCTCAGCAGGAAGTTTGTGAGACCTTTATCTTCAATTAGCCACCAAAAAGCCAGAAATGAACTTGTGGTTCAAGTAGTAGAGGACCAGCCTTAAGCAAAACAAAAAATTCTAAGGGAGCACACCCAGGCCCTGAGTTCACACTCTAGTAGAGGTAGAGGGTTATCACACTTTTTCCAAGGTCTTCTCATTTACCCTTATTATTTGCACAAACTTAACAATCAAACAATGTCCTTGCCATCATTTAGTTGATAAGGATGCAGGATCCGACTTCACAGAGAAGGAGGAGCTCAGTACAGCATTGCTCTATCTTGCTGCCTATCCCAAAGCTCCTACAAAAAAGGAAGTGGAGCTGTGGCTCCAGTGGTAGAATGCTAGCCCACAGACCCTGAATTCAAGGCCATCTAGGGCTACACAGTGAGAAGTCTCATCATAAAAAATAAATACATACATACTTCTTTGAAGAAATTAATAGGTAATCTAAGCTTAATCTAATTTCCCAAGAAAACAGTATTTTATATTGGAAAAGTATTGTCAGGTAAAACTAAATAGCCACATATGGCTTGGCCATGACTGGGAAAGAATATGGAAAAATAAAAATCAGACCGAATCTAGGGAACTAGGAGAAAGCTGACTATTTGTTGTCCTCTGCCTGGTCTGTGACCTAGTTGGATCTGCCAACAATCTGCCTGGTCACATTCCAGAAGGACCAATCCAATCTGCTCATGGTGGCCCTGCTGTGCCCAGCAAGAGAGAAGCAGTGCTCTTCTCCCTTCTGCACTGGACCTCAGCAGAAGTGGATTAGGCAACCTCTTCCCCAAGCCTGTCTGATCTTCATCCCTGGAAAGTGAATCCAGGCCACCTTTACTGTTAGACATACATGTGTGGCATCAAGCAGCCTCCTTAAGAGATAGGAGGAACCAGCATGCAAGGTCCCCAGTATGTTGAGATGAGCCTCCTGGTCCTCTGACTGGTGTCAGGCCCTAGAAGCTACAACTTCACTGCATGGCCTTGTCACAGTTCACTAAAACCTAGAAGGCTCACAGGCCAACTATAGCTACATCTTGTAGAGTTCATTGTGCTAATCTCTGACCATTTTCTTTCCTGTCTTTTGCAGGCCTTATTTTGAACTCAAGGGAAAATACTATGTGCAGCTTGAGGTATGTATGTGTGGCCTAAGATGCATTGCTCATAGGTTTTTCTGCACTCAATTGACCTTTTTGGGGTAGTAGGCCTTCAAAAATGACCCTGGTGCTGGGATGGTGGTTCAGTGGTAGAGTACTATGGATTCGATTCTTCAGGACCACATAGGCAGAAAAAGCTGAAAGTGGCACTGTGGCTCAAATGGTAGAGAGCTGAGGGACAGAGCCCAGGCACAGAGTTCAGGCCCCACAACCGGCAAAAAAAAGACCCTGGTGATAAGGAAAGAATAGAGAGATACATTCTTTAGTTTTCAGGCCTCAAAATGGCCTTGGTTAGCCAGGTGTTAGCTCATGCTTATAATCCTATTTACAATCTGAATAGTGTGGTTTGAAGCCAGCCTGGGGAGACAAATCCAAGATACTCTTATCTGCAACTAACTAGCAAAAAAGCCAGAAATGAAGGTGTGACTCAAGGTGTAGAGCACCAGCCTTGAGTGAAAAAGCCAAGAGACAGTGCAAGGCCCTGAGGTCAAGCCCCAGAACTGTTGCATACACGCGCACACACTTACACACAGCGTCTTGCCTGGGTTTTCAATAGTGTCTGAAGTTAATGGCCAGTGTCATTATTCCTAGGACCAGAAGCAGCCACATCTTATACCTGCCAAATCAGAATCTTTAGCAAGGCCTGAAAACTTAGTTGTAACTTATTCGGGGATTCAGACACAGTTTGAGAAATGGATGGGATAACCAGGTAGCTAGGTTGAGACTTTTTTTTGGTGCTGATACTTGGGCTTGAACCCAGAGCCTTAACTTTTTCCACTAAACGCTGGTGCCCTACCACTTGAAACATACCTCTATTTCTGACTTTTTGGTGTTTCATTAAACACCAAAAGATAAGCTCTCAGATTTGTCTGTTTGGGCTGGCTGCAAACCAGGATCTTCAGATCTCAACCTCCTGAGTAGCTAGGATTCTAGGCATGAGCTATCTGTACCTGACTAAACTGTACCTGGCTAGGTTGTGAGACTTCTGTGCTTGTGTGATGTTCCTTCCCTGAGGCTATACTACACCAGTGTTTCTGGATGACACTCTTGTCACTTAGAATAAGGAGGAATGACCACTTTTGACCTCTGAACAGGTAACTGATGAGAGTAATCAAGTCTCTACCTTGTTTACATCTTGGGAAATTCTCTAACGTAGAGTCATGCATACAAACAGAATCATGCACACACACAAACTGTACTTGGTCATTTAAAAAGTATCTCTGGGGCACAGAAAGGAAGGAAGGGTGAACAAATGTAGTCATGTTATTTGATATACTCTGGAAAATGACTTAAATAAACTTGTGTGCAGGGATGGAAGGGGGTACTGGGGGAAAGCAAAGGAAGGGGTGGCATTGTTCAAAAAAAAAGGAAATGTACTCATTACCTGACATGAAATAATAAATACAACTTTAATAACAATAAGATTATTTTTTAAAAATAGCCAGGTACTAGTGATTCGTACCTATAATCCTAGCTACTCAGAAAAGTCAAATGTGAGGATCATGGTTCAAAGCCAGCTCAGACAGGAGAGCCCATGAGACATTTTTCCTCTTGGTTCTTTTTTTAAAAAATTAATTTACTTTATTGTCATTATAAAGATGATGTATGTAGAGATTGCAATTACATGAGTCAGGTAATGAGTCTATTTCCTTTCATACATTGCCTTCTGTTCCCTCACTCATGAGACTCTTATCTCCAATTAGCCATCAGAAAACCAGAAGTGGAGCTGTGACTTAAAGTGGTACAGTGCTAGCTCAGAGACAGTACTCAGGCCCAAGGACTGACAAAAAAAAAAAAATAAACAGCATCTCAGAGACTTGCTTACCAACTTCTCCTATCTTCCTAACCAGCAATTGAAGAAGACAGTGGATGACCTACAGGCCAAGCTGACCCTGGCGAAGGGCGAGTACAAGACAGCCCTGAAGAACCTGGAGAGGATCTCAGATGAGATCCATGAACGACGGCGTTCTAGTGCCATGGGGCCTCGGGGCTGTGGTGTGGGTGCTGAGGGCAGCAGCACGTCTGTGGAGGGCCTGTCAGGAAGCAAGCCCGAACCAGATGCTGTTTCTGGTGAGTCAGGCAAGTGGGGACCACATAGCTTGTGTGATCTGCATCCAGAACTGCCTTGGCCCAGGGTCCTCCTCATCACTGTCTGTCACTGAAGAATTTCAGAGCTGGGCAACCTCACAAGCTGTTTCTGGAGACTTCCCATGTTTTGTGGAAAACTGTTCAAAAGATGTGAATGAATATTCCTCAAGATTCTATGGTCAAATAAGTTTGGGAAAGGTTAAACCTTCCCTTGTCTCTGGCAGTCAAAATACACACTAGGAACATTCAAGGCTTGTAGAAGTCCTGCAGGAAAGAGTCCAAGAATAGGGAGTTGGAATCAGATTTTTATTCAAATCCTAGCCTTCACCTAATTATCAACACATGATGTGTAAGGTAGGTAATAAGATAGGGTCTACTAACTTCCATGGTGGGTGGTAGTTAGGATTACATGAAATAATGCTTGGCACCACTAGTAAGCACTCAGAATTCCTTTCCTGGGGTAAAATCCCTCTAAGCTAGTTTCCAGGTTCCCTCAGGAATTCTATAAATCCATCAGCAAGTGTTTTAAGTACCAGGTCCAAGGTAAACTGAGACTATAAACAATGATTGCATGTATTGTGTTCATGTAATACTTATATACAAATCTCACATAATATCTCACAAATTATATGTATCCTCATAAATCTTGGATGGAGAGGATGGTGAAGCTCAGAGGTCAAACTGACAAGGCTCCACACTAAGCAGTGGAATTAGGATCTGAATTCAGATGTGGACCCCAACACTATAGTACTTTCATAAAGATGTAAGAGGAAGAAAAGGCAAGAGGAACGATGCTAAGAAGCAGGACTGTGCAGGAGAGAGGCAGAGGCTCTGAAAGCACAAGAACAGCATGCCTCTGGGCCTTGGTTAATCTGGTCCATAAACTGTACAGCACAAGCTACAGAACACTATAAAAGAATTCTGTTCTTTGCAGCAAATGGAGCTCTAGGTAGACTCTAAGGGTATCTTACAAGATCAGAAATTATCCGAAAGAAAGCAAAGGACCTCCAGGGTTGACATTCCATACTCTGGCAGTTCTTGCTGCTTCTTCCCTAGACAGAAGAGTGGGGGGGGAGGGTTGTTTTTGGCAATACTGGGATTTGAACTCAGGACCTTGTGCCCCCTAGGCTGGTATTTTACCATTTGAGCCACACCTCTAGCTCAACTTTTTGCTATTTTGGAGTTGGGGAGTCCAGCAAACTTTTCTGCATGGGCTGGCTTCAGACCTCAGTCCTCTAGATCTCAACTTCCTGAGTAGCTAGGATGAAGGCTGGCTTTGTTGGGACGTAATTACGTTTTCCTGTGTACAGGTAGATTTGTTTAGGGGTCTGAGGTGTTGAAGTCCTGGTCTACAGCTATTTTCCTTTCGAGGTGTGGTGGGAGTGGGGGAACCCAGTGCCTCTGGTATGTTAGGCAAGTGCTCTACCTACCACTGAGCTATCTCCTCAGCCACCTTCAATCTTGAGGGTAGTGTCTGGTAACACTGATTTCTATGGCAGAGCTTAAGGTTACAGCAAGGTCACTAACTGTAACCTTAGGGATCCCAGCTGGTTCCTTTCATGCTGTTTCAGAGGCTAGTCAGGGAGGCCCAGAAGGTCACATTCCTGTCAGATGCCCTTAGAGCAGATTCTGCAGTCTCCAAGCCTTGTCTGTCTGGCAGTGGTATGTACGTGTGCAGGTTACTGTCGGGCAGACCCTATGTGACTGGTGTTCTCTCTCATCCTTAGTGGCCTCAGAGGCCTTTGAAGACGACAACTGTAGCAACTTTGTGTCCGAAGATGACTCAGAAACCCAGTCTGTGTCCAGCTTTAGTTCAGGACCAGCGAGTCCATCTGAGATGCCTGACCAGTTCCCTGCCGTCACAAGGCCTGGCAGTCTGGATCTGCCCAGCCCCATGTCCTTGTCAGAGTTTGGGATGATGTTCCCAGTGTTGGGCCCTCGAAGTGAATGCAGTGGGGCCTCTTCCCCTGAATGCGAGATAGAACGAGGTGAGTAGCAGACCTCTAGCTCTGTCTCAGGTGACTCTTAACTTTACAGCCCAACCTGTCCCCCACCCCTGCCAAGTCTTGGGAGCACCCAGGGTGGCACTGCTGGGTCTCTGACAATGTACTGCTGGTACTGGTTACTGAGATGGTTTCTAAGGGCTATTCTGGGGACTTCTGGCATTTCCTCATCAGAAGAGTTTTGATCCAATAGTTTAGGTCCTGTGTGTCTCCTCAGAATGCTCTGAGAGGTTTGTTTCCTAGCTGTAAAATAAGGTAACAACCCTAGAATAAAAGCTGGCAAACCCTCTCTGATACACATGGTGGGAAACCCCAGGAATTCCAAAGTTCCTGAGCTGGATGATTGGCTTGTGCCTAAGTAAAGCTTAGAATTGTCAACGCCCACTTGGTAACTTTTGTATCTCTACAGGAGACAGGGCAGAAGGAGCAGAGAATCAAACAAGTGACAAAGCCAACAACAACAGAGGTGGCAACAATAGCAGTGGTATTGGTGGCAGGGGTAAGAGCCAAAGCCGCACGTCTTCTGAGAGCCAGGCTTTGGAGACCCGAATGAAGCAGCTCTCCCTCCAGTGCTCCAAGGGAAGAGATGGGATTATTGCTGACATAAAAATGGTGCAGATTGGCTGATCCATCCAGGGCCACCCCCCATGTACAAATCAGTATTTATACACGAAACTCAAGAACATTGTGCCAATTATCATTTAACATGCCAAATCTTAAGCATTTAAACTGCACTAACCAAGTTTCGGTGACTTGAGGGCTGAAGAATTCCCCTCTTGGGCTAGTATGTTTTTCCAAGCTACATCACTGCAGGCTGACTGTGACCAGGTTCACAGCCTTTGTGGACCATTCATTCCCTGTAATAGTGTTGTGGAAGCAATAATGAGTTCCTGTGAAAGAACCCAAGCTAGGAGGAAGGATGGAAGCTTAGCCAAACTGGGGGCCACAGCCTGCATCTTTCTCTTTTTTCACACTTAGTTTGGGGGAATAAGAGATGTTTTCTCCATTATATCCCAAGATATCTAAATATTCAAAACACAAAAATAAAACTCAAGTATCCAGTGCATTATCTTTCTGACATAAAGGTTAAAAGAAATGCAAGAACACACTTCATTTTCCTCACCTCTGGTGTTCAGAGGGGGCTTTTTAAAAAAGCATGTAGGTTGGGATATCCATTAAAACCATTTCCTAGGAAGGCTACCATGAAACTGCACTTTTGGGGATGAGAAAGGTGATGCCAGTGTGGGGATGGGGGAGGGAGGGCTGAGGGTAGCAGAGACATAGCATAGAAGGGATCCATGGCTGTGGGAGAGAAGGCTCTCTAGCCTAACCTTACCCTGCCAGCCAAAGGGAACTGACTTATCCTAAGACATGTGCATGTGAAGAAGTGACCATTGTCATATCTACACTGACAAGGTGGTGATTTCTCTGTAGGCTCAACTTTTCAAATAATGAAATTATTTAAGGGTTATGCTGCACCTAGTATTTCTTAGAGCCAATTTTCCTTAAAGCTAGGAAAGAGAGTAGGCATGTGTTGGCAAAGGCTGTTTAAATAGAAGCAGTGGTGTCTGTTATGCTAATAGTATTAAGTGTTCAGACTGCTTTTCTTTAATGTTTTTATGGTTATGCATATTTAAAGCACTGTATTTTGTCTTAAGAAAATTTGGCATTTCTAAAAGAAAAGCAACCTCATTTCAAGTTGTCTGTTGACTGTCACATCTTATGTATTTTAGCCATTTGTACATCTCTTCATACTGTAATGGTTCTTTTTTATTAACTGATACAGTATTCTAATTACAAGGTTATTTTGTACTTAGTACCTTGAGCGTAATAAAAATGCTAAAGAAAACTCTGTGGTTTTTTAAGTAGAAAATCTGATGCTGCCTACTTTTTCTGTTGTGGGCAACCTTTATTATGGAGGAGCACAGAATGCAGTAATCATTTCTCCCACTTTTTTTTAACTGTTTTTGTCCCTGTCCTGGGGCTTGAACTACCAGCCTGAGTGCTGTCCCTGAGCATTTTTGCTCAAAGCTAGTGTTCTACCACTTAAGCCTCAGCTCCACTTTCAGCTTTTTGGTGGTTAACTAGAGATCAGAGTCTCATGGACTTTCCTGCCAGGGCTGGCTTCAAACTATGATCCTCAGATCTCAGCCTTCTGAGTAGCTAGTATTACAGGTTGTGAGCCACTGGTGCCTGGCACTCATTTCACTTTTAAGATCCTGAATCCTAATCACTGTAACCCAGATACAACAAGGTTTGAATTTGAATCCTACTTGTGCTGCTACTAAAGCTGAGCAGGGAGTGGACAGTATGGGAACTACAGATAAGGCACCTGTTGGCCTCGCTGGACAGCATGGACCATTAGCTAAAATCCTGCTGTCCAGGGGCACCCTGATATATTTCACTGATCTGTGGTGCACTCACTTGGGTACTGGACCTTTAGAAGGTTCTTGGATGATTATAAAGGTGAAGAATCAGATAGTCATGGATTCTTTCTCAAGTAGAAACATGATACTGGATTTTAATCTGTGGACTTGGTGTGTGCATTTCAAAGCCAATAATTGTAAAGATTTACCTAGTAGTAAATATTTCATCTCAAAGTTCATCCAAGTCCCTTTTGCTATGTTTAAAAATACTAAACAACGCACTTGACTTCCAGCGATCTTCAGATCCACTCAATTCTCAAGTGAAGTCCCCTGCATCTACCTCTAGTCAAAGACAAACACAAAGTGTTCTCTGCAATGGAGTATTGCTCCTTTCCCTTGCAGCAGGGAAGGGGACACGTTGTTTGGAAAAGCACAAAATTGGGATGGCTTGAAGTTGCTATGAATAATATTTCTCAGAGATAGTTTGTACAGTTCAGAATCTAACATGAATTTCCAGCTCAAATATCTGCTACACAGTATGGGTACCTTACATTTTGCCTTTCATAACTGGAAGCCACAAAACATTTCATTGATTAGAAATTGATCTTTTTTAAAGTACTTCATGCAGAGAATGGTAGTGTGATGGGATTTTCTTTTTGCTACTTGGAATGGAACACATAATAGGCAAGCTCTATCAAGCACTCAAACAGGCCTCCCCGTTTTTTCAAGGGGTGGTGTTACAGTATTTGGGGTCTGGATCCAGTGCCCGATGCCTGAGACAGAATCTGGCTAACACCTTACAATCTAAGTCTGGAACACTATCCTCCACCTCCTGAGTAAGCTGTGATTACATGTATACCCTACCACCTAGCCTGAGTTAGAATGTTCTAATGTTGGGGCTTTCCATTGTCTTTAAGACAAAGCCTAGAAAATCAAGGTATAATCTCTATCCCTTATTTGGGCATTGGGACTTATTTCCTGCCTCAGTTCCTTTCCCCATCACCCCATGACCTATCTTTTTAGGGAATAATTATACCACTTTTTGCCCCTGGCTCCCCTTTATTATCTCCTCTCATGTTCTCACTATACACATTTCTACTTAAAGCAGCCTGCTCCACTCCTGCTATTACAACCTTCCTACCTACTCTCTGCTATGTCTGAATTTAGCTGACCTCCTACAAACACCCCCCACCCAAATCCTCTTGGTTTCTTATAGCTCCCACCATCAGTTTTTACAGCTTCTAAAAACTTAGTTGCGTCCATCAAAAGTCACTTCTGGCCTTCTTTAGTTCATATTTGTCGGTCGGGCGCCAGTGGCTCACGCCTGTAATCCTAGCTTCTCAGGAGGCTAAGATCTGAGGATCACGGTTCAAAGCCAGCCCAGGCAAGAAAGTCCGTGAGACTCTTATCTCCAATAAACCACTAGAAAAACTGGAAGTAGCGCTGTGGCTCAAGAGGTAGAGCGCTCGCCTTGAGCTGAAGAGCTGAGGGACAGTGCCCAAGCCCAGAGTTCAAGCCTCACGACCAACCCAAAAAAAAAAAAGTTCTTATTTGTCTTCATTTTGCTTAATAATGTGTTTTTTAAAAAACAACTCCAAGGGGCTGGGAAGGTGGCTCAGCAGTACAGTGCTTGCCTTGCATGCATGAGACCCTGGGTTCGATTCCTTAGCACCACATAAGCAGAAAAAGCTGAAAGTGGCACTATGGCTCAAGTGGTAGAGCACTAGCCTTGAGCTGAAGAGCTCAGGGACAGCGTCTAGTCCCATGACCAATAAAAAACAAAACAACAACAATAAAAACACCTCCAAATCTGAGTATCTGCCTAGGCTGAAATTGGAAACTTGACTCTGACTCATCACCCTTTAGCAATTCCTATCTAGATTTTTGCTTCATCTGTCCCACTGTTGGAACCTCAGAAGGGCTGCGTGATCTATCTCCCAATATCCTCATTCAATGCAGTTACCTTCCTCTGATATAGGTCCCACTGTGTCTATGTACTTTACAGCCTGCCCCACCCCAAAAGCTGCTGAGTTGTGGCTTTGGGTAGAACAAGACCATTAAGCTCTCAGGCTTAGTTCCTCAGTTATAGAAAGGAACACTAGTGCCTACAAAGAAAAATATACATATTGAACATATAGTGAATGATAACCACTGGCTAAATTTTACAGTTTGTCTTTTGAAGCTTTACTTTCAAGGTTTAAAATGCCAATTCTTCAAATAAACTTTCCTACACTGGGTTCAACACTACCACATATTGAATTGTTCACATATAGGTCCTTTTTTATTTTTTTCCCCCTTCGTGCCGGTCTTAGAGCTTGAACTCAGAGGCTGGGTGCTGTCCCTGAGCTTTTGTCCTCAAAAATAGTGCTCTGCCACTTGAAGTCACAGCTCCACCTCTGGCTTTTCTGGTAGTTAATTGAAGATCAAAGTCTCACAGCTGCCCAGGATGGTTTTGAGCTGCAATCCTCAGATCTCAATCTTCTGAGTAGCTTAAATCGTGTGTTTACAACAGAGCTCTAACCAAATCCATCCACTGAAAATATGCTTAAATTCAAAATCCTAAGTAATCTGACACTGAATTAAAAAGAACAGTTTTTGTTTTTCAGGGTTTTTTGGGGTGGGAGTGTGTGTGGGGAGAGGGAAGGAGGTACTGGAGTTTGAACTCTGTGCTATCAGCTTGCCAGGCAGGCACTCTATCACTTGAGCCATGTCCCCCAACCAAGAACACAGTTTTAGAAGCACATACTCTTATAATTGCAACTGCTGTACTTCTAGGAATACAGAAGTTGAAAGCTTTCAATAAATCATGTTCTTGAGGTTAATTTCCATAAGTATAAACATTTTATTACAATTAAAGGCAGTAGAAATACAAAATAAGTTTTGATAATTATAAAGTAGAGACAATGAAAAATCCCACCCTCTTTTTCAGACTTTTAAAGTTTTGAGCATTATTCTGTTCTGATATTTAGGTAAACAGCTGGGAATTTACATGACACTATTCTTGGTGATCACTTTTTCTGGATGCTGTATAACCAATCAATCACTTTTTTCAAAGTGCTGTTGCTACAAAAGCACTGAACTATAAATCAGTTTAAAGATACAGGCTAAATTACAATGTTTTTAATGCCTTAGAATACTATTTTCATCAAAGTGGTAAACCAAAATTGCAATAGGGAATATACCTCAGTTCTGTCTACAATGCCATAGGTGCCTAAGGCAAACAACCTTTGTTCTTAAGCCTGAGTGTCTTCATGCTAAGCTAATTAATCCTACCAAAAGCTTTATCTATCTTTCATAACATCTGAGCAACAATAAACATTTAGAACATAATGCAAAATTAAAATTTCGGTGACATGATTCATTTGGAATTAGTGGGGTCAATACAATTGGGTTCACAACATGCTCTGTTTTAAAAAAAAAGAAAGAAAGAAAGGTAAATATTTCAGGATATTAAATAGTCTGACAGTCTACTCAATGAGCCATGGCCCTCATTTTCCTTACCCAGTCTCAGTTCCCTTTTCCTTTCAGTGACTACATCTCACCGTGATGGATGTTTGAGTCTAATCTTGATCATATGCACTTTTTATATAAAGTGGCAACTCTATATTTACAAAATCAATGTAAACAGTACTTCTAGGTGATTAAGGGTAAATCTGACTATATACAAATTCTTACCAAACACTGCGACAAGCACCAGATTCCAATGTAACACATTCAGATTTAATTCCGCTCTGATTGTTTATCATCCTGAAGATCTGTGTCCTCATTTGAAGAATTGATGTTTGATAAGTATAGAATCCAATAATTGCTGAGAATTTTCCATCACTGAAGTTGTGTTGTTTTAATGGGTATAGTACTATTTAAGTCCAAGAAAAAAGGTCCTTCTTGTTTAGGCAAAAAGGTACTGGGAATGATATTGAAGATCCCAGCAGGTATATTTTCTAATTCCAGATAGCAAAATCCACACCTATATTCAGAGAAGGTAAGAATAAGGCAATGCCACAAAAAGCATACACTGGACATACACAATTAAAATGCCAACCTTACCTATAGTCACCACTTGATTTCCTCGAAAAGCCATGGGGACCAGGATCTCCCACCAAGGAAACACTTACAACCTCAAATCCAACACTATATTGCCTAATTTCAAACAAACAGCATTACTTGTATTAGTAGTCACAAATAAATACGTTTTCAAAATAACCAATCTAAAGTGCTATCAGATCATGCTACTGTTATACTCAAAAAGCAGTATTTTCTATTCAATTGACGTCATAAAAACTAATTCTATCTTGCGATGAGAGTTTTCTTTCACTTTTTTTTTTTTTTTTTTTGGTTGGTCATGGGGCTTGAACTCTGGGCCTGGGCACTATCCCTCAGCTCTTCAGCTCAAGGCAAGCGCTCTACCACTTGAGCTACAGCGCCACTTCCGGTTTTCTGGTGGTTTATTGGAGATAGGAGTCTCATGGTCTCTCCTGCCCGGGCTGGCTTTGAACCGAGATCCTCAGATCTCAACCTCCTGAGTAGCTAGGATTACAGGCGTGAGCCACCAGCGCCCGGCTTTCTTTCACTTTTAATGTTACTTTTTTTTCCTCCAGAATTATTCTATTTTATTTGCTGCTGTTTTTAGGCTTGAATTCAGGGACTGGGTATGATCATTGAGCTTTTGTACTCAAGGATAGTGCTCTACCACTTGAGTTACTTTTTTAATACATCATTTTATCAGAAATATTTTCTTCTTTTCAAACATTTTTTTTTCTTTATGCCAGTCCCACGGCTTGAACTCAGAACCTGGGCACTGTCCTTGAGGTTTTTTACTCAGGACAATACTCTGCCACTTGAATCATACCTCCACTTCCAGCTTTTTGGGACTGGCTTTGAACCTTGATCCTCAGACCTCAGCCTCCTGAGTTACTAGGATTACAGGCTATCAGTGCCTAGTAAAACATGTAACATCTTAATGTGCAGTTTCAATATACAGATTCAAGAATAAACATTTACAGTTAAGTTAAAAAAATTAAAATTTAGAAACTACGTTTTTTTTTTTCCCTAAGGAATAATTTCAAAGACAAAGCACTGTCTTTGCAATAGGCAGAAGTCTTGGACAAGAAAAAAAAAAAAAGCCCTGGAAAATGAAATCTACATTATTAGAAATAGTATACATGCTAGAGGTGGCACTCCAAATCAATAAAAGATTCATTTAGTGATCAGGTGACAAGAATTTAGAAATCATATTTCATACCATATATACATCACTATTATCTTCTTGAAGCTCTCCTGTTTTGTCTCGTATATTTAAGTCTACAATCAACCAGGAACTACTCAGATCTTGCACAAGGTGCTAAATGCCACTTCTCTTTGGGTATTCAATTATTCTATATCATTTATTGAAGATGTCTATTATAACACTATTAGTTTAAGAAAGCTACTCATCACAAACCTTGGTCCTCTTAGCTCAATCAGTAGTGGCCCAGTTTTTTCTATATGGAATTGGTAGATGGGATTATTTTTGTGAGTCTCTTGAAAATTTCCACATCCTCCAGCACTTTGACCACTCCACTTTCCATTAATCTAATTAAAACCAAGTTTTTGTATTAGAATTTCATATTCTTCAATTTCATGTTAAAGACAAAGTTCTTTTCCACCTTAAAATCAATAAATAGCAGCTTTCCACTGATACTACCCCATTGCTCCAGTCTTTGTCACTGAAAGTCAGTGTAACTCCCCACTCAGCCAGGACACTTTGCTATACTCCATCTCTTGGCTAATTTAAACCAAGTTGTTCCTGCTAGGAACTCTCTTTAGAATGTTCCGCTACACATTTAGCCCATACTGCCAAGTATTCTCGAATTTTATAAAGATTCATCCATAACAATTTTGCAAACCAAGGCTTGTATTAATGTTTCTGCTATGAATTACTTATTTTTACAGAAACATCTGTTTTTCACTGAAGATGTATTCTGGAGAATAGAGGTTACTAACATTTCCTTTCCTTTATTCCTATAAAACCCCAGAATGTTTTTATTTAATAACAAATTATGATAAATAGAAAAGGGAATACTAAAAGAATGCTGTCTGAGATGATAACCCCCAAAAAGAATGTTCTTACCCGTTTTGATAAGGTATATGGCGAAGGAATCTTTGAAAAAGTAAAGCTGCATGCTGAATATACCTAGATTTAAAAAAAAAAAAAACCTTAGTCCACACACAGAGATTATACTGAGAAATTTTTTTTTTTTTTTTTGCTGGTCATGGGGCCTGAACTCTGGGTCTGGGTGCTGTCCCTCAGCTCTTCAGCTCTACCACTGGAGCCACAGCGCCACTTCCGGCTTTTTCTGTTTATGTGGTACTGAGGAATCGAACCCAGGGCCTCATGCTTGCAAGGCATGCACTCTACCGCTGAGCTACCTTCTCTATACTGAGAAATTTTATAAAAGCATCAACATGATGAAAAATACATTGAAAATTTAGTTGGCATACAGGCAGCCTGGGATCAAGTCAGTAATTAAATGAACTGAGAATTGGGAAGTTAGGGGGTTTATCTTAGCTTTCTGGGTACTATGTGTGACTCAAGACAAACCACAATTCTTCAAGGTCTTGGCTTCTGCATCTGAAGAACAAAGCAGTGTTGATACCTCCCAAAGTCCCCTTTACCTCTAAATCTATACAAACTGAACTTCTTATACATGACAAATCTATACAGAACAAAATTATAATAGTCTTCCTAGCTACATGAGAGCACTGTTTATAAATAACTTGCCCTTTTTACTATTGTTGAGACATAGTCTTACTGTACTACATCACCCAGGGCTGGACTTGTATTCATGATCCCCTTCGACCTCAGTCCCCCAAGCCCTGGGATAAGAGCCATATGCTCCCATGCCTGGCCGCAAGCCATCTTTTTAAATAGGCTGAAGAGAGTTGAAGTTCTTTGTCCATGGCTCTGTAACAATTTATTAGCCCAACATAACCATATCATCTCAGGTCTTAACTGTTATTATAAAAATTAACATGTTCACTCAAAATTATAAGCCAGCTGGGCACCAGTGGCTCACACCTGTAATTCTAGCTACTCAGGAGGCTGAGATCTGAGGATCATGGTTCAAAGCCAGCCCGGGCAGGAAAGTCTGTAAGACTTTTATCTCCAATAAACCACTAGAAAACTGGAAGTGCCACTGTGGCTCAAGTGGTAGAGCGCTCGCCTTGAGCTGAAGAGCTGAGGGATAACACCCAAGCCCAAAGTTCAAGCCCCACAACCGACAAAAAAAAAAAAAATTAAAAAAAATTATAAGCCAGGCACTTGTGACTCATACATACCTATTATCCTAGCTACTCAGGAGACTTAGATCTGAGTATCTCTGTTCAAAGCCAGCCCAGGGAAGGAAAGTCCATGAGACTCCAATTAATCAGAAATAGAGCTATGGTCCAAATGGTAGAGTGCTAGCAGCCTTGCGCAAAGAAGCTCAGGCACAGTGCCCTGGCCCTGAATTCAAGCCCCAGGACGGGTACCAATTTTTTTAAAAAATATTATTCCTTAAGACCATTTTTATGACAAAGAATAAAGCAAAAAAAATTAATCTCATTCCTTAAAACCAGTTAACAAAAAGCAAAGCAAAACACAAAAATGCATTATGATTTTTTTTCCCACAGCACTCAGAAGATCTTGAGGCAGGGAATTGGCTTTGAACACAAGTTCAAAGCTTGTCTGGGCTACAAACCAAGATTTTGTCTTAAAAAAAAGAAAACAGGTTTTGTTTCTTCAGATAAACCCCATTACAAAGCAAAGCACATTATGTTTTTTGTCAGTGTGTGTTGGTTTTACTTACCCGGACTGTATAATGGATTGTATTCTGTTTTTCATATTGAGAAACCACTAAGGTAAAGGTATGGGTCCCAGGTGTAGTCAGCTTTATCTTAGTCAAATAATGAGGGCTATTAATTCGAATTCCATCAATGTATGGAGGTGGGTCAGCTGCAGACAGATAAGCAGATAAGTAGAAAAGATTTTTTTTGTTTCCTTAGCTGTTGAGATTTTAGCGTTGATAGTAATGAACAGAACTCAGTCTTTACAACATTGGTGAATTACATCACTTTACAATTTTCTAACAAAAAGCAATTGGGGGATGAACTCAGTGCCTTTGCTCACGAATAATATTCTACCACTGGAGCCAAACCTCCAGTCTGGCATTTTAGAGACAGAGTCTTGAAGCTTTCTTTATCAGCTGACTTCAAATCAAAATCCACCAAGTCTCAGCCTCCTGAGTTGTTAGGATTACAGGCATGAACCCACCAGCACACCTCATTCCGATTATTCCTTTTAACCATCTGTATAATAGGAATATGGCACATTTTATCTATGCCTCCAACTGGTAATTCAGAAAACCTGGATATTCAGATTGCTTCAGATTTTTGTTAATAATGGTACCTACCTGATACATTCTGTGGTGGTCTTATCAATCAAGCGTGATAAAGTCAGAGATGTCAATTACTATGTTATACAAGATAAATAGTTCATCTGGGAATGAATGAATATGATCTACCCCTAAAATATTTTAATATTCCAAACAAGTATTTAGTCATTAATGTTTAGAGGTGATATGATCTAGTAATTAGAGTAAAAGAATGGGGATATTTGTGGTCTTAAGCAAAGTTTTTATGTATCAATTTATTCTTGTGAATGAGGAACAATAAGATCTGCCTTATTTAATATTCTGATAGAAATAAAACTAAACCTAAAAATATTCTAGAAAAGAAAATCACTATACAAAACAGAAGTGCTTTTAACAATCTTAAAAAGTAAAATATATAGAACAATATATCTGAAATTTAAGAGCTATATATTCTAGACAGGCATTGGTGGTTCACACTTATACTCCTAGCCTCTTCAGGAGACTGCAAATAGGAGGATCAAGGCAGAGAAGGAAAGACTTCATCTTAACAAAAGATTCTGCATGACTCAGTGGTAGAACACATACCTAACAAGTGTGAGGCTCCAACTTCAAACCCCAATACCACAAAACAAAAACAAACCAATACAACATATTGGCCTATACAAAATTTTTTTTTGTTTTATAATGTCCAACACAGGAAAAAAATTCCACATATCATCTACATAAAATGTTATTCTCAATCATGTAAATATGTATTGTAACATTTATTTGGCTAGTAAACATACCTGGATAATAAACTTTTTTGCCATCAGTCTTGTATACAACCATTGTGATAAATTCTCGGTTATTTGCAAAATCATCCTAACAATCACAAAGAATTCAATCTGGTTAGGAAAATGAGCTTGAAATTCTCTCAGTGTTAAAAATAAGTTATTCTACGAAAAGTTTTCTGTGTATAAATGTCACTTTAGTAAATGATCATGCTGTATGAAGTTATTACATAAAATTCTGAGGTATCACGATCAGGAGCATAACTTTTTTCTTATAATGATTTCACATATCCAGATCTCTTTCAATGGATTTTAGTGTTAATAAAATCCTCACTGAAAAGTATAAACTCCTTTACGTTTTTCTTCAGAGACTATATTTGAACAAGATTTTTTAAAGTGCCATTACAAAAAGATACAAAATTCCTTAAATTAAGGAAAATACTTTATCTGAAAAAAAACATCATTTTCTGGGCAACCTATAAAATGAAACAGGCTTGTGACCAAATTATGACTTTTAAGTCCACCTTTTAAACTGTGTTAATGTCATAAGAACAGAGGATAGCAGTACCTTGTCTGTTATGTGTCTACTAAGCAAAACCCAAACAGCAGCGCCCCCTTGTGGACACTGCACCTCCAGTTTATACTGGGGGTTGTTGGCCAGGCTATAGGCATCTTTCACAGGTCCTTGCTTAGCATCCCAAGTACTAAAAGATAAAGTCAACAAAGAAGGTAATGAGTAAATTTCTCATAGAGCTAAAAATGTAACACTACTTTAAAAGTGGTGTGTGTCTCATACATTTAAGCTATTAGGAATGTTGGTTTTGTTTGTTCTTTTCAAATACTTTTCAAATACAAAAAAACAGAGCTAATACAAGATAATCATCTGTAGGCAAGACAAACAGAAAATGTTAGTAATTCTAAATGATCCATTATATTTTAAATTAAGAATAAAACTGAAAGGGTAGTGTTTGCTTGTAAGCCCAGCTACTCAGGAGATGAAGCTCAGAAGGATTATGGTTCAAAGGTCAGCCCAGTTAAAAGTTAGCAAGACACCACTGCAACTAACAAGCAAGGAATGGTAGTATATATGCCTGCAATATAAGCTATGCTGCAAGCAAGAAAGAATTTTTGTCTGAGGCCAGCCTTGGGCAAAAACTGCCAGTCTTCCTGAAAAATAAAGCATAAAAGGGCTAAGGTGTAAAGGGGGTATGGCTCAAGTGATAGAGCATCTGCCTGGAAAATATAAGGCCCTGAGTTTAAACCCCAGTACTGAATAGAAGAAACACACACACGCATGCACGCACGCATGCATGCATACATGCACACACGCACACACACGGAGCATAAAACGGAAATAAAACAAATTCATGAAAAGTTACCTGTGAATACATGTTGATTCTTTAAAAAGACCAGGATTCCAACTCAAATAAATAACATCATAATACTGACAGAGATCATCCCAGGAAATCCAAAATATTCCTGAAAATTAATGTGTTTGTTAAAAAAAATCTTAATGACTTAAAAGGACAAGTCAGACCTCGTATTCATATACTGTTTTGTAGAATGGGAACTTCTTTGTACAATTACTTAAAGATAATAATAAAAAAACTTAATAAAAAAAACAAATTATCAGCTTTCCAAATATTCACTCTTGACACTGATAGAGCACAATTTTTGTTTGTAAACAATATTGTATATGGCCTATGGTTTCTTAGTTATCCATTTGTAAATCATGTGGTTGATTCACTTGATTAAAGAAATTATCAAAATATTTTTAAAGTTTACTAATTCAAAAATAAAGTTTTCAAATAAAAATAAATGACAAGTAAGTTAATTACATTTCCTCTTGTTAAAACATGCTATTTGACATGCAAATCGTATCAAAATTAAAAAGATTTTTACCATTATCTATTTTCTGAGCTGTTCGAGGATCAAAGTTTAGATACTTTTGCAATTCTGGAGTCCAGTTTTTTACATCATTTTCACTATATCTTCCTTTCCAACGTAAATGACTCCAAGGATTTTTCAACTGGATAAATCTCAAGCCCTGTTTTAAAAAGCAAGATAACATTAAGTTGCAAAATGAGCTTACCTGATTATTATATAATTCTTTATTGGGATATTTCTTAGCTCTTTTCCTTCAAATTAACGTCTTAACACTTTCACTAGATCATATATTGAACAAAAACCATAAATGGTTGTTTCCTCTTTAGAGCTGTAGTCAGTCACAAGGCACACACAGTTAAACATTCAATGCTCACATGTAGGTAGAGGCTGATGCACAGAGTATACACACAAAAAAATCTCACCCATCACAGAAAGTCCCATTGGACATTACTGCTGGAGAGCATCAAGTATCTCTTACCTTTTCAAAGCTCTTTCTACTTTGGTTTCATCTTATTTTCCAGTCATTTTTACTCTAATGTAGTCTTTGTTCTCTCAATCCCATAAATCATCTTGATTTTGTCTTGAAAGGAATTAGCTAACAACATGGCTCTCTCCTTTACTGAAGGCCTTAACTAATCCCCCTTTCTCTCAGTGAAGATTGAAGTAATGAAAAAACATGATTATCAACCAAGGAGTCAGAATGAGGCCGAATGATCCGTTTATTTAAATACAGGAGGTAACACATGCACATTATCAAATAATGAATTTCCCTTCACTTTTTATTTTGTGCCATTATTAGCACTCAGGGCCTGAGTGCTGTCCTTAGCTTTTCACTCAAGGTTGAACCACTTGCTCAACCTCTTGAACCACCATACCTAGACTTCTGATCTTCTGGTGGTTAATTGCAGATAAATAGTCTCACAGGCCGGGTGCAGTGGCTCACACCTGTAATCTTAGCTACTCAGGAGGCTGAGAGCTGAGGATCACAGTTCCAAGCCAGCCTGGGCAGGAAAGTCAATGAGACTCTTATTTCCAATTAACCACCAGAAAAACAGAAGTGGCACTGTGGCTCAAGTGGTAGAGTACTTGCCTTGAGCTGAAGAGCTTAAGGACAGCGCCTAGGCCAAGAGTTCAAGCCCCATGACTGAAAAAAAAATTCACAGACTTTCCTGCAAGGCTGGCTTTCAACTGCAAGCCTTAGCCTCCTGAGTAGCTAGAGTGATAGGCATGAGACACTAGTGCCAGGCGCTCCTTTCTTTTTTTTTTTTTTTTTTTTTGGGTCCAGTCATGGGGCCTGAACTCTGGGCCTGGGCGCTGTCCCTCAGCACTTCAGCTCAAGGCTAGCACTCTACCACTTGAGCCACAGCACCACTTCCAGCTTTTTTTCTTTTTGCTTATGTGGTGCTGAGGAATTGAACCCAGGGCCTCAGGCATGCAAGGCAAGCGCTCTACCACTGAGCCACCTTCCCAGCCCTCCTCTCCTTTTAATTAGAATCTCTCCTCTAAATCTTACAGTGCTGAGAAGCTGTGTTACATTCAAACAATATCCTATTCTTTGTTATCTATGTATACAAATACACAGACTGGCCAGAGTTTAAAGAAAGAAAAAAAAATACACGAGACGGTCTTCTCAATGAGATACTAAACTTGCAACGGTGATGGTACATATCTTTTTTAGAAGTGCTACTGAAACCATGAAGACTATAGTAAATGCTCCATAAAAGCTGAATTTGTCTATAGAACTGATTATACTGATTCATAAAATTAAAAGCTGGCAGTTACAAGATCATCTGTCTTCAAATAGTTCCTTTAGGAAATCAATTATTTTTTCCTAAATGTTCTAAATCAAACTGGTCAGGGATATTTAAAAATCCTTTGCTATTTTTTTCTGTTTTGCTTTTGACCTTACTGGGGTCTGAACTCAGGGTCTCATGCTTACTAAGCAGGCATGCTAGCATTTAAAGCCATATCCCTAGACCTTTTTGATTTTTTTGTGTGTGTGCCAGTCCTAGGGCTTGAACTCAGAGCCTGGACACTGTCCGTGAATTTTTTTGCTCAAGGATACTGAGCTACAGCTCTACTTCCAGCTTTTTAGTGGAAAATAAATAGTAGATGGCACTGTTTAGTACCATGGGTGTTTTGGGGTTTTTTTCCTTCAAGACAAAGTCTCACTATGTAGTTCAGTCCTTGAACTCTAGGTTCTCTTGCCTCTGCCTTCTATGTGCTGGGATTTTGTGTTTTCTTTTGCTGTGATGCTAGTAAAAACAAACCTATGGTACTGCCAACCATATAAAAGTATAACATACTATGGAAGTATGATGCAATGTGAGACAGTTGCAGCCTCATATATCTCCTGTTCATCCACCTCTCTCTTGACTAAATCATTTTCTCTTGTATTTAATTTTATGTGTTTATGTGGTATTCAGCATGGCTCCAATAAGGAGACAGACACACGAATGGACACATAAATACACACACACACACCACAGCCTAGGTATGTAGACCAACAACAAAATTTGACTAACCAACATCACTCACAGGCAATTTCTTGGATTGTATTTCATGGTTAAATGAACCATGGTTACACATACAAGGTCTAACATACAGCGGGTCTTCTGTTGTTGCTATCACTATTTCTTTCTGTGATTTCAATTATTGGAATCCAGATGAGAAAAATAAGAGGAAAAAATATCGAAGGCCTAACCTTGAATTCTCTTATATCCAAAACAGCATATGCATGTGTGGGAACCAGGCCCCACTTCTCTCCTTCAGCTTCAGTCATCATTCCAGTGGATGCAGTGATGAGGACATCCCCTTTGTGAAATCTGGAATGACCCCAAAAGACAGGAAATTAAAGAAAACACATTTAAAATTTCAGAGCACATATTTCTTTTTAATGATTCACATAAAATTGTGTATAAATTTGAAATCTTTTCAAAAATGGACTATTCCTAATATCTTAACCACACTTATCTGAGATTAAGCCTGTTTCTTTTTTTTAACCATCATAATAACTTATGCAGAAACCTATCATGCAGAAAACTATCAAGTGAAGAAAAGCAAATGCTAAAATGTTATTTTGCACATAAGCATAAAGATATAGAATACTAGATGCACTTCCTAAAATGAGATATCATTTATTGATCAAATCATTGTGTTCCCTAGTTCTGCTACTTAATGTGTTGTTATTATTTGGATAACTCCAATATTGTCTGGATACTGTTTGATATTGTTTGGATAATTCCAGTTTCTTTATATGGATTATCCAGATGAATCTTAAATTCTCAGACTCTTTTCCCACCATATCTCAAAATTGGCTAAGTACTTAATAAGTACAAAATAATTTTTTCACATTACATATTCCAGATTTATTTCAGATAATCTACATATTAGATTAATTGTAATTATAACACTATAAACATAACTAAAGGCTGACTGTATTTAATTTTCCTGATAAATAAAAGTGACAGCTTCTGCCAGGAATGGCACAGGCTTGAAATTCTAGCACTAGGGAGGCTAAAGCAGGAGTATTGTGACTTTGAAGTCAACCTGGGCTACACAGTGAGATTCTGTCTCAAAAAACTAAAACAGGGAGTAAGTTTTACAATCTCTATCCTAAATGAGGTATGATGCTTTTACATAGCTCCTTTAGTACCAAAACAGAAAAAAACAAAAACAAAACAAAAAAAATCAGCCAGGTGCTGGTGGCTCACTATTATAATCCTAGCTACTTAGGAGGCTGAGATCTGAAGATCTCAATTTGAAGCCAGCCCAGGCAGCAAAGTCTGTGAGACTATTATCTCCAAAAACTTACTTAGAAAAATCGAGAAGTGGCTTTGTGACTCAAGAAGTAGAGTGCTAGCCTTGAGCACAAAAAAGCTCAGGGACAGTGCCTAAGCCCTAAATTCAAGCCCCAGAACTAGTTTAAAAAAAAAAAAATCACCTTTGATAAAGCATTCGGAAGGAATTATCCTTACTGAAAGTCTGGCTATCTGAATGCATAGCAATCCTTTCTGGAATCCACCCAGTCAAAGCATGAAGATCAATATTCTGAAATATAAACACATTTTGTTAACATTATTCTCAATCTATTAAACCCTTGAGGTAGCTATTAAATCTCACTGATTTGCTATCATAATTTTGATAAGGATAAATCAGAAGATAAGGATATTTCTCTTTTTCCTTAATATAGAAGAATTGTTTCATAAAAAGTATTTTTTAAAAACACTCAAAACAAATAGAAAAACTGCTATGATGATGCTGGTCACTTCCCACTTAATAAGTTCTTACAATGAGAGTACCTTTAACATTCTGACATGAATCCCCATTCTTCTAAGATACACTGAGTAAATTAAAAGGCAATGGATTATGAAGGCACTACAAGTATTTGAATGATAAAATAGAGCAATTGAATGTGCAGGCTGGGAAGACAAACAGTCAAAATCATACTGTGTTTAAAATTATGATTTTACACTTTTTTTTTTCTGGTCGTGGTTCTTGAACTCTAGGCCTGGGTGCTGTCCCTGAGCACTGCAGCTAGCACTCTACCACTTGAGCCATAGTGCCACTTCCAGTTTTTTGGTGGTTAATTGGAGATAAGAGCCTCACAGACATTCCTACCTCAGTTGGCTTTGAACCATGATATCCTGAGCTCTCAGCCTCCTAAATAGGATTATAAATGTGAGCCATGGTGCCCAGATTATTTTATACTCTTTCCTAACATTTTAAAATCCTGGAGTGCAGAAAAGCCCAGGATTAGGAAGGGAGACTAATCAGGTATGACTGATGGGTGATTCACATGGTCCACATATTGTTTACAACCCCTGAGAGATGGCTATTATACGATACACACACAAAGACGCTAAGAAAGATAAAGCCAAGGCTGGTTAAGTGTCCACATTGAAAGTCACATCAATCTAATTTCTGTCTTAAAGTCTGATACTTTATTTCATGCATCAAAGGGACATTAGTAATAGCTCAGTTTTACAAGTTAAGGGTGGGGAAAACTCCTTGTACCAGAACTTACATATCAAAATATAAAGGCTTCATATGACACCTCTCTTTAATCTGAAACTGTATATGCTACAATTGGCCCTATATCTCAACATTACAGCAAACACTATACACTTCAGGCTTTTCTGGAATCTACAAATGTGCTATCGTCACATAAGAAAATGCATACCCCCATAACCAACATTTTCTGGGATTGTGTTTTCTTTCCCTATGAATAAAAGTTTAAATATAATCTTATTAGATAATATAAATCCATGTCTGGAGCGTACCATCTTGTACTTACTGAGTTGGATCCTGGGAAATCATATCCTCCCATAACTTTCATGTATGCTTTTTCTATGAGAGACACCCATAATTCACTTTTATTGTTGGAATAAGAACACAGCAGTTCACCCTTATGATCAACAGGTAACTGGTCATCAATTATCACCTGGAGAAAGAGAACATTAACTTTCTTAAAGAAGACAAAATATTTTAAAATCTTCTCCCTCTCTCATATATATATATATATGTGTTTGTGTATATATACGTGCATATATGTGCATGCATATATGTATATATACACATATATGTATGTATATATGTAAATATACACACAGACACATATATATGTATTTGTACAAATATATTAGTGGTTCTGGAGTTTGAACTCAGAGCTTTCACACTTGCTAGGCATTGCTCCAATCCTCCTCTCAATATTAAAAAACAAACAACAACCAAAAAAATCCTTTCATACCAATAAAAGAGGGACTGGGAAGTTGGCTCAGTGGTAGAGCGCTTGCCTTGCATGCCTGAGGCCCTGGGTTCGATTCCTCACCACCACATAAGCAAATAGAAAAAAGCTGGAAGTGGTGCTGTGGCTCAAGTGGTAGAGCGCTAGCCTTGAGCTGAAGAGCTGAGGGACAGCGCCCAGGCCCAGAGTTCAGGCCCCACAACCGGACCCAAAAGCAAATAGAAATAGAAAAAAAGATACAATAGGCCTACTTTGATAGCATCATGTTTCTAGAAACTGATCAATTATAAACTGTTGGTCATTTTAATATGTGTTTATTCAGCTTTACAAGACAGTACCACTTAACAGGTTAAGTCACTATTTTATAGGCATATAACTACCACCAAAGTTATTAGGGATTCTAGAACATACAGTGTATTTACAATAATTACCAAAGGCCCTCATTGCCAGATATGGTGGTTAATGCCTGGAATCTCAGGACATAGAAAGCTAAGACAAGAGGATTTCAAATTTCAGGACAGCCTGACTACATAGTAAGTTATAGGCTAGCCTCACCCAGTGAGAGGGGGTTATTGCTATTAAACAATAGTACCATTGCCTGTCATTTTAGTTTAAAACTGTAAAAAAGCACCGGGTGCCAGTGGCTCACGCCTGTATCCTAGCTACTCAGGAGGCTGAGATTTGAGGATTGCGGCTCAAAGCCAACCCGGGCAGGAACATCCATGAGACTCTTATCTCCAATAAACCATTCAGAAAAGCAGAAGTGGCACTGTGGCTCAAATGGTAGAGAGCTAGCCTTGAGCTGAAGAGCTCAGGCTGGGACAGCACCCAGGCCCAGAGTTCAAGCCCCAGGACCTGCACCAAAACAAAACAAAAAAAAAAAAAGTTTAAACTATGTATGTATTTCACAAAAAACTTTCCAAATGGTGACTGACACCTGTAATCCCAGCTAGTCTTAGGGACCGTAGTACAAGTGGCCTGGAGAAGAAAATCTGTGAAACTCTTATCTCTAATTAACCACCAAAAGACAGAAATAAAGCTGTGGTTCAATTGCCAGAGTGCCAGAGTTGAGCAGAAAAGGCTTGGTACTGTGACAGTGCCTCAGTACCAATAGAAAACACTCACACGCGCGCGCACACGCACGCACGCACACACGCAAAGGGGGGGCGGGAAGAATGCTTAAGTTTCTTACTATCTTCACTTGTCCACCAGTGGTAGATTTCCTTTTGTTTTTATTTTTTTTAATTAAAGAAGGGCTTCATTTTAACATTTTCATACACATATACACAATGTATCCTGATCAACCTCATTGTTTCTAGCAAAAAACTGAGGTGCCAATCAAGGTAGTGAACAACTGTAATCCCAGCACCTAGGAGGCTGTGTCAGGAGGACTGAAAATTCAAGGCCATTCTAGGCTAGTGAGACTATATCTCCAAAATAATAATAAAGAACTATCAGGCTAAAAAAAATTTTTTGGTGCAAATCATGAGTACTGAACTCAAGGCCTGGGCACTGTCCTTGAGCTTTGTGCTCGAGTCATAGCTACATTTCTGGATATTTTTGGTAGTTAAATTTTAAGCATTACTGAAAATTTGTACACATTTTCTCAGACCCATTAATAAAAAGACTTAAAGCTAGGTAAGATGACACAAACCTATAGTCCTAGATATTTGGGAGGATTACTTGACTACCCAGGAGTTCATGAAAGCCTGGGCAACACAGTGAAAACCAAACAACAACAAAAAATTCACTTTGTCATGAGTTTTATTTTTAATTACTAACATATGGTGCTATTGGTAATAATATGTATATCACAGATTCAAAGTCAACTAAAATGACAATGTTTAGAGAGATAATATTAATGGTTCTACTCAAGTCTCAAAAATGGGAATGGGAAGAGAGAAGGTCCGGGGAGAGAGGGAGAGACATTATTCACCTTTCTTGGGACACCATTGAGGTGGAGTTTTACCATATACTTTCCGCATGGATTGTACTCTGGTTCACCATCCTTATTTTGAGGGTAAATTATGCTTTAGGTAAGAAAAATAAATATTGAAATATTAATATTAATATTCAATATCAAGTACTATACTAGATTTCACACTTTAAACATATGCCACTCATTTAGATATACTGTCTTTGAAGTTTTATAAAAATAAATGTATCTCCTACAGTAAATCTGAAAAAGAGCTTTATCCTAAAGTACTTATTTACTTTATAATAAATAAAGTTTTGTGTTTTTTAAATTGCTTTGAGACAGTTTCACTATGTGAACCAGGCTTGGCTGAAACTCACTATTTAGCCCAAGTTAGCCTCAAATTCATGCTCCTCCTGCCTCAGCCTTCCAAGTGCTGGAATTATAGGTACATACCCACCCACTCCCAGCTTAAGAAAGTATGTTATGTGATCATAAAATAGAGTGTAAGTTTCATAATATTCTGAAAAGTGCTCAAGTTTTAGCTATATACTTCAATAAGTCAACTAAGTGGTTATATTTTATACCAGTTTATTTATCACTGACTCCAAAAGTAAAGTGTTCATTTCAATTAATTACAATTATGCACTAAGTACAACTCTATAAGGCACTAGAATTATACAATAAGATATTTGAATAACTGTCAGGGACAATTTTCTCTCTTGCTTTTTTTTTTTTTTTTTTCTGTTAGTCATGGGGCTTGAACTCAGGGGATGGGCCCTGATCCTGAGCTCTTTTGTTCAAGGCTAGCATTCCACACATTGAGCCACAGGAATACTTCTGGTTTTCTGATGGTTAACTGGAGCTAAGAGTGTCATGGACTTTCCTGCCTGGGCTGGCTTTAAACTGCAATCCTCAGATCTCAGCCTTCTGAGTAGCTAGGATTACAGGCTTGGGCCACCAGTGCCTGGCGACAATTTCTGGACCAATCAAACATACTGCAATTTATTTATATGGCAAATAACAACTTAATGACTGTTGAATTCATCTTTGTACTTATGACTTAACAAAAACTCAATTAAGAAAAGCTGAATGTAAAAAATAATGCTTAATAATTTTAACACAGAATGGTTTTAATATAGATTTTAAAACTGAACAAGAGCCAGGCAGACCTGGTGGTTCATGCCTGTGGTGAAATCCACTCAGAAGGTAAAATCCAGGAATTGTGGTTTGAGCTCAGCCCAGGCAAAAAGACCCCCAATTAATGTAGACCCGGTGCTTTACACCTGTGATCACAACTATGGAGAAGTCCATAGGTAAGAGGATCGCAGTCTCAGGCCAGCCCTAGGCAAAAACCCTACCTGATAAATAAAGCATAAAGAAGCATGGCTTAAGTTATACAGTGCCTGCCTAGCAAGCAATAGACCCTGAGTTTAAGCCCCAGTACTGACACAAAAAACAAAAAAGAAAAAGTATTTCAGAAATACTTCCCTAATTTCTAACAAAGTTCTAGCCAATGGAAATATGTTATTTTATATTTTCCAATAGCAATAAAAGTTAAAAGTAAAAGGTAAAACCAAATTTAATTTTTAAAAATTTTTATTTTTATTTTTTGTGTGTGTATGCCAAGTACAGGGCCCGGGTACTTGCTGTCCTCAGCCTTTTTGCTCAAGGCTAGCATTGTACCACTTGAGCCAAAGCCACTTTTGGCTTTTGGTGGTTAATTTGAGATATAAGTCTCACACACTTCTCTGCTTAGGATGTCTGTGAACTACAATCCTCAGATCTCAGCCTCTTGAGTAGCTATGATTACAGGAGTGAGCCACCAGTACCTGGCAAAACAGTATTTTGTTTAGTCCAATATATTATGATTTCAACATGCAACCAACATTTTCCAATGTTACATTTTTTTGTCCTATGTTTTCAAAATCTTACATATATTTTATTTGCAGGCTATTTTATTTTTTACAAATTAACCTATTTCAATTCCCCAATAGCTACAGGTGTTCAGAAGCTACCTTTCTGTAGAATTTTGCAAGTATTATAAACACAACAGTTTATTTTGATTCATTTATTTCGAAGCATTTATCCTATATATTTTATGTAACTATATATACGTGCACCCTGACTACTTCAGCATTATCTTTCCACATTCACAAAACATCTGCCTCATCTCTACAGAAAAGCCATATATTCTAGTAATATGCTCTCTCTGCCTGCTAAGTCTTAATTTCTAAGCAATTATGAAAAGAGCTAACAGAACAAAGTATTACCTGGTAATCAATTTTTTATTGAATCGCCTCTCATAAGCCGCACTGATGGCCAATGACGCCACAAAGGAACAATCCGATACTATTGTCTGTTAATAAGAGCAAGTATTAATATATTCCTTCATGTATTTTCAACATTTCAGCACAGGACTTACATTCTGCACCTACCACCTGACTTTTTATAGAAAATACCTTAATTGTTTGAATAGCCAAATTAGAAACGCCATTCTGCTGACTCATTTTATTCAAACTAATCCTAGAAAAATAATGAAGTATTTCAATAAAGCTAATTTAGAATGATTTTGTAATCCATTCTTTTATTAAAGGTGAAATGCAGACTTTCAAGTTTCTAATCTACAAACACAAAACTAATTACTCTTCCTATTACATAATTATTTCAGTGTGTAAGTCAAAATGTATAGAATAAGCTAGGCATGGTAGCATGACAGCTGTAATCCCAGCTAAGGCTGGAGGCTAAGGCAGAAGGATTACAGTTTGGGGCCAGCTTGGATTAAAAAATCAAAACTCTGTCTAAAAAAAAAAAAAGAAAAGATGAATATGTTCAAAGTAGACTGTTTGCATGTATAAAAATAGAAGAGTGATAAAGAGGTGATAATTTTTAGAACACATTGTAAACATGCAGAAAATTGTTATGATGAAATCTCCCTTGTGAAACTAATTTTGACATGCAGAATGAGCAATCTTTCCATTACACTCATGCATATGAACATATAAAATCTAAGGAAAAACTCAAACTCATTTTCAAATATAGAAAATTATACAAAATGAATGTTACCTGCTTTATGCTAAAACTGGACACAGTGTATATCATTGTAGGATTGTTGGTAAGATCTTCTGGTCGAACCCATTTGGAAAATGTAGTTTTTTGTTTTGGTGACAATGGTAGCTTGCCCAATCTATCACTAAGATAATAATAAAAATTAAAATAATAAGATTAATAATAAATGACTACTCAAAGTCAAAATGACACTTGCTAGAGATGGCTTTTTCTTTTTTTATAGAGATCACATAACTATCTTTAATATATTCCTAAAATAACTCTATGGTCAAATCTGGCTCATTACACTTAACCTAGAACCCAGAGTTAAACTCAACATCCCTCCCAATTAAAGCAATATATACATATATATATATATATATATATATATATATATATATATATACAGATAGCTGAAGACAGAAACAAATGTAAATTCATGCATATACTGTGAAAGTTTGAATTAGCATGGTTATGTTCAAGAAATTCTGCAATAGAGTTAGTCACAGAGTGAGGTGGCACACAACTATAATCCTAGCTACATGAAAGGAGGAAGAAAGAAGATCTTAGTCTAGGACACTGTCTGAAAAACAAACTATAAGCAAAAGGACTGGGGTATGGTTTCACTGGTTAGACTTGCTTAACAGCTGGAGAACCTCAGCAGTGAAATCAGGTATTAACAACAGTACAAGTTGATTCATTCAGAATGACCAGGAAGCTTCTTGGCTCTTATATTCTGAAAGGCTATTCAAAGTGGCTAATTTGCTAAATAGTAACCAACCATATGTCAGACATCAAGCTAAAGTCCTTTATATATTATCTACTTTATCCCCCAAAGCAACTCTATTAATCTGCCTTTCCCCTAAATCCTTTCTAGAGTAAAGGCAACACTCCTTGGAATCACAAAGATTTTTGGATAATACAAGAAATATGACATTAAAGCTAAAATAAATATATCATAACATTTTTTAAGGAATTCTGATAAGCATTAGGAGGAAGAGGATTTTTCACTCAATTAATCTGCAAAGTTCCAGTTGAAGTATTTGTTTCTGCAATGCAAAATACCTCTAGAGTTTCACTTTGCTTTCTCTTTTTCTTTCTTTTTTAATATGTATGTGCTGGAACCAGGGCTTGAACTCAGTGCCTTGCACTCCTGCTTGGCTTTTTTTTTTTTTTTTTTTTCTGGGTACGGTCGTGGGGCCTGAACTCTGGGCCTGGGTGCTGTCCCTCAGCTCTTCAGCTCAAGGCTAGCACTCTACCACTTGAGCCACAGTGCCACTTCCAGCTTTTTTTTTTCTGCTTATGTAGTGCTGAGGAATCGAACCCAGGGCCTCATGCATACAAGGCAAGCGCTCTACCACTGAGCCACTTTCCCAGCCCCTCGACTTTTTTTGATGAGTCTCACTGTGTAGCCCAAACTGGCCAAAACTTGTTATCTCCTTCTCCTCCTCCCACCTACCTATCTTTCCCCTCTCCCTTCCCCTACCCTACATAAAAAGCCTCTGAAGTGTGCTGGGACTAAAGACTTGTGCCTCTCAAACTTTTTTTATTATTTTGGGGAAGCCCTGGGATTTGAACTTAGGGCCTCAAACTTGCTAGGCTGGCACTCTATGATTCAACCCACTTCTGTATGACCTCACTTCTTTCCAACAGTTGTTGGAAATGTCAAACGTTTCTTATAGTCATAGTTTTATTGAAAACTTTAATTTCAAGGATCTGAATTAAACTGAATTCAGATTACTGAAAAACTATAGAAAAAAATTATTCTAGAAATAAAAACAAGTATTTACTTACCAAAAAGGCATTGGATAAGCAAAACGTTCTCTCAGATCAACACTCATGAAAGGAACATACTCTATACCATTTATTTTTGATGTTGTCCTATGAAACACAAGAAAAAAAGCTTAATTGTTCAAATCAGCTTTAATTGTCAATCTTATTTAAACTCATTACATTTTTAAATGATCTAGTACTATACTAAAATTTAACTGACAACTTCCTGTTGTTCATACCTTTATTGAGACAAATTTCCATAAAACAAATACCAGAAAAGAACTGCTGCAATTCAGAGTACTTTTTAAGACCAATATACTAGCCAGAGACAGTGGTTCCCACCTGTAATCCTAGCTACTTAGAAGGTGAGATCAGGAGGATCACCTGACACAGATGACAAAGTCTTAGGACCCCTCACAAGTCACACAACAGAAGCAACTGCTATTGTCATCCACACAGGAATGGAACTGCCCCTAAGAACACTCAGCAGAGGTGCTATTAGAGGCAGCTGAGACATCAAAGGTAGCTGCTTCAGATGCCTAGCATCAAAGGAGGCTTGGGATTCCTTGCGGAGCATTCAGCAGACACAGCTCTGGTGGCCACTCATGCTCATGTCAGCAGAGACACCACTGGAGGGAGCCAAGGTTTTGTCTGTGGCATGGGTGTGGCAGTTGTCCAGGGCTCTATGTGCTGACCACCAAGTGGGACAGAACCCTTCCCTTCCACCCTAACCTAAACCATGTGATTTCTACAGCCTCAGGTCTTCACACACATACACAAGAACAACTGAAAATTTATATTTTGTTTCATGTAAGTCTGTCTTTGATGTTGCTTTGGTGGTTTTGATTTTTTATTTATTCACTTATTATTTTTTTGGGGGGGAGGGGGGAGGTCCAGTCGTGGGGCCTGAACTCTGGGCCTGGGCGCTGTCCCTCAGCTCTTCAGCTCAAGGCTAGCACTCTACCACTTGAGCCACAGCACCACCTCCAGTTTTTTTTTTCCTGCTTATGTGGTGGTGAGGAATCGAACCCAGGGCCTCAGGCATGCAAGGCAAGCGCTCTACCACTGAGCCACCTTCCCAGCCCTCACTTTTTTTTTTTTTTTTTGTCGGTCGTGGGGGCTTGAACTCTGGGCCTGGGCGCTGTCCCTCAGCTCTTCAGCTCAAGGCAAGCACTCTACCACTTGAGCTACAGCCCCACTTCCGGTTTTCTGGTGGTTTTTTATTGGAGATAGGAGTCTCACGGTCTCTCCTGCCCGGGCTGGCTTTGAACCGCGATCCTCAGATCTCAGCCTCCTGAGTAGCTAGGATTACAGGCGTGAGCCACCAGCGCCCGGCTCCAGCCCTCACTTATTATTTTTAAAATATGTGATAAGAAAGGAGAAAAGAGAGGAGGGAGAAGAAAAAAGGGAGGAGAAAAAAGGAAGGAGAAGGAAGCTTTACGTCCAGCTTTTTAGTGGCTTGGAGATAAGAGTCTCACAGACTTTCTTGTGTTGGCTGGCTTTGAACTGCAATTCTCAGATCTCAGCTTCTTAAGTAGCTAGGATTCCAGGTGTGAACTATCAGTGCCCAGCTGCCATTTACTTTTTTTTTTTGAGGGGGAGGGGAGTCAGTCATGATGGGGCTTGAAATCAAGGACTTGGTGCTATCCCTGAGCTCTTTTTTGCTCAAGGCTAGCTAGCGCATTACCACTTTGACCCACAGTGCCACTTCTGGTAGAAAATCCTGCCTTGGCTGGCTTCAAACCACAATTCTCAGATGTAGCTAGGATTACAAGCCTGAGCCATGGTCACCCACCCCCATTTAGTTTTAGTTCTACTTACTTCTCCCTTTTCTCAGAAATCATATCCAATCCAAAACATCTGCCTTTCAGCATTCAATTTTAAGTCAAATTTTGCCCCTTCAAGAGCCCTTCTCCATTTATATCTTCCTTCTATCTACAAGTAGAACTGCTCTCTCACTCAAATTTTCTAACTTGTTCCCCATCCCAATCCTTTCCATATCATCTGCACTTTTACCTGAAAACTAGATTGCCTGAACACCTTTTTGTTGTCTTGTTTTTGTGTGTGTGTGTGGATATTCATCTATTCAAGTCTCTTCACCCTTCCCTACACAAATACAATGCTCACTAGCTCTTTTCTACTTATTTCATATTCTACTTTCTCCTTAACATTACCCATCAAACTCAGCTCTGCCTCCTTTGTTTCCTATATAATTAAATTCCCAGTAATACTCATTAGTATATACACAATATCTCCTTCCTATTACCACTCTGGTTAATAACTAAGGTCTTCCTAGATCACAAATATACATCTTTGTTGCTGTATTCATCTAAAAATATTGGAACAGTAATGGTGACTATAGTTCATTAGGGAATGCCACAAATAGAAGGTTGTGGTTTGTCAACTATAATAGCCTTTGCAATCAAGCTCCCTCACCCTGAGGAGAGCTCTATACAGTGTCTTGAACACTGAAAAATTATTTGGCAACTTAGCCACATCTCTCCAAGTAATAAGGAAATAGACCACAGCCCAGCCATTATTCAGTTTTAACTAATCTTCAAGAATTTACCAACTAAAAGGACCAGGAGATTGAAATGTCTACCAAACTTAGACCTAGACACATAAATGGAAAAAAATCACTAAATTAATGAGTAAACAAGATAATCTGTCTCTCTCAAAAGCCAACTATTCTACAATAAAGGACTTAAAGTGTTAGTAAAAAAGAAATTTCACACAAATCCAAAAAGGCAATGAAAAGAATGATCAATGAAATTAAAGAGGTAATGTATAAAGTTCTAAACAAATTCAGAGGACACAAAAAACTACAGACTTCAAACAAACATCTGAATGAAATAAAGAAGAAATGCAGAAGAATGAAGGAAATGAAAGGTGTAGAAATCCTGAAATAAAGATCAAATAAACCAGGCATCAGTGGCTCACAACTAATGCTAGCTAGATATCTCTTCGTAAGCTAGACCTCAGGAAGCTGAGATGCGTAGAATCAAAGTTCAAAGCCTGGGCAAAAAGTCCAAGAGACTCCATATTCAATTACCAGCAAAAAGTCAAGCTGAAGATATGACTCAAGTAGTAAGGTATCAGCCATGAGTAAGAAAGCTGAGCAAGCAGAAGACTTTGAGTTCAAACCAAAGTATGAGAAAAAATTAAAATAAAAAAATAAAACCTCAATTGAAACCCCAGCTAATAGAACAAGTTGAAAATAGAGCATTAGGGATTGAAGAAAAAGCAGAAGAATGAGATCAAACAAAGACATTGAAAAAACACTAAAAAAATATTAACTGAATTTACAAGACCTGGACTTCATTAAAACATCATACCTACTAATCATGGATATAGAAGAAGACAGACAATTAAAGACACTCCGAACAAATATATAATGATAGGAATATATAACATGTCTTAAAGGCCTTTCGCTATTAACATTCAATGTTCAGCCTCTCAACTCTCCAGTCAAAAGTCACAGAACAGCCGTCTGGATTAAAAACCAGGATCCAACCATGTGTTGTTACAAAAAAAGCACTTCTAATTGACAAAAACAAATATAGGCTTAGGGTAAAAGGATAGAAAAGCAGGCAAGAGTACCCATATTTATAGCTATCTGATAAAACAGACTTCAAACTAAAATCAGTCGGAAGAGACAAAGAAGGTGTTTCACATTAATAAAGGGAAAAGCTGGGCACTAGTGGCTCACACCTGTAATTCTAGTTACATAAGAGGCTGAGATCTGAGAGCTTCGGTTTGAAACCAGTCCAGGCAAAAAAGTCCTTGAAACTCTTATCTCCAATAAACTACTCAGAAAAAGCCAGAAATGATGCCATAGCTCAAGTGGCACAGCACTAGCCTCGAGCACAGAGACTCGGGGACAGTGCCCCAGGACAGGCATTAATTAATTAATTAATTAAAGGAATATTCCATTAAGAAGAAATCACAATTGTTAACATATACAGACCAAACAGACCCTATTAGCCTATTGGGGAGGGTAATAATGGAAGACTATAGGTCACTCAAACAAAAAAACATCAACAACCTCAGAGCTAAACCTCTGGGCTACACAGGTATGAAATTATTTGGTATATGACAGAACAGACATGCATGCTTCTTGTATGCTTCTTACTGGCTGCCTGAAGCCTTCTGCCTCTATTGATAATTTTGTATGATGTTATAAATATCTAAATGACCCTCAGCAAAAAAGGTTATCCATCTCTTGTCATAGAACATATGAACTGAATTAATATCTTCCGAGTATGTATTCCAGCATTAGCACATTGCTCTCAGCAGTCCATGGAACTCTGTCCTTAACAGTCCATATTTTAGAACATAAAACTGGCACAACTTCTTGTACTCTACCAGACCATAACTGAATTAAACTAGAACTCAACAGCAAAAGATACTACAGTAAATATACAAAAAAAATAAAGGCTGGACAATAAATTGTGGAATGACCAGTGGACATCTGAAGAAACAAAGGGTGAAAATCACAAAGTTTCCAGAATCTAGTGAAGATTGGTGAAAACTTAGAAAAAAATGGATAAATTTCTGGATACAGTTTGCCTACCAAAACTGAACTAAGAGGCTATAAGCCACCAAAACATATCTATCACAAGAAATGAAAGTGAAGCAGTAAGTCTCCCAGCAAAGAAAATACCAGAATTACAGATTCACTGCTAAATTTTACCAAACTTTTAGAGAAAAACTAACACCAATACTCCTCAAACTTCCATGAAATAGAAAGGGAAGGAATGCTACTGACCTTATTCTATAAAGCTAGTAGTATTACACTTATTTTATAATACTAGCTATTCAGCAGGCTGAAATCTAAAAGCTCATGGTTCGAAGCCAGCCCAGGAAAAGTCCAAGAGATTCCATCTCCAAAATAAACAACAAAAAGCTGGGCTGGAGGAGTATCTCAAGTGATAGCACATCAGCTGCAGTAAGCCAAGGGTGAATCCGAGTTTACACCCCAGTACCAACAACAAAAAAAAAAAAAAGAAAGAAAGAAAGAAAGGGAGGGGGGGAGGGGAGGGAAGGGACGAAGCAGAGGGAAGGGTAGGAGGGGAGGGAAGGAGGGAAGAAGGGAGGAAGGAAGGAAAAACTATTCATAACTCAAGACCTATTTATTTCAAGGTAACCATTTTTCCTCCTTTAGTGCTCTGGTTAAAACTGGCACTGATTATTAGTAGTCAGCCATATCTCTGTTATACTCTCTAACCATCAGGGTTCAATTTGGCACAATAATAGAATTTTCAGAAAAACACACTAGGTAGTGTGTCTAGTAAAAACTGCAAAATACTAAAATTATGAACCAACAAAACCCAAGGTTGCCTTCATTTGAGCTAGCCCCCAGCTCTTTTTGTTAATACTTTGTTTTTGAGACAGGGTCTGTTCTTAACATTGCCTAGGCTGACTTTGAACTCAAGATCATATTGCCGCTGCTTTCAAAGTAACAGGAATTACAAGTATGCACCACTATATCTGACTGAAAACCAAAACATTTCAGGTAGTAAATTTAGTTGTAACTATATAAGATGTGATATATAATTATATAATAACAGCAAAACATGTTATAACAGGTTTGAATACAATTTAGCAAACCTAATTAGAATAAAATTACCTGTACTGATTATGTTAACAAAATTCATTCCAAGTCATAAACGGATTTACCTGAGCACTTCTATTTCTTCTGCTGTGTATCTCTGTCCTTGTGCATCACATGACTGTGGACTTATAAATTGCTGAGGTTTCTCAAGGAAAGGATTAGATCCTAGAGGAAAATGTGTTCGAACTGGAGGTGGTTTTGTCTGAGTATTTGTTGACTTTATTTTGTAAAATGGCTTTGTCAAAGGTTCACTCAATGCTTCTGCTCTATAATATAAGGACAGAAAAACTATTTAAATTTTTCTACTCACATTTAAGATTTAAGGAAATAAAATTTACTTCAAAAACCAGTCAAGCATACCTAATGAAAATTAGCATATAAAATTTTTACATTCTTATCTAAATTTCACTACTTAAGCTACTACCAGAGATAAAATCATTATTTTTGCAAATATTATTCTCTATAACATTAATTGAACACCTAATGTGTATGTCAGATCTGATGTAAGTGTAAGAGGTATAAAATCATTTCTGCTGCCAGACACTGATAGCTCACACCATAATCCTGGCTACTTAGGAGGCTGAGATCTGAGGATCATGGTTCAAAGCCAGCTTGGGCAGTAAAGTCTAGAGAATTGTATTTCCAATTAATCACCAGAAAACCAGAATTGAAACTGTGGCTCAAAGTGGTGGAGCACTAGACTTGAGCAAAAAAGCTGAGGGACAGTTCCCTGAATCAAACCCCATAACCAAAGAAAAAAATCTGCCAATGGTTTTTTGTTTTGTTTTGTTTTTGCTGGTCTTGGGGCCTGAATTCTGGGCCTGGGCGCTGTCCCTCAGCTCTTCAGCTCAAGGCTAGCACTCTACCACTTGAGTCACAGCACCACTTGAGCCACAGCACCACTTCCAGCTTTTTCTGCTTATGTGGTGCTGAGGAATCGAACCCAGAGCCTCATGCATGCAAGGCAAGCACTCTACCACTGAGCCACCTTCCCAGCTCCTGCCAATGGTTTTTTTGTTTTGTTTTGTTTTGTTGAGGCTTGATCTCTGGGCCTGGGTGCTGTCCCTCAGCTCTTCAGCTCAAGGCTAGCACTCTACCACTTGAACTACAGTGCCACTTCTGGTTTTCTGGAGATAATAGTTTCACGTACTTTCCTGCCCGGGCTGGCTTTGAACCGAGATCCTCAGATCTCAGCCTCCTGAGTAGCTACGATTACAGGCGTGAGCCACCAGCGCCTGGCTCTGCCAATGGTTTTCTCAGGGGAAAATAAAAACAGTGCTTCAAAATGATATAGATGCCAGGACAGAAGTATTACAATACAGATGAATGTACAACAGAAATACAGACTTAACGACTGGGAAAAAAAAAAAGGGGGAGATTCAGGGAAGGCTGCTAAAAACTTAATGCCTGAGCCACATGCTCACCTAGGAAGTGGGCAAGCATCTTCAAATACAAAAAAGAAGTATAAGGTGAAGAAGTATTAAACAGTATAGTACACAGGCTTAATTTCAAAAGAATGGATATGTGGACTGGAGTCATAGCTTGAGTGGTAGAGTACAGGAATGATCAGAAAGTTTATGCTCTGGTACCAGCACCAGGAATGAAGGAAGGGAAGGAGGAAGGGAGGGAGGAAGAGAATGAATGTAGCCCCTGAAAAAAAATAATAAACAAGCAGCAGCTAAGCGACAAGGGAAATGTAGAAGTAGAATCATGAAAGGGAATTTTGACTGCTCTGTAAAAGAATGAAAATGCAGCTTGGTGCTGGTAGTTTATGCCTTCCCAAGTAGCTACTCGGGAAGCTGAGATCTGAGGATCATGATTCCAGGCCAGCCCAGGAAAAAAAGCCCATCAAACTATTATCTCCAAGAAGTTGCTCAGAAAAAAAGCCAGAAGTGGTGCTGTGGCAAGTGGTAAAGTGTTAGCTTGAACACAAAGAAGCTCAGGGACAGTTCCCAGACCCTTAGTTCAGGACTGGCAAGAAAAAAAAAAAGAACTAAAAAGCTACAATATACAGGTTCTTGAGACCCATCAATGAGCTCAGGGGTCATATGAACAAATGTTACATATTTTTTTCTGGAAAGCCAACCAGTAACACTCACCCCTTTACTTCTGATGCACTCAGGAATACTGGATAGTTTATCAACACACATCATGACTGGTGAAAGAAGTCATGATGGAGAAGACAACGTGTCAAGTACATGTCTTCATGACTTTGGGGAAACAAACTAAAGGCTGATGATGGTGATGAAAAAAGAAATGACTATTACACTGCAATAGAAAAAGACCAGGGAGTTGTATAGCTATCTAGTCGGAACCTCAAAAAGGAGATAATTTTAATAATCCATGCTATAGATATAATTTCCATTTTCCCTTTATCTACAATAGTCTTTGAAGAAGAATTCTCTTAAACAAATCCATCCATTCTTTCCATAAACATACCCTTGAACACAAACATTAGGCATTCTGCTACAAACTTAGTAGAGCAACAAACAAAATCAGCAAAATGTGTTTTCACAGACCTTACATTTTGGAGAGAGAGGTTGAAAGTAATACAGACTAATAACAAATACTAAACTGGTAAGTGCCATACACCTTAGGGAGTTGTATAAGAGAGATAGCAAAAAATATTAAATAAGATAAAAATGCTGTAAAAGACTCAGTTTTAAATAGAATGGTCTCACTGGCAAGTTGACATGAGCTCAAGATGAAAGAGATACACATAAGTATAATTTGGGGAATATGTGTGACTGGAAACAGAATCATTCTCAATCTTTACTTTTCCTCTCAGTAATTCTTGAAGGCTTTCTGAAAGTTCTCTTCTATGGATGTTTTATTTTTCTGTGGTGCTGGGGATCAGAGCCTTCTCATGGTAGGCAAGTACTTTTACCACTGAGCTACATTCATAACAAATCCTCCATCTTCCAATTCACATATCATAGTCATTTTTTATATAGAGTAAAAATTAATAATACTTTTGGGCTATTTCTTACATTCAAAGCAAAGAACTAGAGAAGATATAAATTCACTCAGAGAATGGAAGATTTCTAAATCTTAGTTTAAAGATCTTCATCTTATTACTATAATCTCTACTACACATTAAAATAAATCTGTTAAATAACAACACAACACATATCACCCACAGAGTAAAATTAGAGTGACAAAACTCACCTGTCTAGTGCCTGTCGAGCCAACTGTTTCAGTTTGTTTTGCAGGGTTTTATCAGCAGTTTCATACGACTTAAAAGAAAGAAACATATTCTAAAGCATATTTATTGTTTTAATTTGCTTGATCTATGGCAATGATATGTAAAAGAAAATGTACCATGCATAGTATACTTTTTGAAATTACGAGTTTTTTAAAAGATGACATTTTATCTTCAGCCTTAAAAGTTATCATTTAATGCTATGTAATATGTTTCATGTTTACAGTTTATGTGTTAAACTATATCTGAAGATTATTGCTTTAAAATTTAGCGTGGACAAGTGCTAAGTAGACCACAGCTATGCAACAACACTGCCATGGAAGACTGAGTGGCAGGTCTCAGGAGCTAACATATGGTTTCAGGGACGTAGGGAAATCAGGCTACATAGCTTCTTTGAACAAAAGATCCTGCCCAAAAAAATTATAAAAGGCACTGGAAGCATGATTTGCCATTTTACCTGATCTCCCCCTCAAATGCAAGTACTATATGCCCCCTGAAGCATCTGAACCAAGGTTCTTCAGAGAGCAGTAAAAGCCACCCAGCATACCGACTTTACACTGCAAGCCAATAAAGCTTCTCCTTTTTACTGTATAAAGTTTTATTTTTAAAGGGAGAGAAGTTTATTTTAAATTCATAGGTTATGGTGAATTTTTCCTGTAATCATTTTAGCTACTATGATATGATTAAGCTATCCAGGCACTGGTGGCTCACATCTCTAATCCTAGCTACTTAGGAGGTTGAAAATAAGAGGATCTCAGATGTAGGCCAGTGGGGCAGAAAAGTACTTGAGACTATTTCCACAGAGTGAGCTTGATACAGTGGCACACAAGTCTGATTCCAGTAATGATAAGCAGTCATAGCTCAGGCACAGACTAATTCAGGAAGTGAAAGCTTATTCAAAAAATAACCAGTGAAAAATAGTGAGAGGCAGGGCTCAGTGGTATCATGCTAAACTAGCAAACATGAGGCTAAATTCAAATGCCCAATACCTGCAATTTTTTTTAAAAAAAAATCAAAAGATAAACTGGATGCTGATAGCTCACACCAGTAATCCTAGCTACTCAGGAGCCTGAGATCTGAGGATCACGGCTCAAAGCCAGTACACATAGGAAAGTACATGAGACTTTTATCGCCAAAAAACTACCAAAAAAGCTGGAGGTGGAGCTGTAGCTCAAGTGGCAGAGAACTAGCCTTGAGTAAAAAAGAAGCTCAAGGATAGTGGTGAGGCCTTGAGTTCAAGCCTAAGGACTGAAAAGAAATAAATAAAAGCCTGAGCTCAAAACTAGTGCCTCTAATTCAAAAACAACTGATAGTAACTCAGTTATAATAGTGATAAAAAAAAGTGTAAATCCCATTATTAACTTATCATCTTTTAGCGACGATTAACTTAATTATATGTCAGATCCATTTTTCCTTTATGGAGTTAATTAAAATTCATTAGAAAAGGAAGAAATTTCTTAACATAATTCACCAAGTTAAGCTTGTAACTATACATACTGTCTTCAAACAGAGGTCCACAGCTTCCGTATACAATTCTATAGCATCTTCAATGTTTTCTTTTTCATCTTCATCAAAAGCTTGTGTAACAAGGAAATGGGCACGCTCTAGGTCCAACTGATGTTTTGATTTCAAGGGATCAACACTCTTTGACTGAACTAAGAAATGGGGAGGGAGGGGGAAACAGCATATATTGAAGGAACATTAATTAAAATATAGCTAGGGAACACTACCATTTTAATAGATTTAAGACATTCTTTATCTATTCTGGAGGCTGAGATCACAGTTCAAAGCTAGCCCAGGCATAAAAGTATAAAATTAACTTGTGAAAAGCCAGGCTGGAGGCATGGCTCAAGTGGCAGAGTACCAGCTAAATAAGTGTCAAGCTCTGAGTTCAAATTCCAGTAACAAGGGGGGGGAAGCTGTATAATATATTAAAAAGAAATAATTTGCTGGGAGCTGGTATCTCCTGACTATAATCCTAGCTACTCAAGAGGCTGAGATCTCAAAATCACAATTCAAAGGCAGAACAGATAAAAGTGTCTAGGAGACTCCATCCCTAATTAGTCAGCAAAATGTCATACAAGAGTCATGGCTCACATGGGAGAGCACCAACCATAAGCAAGCAAGCAAGCTGAACAAATGCTTGAGGCCCAGAGTTCAAGCCCAGTACCAGAACACAAAAAAAGGACTAATTTTCTCCTAGTCTTTTTAATCTTAATTTTAAGATAACCCCCCTCAAAACCCAAATGTCTATCACACAATAGACAACAGAGGTAAGAAATATTTAAAGGGTTTTATTACAATTATTTCTCCGTTGTCTCCTTACCAGCACTCTTTCATCCAAAGAATGCGCCTCATACCCCCCCAAAAAAAAACTCCATTATATTTTAAGGTAATTTTTCCCATTCTAACAATAATTGTGTAATATACTAGGATCTGATGGTAAAGTTCCTTCTTTTCCTGTTAATCTGGGTCTAAAATAAACTATCATATTGTACGGATCTTTAAAATAAGTATTTCCATTTGTTTTTAGTTTATAATATTTGTAAGATGTATGTCACCAGAACATACAAAATTCTTGTAGAGAATAACATTTCTCTACAGAAGATATTAAAATGGCCATCTGCAAATGAGAACATGCTCAATATTATCAGCCATCAAGCAAAGGTAAATCAAAACCACAATGGAATAAATGCTACCTTACACTCATTAGGATGGCTACAATAAAAAAAGATTGTAGCACAGGCCAAAGCTAGGGTGATGTACGTATCTGTAATCCCAGAACTCAGTAAACTAGGGCAGGAGGATCCCAAATTTAAGTTCAGCCTTTGCTACACAGGCCATCTGGGCTACAAAATAAACAAACTAGCCAGGCACCAGTGGCTCACACCTGTAATCCTAGCTACTCAAGAGGCTAGTATCTGAGAATCGCAGTTTGAAGCCAGCCCAGGCAGGAAAGCCCCTGAGACTCTTATCTCCAGTAAGCTTCTCAGAAAAACCCAGAAGTGGTGCTGTGGCTCAAGTGGTAGAATACTAACCTTGAGCACAAAAAGACAGCATCAAGGAAAGCATCCAGGACCAGCAAAAAAAAGCTCAGGGACACTACCCAGGCCCCAAGTTCAAGCCCAGGACCAGCATAAATAAGCAAACTAATTAATTTTAGGAGCTTAAAAAGAAAAGAACCACAAATGTATACATAAATAAAACTATATAATTATATATCTAAAAACTGTATATATACACATATAGTATATACAGTATATATATAATTATTTATCTAAAAACTATATATACACACATATACACACACACACAGTGTCTAGTACTCACAAGGCCCTATGGTACAACAACAACAAAGAAAAAATGCAGGCAGGGAAGGTGGCTCAGTGGTAGAGCGCTTGCCTTGCATGCATGAGGCCCTGGGTTCGATTCCTCAGCACCACATAAGCAAAAAAAAAAAAGTCAGAAGTAGCGCTGTGGCTCAAGTGCTAGAGCATTAGCCTTGAGCTGAAGAGCTGAGGGACAGCGCCCAGGCCCAGAGTTCAGGCCACACAACCAGACCCAAAAAAAAAAAAAAATAAATAAAATAAAATAAAACTCATTCACAATGTTGAAAAATAACATCCAATAGCCAAAATGTATGAAAAACTCAGCTACAAGAATGGAGCACTGATATATTCTACAATATTAAGTAAGCTTAATGAAAGAAGTCAGACCATGAAAGATTAGTCATATAGGATGATCACATTTGTATGAAATATAAAATATCCAGAAATACTCAGAACAGGCAAATTTATAAAGACAGAAAGTAGATTATAGTGGCTGTTGCTAAGAGTTAGGGATTAGGAGCATAAAGTGACTACTAACAGTTAGGTTTCTTACAGGTCAACAAAAATGTTCTCAAGTTAGAACATGTAGAGAGCTATATTAAAAACCATTAAATTATACGTTTTCTCTCCCTCTCCCAGTACTCAAGTCTAACCTGAGGGCCTCAAGCTTACTCAGCTTATTAGGTTTGCTCAGTTGGTGCATTACCATTTTAGTCCCACTTCCAGTTCATCATTTTACTGATTATTTTAGAGATAGAGTCTCACAAGACTTTTTCTACGTGGGCTTGCTTAAAACTGTAATCCTCCAGTTCTCAGCTTCCTGAGTAGCTAGGATTACAGTTGTGACCCACAGATACCTGACTTGAATTACATATTTAAAAGAGTAAATTTCTGTAAGTGAACTGTATCTCAATAAACCTGTTATTTAAAAAGAAATACTTCACATTTTATTCATTTCTAAAAAATACATGCTGATGTCTTAAAACTTTAATCATCATTACTATTCTGACATGTGCTTAATCTCATTCATAAAATGAAGGCATCAAAATTTAAAAACATTAAAACAATCTAGGGTTTCTCAGCATTGGTACTACTGATATTTGGCTGAATAATTCTTTCAGTGGAAGAATGTACCATGTATTGTAAAATTTTTAGCAATATTCCAGAACTCTTCTCAATTAGATACCAGTAGCATAATCCCCCTCCACCCAGAAATACGAAAACCAAGATTTCTCCAAACAATGCCATATGTCTTCTAGAGCAACCTGCTTTCTCATAATTTTATTTTCTATACTTTATTGAGGGCTTCCTGAGGGCTAATCTAGCACTAGTACGTACAAGTACTAGCTAAAACATTTACACAAGAAATGGTCATTCAAATAAAGGGAAATATGTCAGGTGCTGATGGCTCAGGCCTATAATCCTAGCTACTCAGGAGGCTGAGATCTGAGGAGTGAAGTTCAAAGCCAGCTGGGGCAGGAAAGTCTGTGAGACTCTTATCTCCAATTAACCACCAGAAAACCAGAAGTGGTACTGTGGTTCAAGTGGCAGAGTGCTCACCTTGAGCTGAAGCGCTCAGAGACAGCACCCAGGCCCAGAGTTCAAGACCTATGACTGACCAATAAATAAATAAATAAATAAATGGAAATATATATTTTTTTCTGGGAGTAGGCATGAAAGATTACTTTCTATAGTTTAGAGATAACTTTATTTGAAAACAGTTTATGAAACAAAGTGCAATATTTATGAAACAAAGCAGCTAAATTTAGGAACTTTGTTTAATTGGCTCACAAAATGAAGTTTCTTTGGATCACACAGTATTAATATTATTTTTTCAGTTTAGGGGACAGAACTAAGGTATCCAACAGCTCTACAACAGAGTTACACCTCCAACTCCCATACAGAATTCCAAAAAATTAGTATAACTTCATATCATAAGCAATCCACCTTTTAATTATACATGCCATTTATGGTCAAGTAAGAGAACTGCTCTAACAGGGAATTAAAAGTAGATCAAATCTACTTTGTCCTAACTATATGCTTGTAACTGTTCATTCTGTTCAGAATGAGTGGAAAACAACAAAAATCAATGAGTAAAGATTCTCCTGGACAGTCTTGATTGTGGCTTTCTTTTCCAGCAACAGGACACCCAAAAAAAAGAGGGTTAAAAGTCCCTACCACATACATTATTAATGCATTTCTAAAACAAAATGTCAATAGATGTTAATTCTTCCTTGAATGTAAACAGCAGACTGACAGAAACCTCTACCTAACAAAATTGTGATCAGTAAGTCTATGCATACCTCTCTCACAGCACTAGCCAAGCTGTTTGCAAAAATAAATACAGGCTATTACAGGTCTCTGTTTACATGTTTCTTTTCCAAGTCCTGGTTTTAAAAAAGGAGTTGAGCAAAGGTCTGGAAGTAGAGAACACTGAGAGAGATTGCGTACCAACTGATGTTTTTATTTATTGTTTGTTTTTGTCGGTTGTGGGGCTTGAACTCTGAGCTCTGGCACTGTCCCTGAGCTCTTCAGCTCAAGGCGAGAGCTCTACCACTTGAGCCACAGCACCACTTCCAGTTTTCTGGTGGTTTATTGGAGATAAAGAGTCTCACAGCCTTTCTTGGCCAGCTGGCTTTGAACCGTGATCCTCAGATCTCAGCCTCCTGAGTAGCTAAGATTACAGGTGTGAGCCACTGGCACCCAGCTATGATGTCTTTAAACACTGAAAACAATTAGTCATTTGATTTTAATATCAGGAAAAGATAAATGTCAGATTTTTTAAAAGCTGACTCGTAATGCAGTCCTCATCTTAAGTCTGCCAATGAGAAATTGTTTGATATGTCTCCACCTCTCAAAAATTAGGAAACTGGCTATTATAATCTCAAAGGTTCTTTTGAGCCGGGCACTGGTGTCTCGCGACTGTAATCCTAGCTACTTAGGAGCTGAGATCTGAGGATCACAGTTCAGAGCCAGTTCGGGCAGGAAAGTCCATGAGACTCTTATCTCCAATAAACCACTAGAAAAACGGAAGTGGCACTGTGGCTCAAGTGGTGTAGATCGCTTGCCTTGAGCTGAAGAGCGTAGGGACAGCGCCCAAGCCCCACAACCAACAACAACAACAACAATAAAACAGAGTAAGCATCAAGATCCACAGATGAAGAGGAAAGAGAAACGCAAGAGGAAAAGATTTGATGGGAGAGGAAGAAAAGTGACAAGTTTAGTAACTAACCTGCTGAATGTAAAGCTTGAACTCTTTCCTGATATTCATTTATTTTTTCTTGGATATGTTCTAGGCTTGATCCTGCCATCTCAGCATAAATCAAGGCTTGTGCAGCTTCCTAAAAAAAAAGAATTCAAAGGAAGTCAATGATACAATGATTTGAATTTTCATGACTACTCTAATTCACAACTGCTTTCCATGAATGACAAACCAAAAATACCCTTTAATATTATTTTTTTCTGCCACACATAGTGGTAGATACCTATAATATCAGCTACTCAGGAACCAGTGATCAAGACAGTCTAGGCAAAAGGTGCATGAGATTCCATCTCAACTAATTTTAATAAGCTGGTTAAGATGGTGCATACCTGTCATTCCAACTAAGCAGAAGGATAAATAGGCCAGCTGAAGCATAAATGTGAGACCTCATTTGAAAAATACCTAAAGCAAAATGGTGTTGCTCAAATGATAGGACATCTGTCTAGCAAGGCCTTGACTTCAAACCCTAGTACTACCAAAAAGAAATAAATTACAAAGATTAAATATCTCACAATAAACTGAAAGTCTCCATAGAAATATGGTCAAAAGGTAACACATATTAAAGCAGATTTTACTATGAAAAAAATGCTTTTAATTAAGAAAACTTTGATTCTTCTTCCATTACTCCATAGCTTCCACTGCCAGTTTTATGCTATGCCTAGCAAAGAGGAGTTTCTATCTTCCCATCACCACTCCATGAAGATTACCAATGCTACCACTGTGAAAGAACAGTGAGATTCCCCAAGTAACACAGTACCTTCTTTGCAATACCCTAACCAGATTCGATACTCTATGAGGTCTCAAGCCTGTTTCTAAAGCAACTACCCACAGAGCATCACTTTTGTTGTTTTGTTTTGTCAGTCATCAGGCTTGATAACTGGGCCTGAGCGCTGTCCCTCAGCTCTTCAGCTCAAAGCTAGTGCTCTACCACTTGAGCCACAGCGCCACTTCCAGTTTGCTGGTGGTTTATTAGAGGTAAGAGTTTCACAATCTTTCCTGCCCCAGGCTGCCTTTGAACTATGATCCTCAGATCTCAGCCTCCTGATTAGCTAGGATTACAGACATTATGAGCTACCGGCGCCCAGCTTGAGCGTAACTTTTTAAATCCAGTTATTTGAGCAGAAAGTCTTTTGCTGAACCTAACAAAACTAGTTTGGGTTTTTTTAAGTGCAGTTTTAACCCTGTTAGAATTTTAACCTTTATGTCTTTAGACTGTAAGATAGAAAACATATGATTCCCTCACTTTCCATAACTCAGATATTTCAAGTTTGAAAAATATACCTTGACATATAAGCATTATATGGTTTCATACAAATCAACATTATCTAAATACAGTATAGTTACACTTAACTTCAATAAACTGCATAGTTTATAAGGAATTATAAAATATCTATTACATTTAAGTATATTCCACTTCCCAAATGTCATGTAGATTTTCAAAAGATAGATTTTTGAAAATCTATCTTACTTTAAAATGAAGCTAGCTTTTAAAACTGCTCCTATCAACTTTATTTTATTCATGTCAATTACATTCAAAAGTAACAAGAAACTGCTTGCTGGGCACCAGTGGTTCAAGCCTGTAATCCTAGCTACTCAGGAGGCTGAGGTCTGTGGATTTCAGTTCTAAGCCAACCTGGGACTCTTATCTCTAACCACTAGGACACTGAAGTAGAGCTGTGGCTCAAAGTGGTAGAGGGCTATCCTTTAGCAAAAAGGCTCAAGCACAGTACCCAGGCCCTGAGTTCAAGCCCCACAACTAATTAAATAAAAATTGCTTTTAGAACAGCATCAAGGTAAAAAACATTACACTGATAAAGTTTATATAATTTCTAGAAGTATGACTACTTTTATTTGTATCCAGTATTAAGGCTTGCACTTAGGGACTGAATTCTTGCTTAGTTTTTCACTCAAGGCTGACATTCTACCACATAAGTCACACCTCCACAGCCTCTTTTTCTGCAGCATCTGGCTTTGAACTATGATCCTCAGACCTTCATCTCTGAATTACAGGCATGAGCCACTAAAGCCCAAGACAACTACTCTTTTGACTTTCTTAAGGATGAAATATGCTTAAGTGACAATATATGTCACCTATCTGAAAGCTTTTTGCTTTACAAAAAAAGCACTTTTTATATGGCACAATTTTTAACCTATTAGTACTTGTCAATTATTTAAAAAACTAAAATCCACAACATTTTCATTTAATGAAATATCATGTTCTGAAATTGTTAAAAAAAAAAAAAAGTCCAAAAGGAGTAATTCTTTTTTTTGGTCAGTTGTGGGGCTTGAACTCTGGGCCTGGGCGCTGTCCCTGAGCTCTTCAGCTCAAGGCTAGCGCTCTACCACTTACTTACTTCAGGTTTTCTGAGGGTTACTTGGAGTTAAGAGTCTCAGGGACATTCCTGCCCGGGCTGGCTTTGAACTGCGATCCTCAGATCTCAGCCTCCTGAGTAGCTAGGATTACAGGCGTGAGCCATCGGCAACCAGCCTTAAACATCAGTGAGCCACTGGCCCCAGGCCAAAAAGAGTAATTCTGAAACACTTTAGACTTTAAAATAAAGGCAATAATATATTAGACTGAAGCAAACCACAATTTACTGACATCACACAAACATGTAAAAAAAAAAGTACTTTTACTGAATAATTAGTAGTCTAGCATGCTTTTTTAAAGGCGACAGTAGTATAAAATATTTTTGAACCTAACTAGAGCTGAGGCATTGCAAATCTTCAGGACTGGAGAGAAGAGAATAGATGGATATACAAGCCCATATCTTTTGATTTAATATTTGGCTCTCAGTAATTCATCAAAATAATATTTTTTCAGGCAAATGTGGAAAGCATCTTTTATAAGAATATTTACTGCACCTTTGCGGTGCTAAAAAAAAAAAAGAAAAGAAAAAGAAGGAAAGAGAAAGAGGGAAGGCGAGGGAGAGGGAGAAGAGGGAGAGGGAGGGAAGGAGGGAGAAAGAGAGAGACAGAGACAGAGACAGAGAGACAGAGAGAGAGAGAGAGACAGAGAAAGCCAAATGCCTAAAAGACTAGACACATTATGGCATATGCACATGCTGAAATACTATGTGGCTATTATTAAAATATTGTAGCAATAAACGTAATGATTCAGAAAACGTTCGAATGAAAAGGTTTAATAGTACTAACAGCATGGTACAAGTTTATAGCAGGAAAAAAACCGTACACACAGATGCTTAGGAAATCCACCATGAAGAGATAAGAGGTGGACTTATCTTTTTCAATTTGATTTTTCTTTTCTCCATCGAAGATGCATTATTTTGGTTCCAGAGACCACTCCCCCTCGCCATTAGTCAGAGCCAAAGGACAGCAAGAATTAGTCACCAACTCCCCATCCCGAACTACCGTGCCAGGAGTGGCTACACTGTGGGCACCTGCCAGGCCAAGACCGTCCAGAGAAGCAGGGGCGCCCCGGCTGCAGGGTGAGCGGAGCCGCCGCGGGCGTGGGAAAGTCAGGCCGGAGGCCCGGTCGCCACGGCATCGGGACCCCGCCCCCGGCCTCAGGCCCGTGCTACTCCCGCTCCAGTGACACCGCCAGAGCGAGGCGCCCGGCCTACCTTGTAGTAAAACACCGCCTCGGAGTAGCGGCCTTCGTGGTCGCGCTGCACCGCCAGCCGGGCGAATTGCACGGCGTCCCGCTCCAACGCCGTGGCGTCCATGGCGCCGAGGCTCCGCGCCGGGGGAGGGAGCCAGGCCTTGAAGCACCACGGCTCTCAGCCGACCACGGCGCACCCGGGAGCCACAGCGAGGACGTGGTAAGCCAGGGCAGGACCGGGAAAGTTTACTTTCGGCAGTGGGAGGGAAAGCAGATGTCTTCAGCTCCGGCCGCCGCGACGCCACGCCTCACAGAGCAGCCCCGGCTCGCAGCCCGAGGCGCCGCGGCACTTCACGTTCCCTCATCCCGCCCACTAGCCGCACTGCGCACGCGCAGCCAACCCAAGGGCGTGTCTCCAGAGGGGCGCCGCCCCACTCCGGACTGGAGGGGGGGCGCACGAGGAAGTGGGTGGAGCCAGAGCCTCCGCGGGAAGCCGTGCGGTCGCTGTGCACGTGACCTCAGCGTCACCTGTGATTGGGTGGCCGAAGGCAGGTGTACTTCGACGAAGAAGGCGGTACTGCTGTCTGAAAGGAGGTGGTGCTGTTTCGGTTGATGCTTATTTAGAAAGGGGAATGTGCCTTAAGCACCTTCTCTACTAAGTGTAAAAAGGAGAGGTAGGCATAAAGAGGCAATGAGCCCTATGTCACAACATCAGCTGGACTGAGACCTACAGTGAAGATAGGAGGTTCTTCTGAGATAATCTATGACAACCTGGATTTTCCACAAATTCAATCATGACCCCAAATAGCTCTCCTAAGTATAGTATTGTTTGAATTGTCAACAAACTGGTGTATTTTCATTTGTACCTGTTCTTAGGTTAATTTAGTGTTGCAGGTAAATAATTTGAATAATTAAATCATTTGACCAGTGTCTTCTCTTTAAAGATCTGAATAGATCTTTAGAGCAATAATGAGAATGATCTAGAGATAGGCTCCAGAGGTGAGATGGTACTCAATAGTCATGCTGAGTCTAAGAAAGGACAGTTGCTTCAGCAGTTTCATAACTGAAGCTGGGATAGTTTGTCTTTACCAATTTTATCCCAACATTGGGAACAAGGCTGGTACAGAGTAGGAGTTCAACACATTTTAAAATCTTGAATGAGTGGACTCCTCTACTCAAATATACTTAATGCCCCTTCCAGCTTTATTTTGAAGAAAGCAATCTAAATTCCTTAGCCCAAAGTGATAGTTGCTAGTATTTCCTTCAGTGCATGAGCTCAGGCCACATTCCCAATGTGTTTCCATCACTGCTTTTTTTTTTTTTTGGTCAGTCATGGGGCTTGAACTCTGGGCCTGGTCCCTGAGCTCTTCAGCTCAAGGCTAGTGCTGTACCACTTGAGCCACAGCACCATTTCTGGTTTTCTGGTGGTTGTTGGCAATAAGAAACTCACTGACTTTCCTGCCCAGGTTGGCTTTGAATGGTGATCCTCAGATCTCAGCCTTCTGATTATTACTAGCAATGCATTAGACAAAGACCTAATATCCAATATATACAAGGAACTCAAGAAACTAACCCTTCTCAAACCTAATAAAGTACTAAATGGGCAAGGAAGCTAAGGGGCAACTTCTCAGAAGAAGAGGTAAGAATGTCAAAGAAATACATAAGGAAATGCTCATCATCCCTGACCATAAAGGAAATGCAAATCAAAACAACTCTGAGATTCCAGCTCACCCCAGTTAGATTGGCCAACATTTTAAATTTGAACAACAATAGCACTTGTACTGCTGGTGGGAATGTAAACTAGTACAACCACTCTGAAAAGCAGTTGGGAAGTTCCTCAAAAAACTGAACATTAGACCTTCCCTATAGTCCAGCCATACCACTACTAGGCATCTACCCTGAACATCATGAGCCTATGCTAAGGAAACTGCACATCTATGTTCATTGCTGCACTATTCACACTAGCCAAGATATGGAAACAGCCCAGATGCCCCACAATAGATAAGTGGATCCAAAAAATGTGGCACTTATATTCGATGGAATTTCACACAGCCATTAGAAAGAATAATATGTCATTTTCATGGAAATGGATGGAACTGGAATAAATCATGTGAAGTGAGGTAAGCCATGATTAGAGAGACAGTGCATTTTCTCTCTGATATGTAGAAGTTAGATTTTAAATGCACTGGGATATGAAAAATTACACAGGATTCTAGCTATTCACATACAGTGAGACCAAAAGAAGATACTATTAATAGAGAATCACAAAGGCACTATGCCTAAGCACCTCTTCATATTTACAAAATAGTATACATACTGAAACAAACTCCCAAGATATGGAGAGTAGGAGGGAGGGCACAGGATTCAAGGGGAAAGGAGTGTAAAAGTACAGCAGTGGAGCTCACTGGACATAGATGAAAGTGAACTATACAACTCATGGGTGGAATTGGGAGGAAGGGACTGGGAGAGAATGAGAGAACAGATGACACTGTATGAAAAGAAATGTACTCATTACCTGACTCATGTGAATGTAACCCCTCTGTACATAACAATCCCTCTTTAATAACAATGATGTAATTTTTTTTAAGTTATTGGGTGCCAGTGGTGCATGCCTATAATCCAAGCTATTTAGGAGGTTGAGCTCTGATGATCACAGTTCAATGCAACTAGAGGCAGAAAAGTCTATGGGATTCTTATTTCCAACAAACCACTGGAAGTGAAGCTGTAGTTCAAGTGGTAACACGTATCTTTGAGTTGAAAAAAAAAAAAAAAAAAAAAGCTCAAGGACAACACTCAGGCCCTGAGTTCAAGCCCCAGGACCAGCGCGCGTGCGCGCGCGCGCACACACACACACACACACACACACACACACAATGCATATGTATTCTAATTAGGCAAAATATGTATATAAATCCACACACATAAGCCCTAATAATATATCTTCTAATTTTGAATTATCTACATATGTGTATGTGAGTGTATAGATATACCACTTGAGCCACAGCACCATTTCCTGCTTTTTCTGCTTATGTGGTGCTGAGGAATCAAACCCAGGGCCTCATGCATGCAAGGCAAGCACTCTATCACTGAGCCACCTTCCCAGCCCAAAAAGGCAATTTCTATCTTCATCTAACCCAGTATCTAGAAATAGAATAGCTATGCAATAAGCATGTCAAGCTAGTATACTCACAAATCTTACTCTGGAACAACTCTGACAGTCTGATGTTGTTGAATGGCAGATTATTTTTCTGAATTTGTGTTGGCTTTGAACCTTGAACTTTATAAATCACAGCTTCCTAGGATTATAGGCATGATCCACTTGTGCACAACTAAAGGTAAGATTCTTGCAAGCCACAGAATGGAAACTGAGTGGTAAAGAGGGATTACAAGAAACCAGGCAGGCATAGTAGTCCCCTTACAAAAGAGCCAATATGCTTCTTAATCTCATGCTGCCATTCAAGGTAGGGGCTAACTTTATCAAGGAAAAAGTGCTCTAAGATAGAGATCCATCTATCAGAATTTGTGGCTGGGTTTCCTACTCAGTATGAATTTGAAACTAAATTAGAACCAACAAAATGACTAGAATTAATAAGATTGATGATATGAAGTGTTGGGAAAGATGTGGAGCAACTGGAAATGTTCATCAGTGACTGGTGGATGAATAAACTAGAACAACCACTTTGAAAAGTGGGAGATGGAAGCCTGTGGCTCACACCTGTAATCCTAGCTACTCAGGAGGCTGAGATCTGGAAGACTGCTATTTGAGGCCAGCCCACGAAGAAAAGTTCACTAGACTCCAGAGTTAAACGCAAATCAAAATAATATTGGAAAAAATGACGGACAACATTGAGATTCCACCTCACCCCAGCTAGAATGATCATTATCAAGAGGCAAATGATAACATACTGGCAAGGATGTGGTCAAAAGGGAACCCTAATACAGCATTAGTGGGATGTAAATTTATTCAACTACTCTGAAAAGCAGTGTGGAAGTTCCTCAAAAAACTGAACATAGAACTATCCTATGATCCAGCCAATTATACTCCTGGGCATTTACCCAAGAGATTACAGACTACAATGAAGCCACCAGCCCAACCATGTTTATTGCACCACTATTCACTATAGCCAAGGTATGAAATCAGCCCAGATGACCCTCAACAGACAAATGGACCAAGAAAATGTGGTGTATATATGCACAATGGAATTTTACTCATCCATTAGAAAGAATGATATTGTACCATTCACAAAGAAATGGAAAGCCTGAAAAAAATATGTTAAGTGAAGTAAGTCAGACCCAAAGTAACAAAGGATGCATGTTTTCCCTTATATGTGGAAACTAGATTTAGCTTACAAACTCATAAATAAATACATTGGGTGGCATGCAAGGGTATACAAATGTATTAAATGAAATACAGTAGATTCAAGGGAGATCTCAAATAGTATAAGTCCTTAAAAAGCCCAAATCAAAAGTTCATCAAAATAAAACTCCAGCAACTGGGTATTCAAAAGGGGTGGGAGGGGTCAAGGGGAAATGGGTAGATAAATGAAGGGGGAGGGGAAATAAACAAGAATCCAATATATATACTACAAAATTAAGAAGAGGGAAGGAAGGGTTGGGTAGGGGAGGGATGAGTGAGAATATTGGGAGGGATGAGTGAGACTATTGAAAGGGATGACACTGATTAGCTAAGTTGTATTCACAAACTGCTTTGTTAAATGGCAACTCTTTTGTACAACTACTTTAAATAATAAAAAAACAAGTTTTAACCCACATAAAAGCAGGCAGAAGGCATTATTTAAGCAGTAGAGTGGCAGCCTAACACACTTGAGGCCCTGATTTCAAACCCCCGTATAGCCCCCAAAAAATGTTTTGGCAGCAACTTACATATGCATATAATTCAGTTCTATTTCCAAATACGTACAAAAAAATGACTGTATGTCCACTAAAAGAAATGTATAAATATGATATTATCAACTTTATTTATTTATTTATTTATTTATTTTTTGTCGGTCGTGGGGCTTGAACTCTGGGCCTGGGTGCTGTCCCTCAGCTCTTCAGCTCAAGGCGAGCACTCTACCACTTGAGCTACAGCGCCACTTCTGGTTTTCTGGTGATTTATTGGAGATAGGAGTCTCACGGTCTCTCCTGCCCGGGCTGGCTTTGAACCGCGATCCTCAGATCTCAGCCTCCTGAGTAGCTAGGATTACAGGCGTGAGCCACCAGCGCCCAGCTATTATCAACTTTATTTCTTAATAATGAAAAACTGGAAACAATCAAATGTTCATCAAGAATAGAATGAGTAAACAAATGATTCAATATTTATACAATTTAATATTTTACAATAATTTGTAAAGGAATGAAACACTGATACACTAAAAAAAACATACATTCAAAAACATGGATATAGGGCTGGGAAGGTGGCTCAGTGGTAGAGCGCTTGCCTTGCATGCCTGAGGCCCTGGGTTCAATTCCTCAGCACCACATAAGCAAAAAGAAAAAAGCCGGAAGTGGCGCTGTGGCTCAAGTGGTAGAGCGCTAGCCTTGAGCTGAAGAGCTGAGGGACAGCGCCCAGGCCCAGAGTTCAGGCTCCACGACTGGACAAAAAACAAAAACAAAAACAAAACAAAAACAAAAAAAATGGATATAGCTTACAAACATAACTGCAAGTTAAAGAAGCCAGTCCAAAAGAATACATAACCACCCGGTGCCAGTGGCTTATGCCTGTAATGCCAGCTACTCAGGAGGCTGAGATCTGAGGATCACGGATCATAGGCAGCATGGGTAGGAAAGGCTGTGAAATTCTTATCTCCAATAAAGCACCAGAAAGCCAGAAGTGGTGGTGGCTCAAGTAGTAGAGTGCTAGCCTTGAGTTGAAGAGCTGAGGACCAGCACACAGGCCCAGAGTTCAAGCCTCATGACTAATAACAAAAACAAACAAACAAAAACAAACAAACAAAAAGCATAACTGTGTCAGTCCAGTTGAATGAATAGCGGTTATTTGTGGCCGTTCTGCCTAGGAGGTATTGGAAATGTCTTATGCTTTACTTTAGATGTGGTTAAATAGGTGTATAGAAATGTCAATTTTTTAAAAATTGCATTATTTACTGAATGCTATTGGAACTTAATTTTTTAAGATTTAAAACCTTAAATAATAGAGTAATGGATAATTTGGTGCTAGATGTATGAGTAAAATTGTGCCTCTGATATTGAAAGTTGTATGTTGAGATTTAGGCCATTTAACCTCAAGCAAATTCCTCAGGACAAGCCCAGAGTTGATGGCACATGTCTGTAATCCTAGCTACTCAAGAGGATGAGATCCGAGGATCACAGTTCAAAGCCATTTCAGGCAGGAAAGTTTGTGAGATGCTTATCTTCAATTAACCCCCAACACCCCCACCCCCCAACCACAGTAGAACTATGGTTCAAGTGGTAGAGTATCAGCCTTGTGTGAAAAAGGTAAGGGATAGTACCATTTCCTGAGTTCAAGCCTCAGTACTGGCACCCAAAAAAGTAAAAATAAAAATACCCAGGACATGCACAGGGTGAAGTGACTTGGAAAGTTGTACTGTTCTTGTAGAGTTTGGTCCCAGTGTATGAGGACAAAGCTGTAAGGCTGAAGGAGAGGCCAACAGATCTAGGATGGCAGAAAGTGCCATTTATTGGGGAACTAACTGTCAGAATGGTGGTCATGGGAAGCAGGCAAGCCAGTTGGATGCCCACAAGTTGGGTCAGAAAGACACATGTTTATAAGTTAGAACAAAAATTACTTCATCCTGGCTGGAATATGCCTGCTTTAGCTTAAGAAACTATTGAAAAGCCAGGCGCTGGTGGCTCACGCCTGTAATCCTAACTACTCAGGAGGCTGAGATCTGAGGATCGCAGTTCAAAGCCAGACTCTTATCTCTAATAAACCACTAGAAAACCGGAAGTGGTGCTGTGGCTCAAACGGTAGAGCTCTGGCCTTGAGCTGAAGAGCTCAGGGACAGCTCCCAAGCCCAGAGTTCAAGCCCCACAACCGACCAAAAAAAAAAAAAAAAAAAGAATACTAGAGATGTTGAAGCCAGTTGGCTGGTAGCAGGTACTAAGATGGTGGGAAGTGGGGGTAAACCCTATACTTTGCCCATCCCTCTCTTTGACAACCCCCTATGCCTGTAATTCAGTTTCTCTTGGCAGCAACCCCGAGCCTAAATGCCAGCAGAAGATCTTGAGGGTATAAGAGACAATCTGGGAGCAGGTAGGGGGCAGAGAAAATCAGATATCACACTGTGTGTCTGCTGGCTGGTCATATGAAGGGCCCATCCTGCCACCCATTCATGTTGGAATTTCATCTCTGCAGTGAAACACTGATTCCCCTCAGCAGTGCCCACACCCACAAAAGGCCAGAGAGGAGTGGTATCTTTCAGGCCCAGAAAGGCCTGAGCCAGGCCACAACATCCCAAGAAGCCTGCCTCAACCCTCAGCTTCCCAGCCACCAGAGTCCTGCTGCTCACAGAAACCAGTCCCTGGTTTCAACAATCTAATCTGTGAAGTCAAGGAATGCCCTTCTGCTACAGTGAAACAGGGGTCCTGTGAGTCATGGTTCAGTTCATTGCTTCTGTCCCAGCAATCCCAGTAAGTATGAGAGCCTCCAGGGTAAGGCAGGAAGACAAGAGCCTGAATCCATACCCAACCATTGGAGAAGACCATGCTGTTAGAAGGTGACCTTTGATACCCAGGAGAGCAGGGACTGGTTCACAGTCCCTTGCTGGGGAAGGATGCAATCATACTCAGAGCCCATCTCCGAAGAGGAGCAAAGCAGAGATGGCAAGATGCCAATAATAACAGCTCTCTCTGGCTCCTACCCTCAGAACCAGTGACCATGGCATAGGAGGAGATGACTGTAAGTTGACTCTCTCTTAGAAATGTCAATTGTCCATTTGTCTGAAAACTATCACCAATCCACAATATTGTTTGGCAACTATTCATTGCAACTATTGCTTGGCAACTAGCATTCTGGCCCCCTTATCCCTGCTATGCTACCATGGGTTGATGTTGCCATGGCAACCCAGATAGGTATTGCAGCTGTTTGCACAACTACCACACCCAGTGCAGAAAGTGCCAGGCAAAAGCTGGAAAGCTGGTGCCTCTCCATAAGCAACCTATCCCCAAACCCATGGAGGAGACACTCTGGCAGGAGGGGAGAGGGAGTGTCTCTGTGCCTTCAAACAGCTCTGACTACCTTGCTTCCAGCTCCCCTCACACTATTGCCTTCCTCTGCAATGGGCACTAAGTAACTATGGGAATGCCACAAGAAAAGCAAGTAAAACCACCAAAGAGGGTGTGCCAGCATCCAGTCTTGACGAGTACATAAGCATTTACCAGGAGGAGGAGCTGGTGGAGAGAGATGTTCTGGAGAAGCAAAAGCCTGTGCAAAGGTTGGACCTTTGTCTCCAATCACAGCTTGCACAGGGCCTTTAGCTTCTCCTAGCCTGGTGTCCCTGGCTCTTACACACAGGCTCAAGTTCAATTCTGGACACTAAGTGTCTACTTAGTGCTACCTGACAACAAGCCAACACTAATACATTAGACACTTGTGTAATGAATTTCAGGTCCTGCTACCTCCCTCAACCTGTCTCTGATCCTCATTTGAAGTGGGGCCAATTCTGAGTTCTCAGACTGATGTGAGGTGATTTTTCTTTTGGTTTATAAACCCACTTCTTCTTACAGAAAAAACAAATATTAAGGCTTGTACAAGTGGACTCTGTAATCTTTGGATTCCCTAATTGTTAACACTTGTTTTTGCTTTATTGCCTCTTTCTCTGTGTCTATCTACACTTGTCTCTATATAAAGACAATTGCAGCAGACGGCCTGACTTGTCTCTTGGAATTCAGGTCACATTAACTGAGACAATGACAGTCTCCTATATAATCATATCCAATATTAGCAACCATTCAGTCTCCAAGATAAAGCAGGAGTATGGAAACCTGAGCTCAAGCCAGGCCCAAGGAGCACATGAGGGGATCAGAGAGTGGGTGCAGGAGGTGTGTGTGGGGGGGGGGGAAGGAGGGTGACAGGCCTGGGTGAGGGCGGCGTGTGCGCAACCGCAGAGAACCGGAACTGACGCTCTCCGCCTACAGTCCCCCATTTGTCCGCCGCTAGGGTTTAACTGCCAACTTCAAAATCGTAACCCGATGGTTTTTCCCCCGAGTTATTTGCATAACCTTAAAAAGAAACAATAATCAAAGTCCACACTGCATTTGCCTGTGACTCTGGGAATGTCCGGGATAGGGAGAAGTAGATGAATGGAACCTGGGATGCAAAGGATGTATCATGCCAGACAAGGGGCATGGTTGGGGGGGTAAGGCGCGAGTCCGGAGCGGGAGGAACCAAATTCCGCAGTCGGGGGGAGGAGCAGACCGGAAAATCCCGCCCAGCGCTGCCCGATGGTCCGCCCCTCGCAACGGGCGCCGCGTCCTGCCCTAGAGACGGGACGGACGCGCAGGTGCGAGGCGGAGCAGAGCGGGCAGGTGGGTGAGGAGGCGCGATCGGTGGGCAGGCGACCCTTGATCAGGAGCAGAAGGCGAGTGAACCGGGCGGAGGCTGCCTTCGAGGCCCAGGAACCCCATTCCCGCCCCAGGGCCCCCCATTCCTCCCGCCCCAGGGATCAGTGCCCAACCTGCCTTGCTCTGGAGAGAAATTGGGGCAGAATTCAAATAACATTGTACTTAAGTACTGTATTTAACGGACTGTTTCTCCCCTGCCCCCCCGGGAAGATTCCACCCCCATACTGAGACTGACCCCTTCTCCACCTGTGGCAGACTCTTGCAAGAAAAGACCCAAGATTCTAGTCTTCATTAGCCAACAATCTATCCTTGCCGTAGAGATTAACTTTACCTACTTCGTGACAGAATTCATATAGTCTGCTAATATATTCTGGGTACCTGCTGTGTATCATGCACTTGCCAGCTCCACGGTAGGCACCCAGTTGGCACAGATCGATGTTACTTGAAAATTCCTGTAGTTGACTGGGAACAGAAAATGTTCATATAGCCGGGCGCTGGTGGCTCACGCCTGTAATCCTAGCTACTCAGGAGGCTGAGATCTGAGGATCGCGGTTCAAAGCCAGCCCGGGCAGGAAAGTCCCATGAGACTCTTATCTCCAATAAACCACCAGAAAACCGAAAGTGGCGCTGTGGCTCAAATGGTAGAGCGCAGGGACAGCGCCCAAGCCCAGAGTTCAAGCCCCACGACCAACAAAAAGAAAAGAAAAGAAATGTTCATATAAAATTGCAACAGGGAGAAGCCTCACAGAGCTGTGGGAATACGGTTACATCAGATGAATGCTTCTAAAGGTGGTGAGCGCCCCAAGCCTGAGAGAGAAATAATCATACACAGTTACTGTTTGTATGGTAGTTTCAATAAGGACTGAGACTTTGAAAATTCCTTAAAGTCACAGATCCATTTGTCAAAGGCAACTGGGCTATGAAACAGAGGTACAAGGTTCCTTCTTGGATGAGGTTGAACAATTTACAACTCCTTCTGCTTAGATGCTTCTTCCTTCAGGAACCCACTTTGCAGAATCTCAGGGCTCTTTTGTACAGTTTGTGTTTTGTGTACCATTGTAGTTTTAGGATCATGACCTTTTGTTCAACCAGATGTGAAGGCACCCCCCCTTCCCCCATTCTACCTGTTCTTTCAACTGTCTTGTCTTCTCTGGACCTGAGTTTCCTTGTTTGTAAAATGATGCTCATCTGAGTGCATTCAGTCAAGTGCTTGGTGGGTGAATATCAGTGGGGCTGGATATCCACAATTCCATCCAGAAGTCTCCTCTACTTCAAGCCAATAGGTGATCTATCTGAGTCAGTTGTAAGAAGAACTTTGTTTCCAATTGCAATGATGCCTCTGCTGCTTGACTTCAGATAGATCACTGAAAATTTTTTGTGTTCACTCTGGGACTTGAACTCAGGGCCTGAGCACAGTCCCTGAGCTTCCCCCCTCCCCAACCAAGAACAATGCTCTAACACTTGAGCCACACCTCCACTTTTTGCTAATTTTTGCTGATTTTTGCTGGAGATAAGAGTCTCACAGACTTTACTGCGTGGGCTGGCCTTGAACTGTGATCATCAGATCTGAGCCTCCTGAGTAGCTAGGATTACACCCAGCCACTTAACATTTTTAGCTTCTTTGTTCCACTTTGAGAAATGAGTTTAGTCTATTTCCAGCCCCCGAAGTTTAAGTGAAATAAGTCCAAGATTCTAATAACATTGACTATTCTCAGAATTCTACCTGACCAGACCACACTTGACATCTCACTGGTTAGTTTCTTCATACAAATGGGTTGAGTGACCAGAGGCAGCACAGTAGCAGCAGTAGCATTAACTAGCAGTTCCTTGCTAGAAGCCATGCTCCTAGCCACATTCATTCCCAGGCAAAGTCTGCTGCAAGGGGCTGTGACAGGAGGCAGAGGTCTGTCTGTCTGTACAGCTCCTACACATGCTGGCCATGTTCAAGTGCCCAGAATTGAGTCAGAGCTAGAAGGCAACCAGTGTCAAGGGCTTTGGCAATGAAGGGGAAGTGGTGCTAAGCATTCAGCTCACTCATCTGCCTTCCTTCACGGGATAGGCCTTGACACATCCCTCACTTCCCGCTTGCTCGGAGGAAAACATCTTACAAGCTAGAGAACAGCAAATCAACCCCTCACAGATTTCAGTTTGGTCCCCAGCAACATTACAGTTTCCTGGACATTGTGCATCTACTGTCTCCATGCAGCAGTAAAGCAGATGCATGATCAAGCCCATTTGTAAGCAGAGGGTAAACAGGAGTGGAACACTGTCCTATGGAGTTGTGACCCTGGCCTTTCCAAGTCCTACTCTCTGTTTGGTGATTTTATTCAAAGATGAAACAGACATCTTTGGGTTTGCAGGGAGATAAAGCTGAGCCTAAGGGAGTCCTCTGTCCTTTAGGGAACACTGGAAGGGGTTGGTGACTGAGGCAGCTGGCTACCAGGAACAGAGTTCTAGTGGAGAAGGCTTGACAGGCCTGACAGTCTGGAGACTGGGGGGCCTTCAGGCTGAATTCATGGGCCTTCCAAGCCCAATATATCCTTCCCTATTCCTCAAGTGGGGAAGCCTGCCTCTTCTACCCAGTCTTAGTTACAGGTTCACGTTCCAGGCTGTTTCTGTACTGCTGGGTGGAACTTAGCTCCACCTAACCCAGCTTGCCTTTCTCTTCAGGGTAATGTAGGCAAGAGTCTCCGCCACATGCATCAGGAAGCCTATGCCAGTGAATCCTACTGGATCTCTAAGACAGCAAATGGCAGAGCCCAAAGCACCTGGAAGAAGGAGTGGCTTTCTGGACACCAGTGGCTTCATGCCTGTAAACCTAGCTACTTGGGAGGCTGAGATCTGCAGATGGAGATTCAAAACCAACCCAGGCAGGAAAGATCATATGACTCTTATCGCCAATTACCCACCAAGAAGTCACAGTAGAGCTGTGGCTCAAGTGGTAGAACACCAGCCTTGAGCAAAGAACGCTAAAGAACAGTTCCCAGGCCCTAAGTTCAAGTCTCAGTACAGGCACACACAGAGACAAAAAGTAGCCTGTACTACAAGCTCCTAGCTACCTTGACCCCAGGTGCAAAAGGGATGGGAAAATAACATGGAGGGGAGGGCTTGCCTGCTCAGGTCCTTGTTACTTTTTGATGATGATTTCTAACTGAAAATTGTAGGCTTCTTTTTTTGTTTTTGCAAGTAGCCTTTTCTGAAAACATTTACCCATACCCTTGTTCAATTTCTTATAACATTCGCCTGTCTGAGGAATTCCCCTAGTGATGCATTTATTTATTTATTGTCGGTCATGGTGCCTGAACTCTGGGCCTAGGCGCTGTCCCTCAGCTCTTCAGCTCAAGGCTAGCACTCTACCACTTGAGTCACAGAACCATTTCTGGTTTTTTCTGCTTATATGGTGCTAAGGATTGAACCCAGGGCCTCATGCGTGCAAGGCAAGCACTCCACCACTGACCCAACTTCCCAGCCCATAGTGATGTATTTTTGAGGTTGCCAAAAGCTGTAGTGGCTTAGAAAGGGCTTGCCAATAAAGACCCTGCAAACCTTTGTCCTACAGGTGGCCGTTGTGCAAGCAGCTTAGCAATATCTGCTACTCCCTTTGTGAAGACAGGAGTGTGTACATCCTTCAGCTGGGCTGACCCCCAGAGCCAGAGTAAGTGAATGCTATTTTGTTGCTGAGCATTTTGTAGCTAAGAAGCCAGGCTCTGCTCTCTAAAATGAAGGAGAGGGGTGATCAGGTGCAGGAAGCATGTGGTAGAGGCATCTCCAGGGCTTCCCCTCACTCTTAATTCTGTGAGACTCATTCCACACATGAAGCACTCAGAATGGGCCCACTATCCCCTGGTGGGATCTCTGCACTGTGTCTATTCAAATTAAGATTCAGGATCACAACCTGAAATCCTAACTATTCAGGAAGCTGAGATTTGAGAATCACTGTTTAAAGCCAGCCCAGGCTGGTCTCCAAGTAACCACCAAAAAGCTAGAAGTGAGGCTGTGGCTCAACTGGTAGAGCACTAGTCTTGAGCAAAAGAGCTCAAGGACAGTGCCCCAGCCCTGAGTTCAAGCGCCGGGACTGATGCACACACACACACACACACACACACACACACACACACACACACACACAATTTCCACTCCCTCTTCCCTTCTTCTTTTGTATCCATGGGCTATGGGCTTGATACAGAGTTAGTGTATAGCATGGTGTCACTGAGGACAGAGATAGCAGCTGGTAAGGCCCAATGACAATAATATCTTCTAGGAGCTTGGGCTGGGACGGCTTTCTGAGGAGAAGCATGAATCCATCAAACAAAGAAGACCACCATCCAGAAAAGACCTCTCAGGACCAACCACATGGTGCTGAGAGAGTTTTTGGAAGTATGGAGTTGAAACAGAAGAATGCTTCTCAGGAACCAGATGATGATTTGAGGAACACTTCTGCAGGCACTGAGCCCAAGCCCTATGCTTTACTCATGCTGTCAGACTTGGGGCACTCCCAGAAGTCACCCCTGTCAGGCACTGATATGACGTATCCAGTGATAAAGCAGCGTGGATTCTACTCTGATATCCTCAGTCCCGGAACCTTGGATCAACTTGGGGTGAGAATGGAAGCTAACCTTTGTCAAGACTGTACCTTCCTTATGGGTTCCATTCACCTGTTTTCTTCTTCTTTTTTCTCCCCTACTTCATCTATTTGGCCATCTCTCTTGTCAGTGTGATCATCTGTTTACCTACCTACTCCCTGCTCATCCAACCATTCATCCATTCATTTTTCTGACCATCCATCTAGCTTTCTATCCTTCTTATACATTCATTTACAACTCATTATTGAGTTCATGCTGTGTGCGAGGCTCCAAGCTGAGCACTGGAGAACCAGAGAAGTCAAAACATTTTCTTTCCTATTATGGTGGGGTGATGACCTTGATGAAAAAGTCCCTTTCCCCAGCTTTGGTTAAGACAGTCTGTGGATGATGAGGTAGCATAGTGTTAAAATCTAAGTGATGGATATGTATTTGCTGGATAAAATAGGGAATGAGGTAAGTATTTCAGACAGGGGGAACTGCAGGTACAAAGGGTAGAGTCCCTCAAAAAAAGGCACATAAAGAGGGAAGGTAGAATATAAAGGAAAGATTGAGGGATAAGGCTGGCGAGAGAATAATGACTAGAGAGAGTTCATCCAGAAAGCCTTAGGAAGGTTTTAGGCAGGCAGGGACTAAACTAAAAGAGGCAAGGTGAGTATCCACTGATATCTAGTCCACCAACAGTTCCAGAACAGTCCCTGGGAGAGGGTATACATAGACACTTGGTGGCTTTGCAGTTCCTGGTTCATGGATCAGTCCCTGAACACAATGGGAGTATTCTTAGCAAAGGAGCTATGCTGGACCAGAACAGGAAATCCAAGGATGTCCCAGGTGGCCAGAGCTTGCCTCCCACTAAGGCCTGTGAAACAGTGTTTGAACTCACTGGTTCTGTCTCACTGTCATAATTCTTGGTGTGCTTTCCTGGTGGATCTCAGAGAGGTATCTGGCCTTGGAATACTTTCCAGGTCCTAATAGTCCCTGGGATGCCTGTTTTGTTTTGTTTTCTTTGTCTTCCATGGAGCTTGAACTCAGGGCCTGGGTGCTGTCTCTGAGTTCTTTTGCTCAAGGCTAGCATTCTACTACTTTGGGCCACAGTGCCACTTCTGGTTTTCTGATGGTTAATTAGAGATAAGAATCTCATAGACTTTCCTTCCCAGGCTGGCTTTGAGCCACAATTCTCAGATCTCAGCCTTCTAGGATTACAGGCATGAGCCACCAGTGCCTGGCTCATCCCTGGTATGTTGATGCACATTCAGAGCTCTTGGGTTTGGTTTCAGAATGTGTGCGATGGCCCCTGCATGAGCCAGAACTTGCTGCGTCAGGCTGACCTCAACAAGTTCACCCCTCAAGGTCAGTGCCCAAGAGAATGGAGCATGGGTGGAGCCTGTTGGGCATTTAGGAGTGGAGCCTCTGGCCTTGGGGAAATGGTCTGTTTCTGGCAGAAAGCCCCAGCTTCCTTAAGATGGAAATGAATCTAGAAAGAAATAAGGTGCTTTGCAAGGCCTAGGCTCTCAGAGAACATTTATCATTACCCTTCACAGAGCTGGGACAAGGGCCTGGGGCAGCTGAGGACAAGAGCACAATTTTCTCTCCTGGGTTGATGTCCCTGGGCATTTATGTATGGGTTTGCTGCCTCCCCTGGAAGATGGGATTGGGGGAGGTCACGGGTGTATCTTAGTTGCTCCCTTCTGGACCCTCAGGACCTGAAACATGACCCAGAACACATAGATGTCTGAGACGCACAGGCTCTGAGCTAGGTGATTAGGGTCTGAAAGTTCCTTTTTCACTGAATGAGGATTGTATTCTTGGGCTCCATGGAAAGAGTGAGTCTTACTCATCGTGAGAAAGGACTGAGCCAGGTCTTTGGGTGTTTGGCAGACAGGATAACAAGATGTTTGTAGGAGGGGCCATGGTTAGTAGTGAGAAAGCTGTCCTTTTCTCCTTCAATATACGGGATGTGCCCTTCTTTCAGGCCCAGATGTCCTGTAGTTCCAGCTGTCTGCTCTGTGTGCATCCCAGAAAAGGTCCAGCTCCTTGCTGGCACTGTCCAGATTAGCCCCACTAGTATGGGAATTTGGATACTTATCTGAGGATCTAGATTTTTCTCAATAGTCTCACAGATACCAATGACCCTGGTGATGAACTTCAGATCTCAGGCCTGTCGGGGATTGGAATGGTACTTCTGTCATCCCTGGCAGGCATGGAGCCCTACCCCCAGGAGGAAAAGCAAGCCTAATAGACCTCAGGTAGTGTTTGGGACCTTGATCCAATGGGCTAGTGACAGAAGTCCACTCTACTGCCTGAAGGCTAAGTAGAGGGCCCAAGACACACACCAGGGGCTGGAACTAGCCTTGATCCTCTCCATCCTGGCTCCTTGGCTCCTTCCCTAAGTGAATTCTATGAGTAGAATCGTGTCAGGGATCCACAGGCTTAGAACCAGGTGATTAGGATATGAAAGCTGCCTTCATAGCAGGGCCATTTGGTGCTGTGGAGGCCCCTGAGTGCTGGCCACTCTGCTAGGAGACTTGGACTTCACTTGAAGTCTGGAGGCTTCTGCCACATCTCAGACACCAGGCCAGGCCAGGTTTCTGTGGGACCCCAGAGGGGACTCATAAGATGGGCCTTCCTAAAGTGAGACCATATCTTGACTCCAGAAAGGTGGCAAGGCCCACGGAGGCAACACCAGAGATTCCAGACCCTTGGTATTTGTGTGTGTGCACGCGCGCGCGCGTGCGTGCACATGCAAGTCCTGGAGCTTGAACTCAGAGCCTAGGCACTATCCCTGAGCTGCTTTTGCTCAAGTCCAGCACTCTACCACTTGAGCCAGAGTTCCACTTCTGGCATTATGGGAAGGTAGTTTACTGGCAATAAGAGTCTCATGGTCTTTCATGCCGAGGCTGGCTTTGAACCACGATCCTCAGATTTCAGCCTCCTGAGTAACTAGGATTACAGACATGAGCCATCAGCACCTAACCCCCTTGGGATTCTTTAGAACTTTCTTCTACCAGGAGAATAGATGGGGGCCACCCAGAGTTTAGTCAGGCCCTAGGAAGGTGGCCCATTTCTTTCCACAGTATTCCCACACTCCTTATCTCCAGCTATAGATTTGGACTTTCCTTCGAATTTCCTTTCCACTGATGGTGGACTATCTATGGATCCCTCTCCACCAGCTTCCGTCTCACCAGATCTAGAGTGGAAGCCTCTGGATCTCTAAGTCTAGTATCCATTTGGTCCTTTAGGGACCACCTACCCTTACAGTAAACCTCACTAGTAACTAAATTCAGTGCCTAACTTTAACAATAGTCCTTGGTGCTGGGGTGATTGGTGACTTGAAAAGGAATGGCCAAACATGCTGGCCTAAGTCAGGTAGATTAGGGCCAAAACAGTCCTTCATGAGGCTCTGGCCTCTCAATGCTCATACCCCAACGGGTATAAGAAAGAAAGGCCAAGACACTATCTGACACTATCTGGCCACAGGCAGGCCCTGAGCTTCCTGTGCACTCATGTATGTCCTGCCTAGTGGCTTATTAGATTATTAAGAGTGGGGATGTTGGATCACAGACTGATTAGCCATACTTGTCCTCTGAATCTGCCTGCAGTCAGAAGCTTCCAAGTTCCTGAAGACTTCAGGGAGCGTGTGGAACAGCAGAGCATTGGGTCTACCACACGGCTGCTCTCCCAGACTGATTTTCCCCTGAAGGCCTATGAGCCCAAGGTGCAGGTACCCTTCCAGGTGCTTCCAGGCCAGTGCCCTCGCAAGATTGAGATTGAGAGGTATGCTGGCTCAGTGGGCTGTAGAGTGGGGCCTTTTCCCAGGAGGTGATGTCTGCCCAGTTCAAGTCAAGAGACTGTAGACCCCTAAGTGTCAAGCCCCACAGCGCAGTGTGTATACAGGTGTTAAGATCAAACTTAGCCCTTTGGTCTCTTCATAGGAACAAATAACTTTTCTTATTAGGGAATTGGGGAAGGTGACATTTAAGTCAATGAAGTGGGACTGCCAAGAAATGGCAATTAGAGTCCAGGACTCCCTCCCCAGCTGCTATGCCACTTTCTGACCAGTTTCAGAGGGGCAGATGACACCAGAGGGGTTTCTTCACACCCTTCTACAACACCTCCTGGGACCTGTGGAGCCATTTGATATGAGCCATCCTTCTAAGACCCCTGTCTACCCTGGCCAGGAGGAGGCGGAAATATCTGAGCCTGGACATTGAACAGCTATTGGCCAGCGAGGGTATTGATTCCAATAAGCTCATGCCCAGGCATCCGGACCCTCAGAATCCACAAACCATCGAACAGGGCCATGACCCACTCTTCCCCATCTATCTTCCACTGAAGGTGAGCTCAGTGCCGCCAATTGTTGATGGACAGTGTGTCTGTGTGTCTGTATGTCTGTGTGCAGGACCCCAGTTGAGGCTTAGGAGTCAGGCCCCAGAGGAGATACTACTCTGTCCACATGAACTCACTTGTCAAGCCATCTGAATAATCAGGACCCTAGATCCCTCTAGCATCTTAGGCTGGGTGGGAGGGGTGGGAGGAGCACTAAGTCCTCAGGGAAACTGATTTTTTTTCTCCTTTGGAGCCAGGGCAGCCTGTGTGTCTGACTTCTTTCCCCACCCTTTCCACAGACACCTAGAAGCACCCTGATTGGGCTGTGCAGTAGGGTACAAGTCTCCCTGACTAGGGCCTGTCCAAGAGTCGGGAGCTGTTTCTGGGCTACTGGAATGGAGAGACTCAATATGAAAGAGGCACCTGGGCCATCTCCTTTGTGTACAAATGGGGAAACTGAGTCTGGGGAGGAGAGACAGAGAGACAGCCTGACTGTGGCTTTCATTCACTTCTCTTCCCATTCTCTGTGAGTTCTAAGTGGCTCTGGCCTGGGGTCCCTTTGGGGAAGCAGAGCTAAATCCAGATGCTATCCCCTTTTCAAGGACTACCTCCTGATAGTCCTGAATATCAATTGCTCCTCAGTTAAGTTAGGGTGCTCAGAAAATCCAAAGCTACCTGTTTCTTCCAGCCTGAGCTGGCTGTTTGGAACAGTAGGCAACAGAGCCTATATTCTTCACTGAGTCCCCAAATGTCCCCTGCCTAAGCCTAGCTTGACTGCACAGGAATACAATTCCCCCACCCCAGCTCCAACTCCCCATTCCAACCCTGTGTGCTCTTGGAAATAGCTGAGGAAGGGCTCAGCCTGTCCTCAGCCTACAGCTCACTCTGGAAGAGGCCTCTGGCATGTTCAGCTCTATTTAACAGCTAGGGAAACTGCTTTCTCCACACTTTGCCTTCAGGTTTTTGACAATGAGGAGTTCGATTGCCGGACACCCAGAGAGTGGATCAACATGGGTTTCGATTCAGATTCTCAGAATAGGAAACCTGTTCCTGGAAAAGCCCTCCTGCCTACTGATGATGTCCTGGGGCATGGTGAGCAGGGTTAGCCTGGGATCCAGGTGCTGTCTTACCCAGCAGCATCTTTGTGCAGGTTTCCTAGGCTCCCCTAGAACCTGACAGCCTTGGGATGTTGGAGAACTTTTGAGGACTTGGCTGGAGTAAAGCCCAAGAAACTGGCCACACTGAAGGAGGAAATGCTGGGACCAGGGACAATATTGTCAGGAAGGCTAGAAATAGAACAGCTGGATAGAGTCTCATATATTAAAAACAAAACAGAAACCCTTTGATCTATTGTTATAAAAGACATATGCTTGTTCGAAATGTTCAAAGATCTGTGAGGGGCACAGTTGGAATCCTTCCATCCTACCACCCAAGAATGATTATTGTTCCAGCTTTTACCTCTACATGGACCACACACTGTAACACACTTGCTCACAAACACACTTCTGTTACATACATCCATAATCATAGTCACTGTCATACTCCACACACTCACACATGCATTTTCTTTTTTACCTATTATTATTATGTTTACATTTGTAGAGTATACATTGGATTTTCCCTCTCTTGTTTTCACTCATCTATCCATTTCCCCTTGACCCCACCCCACCCCTTTCAAGTATGGGCTTCCTGGTTTTTTTGTTTTTGTTTTGTTTTTGCTGAACTTTGAATTTGCCTTTCTAGGGAATTATACCATTTGAGTTCTTCCCTGACACTACCGTATTTCAGTAATAGAGTTCAAACTCTGTAATAAAGTTTGAAGTTTGATATTGTTATTCCTCCAACACTATTCTGCCGGCTGAGGATTGCTTTTGTTGTTCAGAGTCTTTTGTTGTTCTACATGAACTTTTGGATTGTTTTCTCTCTCATTGAGGAATGATGCTGGGATTTTAATGGGTATTGCGTTGAATTTGTAGATTGCTCTGGGCAGTATGGCCATTTTCACGATGTTAATTCTTCCAATCCAAGGAACGTGGAAGGTCTTTCCATTTCCTTAAGTCTTCAGTTTCCTTCTTTAAAATTGTAAAGTTTTAATTATAGAGGTCCTTCACCTCTTTGGTTAATTCCTAAGATTTTTTTGGAAGTTCTTGAAAATGAAGTTGCTTTCCTCATTTCAGTCTTGCTCTTCTCATTGTTGGCATACAGAAAAGATACTGATTTTTTTTACCCTGTTCTTTGCCAAAGTTTTGAATAAGTTCTAGGAGCTTGGGAGAGGAGTCTATAGGGCCCAGAATCATACTATCTGCAAAAAGTAGTTTTATTTCTTTCTTCCCTATTTGGGTCCCCTTTATGTTTTTCTTTTGCCTTATTCCTCTTGCTAGGAATTCCAGTAATCTATTGAGGAAGAATAGATAAAATAGATATCCTTGTCTTGTTCCTGATTTTAGAGGAAATGGTTTTAGATTTTCACCATTAAGATAATGTTGGCTTGGCATATACAACCTTTATTATATTGAGGATTGTTCCGTATATTCCTAGCCTTTTCAGAGCTTTTATCATAAAGGGATGTTGGATCTTGTCAAAGCCTTTTCTTTATCTATTGAGATGATCATGTGATTCCTGACCTTCAGTTGATGTGTTGCATTGCATTTATTGATTTATATATATTGAGCCAGTTTTGTATCCCTGGGATGAATCCCAGGGATGAATCCTAGTATATGATTTTGTTTGTTAGTTGTTGAATTCAGCTGGCCTGAATTCTATTAAGAAATTTTACATCTATATTCATCAAAGAGAAAAATTTATAGTTCTCTTTCTTTGATGTATCTCTATCTGTTTGAGAATGAGTATAATGCTGGCTTCATAGGATGAATTTGGTAGTGATACTTCCTTTCTATTGCACTGATGGGTTCAGGTAGTATTGGTATTAACTCTCCTTTGAAGGCCTTACAGAATGTGACTGTAAATCCACATGGTCCTGGGCTTTTCTTGGATGGGAGACCTTTTATTGCCATTTCAATTTCATTGCTTGTTATGAGTCTATTTAATTAGTTTATATCTTTTTAAATTAGTTTAGGTATATTGATGTTCTCTAAGAATGTGTTCATTTCTGCCAGTCTCTAATTTATTTATAATATTCTGAATTTTGCTTGTTTCTGTTGTGATGTTCCCTTTTTCATCTCTAATTTTACTTATTTGGATGATTTCTTAGGTTTGCTAGGGGCTTGCCAATTATGTTAATTTTTTCAAAAAAACCAAACTTTTTGTTTTGATGATTATGTGTGTTGTGTTTTTTTATGGTCTCAAATTTGTTTATATCTGATCAAGTTTTTATTTATTTCCACCTATTGGTTTTGGGTTTAGCTTGTTCCTGTTTTATTAGGAGCTTGAGGTATGTCATTAGAGTATTGATTTGAGATTTCTCTATTTTGTTGATATAGGCACTCATAGCTTAAACTTCCCTTCAAGTAATGCTTTTCTGTACCATAGAGGGCTAGTATTTCATGTGTTCATTTATATTGAATTACAGAAACATTTGAGGTTCCCTTATCTCTTCAATCATCCACTGAGTTTGAGTGTTTTCTGTGATGGCTTTTGCTGTTGAGCTTTATTTTTATTCTGTTGTGGTAATTTCAATTTTTTTGAATTTACAAAGGTTTGCTTTGTGACTTAGGATAAGGTTTATTTTGGAGAATGTTGCATGGGCTGCTAAGAATTATATATATATATATATATATATATTGTGATGCTCTGGGTGAAAGATTTTGTAGTTGTCTGGTAGGTCTAGCTGATCAATGCAGTTATTTAGCTCTGAGGTTTATTTGCTGAGTTTTTGACTGGATGAACTATCTAAAGGTGAAAATGATGTGTTAAAGTCACCAGCAATCAATATGCTTGGATATATATGCATTTTTAGGTCAGGTAATATTTATTTGATAAAGTTGGGAGCTCTAGCATTTAGTGCATAGATATTTGGAATTGTTTGTCCTCTTGGAGGGTTCCCTCTATTAACATGTAATGTCCTTTGTCTCTTCTTAGTAATTTTACTTTGAAGTCTGTTTTATCTGCTATTAGAGAGCAGTTTGCTTGAAAGACTTTGTTCCTGCCTTTCATCCTAAGTAGTTGTCATTTAGATGTATTTGTTTTAGGTAGCAGATAGATGGTCTTACCTTTCATCCAACCAGCACTCTGTGTCTTTTGATTAGAGAATTGAGCCCCTTGCTATTGTTAGAACTGAGAGGTATGTTAAAGCTCCTGTCACGTTATCCTCTCCCCCGTTTTAGGGATTGTGTCTGTTTTGTTCTTATTATATCTATCTGTTCATCTGGTAGGTTCTGTTTTCACTGCCTATTTCATGTTCGTGTTGGTTTTCTGTATGTAGGACATCTTTGAGTATCTTCTGTATTGCTGCTTTGGTAGTGATAAATTGTTTTCATTTTTGTTTATCATGGAATGTTTTTATTTGCCCCTCAGTTGAATGAAAGTGTGGCTTGTATTCCTGGTTTGGAATTGTTCACATTTAATGCTTGTTATACATTATGCCAACCCCTCCTTACTTTTCAGGTTTCAGCTGAGAAATCTGCAGTTCTTCTGACTGTTTTTCCTTTGTAGGTAATTAATCTTTGCTCTCTGACAGCTTTACATATCATTTCCTTGTTTTCTATTGAAACATTTTGAATCACACGTGATGAGAAGTTATTTTTAGTCTGGTCTGTTGGGTGTTCTAAATACCTCTTACATCTGAATGAGCTTTTCTTTTTGAATGTTTGGGAAATTTTCTGCTATAATTGTTAAATATACTTCCTATACTCTTACTTGTCAGTTCTCCTTCCTCAATATGTATCAGCCACAAATTAGGTCTTCTAATTGATTCATGAATTTCTTGTAAACTCTTTTCCTGTTGCTTGAATGTATTTGTTTATTTATATTTGTATGTTTATTTATATTTATATTTATACTTGTATCTACTCTGTCTTCAAGCCTAACACTGTCTTCCATTTCATCTATTCTGCTGGAGAGGTTTTCTACTCTATTTTTTGTCTTCTGTTTGCTTCTTTTTCTATTTTCGTATAGAAATCTTTTTAAAGATCTTGTATTGACTTCTTGACTTCATTTATTTGTTGATCTGTGCCTTCTTTCATTTCTTTTAGCTGAGTGGCTGTTTTTTCATTGGAATCATTTGCCATCTTTTGCAATTGGTTTAGCTTTTATTTGTATTCTCCACGAATTGCTTTGGTAATTCTTATCACATTCACAAAATGTATAGGCTTTCTATCTTTTCAACAATCATTCTTATCAGTATGTCTTTTAGCCCTATGTATGAAGTTTCCTCTAAAAACTTTTTTTATGGGTCCGGTCATGGGGCCTGAACCCTGAACTCTGGGCCTGGGCGCTGTCCCTCAGCTCTTCAGCTCAAGGCTAGCGCTCTACCACTTGAGCCACAGTGCCACTTCTGGCTTTTTTCTTTTTGCTTATGTGGTACTGAGGAATTGAACCCAGGGCCTCAGGCATGCAAGGCAAGTGCTCTACCACTGAGCCACCTTCCTAGCCCTAAAAACTTTCTTTTCTAATGAATGGTTGCCACTTTCTAGGTGTGTTGTATTTCTTAAATTTCTCGTATTTCTTGTGTTTCTGTAATGGGCTTTACCCATTTGATGGCCTTTTCAGTATTGACTTTTAGGTGCCTAAGATCTTCCTAGTGGGTTGTTCTCTGTTCTCAGTTGACTAGGCAGACAATGTTTAGATGTGATGTGTCTCTACTGGTCTGGGGTAAATGTCAGCTTTGCTACTTTATCCCAGCTCAGAATAGGTGAAATCCAACATAAAATAGGGCATCTTTGTTAATTTTTTCTTTTTTCTCTCTCTCTTTCTTTCTAACATTCTTTCTTTCTCTCTCTTTCTTTCTAAAATCCTTCCTTCCTTCTCTTTTCTTTTCCTTCCTTCCTTCCTTCCTTCCTTCCTTCCTTCCTTCCTTCTTTTCTTTCTTTCTTTCTTTCCTTTCTTTCTTTCTTTCTTTCTTTCTTTCTTTCTTTCTTTCTTTCTTTCTTTCTTTCTTTCTTTCTTTCTTTCTTTCTTTCTTTCTTTCTTTCTTTCTTTCTTTCTTTCTTTCGCCAGTCCTAGGGCTTGAACTCAGGGCCTGGCACTGACTCTGAGCTGCTTTTGCTCAATGCTAACACTCTAACACTTGAGCCACAGTGCCACTTCTGGCTTTTTCTGTTTATGCAGGGCTTCATGCATGCTAGGCAAGCACTCTCCCACTAAGCCACATTCCCTGCCTGTTAACTTTTTCTATTCCTCTAGTCTCAGTGTATGTTTATTGGATTAGAGTTCTTTTCCTGCTTGTTTAGGGGAGTCAGGCACCCACCAGGTGAAAACCAGACCCTCAGGCTCTTCTCCTTATTGTATGGGCCCAGCTGGGAGCAGGTCTCTGGTTCCTCATTGTGACTTGGAGAGATCTCTATATTTTGTCATCACCTTGTGGCCCCTGTCCCTATATGTGTGGTGCAGGGCTAGAGGCTGGAAGCCTGTGTTTCACTTAGCTCTATAAGCTTCAGTTTGGAGTGGAATTCTGAAATTAGAGCCCTATGGTCTCTTCCTGTTGGGCTGGAGCTACACTGGAGGTTTGGAGACTGAACTCAGAGGCAGGACTCTAGTTAAGAGCACCACCCTTTGGTCCCTCTGGGTTTGGGTTCGATTTTGGCATGGAGCTCAGCTGGAAGCCTTATTCTCTCTTTTTATTTCAAGCCAGTAGGAGACTAAATCCTTGATTATAGGTGGGGGTTGAGACCAATGGTCTCTAACACTTTCCCTTGTCTTGGGCTCCTCCAGGTATTAATCTCTGATGTAGTTGGCAGGAGGCTAAACCCTTGCTTTCCCAGTGTAGGCTGAGTTTTGAGCTCAAAACTTTGTCTCTTGTTTCTGCTCCCTCCCATGCCTTTCTATGTCCAGTGCCTGTTCTGAGCCTGGGGCTTGGTTCTCCCCCTCCCTTCTCACTGGTCACATGGTGGTGGCAAGCATGCGACTCATGGTCTTTTTCCTAGATTTCTCCTGTGAAGTAGTTTTCTGTGTATCAGTGCAGCTGCAGAGGCATTGGACCTTTGGTGGGCCACACTGAACAGAGGATGATGTGTGGTGAGTAAAAATTCACACCAAGCAGCAGACTGCTCCAAGTGGAGATCTGGACATAGTATGGATCCACACTGAGTGGGGATCCTCACTGAGTAGACAGTGGAGCCAAGCAGCAATCTACACCCTGCTCCAAGCTGTGGGCCTTGGTTCAGTCAGCTGTGTCTAGAGCTGGTTATGTGGTCTTGGTGGGGTTCTTTTTTAATGCCTTTTCTCCTCTTTCTGAAGTATAAGTGTTTTTTGCTTGTTTGTTTTTTGCTGGTCCTGAGGCTTGAATTCAGGGCCTAGGTACCTGAGCTTTTTTGCTCAAGGCTAGCTCTCTATCACTTGAACTACAGCTCCAGTTCTGACAGTTTGGGGAGTTTATTGGAGATAAGAGTCTCATAGACTTTGCTTCCCAGGCTGGGATTGAACTGTAATCCACAGCTTCCTAAGTAGCTAGGATTATAGGTATGAGCCACAAGCGCACTGCTGAAGTATTAAGTTTTTATGTTGTTTGATTGATGTGAGGCTCTGACTGCTTATCTTTGCCCAATGATCACTCTTGAGCAGGATTTCCTAATTAGAACTTGGTATTTATGATTAAGCAGACAGAGCTCTGCTATTTCTATGTCTTTAGTCCACCATGTTGTATCCTTCTTGCATACATTTTCATTACTCTGCGTCTGTGTCTGTCTCCCTTTCACACACACGTGCCTACACACATACACACACTTGTGTGATTGTCACCCATTGACAACCACTTATCACAGCCTACCCACACTAATTTAATGTTATGCAGATTGGCATGTCTGTGTTTTCCCACACTGGGCCTCTGGCTCCTTAGGCTCCTTTGGTCTTTTCTGGTGATCATAGAGACTCTCCAGTTGCCTGTAATTGGGAACCGTGCCAGGGTGAATGACCATGGCTACGTTTCTGTACAGACTTCTCAGGAAGGTCAGGGTTCTAAGTTTTGATGACAGAAGTGGTTTTTCCCTCATTTAGGGAATAAGAGTGGTCTGCTCCAGGCCTTTTTAGTAGAAATGATGTCTATGGTGTGTCTAGTTGGCTAGCTCCCAGGTGGGAATCAGGAGTGTAGAAACAGTGTTTCTGGACATAGTGGATCACACCTGTAATTCTAGCTACTCAGGGTACAAAAAATCCAGAGGATTATGGTTTGAGGCCACCCCAGACATAAAGTTAGAAAGATCCCATTGCAACATATAAGCCATACATGACTGTATGTTGAAGTCTCCTGTGCTGGGTTCCATGTACAAGCATCATTTTTCTTCAATTATTTATTGAGTACCTACTATGTATCAGTTTCTATTCTATGCCCAGGTCCACATCTGTGACCTGTCAATAGAAAGCAGTATAACTAAGCATTATAAGGGACATAAAAGAAGAAGAAGGCTGGGCACCAGTGTCTCACACCTGTAATCCTAGCTACTCAGGAGGCTGAGATCTGAGAATCACAATTTGAAGTCAGCCCAGGCAGGAAACTCCAAGATATTCTTTTTTTTTTCTTTTTGGTCACTTGTGGCACTTGAACTCAGGGCCTGGGTGCTGTCCTGAGCCTCTTTGTGCTCAAAGCTAGCACTCTACCACTTGAACCACTTCTGGTTTTAAGAAGTTAATTGGAGATAAAAGTCTCATGGGGATTTTTCTGCCTAAGTTTGCTTGGAACCACAATTCTCAGATCTCAGCCTCTTGAATAGCTAGGATTATAGGTATGAGCCACTGGTGCCAGCTCATGAGATATTTATCTGTAATAAACTACCCCCCCCCCAAAAAAAGAAGACAGGCTGGGAATGTGGCTTAGTGGTCCAGTACATGCATGAAGCCCTGGGTTCAATTTTTCAGTACCATATAAACCAAAAAACCAGAGTGGCACTGTGGCTAAGTGGTAGAGTGGTAACCTTGAGAAAATAAAGGGGACAGTACCCAGGCCCCGAGTTCAAGTCCCAGGACTGACAAAAAAGCCAGAAGTAGAGCTTTGCCTCAAGTGGTAGAGTGATAGCCTTGAGCAAAAAAATCTCAGAGACAATGCTCAGGTCCTGATTTCAAGCCCTAGGACCAGCACATGTGCATGCACGCGCATATGCGCACACGCATACACGCATGCACACACACACACACACCAGAAGAGGTGAAAAGTGTTCAGCTGAGGAGTAGGTAAGAGGTCCATACTGACCAAACAGGCCCTGCCCAGTGGCCTTTGAACCCTGCCCTACATGCCTTCTTCTGATAAAAAGAGTCCAGAAGCTTTTCTCCTTGACCTTGGTCACCTTGAAGTGGTCTAACTCATAAATGACAACTACCAATGAGAGATCTTCAGCAAGTTTCTTATATGGGGATTTCACATATCCTGTCCCTACCACATTGCCTGTATCTCTGCCCTGGTGGGGGTTATGTAGAGAGGACTTGTCCTTCTGAACCTCTTATGGCCAGAGGTTTAAAGTGGCCAACTTAGCTGGGAGGAAGCAGGACCCTTGCTCTGCTGGACCCAAGGGCCATTCTGGTGTGATAGAGGCCAGGTAAGTTGCTTCTGAGACCCATCCTAGCACCTTCTGCCCACACTCAGAGGCCCCCATGGCAGAGAACATTGGTGGGGTACCATCTCGTTTTAGAGGACCCCAAGAGTCAGAAGCTAGACTACAAATGGCGTGAGGTTGGTGTCTTGGACTATAATGAGGAAAACAAGCTGTACCTGGTACACAAAACGGATGAGAAAGGATTGGTTCGAGATGAGATGGGGATGCCCATCCTGAATGGAGGAATTACTGCCAAAGGTATGAGCTCCACCTCTGCTCCATGAGAACCCCCAGCTAAGGTTAGCCATGGCTGGACTGAGGCCAACCCCACCAAGGACACCACCAACACAGGCCTGAATTCCTCCCTCAGTTTAATCTCTGGCTGTGTGTCCCCTAGCCAGTAATAACTGAAGGACAAGTGATTCAGAGACTCCAAGATGGGCTAGTGACCATATTTGTCCTGTCAGCTCCAAACAGCTGGTAGCATGATATGGGAAAGATCCTGAAGCCCATCACTTAGTGACAATTGCCCTGAGTATGACATTAGTGACCTCTCCTATGTTAGCTCCTTACCTGAGCATAGCTCTTTCCAGTTTAAAAAGCACTTTCCCATCCATGACACACTGTGCAGTAAGCAGAGCACAGAATGTCATCATACCCATTCCACACATTTGATTCAGAGTAAGGGAAAGGAAAGGCCACTGTGCATCAGTGACCTAGCTGGCTAGAGGGCAGTGCTTCAGCTCAAAGAGCCTGACTTTGTCCGCTTGTCTTTCTCACGTGGTCCCCAGGAAGGCCACCCCTTCTGCTCTGTCAGTACTGGGTGCCACGGATCCAACTTCTCTTCTGTGCTGAGGACCCTCGCATATTCACACAACGCGTGGTGGAGGCTAATGCCCTGCGCAAGAACACCGAGGCACTGCTGCTGTACAATCTGTACGTGGACTGTATGCCCTCCGAGGGCCAGCGGATCATCAGTGAGCAGAGCCTGAACAAGATCAAGCAGTGGGCCATGAGCACGCCACGGATGCGCAAAGGGCCACAGTGAGTCCCCATGCACTGCCTCCCTTTCATTGGAGAAATAGTGTCACCAGGAGTATAAAGTAGCTCTTGTGGGGTCTCATCTGTTTGGGGCTGTCTTGCCTACTCTATGTGGCTTTTGGTACCCCAAGTAATTTCTTGTTCATCTCCAGAGTCCTTATTGTCAAGATGGACTCATGGATTATTACTATGTTGAAAGGATTGCAATATATTAGTATCATTTTAAAAAATTTTGATGCTTAAGTGTGGCTAGTGAGAACCTCTTCAAGCTAATCTTTTTTTTTATAACATGTTGTCATTGTTATCTGAGTTCTTCCTTACTTTCTGGCATAGCAAGAAGTTCTATTTTTCTTGTATATTCTTATTCAGTCCTGAAATCAGCTTTTTCTCCAAGAAGACCTGGTTCCTTTCAGTGGGGAATTTAGAAGCTGAGATTTTTCCATTACATATGCTTGTTCATTTACAAAGAGGCAAAACTCATCTGTGGTGCTAGGCAGGACAGTATTTAGATGCTATTCCTTAGGGTGTGACCAGGTCAGGTGTAAGGGAACTTGAGGGTCTAAGTTCCATTCTGACTGTTCACTAGGTTGTGATTTCAAAGTCAAATTTGTGTTGTGAGAATGCATCAGACTGTTCATTATGCTTTGTGTATGTGAAAAATGTAGAAAAAAGAGTTTATATTAGAAATTACTTCAAGCAAAAAATATATATATATATATGTTGCTATTGGCAAATCATTTCTTAATATTCTTACAAAAGATAGATCTATGAAATATATACAATCCATGACATAATCTATTAAATATATGATACTATTATTTTATGACATTGCATTATCATATTCTATATAACATATGCACAAACTATTTTTTCTATGTCTATCATTGAAATTTCCCTCATTCCCTTTTTTTTTTCCACTTCCTCTTGAACATTGTTACCCCCTCCATTGTTTTCCCCCTACCATCCCCTCCCTCCCTCCCTTCCCCAAGGTTCTTTTTTTTTTTTTTTTTTTGATTGTGATTAAGTGATTACTTAATTTCCGGAAATTCACAGTATTGTGGAATAATGATGCTCATTTAAAGTCACAAGTTCATTCTAACTTTCCTGGAGCAAATTGTCTATCACAGTCTGTAATATATAACGGTGCTCATATGTTATATACCATATATGTGATCAGCAGCATGGGGATATTTAGTAGTGGTTCAACCAGATGAGTGGGAGTTCTTTGTTTCTTAAGTCCTGTTAGTTTTGTCATATCTCCTAACATTTTGGATTCATCATCCACTTATCAGGAAGACCATGTACTGTTTGTCTCTTCGTTCTTGGCTTACCTCGCTCAACATGATTCCTTCTAGCTCCATCCATTTCCCTGCAAATGCCATTATTTTGTCATTTCTAATGGCTGCATAGTATTCCATTGTGTATAGATACCACAATTTTTGGATCCATTCATCTGTGGTGGGGCATCTAGGTTGTTTCCATATCCTAGCTATTGCGAACAGTGCTGCAATAAACATGGAGGTGCACGTGTCCTTGTATATTGGTTCCTGTTGTTCAGGGTAGATGCCTAGAAGTGGTATGACTGGGTCGTAAGGGAGGTCAATCTTTAGCTTTCTAAGGACCCTCCAGACTGCTTTCCAAAGTGGTTGTATGAGTGTACATTCCCACCAGCAGTGTAATAGCGTTCCTCGTTCTCCACATCCCCTCCAGCATTTGTCGTTGGCTGATTTGTGGATGTGGGACATTCTGACTGGGGTAAGGTGGTATCTCAGGGTTGTCTTTATTTGCATTTCCTTCACCACCAGGGATGATGAACATTTCCTCATGTGTTTCTTTGCCATTTTTATTTCTTCATTTGAGAAGTCCCTCTTTAGTTCCCTTGCCCATTTAGTGATTGGTTTGTTGGGTTTGGGAGGGATTAGTTTCTTGAGTTCCCTGTATATACAGGATGTTAACCCCTTGTCTGATATATTGCTGGTAAATATTTTTTCCCAATTAGTTGGTTGTCTTTCTAGCTTGGTTGCGATAGCTTTATCTGTGCAGAAGCTTTTTATTTTAAGGTAGTCCCATTTGTCGAGTCTCTCTCCAATTTGTTGTGACCCTGGGACTCTGTTCAGGAAGTTCCTTCCTGTGCCTATTAGTTCAAGTGTCTCTCCTACTCTGTCCTGCAGTAGTTTCAGAGATTCAGGTTTAATGTTAAGGTCTTTAATCCATTTTGAGTTGATGTTGGTGCATGGTGATAGGCTGGGGTCCACTTTTAGTTTTCTGCATGTGGCTGCCCAGTTTTCCCAGCACCAGCGGTTGAAGAGGCTGTGTTTCTTCCATTGTATGTCTTTGGCTCCTTTGTCGAATATCAGCTGGCTGTAGGCCTGTGGATTTATTTCTGGATCTTCTATTCTGTTCCATTGGTCTTCGGGTCTGTTTTTGTGCCAGTACCATGCTGTCTTTGTTATTATAGCTCTGTAGTAGAGTTTGAAGTTCGGCATGGATAGCCCTCCCATATTGTCTTTATCCCCTAGAATTGTTTTGGCCCTCATTCCCTTTTACAACTGCATATTAATCTATTGTATGTGGATGGCTCATGGATTATGCAACCATTAGCCTATATTTAATTCATTTCCAGGTGTAATTACAAACAATGGATAGTGCAAGGAATAATCTTGTTCACACTTATGTTTGTGTTGATGATAGTATAGCTTTGGGGTAAATTCTTACAAGTGGATCACTAGGTGCAAAGGTAAACATGTTATAAGCTCACCTGCAGAAAGAGATCAATAGATACAAGGCAACTGTGGGCACTGAGGAGATGAGGAAGACCAGGAAGCTGCAGGATGAAAGTGATACATGTATGTGTATGTCGGGAGGGATTCCTCCATCAAGTCAGATCCCTGAGAATCCTGCAAGATAGGGATAAAGGTAGTGGCCACCAGGCTGTATAATATGCCTGGTCAGGGTATTAGTGGCCTATGAATAGTCTTAGTGAAGGTAGGTGAAGAGAGAAGGGAAGAAAGGAAGAGAGAACACTGGTTACTCCATAAAGGCAGGAAAAAGGATGAAGCAGTGACTAAAAGGAGTGAGATCAATGGATAACTGACAATGGGAGACATCGAAGTGTAGGGACTGTTAGGAGTGTCTTATAGGGGAAAGTGCCCAGCACATAGGGCACAGGAAATATGTGCTAAATGAGTGCATGAATGATTAACAAGATGGATGACATGGCTTTGAGGGGCCTGCTTGTGCTAGTAGAGATGACATACCAGTGTGAGCTCGCTTACAGCCTGGTAATTGGAGATGTCAGAACCTAGGTTTAGGGGTGAAATGTGAGGGTCATGCACTCTTGGACCTAATCATGGTGCCACAGTCTCCTTGTGCCTCCTGGAAGCTGCTAGCTCTTTGTAAACAAGGATAGGCCCCCCGTAAACAGTGGCTAAATGAAAGCACAGGAATTCAGTGATAGGCATCTTCCACAGAACCCAGAGCCACAGGGCAGTGTGAGGGTGCAGGTACAGCTCACTGTGCCTCTCATCCCACCACTCTGGGGCCTTCCTTGACTCGCAGGGATTGGAAACAGCCAAGTAGCTGATGAGATCTATTTCCCATCTGCAACCAAGCGTTGAGGCCATAGCAAGATGGAGGTGTGGCTGGGCCAGCTGTCAGTGAGGTGTCTAATGGTCCATGGGGGGAGTAAAGGCTTCTCTGAGGGTTTCCACTGGCTTCTGGTGTTGCCAGTGCCTCATGTTCTAACAGCTTGCTGCACACCAGGCCCTGGGCTCAGTAACTCCCAGGATTAGTACCATCATCCTTCCAGGCAGGTACTGTTACCTCCCATTTCCCAAGGTGTAGAGGGTTGAGTCATATACTCACTTTGTCACTGCTGATGGCCACACTGTCATGTCCTACTCTCATACTCGATGCCACCTGCCTCCATATCCAATTGAGATGTGCTGACTAGGGAAGGCAGGATAAAGAAGGTTATTGAGCTGGGCACCAGGGGCTCATGTCTATAATCCTAGCTACTCAGGAAGCTGAGATTCAAGGGTTGTGGTTCAAAGCCAGCCTGGGCAGAAATGTCTGTGAGACGCTTATCTCCAATGAATCACCAGTAAAGCCAGAAGTGGAACTGTGGCTCAAGTGGTAGAGAGTTAGCCTTGACTTTTAAAAAAGCTTTTAAAAAAAAGCCCTGAATTCAAGCCCCAGGACTGGCACAAACAGAAATGAAGGAAGGAAGGAGGGAAAGGAAGGAGGGAAAGGAAGGAAGGAAGGAAGAAAGAAGGAAGGAAGAAAGAAGGAAGGAAGGAAGGAAAAGAAAAGAAAGGAAAAGAAAAATGGTCATTGAATCACAGACTCAGGAGGTGGAAATCAGGGATGGCTTTTTGAGGAAAGTAGCACGTGAGGGGAGCCTGCTAAGAGGAAGCAGAAACACCCAGATAGAAGGTTCCTCATGAACAAGAGACTGGGTGAAGAGTCCCTTGGGTCCAGAACAGAGACACCTGGATGGCAGAGGCTGCCAATGCAGACACCTGCATTGGACTCTTGATGCTGGCCACATGGGGTCTGAGCCACAAATAGGTTCTCTTTGATTCTTTATATATGTACTCAGCACCTGCATGCTGGCATTTCATAGAATGCTAGGTCCTGTGCAAGGCATTGCAGAAGTTACCATGAGCTGTGCACCCAGTCCTCCACACTGTCCTCACCCTGTGCCCATTGTCCAGAGGGGAGCAGACATGGACAGTATCAGGAGTATTATATTTGGGGAGACACTTTTGGACTATAAATAGGGCCTACCCTCATCCAGAGAAGTTAAAATGTGCTCAGGACAGAAATCTCAAGGCAGGGGACTGGGAAGGTGGCTCAGTGGTAGAGTGCTTGCCTTGCATGCATGAGGCCCTGGGTTTGATTCCTCAGCACCACATAAGCAGAAAAATAAGCTGGAAGTGGTGCTAGGGCTCAAGTGGTAGAGTGCTAGCCTTGAGCTGAAGAGCTGAGGGACAGTGCCCAGGCCCAGAGGTCAGGCCCCACGACCGGATCCCCCCCCCAAAAAAAGAAAGAAAGAAATCTCAAGGCAGGGGTCTGGGGTGTTCAGGAAGAAGTGGGAGATGAATGGATAAGAATAGCTGCCAGAGGGAATGCAAAGGCTCTGGGGTAAGTGAGGATTCTGTGCACCAGGAACTCAGAGGGACCACATGAGGTAGAAGCTGAGTGGAAACAGGGGTAGTGGCCTTTATTGGAAAGAACTTCTTAGATTACAGGAAGAGGCCACGCTCTGCTTTAAGAACCGTGTGTGTGTGTGTGTACACGCATGCTCATGCCAGTACTGGTGGTTTGAACATAGAGTCTGGTCACTGTTTCTCAGCTATTTTTGCTCAAGGCTACCACACTCTACTACTTGAACCACAACTCTGTGTCCAACTTATTGGTGATTGATTAGAGATGAGTCTTACAGTCTTTTCTGCCTGGGCTGACTGTGAATCCTGATTCTCTGATCTCAGCCTCCTGTGTAGCTAGGATTATAGGAAAGACCCACTGACACTCAGCTAAGAACCAGGGATTTTAAAGCAGAAAGATGTGATCAGGGAGCTGGGAAGGTGGATCAGTGGTAGAGCGCTTGCCTTGCATGTATGAGGCCCTGGGTTCGATTCCTCAGCACCACATAAGCAGAAAAAGCCAGAAGTGCTGCTATGGCTCAAGTGGTAGAGCACTAGCCTTGAGCTGAAGAGCTGAGGGACAGCGCCCAGGCCCAGAGTTAAAGCCCCATGATTGACAAAAAAAGAGATGTGATCAGATTTGAGCTTTTTAGGGCATGGATTGGAGTGGGGATGGGGTAAAGGGACCCTGTACTAGAACAACAGTACTATAACTGGACTAGGAAAAGAAGAAGTGGGAAGCTAAATGGACAGACTCTGGGAAATGATGCAATGTGGCTCAGGGCCAGGTTGGGATATACCCAGGGATCCAGAGCAGAAGTTCTAATCCCATGTACCAGTCAGTGACAGAGGACCCCCCGGACCTTGGTCTCTCTTTCTCCATGGGCAGAGTCCTTGAGCATCTCAGCAACCTCACCAGAGAAGTGAGCCTGGACTATGAGCGTAGCATGAACAAGATCAACTTTGACCAAATAGTTGCCTCCAAACCTGACACGTTCTCCTATGTGACCCTGCCCAAGAAGGAGGAGGAAAAGGTGCCAGAGCAAGGTAAGAATCTTGAACTCATGGCTGTCCAACTGGCCAGAGCACTCTTCCTCTAGACATACTTGTCTTGCCATTGATATCCTTATAGGCCCAACACTTCCCTATACCCACCAGTCTCCAGCATTTATACTCTTCTTTTACCGGTTGCAAGGAGATTTTTAATCAGGGGAGCAGGAGAAAAGGTCTTAAAAAGTACTAGTCTGGCTAGACATGATAGTTCACACCTGTAATTCCAGCTACTTCAGAGACAGAGATCAAAAGAATTGTGTTTCAAGGCCAGCCCAAGCAAAAAGTTAGCAAGACTTCATCTTAACCAACAAGCCAGATATGGTGGCATGTACCTATACTTTCAGCTGTTCAGGAGGCAAAGGTAGAAGGATCATAATCTGAGGCTGGTCCAGAAAAAAATGCAAGATCCTATTTTTTAAAAAATAACTAAAGCTCAAAAGGAATAGGATATGACTTAAGTGATAGAACCCTTTGCCTAGCAAGGGGAAGTCTTTGAGTGCAAACCCACAGAAGAAAGAGAAAGAAAGAAAGAAAGAAAGAAAGAAAGAAAGAAAGAAAGAAAGAAAGAAAGAAAGAAAGAAAGAAAGAAAGAAAGAAAGAGAGAGAGAGAGAAAGAAAGAAAGGAAGGAAGGAAGGAAGGAAGGAAGGAAGGAAAAGAAAGGAGGGAGGGAGGGAGGAAAGAAAGAAAGAAAGAAAGAAAGAAAGAAAAAGAAAGAAAGAAAGAAAGAAAGAAAGAAAGAAAGAAAGAAAGAAAGAAAGAAAGAAAGAAAGGAAAGAAAAAGAGAGAGAAAGGAAGGAGGGAAGGAAGGAAGGAAGGAAGGAAGGGAAGGAAGGAGGAAGGAAAAGAGGGAAGGAAGGTGAGGGAGAGAGGGAGGGAGGGAGGGAGGAAAGGAGGGAAAGTCAAGTCTGAGTAATGTGGAAGCCACAGGTAAATGCGTAACAGGGAATCAGTGGTTGGAAGTAGATGACAGAGGCTTCAAGGACATATACCCTTTCTTTCCTCCCATAGCAAGAGTATAGATGGCATCGCTGCAGCCACATGCACACATGGCAGACCAAGTCTTGGGCATGACCCAGGATCCCCAACTGCCCTAGTTTAGACTAACCTTGTTTCCCGTGTATGATGTGCCTAGGAGTCAGGCTGGTGTGTGGACAGAAAATGTTCAGAGGGGTCCTGGTGTTCACATCTTCCTTCCTTGGGTGTCCATGGGCAGGTGTCAGACAGGCCTCAGGGTGCACATGCATAGCACCAGCAAGAGACAACTGAGAGTCTACAGTTACCACCTACTTCTAAAAGTGGCCTTCAACCAGTGAGCCCTGGAGGAAATTCCGGAGCAGGCAGTTCACTATGGCTTGGGGCCACTTTGGCATACTATGAGGAAAGAGGAGGTCTAGGAATGAGATTGCCTCTTTTGGCAAGGAAGCAGGAGTCTCAAACAACCTGTAGACACATCCTGACTCCTGGTGTATCCCAGGCTTACCTGACACAGGCTCTTGGTTTCCACCCCTGTAGGATTGGTGAGTTTCCCCAAGTACCCCTTCCGGGAACAGAAGGAGGACTTCACCTTTGTGTCCTTGCTCACACGGCCAGAAGTCATTATAGCCCTGAGCAAGGTGCGGGCTGAGTGCAACAAGGTGACCAGCATGTCCCTGTTCCATTCAAGCCTCTCCAAGTTCAGCCGCCTGGAGGAGTTTGAGCAAATCGAGTCACAGACCTTCTCCCAGGTACTTGGGCATCAGAGCAGAAGAGTAGTATATACAGGCCCTTGGAACCAGCAGGCATAGGCCAGGGCCTTCTCAAAAGGGTTGGTTGGCCACTAAAGAACGAGCTCTAGCTTCTTTCATAGGCCTTTTTAGAGCTTGGAGTGAAACCAAGGGTATGGTTCATCTAACAGGGCAAAGGAAAGCAAGGTAGGCTCCCTTCCCAGACACTCTATCCCAGCCCTAGTTGCCCTTGTTCTAGCAAAGGGAGCAGGAACCCCACCCCTGAGCGGTATCAACCTGAGGGTCAGGGTGCAAAAGAGATGGAAGGCAGCCTCTTTTGTCCATTCTCTGTTTTTCATTCCTATGCCTCACTGCTCAGTTTCATCCTGTCATACTTCTGCTTCTTTCTCATCTCTGTCTTTTTCCCAAAGCTGGAGGAGAAGCCCTGCTTCTGCACCACGAAGCCCTGAAAGCAGCTCTAAGTCTTGGCAGAGGGAGGTCACATGAGGGTGTTAGTTGGGGGGCTTGGCAGTAAGCTGGGACTCATCCAGTCAGATGAGTCCTGAAGCCACTTCAGTACCCTCATGTAGAGAGTCTCAAGTGTATCAGTTATGGCTGGGAAAAACTCAGGTGGCTTTGTGATGACCCCTGTGGCCACTCCAGGTACAGATGTTCCTCAAGGACAGCTGGATCAGCACCCTAAAAGTAGCCATGCGCAGCAGCCTGCGTGACATGAGCAAAGGCTGGTACAACCTGTACGAGACCAACTGGGAGGTGTACCTCATGTCAAAGCTGCGCAAGCTGATGGAGCTGATCAAGTACATGCTTCAGGACACGCTACGCTTCTTGGTGCAGGACTCACTGACCAGCTTCTCACAGTTCATCAGTGATACCTGCTACAACGTACTCGATTGCCCCGATGACATGGTCTGGGGTGAAGACTTCATAAACAGCCCCTACAGGTGGGCCCTGCTAGACAGGGTCAGCTGCTCCTTATCCGGCAGGCCCTAATGGCTAAATTTGGTACAGTAGGTCCTTGACTACCAGGAGAACCTGGCTGTACATAAGCTGCTGGACAGTGTCCCACCAGCAACCACTTGTGTTCTTGTGATCCCCATTCACTGTCGTCTTTGAGTTACTCAACTGAGAAATATTCTTTAAGCACTTTCTATGAAGTAGACATGATTCTAGAGGAACCAGATATATAGTTTCCATTCTCATTAGGAGACTAGACAGTTGCTGATTTTGCTAGGGAATGCAAATTATCACTCAGTATGGACCCTTGGCAGAGGGTCAGAGAGGAGTAGTAGCTGAGCCAACACCCGGCACATGCAGGCCAGTAGGTAGAGGGCCCAACCAGTAGAGACACCAGGTGTTGGGAGGGAGGAGCATTTAAAGCAGCTAAGGAAGCACAGGTAGCAAGACGAGGACTGTTCAGGAAGGAGAAAAGGACATAGGGACCAGTCCAAATCAGGAAAGGCTTCAGGGATCTGCTGGCTGGTGTGTTCTGATCGAGCCAGAAGCCATCAATAGGTTTCAGGCTGGAGTCTGAGAGGAATAGTGGACATCTGAAGCCAAGGAGGATGGGCTCCCAGGGAAAGAGTAAAGTTACAAGTACCTAGGGCCTAGCCAACCTGCCTGATGACTTCAGGATGGGGTGAGTTCCTCCTTTTCTGTGGTGCTTGGGGATCTCTGGGAACAAAGAAGGAGAAAAGGAATTTGTTTGGCTGGTCTGGGTCTTCCTCTCTGGTAACTTGGAAGTTTCTCTGGGAAGAAACAGGAAGTAAATATGCATGGAGAAGATTAAGGGCTACAGTGCTGACAGGAAGGACAGAGGGTCCTCTTCAGGTCCCACCCATATTCAGCCCAGCTCTTGCTCCTCAGGCCCCGGAAAAACCCCCTGTTCATCGTGGACCTGGTGCTGGACAACTCAGGGGTGCACTACAGCACACCTCTGGAGCAGTTTGAGACATCTCTGCTCAGCCTCTTCAACAAGGGCATTCTGGCCACACATGCAGTACCCCAGCTGGAGAAGGTATATAGCTTGAGTGGCCTGGCCCAAGTGGCTGCTAGTGGATTTTGGCTCTGAAGCCTTAGGGAAACTGCCACAAACCTCAAAGCCATTAAACTGTATCATGGCCTCTTCCCACTTGGCAGGCTGTATCCTCAACCCTATAATTCTCATATATATCCTTTAATCATCCCCATAAACTGAATTGAAAACTATTAACACTCTCTCTGTAACTTGGAAAAGTTTAACTGTTAGCTTAGATCACAGAACTGCTAAGTGTTAGAGCAGCAGTTTAACCCCGAACTTGCTAGACTAATCTATCACAGCTATGTACATCTGTCCCACATTCTGTCCCCTTGATCCCACACAGCTCTTGCCACTCCATTCACCTCAAAAGCAGACACAGGCCAATTCCCACACATAACTAGTATCCACTGGTCATATATATATGTACATATATATATATATATATATATATATATATATATATGTATGTATATATTCCACTAAACACAATTCACTCTCCAGGCCCAAGAGCCTCCACAACACCAATGCCAATGACCTCTTGCTGGTCCATCATATCCATCAGCGACATGATTGCCCCTCTACTGCTTTCCTTAGCACTGTGAAGAGAGACAGGTCAGGCAAAGAGCATTATCCCTCAGTGGGTTCCACAGTAACTTTCAGCCTTGCATTTATCTATGGCCCTTTTCTATAACACACAATTGCCAGACCTTCTCCCACTTCTACACCATTCTGGCTACACTGCTTGGCTATACTGCCATCCACCCCAGGTTTTGACCATACTCCTTTGCTTGCCTTGAAGGATATCCTTACCACCAGCTCTACCCTCCCCATCTCTTCCTTCATAGCTTGTAATGGAAGACATCTTCATCAGTGGCGATCCCCTGCTGGAGTCTGTGGGGCTTCATGAGCCATTGGTGGAGGAACTGCGGGCTGTCATTGCCAATGCCATACGCAAGGCCATGATCCCACTGCAGGCCTATGCCAAGGAGTACAGAAAGTACCTGGAGCTAAGCAACAATGATGTGTCTGTCTTCCTTAAGTATGTACACACACGTGTGTGTGTGTGTGTGTGTATGTGTGTGTGTGTGTGTGTGTGCAAGTCTGAATGTAGCTGTATGTGTGCATCCCCACCCACCCCACTTCTTGTGTGTGCACCATCCTCAGGGACTACCAGACACGTGCCCCCACAGCTGAGGAAGTGCGGGAAGTGGTGCTCACCCACTTAAAAGAGAAGGAAATCTTGGACAGCTCACTGCCCAGCAGCATTGTCATTGGGCCCTTCTATATCAACATCGACAACGTCAAGCAGAGTCTCTCTAAGAAGCGCAAATCCCTGGCCACTTCTATGCTGGACATCCTGGCCAAGAACCTACACAGTGAAGTGGAAAGTGTAAGCTCTCACACATCTGGCCCCAGTGACCACAGCTACATCAAATCACTTTTGCACACATGGTACATATCCACTTGTGGGAGATTCCCAAGTCAAAATTGAGGATGCCTGCAGATACCCAGGCCAATGGAAAGAACTGGAAGTCACCCTGCCTTGGTTCTTATATGACTTCCCATTAGGAAGTTACTGCCTCTTTCCCTAGGATCCTGAGAAGCCCTCACAAAGCCCCAAGATAAAACTGATTTACAAAGCCAACAGTGTTTAAGTGCTGGCTTCAGAAGTCCTGAGTGCATTGGTGGGGCCAGAGGAGGCTGGGAGGGTAGAAAGCCCTAGATGCCACTACCCTCATGCATTTGTTGTTGTCAAAGGTCCCATGAGACACCTCAGCAACTCAGGATGCATCTCTTGGAAAGCCCTTTTAATTGTGTCAGGATAGTACAGTTAGTTACCTCTTGAAAGGCACTGAGGACCTTGAAGAAGAAACAGGCCCAAAGGAAGGAAAGCGAGGAGGGGGGTGAGGGGGGTGGCTCACAGCCCTCTCTAGAACATTCTTTCCACTGACAGATCTGTGAGTCATTTCGAAGCATCAGCCGCAAGATTTACGAGAAGCCCAACAGCATTGAGGAGCTGGCTGAGCTGCGGGACTGGATGAAGGGCATCCCTGAGAAGCTTGGAATGCTGGAGGTGAGGCAGGTTCAAGGGTACTGAAGAGGTAGGGAAATGTCTAGGAGCCTAGAAGTCAGGTGATACATGGGGATCTAGGGGTGTGGAAGCATGTGGAGGTAAGATAGATACCCAAAGGACAGATGGAGTTTGAGGACTTCTGGTTGGGTACTGCAGACTTCTGGTTGGTCAGGAGGGTTGAAAGCATGGGTCAAGAGAATGGAAACTGGAAATGCGGTGGTTATGGCCTTGCAGCCCTGAGCCTATTGTTGGCTTTCTACTCCATACATTCTTCCCTGCCTGAAACCTGTGCATTCTGAAAAACAAAAACAAAAACAGTTCCTTTTCTAGTACCCTGCACCTTAGGAGAGCCTGGTCCCTATCACCCCTCCTCTAGCCCAGCTCTCAATACCTCCTGCCCATACAGGAGCGGATCGTGAAAGTTATGGATAACTACCAGGTCATGGATGAGTTTTTTTACAACCTCAGTACTGAAGACTTCAATGACAAGTAAGTAAAAGTACTGGGCAGGGGTTAGTCTGTAGGAAGTGAGAGGAAAAGTGCTAAGCCAAAGTGGCTGTCAAATGTCCTATCAACCACAGGCTATGTAATCACCAGAAATGCACTGGCAAGATGCTAGATGTCATGGCTCCTGACAGGGGCCAGGGCACCAGGCAGAGCCAGGTAGCCAATAGGATTTTTTTAAAAAATCATTTTGAGTAAAATCCTCTTAGCCTAGGGAGCCAATTGCTTCCTTTCCTATCAGTGGCTTCACACACACACACACACACACACACACATACACACACACACACACACGCACGCACGCACGCACACACGCACGCACGCATGCACTTACCTTAGATTTAGGAATAGTGAGGGAAAAGCTAATCTGGTGGGCAGTCCCTGGAGCACAAGAAAACCCTCATCCTACCCTGCATCACAGATGAGGGAGACTTCAAGACTATGAAGTCCTTACTTGAAAACCCAAAACACCAGCCTAGCAGGCATTCTGGTGCTCAGGAAGAACCTCCCCAGGGTTGGAATCCTGGGCCAGCTGAAATACCCTGGCCAGGAAGACAGGGTTGGTCCGATGAAGGAAGCCAGTCTTGTGCTTCTTGTTGGTCACCATGGATATTGCAAGCTAGCGACTGTTGCTTTTACCCATCTGAGGTGAGGCACAAGAATAAACTTTGTGTCATTCCACTCATTGCCCCTGTCTTTGCATTGGGTACACTGTGGCTCCCAGAGATCAGGGCAAAAGTTGCTTCAGGGATAGTGGCAGTGGCTACTTGGACTTCCCATTTGCTCAGTCCCAGCTAATGTCAGCTACCCAGCTTTCCCTGTCCCCTTCATACTTCTTCTGCCTAGGTGCTGGACCCAGGTGCCTGGTAGAATGGGGGTAGATTAGTCCCTGTCTGGCTATTCTACTCCCATCATTCCAACTGTGGCATTTCTTCTGATTCTAACCCTCATCCCTGCTAGATGGGCTGCCAGCAACTGGCCTGGTAAGATCCTTGGGCAGTTAGAGACAGTGCGGCAGCAGCACATGGAGGAGGAGGAAAAATTCCACAAAATCCAGATCATGGATCAAAACAACTTCCAGGAAAAGCTGGAAGCACTGCAGGTGGGGCTTGGCTGGGGGCTTTGGGCCAGAACCTGTTCCCCATCATACACATATGCCTAGCCTTGAATCCTGCATTTAGGTTGTGCTATGTCAATGTGTGGATGGATGAATGAATAAATGGCTGAAAGAATGAACAGAAAGGCCAAAGAGAAAGGCAGCAAGCCCTAGAAAAATACATTAGAAGACCCTAACTCTTCTGTTGTATCCTTGGTGTCCTGGTGAGCAATGGGCACAGTGTTCATGGCACTGAGTCTCCCTCAACCTTGCCATGTCACCCTGGGATGATCAGCCTGCTTATGATGAGCTAGCAACCTGCTCACTTCAAAACGAAGTCCCCTCACAGGTGGGAGAAGCTGATGCCCTGTGAACATCAACTTGAGTTCCCTGGATGTAAATGAGAATGCATGGGCACAGTGGGACTGAGGGACATCTGATGCGTACCCTTTGGCTTACAGCTGGTGGTAGCTGGCTTCTCTACCCATGTGGACATTACACGAGCACATGAGATTGCCAATGAGGTTCGGCGAGTCAAGAAACAACTGAAGGATTGCCAGCAGCTGGCAACACTCTACAACAACCGCGAGCGCATCTTTGGCCTTCCCATCACCAATGTAGGCCTCCCATGGGCCCCTTGCTCTCCAATTACCCAGGGCTTGAGGAAGCAGCTTGGGTCTGCAGCCACATCAGAGCCCAACTGCTGAGCCAGGGGGCTGTCTGGCTTGTCAGGACCAAGACTGAGTGGGCTGCAGAGTAGAGATACCCTACCTGGAATCCACAGGAAGACCAATAGAACCAGTTAACAGTCCTGTGAGGGTCAGCCTAGGCCTTACTGAAAAGTTCAGAAGCTAGAGCCTAAATGAGGCAGGAAGAGGGAGGTCATGCCTGGGTCCAGGGGAAAGGAGCAAGGAAAATGGCCCAGATCAAGGATGGAGGATCTGACCCAAGTAGGAGTATCAGGGAGAGAGCTCAGCCTTGCCTTCTGCTCTGCAGTATGACAAGCTCTCAAAAATGGTGAAGGATTTCCAGCCCTACCTGGACCTCTGGACCACAGCCTCTGATTGGCTGCGCTGGTCTGAGAGCTGGATGAATGACCCCTTGTCAGCCATTGATGCAGAGCAGCTGGAAAAGAACGTTATCGAGTCCTTCAAAACCATGCACAAATGCGTGAAGCAGTTCAGGGACATCCAAGGTAGATGGCCAAGCTAACCTATTCCCTCCTTTCCTGCCTATGCTGGCCTCTTCTCATATCTACCTACTCTACTCGGCAGCTTGCCAGGATGTGGCCTTAGACATTCGAGCCCGCATTGAGGAGTTCAAGCCATATATCCCACTGATCCAGGGCCTACGCAACCCTGGCATGAGGAACCGGCACTGGGAGGTACTATCCAACCAGATCAATATCAATGTCCGGCCCAAGGCCAACCTGACTTTTTCCCGCTGCCTTGAGATGAACCTGCAGGACCATATCGAGAGCATCAGCAAGGTGGCTGAGGTGGCTGGCAAGGAGTATGCCATTGAGCAGGTGGGTAGCCATCTGTAGACCTATTCCACCCCACCCAGGCACTGCTGGACAACTTGGCCACTAACCCTTGCAAATGATAGCCACTTGGAAAGATAACAGTACTGGCTCCATCTCTGAGGTCATCGTGTCCAGGGGGAGAGACATTCCACTAAGTGTGTTAATAATGTATATAAAGTGCTTGGTTTCATTGCCATTTGTCCTCAGTTACTCCTCTCAGAACTATAGGAAAGATCTGATAGCATTATCCTCATTTAACAGATGAGTACAGAGACCAGTAGTATTGTTCAGAGGACTTGCCTGCTATGTGTGAGGTCCTGGGTTTAATTCCCAGCACTGATAAATAAGTAGATAGATTAAAATAAAGTAAATAAATAAAAAAGCAGGTGAGTGTATTAAAGCCTAGGAAGGTTCTGCAGGGGCCAAGGTGACACATCCACATTCCTCTAGCACCTTAGTTACAGCCCAACATGTGTGTTCAACAAGCTTATATGCATAGAATGAGTCAGTCCTAAATTGAGACAGGGGTCCATGGGGGACTTGTTGACCACACTTGCTAAGAGTATTTACCATAATGGCCCACGTGAAGGTCATGGCCAGGCAAGATTTATTTTCCCCCTGCTCATTGCTGGTCAGATAACACAACATGTGCCTATTTCCCAAGACCTAGTCTTGATACCTATCTCCCACCTCAGGCACTAGACAAGATGGAGAAAGAGTGGTCAACCGTTCTGTTCAATGTGCTGCCCTACAAGGAGACAGAAACCTATATCCTCAAGAGTCCAGATGAGGCCTCACAGCTGCTTGATGACCATATTGTTATGACCCAGAGCATGTCCTTCTCACCCTACAAGAAGCCCTTTGAGCAACGCATCAACTCCTGGGAGACCAAACTGAAGCTGACCCAGGTGAGCCTTCCCCTTCTAGTCCTTTCATTCCCTCCACCCACCCTAAAGGATCTTGGTCTTTTGTAGAATGCCTTCCCATTCTCAGGTAGCTCTTGGATCTCTGAAGCACTCTGTTCATAAGATGACTGGGATGGATGGTGCTGGTCATCTGTGAGTTAGCTAGTAAAAGAAGCAGTTAGGGATAAGTCTAAAAAATGTGATTGCCAGTAGACCTCCTAAAGGCCTTCAGTATTGGAACTTATTTGTATAGACTGAATGGGCCCCAGTCTCCTCAAAACCTTTCCCACCCTCTACTGAGCCCTTTGTCCTCATCTTATTTGGATTCCTGGGATTTCCCCCAGGAAAGGGATTACAGCACCAGTGCCTGGAGGTATGTCTTTATAGTCCCTTCCTCAGGGCCTTCCTAGGAGCTGTTCAGAGATCTCAAGTGAAAGCTAGAAGCTGTGTGAGCAGGGCTTATCTGTATGTTCCCTGGGCCAGCTAGAGATGCCTGTACTGATCAGCATTGTCCCTGGACTTCCCTCCTTTTCTCATGCTGCCTTCTGCACCTGAAATTTTAGCCCCACCTCCCATCTCTTTGAACACTCAGCACAAGCCCAGTACCAATACTAAGGGCACCATGCTAGGCCATTGGTGATCAGGGGTAGAATGGGCCCTTTAATGGAATGTGGACTCCTCAAGGGTAAGAGTCATGCACTTTCTTCCTGGTGCCTATCTAGGCCTGGCCCCAATCCCATGAGGAAGAAATGAGTAAATGAATGAATCTGCACTAATGAGAAAAGATAAGAGAGTCTGAGTGGGGAATTGGGAGGCACAAAGAGGAAGTGGTTCATTTAATACTAATGTTGCAGAGAGTATTCAGGGACCTCAAACTCAAGTTCTAATGAGCCTCAAAGAATTTGGAGTCATAGACCCAAGAATCCTCCCAGGAGAGGAGATTGATTTGGTTTCCCATAAACTGGGTAACTTTGCTCAGTCAACTCCAAGGTGTGCTGGTTTGGGCATGGCCTCTCACAGGGAAATGTAGCAGCCCTGGTGTTTTGGAGGCTTCCATATCCTATGGGGTCGTGGAATTTCCCTAGAGGACAGGCATCCCTCCACCTCTCTGTTCCCAATGGGGAACAAAGTTCCATATTGTCAGCACCATCTAGAAGCTTTCCTTAGCTGAAAGTATAGCTCAGCTTTAGAACACATACAGAGCCTAGCAAGCATGAGACCTTGAGTTCAAATCCCAGTATGATCAAAACTACAAAACAAAACCCCCCAAGTTTGGGATAGAGGCATGGCTCAGGTGGTAGAGGCCTGCTTAGTCAGCTCTGAGTTCAATCCATATTGGGCCTTGGGCTGGACAGTCCATTCCTGTCCTACCCATCCTAGGAGGTTTTGGAGGAGTGGCTGAATTGCCAGCGGTCCTGGCTGTACCTGGAGCCCATCTTCAGATCTGAGGACATCACCCGGCAGCTGCCTGTGGAGAGCAAGCGTTACCAAACCATGGAACGAATCTGGAGGAAGATCATGAAGAATGCTTATGAGAACCGAGAGGCAAGTTCCATGAAGCTGAGAGGGGAGATGGGTCCCGAGGGCTCTGGTCATGTTGTTAGGAGCCTCCTTGTCTTTTTCCTCCTTAAACAAGGACTTGAGAACAAGTTTAAGACTTTGGTTGTGACCTGTGCTCTTGGGAGTGGCTCATCAGTCCCAAATATGCTGTGAAGTACAACGGTTGATAGTTTTACTCTTGGAGAGCCAAAGTCTACATTATTATCTTGGAAGCCCTGAAAAGTCCTGCCACAGAAACAGACTCCTTAGCCTTTTTTCACTCTCATTGTTTTTCACCATAGATCCCCCCCTTCCCCCTCTCCCCCGTGGAGTTGGCAATACTGATAGAAGCATAGAGGAAGTCCCTGGCTCAGGCACAATTTTCCTGCCCCTTCTTTCTCAGGACCCACTGACAGTTTCTGGCTGGTATGAATGGTCACTGGTGAGCCTACCTGATAACCTCCCAGCTGGACCATACTCGCATTCACACTTTGTCTCCCCACTTGGGCTCTATAGGTGATCAATGTGTGTTCTGATCAGAGGCTGTTAGACAGCCTGCGGGACTGTAACAAGCTGCTGGACCTGGTGCAGAAGGGACTAAGCGAGTACCTAGAGACCAAGCGCAGTGCCTTCCCCAGGTGGGTGCCACTGGCCATGCCCGCTCTGTCACCGTCTGTCTCTAGAGTGCAAGATGTCCATACTGTGCCTGCCAGGACCTGGGAGCCTTCTAGGTCCAGTCTCTCACTTCTGTTCTCCCCTGGCAGATTCTACTTCCTGTCAGATGATGAACTGCTAGAGATCTTGTCCCAGACAAAGGACCCCACAGCCGTGCAGCCCCACCTGCGCAAGTGCTTCGAGAACATTGCCCGTGTGGGTAGCTGGGATTTGGGGCTTAGGGCCATGAGCACTGGGGCATGCCCCAGGGGGACGTCTCTGCCCTTGCACCAAGTCCTCTTAAAGGGGATGTGATGACACTGTGATTTGGGACCTCTCCCGGCCCCTGCTCAGGGATGGAGGCCCTAGGTTCCTAATTCCACCCAGAACACTGAGATGTTGACTGGGTGGAGAAACCAGTGAGGCTAGATTTGTGATCTTCCTTGTTTCTCTCCTTATCCACAAAGGAGACCATATAAGCCTGTTCAGGACAGACCTAGTCTCCTTCCCCAAGCACCTAGCCCAGGCCACAGCTGGGGAAATACACTCACATCCTCCCCTCCTACAGCCCAGGATGACCTAGTCAAAGCAGACACTGGGGGCCCTCCAGACTCACCACTGCAAAGCTCTGTTCTTAAAGGGGGTGGGGGCACTGGCCAGGTCAGTCTGTGGCTGAGGGCAGGCCTTCTAGCACACCCGAGGTAACCAGCTCTTGCCTTCCATTGCCCACAGCTGCTATTCCAGGAGGACTTGGAGATCACACACATGTACTCCTCAGAGGGTGAGGAGGTAAAGCTCTCCTTCTCCATCTACCCCTCCAGCAATGTGGAAGATTGGCTGCTGGAGGTAGAACGCAGCATGAAGGCCAGTGTGCGAGACTTCATTGAGCGGGCCATCCTGGCCTACCCCACAGTGAGCATGCCACATCCGACTTGGCCTTCCTACCTAGCCCTCCATCTGGCTCCCTCCAAAGTGTCTCTGTCTTCTCTTCTGCCACCTCCTCCTCAGGCCATAGCCCTGACCATGCTCTCAGTTACTGTGAAGTCTCTGAGGGCTCACACAGCAACTCCAAAACTTCCTTTTCCACACCCACATTCTGGAAAGAGACTTGTTCCTAATCATCACAATCACTTACAATGTTCCAAAAGAAATTAGCAACTGGGCACCGCTGGTTTATGCCTATAATCCTAGTTACTCAGGAGGCTGAGATCTGAGATCATTGTTCAAAGCTCAAGATTTCCTGGGCAGCAGTATCTCTGATACTGTTATCTCTAATTAACCACCAAAAAGCAAGAAATAGAAATGTAGCTCAAGTGGTAGAGCATTAGCCTTGAACAAAAAAAGCTAAGGGACAATGCCTACGTCCTGAGTTTAAACCCCAGTATAAGCACAAAAATGAAACCAAAGAAAACAAAAAATTGTAAGTACTTCACCTCATCTAAATTCCTCTCAGACCATCCACCCACAGTGGGGATACAGGGTTTGTATTCTGCTGTAGGACATGTGATTTTCAGAGACAGAGCCAAGATCTGAACCCAGGACTGTGTGCTCCCTTATCCTAGGCTCTGACTCACCTATTCCAACATCTCATCTGTGGAGGAAATGTTGATTCTGCCACCTTCAAGAAGCTTAATGGCTTCTGGGGGACTGACTGGCAGAATGAGCTTTCCAGCCCAGTGTCTGCAAGGCCAGAGAACAGGCAATGTTCAAGGAAAGAAGGGTCAGATGGCAGTAGTTTGGGTCAACCTTCCCATGTTATCTTCCCAGATGCCCAGGACCGAGTGGGTTCTCAACTGGCCAGGCCAAGTGACCATTGCTGGCTGCCAAACCTTTTGGACCATGGAAGTGTCTGAAGCTCTAGAATCCAGCACTCTCAGCACAAAGCTGTTTCCCCAGCTCTCCCAGCAGGTGGGAGTGAAAACGGTCACTGCTTCCTATATCCACAATTCCCCAGAAATTTTTCCTACAATTCTTTTCTGGAAGAGGCCTGGGGTTGGGTCCGAAGAGCAGATTAGAACCCCCTGACATTAGTGTCTAACAATAGCTACCAGCAGAAGCCTGGGTCCCTACGATGCCATCCCATGGGCTGTCCTTGCTCTGTGCCCTGGTTTTTCACCACACTTCAGCATTCAGTTCCTCACCAAGTCTACCACCCAGCCCCAAAGGTTTAGTTGGTACTGCACACTACAGTGACAAATGGTATACATGTGCCTCTTCTATTTACTTCCTGCTCTCCTCCCCTCCCCTCTCCTACCATCAGAAGCACCCAGGATAGAGAGAAGCTCACCCTCTGTGCAAAAGAGGGGGAACCTAGATCCTAGATCTCTGACAGAGATCTTTCTACTCTTGCAGCTCAGTGATCTGGTGGCCCTGGTACGGGGTAAGCTATCCCGCATGCAGCGGGCAGTACTTTCGGCACTGATTGTTATTGAGGTCCATGCCAAGGATGTAGTGAGAAAGCTGATCAAGGAGGAAGTGGTCAGCGTGAATGACTTTGAATGGATCTCACAGCTCAGGTGAGGGCAGATGGGGGCATCCCAAGACCATCAGGGAAGGAGTAGACCCATTGGTTAACAACAGGTTGGTACCTGCCCTCAAGTCTGGGCAAGGGTGCTTCAGGGCCCTCAGTTCCCACAAAGAACTCTTCTGACTACAAATTTGCCTTGTTGCCAGTTGTCTTGGGGCCAGGAACCCATCTTTCTGTATTTCCAGGTACTACTGGACAAACAATGATCTGTACATTCGTGCTGTGAATGCTGAGTTCATCTATGGCTATGAGTACCTAGGCAACAGTGGGCGGTTGGTGATCACACCCCTCACTGACAGGTGAGGGTTTTCCTCCCCATCTATATTTTTTGCTTGTTTGCTTTTTGGTAGTACTGGGATTTTGAACTTTGGGCCTTGGACTTGTAGGCAAGTATTCTACCACTTGAGTCATAGTTGAGCCTGTTTTAAGTTATTTTTAAGATAGGGTCTTATGCTTTTGTGCAGGCTAGTCTTAGGATATGATCCTCCTATCTTTGTTTCCTGTGTAGCTTAGATTTCAGGCATAAGCAGCCTTACTTCAGTTTTTTCTTTGGGATAGGGCCTCATTAATTTCTTTTTGCCTGGAATAGCCTCAAATTGCAGTTTTCCTATCTCCCACCCCATGAAAGAAGTGATTAGCCACAAGTTGGCCAGTCCAGTGAGTACTAAACAAAGCTCTGTAGGGCTGAGAGGTGAGGCAGGTATGACTGAATGGGTAGCCATGAATTCCAATCCTGACCTGGCAACCAGGCCTGGCATACCTGGGAACTGAGAAGATGGGAAGAAATAAAAGCCCTCTGTCTATAAGAGGCTCCCTAGGGATGTGGAAACCCTTAAAAAAAATAGGAGCACTGGGATATATGTGTCCTGTGCTTACTTCCCCTCACTCCCATAGGTGCTATCTGACCCTCACTGGAGCCCTACATCTCAAGTTTGGGGGTGCCCCAGCTGGCCCAGCTGGCACAGGGAAAACAGAGACCACTAAAGACCTGGGAAAGGCCTTGGCCATACAGACAGTTGTGTTCAACTGCTCTGACCAGCTTGATTTCATGGCCATGGGCAAGTTCTTCAAGGGCCTGGCCAGGTAAGGCTGGTTGTGAGGGTGGTGCAGGGCAGGGGGAGAAGGCTGAGCTCTTCCTCAAGGGAGGGCTAGGTGGCGGAGCACTGCCCAAGAACCTCAAAGGATGGTGGAGGGGACAAGATATGAGTGACAAGAGTCACTCAGTCCAGTGGACACTGAGGGTGCCCAAGTTGATGAGAATTACCACCCAGGGCTTCCCACACAAGCAGAATAAGAGGAACCCTGAGAGAGAGGTGCCAGGTGGGTTCTAAGCACATGTGCCCCACCCAATATTCTGGCCTCACTTAGTGCTGGGGCCTGGGCCTGCTTCGACGAGTTCAATCGCATTGACATCGAGGTGCTCTCAGTGGTAGCACAGCAGATCACCACCATCCAGAAGGCACAGCAACAGCGGGTGAGCATTCCCCCCAAATACACTGACATGCCACTACCCCTGCTACCCTGCAGCATGCATACTGCAGAAGGGAGTTAGGTACTCAGGCCTCCCCAGGCCAGCCTTGCTCATTCCTCAGGGGTATGGCACTATCTGTCCTCTTCCACTTGCAGATCTATGTCTAAAGGGCTTTTTTTTAGACAATCAGAAAGATCCATAATCCTTACTGTAGTCTGGACAGCTTCCAGACCAAGCTGTGGAAGGTACAGGGATCCCTTCCTACATTCCAACTCTTGTAGAAAGGCCCAGGCATTGGTTCTCCCTCCAGTCATGGCAAGGTTGAGCAGGGATCTTATCCTGGGGACAAAAGCTAGAGATTGACAGGTAACTATTTCTGCCATACAAAGTAGGGCCCTGGGTAGTAGTCAGGGTTGAGTTTGGATAAATCTGGGGAGATGAATATTAGGAACTAGAATGGAGGGAATGGGAAGCAGAGACTGAGTGGGGACCTCAGAGGGACTGAACTCACAACCTGGGAGACTATGGATGGTAACTGGGACCTGAGATCTTAGTTTGGATCTTGAGAAAGGATCCAACCCATGATCAGCATCCAGTCCCAGCTGACCAGCTATTGCCAAAAGAGGCACAAATAGAGGATGAGGAGAACCATCTAGAGGAAGAAAGAGGACTGGGTAGCCTATGCCCTAAGTGAATTGATCCTCTTACCCCTGCCACAGGTAGAACGTTTCATGTTTGAGGGTGTTGAGATCCCACTTGTACCATCCTGTGCAGTTTTTATCACCATGAACCCAGGATATGCTGGTCGCACGGAGCTGCCTGACAATCTGAAGGCAAGTTCAGGCCCAAAGTGGCCAGAAAGCACCAGAGCTTCAGTCTGGGCTCCAAGATGCAAAATCACTGGTTTAAAAATATACAGCTGCTAGACATCAGGAACTGTCATTCCCTGTGGCAGCACTCCTGCTCAAAGGTCCTAAGGCCCACCCTCACCTGTCAAGAGATGCCCCCATGTTGTACTCAGAGCATGGGAGAAGTCTAGGCTGGGCCTGTAAGGATAATGGGAAGACAGGAGCCCAGAGGGGCTATCTCCTGGGAATTATATAGGGGCAGGTTCTTTCTCATGGCCAGAGGTGTCTAACCACAGGAAGGGCTGGCAGATATGATACAGAAGGAAATTCCAGCATTATATATTTGAGGAGGAAAGTCAGATAAGGCTGTCTTTTGAGGATCAGATAGTGGCCGGGCGCTGGTGGCTCACGCCTGTAATCCTAGCTACTCAGGAGGCTGAGATCTGAGGATCGCGGTTCAAAGCCAGCCCGGGCAGGAGAGACCGTGAGACTCCTATCTCTAATAAACCACCAGAAAACCAGAAGTGGCGCTGTAGCTCAAGTGGTAGAGCGCTTGCCTTGAACTGAAGAGCTGAGGGACAGCGCCCAGGCCCAGAGTTCAAGCCCCACGACCGACAAAAAAAAAAAAAAAAAAGGATCAGATAGTTCAGAGAGTTAGGTGGTATCTAGGGAGGAGGTATAGGAGGTGTGGTAAGCTCTGCCTACCATTTGCACATGTTCCATATGCTCAGGCACTTTTCCGGCCTGTGGCCATGATGGTCCCAGATTATGCCATGATTGCTGAGATCTCACTCTACTCCTTTGGCTTCAATGAAGCTAATGTGCTGGCTAAGAAGATCACAACAACCTTCAAGTTGTCCTCTGAGCAACTTAGCTCCCAGGTAAGGCCCCCTTCAGTTTCTAAAATCTGAAGCATTGTTGTCTGCCCCTAGCCTCCAAAACTGCTTCAAATTCTCTTTGTGTTGAGTACTCAGCTCTGTGCTAGCTGATTTACAGGCATTATTTTATTGATTCTTCCCAACAAATCCTCAAGATAGGTGTTACATTCCTGTTTCTCAGCAGACAACACTGGGATCTTAAGTTGCTGAGAACCTGGGCAGGCTTATGGATCTTTGGATCTGGGGCAGGATTAAGAACAGATGCCACTGCAGTGAACCCCCAACTGCCAGCATCCCCATGTAGCCTGCTTTTTTTTCTTTCTCCCATGTTTTTTTCTTTGAATCAATTAGTTATATGAGGATGGGTATTCACTTTGACATGTCCATATATCCACACAATATACCTTAATCTGATTTGAGCATTCTCCCTCATCCCCCTCACTCAATTTATAAAAAGAACCAGCAAGAAGAAACAGTGGTATGGCCCAAAAGTTGGCTCTTGAGAGATGTTAGGGGAAAAAGCTCAAGGGCCATGGAAGGCAACCTGTTTCATGTGCAGATGAGAAACTTCCTCATTCACTGTTTCAATACAACTTGAGTTCCTCCTGGTCCTTAGCACTATGCTAGGACTCCAGGGATTTGGCCATAACCAAGACAGCCTCAAGCATGGATGCAGAATAGATAATCCAAGCCTACCCGAGGACCATTGGGATGCTGAAGTTGAGGGTGCCAGAGAATTCCAAAGGAGGAATTGAGCATGCAGGTGTGGGGGTCACAGAAGGCCTCCAGGGAGTGACATTTCACAGCCACAAGCTGGGTGATAAGGAGTGGCCAGTTTCCAGGTGTGAGGCAAAATATCCCAGGCAGAACCCCCAGAGCGACAGTGCCTACCCAGGGCTCTCCTCCTCTATGGGATCAATAGGATCACTATGACTTCGGGATGAGAGCCGTGAAGACTGTGATCTCAGCTGCCGGGAACCTCAAGCGAGAAAACCCCAACATGAATGAGGTGAGTTTCATCTAGAAAGAAGGCTCTAAAAGGGCTTGGGGTGGCCAAAGACAGCCTGCTTGCCACCCTGAAGCTTAAGCGTGGCTCCTGCTGCAGGAGCTGATCTGCCTCCGAGCCATCCAAGATGTGAATGTACCCAAGTTCCTGCAAGAAGACCTCAAGCTCTTTTCAGGGATAGTATCTGACCTGTTCCCCACCATCAAGGAGGAGGATACTGACTATGGAATCCTAGACAAAGCCATTCGCCAGGCCTGTGAAAAGTACAACCTCAAGGATGTGGATGGTGAGCCTCTGGTCCCTGGCCTCCTTCAGTCCCATGGATGTTGGTCGGAGCAAGGGCTGGCTTCAATGACCTTGGAATCCAGGATGGGAGAGAAGGATAAGATGCACTAGCTTCAGGGTCCCTAACACATGGCCAAGTATGCCCCGTCCCTGTCTGTACTGGAACCTACCAGGTGCAGGAAGATCATATAGTTCAGGGTCTCTGTCTCAGGTGAGGAGCAGCCTCAGTCCTTAGTCCTCTCTCAAGCCTTGTGTAATCAGGTGCAGCTCCTTCCTTACTGATGAGGGGTCATCTCCCTGTCCTCCCCTGCTTGGATGCTGATGACCTCTGCCCCACCACTGCATATCTTTGCAGCTTGAATTCTCATTCCCCACAATTCCCTGACACACCTGCTCCCAACCTCTCCCAGGAGGAATAATAATGGCAGTTACTTTGGCCACACAGGGCCTTATTCTGGGGCCTGAGCATTTGATGTGCTCAGCCCCACAGCACATCTCCCCTAGGCTCCTCCATTACTCTCCCTTTCTTGATGTGACTTTAATGCTCCTTTCTCTGGCAACCTCTTATGCCTAGGCTGAACGCACTTGTTCAATAAGTCTTCACAGATTCCTCTCCCTCACAGATGTAAGTTAGCTCTGCTCTTCCTGGTTACTTGGGAGATCAAAGTTCTCAGGCCTACAATACCAGAGTTATGACTCCCTACTCCCCCTAGGCCCAAAGCAATGCCCTATCTACATGGACCTGGCCCTCTGCTTGTGCCTGATAGCTGTCCCTATAGTTCCTGACTGACTAGGATTTTACCCCATACTGGCCAGCACTGACACTGGTGCTCTCAGCAGGATGGACTGTAGCCTTGAGACAGATTCTAGAGCCTATAATGGCTGATCAACTGACCAGAGGATATTAGGGAATGATAGTCAAAATGTAAACAATATCTGACATCTAGAGTTCCTACTCTGTGCCAGGCTTTATGCTTAGGGCTTTATCTGCCCCTTCCTGTAAGATAGGTGCTATGAGAAAACAAGCTGAGGGACTGAAATGACTCACCCAAAGTCACACAAGCTAAGGGCAGAGCCAGGACCCAAGCTCTGCTCTGATCTCTGGACTCTTCTATCATGTTCCCCAGGTTTCCTGACTAAGTGCATCCAGCTGTATGAGACCACAGTGGTGCGGCATGGCCTCATGCTTGTGGGGCCCACGGGCTCTGGTAAAAGTAACGTGAGTAAAGCAAGCTCAGGCAGCCCAGTGCCTGGACAGTGAGCCTGAGGGGTTGCAAACTCAACAAGGACATTTAGATCCTCTAGGTTATATCCTCTAGGCCTCCACAGTGCCCCTCCCGTTTCCTGTAGTCCCTAGTGCACTCTAGCCTGCTCTCCAGGAAGCCAAGAGGCTCACGGTGGTGCTGTCGGCTTAGTGTTACAGGGTTCTGGCAGCTGCTATGACAATGTTGAAAGGGCAGCCATCCATCAGTGGGGGTGTATATGAGGCTGTCAAGTACTATGTGCTCAACCCCAAGTCCATCACCATGGGCCAGCTGTATGGAGAGTTTGACCTGCTCACCCATGAATGGTGAGTGATCCCCAGTCCCCTCCTCTACAGGCCTCTGGAGGCCATGCCACCACCACCCCCACATACCTCTATCTTCCAGTGGCAGACTGGGGCTTTCAGCCCCAAACCAGTTCTAGTCACCTCCCCATTTCCTCCTAAGTACCTCTGCCATCTTTTTTTGTTTGTTTGTTAACTTATCTATACAGTGAGAATAATGGGATCGTTATCATGGTAAAGAGAAAATGAGTTTAAGGAAAGCTTCTGTCACCCAGGACACACTCAGTAAATGATATTTTCCATTACCCCCAAAAGAGGCTGACCTCTATTTCTAGCTTAGAGTGTGCATTTTAGGCAAAGTGCTTTGAGCCAAGAGAACAGCCACCAGAAGAGATTTCTCTAAAGCTATTCTGAAGGAGTCTACTGCCTCATTTTTGGAGTATCTGCTTGGCTCCAGTGTTCTGCAAGCCTAGGACTGTTACCAAAAGTATAGAAACCACTGTAATGAGGGGGAGAGAGTGGGGTCCATTCTGAATGCAGTAAAGACAAGTGAAAATTTATAGCCAACTGTCAGGCTAGAGCTACTAGGAGATTAGACAATTACTAAACACACACATCATGGGTGAGGGAGATTTTGGCTAAACTGACCTCACAGGACTCTTGCTGAAGATAAGCCAGGCTGTCAGACCTCACTTGGAGAGGAAATGGACAATGAGGGACCTGAGCAGATAGCAAGATGGATTGAGTATCCAAAATAATTAGGTATGCAGAGTGAGAGACTCTGACTTAGTTGATACAGCAGGACTCTGCCCAAACTGGAATTTATGAGGCTATGCAGAGGGACCTGGGAAAGATTCAGAAACTAAAGGTTAGCCAAGTAGAGAATCTTTCTTACCCTAGTGCTCCCTTCCCTGGCATATGGAGCCTCTGAAGTCTCAGCCTTCCTGGGTTCTGTGGCGGGACTGGCTCTTCCTACCCCTCAAGCTCTACATGCGCCTCCATTTCTGCTTTGCTTCTTCCCCAGCCTTTTTGTCCAGTTCTGATACCACCATTTATCCTCCTTTACTGTGACATCCATGGGGATTCAGCAGGCAGGGGATTAAAAATGTCTTTCCATTATACTGTGTTAAAACCAAAGTCGCATTTAAAATTTTTGAACTAAGGACCCAGGCACTCTCCCTTAGCTTTTCCAATAACTCGCTACCACTTGAGCCACAGCGCTACTTTCAGTTTTTGAGTGGTTAATTGGAGATAACAGTTTCATGGGTGGGGGGAGGATTGGGAGGAGGGCAGGGGGAGGATGGGAAGGGATGGGAAGGGGAAACAAAGGAGGAGGCTACAATGCTTGATAAGAAATGTTCATTATCTTGTCCATGTAATTGTAACCCCTCTGTACAGTATTTTCACAATAAAAAAAAAGAGTTTCATGGGAACTTTTCTGCCCCAGCTGGCTTTGAGCTGTGATCCTCAGATCTCAACCTCGTGAATACCTAGGATTACAGTCTTGTTATAATTTTTGAATAAGCAAAAATACTGAAAGAGTAATAAAAGCAGGTTGGAGCTAGCTGGGCAGCCAGGTTTTCCTGGGGGCTAGCTGTGTGAAACCCTGGTACCTCTATCTCTGGCCTCCTGGTGGTTGCAGGACAGATGGGATTTTCTCCTCCCTCATCCGGGCAGGGGCTATTGCCTCTGACACCAACAAGAGGTGGTACATGTTCGATGGGCCAGTGGATGCCGTCTGGATCGAGAACATGAACACAGTGCTGGATGACAATAAGAAACTGTGCCTCAGCTCTGGGGAGATCATCAAGCTCACAGAGGTATAATCACTTGTATTCCCACCACTCTTTTAACAGCTAGGTGGGCCCTGCCATACTGACTAAACTTTGTCCCACTTTACACCTGCCTTCTGGGGCCTCAGGCTACATCTCAGACCATCACTACTATCCCCACCACTCACCCAGAAACATGACACTTGTCAGGAGCTCAGACTTGACTCCCAGCACCTCTCCCTGCCCTTGAACTCCCTGACCTTGGCCATGTGCTAGGCAGCCACTCGGTGCTACATTTTGAGCCTACCTCTTCCCATGATGCTCAGAGCCCAGGGTCAGGATGACTGTCCTACTACTGTTTCCTCAGCTGATGCTTCTTGTGTCCCTCTTCCCTCAGCATACTCTCAACCCTATCAGCCCAGTCTGGGCTATAAACCTATCCAGTCTTGTACCCAGAATCTTTGGGCAGGTGACACAGACTTAACTACAGAAATCTGCCTCATATGTGAGAACTTTGACGTGGGCACAAGAGCAATTCACAAAGTGTATGTTTAGCTGGTCTCTTGAGAGCACCTGGCAGTCAATTGGAAGGGTGACAGAGGCCTGGAATAGAGTATAACAGTTCATGCCAGATTCCTCAAAATTCTAGGGATCCCAGTCTAGCCAGAAACCCTTGGAAATCTCCCAACTTTGGTTTCTATTTTGTGGAAGTGGCACTGTGGCTCAAGTGGTAGAGTGCTAGCCTTAAGAACAAAGAGGTTCAGGGACAGCATCCAAGCCCTGAGTTCAAGCCCCATAACCAACAAGAAGAAAAAAAAAGAAATGCAAGGTCTGTGGTCTCCATTTGGGGCTCCAGGAAGGGAACATTATCAGCTGAGGGCCCAAGGGTCCATGAACATCCTTACCCCACCCCCATCCTCACTTCACAGTCCTGTCCTAAACCCACAGCCTGCCCACAGATCCTGCTGGCCAGATCCCAGCCCTTCCCCATGGCCCTTCCTCTGTCTCCAAAGGCTGGCCCTGTCACATATTTCATCTTACCACCAGGCAATGACCATGATGTTTGAGGTGCAGGATCTGGCAGTGGCCTCGCCAGCCACAGTGTCACGCTGTGGCATGGTGTACCTGGAGCCTAGCATCTTAGGGCTCATGCCCTTCGTTGAGTGTTGGCTAAAGACTATTCCTGCCTTGATAAAGCCCCACAAGGATCAGCTGAAGGAACTCTTTGTCAGCTTTCTGGAGGTAAACAAGGCCACAGACATCCCCAGCCTGGTGGAGCATCAGGGATTGTGGCCTCAAGCCATGAGAGCTAAGTGCTTGCTCTCTACAGGATGCCATTGACTTTGTTCGGTCCTCAGTGAAGGAGGTGATCGCCTCAACCAACAGCAACCTGACCACAAGCCTCCTCAAGCTGCTTGACTGTTTCTTCAAGCCCTTTCTGCCTAGAGAGGTATATCCCCTATCAGTGGGTTAGGATATCTAGTCCATATTGTCTCCTGCTCTACTTACCTGGCCTACCTGAGGATCCTGAATTCCAAATTCTGCTTTCAGGAAGAGGAATTGGATTGGCTTAGTGTGAGACCACCCCAGCCAATGTGCTATAGGCCATCCAGTACTGTTTTCCGTTAGCTAGATTTCTGTTCCCTCTGTCCTCAGGACCTCAAGAAGATTCCCTCTGAAAAATTAAGTCGTATCCCAGAGCTGATTGAGCCCTGGTTCATCTTTTCCCTGATCTGGAGTGTAGGAGCCACTGGAGACAGCAAGAGCCGCTTGAACTTTAACCACTGGCTAAGGATGAAAATGACGATGGAAAAGGTGAAAGGGAGAAGCCCCATCCCCCCCACACACACCCCGCACATGATCCCCTAAGTGCTAGAAGGAAGTAATGCTTCGGGGCCTCACATTCTGCTTTTCTTCCCGGTCCTTGGCAGGTGACTCTATGCTTCCCTGAAAATGGACAGGTATTCGATTATAGACTAGAGGATGCTGGGATCAGTAGTATTGAAGATGACGAAGAAGATGAGGACGAGAACAAGCAGGTAGCCACAGGCCTGTCCAAAGATCAAGATGGCAAGAACTCTGTTAGGTGGTAGCTGTTAATGATGAATAGCAGCTACCAAGAGAAAGCCACATTGATGACTACTGGGTCTCATGGATTCTCATACCTTTTGGGTGGTAGTTAAGGCCCAAAGTAGTTAGTAGTAGAACCGAACTTGAACCTGGGGCTAGAAGACATCAAAATGCCTCCCTTTTCAACTATATGTACTGCTTTCTGGGTTGATGCTGATCCCAAGAGCTGGCTGCCTCCATTCTACTTAATATCACCATTTTCCCAGGAAATGAGTTCCTGAGGGGCCCAGGAAGCCATCCCTACTATCAGCCAGTATTATTCTAAGGTCAGGATTCCAGACCTCGTGAAGAAGGGGCAGAGAGGGTCTGTAGAGACCTTACATTTTTGCAGGGTCCCACTAGAAGTTTGCAGGATACATTTGGGTCTAACAACCAGAAAAATCCCCAGTAGAACATGTTGGGTGGGCCATAGGGAAACACATTGAGGGAAGTCTACAAGTTGGATTAGGGTTGTGAATAAAGGGATTCATGAAGGCAAGGATGATGGGGAGACCAAGCCAGGTGGCCTTCAGCATCCTCTGATGCCAATACCCTTTGTTTGCACCCCACACTCCTTGGTTATACTGAAACTAAACAACAAGCACCTTTGCATTCTGGGTTTTCCAATTCCCAGAACATTGCCTTCTTGCAGAGACCTAAGGATGACAGTCCCTCAACCTAAGATGTCTGCACAGAGGAAAGCTTTCACTTTGACAGCTGCATGCAGGGAGTCCCTACCTGCACAGCTGGATTCAGAGTACCCCTTTCCAGTAGTTTATGCTGGGAGTCCCCCAGTTATGCAGAGAATAGCCCATAGGAATTCCTATTTCTGTCAGAAGTAACCCCTCACCTGGGCCCTCTTGCCAAGGCTCAGGAACATAATCCTTTACCTTCCTATTGCAAGGAAGACAGCAGCCAGAGTGGGGTGGGATGGGGTTTCAGACACACCCTGAGCTAGCTGTGGTTCCAGGTTGCCTGGGTGAAGTGGATGGACTCCTCAGCTCCATTCACCATGATACCAGACACCAGCTACTCCAACATCATTGTGCCTACCATGGACACTGTGCAGATGTCCTATTTGCTGGGCATGCTACTGACCAGCCGAAAGCCTGTGAGTGCCCATACTGTGCCAGCCTAAGCTGGGGAGTGGCTAGCCTCCTACATCAATAAGGTGGCAGCTCTCTCTGTGCATGACTGCCCAATCTCCATTCTCCTAGGTGCTGTGTGTTGGGCCAACAGGCACAGGGAAAACTATTACCATTTCCAACAAGCTTCTCAAGAACCTACCGTTAGAATACGTTAGCCATTTCCTTACCTTCTCAGCTCGCACTTCAGCTAACCAGACCCAGGACCTCATCGACAGCAAACTGGACAAGAGGCAGGAAATCCCTTGTTAACTCCTCATTCCTAATTAACTATCTACCGAAATGATTCTCTGGGTTTGACAGAAGCTTCCTGGTGGGAGCTAGCGGTTCCTCAAGGGGACCTGGGTTCCCCCATAGACTTCTCCAGAGCTCTCCCCCTGTCTACATTCCTTCAGTGGGCACTTGGCTTGAGGTGGGCACTTGAGCAAGGCTTTGTACCTGCCTGGGAGATGCCTATTATCCATTTGCCTGGGAGGCAAGACTCCTTTAAGGGAGCTCATACACAGGTCAGTCAGTCCCTAATGTTCCAGAATGTTCAGAACAAGACAGAGGCCTGGAAATTTGGAAGAGGCTTATTTTTAGTGAGGAGTCATCCTGTTGTCCCTGGATTCTTGGGGGGCCTGGTGCCTATGAATACTGGTCTCACACAGCCCCTCTTGCAGGCGGAAAGGTGTATTTGGACCACCCCTTGGGCGCAACTTTATTTTCTTCATTGATGACCTAAACATGCCAGCCCTGGAGACATATGGAGCACAGCCACCCATTGAGCTGTTGCGCCAGTGGATGGACCACGGTGGCTGGTATGACCGCAAGACCATCGGTGCGTATCAGCCTAGGCTGTGTGCTGGGCAAGAGTACAGTAGAGTTAAAGGCCATGCAATACGTTTAGGGGCCCACAAAAATATTTTAACTTCTGTTAAAATTGGGGGTAATGAAACTGTAGACCAGAGAAAAAATTTTAATGTCTGAACACATTTATTACTATTATCAATACTGTTAGGAACTATCATTTTGAATTCACATATATTCTTTTCATGAGGAAGAAGGCCCACAAAAATCATAATGTAGTTCCAGTCAGGGCCCTTCCTGATTTTCTGCCCCCACTCAGGAGCCTTCAAGAAGTTGGTGGACATCAACTTTGTCTGTGCCATGGGCCCTCCAGGGGGAGGCCGGAATGCCATCACTGCAAGGCTGACACGTCACTTCAACTACCTATCCTTCACTGAGATGGACGAGGTCAGCCAGACGCGCATCTTCTCTACCATCCTAGGATGTTGGATGGGTGAGCTGGTTGGGGAGGGAGGTGGATAAGAGAGACTATGGTCAAAGGCAGAAGCCTAGGTCAGGTACCATACCAAGGACAGCTGGGTGACCACAGGACAGACCCAAGTGGCAGAACTGCTCACTTAACTGCAAGTTCAACTTCACCTCATACTCAGCTGTTAGATTTGCCGAGCTCAGGAGCTTCTCTGAACCCCAATTTCTTCATCTGTAAAGCAAGTGAAAATATTAGTACCTATCACTCCAAGTGGAGGGTTAAGTAAGATAAAAATGGCACATGGAATACTAGAATGAAGCCTTGTATATAGTGAGATGGGTGTGTATATGTGTGTGTGTGTGTGTGTGTGTGTGTGTGTGTGTGTGTGTATGCATGCATGAATTCACCTGTATGCATATATAGATGTATGTGTTAGTGTTTTCCCAGAAACTTGAGTGAAAGCCACCAAGACTGAATAGACAAAGTGTTCCTGGATCCTTCCTAGGGCTTGGGAAAAGCCTACCATAGGATGTTATTTCCCCACCAGCCCACTTCTCACCCAGAACACACTCTAACCATGGACCTCTACTTGGCACTCTGCCAACTGGTGATTGATGACCCTTAGGCTTCCTTTGGCCTGAGCCTGAGCTATGGCCCAGAACTTCCTTGCATACTCAGTTTGGGAGTATGGGACACAATGTTCTAAGGAGGGATGGAAAGGTAGGGACAGTGGCCACTTTAAGAGCTTCCTTTCTGGGCATAGCTAGCCAAGGTTGGCGGCAAGAGGCCTACCTGACTCTGATCCCCATTTCTCTCCCTCAACCCTCCAGATGGACTCCTTGGAGAAAAAAGTTACCGAGAGCCTGTGCGTAAGTGAGGTTTCTAGACCTGGGAGGGCCTGGAAGGGAGAGGACCCTGTATAGGGTCAGCTCCAGGGTTGGGTCTGATTAGGTATGCTGAGGCTAGGACCAGGGGCCATGATGAATACTTTTTGGGCTCACATAGGTACCAAGGCAAAGGTTAGTGACAAGAATTGCCATCTTAGGTTCCCAGACCCATTTGTATAGCGGATCAGCCCCCCAGTACCTGCATGAGTATCATCTAATAGTAAACAAGAAATGAAAGATAAATGGATAAAAGAAGGAACCCAATAAACTCTACTCTGTGGGAAAAGTTACAGCCACAATTCAAAGGAGAGCCAGCCTTCTGTAAGGAGCATATGCTAGGAGCAGACATGCAACTCCTCATGGAAACAGAGAGGTGACAGTCAATACACCTTGTGTGGCAGCCTCAGGCAACTCTTATCTGTCAATCACCACTGCAGGGTGGCAGCCACCCTTCAGGCTTTGTCATCTGTAGCCACCCCTTTTTTCTCCCTTCTCTCTGCTGAAAGAGACCTTTGGGCTCCTTCTTGGGGCCTCCATACTTTCATCCAGCTTCACTTGGGATCTTGTCTTTTCACTTTGACTTGGAATGGACTTTCTGGAGCTGGCCAAATATTCCTCTTGAATGTACTGGAGGGCAGGACCCACAGCAGGACTCTGCTCTACTGGGCTACTTGGCATTAGAATAAGTATCAGTTTCTCCCATTTTAACTTCAACACAAAAAAATAACTTTGTCTTGGCCAGCTCCCACTCACCCTGGGCCATCACCCGACTTTTCTGTTCACCTTGATGGCAAAACTTCTTTAAAAAAAGAAAAACTTTCCATTAGCACCGGCTTCCTCTCCAACCTTCCCATGAGCATCTCCTATACCACCTGAGAATGCTCATCACCAGTGGCCAAACCAGTGATCGCCTCTCAGTCCTCATTTGCTTGTAAGTAGCTCCTCCTCCCCATGGCTTCTTCCAGGCCCTTCTCCCTCCCCGGAGTTCCTTATTAGACACTTTGACCTGCAGCCTCTGCTACACTCTCCTCAGACAATCTCATCCTACCTCTAGTAGTAAAAATCATCCTTATGCCAACAACACCCATGTTCATACTTCCAGCCCAGACCTTACTCCTGAAAGCCTACATCCATACCTCTCTGTGCATCTCAGATTGCCCAAATCCAAACTCCTGGCTGCCCCATCGTAGCTCAGGTGATGGCAGCTCCATCCTTCCAGGTATTCAAACAAAAGTCTTGATGTCATCTGCAACACCTATCTTTCCCTCTTCCTCTCATGTCTCATCTCATCCAATAGATCTGGTGGTTTTCCTTGAAGAAGCCATCCCTGATTGTGCTTATCAGTGGTTACAGCAGCCCCTTCCCTTGTCTCTTTGCTTCTGCCCTCGCATACCTATGCTCCATCTTCTACTTGCTGCCAGAGGGACCCATTAAAACATTAAATCAAGATAGGCATGATGATGTGAATCTGTCATTCTAGCTACTTAGGAGGCTGAAGTATGAGGACAGGTTGAACCCATAAGTTTGAGGCTAGCCTGAACAATACAATTATCTCTGTTTAAAAAAAAATAAGACATTGGTTCTGCTCAACTGTCTCATCCAGGCAAGAACTCCCAAGTCCTGAGAGTGGTAGGTGAAACTTTACTTGTGCTCCTCAACACCTCTCTGGTCTCATTTACTCCCACACAGCCCCTCCTCACTGATCTTTAGCTCCCCAGTCATGGTCTCACCCCTGGGCTTTTGCCTTTGCTGTGCTTTCTGCCTAACTCCCCTCCCCCCCCCCCCCCCACACACACACTGCTCTTCCTCTCCAGCTATGTGCATGCTTGTCTGTCACTTGTTTGGTTTTGGCTTCCATGTCCCCCTTGTCAATGATGCCTCCCCAAGAATTTTTGGACTGACCCCCAAAAGCCTGGGACTCCTCAAGCCTCTATTCCTGCTGCAAGTTCCTGGATAGAACTTGTTACTTGATCAGTCTCTTTTACTTATTGACCCATTCATTACCATCTCCAAGATAAGAAGGTCAGCTTGTTGAGGATGAGGAGTGTTTGCTCAACAGACACTATGCCCAGTGTCTATGCCTGGCCTCAGAATAAGCCAATGTTCCTCAAAGAGCCCTACTCCTGCCCCTTCTGTCTTTTTCTTTTTTCTTTTCTTTTTTTTGTGCCAGTACTAGGTCTTGAACTCAGCCTCATGTTCTTTCTGGGCATTTTCACTCAAGCCTGGAACTCTACCTCTACCTCTACCTCTGGAACTCTATCTCTTGAGTCCAGCTCCACTTGTGGCTTTTAGTAGTTAATTGGATGCAAGTCTCAGATACATCTGCCCAGGCTGGCTTCAAACCTAGATCCTCAGATCTCAGTTTCCTACATAGATAGGATTACAAGTGTGAGCACCTGGCCTTTTTCTTATTTCTAGGGCTTCTTCCACCCCAACTTCCCCCTAACAGAATTTTGGTTCCTAGTGAAGAATGGGATAGTCTATGAAGAACAAAACAGTGTGTTTGTTGATAAAAATTCAGGCTGGAAGTTGCAGCAGCTCCCAGGAGGGTGATGAGCCCTGAAGGTTCACCTAGACCTGAATGCCAGGGCACTCCACACCTACTATTAAATACTCCTGAAGCCTCTGTGGATCAAATGACCCCTCCCCATGTATAGCCCAGAGCTAACATGTTCAGCACAGTCTGATAAAGCAAGATAGCAAGGGTCTGCCCAGCACTGAGCCCACTGGTGCCCACAATTCTGTAAATGCATCTCAGCATTGATGCATGATAGCAAGACATAAAAGGAGAGTGCACAGAGCAGGAGATGCCCACTTGATGTGAAGGCATCAAGAAGATCCTATTGCAAAGAAGGCATCTAAGATAGAGCTAAGGGGTGAGTGGAATCCCAGCCTGAAACCCAGGCCATATTCTCCTGTCCCCACAGCTGGAGCTCCCAGTATCGCTCATCTCACAGAGTCCCTCGTGGAAGCTACTATCATGGTATATGCCACCATCACCTCCCAGTTGCTGCCCACTCCAGCCAAGTCTCACTATACCTTCAACCTGAGAGACCTCTCCAAGGTCTTCCAGGGCATACTCATGGCCGAACCTTCCAAAGTTGAGGTGAGGATCCAGCAGGCCATCTCCCAAGTGCCCATGCTGCCTTGGTCACCTTCCCTGGATTCCCCAATTTTAGGCTTTCCTGACCCAACACCTTCTTGCGCTGATAAGCCAGGCCATAAAGAAGCTGGGCCCCCAACAGCCTAGGCATTGTGTACTGGTCCCTATCTTGTGGGTCAAACTCATGCCTGGAGTAGTAGCCTTTACATGGTGATCATACAAATGAAGGAGCCAGGACAAGGCAAAGAAGTGAGAGGGTTTGTACTAGTACATGTGTGAGAGCCTTGTGGAAGTAAGCAAACAAGGTGTCTTCAGACACTAAAGATGCCCGGATAGAAGGACCAGGAAATGTAGTAGGCAGTACAGGCTGTGGGGGCCAGTGTGTAACTTAACTTTCATCCTAAAGATTGCAGGAAGCCATTTAGAACCACTACCTAGATAGACAATGTCTGAGCCTGAGGATGTTGGGGGACAGAATAGGCTCAAACCCTGGCCCTGCCCCAATCATAGCAAAGGAGCACCAAGAAGAGCCTAGGACCTCTCAAAGGTGGTCCAGTCACCCTGGGAGAGGCAGAGAAGCTAGAGCACAGGAAGAACAGAGACAAAAACAGAGGGGGCAGGTCATAAAAGAGATTGACAGGGCTCCATGAATAGTTAAATGTGGAGTATTGAGAAGGTAGAAGGAGAAATCAGAACTCCTGGGCTTAGCGTCTCAGGAGCTGAAAGAGAGGAAAGTGATGACTCTGAAGCAATTATAACCAGCAAGTACTGGCTGGTAGGGACTGTGATTGGCACAGTGGGTGCTAGAGCTGGAGGTAAAGAGACCTTAGCTCCCTCAATCCACTCTGAGCTAGTAGACACACTTCCCAGCAGCCTTTGCACATGGCTTGTGGGGGGGAGTCTGGCTCAGGTAGGAACCCAGGGACTCAGGCTCCTACACACCTTGTCTCCCCTGGGTACTCTGAAAGATTGCTTGAGGATGTGGGATCAAGGGCTAGTACTAATTCGGGGTGCCCTCAGGACAAAGTGCAGCTGCTGAGACTGTGGTATCATGAGAACTGCCGTGTATTCCGGGACCGACTGGTGAATGAAGAAGACCGCACCTGGTTTGACCAGCTTCTGGAGAGCCACATGGAAGAGTGGGAAGTGCCCTTCAACAAGGTCTGCCCCTTCCAGCCCATTCTTTATGGGGACTTCATGTCACCAGGTGCAGACGTGAAATCCTATGAGCTCATCACCAGTGAGAATAAGGTGAGGGGCTCATGGGTGGTGGTTCTCTTTAGTCTGCCTCCTGGGCCCCAGGACCCTGCTAACAGATTACCACACCAGATCAGAAGGGGTCAGGACAGTCAGCCAAGGCACTGCTCAACCTGTCTGAGAATAAGCCTGGGATCCAACTGAGACGGTGACACACTAAGCCCACTTGAGGTGTAACCATTCCCACTCATAGAGGGCAGGACTCAGTGGCCTTGGAGCTGCATGGCTGCAGTGGACTCCTTAATTATTTTGTTCCTCAAGTGTCCTCTCATAATTCCTAAGGGCTCTTCCCAGGGTCCCAGGATCTACGCAGCCTGGTGAGCCTTTCAGGAGTGCTACACTCCTGACCCTCAGGCTTGAGGGTAGTTCCTTCCTTCCCTCTTTCCTTCCTTCCTTCCTTTCTTCCTTCCTTCCTTCCTTCTTTCCTTCCTTCCTTTTCTTCCCTCTTTCTTTCCTTCCTTCGTTCCTTCCTTCCTTCCTTCCTTCCTTCCTTCCTTTTCTTCCCTCTTTCCTTCCTTCCTTCTTTTCTTCTTTCCATCTTTCCTTTCTTCCTTTTCCTCCCTTCTTCTTTCCTTTTTTATTTTAATTTTTTAATTTTTGTTATAAAGGTAATGTACAGAGGGAATATAGTTTCATTAGTGGGCTTTCTTTTTTGTGTGCTGGTCCTGGGATTTGAACTCAGGAACTGTGCACTGTCCCTTAGCTTTTTCTACTCAAGATTGGTGCTCTACCACTTGAACCACCATTCCAGCTTTTTGGTGGTTAATTGGAGATATACATCTCATGGACTTTCCTGCCTGGGCTGGCTTTCAACTGTGATCTTCAAATCTCAACTTTCTGAATAGCTAGGATTACAAGCGTGAGCCACAGGTACCTGGCTTCTGGGTGTACTTTCTTTTTTCAGCCATAGGGCTTGACCTCAGGGCCTAGGCTCTGTCCCTGAGTTCTTTTGCTCAAGGCTAGCACTCACCCACTTTGAGTTACAGTGCCACTACCAATTTTCTGATGGTTAATTGGAGATAAGAGTTTTACAGACTTTTCTTCATGAGCTGGCTTTGAACCACAATTCTCAGATCTCAGCCTTCTAAATAGCTAAGATTATATGCATGAAGCACCAGTGCCTGGCTTGGGTGTACTTTCTTTTTTTTTTTTTTTTTTTTTTTGGTCAGTTGTTGGGCTTGAACTCTGGGCCTGGGTGCTATCCCTCACCTCTTCAGCTCAAGGTGAGGGCCCTACCACTTGAGCCACAGCACCACTTCTAGTTTTTTGAGTGGCTTATTGGAGATAAGAGTCTTAGGGAGTTTCTGTCTGGGCTGGCTTTGAATCGTGATCCTCAGATCTCAGCCTCCTGAGTAGCTAAGATTACAGGCATGAACCATCAACGCGCCCAGCATTGGGTATACTTTCTTAAAGCCAGCCTTCATCTATACACAGGAGATGAGTTGGTTGCAGGATAGGGTGAACTCCCTGTCAGGGAGGACCTTGGCATATAGGATTCCAATCAGCCAGACTCATGGCTAGACATACCACAGAAGTGGTAGCACAGGAGTGCTCCATGCTGTCCTGAGGTGAGCTGGTTGAGATTCCAAAGAAAGCACTAGATGCCAGGGCAATCAGTCTGAAGCACTTTAAATCAGGGGTCCTAGGCAAGCTCCAGTGGCTCATGCTTGTAATACTAGCTTTTCAGGAGGCTGAGATCTGAGATTGCAGTTCAAAGCCAGCCTGGGTACAAAAGTCCATGAGACTTATCTCCAATAAACCATCAAAAACCCAGAAGTGGAGGTGTGGTGGGTTTTTTTTTATTTGTTTGTTTGTTTTACAAAAAGTCTCAGGGACAGCACCCAGGCCCTAAGTTCAAGTCCTAGGACTGGTACACATGCGCAAACATACACACATGCACACGCACACATACAAAATCAGAAGAACTTACATACAGACTAGACTACAACTTTCTTGTGGAGCACAGTAAGACAAGATATTCTGTGTGTCCAGATGGAGTTCATGTGATAGTTTAGAGAACTCTGATGAGGACAGAGCTAGCTTTTTACAGGAAACTACATGATGGCTCTTTAAGTATTTCATGTTACCACCTAAATTAGTAACTGGTTGAGTAGCACCCTGGAATACTTAAGGCATCTTCTTTGGTTCAAGTCTGCAGGGGAAAACATTCAACCTGCCAAATCAAAGAGTAGACAATCATTGTGTTTCTTGGTCTGGACAGAGAAGGGCAGGGAGGGAAGTAGGAGACTCTTCTCTTCCATTCCATTCCCAGATGATGCATGTGATCGAGGAATACATGGAGGACTACAACCAGATCAACACAGCCAAGCTGAAGCTGGTCCTCTTCATGGATGCCATGAGCCACATCTGCCGTATCAGCCGCACTCTACGCCAGGCACTGGGCAATGCACTCCTGCTGGGTGTGGGTGGCAGTGGCCGCAGTTCCCTCACACTGCTTGCTTCCCACATGTAAGGACCCCCAGGCATGGTGGGTAGAGGGTAACTGGTGCAGTCTGCTTGTTTTCATAGGAAGCCTGAGTCAGATCCACCCAGACCATGGGCTTCTAGACAGCCTAACAATTGAACTGAAATCCCTAAGGAAAAGCAGTAGTAGTTCCTTGTGATGCTGTAGGGGGTGGAGATAGAGATGCATGCTTCCTAGGGGAGGTATCTGTGGATCTGCTGGCAGAATCAGAGCTAAGAGAAGGGAATGGAAATGTAGTCCTGGCTGAGGTAATAGCTTGAGCAAAGGTCAGAAAGCAGGAAAGCAAGTGCAGGACCTGGAGAATCTGCCCAGGATGGGAACAAGATTCCAGATTGGGTAAGGTGTATATACTCCCCTCCCTGACTTATCAGTGCCTGGTCTCACACCACCCATCCCTGGCATGTCTTGATGCAAACTCTGCCTCCAGGGCTGAGTATGAGTGCTTCCAGATCGAGCTGTCCAAGAACTATGGCATGCCTGAGTGGCGTGAAGATGTTAAGAAGGTCCTGCTCAAGGCTGGCCTGCAGAATCTGCCCATCACCTTCCTGTTCTCAGATACCCAGGTGCCACGGTCACAACCATGGGCAGGGCTTGGGATGGGTTGGATACAATACTTTCCTAGTGTAGCATCTTGCCAAGGTGGTCAGTCCTTCATGCCCAGTTTACTACCAGTCAGAGATGATCTGAGAATGAACTGGCAGGATAAAGTAGGGCCACAGATGGTCTGATCCAGTGTATAGAGACAAACCCAACTTCTCAGAGCTAAGGGGCATAGATGGTATAGCCAATGGTTAAAAAAAAGGTAAAGGCTTCTGGTACCATGGCACACCACACATTGGCCAACCACTTCCTACTAGAGGGTTTGTTCCCAAATATGTGGGACCATAGCTGCTTCCTGGGCTTAAGGCCTCTCTGCAGGTCTCTAAGTGATGGAGAAAGACCATAGCTCTGAGGCCGTAAGACAAATAGTGCTGTGCTTAAACCTGGCTGGTAGTGGGGTTGGGCCTGGGGAGCTAGGCTAAAGCCTCTCTGTTCTTTGCCCTGTCCCAACTCAGGGATCCCTTCAGATAGTCATTGAGTCAGTCAATAAAATGAAGTACCCTCTGACCCAAGCCAGATAGTCCTACCTATAGCCATGATTTCCTCTTGTGAGTAAACCAAGGCCTAGAAGGAAACTGGAAAGGAAATAGGAAAATGCCATACCTCTACCCAGGACTCAAGTTCTTTCCACAGTTTCTCTAATAGGGCAGGCCTGAGTGCAAATCCTGGGTTATGACTTATGCAGTCCTTCAAGTGACCCTGGTCTTCTTTGATCTGTAGTATTCTGATTTAAAAATGGGGCTGTTGTAAAGGTCCAGTGAGATAAGTTCATGGAGTCCACACAAAGGGACCATCACAAAGACTGAGCTCCCAACCCTGGTCTTTCTCCAGATCAAAAACGAGTCCTTCCTGGAGGATATCAACAATGTTCTGAATTCAGGTGACATTCCCAACCTCTACAATGCTGATGAGCAGGACCAGATTGTCACCACCATGAGGCCCTATATCCAGGAGCAGGGTCTGCCGCCTACCAAAGCCAACCTGGTAGCTGCCTACACTGGGCGTGTGCGAAACAACATCCACATGGTGTTATGCATGAGGTATAAGCAGCTGTTGCCAGACCACACTGGGGCTGCAATTCTGGGCTGGTGGGGCCAGCCCCCAGGGATGCTAGAGACTTGGGGACTTAGGCCTGATATGATCCATGGCCCAAGTCTGGCCACCATAGTATTAGGACCGGGTTACTGTTCTATTATAGTCACTTTTGTGGTTGTTTTTTTTTTTTTTGAAACTGATAGGAAAATTTATTTGGCTAGAAATACAATAGGCTGAAAGAAATTCAATAGGCTGAAAGCAGGTCATCTTGAAGGAGAAAACGACCTGTGTTGTTATATTCTGACTGCCATGTAAATAGGGATGTAAATGGCCCCTGGTTCCTGAGGGCCTAAGTCAGTGTCTCTGATCCTCATTTGAGTACCTATCCCTCCCCCCAGCCCTATTGGAGAGGTCTTCAGAGCTCGCCTAAGGCAGTTCCCCTCCCTTGTCAACTGCTGTACCATTGACTGGTTTAATGAGTGGCCAGCAGAGGCCCTGGAGTCTGTGGCCACCAGGTTCCTGAATGAGATCCCAGAATTGGAATCTTCTCCAGAAATAATTGAAGGACTGGTAGGTGTCTTGGTGAAGTGTGAGCGCTCAAGGCAAACTGCTTCATTTTGGGTGTAGACTCAGGGTCATAGAGGCTGGGTGAGTGTCCAGGCTAACCACCAACAGTGAGCCACTGATCGTATAACTTTACCTGTCTAAGACTCAGTCACTTACTTGAGAAATGAGGAGTGCCACAGGTCATAAAAGTATGGGAACAATATTTGGCACCTAGCTACATGATTACTGTCTCTATTATACTCTAAGGATTTCGTGGCAGTTTCTGTCCAAGAGCTCCCTAACATAACTCCAGAGACCACACAAATGGGGTTGACTAGATTTGTCTGGTTCATCCTCAAAGGATGATGGCCCCCTGAAGGCCCCAAACTAGGATAAACCGACATTTCCCTGCCTCGCTAGTTTCTGGCCTTCCTTGCTCTTTCCCTCCCCCTAAATCCAACCTCTGAGGGAACAGTACCTTAGCACTCTCAGAGGCGGGCATCCAGCCACAGCTGGGAGACACCTGGGTCCACATCAAAACCAATATTGTCCTTGACTTCTCTGAACCTTGGGTTTTTCATCTCCATTAAGAGGTGACCTTGACCTGGAGGATGTGAGGATCTTAGGAAAGCATGAGCATATGGTATGGAGGTTGCTGACATAGCCCCATCCTTGGGGCTACTGTGGCTTTGTGGGGGTACCCAGATACCCATCCTTGTGGACTCTTCCCTCACAGATTCAGGTTTGCGTGTATATCCACCAGTCAGTGTCCAAGAAGTGTGTTGAGTACCTGGCCGAACTGGCCCGCCACAACTATGTGACCCCCAAGAGCTATTTAGAATTGCTCAACATATTCTCCATCCTCATTGGGCAGAAGAAGCAGGAGGTGAAAACTGCAAAAAACCGTATGAAGAGTGGCTTAGACAAGGTGAGCTTGAAGAGATCTGGTGGACAATGGCTAACTGCCTGTGGTTCTATCCACTGGGTCTTTAATGCCTGCAGGGTGACTGAAGACCAAGAGATTGAAACAGGTAATACCTTCCATTTAAGACCAAGGGCAAGCCAAATCAGGATACCTCCACAGATTTCTTAGCGTACTAGGGCGCTGGGCTACATAGAAGCCTTGAATGAAGGTGACATAGCAGGGCCCTTTCCCCAGCACCCAGATTTGCTGATCCCTGCCTTACCTAATTTGTTCTTTAACCCATCCGTCCCCCACACCCTAGCTGCTGCGCACTTCTGAGGATGTGGCCAAGATGCAGGAAGAACTGGAGATTATGCGCCCCATGCTGGAGGAGGCTGCCAAGGACACTATGTCCACTATGGAGCAGATCAAGGTTAGGACGCTCCCAGACTCCTCTGCCAGATGTGCAATTCTATCCAAGAATGCTCAACATCTGTAATCACCAGATCTTTAGCTCCTGAACTCTGCAAATCCTCAAGCTTTTGTGTACCTGTTTCTTTATTCCGCAGCCATACACTTGTGTGACAAATGCTTGGTCAGAACAATATAATGCCACAGGCAAATGTGTAGATTCCTCACAGCATGAGGGCCTGTATTTGAAGGCCCCAGCCTCCCTAGCAGACATAACCAATTTGTACATTCATTATGATAGTAGTAAAGTGCCATGCTCTGGAAAGGAATTAAGAATACCTTTTGCCTGGCATGCCTGTAATACTAGCTACTCAGAAGGCTGATATCTGAAGATTACAGTTTGAAGCTAGCCCAGACAGGAAAGTCCATAAAGTCCATAAGACTTGTTTAAAAAAAAAAAAAAAAAAAAAAAAGACCTGTGGCTTACCTGATAACACTAGTCTTGAGCAAAAAAGCTCAGCAACAGGGTTCAGGCCCTGAGTTCAAGTCCCAGCCTGGAATTCAAACACCAGGATGAACACACACACACACACACACACACACACACACACACAGATTTCTTTGTCTGACATGTACAAAAGACCCTGTGGGGGCTTGGCGTCCCTGCCCATTAAGTTGGTCTGTTCAATTCTGGAAGCCCCTGAACTTCATGGTAAACATTTGGGATGTGAAAAGACTACTCCCAGACCTCTGGGAGGGAGGGCCCTTGGAGAATAGGATGCCCCAACCCTCATCTCCTTTTTTCTGGAAGATCAAGATGCAGAAGGGAGAAAGAGCAGCAGGGCATGCCTGTCTCTGTTGCTGAACATATTCTTTTCCCTAGGTGGATACAGCCATTGCTGAGGAGACCCGAAATTCAGTACAGGCTGAGGAGAACAAGGCCAATGAGAAAGCCAGAAAGGCACAAGCCATTGCTGATGATGCTCAGAAAGATCTGGATGAGGCTCTACCAGCCTTGGATGCAGCCCTGGCTAGTCTCCGCAACCTCAACAAGAATGATGTAACTGAGGTAGGAAGCTAGGCATCCTTTTGTCCCTCCCTCCCCCACCCCTCTCATTGCTTGGGACCTAGGAATGTCTCCAGGCCCTAACTCCAGTCATCATTTGAGAACCATGTGCCAAGAAGCAAGAATAGACCCAAGATGGCTGCCCTCCCCTCTGTGTGCCAGCCCCTAGGTAGCTACAGGTTAAGTATGACCTCAGAGAATCTGAGTATGCCCTTGGTCCTGTGGCAGTAGGGACTTGATTTGTGGGGACCACTGCCCACGGGAAATCACTTAGTGATGGACCTCTCCCTTCCCTAATATGTGACTTTGCCTATAGGTACGTGCAATGCAGCGGCCACCCCCAGGTGTGAAGCTAGTCATAGAAGCTGTGTGCATCATGAAGGGGATCAAGCCCAAGAAGGTGCCTGGAGAGAAACCAGGCACCAAAGTGGATGACTACTGGGAGCCAGGCAAGGGGCTTCTACAGGACCCAGGTCGCTTCCTCGAGAGCCTCTTCAAGTTTGACAAGGTAAGCAGACCAGCCCAGGGTAAAGACATGATCCAGCAGAGCAAGAAAGCTGAGAGGAGCCTGGTATACCAGGGTGCCTACATGTGCTGTGGTCCTGATCCTCTCTGGCTGCCTTAACTCTACGAACAACACACATTGTCCTGTAAGTCATATAATCTGCCAGGTCCATGACCTTGCCCTAAGGAGCTGTCTAGTGAGGTAACAGCAGATCTGCTTGCAAATATGCATTGATGAAATTGGGATCAGGGCAGGCTCATGCGCACTGGATGCCACTTCTAGTCATTCCAAGGCCTTTTTGCTCTGGGCCTCATGGCCTTGACCAAGACATTTACTATTTGCTCGGTATTATTTTGCCCCCTTGGCCTCAGCACCTGAGGTTTTGCTTTCCTTGTGTGTCTCTGGGTTTTTCTGTCTACCATTTGGGGGTCTCAGTGTTGGGTCATGTGCTACACTGTGGTTGGAGTCCACAGTCTCATCAGGGAGCCCTCTCCAGCCCAGACATTAGTCAAGAGGTAGTTTCCCGTCCTCACACACTGAACTGGAAAGTAGAGACAGTAGCCTGGCTTAATGGCATCAGAAAAGAAACCACAAGCTCAGGTTCCCCTGGGCCCACCCAAACTCTGACCATGGGAGTTGGCCAGCAACACAGATTCCTGCACCTATCATGAGCTCCAGAATGTAGTAGGTTCTCTGGAACACCAGAGCCACTTAGTTTTCTCTCTTATCTTCTGATAGTCTCACTCTCAAAAGAAGCTCTTGCCTTTAAATGAGTTGTTTGTTGTTTTATTTTTTAAATAGGACCTGTGGATTATCACATCTTGAGGCTTCAGAGGAATTTATGTGAAATATTAGGGACATAGAAATTCCTTGGCTGGCCAGATTTTCTGGGTTGTGTTTGCTCTATACTGCTATACTATGTGCAGGCCTACAGAGGATATAGGGCCTAGAAGCAGGATCAGAAACCTCAGAGACCTCCCTTCCCAGCAGAGCCCACCCCTGTCTTCTTTGGGAAGCAAATTCCTGAAGCCCATGGTTCCCACTCCAGGACAACATTGGGGAAGCAGTGATCAAATCCATCCAACCGTACATTGACAATGATGAGTTCCAGCCTGCTGCCATTGCCAAGGTGTCCAAAGCCTGCACATCTATCTGCCAGTGGGTGCGCGCCATGCATAAATACCACTTTGTGGCCAAGGCTGTGGAGCCCAAGCGGGTAAGGATAGGTCAGAGCTGGTGGGGGAAGGCTCTCCTTCCCAAGTTCTCATAGTGAGCTGACAGGCCCCTCTCTTTGTGGGCAGCAAGCACTGCGGGAAGCCCAGGATGACCTGGAAGTGACACAGCAGATCCTGGAGGAGGCAAAGCAGCGCCTTCATGAGGTGGAAGATGGCATTGCCACAATGCAGGCCAAGTACCGAGAATGTGTTGCTAAGAAGGAAGAGTTGGAGCTAAAGTGTGAGCAGTGTGAGCAGCGGCTGGGCAGAGCAGACAAGGTGTGCTGCCCCTTCTCTATGAAACACACTGATGTGACTACTCAGAAAGGCCTGTGGTGGGGGGTTCTGGGGTGGCTGTCCACATCCCACCTTAGCAGCTATCAAGGCTGCTGCTGGCAGGGCCAGCCCCAACCCTCAAGCCTCCCAGCACTCACACCATGGGACTGCTTCTGCAGCTCATCAATGGACTAGCGGATGAGAAGGTGCGCTGGCAAGACACAGTAGAGAACCTGGACCACATGCTCAACAACATCTCTGGTGATGTGCTGGTGGCCTCTGGCTTTGTGGCCTACCTGGGCCCCTTCACGGTAAGGATTCCCAGCTCAACTTCTGACCAGCCTCACCTCCATGAGGGCAGCCCACAGGCTGTAAATAAAGGACAAGAAGGCACCAGAGCAGCCAGAAGAGCTGCTCTTGGGAGCTGCCCTTCTAGTGAGAACACAGGAGAGCCTCACATGTATATTTGTGTGTTTCAGACACCCTTCTAAATGCTTCATCCTATGTCCCATCTAATCCTCACATTCAATTCTTATGGGAAGATGTTAGTGCTGCCTTTTCACATATAAGAGGCTGAGGTTTGTGAATCCAAGCAAGTAGGTGCAAAAGGCAGGTTTTAGCTTCACATCTGAGCTTTGACAAAGCTGTGGTTGAATAGGAGGTGGAATGGGTGTTGGAGTCTCTGGTGTGGTGATCTTAAATCTGGCATTTTCCTAGGGCCAGTACCGCACAACACTGTATGAACAGTGGGTCAAGCAGCTCACAATTCACAGGGTCCCACACACTTCTGAGCCCACACTAATCGGGACACTGGGAAACCCCGTGAAGATCCGTTCGTGGCAGGTACCTTCCCAGGGTCAGGAGTGACCAGGCTGGGCCCCAAATCACCTCCCTCCCTCCTGCCTTCTTTTCTATCTGGCTTGGAGATGGCTCCCCTGGGCCAAGCAAGATGAAGGATAGTAAAAAAAAAAAAAATGAGAGAGAGAGAGCGAGAGGGAGGGAGGGAGGGAGGGAGGGAGCAAGCGAGCTGGGTTAAGTGTGGCATAGATGAGGGAAGAAGACTTAGGGGTACTTGTAAAAGAATGAGACAAGAGAGCAGTATCCACAGTAAGGGTTAAGAAAGGTTTCCTTTGAGATTGGAAGGTGGCTCAGTGGTAGAGTGCTTGCCTTGCATGCATGAGGCCCTGGGAAAGAAAGAAAGAAAGAAAGGAAGGAAGGAAGGAAGGAAGGAGGGAGGGAGGGAGGGAGGGAGGGAGGGAAGAAGGAAGTCATGTCTGAATTAGATGCTAAAAGGCAAGCAAGTTGGCAAAGAGAGATAATAAAGAGGCTGTAGACAGAAGCCAAAGGCTAAAAGCCAAATATAGGCCAAGAAGGTCTGTGGGGTGTGCACTCTGTGAAAGTAGTGTCACTGAATGAGGACTCAGGAGGCATGAGGACAGAAATACCCAGCACAGGAAGGCACCAGGGGCCATCCCAGATTCAGGAGGGGCAGAAATCCTAGAAGAGACTGAGACCTTGCCTGTACTGCCTCCTGTCCTCTACATCCCAGGGTGAGATAAAGAATGAAGTCCATTGCCAAAGCATGAGGTTGGGGTGGCTCTTCTTAACAAGAGCCCTTACTCAGGTCCACCTGGCCTTACACAGATTGCTGGCCTCCCCAATGACACTCTGTCGGTGGAGAACGGAGTCATCACCCAGTACTCCCAGCGCTGGACCCACTTCATTGACCCTCAGAGCCAAGCCAACAAATGGATCAAAAACATGGTAAGCTTTCTCCTCCACCCCAGTCAGGCCAAACAGGAGCAGGGGAAAAGTTGAGTCCCATGCTACCTCTTAACCCTTACTTAACTTCTCCTTGTTCCTACAGGAAAAAGAAAATGGACTGGATGTGTTCAAACTGAGTGACCGAGACTTCCTGCGCAGCATGGAGAATGCCATACGCTTTGGCAAACCATGCCTTCTGGAGAATGTGGGAGAGGAGCTAGACCCAGCCCTGGAGCCTGTGCTGCTCAAGCAGGTGGGCCTGTCAGGGAGGGAGAGATGTGGGCTAGAGGCTTGGACAGGGATCTGTCCACACCACACAGATGAAGCTCTTGCCACAGTGCTTGCCCATCTCACCCATCATAGACATACAAGCAGCAGGGAAACACAGTGCTGAAACTGGGGGACACTGTGATCCCCTACCATGAGGACTTCAGGATGTATATCACCACCAAGCTGCCGAACCCACACTATACCCCTGAGATTGCCACTAAACTCACTCTCATCAACTTCACCCTGTCACCCAGGTAAGCCCTTACCCAGTGCCCTCTCAAGCATCAGCCCTGCCTCCTCCTACCAGCTGTCCCTTGGTCACCCCCACACTAGTACCTTAGGGACTTGTGTTTCCCTACTCAATGGTCTCCCAGCTTCCTCTTAGATATAGATATAGATATAGATCCCAAGGCTTTTCAGGCACTTCATTACCTTTTCTACCTGCCTCCATTTCCACCTAGGAACCCTCACTCCACAGTCCCGTTCTGTGTCAAGGCCCCCATCCCAGTGGTTACTGTGAACCTCTCCACAAACCAGAGAGCAAAAGCACCCTGTGGCTTGTCCTTCTGGTCACCCCAAACTCTCACATGCTAAGGAAGAACTTCTCAGGGATTCCAGCTCCAACAAGCCATCCCCTGATGGGACTCCAGACTGCCACCCAACTTTTATTTTGAAGGCAGCCTTTGCACTGTCTCTGTAGCCTGAGAGGGAGGCCAGCACTCCCAAGCTGTCACTGGCAAGGATGCTGGGCTCTTGCAGACTCAGGGCACAGGTAGATAAGTGAGAAGACTCAAAGCTGTCCCTCAGAGCTTACCAGGCATTACCAACATGGTTTCACTTGCCCCTGGCAGTGGCCTAGAGGACCAGCTACTAGGCCAGGTAGTGGCTGAGGAGCGACCCGACTTGGAGGAGGCCAAGAACCAGCTGATTATCAGTAATGCTAAGATGCGTCAGGAGCTGAAGGACATTGAAGACCAGATCCTCTACCGACTAAGCTCCTCTGAGGGCAACCCTGTGGATGACATGGAGCTCATCAAGGTGCTAGAGGCTTCTAAGATGAAAGCCGCTGAAATCCAGGTCAGCAACTGCATGCCCACCCACCTGCCTCTCCCCTCCTGCCCTCAACTTCTCCCCACATGCCCCAAGTCTGCTCCCACTTCTCCCCATCTATCCCACACCTTTTCCTACATCTCCTCACCTGCCCAGCCTTGCTTCCCCCATCTTAACCCACCTGCCTCAGCCCTCCCCCCCCCCGCCCCCATTGCTTTCTGCTCTTTGCTAGCCTACCTGGGTTTTCACATGCCTCACACTGTAACCCCAGGCCAAGGTCAGGATTGCAGAGCAGACAGAGAAGGACATTGATCTCACACGCATGGAGTATATACCTGTGGCTGTCCGCACCCAGATCCTCTTCTTCTGTGTATCTGACCTGGCCAGTGTGGACCCCATGTACCAGTACTCCCTCGAATGGTTCCTCAACATCTTCCTCTCCGGCATTGCCAACTCTGAGAGGGCAGGTAATCCTGGTGCACCCTGACATAGGAGTGTAGGGGCACATTTCCACTGTGGGACACAGATGTAAACTCATCCCCATGTTCACTGGCACAGCCACTACTCCCAAGCCTCCTTGGACCCCTCTGTACTGTTAACAACAGTTCATAGGTATGCCCAGACTCTTCCCGCAAAGGCTGAGGGAGACTGGATAGACTGGGCTAGACCTCCCTTCTTCCTGAGCTCTGCCATCACCACTCTGCCCTGCAGACAACCTGAAGAAGCGCATTGTCAACATCAACCGCTACCTGACCTACAGCCTTTATATCAATGTCTGCCGCAGCCTCTTTGAGAAGCATAAGCTTATGTTTGCTTTCCTGTTGTGTGTCCGCATCATGATGAATGAGGGCAAGATCAACCAGGTAAAGGAGCAGACAGGTTGCCAGTAGACTGTCTGCATGAGGGTTTGCCCTCTTGTAGATCTGAGAGGACAGCCTAAATGGAAAGGAAAAGTCCCTTTATTCACAGCATGAACAATAGGCTTAAGGAAACCTAATTGCTTGCTTAAACACAACAGAAAACCCTGGGTTCATGTTACCTGATCAATGATGTGAGCACAGGCCTTCTTAAAACCTTGAATCTGCCAGGCACAGGTGGCTCACACCTGTAATCTTAGCTACTCAGGAGGCTGAGATCTGAGGATCACAGTTCAAAGCTAGCCTAGGAAGGAAAGTCTGTGAGACTCTTATCTCCAATAATACTCAGAAAAAGCCGGAAGTGGTGCTGAGACTCAAGTGGTTCAGGACTAACCTTGAACACAAAGAGGCTCAGGGATAGCACCCAAGCCCTGAGTTCAAGCCCCAGGACCAGAAAAAAGATTTTTTTTAAGCCCCCAAACACAAAAAACCTTGAATGTGCTGTCCCCAAGTGCAGACTCTGCTGAGCCTCCACAGGGTTTTGGCTAGGAGATCCTGTGGAGCACACTCCAGCAAAGGACAGAGTAAAGATACCATCCAAAGCTGTTTGACCAACCACTCCCAGAGGCAGTTGGATTTTTCTAGATGAAGTACCCAGAGGCAAGGAAATGCTGGCCCCAGGGCCTAGGAACCAACCTTCTCTGTCCCCTTTCAGGGTGAATGGCGCTACCTTCTGTCTGGGGGCTCCATTCAACTCATGACTGAGAACCCTGCACCAAACTGGCTGTCAGACAGGGCCTGGAGAGACATCCTGGCACTATCCATCCTACCAACCTTTTCCGCTTTCTCTTCTGACTTTGTGAAACATCTCTCAAGTTTCCGGAAAATCTTCGACAGCCTTGAGCCCCACCGGTGAGCTGGGTTCCAGAGTATGGCAAATATGGTACCTGGAGGAAGTGAGAAACCAGGAGCAGCCATAGGTGGGCTTCTGGGAGGGATCACCCAGGTTTTTCTGCATGTGTGGCCATCTCAGGTCCCTGACTCTGTATTCTTGGAACACTCCACTGTCCCCTGCTGTCCAGCTACCAAAATTCCTGGGGTCTGAGGTCTACTACAGACTGGCTCTCAGGGATATATGGGTACTGTTACAGGGAGCCCTTGCCTGGCATCTGGGAAACGTTCTTGGACCAGTTCCAGAAACTGCTAGTTCTCCGCTGTCTGCGTGGAGACAAAGTTACCAATGCCATGCAGGACTTTGTGGCCAACAACTTGGAGCCACGCTTCATTGAGCCCCAGGCAAGTGTGATATCCAGAAATAATATGTAAGTCTCAGTGCAGGCTGCACTGAACAGACTACCTCATAACCTTGGGTCGTGTCAGAACCCCCCAAAGCATCTAGGAAGTTGCAGGCCTCACTAGGAAGGCCTGGGACCTCCTTGAGAGCCCCAGATCCTTTTTCCTTGTCCTGGGCCCTGTCTCTCCTTAGCTTCAAGGGGTGCCAGCATCTTTCCATCCATGCAGACAGCCAACTTGTCTCTGGTGTTCAAAGATTCCAACTCCACGACACCCCTCATCTTTGTGCTGTCACCTGGCACAGACCCAGCTGCTGATCTCTACAAGTTTGCCGAAGAGATGAAGTTTTCCAAGAAGCTCTCTGCCATCTCCCTGGGTCAGGGGCAGGTAAGAGGTAGGCAGGAAAGAAGGGATGAGACTGGGGGATGGGCAGCTGCCCATCACCAACCAGTACTCCGACTCCACAGGGCCCTCGGGCAGAAGCAATGATGCGCAGCTCCATAGAGAGGGGCAAATGGGTCTTCTTCCAGAATTGCCACCTGGCACCAAGCTGGATGCCAGCCCTGGAACGCCTCATTGAGCACATCAACCCTGACAAGGTATTCCATGCTTCCAGTCACAGACCCACTATGTCCTTTTCTATAAGGGAACTAATTAAGCTATCCAGGACTGATGAGGCTTAAATAAGATAATCCTGTGAAGCACTCAGCTCCAAAGTGAGTGACATATGTATTAATGACTTTACATATAATGTCAGAAATAGATTAATCCCAACAGTCCTCCAAGTTATTAGGTCTCAAGGATCTGCCTAGGATTGGTAACCCTGGGATTTACCAAAGCCTGTGTGTGTGTGTGTGTGTGTGTGTGTGTGTGTGTGTGTGTGTGTGTGTGTGTGTGTGTGTGTGTGTGTGTGTGTGTGTGTGTGTGTGTGTGTGTGTGTGTGTGTGTGTGTGTGTGTGTGTGTGTGTGTGTGTGTGTGTGTGTGTGACTTGGGCAGTCTATGCTTCTTGATGGCACTCTATTTCTTGAGCCACACATGTACTTCTGACTCTGCTAGTTAATTGGAGATAAGAGTCTCATGGGTTTATCTGCTTAGACTGGCTTTGAACCGCAATCCTTAGATCAGCATCCTGAGTAGCTAAGATTATAGGCATGAACCACTGGCACCCAGTCCATATTCTTAACCACTTGTCCATGCAACATTTGCTGACTTAGCCCAAAGAAGTAGGTCACAGGTGATCTCAAGGACGCTGGATAGGAGGGTACCTAAGCTCTGGTCTTTTTCATGAGAAGCCCTGGTCCACCAGGTACACCGGGACTTCCGTCTGTGGCTCACTAGCCTTCCCAGCAACAAGTTCCCAGTGTCCATCCTGCAAAATGGCTCCAAGATGACCATTGAGCCACCACGTGGAGTCAAGGCCAACCTGTTAAAGTCCTATAACAACCTCAGCGATGACTTCCTCCATTCCTGTAATAAGGTGATAAACATTTGATGCACACCAACCTACTTGCTTCCATCCCTGTTTCTTATACCTGCTGCCCCTCTACTTCCTGCAGGTGATGGAGTTCAAGTCCCTGCTGCTGTCTCTGTGTCTATTCCATGGAAATGCACTAGAACGTCGTAAGTTTGGGCCCCTAGGCTTCAACATCCCCTATGAGTTCACAGATGGAGACCTGCGCATCTGCATTAGCCAACTCAAGATGTTCCTAGATGAATATGATGATATCCCTTATAAGGTGGGCCAGGGATAGATGGGGAGGGGGGGGGTCAGTGGCTTGGGCAATTATGAGAGCCCTCACCATCCACTGTGTAGGTCCTCAAGTACACAGCTGGGGAGATCAACTATGGGGGCCGCGTTACTGATGACTGGGATCGCCGCTGCGTCATGAACATCTTGGAGGACTTCTACAACCCTGACGTGCTCTCCCCTGACCACAGCTACAGTCCCTCTGGTGTTTACCACCAGATCCAACCCACCTATGACCTCAACGTGAGGCCACCCCCATGAGTTGGGCATGATTACTAGGCAGGGTTCTAGAATTCCATAGACACTTTGATGCCAGGGGTCTAGCAGGGAAGGCATGATCCTCCCTCTAGAAGCATCCTTTCCATTAATCCATCCTACAGTGAGAGAAATAAAAATTAATTCTTGCCACTATGAAACAAACTGGAGAGAGAGGTGAATTCAGACTCACCATTTCCTATGTGTAGTTGCTCAGTGTGGTGACCAAACCAGGTTCTCCAGTCAGGGAGGCTCCCAGAGGACATACTTCCAGTGAGGTATGTGAGAAGTCTAAGGCTAGGTTGAGTGGGCCCAGTGCAAAAGCACCTATGCTAGGGGTGGTGGACTACATCAGGTTTGAACAGCTACATGAAGTAGCAGGAAGCTAGAAGGCAGTGAGGGAAGGATGCTGGGAGGGAAGCAAACAGCATACAGCATCAAAGATACCATGCGGTCCTGAGAACAATAAGAGGCCCAAGGATTACTACCAGGGGTGACAAGTAGTGTGCTTAATAGGAAGGTGACTCTGAAGGCTGGGAGATGAGGATTAGAGCAAGGTAGGGCCTTCATCTTTGGCCCTTCTGCCTCCTAGGGCTACCTCTCGTATATAAAGAGCCTCCCACTCAATGATATGCCTGAAATCTTTGGCCTACATGACAATGCCAACATCACCTTTGCCCAGAATGAGACTTTTGCTCTGCTTGGTGCCATCATCCAGCTGCAGCCCAAATCATCCTCTGCAGGTGGCCAAGGCAGGGAAGAGGTGGGTGATAGCAAGGGAAAGGGCCAAAGTCTGGGTAAGTCAGGTTCTGCCATCTTGACTGCTCCCCTGTGGGAAGGACTGGTTGTGAAATCTTGAAGGGGTTGAAGGAGGCCAGCCCTATCAGTCAATGTCTCTGCCTCTGCAGATTGTAGAGAATGTAGCTGAGGACATTCTGGTCCAAGTGCCTGAACCTATCAACCTGCAATGGGTGGTCACCAAGTACCCTGTGCTTTATGAGGAATCAATGAACACAGTGCTGGCACAAGAGGTCATTAGGTAAGTCCTCCTACTTCACTCTTAGCCCTGAGTAAGTGGTCACTCAGCTGTAAGGAAATGACCCCAGGAGTTAGCTACCAGGGGCTAGATGTCATGCTAAGTGCTAAACATCTATCCTCTACCTCAATGACTTATACCATATTTTAAATAATTTGAGCCCATCCCACCCCTCCACCTACCCCACCCCCCAAAAAAACCCACTAAGTGACTACCTCAGGTTATGTACTTGCTAAGGGCCAAGAGATTTATACCCAGCTCTGCACTCTGAGCCTCTAAGTTTGTCATTACTTTTTTTGTCTATGACTTCAAGTTGCAAAGTGTAAGACACTGCCACATGATCTCTACTTCCTGGTCCTTGGCCCCATAGGTACAACCGGCTGATAAAGGTGATCATACAGACGTTGCGAGACATGCTCAAGGCACTCAAGGGGCTGGTGGTGATGTCCTCACAGCTGGAGCTTATGGCTGGCAGCTTGTACAACAACACTGTGCCTGAGCTCTGGAATGCAAAGGCCTACCCATCGCTCAAGCCACTGGCCTCATGGGTCATGGACCTGATAAAGCGTCTGGAGTTCCTGGAAACCTGGATCCAAAATGGCATCCCAGCTGTCTTTTGGATCAGTGGCTTCTTCTTCCCTCAGGCTTTCCTGACAGGCACTCTACAGAACTTTGCCCGAAAGTTCGTCATCTCTATTGACACTATCACCTTTGATTTCAAGGTCTGGACAGCCAGGGCAAGGTCAGGTGACAGACTGGGGTGGCTCTAGCAGGAGCACTATAATCATAGCAACTCTGAGCAAGAGGGTGGGAAGCTAAGCCAGAAGAGGCCAAGAACCCTGTAGAAATTCACAGGGACAGGGTATAGGCTACTGGCTAAGATAGCAGGTTTCAGATGGCAAAAAGCAGCTCTTGGGACAGTCCCTCTAACCAAAATCTGGGTGTTAGTTGTGTCTGTGCCCATCACAGGTGATGACTGAGCCACCATCAGAGCTCAAAAGCAGGCCCCAAGAAGGGTGTTACATCCATGGACTATTCCTGGAAGGTGCCCGCTGGGACCCTGTGAACTTCGAGTTGGATGAGTCTCGGCCCAAGGAGCTGTACACAGAAATGGCTGTCATCTGGCTCTTACCAAAGCCCAACCGCAAGGCCACGTTGCAGAACTACTATTTATGTCCTATCTATAAGACATTGACCCGTGCTGGTATGGGAAGCAGGGCAGGGAGCCTATACTTCAGAGAGGGGTGGGGGCAGTCAGGACTGACCCAACCCAGCCCAAGTCAGCTGTTACTAATCCAAGTTAGCTGAACAGAAAAGCTGACAAAAGGAAAACGGAAAGCTGACAGAGGTTTGTCAGCAGAGCCATGCTAGCAGCAGGCATGTTAATACCCAGTAACTAGTTCTAGCCTGCCAGCCTCCCTAGCAGATCCACTTTGGGTCCTGGGAACCTATGAGCCGCACCTGTCACTGGGGGTCCAGAAGAGTAATTGAAGCCCAGAAAGGGGAAAAGCCTAGGCTGTGACTATCCAGGAAAGAGTAGGGCCTCCAACTCTAACCCTTACCTTGAGTCCTCTGGGCAGGATTAAGCTTTGGCCACACCTACTCACCAGGCAGGCTTCCTCTGGTGCCAAAGCCTCCTCCATGCTCCCAATTCAATCTGCCAAATTCCCTGCCCTTGCCCTACCCCTGCTCTAGAGGTGACAGGGCATGACCTGACCTTTTCTTTTTTGCCTCCTCCAGGAACACTATCTACCACAGGCCACTCTACCAACTATGTCATTGCTGTGGAGATCCCTACCCAACAGCCTCAGCGACACTGGATAAAGCGTGGTGTGGCCCTCATCTGTGCCCTGGACTACTAGATTCAGATGGAAGGACCAGAGTCATTAGTCAAGTTTTTCAGTCAGTCCAGGTGTGCCATGGCTGCTTGTGTGAGGCCCCCTCTGCAGGACCCATTGCCAGTGTGGGGTTGAGGAACTGCAGCAGGCTCAGCAGAGGCAGCTATGGCCCCACTGTATCTGTATTAGGAATAAAATGTATATCCTCGAATCCCAGTGTACCTTCTGGGACACTCCTAGGCAGTACTACTCCTCAACTCAGAGTCTTAGTGCCTCTGATGCAGTGACCAGATGTGGTAAACCAAGCCTTTCCCCCACACACACACATCACTTGATCCACAGCCCATTTAAATGCAAATTCCTCCCACCTGTCAGCCACAGCTTAGGTCCTAATTCCCAGGCCTACCATCCCAGGGAAGCCCGACACCCAGGAAGGCATACATACCAATTCTCTGGTCATAAGGCCTTAGGCTAGTAGGTCTCTTACTCCCACAAAAAGCCATACAGACCTCAAGACAGCAATGATGTTTCTTAGTAGTTTTATTCATTCACTGATCCAGTATTTACAGATGCCAGAGGCGGGAATCAAGCTGTGTTCAGCCCAGATAGGTAGCTACCACACGTGCCAGCCCCCGCCCTTAGTATGTACAGATAAGAGGCCTGCCTGGATCACCTTTAAAGCCATCTGGAAGAGACCACTGGGCTGTATTTGAGGCCTGAGCTTAAGGCAATACAAAACCCATTAAGCCTTGACATCAAGCCTCTGAGAACACAGGGGCCTCCAAATGATGGTTTGATCCTGCTGTTGCACAACCCTGAGTGCCTTGCAGAAGCTGAGGAAGCTGGCACAGCAGAAATTTTTGAGTGGTACCAGGTTCCTGAAAGCAGCCCTCTCTCTGTAATTCTAAGAGGAGAAGATGCAATAATACTGAGGGTCCAGTCAGGCTTTTCTGAGCCCCAGGCTCCAGGGACAGAGACCAGGAGTCCAATGTAGGCCCCTTAGCTAGGGCCACAACACTGAAGGCAAAGAGCCCCAGAGCCTTGCTACAGACAGCAGTCTTGACAAGCCTGGCTAGAGTTAGGACACTTTACAAGCCACCAAACAGCTCAAACACTTTTCTCTGTTCAGGCTATGGGACCCCAGCAGACTGTTCATCCCACTTTTACTTGGATACCTCACTCATTCCAACCCAGCAGCAGGGTCCCTGAGTTTGTCACTCCTCCAAAATAAGAGAGTAGGCCTGACTTCATCCTAACAGACAGGCTAGGGGAAGTGGGAAGACAGACTAGGGCAGCAAAGTCCTGTGCCCACAAGGCCCCCAGCTGGGTCTTTACAGTTGTGACCCTGGAATGATGTGGGCAACTGGCCCCAACCAGATGACAGCTGAGAAAGCAGTTGGGAAGCCAGCCATATGAATATGGTGGCAAAATAGGCTGGAGCCCAGAAAAAAATAGACATCTCTGATAGATAAAAAATATATTCTGCTGCCCAGGTAACAGGGCCAAGTCCTGCTGTTCCACTTCTGGCTATAGAGAAAGCCACAGTACCTCGCTGTAGCCCAACTCTTAACTGCTGCTTCCCAAACACTATCAAGCTGACTTGTCCCCACCAAGCCCCTGGATGTGATGTGGAAACATGGCGGCTAGCTTCCACTACCAGGGTCTGGGCTCTGGATGAAACTATTCAGTAATACTGGGAAAAGGGGAGTAGGGCAGGGAAAGGCCCTGGTGAGGGCCTCACGGCAAGAGCAGGCTGCAGTCAGAGACAGCAGCCCTTATTGGCGCTTGGCCTTGTAGGGGCGAGAACGTTTCCGCCGATCAGGTTTCCGCTGTTTGTGAAGCCGGCCAATGCTGACCCCTTGGCGTCGCCGCACAGAGATGTTCTGCTCCACCAGGTTGGCCAGCATGCCTGTGGAAGGCAGAAACCCTTCAGCTGATGGCCCAGTAGCCACTCATTCAACCAGCCACACTGTCAGGCCAGGAGCTGGGTGTCTCAAGGCCCTCCCCCCTGCTCAAGCCTCAGAAAAGTTCTGAAGGAGGGAGATCTGAGGTATGACAATCTATAGGGTATACCAGTTAAGATACAATAAGCCCCCTCACCTTCCTGAGCCAGCATTGAGATGAAGGTGCAAATAAACTCATCGTAGTTGTGGGTTCTTCTCTGGTCATCAATCTGTAGGACAAAGGAAGTGTAAAGGCATCATAGCCCATCTCCCAGAGCAGCTGAGAAGGGAAAAGGGACCAGGCAGCAGGAAGATCACCCACCTTGAACTTCTTCCTCTTCTCCACCTCCTCCTTGAGGCAAGCCTCATAGTTTGCAATCTCAGCCTCCACACATTTTAGCAATGCCAGCAGCTCCTGCCGAAACCCAGCATTGCACCTGAAGGGCCTGACTGGCACCAGAGCTTCACTACTCAGAGGCAGCTAGAGGCAAGGGTGAGCAGCCAGAATCCATGAGGCCTACTGATTCCTTGCCATCACCCAACCCAATAAGGCTTCATGGTACTTGGCTCCAACTAGTAGCCTTCAGAACTAAATTCCAATCAATATCCCAGCACCTGAGCAGCAAGGCCAGGCCCTTCTCTCTGCCAGGATTCAAAGAGAAAGCCACAAAGGAGGCTCACCTTGGGTGAGTACTTTTCCCCACTCAAGGATTCGTTGGGCCTGACCAACCCAGTCTTCTCTCTGCTCTCTGTGGCTTCCACGACCTCCTTCTCCTCTGGACTGCTAGACCCCTGGTTGCCTTGGCTCAGTCTGATGGAGGGTGAGGAACCCTTTCCACCCTCTGGAAGAGGACATGAAAACATGTCAGAGCATTGGACACTTGGTTACCTTCCTCCTCCCTCCTGAGTGTACTTCACTACCCCCCACCTCTTCACCCCCACCCCCACCCCCAGAGATCACTGCTGCACCTGGCCAGTGAGCCAGTGCAAAGCCCACCTGTCAGTGCCAGGGGACTCAACACACCATCCTCAGCAAGGTGTAGTAGGCCTGTGCTGATGACAGGACCCAGGTCACGGACAGCACGATTGTAGCGTATGCAGTCAACACGCAGCAGACTATCATCCTCTCCAAAAAGCACTTTGGAAATATGAGAGGTGACAGGACTGGAGGGCCGTGTTGGGTTGGCCGAGCGAATAGGTGAGCGCAAGGGGGAATTAAAAGCACTGCCGATCTCAGAGGCAGTGTCTGTGCTCTCGTTACTGGGGGTCGGTGAGGGCTGTGAGTGTGTGGGCATTGCCACTGCTGGACTCCCAGCCCCGCTGCTCGTCTTGACAGACAGAGGAAGTGAGAGGTCTTTCTGGGACTCTTGGAGCTTCTCAGTCAAGACATTGATGGTGTTGGGTTGTAGCACTGACAGTTGCCCATCTGTGGAACTATTCAACGACCCTGGTTTCACTGTCCCCTTTCGCTTGTATCTGTGGGACACAAGAAGTGAACAGAGGGAATGGGCCAGGTAACCACACCCAGCAGTGCCTAGAATTCCTTGCATATATTCTAACTTCCAACTGACCCTGAAGCTCTTTACACCTGGACCAAGCAGCTTAACCCAGATACGTATCATCTGCAGCCTTAAGCTCTATCACCTGTAGTCAGGTGTCCTCAAAAAAACAACTCCTCTACTCTAACTGCTTCATTTCTGGCCTTCAGCCAATACTATATTGTCTCCACTCTGACATCTCCATCCCTCCAAACTCTTCTCCTGTCTCAACCAATCCTTTGAGGTCCCACTGAAAGGCCAGAACATGTCTTGATACATGCTTGTATGTACATTCTCCCCACAAACCACCAAAAACTTCTTGAGGACCTGGGGTGTCAGTCCCTTCAGGCCAACCTCCCCCAGGGCCTGGCATTCTGTAGGTGCCCAATATTATCTGCTGAAGTACTTTCTCAAATGTGAGGTGAATATTCTGAAGAGGCCAGAGCATGCTAGCCTTACACAGCTGGAGCTGACCTGATGGCAAAGCTGGTGTTCTGCACATCTTCCTCCTCATCATCCTCATAATCATCCTCATCATCTGAGTACTGCTGGGGTGGGCGGACTGGAACTCGATTGCGACCCACACCTGCTGCCAAGTCTTCCTCCTCCTGAGGAAGAACAGAGACCAGAGTGGTTATGAGAAAGGGCTGCTCTCGAAAGTTAGGCACAGCACTTGCAGGCAAGGAGAAGGATAATGTGACTCTCCAGGCTGAGCCCCTCCAGGTGCTCCCTATGGGTCCCAAGGAGGGTGCCTCCCACTGACACTGCACAGAGGCCTATGGAGAGCTTCTAAGACAAAGTACCTTTATTTTGCCAGCAGAACCCAATCTATAGAGATGTACCAAATGAGTACCCCCTAAACATTTAAGCCCAGTCATGTAACTGGATTTACAATTGGAGTTTTCCTTGCCTCCTTAAGCCTTTGCTTTTGTGAGACTCTGATTATCAGAGGAACCTCCCAAACAGGCCCAAGCAGAGTGTGAACACCTAAGAGCCACCTGGGGAACTTCCATAGTTGTCCCTCAGAGGAAATCCTGCCAGGGACCTTCCAACTTACCTGCATGGGGGACTTGGCATAGTTGTGATTGTCTAGAAAAGCTGGCAGCCGCTGAACAATGGGGGTGGGGTTGGGAGGAACTCCATTGAGGCTGCTCCCTGGAGGCTTCACCACCAGCTTAGGTTTGCTGGGAGGACTGTGGGTTGGAGCTTGTGGGCATGACCCAGCTACCTCCTCTGCACCATCTGAGACAGGGCAAGGCGTATAGGCAAGACTGTCAGCTGGAAACTCAAGAGAAATACACAGTCTTCCCAAACCTGTGAACACACTGTTCCTTCTCTCTTCCCAGGAAACAAATGAGTCATCGTTAACGGGATAAGAATGAATGAGCTCTAGAATGGTCCCACAGCTAGATTGGGAGAATAACAGAAAAAAAAAAAAAAAAAGGAAGCAGGAAGAAAAAAGGCCTCTAGAATAAAAGAGAAGGCATGTTACAGAGGGCTCAGAGGCCTGGAGTAACAACCCTTTAAAGGTACCCTTTAGGGAAGGACTTCTGTCTATATTTTGAGGGAGAGGCACTGGGCTTTAGGCCCTCCTGTAGGAACTTCTGCACAACTACCCAAGTATCTCCACAGAAAAGACCTGCATTACTGGGACTTCCCGGGTCAAGCTATGTATCTCCAGTACCTGTGTGGGTGCTCTCAGAGGCCACTTGGGCTCTGCCTGCCTCCAGTACAAGAGGGGACTTGCTGCTGGCTGGTTTGGATTCCTCAGGCAGCTGTGACTCTTGAGACTTGCTGGTCTGAATAAGCTCTGGCTGTGTTACCCTAATCAACTGAAAACAGAAGCCAAGGCTCAGAAAGAGGCTAGAACCAGGCCTCCACTGGCTTGGGGGACAGCACAATGGCCTTGGTCCTACACATTCTCTCATTCATAGGAAAATAAAAAGGCCCACTGATAATCCATTTTAGATGCTATTCTCCCTTCCCACCCCCAAGTTCCAACTTCCCCACAAAGGAAGCAAAGGAAAAGAGTGGCTAGCTGAAATACAATCCACAAAAAAGTGTGATCAGGGAATCAAAGATGGTGCAGAGGAAGAAAAGATAGGATTGGTCAGGCAAGGGAGGCACCTACCTGCTGCAGAGCCTCGAGTACTGTCTGACGATTCACTTTCAGCACATGCAGCCTGGCCTCATACTTGATCCTGCGATCAGGTACCACTGCCATCAGGTTGAAGCGGATGTCGTGGTAGGGTTCCCTGCAGTCACAGCTACAGCTGTGAGAGCAGCTCCCACCTTGGCCCCACCACTAGATTGAGACAGATATCCTGGCAAGGCTCCTACATTCATACTTTCACCACAGGTATAAGCCACACCTAACAGGTAAACAGCAGGTAGCAATGCACAGTAGAACCTGAGCTGATGGCTTCTCATGAACTATATGAGAGGATGTTAGGAGGTGAGCCAGGACACCTGGGCCACTCATCAAGGCCTTCTCCCATCACAAATGCAACCCAGAACAAGCTAAAGGTAGGAGGGTAAGGATTGGAAGCCCAAGACTTAAGCTTGATCTTGCCAGATTCACCATGGCCTTGCAATTTACAAATCACCTGGGCTCTCTCTGCATGGCATAGATACACAAGGGTAGAGTTAGGCTGACTCAGGGCTCTTACCCTGCAGTGGCAAGGCCAATACGCTCCATGATAACCCTCCGGGCTTTGTCTGTCCACTCTTCATCCTCTCCCCAGGGACCTATGGGAGACCAAGATAAGAAATCAGCAGGTGAGAAACCCTGAGTTCGAGCAAGCCAGGGAAGGAAGACAGACAAATATGGTTGAGACATGAGTTGATCAGATAATAATACAGTACAAGATGAAACCCTAGCCAGAGTTAGATGTCTTCAGTACCTGCCATTGGATCCAAAGCATCTGAGGAAAACTGGGCCTCAGACACCCAAGAGGTAAGCAGAGAAACCCAACAGGCCCCATCACAAAGTGCCTACCATGATCAATAGGGTAGACTTTCAGCCCATCCAGCTCAAAGAGTCGTCCTGTGATAGGTACATAGCTGACAAAGTGGAATGCCTCCATGGTCCGCACTGCACTCAGGCCATTCTGTTTCTCAGGAAGATGACGTGGCTCTGGCCTGGGGGAAGGACAGAATCAGGTTTTTGTTGTTGTTGTTTTGTGTTGTTGTTTTTTTTAAAGCCTCTTCCTCACCCTTAACCCAACATCAGTTCTCACATACCTAGCATGGCTATTATGTGCCTTGGCCAATTCTGGAGCATTGCCAATTGCATATCCTTTGCTCTAGGGGAAAGAAAATAAGGCCCCATCAGAAATGCTTCTCAGGTGGGCCTCCGGATGGGGGCAAAGCTCCAGAGACCAGGCGCAAAGGCATTTGAGGAATTTGAAGCTGCACTTTCCTCAAGAGTTGGTGGGGGCAAAGAACTTTGGCCGTACAGAAATGAGCAGTACTGTCCTTGCACAGTAATCACAGGACATTGAGGAGCAACACAGCTTGATAGAAACAGTCCCAACAGAGAAGGTTCTGACATGATGTTACTCAGGTCTCTACTACCTTTCCTAACAACTGAGCCTAAATTCAACTGCCTTGCACAATTCTTTAAAAGTGTAATGTTAATGGCCATTTGAAAAAGAAACAGCCAAACAGTAGTAAATATCATATGGTAGTATTCCGAATGCCCCTGAGGATGACATCTGCTCAGCTAGCTGTGAGTCAGGATTAAGAGACAGCAGCCTACCTCCGGGCTGAAGCCTTTGGTGAAATCTTTCATACGACTCAGTGTGGGTCCCAGATCCACATTGCTGCAGTTCAGGAGCACGCTCAGCAAGGCATGAGTGGCACAAGAGTTGGGGATCAACTGTGAAACCAAGAATCATCACTATAAATAGTATCTGTCATGCCAAGTTTCCCAAGCCTACTTTCTTTGGGAATGAGGATAGAGACAGGGAGTTATATCTGGACAACAACTCTTGTCAGCTCTCTTCATCTTTACTGTTCATTTAACATGAATCAACTAAACACCCACCAAGAATCTGAGGACATGGAAAATGGACTGAGAAACCACACTACTGTAAGGTGTTCCCTTTAATGAATAAGAGCTAGGTTCCTTGTGCCAAGGGATTTCTGTAACCATCACCTTTGGTTTCTATCTCTTCCTGCCTTCCCTATTTCCATTTCCTAAGGGGGAAGAAAAACAAAAAACCTAGCAGCATCCCACCCTCCAAACAAGCACAGAGCCCAGCAGACCTGGTGGGCAAAGAACATATTATTCACAATATCGTCATCAATCACGGACGTATCATCCACCAAAGTAGAGACTTTGCGACGGGACCTGCGCTCTTCGATCCATTTGAACAGGAAGATGAATCCATATACGGGGCTGGGAAATTAAGGAGCAGAAGGCAATCAGCATCCCTCCTTCCTTTCCCTATTCCTTTGCACTGTCATCATTGGGATGCACTTGCCATGATTCCACCTCTCCCCTGGGTTCTTCCTAATGCTGTATCTAACGTGGCTCTCACACCCCAGAGGCAGAGTCAAACATCAACTCTAACTGTGGTGCTCCAGTCCACCATTCGCCTCATGAATTCTACGGTTCTGGGTGAGAGAAGAAAGACTGAAACTGCCACTATGTCCAGGGTAGAGCAGGGCAGGAACACAAAGTAAGGCAATAACAAAAACTGGTAAGAAATTCAAGCATCTGAACCCCACCAATGCCAGGAAAGCATACAAACACCCAACTTGCATCACTTTTTTTGGGAGGGAGAGAGAGGGAAGCAGACTTCTTGGTTTGGTCCTGAATGTAGTACTTCAGAATATGGCCTTGTCACCAATTAATACTAGATGACCTTTGTGTGATTGAAGCCACAGCACAAATGGACATGTAATTAATGAAGTGCAGTTGCCCAAAAGGTATTATGTGACTTGGGTCTTAACTGCTGCAAAACCAGAAAAAGGCAGCTAAACCTCAAGAATGGTTAGAGTTAGGGAAGGAAAACACTGTGGAAGATTAAATGGGAAGAAAACAACAACAAAAATCTGATTAGAAGAGCACCCAGACCAAGGGATTCTTCCTTATGTGATATTTTACAATTTGGATTTCCAGATACTGATTTCCTTGAGGGACCCCCACTTCCTCAGTCCCAGCCCTCCAGGTGTAAGAGGCAGCCCTGCCACTCACCCTTGGCATTTGCTCTGAAGATCATAGATCTCCTCCACCTGCACCCCTTTGACACCTACAATAAGGAAAAGAAAACCGGTCGGGAAGAGCACGGCGACCCTGCAGCGAGAGCACAGGGATGGGCCCCCCACGACCCCAATCCAGCTTGCAGAGGAGTTTCTTACCGAAATCTTCCACCAGGAGGGTGAAGAGGCCTGGTTGGGGCGAGAAGGGGAGCAAGAAGTATCAGACAGGCGCGCCCCAGGGCCCAGCGGATTCCCCAGCCCCCAGCCCGCCCGGCCCTCTTCTCACCCGGGTCGCTCTCCAGCTCCAGCCAGCCCTTATTCATCTTCCCGCGGGGCGGCCCCTCAGCGCCATGTCCAGGCCCTCCCCACCCCCCGCCGCCCACCGCCGGGAGCCCCCGCCGCTCCCGGGGCCCCTCAGCCCCCCCTACACACACACACAGACAACGGGCCCCGCCGCGTCACCCGCCCGCGCCGGCAGGATGACGTCACTGCGGAGCGACGAGCCCGCCCCGGGACTCCTCTTCCGCTTGCCACGCTGAGGAGGGCACGCACTCGGAGGCGGAGGCAGATGCGTACGCGCGACTGGGGGCGGGGCGAGCGCGTGGCCGTTAGCGGTCCGACTCGCCCAACTGCCGGTTTCCCTACGGCCCTCGAGGGGCCCGCAGTCCTCGTGGCCCCGCCCCTGCCTGAGCCCTCGCCTCCTTCGCCCGCGCAGTCACCACGCGGGGCGGCCGCCCGTGAAGTAGCTATCACGGCTTGTGACAACGAATAAATCCCCGAGATAGCGGCGCCCTCAGCAACAGCTGGGTGAGCAGCCCCGGCCCGGGAGTGGCGGCCCGTACGCGACCGTGAGGAGCGAGCGGCGGAGGCGACCTCCAGCCGGGCCTCGCACCAGCCACCCGGCCGGCGCGACATGAGCCTGGTCTGGCATCCACGGGATGCTCCTTGAACCCCTTCTCCGGCTGTTACCTCTGGAGGACGGTTGTGGCCACACGGATACGTATTTTCCAGTTAGATCATTCTTTATTCTTGCGATCGCGGCGGAGCCGAATGCGTTATTTTTAATTTTTACAGCAAGCACTTAGCCAGCACTTAATCCAGAGAAACATCTTGGTAAGCCTTTCGAGGGAGCACGAGCAGATGGTGGAAGTCACGTCCCTCAGATGGTTTGGAAGGTGGTTGCATCCTTTAACTCCTAGTGGGACCAGATTCTTCTTGCTCAAGGAACGTCGTGATCCAGCGATGCAAAGAACCGAAGGTTCAAAGTTTATTGCAAAGATGGTGGGGGATAGCCCGGTTGTCAGCTCCAGTGCCTACCCCAGTTGGAACAACAGTTAGTGCGCGCCTTTCTCTCCTCCTCCAGCCTGTCTTAGTGCTTTTTGGGTGGAGTCAGGAGGCAACAGATTGTCAACTTCTGCAATTTCCTCTGCTGGCTTGGAAGAGGAGATGGGGCTCGCACTAAAAGAATGGGTGAGCAGGCCAGCCTTTCTATGGCCTCAGTTGCCACGTTCATGCAGAGTAGGCAGGCAAAGGTCCCTAAAGAGATTCAGGATGCTCAGCCTTGGTCTGAGGCTGGGGCACTAGAGTATATAATCCCTGGTTCAGGTAGCATTCCTTAGAAACTATCTTTTTTCTTCCTCTGACTTGACAGTAATACTTTCTTCATGGGATAGATTGGTTTCTTTTGTCCCCATTCAGGGGTTTACCCTGGGCCATTGAATACTATTCATTTGTAATCCTAGCAACAGGAGTTGTTGCACGGTATTTTCTCCACTGTGGGACATTTTATTCTGCTAAGGTCTAGACAAAAGTTGGGGACAAACCAAATTTCAGTGGTCATCTGAGTCTAGTTTAAAAAGGGGGGGAATAAAAGGGTGTTGGTATTATTCTTTGTCATCTAGCTTTTTCTGGATAGGATTAAGGCACCCGCATTAGGATGCCTTTTTTCCTGAGTGCTGTCTCTTGCATTTAGTAGGCACCAAAAAACTTTTAACTAAGTCAAGTAGTGTTCCAACTTAATACACAACATGAGAGTCAGTATTGCCCTCTGGAATGAGGCTACTTCAGATCATACCTTTATTATGAACTCTGGCTTTGGGTGAAATATTTTGTTTGTGCCTCAGTCTCTTCACATTGAAAATGGAGGTAATTCTACCTAGTGCATGGGATCCTTATGTGTTAACACCCAGCGTGCCTAGAACATACCCAATTTAATAATGATCGGCCAGTACTAACAATGATACTTGGTATCCCTTTTATTCTACCACATGTATTGGGAGATGATATGCACTATTGACCTTTGTGGAATATGATATTCAGATGAGAATTAAATTACTGCTCCATGGTTTAGAAGCATTACTCAAATGGTAGAGCATTTACCCAAAGCAGGCCTAAATTCAATCCCCAGTACTCCACACACACAAAATACTGACCAAACCCTATTTATATTCATAGCTGGAAGAGCCTATATTGTCCTCATCATAGTACAGAAGAATTCAAGATAGGAGAGAGAGGCAGCAACGAATGAAGACTGTAAAAGAAAAGAAGGAATGCCAAAGACTGAGGTAGATTAGTTGACGAGAGTGAGTTGGGAGAAATTGTCCAGTGGCGAGTGGTACATAAAACACTTCTTGCTCCCCTTGGCATGTCTCAGGCTGGGATTGAACTGTGTGAAAGTACATATCAGGGATTCCTGGACGCTGCCTTTCTTAGTGTGCCATAGTTGTCCTGGGTAGCTAGCTCTGAAACTTTATGACCTAAATCCACATCTTCTCTCTATCATTTGCTGTGTGTCCTGGGACAGGTCATTTCTTTATGCTTCAGTTTTCTCATCTAGTAAATATGCACATTAATGTACCCACTTTTTAGTGTTGTACATCACTGACCTATACTGTACATTCCTTGAGCTAGTACATGTTAAAATGCCAAGAATAGGCCAGGTGGAACAAAACACCAGTGCACTTCTGGCACATTTGTCCTTTCCTTTTGGTGGGGGATGGGGGAAAACCAGAAATGCTCTCTTGCAAGAAATGGGGGGAAAGGCACAGGATTTGAAACTGGAGGAGTCCCTGGATCTCATCAGGCTCAGCCTGGATGAGAGGATTTTATGTGAAGATGAGAAATGACTGAGAGCTTCAAGGCAGATTCATGCTTATGACCAACATTTAGATATGATACTAGGAAATGTGGAAGAAATAGTGACCAACATAGAAATTGATGAGAAGTGTGAAGAGATACATAAACAAAACAATATTCCAGTGCTCTTTGTCAGTGGAGATGGTGTTGTACTCCTCTGAGAGTTGGAACCAAGAATTTATCCCATGTAGAAAGTAGGAGACTTGGTAAAATTGCTTCTTCAAATGTAGAAGTCATTCAGAGAACCCTGCATACTTTTTGATATTAAGTTATGATCAAGGATTCTTCCACCCCGAGATGATTGATTTGCAAATAACTTACAACTTCTTAAGCTAAATGGTGTTCATATTTTTCTCCAACTGTTCTAATAAATGTGACACCAAGCTGCTAGATTCCTCATGAGTGATTTGCTCCATTGTTCCTGCAAACAATTTCTGAATGTTCTTCAAATTAAATTTGATGTTTTCTTTCTAATCTAAAAAGAAGAATATGCCTGGTGCTAGTGGCTCACACTTGTAATCGTAACTTCAGGAGGGTGAGATCCAAGGATCTCGGTTCAAAGCCAGCCTAGGCAAGAAAGTCCATAACACTCTTATCTCCAATTAAGCACCCAAAAAAGCTGAAAGTAGTAGAGTTCTAGCCTTGAGCAAAAGAACTCAGGGGCAGTGCCCAGCCCCTGAGTTCAAGCCCCAGGACTGGCCCCCAAAAAAAGTGTACAGAAAACATGAAGAATAGTGTCTATCAATGTGAAATGCTCAGTGAACTTTGGTATCACTTTAGTGTGCATTAGGAAGATGGTACCACCTAAGATTCCAAGTAGTTGTCAGAAAAAGAATAAAGAATTTGCTTTTACACTTTCATTCAGTCAACCTAGGCAGTGCAGGCTCTTGGGACAGAAAGACGATATCAGAAAGATTGTTTAACCTTAACACTAACCCATACTTTCAAATAATGTAATGGGTATGTTTTATGCTTGGAAAATATGAAAAACACTAGTATATTAGCCTTTAGATATTTTGGGCCTCCATAAGATATGTAATATTTTAAGGGTTGGCCACCTTGTACTTCTTTTTCTCTTGTATAGAAAATCTGCCAGGACTAGAAGGGTAATCCAGAGAAAACCATCTTCAGAGCCTGGTAAGAAAAATGAAGCTGTGTTTGGCCACTGTGTCCAGACCTTAGCAAAGAAGGCCACTTGTGTGAGGCAGTTAGCTTGCTGCCCTCACTGTCAACCCCGTTTCCTTCCCAGATTCTCCCAAGATATGAAGAACTCAGGGTCTGTAACTTAAATTTTTTGTTTGAAGTTTATAAAGCAAGTTAGTTAAAAGCCACTTGACACCAACATAATAGGAAGTTGTTTTAGCCAAATCCTTCAGTATCATATAAATTATATCAAGGCCTGACATACCAAATGACACCTCATCTTAACCTTTATCACTTCCAAAATGACTCATTTTTCAACCCATATGGTCCTTGATTATCTGGCTTTATAGTGATATGGAAACAAAATATTTTTACCTTTTCTTGTGCTGGCAAAATTTCTGGTACAGTGTTCTCTTTAATGCTGGGAAACAGCCACAAAATACAGTACCCAGTCAGGTATACAAGCATGAGAGGGGAAAAAAAGTCTATTATATGAATTTTCAAATTATATCTGGACATAAGCCCTTTGTAAACTGAGGGGCCTTTATACTCCTTCCTATACTTAAGTAGTTGGTTCCCATTTTTTTGTGGTTTTGTTTTTCCTCTTCCATTCTTTTTGGGCCTTTTTTCCAGTCGCTTGAACTCAGGGCCTGGTGCTGTCCTTGAGCCTCTTTGACTCAAGGCTAACACTCTACCACTTGAGCCACAGCATTACTTCTGGCTTTTTGGGGTAGTCTATTGAAGATAAGAGTCTCATGGGGGCTTTTCTGCCCAGGCTAACTTCAGATAGAGATCCTCATATCTCAGCCTCCTGAGTAGCCAGGATTACAGGCGTGATGAGCCATTAGCACCTGGCTTCCTCTTCCATTGATGGTCAAATTGAGCCAGGCCTATATAATTAACTTTTTGTTTTTCAGTACTAGTGTTTGAAATCAGAGCCTCATACTTGCTAGGCAGGTGCTGTACTACCATGCTTTTCAGCCCTTTTTTGCACTAGTTTTGATTGTTTTTTGTCGGTTGTGGGGCTTGAACTCAGGGCCCAGGAGCTGTCCCTAAGATTTTTCGCTCAAGGCTAGCACTCTACCACTTGAACCACAGTTCCACTTCTGGTGTTTTGGTGGTTAATTGGAGATAAGAATCTCATGGTTTTTCCTGCCTGGGCTGGCTTCAAATTGTGATCCTCAGATCTCAGCCTCCTAAGTAGCTAGGATTACAGGTGTTGAGCTATCAGCACCCGTCTGCAGTACTCTGCAGTACTGATTTTGAGATAGGGTTTTGCATTTTGCATGGCCCATGCACTGGTATCCTGTTTTTATGCTTTCACCATGACATACACATACCACCATTCCTAGCTTATTCAATTGAGACAGTCTCCAACTTTGCTCAGCAAGCCTGGAACCAAGATGCTTCCCAATTCAGCTTCCTATATAGTTAGGATCACAGGAGCTACTGTGCCCAGTTAATCCTAAGGTTTATTCTTCTAGTTTGCAGACTATGCCTTCGAGAACCTGGGGATCCTGAAAAGCTAGGAGAATTCCTTCAGAAAGACAATCTCAGTGTGCATTATTTCTGTCTTGTGAGTATAAGCTTCCTTTGCTTTGTAGGTTTTATAGCTTTTGCTATACAGACTATTTTTTAATCTAGCCTTAAGCTCATAGTCTGAATAAAAACAATGTTTTCTTTTTTCAATTTTTGTTTTCTATTTCTTCTTGCTTTCAATAAAGCTAAATCCTTCAACATAATGTTCAATAGAAGTGGTGTCAGTGTCATTCATGTCTTCTTCCCAACATTAGGGGGCAGTATCTAGTTTTCCACCATTATAAATATGATGTTAGCTGTAAGGTTTTGTTATAGGTACTTTCTGTCAGATTGAAGTTCTCTTTTTTACTGAGGCTATCATGAATGTGTATTGAATTCGTCAAATGTATTTCCTGCTTCTGTTGAGATTATCTTAATTTTTCTCTTAATTTGTTAATGTGGTTTGTTACAACTGGATTCTTTAATCTTACATTCTTTGAACATAACCCTATTTGATCATAATGTATTATCCTTTAAACATAGTGTTGGATACAACTTGTTAATATTTTGTTTGACTTTTACATCTGTGTGCATGAAAAAGAGCTCTGATTTTCCTTTCTTGGAGGTCCTGCAGGTCTCAGGGCTTTGTTAATTCTGATGCATTTACAAGCATATACATTTTTAACATAAAAATAAACATACTATATACAATGTTTTGTATCTTGTTTTATTTTCCTTTCCATATATTTTATAGATCTTTGGATATAGAACCTTATAGACGTAGGGTTTTTTTTTCTTTTAATAGCTAATTGATATTTTATGATATGGGTGGCCAAGAAATATTAAAACAAACTCCTATTAAAGGATATTTTTAGATTATCTGATCTTTACTGGCTTTTCTGTTTATAGAAATAACACATGCTTATTATATCTAGAAAATGTGAATATAACTTAAAAGTATAAGTTAAACAAAAATCATTCATGCTATGCTTAAAGCTTTAAGGTAACTAGTATTTAGATACATTTGTTTAAGCATAATTAGTAACATATAGCTATAAGCTAAATACCCCTGAAGTCATCTAACATTATAGTGTTGTCTTTCCTATAATGACAAAATAAGATAACCTGATGCACTTGGGAAATTGAGGCAGGAAGATCACAGTTCAAGGCCAGCCTTGACAGCAAGACCTGTCTCAAAAAAAAAAATCTGAGCTCCTATTACACATTTCATACAACTACTTCATATAACTGAAAGAAGTTCAGATATCTTTTTTTTTTTTTTTTTTTTTTTCGGTCATGGGGCTTGAACTCGGCTTGGGCGCTGTCCCTGCGCTCTTCAGCTCAATGCGAGTGCTCTACCACTTGAGCCACAGCACCCCTTCCAGTTTTCTAGTGGTTTATTGGAGATAAGAGTCTCACAGACTTTCCTGCCCAGGCTGGCTTTGAACCACGATCCTCAGATCTCAGCCTCCTGAATAGCTAGGATTACAGGCGTGAGCCACCAGCACCCGGCTTTCAGATATCTTTCTCAATATTGTTGGAAGGTTATTGGGTTGGAATGAAGTGATGACATTTTCCCAATGTATATAATAATTTAGCATCTTCCCTTGTTTTTGTTTTGCTGGTTGGTGGTTGGTTGGCCTTTTGAGACAAGGCCTCACTATTTCCAGATACCTAACCCTCTAGTCTCAGCTTCCCAAATGCTATGATTACAGCCATGACGTACCTTGCCCAGCTGCTTCTTTCTCCTTGATTTCCCACTCCAGATTCTGCCTAGGAAGCTTTTCAGAAACAAAAGGCCCATTATCCCAGACATGGTACTTTATGCCTACATTCCCAGTACTTAGGAGGTTGAGGCAAGAATTTGGAACCAACCTGAGTTATATAGCTAGACCCTATCTTAAAAACATATCAAAGAAACAAAGTACATTTTTAAAAGTACAATTCCTGCTGGGTATCAGTGACCCATGCCTATAATCCTAGCTATTCAGGAAGCTGAGATCTAAGAATATCAGTTCAAAGCCAGCCTTGGACAGACAAATCCAAGAGACTTATCTCCAGTTACCCAGTAAAAAGCCAGAAGTGGAGGCTTGGCTCCATTTGGTAGAGTGCCAGCCTTGAGCAGAAAAAGCCAAATGAGAGGCTGGACACTGGTGGCATACTCCTATAATCCTAGCTGTTCAGGAGGCTGAGATCTGAGAATCCCAATTCGAAGCAGCCTGGACAAGAAAGTCTGTGAGACTCTTATCTCCAATTAACCACCAAAAAAGCCAAAAGTGTGAGGTGTGACTCAAATGATAGAGTACTAACCTTGAGCAAAAAGCTCAGAGACAGCGCCCAGTTATTAAGTTCAAGCCCTAAGACATGTACACAACAAAAAATAGCCTAGCAAGAGTGTGAGGCCCTTCGAGCCCCAGTACCAGCACTGAATAAATAAATACACAACTTCTTCCCTTCTATAATACAGTATGCCAGTCCTAGGGCTTGAACTCAGGACCTGGTGCTGTCCCTGAGCTTTTTGCTCAGGGTTCCACTTGAGCCACAGCTCCACTTCGATCTCTTTTGGTAGTTAATTGGAGATAAATGTCTTACAGGCTTTCCTCCCCAGGCTTGCTTCAAACCTCATCTGACATTCTCAGATCCTCATATTTCAGCCTCCTGAGGAGCTAAGATTACAAGCATGAGCCACTGGCACCCGATCTACCAGATAAACTTTTAAAATACTGTTTTCCCTTCTGTCATACTCTGACAAAAGTATTCTGTACTGAAGAACAATATAGCAGAAAGAATAAAGCGTGGGGTCTGTAGGCCCAAGTGTGAATGCTACTTCTGCTACTCCTTGTCTTGTGACCCTAGCCCATGCTACTTGTCACACTGTACCTCAGTGGCCACTGTAAGATAAAGGTCACAATAACTTTGGTATCATAGAGTTGTGGTATGCACAAAATGAATGTGTACAAAGGAAATGTTTTCCCAATGTTCAGCTCACAATAGCAGCAGCCCTCAGTAAATGAGAGGCAGTATAATATAAAGGTACATGGCAGCACAGTTTCTGGATCTCTGTGGCCTTGAGAAAGTCGCATCTGTGGAAAGTTTATTCAATGGGTTAATATTTGGACATTAAACTACATAACTTGAGGGTAGGGATGGGAGGGAGAAATTGGGGGAGAATGATGGAAGGGATGGCATTGATCAAGATACATTATACTCATAACTTGACATACGGAATTGTTACCTCTTTGTATAACCACTTAATAAATTTGAAACATGTGTAATTATTCCCAGCCCGTAGTGCTGCAGAAGCCTTCATAAAGAAATTGTCCTATAAATATCTGTGAGATATATATACATATATGTATGTATATGTGTATATACATATATATATATATATATATATATATATTCCAGCACATTATTTCTTAGCTCTCCTTCCTAGTCATTGTCACCCCACTGCACTATTTCACTGCTCATCCCTGTTGACCGCCTGGTTCTGCTGCTCCCTCAGATATTATCTAGTAAGCTGCCTCAGAGGGGCCAATCCAACAGAGGTTTCCATGGATTCCTGCCTGAAGACATCAAAAAAGAGGCAGCCCGGGCTTCTAGGAAGGTTAGAATCTTTTGAAATGGCTAGGCCTCTCCTAATGCCTCTCAGAATCCCTGTTTCTAGAAGTCAAATGACTTGGATTTTCCAAGGATCTCTCTCTCTCTCTCTCTCTCTCTCTCTCTCTCTCTCTCTCTCTCTCTCTCTCTCTCTCTCTCTCTCTCTCTCTCTCTCCTCCCTCCCTCCCTCCCTCCCTCCGTCCCCTCCTCCTTCTCCTCCTCCTCCTCCCTTCCTTCTGGTGTGTGTGTGTGTTTGTCTTCATCTTCATGCATACACCTGCATACACATGCATACTATGCTGAGGATAGAATCCAGGGTGTGTGTGTGTTGTGCTAGGGATCATACCCAGGATTTATGCATGCTAAGCAAGCTCTCTACTACTAAGCTACACCTATAATACTGGTCCTTCTCTTAAATCTCATTCTCCTTTGAATGTAGCATCCTAAGTAAGGAAAGAGGACAACATCCTGAGAAAACAGAGCTCAGTGCTGCTTGAAGCTCAATTTTAGGGGTGCCCTAGAGCTTTTAGGACCAATGAGGAAAAAGAATGGCTGTTGCTTCTCATTTCCATTCCATAGGAAGATGTGTTTCTTGGGTCACTGAGAATTGTCTGGGATCCCATTTGCAGATCTGCTTTGTGTGCAAGAAAAAAGGAGCTGCCATCAGTTGCCAGAAGAACCATTGCGTCAGAAACTTCCATCTGCCTTGTGGCCAAGAAAGGGGTTGCCTTTCACAATTTTTTGGAGAGTACAAGTAAGTGAAGGAGTAAAGTTAGTTAAGCTGCCCCTTTGCAACTTGCTGTTTAGCCACGTAATGAAATCAGAACTGAGTTTTCACAGGCCTGTTTCGATTCACCAACAAATCTGTCCCTCCACTCAATAATGGGAAACAGTGTCTTGACTTGGATATTTCACAGGGGTTTCTTCTTGCTTCCTGTCCCCTCCTTAAATTACAAACAGCTGGGGTTCACAGACAGCTGCTCAGAACTAAGTGGGGTTTTTAAGAATGAGAGGTTGGGGAGACAGCCGTGGGAGCTTTGCTTGGGGGAAGTGTAGCCGTGAGAAAACATGGGGCTGTTCTTCACCCTGCTTATACTCCTCCCCAAATGTGGAGGTTCACTGAGCACTGGCCTGGATGACTGATTTCTTAACCTTCCTAGGCGAGGCAGCTGGGAATCTGCATCAGTGACAAGTCTGTTTACCCTGTCATAGATCATTTTGTGGAAAACATCGCCCAACACAGAACATCCAACAGGGGAAATTGAGGGAGGAAAACTGCGTCTTATGTTGTGAAGACTTATCTCAAGCGAGTGTTGAGAACATCCAGAGCCCATGTTGTAGTCAAACTATCTACCACCGCAAGTGCATCCAGGTAGGGCTTTCTCTACCCTTTGGGTGGAGTGGCCTTCCACAGTTACCCTAGTTCCCTGCATGAAACACTCAGGCAAGCTTTAATCAGCACTCCAGGCTACAGGCCTATATACAGGACTGCTTCTGATCAGTGAAAGTAGCCTAGACTCTGGCCATCCTTGGACCTTAGCATCTCATTCATGATAAGACAGGCTGAGCAAAATCCTCTGGATAGGTGCTGATGACTTACACCTGTAATCCTAGCTTCTCAGGAATCCGAGATCTGTGGATTGCAGCTCGAAGGCAGCCTGGGTAGGAAAATCTGTGAGACCTTTATCTCCAATTAACCACCAGAAAACCAGAAGTGGAGCTGTGTCTCAAACTGGCAGAGTGCTACCCTTTAGCAAAAGAAAGCTCAAGGATAGCACCCAGGCCCTGAGTTCAAGCCCCATGACCAACAACAAAAATTCCTCTGGATTGCTAGAGCAAATAGACTCATCCTAGAATTAATCAAGTAGCTTCAAAATCAGCCTCATTACTGGGATGAAAGAAAAAATGTATTCAGGCACATGACCCCTACTTAGCACCATTAAGACCTGTGGCTAGAAATTATAATTAAGGCACTCTGGGAACTATTTTGAAAGCATTTTGGTTCCAGACTTGACACCTGATTTTGCAGCTTTCACCCTAGTCTACCCAAACTGCTTTTCCTGAACACCACCCCCTATAGGGTAAGTGTGGGAATGGGAAGAAGGTAGTCAGTGTTTAACAAACACAAAGCTCTTCCATGTTTCTTTTTGCAGAAATATGCCCACACATCAGCAAAGCATTTCTTCAAATGTCCCCAGTGCAACAACAGAGAAGAGTTTCCTCAAGAAATGTTAAGAATGGGAATTCATATTCCAGACAGGTATTGGAAACTCTACCACAAGAATTATTCCAGGGAGTGGGTTGCCTAGATTTTTAGAGAGGAGGTAAGTATGAGAATAATTTGGACAATGAGCATGGTGAAGGAAGGTATGGATAGATGGTAAGGAGAGTGCTTTGCAGTTACCAAAATAAAAGGAAGGAGCAAGGTGCTGGTTTCTCACACCTGTAATCCTAGCTACTCAGGAGACTGAGATCTGAGGATCATAGTTTGATCTAGCCCAAGCAGGAAATTCTGTGAGATTCCTATCTTCACTTAACACCAGAAAGCTGGAAATGGAGCTATGGCTCAAGTGGTAGAGTGCTATTCTTGAGGAAAAAAACCCTCAGGGACAGTGCCCAGGCCCTGAGTTCAAGCCCCAGGACTGGTGAGAGAAAGGAAGGAAGGGGAAGAAGGAGAAGAAGGAGAGAAAGGAAGGAAAGAAGGAGGGGAAGTAGGGAGAGGAGGAAGAGGGAAGGGAGGGAGGGAGGAAGGGAAATGAGCTGAAGGCATGTTTCTGAAATGGGTACTTTGGGGATCAGAATTCCCTGGGGGATTGGGTTCTTGAACTCTAGGGTGAAACTGAGGAACCCCTGTGTTAAATTCCCACATCCCTCTCCCACAGCCCCCCAGCCTTGGTGAACTTGTGCTGTACTTAGCTGTGCTTAACTTGGGTCATTAGTTCCTTCCTAGTGCAGAAGGAGGATTGTATGTTTTTTACTGTGTTTCTTCTCCCACTGCAGAGATGCTGCCTGGGAACTTGAACCAGGGGCTTTCTCAGAGTTATACCAGCGCTATCAGCATTGTGATGCTCCAACCTGTCTGTATGAACACGGCAGAGACAGCTTTGAGGATGAAGGGTAGGGAGAAGCTCCTGGCTAGAAAGCTCTTATGAGTGCCATCTTAGAGTTAGATTTTGGCACAATTATTAGGAGAAACAAATTCCTCCTGCCTTCAAACCTTTGGATGCTAATTGTTAAGTCCCATTTTTTAAACTTTTACTTTTTGTTTTTATAAAGGTGATATACAGAGCTAAGTCCCATTCTTGACCAGCCCCCAACTTACTATATACAGACAGGTCTCCTTTGCAAGGTCTACTTCTGATGCTAGAAAAGAAACATGCATGACTAATTCCTTTCCATATCCATCTTGTAAAGAGCCTACTTGCAGGCTCCTGGAATTACTATATTCAGGCTCTCTAAACCTCAACCTCTAAACCTCTAAACCTCAACCATGATGGTTGAAATGTATAGTTTAAAAAAAAACAAAAGCCTAAGGCTAGGCACTGGAGGTTCACACCTACAATCCTAACTAGCCAGAAGGCTGAGATCTGAGGATCACAGTTCAGAACCAGCCCAGACGGAAAAGTACATGGGACTCTTCTCCAGTTAACTAGCAAAAATCTGGAAGTGGGAGTGTGGCTCAACACACACACAAACATATATATGTACACACATACACATACACACAGAGCCCAGGAAGCATTCCGCATTGCTGAGGTTGGCCAGCAGCAAACATCTCTCTTTGGCTCTTCCTATAGGAAGTGGTGCCTTATTCTGTGTGCTACGTGTGGATCCCATGGAACCCATAGAGACTGCTCCTTTCTTAGATCCAACGGCAAGAAATGGGAATGTGAGGAGTGTTCACCTTCTGCTTCAATCACAGGTGGAGCTGGAAGGATGGTTTGGTCTATAAACTGAGATAGGGCTGGGGACTTGTGGTGCTTGGGAATGGAGGAAGCATTCCCAAGAAAGGAGCTTTTAGTGGGGCCTTTAGCTTTGGAAAGAAAATGATTTGGGCAGGGCCTAAGGACCTGCACCTGGGAGAAACAAAGTGCTTAGTTTTCCTTTCCCACCTTTCTTTCACCAGACTATGTACCTGAAAACTCAGATGACATCCCCTGCTGCAGCAGCACCTTCCACCCCCAGGAGCAACTCTGCAGAGATTCCAGCCTGGGAGAGAATCCAAGCCCTTCTTGGAATGATTGGCCAGGAACTTCCTCCGTAGAAAATCCAGAGTCCTCTGATGTCAGGAGGAGCCATTCCTGGCAGTCCAAGGGAATCAAAATCCCTAAGAGCTGCAAAAAATCCCAGTAACAGCTTCTGAGTAGTTGCTGCCAAACACAATTAGGTACGAAGTAGCACTCCTCCATTGGGCTTGAGGGAGGAGGGAGCATTTGGGGACTGTGAGACAGGGAAAGAGGGCCAGCAGTGAGACTATGAGCCAAGCAAAGAAACCCCAGGAGAGTGTGAGGGAAGAGCAGAGTCAAGATGCCAACAGCCAGATGTATTTGTGGCTCTGAGAGTGCCTTTGCTCTTTCCTCCCCGTTCTCTTTCTTCCACCTTAATCTGGTTCTCATATGCCTCTTCTTACTTCACTCATGCTTGTTATTTTGCAAATAAAAGTTTTCTCTCCATTGATGTCTCCTTATAAATTCACTCTGGAACTTGTTTAAATTTCCAAAGAGCCTGGACACTGGTGACTCACGCCTGTAATCCTAGCTGCTCAGGAGGCTGAGATATGAGGATCACGGTTTGAAGCCAACCCCGGGCAGAAAATCCATGAGACTAATCTCCAATAAACTACTTAGAAAAATCCAGAAATGGTGCTGTGGCTCAAGTGCTAGCCTTGAACACAAAGAGACTCAGGGACAGTGCACAGGCCCCAAGTTCAAGCCCCAGGACTGACCAAAAAACAAACAAACATTAAAGAGTCTGGGTAAAGTAATGGAAATTGGAAACTTACCCTTTTAATAGCATAAGGAAAGCTATTGGACAGTTATGAGGATAGGAGGAGCCAGGAAAGAGCAATAGGTAAGGTTTATCTGACTAAATTATGTGCATATATGAATTACCATGGTAAACCTTCACATAATTAATATATGCTGGAACAGAAATGAATCACAGGAAAAGAAAACTATGCTATGTTGGGGGAGCAAGTATCATTGAAAAGAAGAAGGACCAATAGAAGGTGACTGGCAAAGTAGTTTATATGCATGTGTGAAAACAGAGCAATGAAACTTGGTGGAACTGATTTAAGAAGGGGAGAGGGTGAATAGAGGGAGAGAGATACAAGTGGGGATGGTGATTTGAAGCCAGCCTGGGCAAGAAAGTCTATGAGACTCATCTCCACGAAACTACAAAAAAAAAAAAAAAAAAAAAAAGCCAGAAGTGGAGTTGTGGCTCAAGTGATAGAGCACTAGCCTTGAGTAAAAGGAGCTCAGGAACAGCACCCAGGCCATGAGTTGAAGCCCCATGACTGGCACCAAAAGAGGGGGGGGGGGCGAAAGAGAGGGGAAGAAGAAAGAAAAAATGAAAGAAAAACCAACATAGTAATCCACATAAGTGAGAACAGGTCCTTGTTGCTAGGCTTGGGGCCCTCAACTCAAACGTGTTGAAATGCATGTAGGATAGTCATAGCACACTCCACAGCTGGGGTAAGCCACTCAAACCCCTCAATCCTGGTAGTTTGAGCATTTCTGTCTATAATGTATGAATTTTCATGCCAGGACATTCACATTAGGCAAGGCATCTAGGATGAGGATGTGACAAAAAGCCTAGGGAGAAATTTGATAGAGCCTATCTAACATTTGTATGTTTTCAATGATTTCATGGGATCTGGATAAGTGAGGGAAACTCAGAAACCTTGCCAGACACTGAATTCTCAGGGTTGCACTGAGTCATTGTCACTTAATAGTAGAGGACAGTGTTCGCATTCCAAATATTGCTGAGTCCTGCAGACTTACATCCAAGATGTATACAGTGATTGCCTTCAAATCTGACCAGATTCCCTTAGACTCAAATGAAGAGTGTCAGTGTTTTGTTACTTTCCAAGTATTTAGGCAACTTAACATATACTTTTAAAAGTTTAATATAGCTAGTTGTGAGGCTTACTGGTAGAACACGTGCTTACCATGTGTGCAAGGCTTGGGTTCAACCCCCAGCACATAAAGTCTAATGGTACAAAAAGGATTATAATGAAAAATGGTCTCAATTTACCCTTCTCTAGTTCCAGCTCTACTCCCTAGAGACAACTACTTGCCATTTTTTTTAGCAGTTCCTTAATTGGTTAAGCTTAAGACATTATTGACTTCTATTATGTTGTATAAAGACTTAGAAAGCTTTAAAAGCTTCCCACTTTATGTAAACTTGTTCAACCACTCTAGAAGCAGTATGGCGAGTCCTCAGAAACCTAAACACAGAACTACTGTGATCCAAAAGACTACAGTAAAGACACTTGCACAACTATGTTTTTGCAGCACTATTCACTATAGCCAAAGTATGGAATCAGCTCAAATGCTCCACAATGAATAAATGGATCAAGAAAATGTGGTATGTATTATATATGTATGTATGTATGTTTGTATGTATATATAATGGAATTGTACTCATCCATTAGATTTGTATCATTTCCATCATTTGCAAAGAAACAGAAGAACTTGGGGAAAAAATCATGTTATGTGAAGTAAAGCACAGAGAGACAAAGGATGTTTTTCTCCTAAGTGGAATCTAGAATTAATTTATAAATATATAAGCAAACACTTTGGGGAGGTATTCAACAGTACATAACTATATTAACCAGCACTGGGAAGGTGGCTCAGTGGTAGAGTGCTTGCCTTGCATGCATGAGGCCCTGGGTTCTATTCCTCAGCACCACATAAGCAGAAGAAAAAAAAAAGCCGGAAGTGGCGTGTGGCTCAAGTGGTAGAGTGCTAGCCTTGAACTGAAGGGCTAAGGGACAGCGCCCAGGCCCAGAGTTCAGGCCCCACAACTGGACCAAAAAAAAAAAAAATATATATATATATATATATATATATATATATATATATATATATATAAACCAAAATATAGTAGATTCAGGGAGGAACTCAAACAGTGTAATTCCTTAGAAAGACTAACTCATAGTCCAACAAAACAAACACCAGAAAAATGGATATGAAAAAGTGGGGGATGAGATCAAGGGTAAACAAATGAAGAGAAGATGAGGGAGAATGTAGTCATAAAATATTCAATGTATATTCTATGAAAGTAAGAAAATTGAGGGAAGGAGTGAGCGGGATTGAGAAGGACAGGAGAGAATGTTCAAAGGGGTGACACTGATCAAGGTGCACTGTATTCATAAACTGCTTTGTTGCATGGTAACTCCTTCATACAACTACTTAAAGCTAATAAAAATGAATTTATCAACCAGTAAAAAATAAAAGCTTCCTCCTTCTACACTCCTTATCTTAAATAGATGTATTACAATTCTTTATTAGCTATTAGTTACATTATTATGATTATGTAAGTGCTGCTTATTTTGATGGTTAATTGGAGATAAGAATATAAACTTTCCTTCTCAAGCTGGCTTTGAACTTTGATTTTCAGATCTCAGCCTCCTGAGTAGCTAAGATTACAGGTATGAGCCACCGGAAACCCAGCTAATTCCATTCTTGTAGACTTGAAAATTTCTTAAACTTTTTGGGGCTGTTTGTTTCATTTTGTCTGTTGATACTAGGACCTAAACTCAGGGGTTTGAACTTGCTAGGCTTCTTTGCTCAGCTTGCTTGCTCAGTTGGTGTTCTACCATTTGGCCATATCCCTTCTCACTTTCTGTGACCTCTGCTTGTATAGCCCCTGTCATTCTTCAGTCCTACAATTGTGGGTGTATCCCGCGCGCGCGGGATTGGTGTGTGTGTGTGTGTGTGTGTGTGTGTGTGTGTGTGTGTGTGCGCGCGTGTGTGTCCATCCCTCTATTCAGAATTCTGTTGTTCTGCTACCAAACACCAGAGGACGCTGTTAGCACGTTGACAATTATAAACCTTGGACCTGAAAGGTGAGAGTGGTCAATACAAAGCGAACTCCTGTTTCAGTATTGCATAACATTTATTGCTCCTCACGTATTCTGTCTAAACATTTGAGTTTATTGATGTGCTATGTTTCTGTTAGGTTTAGAGATGAGTATAAAAGGTACTTATGACATTTCTACCACATGTCAAATCTTCAAACAAGACTGCCCTTACAGTCAACTGCTCCAGGCCCAAAGTGACCCGACTAACCCAGCCACCTTTCTCCCATCCATCAAAAATTGTGAATTTCAGTCTCAAAAAGAATGTGTGATATAGTTCTGTTCCTTTTCTGCACTGCCTTCCTATCATATACACCCATACATGCACACATACAGATACACACAGAGATGCACACTCACTGACATCAGGGTCTTTGATGCAAAGATTCTAGCCTCTGCAGACAGAATAGGAAACTGATACGGGAAAAAAAAAACAGTACATCTACTGTTTCTGATCCCAGAGCCAGAGTTTCCAGGGAGTGCCAGCTCCTTGAGTGCTCCCAGACTGGCTAGAGGTTAGTCAAGCGCTCCCTGGTGTGAGAAGGTGCCCTGGTTCCAAAAGAGTCAGTGCCAGTGGCTCATGCTTGTAATCCTTGCTACTCAGGAGTTTGAGATCTTAGGTTTGACATTTGAAGCCAGCCTGGGCAAACAAATCTGAGGTTCTCATATCCAATTATCCAGACTCTTATATCCAATATAGCTTTAAGTGGCTTTCACTGGCTTTAAGTGAAAAAGATAATTGAGAGCATGAGGCCTTGAGTTCAAGGCCCTGAGTTCAAGCCCCAGTACCAGGGGAAAAAGATAAGCCTTAATTTTTTGTTTTTGTTTTTCCCAAAAATCAAAGTGGCAAGTGTAAGCCATAAACTGAAGAGTTCCTCTCTCTCTCTCTCTCTCTCTCTCTCTCTCTCTCTCTCTCTCTCTCTCTCTCTCTCTCTCTCTCTCTCTCTCTCCTTTTTCCCTCCCTCTCTCTCTCTCCCTCCCTCTCTCTCTCTCTTACCCTCTCTCACTCTCTTTTCTCTCTCTCCACACACACACACCTCACTCACATATACACACTTAAACACCCTTGCTCTTACTTCTCCCTTAGTATACTCCCTCTCTGAGAATGCAGCTAGCACAAGGACCGGATGGAAGGGATGAGGCCCAGGAGCCCCTTCCCCTTGTCTTCCTTGATCCTGCCTCTTCATACACCCTGGATAAACAGGAAGGGATCCACGCCATCAGTGTTCATCCCTCGCAGAATATCTGAGACTTGTCTGAACCATCAAAGCCATCTCCATCCTACAGGAGCATACTGGAAGGGGGCACCAGCATTGCTGAAACAATCCCCCATTGTCTTCTACTCCTTGGAAATTGTAGCTTTGTAAACAGGCACTTACATTTAGACAGATCCTGCCCTGACTTTGTGCTGGGGTGTTTTTTTTTTTCTTCTCTGAACAATGTCCTTTCCAGTAGGGCCAGCCGTTCACACCATTGTCTGAGACCCTTGGACTACAGGAAACAGTGCCAGATTCTTATCAGCTGAGGCGGTGGAGGGAGTGTGGAGTGAGGAATGAGATCATGCCTACAAGGCAAGCTGTTTGTCACTCTTCTTTCTATACCTTTATCTCTGACAGCACAGCCCATCTTGTCCTTCCAACAGGCTTCACGAATCCCTGTTCCAGTCCCCTGCGTTTGATATCAGACACTTGGACTCTTCCCAGGCCTCTCTTTGTAACCCTGTCAAATACAGCTGTCTGCAGCCCTGGCATCCCTCTACCCAGTGGGATATGCAAGAGATACCTGTGGATAGATTACGGTATGGGCTGAATGTCTTCGTCCATAGAAGAATAAGGTCAAGACTGGTCACTTGAGTCTCTGCATTGACAAGTCCTTGAATGCAAGCTGGTTGCTGGAAGCCTGGCAGGAGAGCCTGGAAAGGTCTCCCTGGAGGCTTCACCATAGTTCCTGTCTCAGAGAATGATTTTTTTTAAGGCCACATTGAGGAACTAGACCTTTCCTTAATGAAACTCCAGCAGGGAAAGTGAAAAGGTTTCATTAGGATGAAGCCTCTAAGAGAGGCACCCAGCATAGGAAAGGTTGGCTGGGGGTTGGGAAGTGGGCACAGGGCCATCACAGCCTTGCTTTACCTCCCCTACACCAAAGGGGTGGGTGGGTCCGGAAGAGGAGGAGCCAGGGTGGGGCCCAGCAGCCCCAAGTTCTTTATCAGATACCGTGTCCAAATGTAGCCCTGCCCACTCCATTTTTGCCAAGTTTGTAGTCTTAGACAACCCTAGAGATTTATCCTTAGTGTGTGCTAAACTTTCTCCTTCTGGAAATTCTCTGCAGACTTGAGTGGAGCTCAAGGGTGGGTCCTTAACTTAGATAGAAACTGGACTATTTTGAGCAACTCTCCAAATCCTAAAATGTGTCTGGCCAGAGAGGCCTGTTTTTGAGCTGGTTCTCCGGAGCCCACTGGCTGGAGTTGCAGCAAGGGTCCCAACCAGCCTACAGAGAGGACTGCCTAAAGGAGACAAGCCAGTCTCCTGACGGCTGTGATGTGCCTACGCCTCTTATCAAAGTCTAGGACGTGACCCATGTTTAACATGAAATAGAAGCACAGACGCCATTTGATATAGGTTTTTTAAAAAGATTGTTCTCCTTTCTTATTCTTATTCTACCCCATCCTTCCTGAACAATTACTCTGTTGGACTGTAGGACAACCACAGACTTGGGGTGAATCCTAGACCCCCCACCAAGAACTATGCCAGATACAGGAAGAGCCAGACAAAGGCTAAGAAGGCAGACTGAGTGTGGCTAGGATGGGAGCCAGAAGCAGGATAGAGTCTTGGCCCAAGGGCTAGTAAACTAGTGGTTTGGCAGCCATGTCCCTGGGGTAGCAGGGCCTACTTTGAAGGCCATTGGAAAGCAAAATGTGACTGGCACCTAGGAGGTCAGGGCCTCTGGTAAACTTAGAAGTTTGGGAGACAGAAATTAACAAATTAGTCTCATGTATTTAGGAAAGGAATGAATCTATTAACAGCACTTTACCAATGGGTATTCTTCAGAATATTAGAAGCATGAGATGTTAGCTGCTCTGTGGAAAGTAAAAGAATACAGGCCAGACATTTTAGAGAATTATAGAGCACATAGGAGAAAGGTAGATTAGTGAGAGACAGACTACCACCCACAAGACTAATCAGGCTTTTCATGGGGCAGGGAAGCAGGCAGAGGTGAAAGGCAAGGTCACAGAAATTCTGGAATCTAACCATAGAGACCATAAGATCATGGAAGAGCTCCTAGGATTACCATTTCAAAGGACAGCATTTTGGAAATACTTGACTCCTTTCTTTGTCTAAGCCCCTTTCTAACTCTAAACCTATTTGGCAAATCATAAACAGAGGTCCAGAGAACAGAGGAAGTAGGAAATTTAGAGAAAAAAACGCTGCAAGAGGAAGACAGAGAGAGGGAGACACTATGGAAGGAAGGAAATAAGGCTCAAGAGGTGAGGAGGAGGGCAACATGGCCAAGGAGGTCTGGGGAGCATTGCAGCAATGACAGTAGTGAGCTGGGACATTAGGCTGCCACAGGGGAACGATGTTTGAGCAGAGAAGGGAGCGTTGGGGACCACATTAATATAGCCTGTCAAACTACTGAAAGTGGGTAAAATGATGGCTCTTGATGGGTGGTGATGATTAGGGATTAGGGCTTTTGACTCCGTCAGGCCTGGCTATTTGTGATCAGGGAAAGGAATAAAAGGATAGATGTGGCTTCTGGGCCTGAATAATAGCTTGACCTGTTCAGTTAAGACTCCTAGACTACAGCTAGATGGAGGTGTCCATCCAAGCAGGAGGTCCAGGGCTGCCTTCTTAGAGAAATGGGCTGATGTCTCTCTCTCCTGTGGTTTGTTTTCCATCTTCTTCCAGCACCAATGGAGTCTGCTCTTTTGGCTTGTTTGGCTGAAGCTCTGTCACTTTGAGCTACACATCCAGCCTGGCATCTGCTCTTTGGCCAGTGGGCATGAGGCCACTGGAGTAGAGGGTGCCATGGTCAGAGGGCCTTCTGTGCATGCTGCCCAGTAGCTCAGATTCTTATCCTCCCCAAAAGTTCCAGCCCCCATAGCCTAGCCCTGGCATGAGCTGGGTAGCCTTAATATACATTGGTATGTGGGTTGGGGTGAAGGAGGTACCAGGCTAAGTGTTGCTGTTGACAAATGTTAAGTGTTGTGAAAAAGGAACAGAGCTGCCTACGTGCCTGGGTGCCATTGGCCAGCTTTTTTTTTTTTCCTGGCTCAAGATCCTCCTGAAGATCTAAGGTCAGTTTTATCAGCCCTCAAGGAAGGATTTTCCTAATTTAATGAGCAATCTCAGCTCTAAGGACAAAGCCCTTGACTCCTTCCTTCCCCTGTTACCCATCTCCCTCCCCTGTTAGAAAATACCTCCCATAGTGACCTTCTGACCTTCTCTCTCAGAACAGATGGAGAAAGCTCTACTTTTCCAGACACAGCATCAGTCAATTTAATACAAAAACACACAGATACAATAATCATATAATTGTGATATAAATATTAATTTCATCCCTTTGTCGTCTCTACTTTCTTCATGAGCTCAGGGGCAATCCTGACAATTAGAATGTCAATAGCAATTTCAAGAAGTATATTCTAAAGACAGAGAAACCACAGGACCCATCTCAAAATACAAACACAAAATGGAATTCACACACAGAGAGCATTTCCAGGAATTGAAGTTAAAAACACATAGTACCATAGAGTGGGTGGCAGTTGGTAGAAGCTGTCCGTGCTTTTCCAGGAGTAGGTGTGCATTCAGGACCATATGTTCCTTCTCTCTCCATTTTTCAGGACCACTTCCCCAGATGATTCTTGGGGCTTACCAAGCCTCTGCTCCATCCACACCCACTGAGGGCTGAATTGCCTTTTTCTGGCTTTCTAGGGAGAACTTAGCTACAGCTCTGTTATACTTTCCTGAAGGCTGGCACTCTCTTTACTTCCCTGTCTTCTGGGCCTTCCTTTCCTTTCTTCCTTCCAGCTCCCACACTTCTTCCTCTTCTCTACTTTTACCTGCTAGTATTCCAGCAGACCCTACCCTAGGCAGGAAAGTTTCCCAGGATGTTGTTAGGTTGACCTCAGAACTTCTGTTGCCATAAAATCAAGAGAGGGAGGAGGGTATGCGTTCAGATTCAGGTTCTCAAATGGTTAGGGCTGAGGACATAAAACCCAAAGCCTTAAATGTGGTGGCTCAAGTCTGTCATCCTAGCTACTTAGAAGGCTGAGATCTGAGGATTGAGGTTCAAAGCCAGCCCAGGCAGAAAAGTCCATGAGACTTTTATTCCCAATTAATGACCAGAAAACTGGAAGTCGAGCTGTGGCTCAAAGTGGTAGAACACAAGCCTTGAGCACAAAAGCTCAGGGTCAGTGCCTCCCAGGCCTTGAGTTCAAGCCCCATGACTGACAAAAAAAAATTTTTTAAGCAACAACAAAGCCTCTAGGTTTAGGTTTCAAGTAAGACAAGAGACCATGACTTGCTACTTCTTTTATTTTCTCTCTTTCTTCCTCTTGGATTTTTGTTTGTTTTTAGAGGCTAGAATTTCAAACTTGTTTTTGTCTCCCTCTTGTCAGTTCTGTGCGTCACTAACTTGTTCAAGTACAGGCTAGGAACAACTTTTCATTTAGTTGTCATCCTCCCCCTCTGTGCTACCTGCTCGGAAAACTAACACCTCCCCTATGGCCCAGGCAAAATATGTCACCCAGCCTCACCCCAAGAATCATCAGGCTTTATGGTTTGTAATAGTTTTTTTTTTTTACTCTACATTTTTCCTATAAAAGAAAAGGAAGGAGGAAGAGGAGGAAGAAGAGGAGACAGAAGAGGAAGAGGAGAGGAGGAAGAGGAAGAAGCTGGGGAATGTAGCTCAGTGATAGAGCACTTGCCTAGCATGCGTGAGAGACCCTGAGTTCATCCCCAGGAAAAAGAGAGGTGGGGGGAGGGAGAAAGGAAGAGGAGGAAGTGGAGAGGGAGAAACATACGCCTTATTATAAAGGAACCATTCTTGTCTAACTCTATTAATCAGAAAATGTAGATTCCAGTTCGAAAACATCTGACCTTCCAGAGGCTCCTGAACCAATTGATTTCATCCTAAGTTCTTGAAGACACCTGTTCCTGGGTCTATAGATCCTCCTGTTTCCACCTAAATAGGCTTTCAATTTTTTGCAGCCCTGGGAAAAATCCCTGGCTGTAGCCTTCAGAGCTTCCACATTCCTACCCTCCTAGGGTCAGATGTGTCTGCTCTGGGAAAGGCAGCTAGTTCCTGCTATGTCTCTAGCTTTCATCTCCCCATCTCTAGTTTATAAAGATGAAGACTGACATTCCTCTAGCTCCTACCTCTCTCCCTCTCAGCACAGATCTCTGGAGGTAGGTGTCCCAGTAAACCTGGCCAGACAGTTCAAGGCCTGAGGAAAGGATAGCAGACTGTGAGATTACTCTCTCATTTATCAAGGACCTGAGGCCCAGACTACTGCCAGGTCCCAGAAATCCACAAGTCTGTAATTCTGAGATGCAGAAGAAGTAATGGGCCATGACAGGGAACCTACTAGATATCAGGATATGAAGAGGGGCTCTCCTTCACAGGTACAACTTAAGAGGCAACTTGCACCCTCCTCTGGCTGAGTGAGCACCCCCCTCCCTACTCAGATACCTCTGTTAGAGTCACCCACACACCCACTCTAAGGGTCACTCAGAGTAGCCATTGTTCTGCAGCCTGGGAAAGAACCACCCAATCCTCTTGCCTCTGGGCACAACCGGAAATGTGCTCCGGAAGTCAGACCATCCCTGAAAAAAAATAGCAGGGCCTGTGGGGCTGCCAATGGCTGATGGATGCCAGCTCTGGGCTGGGACTGAGAGCATAGAGAGGGCAGGCAGAGGGTCTTGGCACAAGGCCCCTTCCCCAGTCTTGCCTGTGGGTGGCAGAAACTACTCTCAGAGGCAATCAAGCATCCTGATCCCCTCTGCTCTGAGTGGGTGGGAGATGCTGGGGGCTGCTGCTGAGCTCCCCCTACCCTCAGTCTAGTCTGACCACCCCCTTCACAGCCCTCCCTATGTGGCCTCCACCTCCCGAGGTGTCCGATTGCGCTCAGCCTGCACCCGGCTCTTCATCTTTTTACCCAGCTCCAGCCCTGCCCAGCTCTTGCCTTTGGCTTGCTTTCCCCGGACCCGGAAGGAGCCTGAGCGCTCCCCAATGCCCCTGCACCACACACGCTCACAGTACTCGTCCACTCGGGGCAGGTTGGCAAAGCCAATAATCTGTAGGATGTCCTTATACCAAGCCTTAGGTGGGACAGAGACAAAGCCTCCCCAGGCAGAGGGCACCTCTGGCCTTGGCTCTTGAGGGAACAAGCTGTCCAGTTGTGTAGCCACAATCACCTCCAGAGTCAGACGCACCACAGTCTGAGAGAAGCCATGTTCTAGCGTCGTGCAGGTATAGGTACCTGCATCAAAGCGGCTGAGCCTACGGAACAGCAGCCCCTGCTCTGTTTGTAGGATGCGTTCATCTGTCTTCACCTGCCAAGTGGGTAGGAAGGTATAGGGGGCATAAGCAAGGCATAGGGCAGGACATCTGCCCTCAGCTTCTTGCTGCCCTCTCCCCTTGCTTTTCCAAGTTTGCCATCCTTGGGTAGCATCCCCTTGCCCATTCTTGCTGTCCCAGGAGGGGCCCAGGGGCTTGGAATTGTGATGTAATCATAGACAGACCTCACCTTCTCACAGCATGCAAAAGAGGCTATATGTGTGTGTGCATGCGCATGCATGTGCGCACATGTGTGCACACACACATGCACACACCAGTCCATTGGCTTTTTTTTTTTTTTTGCCAGTCCTGAATGCAGGGCCTAGGCACTATCCTTGAGCACTATCACTGTGCTCAAGGCTAGCACTCTTATCACTTGAGCCACAGTGCCACTTCTATCTTTTTCTGTTTATGTGGTACTAAGAAATTGAACCCAGAGCTTCATGCATGCTAGGCAAACAATCTACCACTAAGCCACATTCCCAGCCCTCCATTGGCTTTTTTACTCAAGACTGGTGCTCTACCACTTGGAGCCACAGCTCTTCTGGCTTTTTGGTAGTTAATTGAAGATGAGTCTCTTCCAGGTTTATCTATGTGGATTGAATTTGAATTTTGATCCTCAGATCTCAGCTTCCTGAGTAGTTGTGATTACAGGAATGAGCCACCAGCACCAGCAAAAGAGGCTTCTCAAATATTTGAATGACTGATTTCTCCCCTATTCAGAGCCCTAGGATTCCAAAGAGAGCAAAAGACCTATGCAGGTATCTAGTCTTTCACTTTGGGCTGAAGAAAAATATCCTCCTTTACTGATACACACACACACACACACACACACACACACACACACACACACACACACGTACACACATGTACACACGCATCAGCACACTGTGTCTCAATGTGCTGTGTTTACTCCCCCCAATAGTGTATGAGGAGAGGCCAATAACTCCAGCCTAAGATGGGCAAAGTATAGGAGGCAAGAGGGAAACTTTAATCCATACCAGTCTCCCTGAGCCCTGACTGGGCGTTAGTATGTGTATTTAGTCTGTACTGCGGATGAACTGCTTGGGTGGTTGGTGTTGTGTAACTTCATCTTGTTACTCCCCTACCCAGGGGGCCTCCTCAGTGCCCAGCCCAACAGCTGGCTCAAGGCTGGCCTCCACTAGTTCCCAGGCTAGAGGGAGAGCCCCTCCTGTCAGCAGTCCCCGCCTTCCTCTCCCTGGTAGAAGAATAGTTTTTTACCCTGCCTAGCCCACGCCCTGCCTTAGGCCCCACACTGAAGCCATCTTGAGGATCAACAGAGCTTTATGAGTGGGGGAGGAGAGAGCCTGGGCAAATAACTGGTCTCCAAGGAAGACGTGTGAGATCAGAAATTAGGGGTAGAAGGAGTCTAGTGGTGAGTGGTCAGAGACCCACGCCTAAGGCAGAGGAGGACCAAGGAACCCTGAGAAAGAACACCCCCTCCAAGCTGACCCACACGTGTAAGCATGGGAAACTGGATGGCTATCCCAGACTCCACTCATTCCTTCTCTTCTGTCTCTGCTACTCCCATCACAGACTAGGGGAGCTCCAGGCACATCTGGGCTTGGTGTTTCCAGAGACAGAAATGGGGCAGCTATTCCTAGGCAGTGTTAAGGCCTAATATACACTTTCCTCAGATTGATCTCAGCTGGCCCCTTCCAGTGCCCAGAGCTTGGGGTTTAGGGAAGGTGATGGGCCCACAAGCAGGGTCTTCACAGGGACTTTACTCACTTGGTCAGGACTCTCATCCTCTGGCCGCTGCAAGAACCAGCGCACAGCAGCCTGGGGAGACTTGGGCAGGCACTCCAGGAAGGTGCTATTGTGCTCTGTGCCATAGATCCTGGTGGTCACTAGTCCTGAAGTCTCTGCAGAAAAGGTCAGATTATCTCAGGATGGGAACTATGTGGCCCAGGAAGCTCAGGGGTCACCAACTAATTCCCACAGACCACCAGTGTAACAAGGACCTGAGTATCTCTATGCCCACAGACTCTACTCCCCACCACTGGCTACTGCTGCACAGACAGGGAAACTCAGAGCCAGGACTTTAGATTAGAAACAGGACCAAACAGGCCATACTTGACAGGGATGGAGAGCATGCCACGAGGAAAGTAAGGGGACAGCCCCCAACACTCACCATCCTGGCTCTGACCGAGACACTGGAGGGCAGGGTTGCCATGCCGGATGTCCTGCCGGCGGAAGCGACGCTTGCCTAGACCAGGTCGGTAGCGGGTACAAGAGGCACCATCCCAAGCACAATATGGGTCCCGGGCCAGACAGCACTCCGCACAGGCACTGCCATAAGTCTCGCACTGGTGCAGTCGAAGGCGGGCCACGCCCAGCCGAGAGCCCACGTATAGCATTTGCTGGAGAGGGACACAGGTAGAACCATGATAGGCCTGGGCTTCACCAAGGAGCAGCCAGGCTCTTAACCTCCTGGAGTTTCCTGAAACTCCTGTTCTATAAAGGAGGTCTTCTAGGATCTCAGATTCATTCACAAAAACAAAAATACTGATTGCCTACCTGTTATGTACCAGATCCTGTGCTGGGATGTAGAGGGAATACAATGGAGTCTTTTCCCTAAGGGCTTCCAGGACACCTCTGGTAGCAGCCTCTCTCTCTGTCTCTCTCTGTCTCTCTGTCTTCTCTGTCTGTCTGTCTGTCTGTCTGTCTGTCTGTCTGTCTGTCTGTCTGTCTGTCTGTCTCTCTCTCTCTCTCTCTCTCTCTCTCTCTCTCTCTCTCTCTCTCTCTCACTCAATTTCCCTTCTTATGCCTATACCAGAGTTTGAACTCAGGACCTCATGCTCACATAACTTGCTTTGTTCATGTTTGGTGCTCTACCACTTGAGCCATGCCTCCAGCCCTGCCCTTTATCTCAATGATCTTTGGCTGATCCTTGACTTAGACATTCCTCATACAAAAGTCAGGATTTACTCAAACATAAGTTGAGACAGTTAAAGTATTTAAAGTTTGCAAAAGAACACATAGGAGGCCTCTAGGAAGCAGCTCTCTTGTTCATTTAAAACCAGAACTCTGTTTCCAACCACATTTTTGTGTATGTGCTGGTCCTAGGATTTGAAGTTGGAGCCTCCTGCCCTCCCTTAGCATCTTCAAGGTTGGCAGTCTACTGCTTGAGCCACAGCTCCACTTCTGGATTTTTGCTGGTTAATTGCAGACAAGAGTCTCTTGGACTTTTCTGCCAGACATAGCTTCAAATCATGATCCTCGAAAATCAGCTTCCTGAGTAGTTAGGATTATGGGCATAAGCCACCAACACCACCAGCTCTACATTTTGCCTCTCAGGAAATGGACTTTGAGGATCAATGCTTGTCTGAACACAGCCTCAATTTCTTAATGCCTCCCTTCCATTACCTTCTGTTTTCACCCATGTGAAGCTCAGCTCTCATCTGGACTTGGCCTTGATTTCAGGACCCATTTGGCCTGCTCTCTAGGAAACTCAAGGAGGCTGCGAGGGGGGGGTGGAGAGGAGGTGGGTGCAAGGGAATAGGTAGTTGCTCTTACCCTTTTGACAGAGATCTCCATCTTGGTGATGGGTGTTGGCACCTGGAGAAGGAGTATGGTCTCAGCACCGGTGGGTGAAACAAGAGCCTCCCCCATCACTATCCTCAGCCTCTTTCAAGCCCTGGGTGTGAGCCGCCTCTGTGTATCCCAAGCCCTGGTCTGTGCACCACCTGGTAACAAAGGCTCGACAGTCTTTCCCAGATGTCCTCTTCCCCAAACCAGCTTCCAAGCAGGAAACTTGGCTAAATGCACAGACTTCCAATGTTCCCTCCCACAGCCAGTCCCCCAGCAATGAAGCAGTTGTCCTAATCACCCGCCCCCATATCATGTCCAAGGGGTACAATAGTCTCCAAACACAGACAATCTTTGCCTGAATCTATACGGGGGCTCAAAGAACCCTCAGAAGCTTGGAATTCCAACCACCTCAGCACTGAGACTCGAGCCAGCAGGACCTGATCAAGGCCACCCTGATGACCACTTTAGCTGTTCACCCTGGGGAGCCCTGAACACTTTGAGTCCACAGACTGCAGCTCCAAGTCACCTGCCGAGGGTAACAGTGCCTGCTGCAAGTCCACTGTGGTCATGTGTGTCCTGCCCTGGGCTTGCTCTTGCTTCTGTCACCAGCCCCAATGTCAGAGGTGGGGGTCCTCTGAGAACCCCTGCTCACCTTGAAGACCTGGAGCTCCTCCAGGACCACCTCCTCGGGCTCAGCAGAGTCCCCTGCCTGGAGGGCCAGGACTTTGAGCACAGACCCTGAATCTGAAGCGATGGAGTAGGAGTGAGAAGAAGAGGAAGGGGCAACCTGGGTCCCCCCCCCTCCACTTTCCCAGCCTGACACACTCCCCTGCTGCCCTCCTACCTGTCCCCAGGAAAATGACATCATAAGTCCCATCCTCAGCCTCCACACGGTCCACCACAATCTGACGCAGCTGCTGGGTCAAATGGGTCTTGACCAGGACAGGGCGGCCATGCCGAGGCCTCACAGGCTGGAACATGAGTGGGTGGGCTCGGGCAAACTGTAGCACCTCATCCGGGTAGTCCTTGGTGCTGCCAGAGGGCCGCCCAGGCCGCGCAGTCATCTTGCTGGGGCACTGCAGGCAACAGTAAAGGGGGCCCCTGAAATCTCAGGCCTGTTTCCAGCCCCACCAGGAGGCTGGGCCACATAGGGGAGCCTCTTGTCTCACCACAACCCACCCCGGCCCTCTGGGCTGCATTTCCCACATTGCTAAGGGCTGCATGTGCATCTTTCCAAGAAGTCTCTCCTGGTATCTGCTTGGCTCTCTTGCCTGGCTCCCCCAGACACTCACCACGCCAGGTCGGGGGAAGGGCACCTTGCCCCCGTACGCTCTCCACTGGTGCTGAGGACCATCTTGGTGGGCAAAGGGTCCATTGAAGACTTCCCAAATGTCTGCCAAATGGTACACACAGACAGCAAACCCCTGGAACACAGCACTGAAGAGGGTACAGGATAGTCAGGCCAGGGTGCCCGTCCTTAGGGAGGAAGGGAGAAGGCTGGCTCCACAGGGTCAAGGCAGAGGGTGACAGTGCCTGCCGCAAGAAGAGACTAGATAGCAAGGATACTGAGGCAAAAGTCAAGAGAGGAAGCCAGGCTCCAGTGGCTCGTGCCTATAATCCTAGCTACTCAGGAAGCTGAGATCTGACAATCGCAGTTCAAAGCCAGCCTGGGCAGGAAGTCCATGAGACTCTTATCTCCAATTAACCACCCAAAAGGCTGGAAGTGGAGCTATGGCTCAAGTGGTAGAGTGCTAGCCTGTTCAGGGACAGTGCCCAGGCCCTGTGCTGAAGCCTCAGAAACCCCCCCCCCCATCCCTCCTCCCCACAAACACAGCAAGACAGGGAGATGGCAAATACAGCCATTGAATCTGGGGAAAAACAGAGAACCAGTCTCCACAACGAGGCCAGGGATGCAGGAAGACTAGTGCACCTACCTTACAGTCCTGAACAGTGCATACACCTCGAGGTTCTTCCCTGCCTTGGGCCACAGCAGAAACACATCCTCTGGAACATAGGAAAGGGCTACTCATTCACCAGCACTGAGTCCTCCCCACTCCCAGCACTCAGGCCTGCCAGGGCCATGGCCCTTACCCAACTGGTCAAAGTGGGTCTCAGCACCACCAGGGCCGGGGACAGAGCAGACCAGCCTGGCCTTGAGGAAGGTGCTCCATTTATTCACCAGCACTCGCTGGCCACCAGCATCATTCTGGGGGTTGGGAACCACAGTCAGTCTAGGGCCTCGGGAAATGGGCTGTACCTCCTGTTCCTCTACCCTTGCCCTTGGAGGAAAGGTCTGGATATTAGCTCTGCATTCTCACCTCAGTTTTCCTACTGCCAGGAGGAGGTCTAGGGAAAGGATAGAGTGAAACACCATCACCATCACAGCACTCTGTGTGCACGCATGCATGCGTGCATGGCCGGGGTGGGGGCGGGTCCTGAACTCAAGGTTCAGTGTGCTATCCCTTAGTTTTCTTTGTTCAAGGCTAGAACTCTACCACTTGAGCCACAGCTTTACTTCTGGGTTTTGGGTGAGTCACTGAAGATAAGAGTTTCACAGACTTTCCTATTTGAGTTGGCTTCTAAGTGTGATCCTCAAATATCAGCCTCTTGGGTAGCTAGGATTACGTGTGTACGCTACCAGCACTCAGCCTCTTCATAGCTCTTACCACACAGACTCGGCCCACACGGCTGACGGTGACGTGCCCTGGAGCACCATCAGGCGATGGGACAGTCTCGGAGAAAAAGAAGTATACTTTGTCATCATCTTGGTCAGAGTTGTCAGAGATCCTTGCTGCCATCACAAATCGGGGGTCTGGGAGGGTGACAGAATGATGCTGGGGTTCACAGGGAAGCCTAGTAAAACTGATTCTAAAGAGAAGGGAAAGCTATGGGGGGCAAGGAGGTACTCCTGCTGGAGACTGGAGTCCTGGGGAGTACAACAGCCTCTTCTCTCCGCTTCAGCATACCCTCTCCTGCCAGGTCAATGGCAGGTCCCAGCCAGTCTTTCCCTCCAAACCTACCCTCTGCCACAAACCTCACCATGCAGGAGGCTCTGGTCAGAGTTAGAGCGCAGGGCTGGCCGGGGGCCCCCACTTCGGAAGATCATGGCCTCGCGCCCCAGGAAGTCAGCAGAAAGGCCCGTGTATAGTTCCCCTCCTGGAGGGTCATGAGGTTGAGGGGGCAGTCAGGGGAGAAGGACCAGGTTAAGCAGCCCAGTCCCTCCTTTCCCAGTGCTATAAGCCAACTCCTGCCTTCCCTGTCCCCATCCTGGCCTGAGATCACCCACCTACAAAGGTGCTGGCAAAGGAACGGCTGGGCTCGTGTGGGCACCTCCCACGACCACTTTCCACACTGCGGGGCTCCAGGTGGAGCACATGCTACAAAAGGACACAGGGCAAAGACATCACCTAGGAAAGAGGCACTACCCCCACCCTGCTGGGCAGCAGTCCTGCCCTTGCGTGTGACTAGACAGTTGGGGGGAGGCAGAAGGCGCCCTCATTCAGAACCTCTCTAATGGGGTCAGCACCCTGGCACAAAGGCGCCTTTCAAACCCCTGCCCCCCATCTCTACCCAGGCTCAAAGGAAATGTTCAGCCAGCAGGAGTGAGGAAATGTCACTGCCTGACAATCTGTGTAGGGGCTGGCCCAGGCTCACCTCCCCACGATGCCCCACTGTGATGAGGGCACAGAGAGGATGGAAGGCACCAGTGCCACACACCAGCAGGTGAGTTCGGTTGTAGGGCTGCAGCACCCGCACGAAGTTGGCACACTCGGTCTAGTGGGGAGAGAGAAGAAAGCTGAGGAGTGAGGGGGAAGCTTGCCATCTCTTTGAACTCCGCCTTGTCTGTCTGGTCAGCTCTGGGGAAATGAATGGGGTGACATTTTTCCAAGGCCTCCAAAATCCCAGGCTCTCTTGCAAATGCCTCCCCCTCCCTGTGCAGAGGTATCTGGGAGCATAATTTCAGGTTATCCTGGGGGACCAGGGTCTTCTGGGGTCACTGACTTGGAGGAACAGTTCTTTTTAACAGCACCCACCAACAGGTCTCGTCCCTTTCGAACACATTCTTCTCTTTGTCCTGGCAGTGGCGGCCACAGGACCTGAAACACAGCCTGGTGAGCTCTTTGCCTCACATCCTCAATTTCCCCATATGACTTCCCATCTGGAGGTGCTCAGATTTCCCCCCACCCGTCAAGCTCACCTCTCGGGGGTCTGGCCATGCCTGGTCCAGCCTAAGAGAATAGAGGGCATCTCGACCCCCCAGAAAAAGGCGGTCCCGGTACTCATCCAGGTACATGGTTTGAAGGTCCAGGGATCCCCGTGGACCCAGGAAGATGGCAGAGCGGTTGGCAGACAAGAGGTCTAGAAGGGAACAGAGAGATGGGTTAGGATCTGCTGCTCAGCTTACTTCCCCAGCCAAGGAGTAGAGTTGGTGGGTCCCAGCTGTGTGTTTACCTCTCTCCCCCACCACAACCATCTGGAAACATTTGCATTTACAGGACTGCTGGAAGGGTTTGGGGACACAGCTCCTGGGGACAAGTGGACCTGGAGGGCTTTGAGCATCTGCTTGGCCCAGCTTACACTGGAGTCTGCTTTCAGTGCCTTTCTTTCTTTTTTTTTTTTGTCTTTCTTTCTTTCTTTTTCTTTCTTCTTTCTTCCTTCCTTTCTTTCTTCTTTCCTTCCTTCCTATCTTCCTTCTTTCCTTCCTTCCTTTCTTCTTCTTCTTTCTTTCCTTTTCTCTTTCTTTCTCTTTTTCTTTCTTCTTTCCTTTCTTTCTTCTTTCTTCCTTCCTTTCTTTCTTTCTCTTTCCTTTCTTTCTTTCTTTCCTTTTCTCTCTTTCTTTCTCTTTCTTTCTTCTTTCCTTTCTTTCTTTTTTCTTTCTTTCTCTTTCCTTTCTTTTTCTTCCTTTCTTTCTCTTTCCTTTCTTTTTCTTCCTTCCTTTCTTCCTTCCTTTCTTTTTCTTTCTTTTTCCTTTCTTTCTTTCTTTCTTTCTTTCTTTCTTTCTTTCTTTCTTTCTTTCTTTCTTTCTTTCTTTCTTTCTTTCTTTCTTTCTTTCTTTCTTTCTTTCTTTCTTTCTGAGGAACAGATGTGCTAGAGCTCCAACCCAGAGCCTCCTGCATGCTTGACAACCAGGCTGTTGCTGAACCATGTCCCTAGTCCCAACTCCTCTGTTCTTTAGCCCCTTGCTCTTTCTGCTGACATTCTCCAACTACCACATCTATACCCTGCCTTATTCCCAGGGAAGATGGTCCCACCGGCAGAAATTAGAGCAGCAAGCCTGACAAAGTGCTTGGAGAGCTGGGGGTGGGGGGAGTCTGAGTATTGGAGAGGTGGACAGGCGGGGAGAGGATCTTCAGTGGAGGCAACATCTGGCAAGGGCCCAGGCACAGGCCAGGTCTGGTGTGGCCATGGGGAGCTCCAGCTCCAGCTCAGATTTGTAGCCAAAGAGGATTTTCTTCCTTGTCGACACTTCCTATCCAGGCACCAGAGATGGGTAGAGGGGCTCTCATGAGTCCTTGGTGCTTAACTGGGGAGATGGAGGTGATTAGGCCCGCAAGGGACTGGCAGGAGGGTTTGGTGAGAGGGAGTGTGCCCCATCCTGAGGAAGGCCCAAAGTACCCTATGCCATTCCCTACAGGAGCACTGCAGTCCAGCCCCAACTCTTCCTCAACAATCCCATTAACAGCCTCTTCTTGGACGTCCTCCAGAGAACTTTCCTATAGGGGATTTTCTGACCTCCCCTCAAAACCACAGATCCCAGAATCCCTTTCCCTTAGACTCTCCGAATGAAGCAATGTCCCCCCTTCATATTCTCCACAGTGGATCTGTGTCTCAGAGATTCCTCCTTCTTTCCCAGGGTCCACAGAGCAGGCAAACACAGCTGGGTTAGGATAGAGAACCCCCCCACTCCCTTCATCAGGATGGTAGAAAGGAAACTGAAACCTCCTGGGGCTCTAGAATGGATAGGGAATCATAAAGTCAACTTGGGAAATGGGCTACAAGAGGTGAGAGGTCTTTCCCTCCCTCAACCTCCCACCCAGAGGATCAGACTATTGCCCTCTCCCCCAGCCATCACCAATACACAGACCAGTTCTTTCTGTTCTTTCCCCATCTCTGTGCCTCATGATTAAGGTCTCTGTCTCTTCTTTTTCAGCAGTCCCACCTCCCCACCTCAGGCTCACCCTGTGCATCTGTCTCCTGCCTCCACCCCGGGCATAGCTCCAAGGACCAATCTCCCTCCCCAGTACTCAGCCATCCTCAGCACCCATCCTGGACCTGGCCAAGGAAGCCTTTCCCGAGGGTGGTGCAGAATCTGGCTCCACCCCCTCCTGCTGGCTGGACAGACTGCTCAGGACTAGCTAAGAGATATCCTAGAGCCAGGGTTCCCACAGACATGCACTGGCCAATACCTCGGTAGGAGAGCCTTAAGCGGGGCACGCCAGGGCTGGTACTCCCCACACACAGCAGGAGGCCCCCCAGGAGGCAGCAGATGGCCCAAGCCGGCAGGGCCATGCTGGGAATCCGAGCTGCCCTCCTTCCTCTGGTCTGGCTGCTTGCTGTTGTTTGCTCTGTTGCCACCAGGCCAGCCACTTATAAAGCAGCAGCTCCACCCAGTCCTGGGCGGGAAGGCCGGGAGGAGGAGAGGAGGAGTCTAGTTGCCTCCACCATCTACCTGCAGTTTCTCCCACCACCTCAGCTGCTCCATCTTGTGACAGGCTGGCCAGTTCCTTACTGGGAAGATCTCCCACTTGAGGTGTGGACAGTTTGCATAGAGAGATGTTCACAAATGCAGCTCTAGGCTTCTGGCAAATTGACAAGGATCAGAAGTCAGAGGTTAAAGTAGGGTGCGGCAGCTCTATGCCTATAATCCTAACTATTCAAGGCCAGCTCAGACAGACAAATCTGAGAGACTCTTATCTCCAATTAACTATCAGAAAGTCACATGGGGAGCTGTGGCTCAAATGATAGAGCACACCTTGAGTTAAAGCCCCAGTACCCACACAAAGGGAGAAAGATGAGTGGGGGGAGGGGGGATTAGGGAAAGAGAGAGAGAGAGACTCTTCTCTCCAATTAACCATCAAAAAGCCAGCAGTGGAGGTATATGGATCTGGTGGTAAAGAGCTGTGACACACACACACATACACACACACACACACACACACACACACACACACACACACACACACACACACACCAGAGTTCAAGCCTCAGGCTGACAATAAAATAAATAAATAAGCAAAAAGAGGTCCATACATGGCTAGACTGGATGTGTGTGTGTGTGTGTGTGTGTGTGTGTGTGTCTGTGTATGTGTATGTATGTGTGTGTATGTGTGTGTGTATGGTAGGGGATGGCCCACTTAGACTCCCCTCAAACTAGCCTTGGACCCAGGCCCCCCTGTACTAGGATGATCTAGCCCCTGGAACCTTGGCTGAGTTCCCTGACTTTCCTGACAGGGTTAGTCTTAAGGAGGGTCAATTTCCAGTCCAAGAAACCCCATGTCTTGGGCAGGAGCTTGAGATCTGGCCATACTTCACAGATCTGGGACTGACAAGAGATTAATAGACAGGGTCTTCTACCAGTACCTATCTCCTCTGGTGTCCAAGTCCCACAGCCTGTCCCCATATCTTCCTGACCACATCTCAACTCACTTGGCCGTGCTTTAAGATAGGGGATACCTTGTACCCAGTGGAAGCCTCTATTGCTCCAGTTCCCTCAGGCCTCCAGTCCTTCAGAGATAGAGGCCCAGAGCGCAACATGTTGGTCAGCAGTGGGCTGTTCCCAGAGCCCATGAGCCCTCCAACCATAGTTCTGCCATACTTTACTCCCTCTGCCCTGCACTCTGCTGGGGAGCAGAGCAAGGAGCCATGGATGAGGGCCAGGTGGAAGACAGGACTGAGGGACAAGTAGTGAGGGGCAGGCTGTCTCAGAGCAACTCATGCTCCTGACCCCCAAATGGATCCCCTCACTCTACTCCAGACCTACTTATAGAATCTGAGACTCTGAGCACTAAGATTTCAACCCTGAATTAAAATTAGAGCTCCCAGGATTCTAGAAACTCCTGAGGTTTGGAGCTCTGAGGCAAGAGTCAGGAAACATGGGGGTGATAAAGAGAGAGGGAATGAGCAGGTCGAGGCTACATAGTTTGAGAACAGGTTCAGCTCTGCTCTTCTCCTTTCTGGAATCTTCTTTTGCTTTGGGGGCTCATAGAGGTTAATGGATCCCATCTTTTCTCCTCACCTAATCCCTGAAAGAACAAATTGGCCCTTGAGTCAACCTGAGAAGAACCTAGGATCCCCAGCTCTGTCTCCCTGTCTTCTTTCTTGGGACTCATGCATATTTTTCACAGCAGTGTAGGGGGAGAGGGGTGCTTATCTAGAAAGGATCCAGAAAGTACTCAGAGAGACCAGTGACTGGGCTTGCCCTATCTACCTCTGGCTCTGTTTGAGAACCTTAGCCAAGACTCTTTGCTCTCTATGTCTGTGGTCAGTTCCTAGGGCTGGGGACCTTGGATGTAATGAATGGGCTTTATAAACTAGCAAGTGGTACTAAGACAGAAGCAGCTATGGTGGTGATCATACACTGGGTGGGATGATTATATCCTTGGTAGTGTGGAGCCCCTCTGCCTCCATTTCCCTGAGGAGATACTTGGGCACAGAGCCCAGGCTGGAGCCAATGTAGAGCTAAAGATTGAGTCAAACAAATCTTCAGCCAGCATGAGGCCACCAACTGAGGCAGGAAGTACAAGCACTCCTCAGCTTTCCAGGGGTCTCCAGTCAGCCAAGCCCCCAGCTAAGGCTGGAAGGAAGCCTGTGTCTACAATGGCAGGGTGGGTGGGGCAGCCCACACCACACGGTGGAAACAGTCTGACCCACTAGGAGCCCAGATTCTTAACTGGTACAGCCTCAGTCATGTCCTCTCCCTATATGGACTGATTTTCTGTTCTAAAGACTAGAGTAAGGACCATCCCAAAAGGCTTCTTACTGCTAGTGGAAAAGAGACCCCAAGGTACCCTGAAGTCACAAATCAATGGGCCCAGCCATGGGCACTGTGTGACATCTAGTGGATGGTGAGGGAATTGCAGGAGACCCCAAAGCTGTCTATCAGGAAGTCAGGCCCTGCCTGGGGGGTGTTGGGTAGCAGGACATCAGGACCATCCACAAAAATTGCAGGCTGTTGAGGAGGGAGGTAGGAACCAGACAACCACAAAATTCCAAGCAGGGGCAGTAGGAGATCCTCTAGTAATTGCTTTTGATGTGAGGAATCAAAGGAGGCTTCCTGGATGAAGCATATCTAGGCAAAGCATATGGATGGATGCACATAGGTGGCAACAAGTCGTGAGTTGGTGGAAGTTGTGAGCCACCAGCCTGCGCATGCTATGTGTGGTGTGTATGTTCACATAGCAGGTGCTCTGATGTGGATACGTGGCAAGTCATAGTCAAGCCATTCCTGGGTGGAATTCTGGAGTGCACATGCCTGGAAAGAGTGGTTGCTCCTAGCAACATTCCTACTAACCTCAGTAGAACAGATCTTGTGAACATTCCATGGGGTCCTTTCCCTACTAGAGAATGAGATGAACCTTCCAGTCAGGCTCCCTGCACAACTCCTATCTCCTTCAGTATCCTTCACAGAATCCTTGAGAACTTGCACATGCAAACAGGGCCATCATCTCCTCTGCCTCTCATAGAACCTGCCCCACTCCCTGGCACTTGATGAAGGGAGAGCCGGAGCTCATCCCTCTGCTGCCCCTCCATGACAGTTCTCATTTCCCCTAACACTAGCACACATGACCTTGAGAGGCAGAACTGGAAAGAAGTCAAAACAAGGGAAGGCATTACCTTGCCCACAAAGAAATGTGCTCATAGCCAGGTGCCAGTGGCTCATGCATGTAATCCTCGCTAACCCAGGAGGTTGATATCTAAGGATAGCGGTTCAAAGCCAGCCTGCGCAGGGAAGTCCATGAAACTCTTATATCCAACTAACTACCAGAAAACCACAAATGGCATTGTGGCTCAAAGTGATAGAGCACTAGCCTTGAGTGAAAAAGCTCAGGACACCACCTAGGCCCTGAATTCAAGCCCCACAAGTGACAAAGAAAAGAAAAAAGAAATGTAGTCATGTACTCATTATCTGACTTATGTAACTGTAACCCCTCTGTATATCAGCTTTATAATAAGAATATAAAGAGCAACTCTGTAAGCTGGTCTGATCCCCCTCTTCTTTTAATCACAGTGGACTTCTTTCCCCCTCCCCAATCTCCTCAGCTTACCCTGTGCACTACCAATCACCTGCTCTCCTCATCTCAACCCTTCATCCTCAAGGACATGGCCTTTTTATGTCTCTTTGAAATATACTTTCTTCTGGATATCACTGACTCCACTCAAAACCCCCAGTGCTAAAACTTGGTGAGACATTTGTCTGCCCCTCATTGCTTCAGACGCCCCCCCCCCCATACTTTTCAGCTTACGCTTTCTTCCCACCCCTCTTGGATCCATAGCTAACACTACAACCAAGCCCTGACATACACTGCCCATCCAGAGGAAGACCCTACAGCTTCTGGCTCTGATCTATGTTGCCTCTGCACCACCCATGCTGTGCTGAGGTGTTGCCATACAAGCTTGTCTTCAGCATACAAATCATTCCTGCCCCCTCTTCCAACATACTTCCCTAAACCCCATGCCTTCTTTCAGTCCCCTGGACCCCAGGCTCTGCTCCCTAAAGGCTCTCAACCTGGACTATCTTCCCTTAGGCCCTTTCCAATTGGGTTCACACTTGACTGCTCCACTGAAATTCTCCTTTCCACAAGACCAAGGCCTGGATTCTTCTGAATCTTGGGGCCATTCACTGTCATCCATACACTATCCCTGGCTCTTTTGTTCAAAGCTAGCTCTCTACCACTTTGAACCACAGTTCCACTTCTAGTTTTCTGGTAGTTACTTGAAGATAAGAGTCTCGTGGACTTTCCTGCCTGGGCTGGCTTTGAACCTCAATCCTCAGATTCAGACTCCTGAGTAGCTAGGATTACAGGCATGAGCCACCAGCGCCTGGATCCATGCCTACTTTTTTCCCTTCTGGTTCACCTAGGGTCTCTCTTACCCACTGGCTACATGTAATCCTCTACCTCCTCTCTATGGACTTTCCCTGGGAATCTCACTTGTGAGCAAAGCTGGGAAAGCGTTCCTAACTCTGATGATGACAACCTTCCACACCTCTCACTTTGCCCTGTCCTGTGCTTCTGGTGGGCTCCCACCTTCCCACCAGCCAGTCCCAGAGACATCTCAATTTTAATGCAGGCAAAACCTCTCCATCGTTCCCATGGTCAGCCCATTAAAAATGCCTCACCTGATTGTAATTCTAAGAAAAGACAAGATAACCCCAGACTAAGTAACTGGTCTCTATCCTTCCAAAGTGCCAATACTGGCCTAGAGATGTGTCTCAAGTGATAGTGTGCTTGGTGAGCAGTCATGAGGCTCTGAATTCAACCCCTAGTGCTTCCAAAATACTAAGGTTTTGAAGGATGAGGAAAGACTGAGTCAGACTGGGAAGGAACCAGGAGCTGGGTTGTGCCAGTGTCATCTTTGGGATCTCCATTAGCTGGCCAGGAAAAGAACTCTATCAAGGCGATTAAAATGTCAGTAATGTCTAAAGGTGTGTTAGTAGTGTTGTACACATGCTAAGCTACCAGATTTGATCCCTGTCCTATGATCTGGTTATCTGATTAAAAGTTTGGGGAAGTTGGCTAAAGTGTAAATCAAGAGTTTTTAATACCATTTTTTGCAACATTTCTGCAATTCTGAAATTTCAAGATGGGAAAAAATCCTTGATAAGTCGTCTATTGTAATGCTTCTTCTCATAATGCCCTAGGTTCCTACTCAACCAATGAACAGATCTGGGTGGCATCAATCAGTGCACAGCCTAGGAGAGGAGGTATGGAAGGAGCCCTGTACTATAAGAACTGCCCTCTGATCCTAACCCATTTCCTGCTTAGGGACCCCCCTCCTTCTTGGAGTCTGTACTCCACTTCCAATTTCAAGAAACTTGCTACCTCATTATTTAAAGGGGAAAACAAAACTAATGCAAAGGGGCTGGGAAGGTGGCTCAGTGGTAGAGCGCTTGCCTTGCATGCATGAGGCCCTGGGTTCGATTCCTCAGCACCATATAAGCAGAAAAAAAGCCAGAAATGGTGCTGTGGCTCAAGTGGTAGAGTGCTAGCGTTGAGCTGAAGAGCTGACGGACAGCACCCAGGCCCAGAGTTCAGGCACCATGACCGACAAAAACAACAACAACAACAACAACAACTAACGCAAAGTAACCTGCACTTCCTAAAAACCCTATGCTGAACCTGTGCCCACTTAGGCTTTCATATGTCAGGAATTAGTAGTTTGTCCATAGTTCCTTACCTTGCATAGTCAATCCCGTAAGTTCTAGTTCTGGTTGCAAATAATGCCCCGGGTCCGTGTACACCCTCTACCCTTCTACCCCAGCATCTACTGTGCTGAGAACCACTGCCCCAGCCTCCAGCCAACCTCCTGTCTTCTCCACAGTCTTTTCTCCTCTGTAATCTAAAAGCCCTTCATCCCCTCACATGAGCCAGGCTTCTGGCTTTGCTCCCCTCTCTCTAAGGCTGCTGGAGCTTCCAACCCAACCCCTGCCTTTTTGCTCTAGAGACTGAGTCTTTTCCCCTGTTGCTCCTATGGCTGATTCCCTGGCATTTTTCAAGTCTTGCTCAGTGAGTGTCACCTCCTCTTAGAAGCCTTCCAGGATAACTCTATTCTGCCACACTAGTTTCCTCCCTGCAATCATAACCCTCTTCATCCCCCTGAGTCAACTAGAAATTCCACAGGTTGGAGACTGGACTCACTCTGACATGTTCAAGCATCCAGCCCCATGCTAGGCACATGACGTGTGAGTAATCAAACCACTGGATGATGCAGTGACAGGCCAGGTCCTCCACTGAGGTCCCTCTTTTTCTCCAGTGTCACTCTAGGTGTCAATATAGGCATAAGAGATCCCCAGGCTTCTGAGGACAAACCTGTGAAGTCCCCTTTCCACTCCTCCCAGATCTTTCCAGGGACCAGACAGCTTCTTCCAGCTCTGGCTTCCAACAGAGGAATCTCTAGAATTCCAAGATTGTCTCTGGAATGCCCAGCCTGTCTGGAAAATGCCCGGGCTTGGGCACAGGTGCAGAAGCAGTGGGGTAGCTGGGTGGAGAAAAGACAGCTGTTGACATTCTGGCTAGAGCCTGGGTCACCGTGGCAGCTGCCTCTCTTGCAAGCATCATTACCAACACCTCCACTTCCTTGAAACATGGAACCCACCCTCAAGGCCAACAGTACTGTTCTCAGTGCCACTCTAGCCTGGGTACTCCAGGCTCACCATCCTCATCCACTTCATCAGGCCTTTGTTTCCTTGTCAGGGATGGAGGCCCGGTGGCTGGAGGCAAGTCTCTGAAGGTCACAAGAACTGGAAATTAATTCCAGTTTTGGATCTGATCCATGATACAAGAGCCTTTGCCTAGAGGTTGGATGTTGGATTTTCCCAAAAACTCACCAGATGACCACACCTGTGAAATGGGTGATGCAGTGCAGAGAAGATTATATGCTCTTCCTCCCCTCCCTCCAGCCTGGGAATCAAGGCTGCTCATGGGAAATATGAGCAAGAAATAGATTAGAGCTATGGATCTGCTGGGCTCCCAAAGGATCTAACATCACTTTACCCAGGGCTGAGAAGTTGCTAGGATTGCAGGGCTAGGAGGCATTCAGGGCCTTCTGCAGCTAACTGTACTCCCCAAGTAGGGGCCCTCTAGATTGCCATACTGGCTGATTAAAGTAATGCCTTAGGACATTGCTAAAATGTGGGCTCCAGGGCTACCATAGTCTCCAGAGGCTCGATTGCTGCAGATAAGGCACAAAGGAGGGCACCTCTGCAGCCAGCCTGCCTAGGATAGGGTCAACAGGAAAAGTCCTTGGCCCTGGGACTTGGATCAGAGCCAGACACGAAACCTCCAAGGAACAAGGCTTTATTTGCACTCTGCAGGACAGGGGTAAGGAGGGGGTGAGGAGGGCCAGGGGTCAAGGACACAGCCAGGCTCAGAGCCTAGAGAGTCTGGCCCTCCTGCCCCAACCCAGAGTCTGTCTGGAGTGGGAAGGTGGGCATTGGCAGTTTTGGGCAAAGGTCAGCATCTTACTCCACACCCTTCATGAACTCCAGGAACTCTGTGGAGAGAGAGGCAGGCATGGATCAGAGGTGTAGGCCAGGCTGAATGTTGACCACAGGGAAGTGGGGAGGTCTTCCCTCCATCCACTCACCGTCATAGTCAATGCGGCCATCATTGTTCTTGTCGCCATCCTTCATGAGCTCCTCAATGTCATCTTCTGTGATGGTCTCACCTGTAGCCTGCAACATCATCTTCAGCTCCTCCAGATCAATGTAGCCATCAGCATTCCTGCAAGGAAGGCAAGAAAGACCTCAGAAACTAGGGCAGGTCAGTGTGAGGGGAAAAGGTAAGATGGGGGCATTGGGAGATGGGTCAGGGGCAAGAAGTCACGTATCTGTGCTCACTTGTCAAACATGCGGAAGAGGTCCGACAGCTCCTCCTCAGATTTCCCTTTGCTGTCATCCTTCATGCACCGCACCATCATGACCAGAAACTCATCAAAGTCCACTGTGCCACTGCCTGGGCGGGCAGTGCAGCTGTTAGACCTCAGTTAATACTGTAAACAATACCCTTCACACACACCAACTCCATGAAGCTCATTAGGCCACTGTGCCTACTTTGTAGATAAGAAGACTGAGGCATTGGGACAAAAAAAAAGTCTCCTGATTAAACAGAAACAGGATGTAAAGTATTTGGGGTCTAGAGACATGGAGGGGCTCACCATCCTCATCCACTTCATCGATCATCTCCTGCAGCTCCTCTGGCGTGGGGTTCTGGCCCAGCATCCTCATCACCTTGCCCAGCTCTTTGGTGCTGATACAGCCATCCTCAGCACCCAGCACAAAGATGTCAAAGGCAGCCTTAAACTCTGTGTCCAATGACAATGTGAGGAGACAGAACAGCCAGGGCTCACCAGACAGGAACTCAGGTCAGACCCCTGAGGTCACCTGTCAGTCTGCCCACCTCCTTCTAAAAGGTCTCTGAGGTCACAGCAAGGGGATCACAGCTTTGGACTTTCAGCCTGGAGTTTTCTTCAATCCCCTATCATGCTCTTCCAGCCTGTTCCCCAGCGGTGCCCCTCTCCCCCCTCCCTCCCCCACCCCGTTCCTCAGTTGACAAGAACACTTACCATTTTTCTGCTCTTCTGTCAACTGCTCTACCTGGAGAAGGAAAGGGGTCCTGAGACTCAGACTCAGGCCTTAACTGCTATGGAAGAAACTAACCCATTCCAGGAAGGAAGACTGAAGCCAGAAAAAGGTGGTCATTTCCACGTCATGGAATAGGGGCCTCAGACCTCCTTTCTTGCCTCCAAAGCCATAAAGTTACCCAGCTAGCCTCACAGAAGCTGGGCTTGGGGTCAGTCTGACAGGTGGGTACTAGTTCCATGTCCAAGGTGACCCCCACATAACACTCTATGCCCTTTGGGCCACCCTAATGAAACCCAAGCTGCATGGCCTGAGAGACAGCTGTCCTTCAAGTTGGGACAATAAAACCAATGTTAGAGATGAGCAAAGCCACCCACTGTAACCTGACCAGGATGACCACTGGACTATTTTTAACAGGGAGACAAAGTTAAACCTGGTGATTGTTCTGGGGACTTTGGTATGCAGGGGGTGGGGCAGCATTATCAGGCTCTCTGGCTGCTTGTACTGCCTCAGGAGCCAAAATTAGTCCCCAGCCCTCCAAGCCTTCTATGGGCACTGGGTGGAGGGCTGCCTCCCTCCTTCCCAGCTCCATGGGCTTCTGCAGTATAGGCAGGGTTGACTCTGGAGTCAGCTGTAGCCCTTCCCAGCCTCCTGAGTGGGGCCACATTCTAGGGGCTAAAGGGAGGGGTGTTTCCCCTGGGACAGCTGTCTGTGCCTGGATGTCCTTTTCTCTGGAGTGGGAGGAGGGACCCCTCCCCCCAGTCTGGAATAGCATCTGAAGCCCCCCCCCCAGTGATCTCAAGAGGCTATAAAGACTTGGGGTGACTGCTCGCCAATCCTTATCTTCATTCCCAAAGCCCTGAACCCCAAGTCTTCCAGACCATGTAAGAGCTGGGCCCTTAGTTCTCTCCAAGTCTAATCTTTCTCCGTGTTAGTCATCAAAAGCCCCTTCCCAAGCCCAAGATTTAGGCTTGGCAGCCTCTCTTTACAATGCCCTCTTCACAATCTCCTCTAAAGTATTTCAGCCAGCTGAGAGGCTGGAGCGGGACAGCAGATCACGCAAGAGAAGCAGAATGTAAGAAGCAGAAACGGGGTGACACAAGGGGAGAAGGCAATAGACACAGAGAGACAGTTCAGGAGAATTTTTTTTTTAAATAGGAGACTGGGAAAGAGCCACACAACAACTACAAATACAGAAATTTGCTCAAAGGACAGTGACATAAACTGCAGACACTTAGAAGGGGACACAGGATACTAAAAGCTGGAACTTCCCCTGTACCATTCCAATAGCCTCTCTTCAGACTCTGAGCCCCTCATCTTCTCTGCACCCCTGAATACCAGCTCCACCCTCCCAAAGGCCTGTGCTAAATATCTAACAGTCTCTCTTAGATCCCCATCACTTTCCTAGGTGACCTTGTTCCCCATTCTAAGCTAAGCAGGTCTCCAGTGGGTCCACCCTCCCCTGCCCTGCCCAGGCCAGTCCCTCACCGCAGCCTTGTAAATGTCATCCATGCTGGAGCTCACAGGACAGATTGCTGAAGTTGCCAGCCAGCACTTAGCCTCAGCTTAAATAGCCCTGCCCCACATTCCCAGCCCAGCCCACCATTGCATGTGGTATCCTCCACCCCCTCCCCTGGCCTGGGTGATCTAAGCCTGGCCTGAGTTCCTGTATCCTCTGCCCAGACAGGGAACAATAAAGGGTTTCAAGGACCAAGTTTCTTGCTCTCTGTTCCCCATACCTCACAGGGGAATCTCAGGAAAGGTTTCTTGAATGAATGAAAACATAAATCCAGGGTCAGAGCTGGAAAGTAGTAAGCCTCAGGCCAGGCTCCGTCCTATACACAGCAGCAGCTCCACCTTCCATCCAACCTGGGAAGTAGGTGCTATCACCCCTACTTTCCAGATAAGATAAAGGAGGATTCCTGAGGGCTTGATTTGCCCCCAAGATGTGGCTTATTGGATAGTACATGAAGAGGCTAGGACTCTTGGGCCCTGCCATAAACAGCCTCAAAAACCAGGATCCAAGTATAGTCATATGGCACTTGTAAGGAAGTCACTGACACACCAAAACAGAGAAGTCTAGAGCCCTTCAGCCAGAGATACCAAAGGAGCCATGCACAGACCTCCCATCACCCCAGAGGGAGCCGTGCTCACTTTGGGCTTGAGTCAGCTGTCCTCAATCATTCAACAAACACTCCCACAGAGCCTCATCTGTGCCAGGCTCTTTTTCCTTACCCTCCATTTGAAATGCCACCTCCCTCTTCTAGGTCTGTTTTTCTAAGGGTTAGCACTGTAGTTCTTGGATGCAGTTCTTGGTTTGCACTTTGGCAGGATAGCATTGGTGCCCAATGGAAAGCACATTCCCCTTCTCTCAGCCTGCAACCCTACTCAATACAGATCCCATTCCTCCACTAACACACCAGTTCTCCTGTCTTGTCCTTGACATGAATCAACTCTCTCAGTTCTCCAGGAGTGAATATGACAGAGACCTCAGAGTGTCAGAGAGACTAAGAAAAGTCTCATATGCTGGGCACTGGTGGTTCACACCTGTAATCCTAGCTTCTCAGGAGGCTGAGTAGGAAACCAATCTCGGGCAGGAAAGTCCATGAGACTCTCATCTCCAATTAACCACCAGAAAACCGGAAGTGGTGCTATGACTCAAAGTGCAACCTCATCAGTCTTTTTTGGGGGGAGGGGTCCAGTTGTGGGGCCTGAACTCTGGGCCTCGGTGCTGTCCCTCAGCTCTTCAGCTCAAGGCTAGCACTCTACGACTTGAGCCACAACGCCACTTCTGGCTTTTTTCTTTTTGCTTATGTGGTGCTGAGGAATTGAACCCAGGGCCTCAGGCATGCAAGGCAAGCGCTCTACCACTGAGCCACCTTCCCAGCCCAGCTTATTAGTCTTGAGTGAAAAAGCTCATGACCAATATTAGCGAAATGAGCTCCCTTTCCATACCTTACTACACTCTTCCCCTCTCCACAGCTTAGCGTGCCTCCTTCCTAGGCAACACTAGGCCCATTTAGCAAAGGCAGTAAATAATCAGCCTCCAACCCCCTTTCCCTTGGGATGGCACTCCTCTGGGGCAGCTACCACCATATAAGTCAACAAGAGCCCCTTAGAGTGACCTTCAGGTCTAGGCAGTTGCAGGACCCCTTATCTACTATTTATTTGGGCAGCAGCCATAAATCCTAGTCTGCCATGATAGAGCCCCTGGCCCTGAGGTCCACACCTGGGTCTCTACCGCCTAGCCCCTTCTAGCCCCTCCTAAACCTCTTAGGTTATGTAGGTCACCTCAGACAATAGCCAGCACTTCTTTTCACTTCTCCTTTATGATAAGGGGTCTTGCCTGCCCCTTTCCCTGCAATAAACCTTTCTTTTTTCTCTGTACCTGGATGTCTGCATGGTTTTCTGGCAAAGTCTACTTTTACTCTATCAACCAACAATAACAACAACAACAACAACAACAACAAAAGAAAGAAAGAAAGAAAGAAAGAAAGAAAGAAAGAAAGAAAGAAAGAAAGAAAGGGAGGAAGAAAGAAAGAAGAAAGAAAGAGGGGGGAAGGAGGGAGGGAAAGAGGGAGGGAGGGAGAGAAAGAGAAAGAGACAGAAAAGAAAGAAAAAAGAAAAGTCTCAGTGTCAGCCAGCCATGGTTGTGCAAAGTGCAAATAATAGGCTGGGGTTCAGACTGTGGAGAAATGGGAGTGGAAAGCTGGATCCTACTTCAAAAATAACCAGATCTAAAGGGCGTGGAGACATAGCTAGCTCATGCTGTAGAACATCTGCCAGCAAGCAGGAAGCCCTGAGTTCAAATCTCAGTACTGTCACAAGAAAGAAAGAAAGAAAGAAAGAAAGAAAGAAAGAAAGAAAGAAAGAAAGAAAGAAAGAAAGAAAGAAAGAAAGAAAGAAAGAGAGAGAGAGAGAGAGAGAGAGAAAGAAAGAAAGAAAGAAAGAAAGAAAGAAAGAAAGAAAGAAAGAAAGAAAGAAAGAGAGAGAGAAAGAGAGAAAGAGAGAAAGAGAGAAAGAGAGAAAGAGAGAGAAAGAAAGAAAGGAAGGAAGGAAGGAAGGAAGGAAGGGAGAGAGAGAAAGAAAGAGAGAGAGAGAAAGGAGGAAGAAGGAAGGGGAAGGAAGGAAGGAAGGAAGGAAAAGCAAAGCAAAGCTGTTATTCCGGCCCTGTTGGGCTCTAGTCTAGCCCATTCCTTGGAGAAGGAACAGCCAGGTGAAGTGTTGTTAATTGCCCTTTTTCCACAGGGGGAAAGTAAGGCTAGGCGGGAGCAGGGACTTGCTTCGGTTATCTTGCCCGAAGAGCAAGAGGCCCATGGCCTCTGCCATCCCTTTTTTTTTGGTCCGGTCGTGGGTCCTGAACTCTGGGCCTGGGCGCTGTCCCTCAGCTCTTCAGCTCAAGGCTAGCGCTCTACCACTTGAGCCACAGCACCACTTCCGGCTTTTTTCTTTTTGCTTATGTGGTGCTGAGGAATCGAACCCAGGGCCTCATGCATGCAAGGCAAGCACTCTACCACTGAGCCACCTTCCCAGCCCTGCCATCCCTTCTTAAGGACCAAGGAGCGAGCGAGTACCGACCCCAGTGGCCTTTGCCTAGGTTAGCTAGACCAAACAACCCGGCAATTACGCAAGCGAGCCCTCAGGCCCGCACGGGCTGCGCATGCGCGCCGGGGGCGGGCCTGTCAAGCGCCGGGCGGGGGCGGGGAGGGGGTCCGGCGAGGGGGCGGGGCGAGGGAAAAAGACAGCAGGGCCAAGATGGCGGCGCGGGCGGGGGGCGGCGGGGGCAGGGGGTTGGGGGGACGCTAGCCCCGCCCCCTGCTGCTGCCAGTCCTGCGCCGGGCGGCGGCAGCGACGGAGCCGGGAACATGGCGGCCGCGGCACGCAGCTTCGGGCCCGAGCGGGAGGCGGAGCCGGCTAAAGAGGCTCGCGTAGTGGGCTCCGAGCTCGTGGACACGTACACGGTGTGCAGGGGGCGCAGGCACCCGAGGTGGGGGTGGGGGCTGGAAGCCGGAGTCCGGGTCAGGGGGCTTGAGGAGGGGTCTGTCTGGCCCCGCAGCCGGGAGGACCTTCCCTGCTGTGGCGTGAATGGGGGTCTCAGGTGGGCGAGAGTGAGGACGGGTCTTGGTCCCGTAGGTCCCGGGACGGATGGCTCGCCCGGGGCGGGGATTCGGCCAGGGGCTCGCTCTCTGGAAGGCAGCATCCACTCGCTGGGATCTGGGGAATAATGGGTACCTGGGCGGGGATCCTCCCGGCCTGGTGGGATGCAGCCTGCCAGGCTTTGATCGCGGGTCTTGGCCGCGGGGAATTGGGAAAGGGGACTCAGGTTTTAGGTCTGGAAGCAGAGAAGGTGGAAGTCCCATCGGGCCCAAGGCCCTTGAGGGGTCGGGTGGAGACCAGAACTTAGCCTGGAGTGGAGCTCCGCGGTGGGTTAAAGGGCGAGGCTGGGGGGGGGGAGGGGGGAATGTTGTAGCTCAGGCCTGAAGTCGAGATTTTACAAACCTTCGTGGGTTTGGGATGTGGGGGCGAGATTGGCAGTAACAGCCAACACACATTTCTAGGCAGTGAGGGAGAATGAGGATAATAAAGGGAGGTAGTTCCCCAAGGCAGTAAGATAGGATGTCCCCCTCCCCCAACCCCCAAGTCTACTCGGGATTGGATGCCAGGCCTAGGACTCTAGTCGGCTGCTCAAGAAAAAAAAAAAAAAAAAACAAACTTACCCTGGGGTAGGGGCTCAGTGAACCCCCTCCCAGCCTCCTTTTCTTTGTTCTAGGAGAGTGGGGAGTGGGTGGGGGGCCTTAGCCCAGCCTGTGCCACACCTCCTTGGCCCCTATCCTGACCCTCCCCTGTCTCCTGTCTTCCTCTGGCTCTTTTTCTTTTCCTGGATAGGAAAGAGAGGAATCCTTCAGGATGGAAGACAGGCTGGGGTTGATATTTAAGCAACAGGCCAACCCTGGAAAAATAGCTGTTTTTCAGGGTTAGAGGATTCAGCTAAAGTTGACTATTTCCTCTTCCCCTTTCCCTATTGAAGAGAGGTGGGTAAACTAAGACCAGGGACTGGTCTAGAGCTAAGGATGAAGGTCCTGAGCTGATGGCGGACGGACTGTCATTCATCGGCTACACTCAGCTGGAGAGTCATTCTCTTAAAAGCTCTCTGTATTGTTGGTTTTGCTCCCATACTGGAGGCAAGAAGGTGACTTGCAGGCGGTCTCTGTTCTGTTCCTGAGTGTGTAAATCAGATGTTTATTAGCACATCTATCTTTTGTTAGGTGTCATGAAGCATTTTATATCTATTTCCTTATTTGCTCCTTAAGCCTACCAGGTTTTAAGATGGAGGAACTGATGCCTGAAAGAGCTCCTAGTCATTGACATAAGCCACAGCCAGGAAGTAGCAGAAACAAGTTTTGGACTCAGTTATTTCTGAACCATTAAACCATATTGCCTTGTGGTAGGGCTAATTACCGATCACTGCCTCCCCCAGCAGTTTCTTAGTGCCTTAACCTCTGTTCCGCAGAAGTCCTAGCTACAAGCCAGTTGAAAAGGTTGACAAAGATTTGCTTCTAGGATGGAGTCAGCACATGGAAACTAGTACAGCAGAAAAGCTGGTCCTTCCAGATCTGACCTGCTCTGCCTCCTTTGGAGGCCTTGCTCACTGCTCAAGTAAGGTTTTGAGTTACCTAGAGGCAGGAGGCAAAAGCAAGGAGACACCTTACTGTTGTAGAGTCACCTTTTCCATTCCTTAACAAAAGAAGCCACAGCCTTTGCCTCATTGTCCTAAAGCTAGGGCTGTGGAAGAGGCTAAGGGAGTCTATGGCTGGCCAGCAAGGGTCAAGTGCACAGTCAGTTAGTGAAGGGTATCCAACTTTGCTATTAGTGGAAGAGGTATCTGAATGTCTGTAGTTACTACTGTCTAGTTCTCCTTGCCACAGGATTGTCATTTTCCTCTTTAGGTTTATATCATCCAAGTCACAGATGGCAGCCATGAATGGACAGTCAAACACCGCTACAGTGACTTCCATGACTTGCATGAAAAGGTAACCCATAGTAGCTAAGAGCTTGTCTCTCAGGGCTTGGGACTTTGGGACCAAGTTCCCATTGTGCAACACATTAGTTTCAGGGCAAAACCACCACCACATCTATTAAAACAAAAATCCAGAAAAGAAAAAAGGAAATAAAGGTAGTTTATTAATGTAACTGACAAAAGAACTGGTGGATCCTAGGAATTTAACTCTAATCTGCATATGAGTTTTTATTTAAAAATTGCCATTCGGGCTGGGAAGGTGGCTCAGTGGTAGAGTGCTTGCCTTGCATGCATGAGGCCCTAGGTTCGATTTCTCAGTACCACATAAGCAAAAAGAAAAAAAAGCCGGAAGTTGCGCTGTGGCTCAAGTGGTAGAGTGCTAGCCTTGAGCTGAAGAGCTGAGGGACAGCGCCCAGGCCCAGAGTTTAGGCCCCACAACCGGACCCAAAAAAAAAAAAAAATTGCCATTCTAGCTTGAATATGAGACTGTTTTCCAGTGACAGGACAGGTTTGAAGTTGTTCTACTTAATACAGCAATTGCAGAGTCTGTTCTTTAACATCTGGCTGTGATTCCATTTCTTTATTTGCTTTTGCTGCCTTTCTCTGGATGATTTGCAGTAGGAGAGTCTTTATGACATCCCATCGCCTCCACTGGATTTCTTAATGCTTTGGAAGAGGTGGACATTTCAGGAGCCCAGAAATACCACTTTTCTGAGTATCTCCAAAGTCTTTAGGAGCAGTTCCTCATCTGTAATTGTATTGGTATTTCTAATACTAATTGGATTTGAAGAGGTCAAATGCCATGTGCTCTAGTTTGGTCATGAATCCTAGTACTACTGTGGGAAGGCTGAGAAAATTGTGACAGTGCCTGCTCTTGTCTGCTACCTTTAGTCTTATGTAGACCAGAACTTGTTGGTCGATGGTTGATATACTTATGTTTTCTTACAGCTTGTTGCAGAGAAAAAAATTGATAAAAATCTACTTCCACCCAAAAAAATTATTGGCAAAAACTCAAGAAGCTTGGTGGAGAAGAGGGAGAAGGATCTGGAAGTGTACCTCCAAACACTTCTGGCTGCCTTCCCTGGCGTGGCCCCCAGAGTGCTGGCCCAGTTCCTGCATTTTCAGTTCTATGTAAGTTCCTCTTGGAGTTCTTTACCCTGTCTATAAATCCACAACCACCAAGCTTGAGGCAGCAAGCCATAAAGCTCAACTTTGAAAAATAGGCTGGACTTAGAACCTTAGATTAGAAGATGGAGTGGGCTATGAGCAAAAGCACATACACTGGTATGTGCATAATTTAATTAAACTAACTGTGGTCAAGATTTTCTTCTACCAAGGGACATTTTGTTTAGTAGAAATGCTCTGTGGATGTTTAAGGTAGGTTTCCCATCAGATAAGTGAGGTTGAATTAGAGACAGCTGACACCTGGCATAGACTATTTTTGAGACTAAGTAAGGGATCAGACTGTTATGGGAGAATATTACCATTTTAAGGCATATCATCAGGGTACTTAGACTAAGGATAGACATCTTCCTCCCATAGGAGACATGTGGTAGAGCACTCTTCCTTCTGGATAGCGTAATAGTCATGGGCTGCTAGTATCAGAATAAGTTGTCAAACCTCATGGCATGGTGGCACATGCCTGTATTCCCAGCATTCAGAGGCTAAAGCAAAAGGATCATGAGTTTAAGGCTAGCCGAGGCCACTTAGCAAGATATTGTCAATAGATAGGTAAACAGGTAAGGAGATGAGTAGTCAGACCTTGGAAAGGGCAACTTGTCATTGTGAAACAAAAATGTTAAAAGTACCACCAGTGGCTCATGTTTATAATCCTAGCTACTCAGGAGGCTGAGATCTGAGATCATGGTTTGAAGCTGGCCTGGGCAGGAAAGTCCATGAGACATTTCTTATTATGGGATGCTTCATGAATGTGCACGTCATCCTTGTACAGGGGCCATGCTAACCTCTGAATTGTTGCAATTTTAGTATATGTGCTGCCAAAGTGAGCAGAGACTCTTAACTCTAACCACCAAAAAGAAAAGAAACAATGACCCAAGTGGTAGAGTCCTAGCCTTGACCATAAATGCTCAGGCAGCCAGGCGCTGGTGGCTCACGCCTGTAATCCTCGCTGAGCTCTGAGGATCGTGGTTCAGAGCCAGAAGGTGGAGCTGTGGCTCACATGGTTGAGCTCTAGCCTTGACCACAAAAGCTCATGACAGCACCAAAGCACCAGGAAAGGCAAACACAAAAAGAACCACTGGATTGAACAAATGGGTTCTGATAGCTTTGTTATCCTTTTCTAAGGGGTCACTATAAATTTTTCTCTTAACCTTTGTACCATCAGTGTCCCCTCTGGAGTTGTTAAGATGTGTTTCATTTCTTGTGTAACTAGCGTTGGACAGGATGGACTCGGAGAACCCTGTTTGGCTATGGTGTGGATATCTTTTTGTTGGTGGTTGTGGGGCTTGAACTTAAGTTCTGGACACTGTCCCTGAGCTGTTTTTGCTGAAGGCTAGCACTGTGACACTTTGATCCACAGCACCATTTCTAGGTGTTTTTGTTTTTGTTTTGGGGGGTGGTTAATTGGAGATAAGAGTCTCACAGAATTTCCTGCCCAGTCTGGCTTCAAACCATGATCCTTAGATCTCAGCCTCCTAAGTAGCTAGGATTATAGGCGTGAGCCACCAGCACCCAACTTGGATTCCTTTTTAATTGAAGTAAAGTTCACATACCATGAAATTCTCACTTTCAAAGTGTACATTCAGTAATTTTTAGTATAGTCACAAAATTGTGAATCTAATTCTATGATGTTTCATCACCCCCAATAACCCTGTTCCCATTAGCAGAACTTTAACCCTTCCTATACTCCTACCCCAACCTGTGTTAGTCACTAACATACTTTCTGTCTCTCAGTTTTGCCTAATATAGATACCACATATAAATGGTTCATACAACATGTAGCTTTTTGTAACTGATTTTATTTAGTCTTGTTTTGAAGGTCTATTCATATTGTCACATAGTATCTGAATGTAGGAGTCCTCCTTATCATGGTTTCGCCCTCCATGGGTTCAATTACATAGGCAACCATGGTCCAAAAATGTTAAATGAAAAATTCTGAAAGTAAGTAATTCACAAGTTCCAAATTATGTATCATTCCAAACAGTGCAATGAAAATTCCTGCTATTCCTCCTAGGACATGAATCAGCTCTGGATTTGAGTCCACTCTGTATACAGGTCACTTAACTCTTCTTTATTTAATAATGGCCCCAAAGCTCCTGAGTGGTCCTAGCAATTGGATGTACCATCAAGAAGCTGTAAAGTAGCTTCCTTTAAGTGAAAATGTAAAAATAGAAGACACTTAGAAAGAGACCACATTATAATATATTGTTAGGCTTCTATTTGAGTGTTAGTTGCTAATACCTTCATATACCCAATAGGTAGATTTTACTTCATTATATGTGTGTGTTTGGGATAAAAACAAACATAATATATAAAGAGTCTGGTATTAACCTCAGGTTTAGGCACCTACCAGGGATCTTGGAACAGATCCCTCATGGATAAGGAGTGACTATTGTACCACATTATCTACCATCCATTTCTATTCATCAGTTGATGAATTTGGATTGTTCCCTTTTTTTTTTGGTGCCAGTACTGGGGTTTGAACTCCAGGACTTGGGAGCTGTTACTTAGATTTTTTTGCTCAAGGGTGGTACTCTACCACTTGAGGCGCACCTTCATTTCTGGCTTTTTTGCTGGTTAATTGTAGATAAGTGACTCATGGACTTTCCTGCGAGGGCTAGCTTTAAACCATGATCCTCAGATCTCAGCCTCCTGAGTAGTTAGGATTATAGGCATGAGCCACCAGTGCCCAGCTTCTTTCTGCTTTTGAGCTGTTAGGAGTAATGCTGCTGTGAACATTAACTCTCTCTTATCCATGAGGTATACATTCCAAAACACTGAATTGATGCCTAAAATCATAGATGGTATTGAGCTCTTGTCATACTGTTTCTTTCTATACATACATGCATAAATTTATTGTCTGTGCCATTAAAAAATTTTGTTTGTGTTCGTACTGGGATAAGCCACCAGCACCCAGCTGATAGCCACTGACATCTATTCTTATCTATACCATCAAAACTGAGCACTTTTTCATGCATTGTGCTCATCATTGGCATTTGGAGTTGTTGTTGATGTTGTTGTTGCCATTGCTGCCAGACCTGGGACTGGCAGATCCTAGGCATTGTTGCTAAGCTTTTTTGCTCAAAGCAAGTGCTCTACCACTTGAGCCACAGCTCCACTTCTGGCTATAATTGACAGTTGGAAGTGACAGCAAAACTGGCAGGAGCTTATTCTTTCTCAACAATTTTCTGGGTAGAAGATTCACTTAAGCAAGCATTTAAAGATTTTCCTACGCTATATCACTACTCTGGTGCTTTGAGACTCTTATTGAGGGGCTGGGAATGTATCTTAGCAGTAAAAGTACTTGCCTCTCATGCATGAAACTCGGGGTTCGATTCCTCAATACAACATAAACAGAAAAAGCCAGAAGTGGCGCATTGAGAAGATGTGGTTGCTAGAACACAAGTACTTCATTTCTGTGGTAACTGAGATGGCCATATACCATATATGCAGTGTTAGTATGCTGGACACAGGTCTGGTTCATGTTGCAGGAAGGATTAGGCAGGACAACAGTTGATTTCCTTATGGTTCTCAGAATAGTATGCAGTTTAAAATGTAAGAGTTATTTACTTCTGGTCCAGGCACTGGAGGCTCACATCTGTAATCTTAACTACTTAGCAGGCTAGGATCTGAGGATTATGATTTGAAGATAGACTGGACAGGAAAGACTGTTACAAGACTGTTACTTCCAATAAAATTAACAAAAAGCTAGAAGTGGAACTATGGCCCAAGTAGTAGAGCGCTATCCTCAAACACTAAAGTTCGGGAATGGTGCCCAGGCCCTGAGTTCAAGCTCCTGGAGTTCTCTGTTTAATGGTTGTTGACTGCATGGTGTGATTAAACCAGAGAAAAATGAAACTGTAGTTACAGTAAGGCTACTATGTACATCTCTGTGCGTGCATGCGTGCACGCGTGCACACACGCTGCTCCTAAAGCTTGGACTCAGGGGATTGAACTCAGGACCTGGGCGCTGTCCCTAAGTTTTTGTGCTCAAGGCTAATACTCTGCCACTTGAGCCATAGCTCTACTTCTGGCTTTTTTTTTTTTTTTTTTTTTTTTTTTTGGTTGGGGGGGTCTGGTTGTGGGGCCTGACCTCTGGGCCTGGGCACTTCAGCTCTTGGCTAGCGCTCTACCACTTGAGCCACAGCGCCACTTCCAGCTTTTTTTCTTTTTGCTGAGGAATCGAACCCAGGACCTCATACATGCAAGGCAAGCACTCTACCACTAAGCTACCTTCCCAGCCCCCGCCTGTTTTTGTAGTTAATTGAAGATCAGAGTCCCACAGACTTTCCTGCATGGGCTGGCTTTCAACCACACTACAGGTGGCTTGGATTTGCTTTTCAGAAATGGAAGCTAAGTCACATTGTAACTTTGTCTTGACTTTTTGATTAACTGGCAAATTATTTTCCAGAGTTGCTACATTATTACATTCCTACTAGCAATGTATAGGTTCTCTTTTTTTTCTTATTAGTAATTTGTAATCTTTCTATCACTTTGTTGTTCATTCTTTAAAATCCTAGACATTCTAATGGGTGTGACATTGTTCTCATTATGGTTTTGGCTTGCATTTCCAAAACAACTAGTAATATTGGCCTCTTCATGTGCTTATTGGCCCCTTGTAGATCTTCTTTGGAGAATATATTCAAATCAATCCTTCCTTCCTTCTTCTTTTTTTTTTTTTTGTCAGTCATGGGGCTTGAACTCTGGGCCTGGGCGCTGTCCCTCAGCTCTTCAGCTCAAGGCGAGCGCTCTACCACTTGAGCTACAGCGCCACTTCTGGTTTTCTTTTTTTTTTTGTCTGTCGTGGGGCTTGAACTCTGGGCCTGGGTGCTGTCCCTCAGCTCTTCAGTTCAAGGCGAGCACTCTACCACTTGAGCTACAGCGCCACTTCCGGTTTTCTGGTGGTTTATTGGAGATAGGAGTCTCACGGTCTTTCCTTCCCGAGCTGGCTTTGAACCTCGATCCTCAGATCTCAGCCTCCTGAGTAGCTAAGATTACAGGCGTGAGCCACCAGCGCCCGGCCACTTCTGGTTTTCTAGTGGTTTATTGGAGATAGGAGTCTCACAGTCTTTCCTGCCCAGGCTGGCTTTGAACCGTGATCCTCAGATCTCAGCCTCCTGAGTAGCTAGGATTACAGGCGTGAGCCACCAGCGCCCGGCCCAGCTTTACTTTCTTAATAGTGACCTTTGATGTATAAAAGTTTCAGTAGGAGAACAAAGCCTTTTAATATAGTTCAGACTAGTGTTTTTAGCAGGGAGGAAAAGGTCTGGTTATGTAGTTCAGACTGGCTTAGAACTCAAAATCCTCCTGCCACAACTTCCCAAGTGCTAGGACCATAGGCATCTGCCACCACACGTAGCCAACTTTTAAAGGCTGATGAAGGAAAAATTATTTATTCATCTATTACTTATTATTCTGGTCACTTGTGTTTTTGTTATTATATCTGAAAATCATTTATAACATATTCTAAGAATTTTAGCTTTAGCTCTTACATTTAAGGCTTTGATTGATTTGGGGTTAGATGGAGAGACAGCCAGAGCCAAGTTTATCTTCCAGCCTAGCTTCTTCCCAGCAGCAGTTTATCCTATATCAGTCATTTTACTTTTCCATGCCCCAATTGCTTTATTTAGTGATTTGGAGGTTACTAACAGGGCCTATTTGAAAGGAAGTCAAGAACTTAGGAGATGGCTCATAGCTCACTACATACTGGGCTTCCTAATAAAGAAAGATACTCAATTCTCTTGAAAGATGATTTGTTATATATATATATAACAAATATATATATATATATGTATATATATATATATATATTTTTTTTTTTTGTCAGTTGTGGGGCTTGAACTCTGGGCTTGGGCGCTGTCTCTGCACTCTTCAGCTCAAGGTGAGCACTCTACCGCTTGAGCCAGAGCCACTTCCAGTTTTCTGGTAGTTTATTGGAGATAACCATCTCACAGTCTTTCCTGCCCAGGCGGACTTTGAATCATGATCCTCAGATCTCAGCCTCCTGAGTAGCTAGGATTACAGGCATGAGCCACTGGAGCCTGGCGATTTGTTATATTCTTATTTCAAAGCCACTTAGCTATTACAAAGATGTTTTTCAGAGTTTCAAATTAGGGGTGATAATGAGATTGTTGCCATTTTACTGTTGTTTTAATATTCAACTTATTTCCATAGTTTTAGCTGCAAAGGAATGAGATTATGAATGATAGCAGATTTCTTTTCAGTGTATAGTCTTAAGAGTTCTCTTAAAGTTTACATTTGAATCTTTCTGTGAGGAGTGTCTCAAGTCAAAACACAAATAATATGCCTGACCCATGTTTGCATGTCCATTTACCAAGATACCTAAAATAAAAGTCATCTCAGTACTCAAGAAGCCAAGGCAAGATGGTCACAAGTTTGAGGTCAGCCTAGACTCAGTAAGAGGAGCCCCTATCTGAAAACAATAAAAGTTGCTGGTACTGGTAGCTCATGCCTGTAATCCTAGCTACTCAGGAGGCTGAGATCTGACGATCACGGTTCAAAGCCAGCCTGGGTAGGAAAGACAATGAGGCTGTTATCTCTAATAAACCACCAGAAAACTGGAAGTGACTCTGTGGCTCAAATGATAGAGTGCTTGACTTGAGCTGAAGATCTGAGAGACAAGCCCCATGAATGACAATAATAATAATAATAATAATAATAATAATAATAAAAGTTATACCAGGCCCCTTAGCCTCAGCATTTCCACACCACACTTGGGTGATGTTCTCAGTGACAGTAATTGATTCCCTTGTTAATGCCCCCACTGATAAGCACATTGCCCTAGCATGAGCCAAGCAGAAGTGTTAGTAACTGGCTAGGAATTTCATCAAGCTAAGGCATATACATTTTAGGGTACTTGGTTGTGAGATTATTTATGTACAGGCATGCTCAGAGCTATCACCTATCCATGGCATCTTCCTGTGAGATCTAGACCTCTGCTCAACTGGAGTTATTAGCTTAATGGTAGAGTGCTTACATAGCATGTGCAAGACCCCGGTTCAATCCCTCTTGCTGCAAGTTAATGGGGAGAGGGTACACATCTGTCCAAAGTATCAGCACATGATTCCTGTTAGCAACAATGTGGCTGATCTGTAGATCTGTAATACATTTGCAGGGATTTGGGGATTAGGTGTGTGTAGAGGTGATTACTATAGTTGGTGACATTTTGAAATATTTCAAACTCCTTCAGCAGAAAATGGGTTAGGGCAGGTTGAAAGCTACCTATCTCCACAAGTGACCCCCTCCTCCCCTTTGAAGTGTAACAGTTAGGACTCAGGGGCCACTGAGGCTCCCTTGTCTCCTCATAGCTTGACTCAACCTCTTTACCCATAGGCCCATATTTGGATCAGAAGGGTCTGGTGGTCTTAAGTTTGGAAACTGAGGCCTTCTGTGTTCCTCTGACTCAGTCTTCAGCCCTAAGTGAAGCTTGGCTAGGTAATCAAGTAGAAAGTGCAACAGCCTTCCTTGGTCCAAAGAGTGGGGAGAGATAGTTGCGCAATTACTTTGCTTTTGAGATTCCTTTAAAGCAAAAGCTGGCTCTTTGCTTAAAACAAGCCCTTGGACTTCACTATCTCTCACCTTTCTGTGTCTTCTGAAAATTCCATCCCTATCCCCTTAGCAGGGCTGGTGCCCAGGGGGTTCTTTCTCCATGTTCTTCTGAGACGATAACAGCTGACCACAGTAATGTGGATAGAAAGTGAGAATTATTCAATACTGACAGTTTCTGCTGAGATGCCTCTGGGAACCTCAGTGTCATGCACAGTGCTGGGGGGCCCCAAGCTACCATTGGGGAATGTAGACAGATGTAGATTGGCAGTCCTTGAAACGTGTCGTCTGACAGAGGAAGGATTTGTAGACAGGCCGTGGTTCTAAAAACTGTTCACAGACAGATCATTCCAACAAGCGCTTTATAATCTTTTAGGTCTTCACAGCTGTTAGGAAAAATGTAAATGAGGTTAAGAGGTTTACTTTAGAAAGAACTCATGGCCTCTCCTCTTACTCCTGTCACTCCTCTCCTTAAAAACTACAGCTGTGTCCACTAATTTTGCTTCTTTTGGCTTTTTGTCCACTAAGGATGGAGGTGGGAGAAGAATGAGTTTCACCTCATATAGAAACTGAATTACAAGCCAGGTGCCAGTGGCTCACACCCGTAATCCTATCTATTCAGGAGACTGAGATCTGAGGATTGCAGTTCAAAGCCAGCCCAGGCAGGAAAGTATGTGGGACTCTTATCTACGATTAAAACCAGAAGTGGCTCTGTGGTTCAAGTGGCAGAGCACTCACCTTGAGCTGAAGAGCTCAGGGACAGCGCCCAGGCGCAGAGTTTAAGTCCCACGACCAACAGAAAAGAAATAAAAGAAACTGAATTTCAAGAAGACTAAATAAATACATTTTTATTTTATTTTTATTATTATAAAGATGACGTACAGAGAAGTTACAATTACGTAAGTCAGGTAAAGAGTACCTTTATTTTTGGACAATGTTATCCCTTCCCTTGCTCCCTCCCAGTTTTTCCCTCCTGTACCCAACCACAAGTTGTATTGCTCATTTTCAACATAGTGTCTAGTAAATACCATTGATGCATTTGTTCACCCTTTGTGCCTCCATTTTTGTGCCTTCCCTTACCCCCCAAAGATAAACAAACAAGACAAAAAGAAAAGGAAAACAAAAAAAAAAAAGCCCTCGTTTCCATTCTTGGAGTTTGTTTTGATAAATATTATTTTATATGATCAGAGGCACGTAGGCATTGCACCCTTGTGTTCCTCCCCTAAGAGTGCCCCCTGCTGTCACTATGTGTGAACGCCTAGAGAATAAATACATTTAAAAAACAACATAAAGGACCAAAAGAAAATGAGGAGGAGATTTTTATAATCTTGGTGTAGGGGAAGAGACCTTCAGCATCACAAAGGAAAAGAAGTATGGGTTAAATAACATAAAACGAAAAAACTTTACTATGTCAAGAACACCATCTTGGACAAAGAAAAAAAGCATATAGTCTGGGAGGAAATATTTGCGGCATATAAAGAAAAAGTAGTAGAAGTGGCACTGTGGCTCAAGTGGTTGAGTGTTTGCCCCAGGGACAGCATCCAGGCCCAGAGTTCAAGCCCCACGACTAACAAAAAAAAAAAAAAGGTAAGTCATTATGAGCAAGGTGTAATATGTATGTCTATAATCCTGGCTATTCAGGAGGCTAAGAGGAGGACTGAGTTCTAGGCCAGCCTTGACAACTTAGCAAGACCTTGTCTAAAAATAAAACTAAGGCTGGATGCCAGTGCCTCACATCTGTAATCCTAGCTAATTGAGAGGCTGAGATCAGGAGGATCACAATTTAAAGATAGCCTGGGCATACATACTAGAGTCCTTCCCAGCTGGGTATGGTGGCATATGTCTGTCATCCCACCTACACGGGAGGCTGAGATCAGGAGGATCATAGTTCCAGGCCAGCCTAGGCAGAAAAGTCTATAAAACTCAATCTCAACAGAATAAGCCATGAGGTTGTATGTGCCTGTTATTTCAACTATAATGGGCTCAGGTAAAAATTGAGATCCTATATCAGGAATAACCAGTGGATATCAGGCGTATAGCTGTAATCCCAGATATTCAGGAGTGTTGTGATTCAAAGCCAGTCCAGGCAGAAAAGTCCTCAAGACTCTTATCTCCAATTAACCACCAAAAAGCTAGACCAGAGGCATAGCTCAAGTGGTAGAAGGCCAGCTATTATCAAGTAAGGAAAACAGGGTTGAGACACACACACACACACACACACACACACACACACACTCTCTCTCTCTCTCTCTCTCTCTCTCTCTCTCTCTCTCTCTCTCTCTCTCTCTCTCTCTCTCTCTCTCTCTCTCTCTGTCTGCCAAAAAGAATTGAAGGTTTGGTTCAATGACACTTGTCTAACAAGTATGAAGCTGTGAGTTCAAATCTTGTAACTCATTTTCCTCCTCCCCCTCACCCCCCCCCCCCACAAAAAAAGGGAAAACAGTGATGTAGTTCAGTGGTAGAGGATGGGAGGGAAGGGTTCTGGTGGCTCATGCCTGTAATCCTAGCTTCTCAGGAAGCTGAGATCTGAGAATTGCTGTTCAAAGCCAGCCCAGGCAAGAAAGTCCATGAGACTCTTTATTTCCAGTTAACCACCAGAAAAGCCAGAAGTAGAGCTGTAGCTCAGGTTAGATAGAGTGCTAGCCTTGAGCAAAAAGATTCAGGGACAGTGTTCAAACCCTAGGACCAGAGGAGAGACAGAGACAGAGAGACAGAAAGAAATAAGCAAAGAGAAAAACAGGAAAAGGACATTCTGTCTCTGTAGCCTAGTGCCTTTTGAGTCTCATAAACATGTGAATTACATGTTCTGCTGGCAGTGGTGTTCCTGAGTTGTAAGGGTAATTGTGCAGCCTCTATCTGGACCTGTTTACTAAAAGGCCTGTTGGCTTCTATCTGTCAGGTAGTTAAAATTCCTACCTGGAGGCGGTAGGGGTTGTGTGCTTTGGTGGCTCCTGACAACCCCGGATTGCTTATTGAAGTGGTGAGGCAATTGATTGTGTACAAAGAGGCCCAAGGCCCAGTGCTTAATGTGGGGTTGCTAGCTTCTAATCATCAAAAATTGGAAAGTCTCATTACCTCTCCACCTGTGTTTGCTCATCTTTGTTAACAGGATTCAAGGTACCAGCTTCCTGTTGGGTGGTGGGAGATATTATCTGCCAAGTGCTCAAGCATTGCCTTGTGTGAATTAACATCTGGCATGTTAGCTGTTAATATGACTGGAAGGTTATCCTTGTCCTTTATCTCATGACTAGAAAAGGAACTCCTTTCCAACCTCTAGTGACTCCAGGATGAGTAGTACTTTCATGCATCTGGAAGGGATAGAGCAGGAAAAAAAAACAAACAGGTGCCCACTTTTTCTCAGATACACACAGAATGAGAGAAGGTAAAACTGATCATTCCTAGGGAGTTTCGTGTGTGTGTGTGTGTGTGTGTGTGTGTGTGTGTGTGTGTGTGTGTGTGTGTGTGTGTGTGTGTGTGTGTGTGTGTGTGTGTGTGTGTGTGTGTGTGTGTGTGTGCGCGCGCACTAGAGCTTGAATTCAGCACTGGTCTTCTCACTTAGCTTTTTCGTGTGTGTGTGTGTGTGTGTGTGTGTGTGTGTGTGTGTGTGTGTGTGTGTGTGTGTGTGTGTGTGTGTGTGTGTGTGTGTGTGTGTGTGTGCGCGCGCGCACTAGAGCTTGAATTCAGCACTGGTCTTCTCACTTAGCTTTTTCTGCCAAGGCTGGCGCTCAGTCACTTGAACTACAACTCTACTTCTGGCTTTTGTTGGTTAATTGAATTAAGAGTCTCATGAACTTTGCTGTCTAAGCTAGATTCAAACTGTGATCCTCAGGTTTCAACCTCCAGAGTAGCTAGATTACAGAAGTAAGCCACTAGTGCTTGGCCTGTTTTCCTGTTTTTGAAGAAATGGTTTAGGTGTCCATATACTTGAAAATGCTTCATTTTCCTTTCTAAGCTCTGTGCCTTTTCTAGTTTACCATTAAGAAAGCTAGCATTGAGCCAGGCACCGGTGGCTCACGCCTGTAATCCTAGCTACTCAGGAGGCTGAGAGCTGAGGATCATGGTTCAAAGCCAGCCCGGGCAGGAAAGTCCGTGAGACTCTTATCTCCAATAAACCACTAGAAAACCAGAAGTGGCACTGTGGCTCAAGTGGTAGAGTGCTCGCATTGAGCTGAGAGCACAGGGTCAGCACCCAAGCCCAGAGTTCAAGTCCCACGACAGACAAAAAAAAAAAAAAAAAAAGCTAGCACTACATTAATAGAACAGGTAGATAGCTAAGAATGTGCAAATTCTAGTGACCAGGACAAGTTGACTTCCTAACCAGGATTTTGTTTCTTTCTGCAGGAAATAAATGGTATCACTGCAGCACTGGCTGAAGAACTCTTTGAAAAAGGTATGTGGTCATTAGTCCTTGAAATACTAGGCACACCTTGACTAGTCTTAACTAGGCATCTGGAGACCCAAGGTAGCACAGAACTCAATGTGTTGAGTCCTAGCCAGGGTTTACCTCTTTGGGGGTGCCCAAATCCCTGGCCCTGGTTCACAGCTAAGCCTGCCTACCTACCTACAGGTGAGAGGCTATGGTCCATCCAGAGACTTTTTTGAGTTCCTATGTCGAGGACTTATTCTTTAGTGGAATGCTGAAAGGTAGCTGCAATGTCGCATCTTGTACCTGGTTTGTTCTTGCTTGAAAGAATATAAAGAGCAAGTAGAAGATAACCTTGAGTCATAGAACTATCAGAAAGCATGGTAACATAGCTGACATGTAATGAGCATGCCTGCCACCAGCCCTATGGTTAACATCCTATTGGCTCCCTCCCTGCCCCTCTCCCCCCAGCAGGTAGAAGTGAGAATACTGACAAGAGGCCCAATAACCTGTGTGAGGGTACATGGCTAACAAGAAGGAGCACAAGAACCAAATGCCAGTCAGTCTGGCTCAAAAGCTCTCAGGCTTCTCACTGACCTGGCATCTTAGGCTTGCACCTAACTTCAACATCTGCATTTTGGAGGTTGCAGCATAGGTCTGACTTGGCCTCATTCTTTAGAGTGGCTCTCCAGTTGCACAGCCCCATTCCCTTTCCTCTGTCTCCACACATCCCAGGCTGCCCTGTGCTCAGTGTGAGCTCAGGAGGGCAGCAGTTCCTGCATGCTTAAGGCTGTAGTTTCATCTGACACTGTGGGTGAATGTAATAGGTGCTTGCTCAGTGTTGATTGACCATTGGCATAGTGAACAAATGCCCTGGTTGTACAGTGGACTGGGGTTAGGGTTAGACACTCATCCCTTGGGAATTGGCTGTTGCAGGAGAACAGCTCTTGGGGGCTGGTGAGGTCTTTGCCATCAGACCCCTTCAACTGTATGCAGTCACCCAGCAGCTGCTACAAGGAAAGCCCACATGTGCCAGCGGGGATGCCAAGACTGACCTTGGGCATATTCTGGACTTCACCTGTCGCCTTAAGTACCTTAAGGTAAGGATGCAGCTGTTCAGCCATGTAGAGCTCACTGAGAGCTGGCAAATGAGTTTGAAGATTCAGGAGCTCTCTGTGGAAAGACCATCTAGTGTTCTTCACACTGTGAACACCAGGGGGCACCATGACCCAGTATACTTTTACTTTAAACTTTGGCCTAACCATTTTGTTGAAAATAGAAGTTATCGAAGTTTCAAGTTTGGCAGCTACTGCTGCACTGACCAAAAATGTGGATGGTGAGCGGTGGCAGCAGCATCCCTAATTTAAGCCTTGTCTTTTTGCCTCAGGTTTCTGGCACAGAAGGACCTTTTGGGACTAGCAACATTCAGGAGCAGCTCCTGCCATTTGATCTGTCAATATTCAAGTCTCTTCACCAGGTGGAGGTAAGGCCTGGGGCCGCTGAGATGCTGGCAGGGCTGAGTCAAGAACAGGCATCATCTCTCTCTGACTATAGCGAAGTAGCTGTTTTGATGTCTGATGGCCAGATTTAATCACAAAACACTGCTTGGTCAAACTTGGTCTCTGATGCTTTTACTCATTGGCTGGCAGTCTATCATCTGAGCCACACCTCCAACCCCCAGATGTTTACAGTTGAGGAAACTAAGGCTTAGTGAGACAAGGAAGTATGGCTAGGATCATCAGGTTCAGGAGCAGCAGACTTGCTTTGGGTCTTGGGGCCACTCCTCTTGATGGAAGCTCAAGATGTTTGTCTCAACCACTACTGGCTAAGGCCTCAGAAGGAAGAGGAAAGTCTGATCCAGTCCCTCTAGGCAGCTGAGGCTCTGTCTGGTCTGTGAGTTTGTAGCACTGGGGTCAAGTGGGCTTGGCCTCTCACCACAGGACAGCTGAGGGCAGTGGACTGGGGTGGGGCCAGCAGGAGTTTCACCACATTTGCCGCACTGTGGAGGCCATTTGCTCGTTGCTTTCCATGGCTGGTTCCTATGACCCACCCTTTATATCTACCTGACAGGCTCCAAGAAGCCCTTAACAAGAAAATGGATTTTGTGGTGTATTGCGAATCTGAGGATCGGAATACCTTTCATGCTAAGTACTTCACAGAATGCTTAATCAGCCCTGTCTAGCACTGACAAAAAAAAAGGATTAGGTTTTGACTCCTGCCTGTGAGGATTTGGGCCTGCCCATTGTTGGACTTCTTTTGTGCATTGTGGGTTGAGTGCCCACTTCCTGGAACTTCTGATGGAGCAGGTTATTTCTCAGACGTAGCTGTGCTTTGTTCCAGATAAGTCACTGTGATGCCAAGCACATCCAAGGGCTGGTTACTTCGAAGCCTACCTTAGCCACAATGAGTGTCCGCTTCTCAGCAACCTCCATGAAGGTGAGCTTTTGCCTGTGCTGTGGGGCATGGTTCAAGCTATGACCCCTGCAGTGTCTATCAGTACTCATAGGACTGTCCAGCTCATAATGGACCCTGAGGTACTTGAACCTGCATCTTCACCGTAAGTCAGTATTCATTAGACATTTTAGAGGGACTGGGACTTTTTCTTGAAAAAAAAATTTTTTTTTTTTTGGGGGTCTGGTCGTGGGGCCTGAACTCTGGGCCTGGGTGCTGTCCCTCAGCTCTTCAGCTCAAGGCTAGCACTCTACCACTTGAGCCACAGCACCACTTCCGGCTTTTTCCTTTTTGCTTATGTGGTGCTGAGGAATCGAACCCAGGGCCTCAGGCATGCAAGGCAAGCACTCTACCACTGAGCCAACTTCCCAGCCCTCTTGAAAAAATTTTATGTTGTATTTTTTTTTGTCAGTTGTGGGGCCTGAACTCTGGGCCTGGGCACTGTCCTTCAGCTCTTCAACTCACAGCTAGCGCCCTACTGCTTGAGCCACAGTGCCACTTCAGCTTTTTCTGCTTATGTGGTTTTGAGGAATCGAACCCAGGGCCTCATGCATGCAAGGCAAGCACTCTACCACTGAGCCACCTTCCCAGCCCCTTGTTGTTATATTTTATATTTGTCTTTCTGCTTTTGCATATTTGGTACTTGAGTTTGAACCACTTGAGCCATATCACAGCCCTTTTTACTTTAGTTATTTTTCAGATAAGATCTCACATTTATGCCTGGCCTGGACCACAGTATTATTTGTGCTTCCTGTGTGGCTAGGATTACAGGCATGAGCCATTGTGGTTAGCCTTTTTTTTTTTTTTTTTTTTTTTTTGGTTGGTCGTGGGGCTTGAACTCTGGACTTGGGCACTGTCCCTGCGTTCTTCAGCTCAAGATGAGTGCTCTACCACTTTAGCCACAGCGTCACTTTTGGTTTTCTAGTGGTTTATTGGAGATAAGAGTCTCCCAGACTTTCCTGCCCAGGCTGGCTTTGAACCTTGATCCTCAGCTCTCAGCCTCCTGAGTAGCTAGGATCACAGGCATAAACCACTGGCACCCGGCTTGTGGTCAGCTTTTTATTGGTTGAAATTAGGTCTCATAAATCTTTTGCTTGGCTGGCCTTAAACTGTGATTCTGATTTCAGCCTCCTAAGTATCTTTCTAAGAGCCACCACATCCAGACTTTTTTTTTCACTAAGTAGTCCAGGCTGGCCACAAACTTGTGATCCTTCTGGGATTATAGGATGTATTACCATGCTTCTCAAGGTTATTGTTTTTTGTTTGTTTGTATGTGTATATGCCAGTACTAGAGCTTAAACTCAGGACCTGGGCATTGTCCTACAGCTATTTCACTCAAGGCTGACACTCTACCACTTGAGCTATACCTCCACTTGCAGCTTTTTGGTGACTTACCGGAGATAAGAGTCTCATGGACTTTCCTGCTCAGGCTGGCTCTGAATTACAGTCATCAGATCTTAGCCTTCTGAGTAGCTAGGATTACAAGCATGAGCCACCTCTTGTTCTTTTAATGATTTAATTGTGGCTGTGTAGCAGATAACATTAGTTTGATAGTTTAACTTCATTTAAGCCTAAAAAAAAATCCTGGCTTCCATTCATTTGTATCTCATGCTCCATGAACTTGGAAGTTAAAGGTAAGGAATAGAAGTGCTAGACCCCAATGTTCATACATGAGCCACAGAACCACTCCAATCGGAAATGTAAGCTCCTTTTACCTTCTTAAGGATTTTATCTTAGTAATGTTAAGATCCAAATCTGAGTATACAAAAGACTGGGGGAGTGGGAGGGGGGCGGGGCAGAGGGTTACTGGGCTTGAACTCAGGACCTGGGTATTGTCTCTGTGCTCTTTTGCTCAAGGCTAGTGCCTACCACTTGAGCCATAGTTCCACTTCTAACTTTTTATGGTTAAATGGAGATAAGAGTTTTATGAACTTTTTCTGCCCCGGCTGGCTTCAAACCATGGTCCTCAGACCTTAGTCTCCTAAGTTTCTAGGATTATAGGGTGAGCTAACAACACCCAGCTTCTTAATGCTACATTTGCCTTAGTGATGATTTTTATTCCTTTAAAGTAATAGTTCTGCTGTCCACAGTGGAGACCACTTTGAAAGTAGCATTGCTTAGCGACACTATAAATTTGGATTTTCAGGGGCTGGGAAGGTGGCTTAGTGGTAGAGCGCTTGCCTTGCATGCATGAGGCCCTGGGTTCGATTCCTTAGCACCACATAGGCAAAAAGAAAAAAAACAGCCGGAAGTGGCGCTGTGGCTCAAGTGGTAGAGCGCTAGCCTTGAGCTGAAGAGCTGAGGGACAGAGCCCAGGCTCAGAGTTCAGGACCCACGACTGGACCCAAAAAAACAATTTTTGGATTTTCAGCCTCTGAGAATTAAGCCAGTAAAAGCCTCACCATATAGCAGAACATTTGCTCTGAGAAGCATTTGCTATTGAAGCAAACATATTCCAAGTGGCTGTTGTGCTTCTAAGCCTTTGGGTTATTTCATAATCGTTTAAAGACACATGAACCAAAGCCTGTTTTAATGCAAGCTCACTTCCACATGCTAAATATGCTCAATTCCTTCCTTAAATTTTGCAAGAGTAGTGTTCCAGTTAGTGTTGCGTGAGGCCTGAGCATGGTGCTCAACAGATGTTCTTACACAGGAAGTCCTTGTTCCTGAAGCCTCAGAATTTGATGAGTGGGAGCCCGAAGGCACAGCCCTGGAAGGCCCTGTGACTGCTGTCATCCCCACTTGGCAAGCATTGACTGCTCTTGACCTGAGCCACAATAACATCTCCGAGATCGACGAGTCTGTGGTACGTTTGCAGCAGCCAGTGCTAGGGACCACTCTGCTCTGATCACATCCTGAGGGCTGGATATTTCATTACTTTGTCTGGAATGACCACAGACAAATCTGTATTCATAGTTCTGTGTGTCACCTGAAGATTTTAAGTTAAATTTCAAAGTGAGACTGCTTAAAGTTGGCAGTAAATACTTAAAACTAAGTGAAACATTTCAACTGCATGTACCTTTAGTATAATAAAACCATGGTATGTGGTGATATTTACTCCTAAGAAATGTGGAAGAGAACCCCTTTCTAGATTAAAAGATGGGCCCATGGAAGAGTGCTGTCTTGATGACCTGAAGGCTATAAGAGTGTGAATCTTTGTGCTCAGTGGGAGTGGACAGAGCTGGAGAAGAGCAGACTTCCTTATCTGTTTTAGATGTGGCCATTTGTATTGTCATAGCCAAATGTTTTATGCCATCAGTAGCTAGTATTCATCCCTAGAGTCTCTGTGTGTCTCTTTGTATGTGTTGCTGAGTGGAAACAGGAGGTGTCACATTAGGGCTTCGTGGGCATAGCCAGCTGAAAGTCTGGTCAGGAAAAGGAGTTCCCTGTCACCTGGTTACAGACCATGTAGGGTATAGGCTGCTGGAGAGTAACATGATTTTTTTTTTCTTTCACAAGAAACTGATCCCAAAGATTGAGTTCTTGGACCTGAGTCACAATGGTGTGCTGGTTGTGGATAACCTACAGGTAATGTCTGTCTAGGGCAAGGTCTGCCACCTGCCCTTTAGGCTTCCAGTGATGCGCTGAGTGATTATTGCTCTAAAGAATTAGAATAACTATAGACTGAGGGTCATAACAGTGGTGCAGTGTCCTGAAGATGGGCAGGCTTATTTTAAATGCTCCCACCAGCCCGCCTGCAGAGTAGTACTAGGTTGTGGCATGTGCAGGGGAGAAGAGAGTCTTCCTCCAATAACCATCAGAGAGACTGGCGGAGCTACCTTGCAGAACTGGTCAGTTTGGGTTGGAAGGGTGGTGGGCTCCCTCTGTGGAAGCTTTACCTGGGCTGCTGCCCTGTTCTCAATGCTGCTGCAGCACCTGTACAACCTCGTGCACCTGGACCTGTCCTACAACAAGCTCTCCTCCTTGGAAGGCGTCCACACCAAACTGGGTAACATCAAGACCTTGAACCTGGCGGGCAACCTCCTAAAGAGCCTGAGTGGCCTGCATAAGCTCTACTCCCTCCTTAACTTGGACCTCAGTGACAACAGAATTGAACAGGTGAGTCGCAGTCCTAAGGGGCTTCAGAGCTCTGGGATTGCTGGGCCTTGGTGTTTATCACTTTAAGGAAGATCGTGAAGATTCCTTTCATTTAAAAGAGGCTCCAGCGTGTTGTCGTGTTGCTGAAGTGTTAGGAGAAGGGGCCAAGGGGGATGGCGCTCATGCCTTGCAGATGGAGGAAGTCAGGAGCATTGGAAGCCTCCCGTGTCTGGAGCACGTAGCCCTGCTGAACAACCCTCTCAGCATCATCCCTGACTACCGGACCAAGGTGCTCGCTCAGTTCGGAGAGCGGGCCTCTGAGGTGAGCCTTGGTAGAGTCCAGTGAGATAAGTGAGATGGAGTCCAGGGCAACATGGACAGGAAAAGGGGAGGAGAGGAGGGGAGGAGGCGGGGAGGGATTGAAGTGAAGGGGGACTACTACTCTATGCCCTTGCCTGCTTTAGAAAGATGTCTGTTTGCCTTCCCTATCTAGGAGGTCCATTTTCCCCAGGAAAAGGCTCCCTGCATGCACCTCCCAGCCCTCTCTCACTGGGGACTGTCAGCTAGTCTGGGTTCCCCAACAGGATCTATGTCCTGCCAGAGCTATAGGCCAGGAGGGCTCCCAGGAGTACAGAGCACAAATATATGCAGGAACTGTCTTCCATTTTGGGGGGGGGGGAAACAACAACAGCAAAAAACATTGTTCTAGCCAGAAATAAGGAACTTAAAGGAACTTCATTATTATTTATGATAACTTCTCATGATGCCTGACTACAGGTGCAACGGTTTTGTCTACTTTTGCCAGTGTAGCCAACCCAGGGCCTGCTGCTTATTGGCTGTAGCCATCTACCTGCCTCCATGCTAAGCAAAGAGGTCTTTCCCTAGGTTCATTCCTTTCCCTCCGCTCCAGCAGACTCTGTCCCCATTCTCTTACCAGCACTCAGAGCCTTTCTTCCCAGATCCTAGGCAGGAGACACCAGGGATCTGATTGTATCCTGCCTCCACCACCTTTCTGCCTCAAATGCTGCTTTTTCCACACTGTCCTCAACTCAGTCTTCATAAGATGCTATTTCCTGCCCTTTTTAGCTCACACCTGGGAAGTCAGCTCCTGTCCAGGTCCTTGGGACCTTTCCTCAGTTGAGCACACTGCCTATCCCTAATAGTGTGCTAACCTTCCTCTCCCCCTGTGTTCCCAGACTAGGGTCTCTGCCCATCCTCCCTGCTCTTTATGCCTTTGCCTTGATGTGTCCCCTACCCAGAAGGCCCTCCCCTTGGCCCTTTGACCATCTGAGTTCTCCCTTTCCCAGACCTAGCCCCCCAAGAGGCTTGTGCTTCCTCTTCTTGGAAAGGGACTCCCAGAGAAAGAGGAAGCAATACGAGATTTCCATTAGCCTCTCTAAGACATTCCCAAGTCACTTGGATGGTAATAAGGAGCTTGCCTTTTAGTGGGCTGGGCTTCCCTGTGCCTCCAGGTTCCTCCTGGGGGTGTTCTTCTACCACTCCTCAGCAAGGCCCCACCATCTTCCCTCCATGCTCGCCAATCTCTACACTTAAATCTGCTTTCTGGACTTTTGTAGGTATGTCTGGATAACACAGCAACTACAGAGAAAGAGCTGGACACTGTGGAAGTGCTCAAAGCAATTCAGAAAGCCAAAGACGTCAAGTCCAAACTGAGCAACCCAGAGAAGAAGGTGGGCATTTGTACGGGAAGAGTGGTGGTAAGAAGTAGGTCAGGGTGGGAGCAGTTCATGTGGGAAAATAGGATGTGGCATTGCTCAAGCCTGCTGAGACCTGACTGTGCCACTTTGTGGCTGCAAGAGCATGGGTGGGACCCACAGGACATGGAGATGCTGCTCAGGGCTGTGAGCTCAACATGAGAGCATTGAGCTCCTCCCTCTACGTCCTTGGCCTCGTTGGGTCTATTCTTCCTGCACTTTCGTTCTCTCCTGGGCTGATTTGAGCACTCCTCCTCAGGTTGGTGAGGATTCTCGGCTCCCAGCTGCCCCCTGCACCAGACCCAGTGGCTCCCCTCCCACCACGGCTCCCACCTCTGCCTCCCTGCCCCAGCCTATCCTCTCCAACCAAGGTAATCGAGTATGGCTCTTGCTTCTGGCAGAGCTGCCCAGCCTTCCTGGGTCCTCTGGCTGGGCTGTAGTTGGGGATGAGATGCTAGTACCTGCTTCCTACAGGGTCAGGCATAGGGAGCGTGATGCTGTCTGCTGGCTGTCTGCTTAAGGGACTTGTGTCAGAGGGAGGAGGAAGCAGCTTGATTTCAGCACTGTTGTTTGCTTAGAGAGGACCATTGATGCTCTCACACCCCCATCCAACTCCTCTAGGATACCATAGGGTGTCTGCCGGGTGTACAGAGACTCCCCTTTGAGCAGGCTTGGGCTGTGAGCTCATGAGGACCCAATCTCCTGCAGGCATGGTGGGCAGGCTGGTTCCTTGTTAGTGGGAGAAACCAGACCTTCCTTTACTGAGTCTGCAGCCCCAATCCTTGTGTGAGGAGCTTTCTTTATCATTGCCTTGTCTCTGTGGTTCTTGAGGGGCGGCCTGTACCCAAACACTGCATCTGTGGAAACCAAGCTGAGTTATACAGATGAGCTATGTCCCTTTAAGACCAATTCCTTTCACCTGCCCCCTGTCTTAGCATTTTCAAAGGGCTTTCACCTCTGAACCCAGGCATCCTCGGAGATGAGTGAGTGAAGCAGGTCCCATGAGCATGTCTGCCTGCCCGGCCCCGACGGAAGAGGGGCAGGTGTGCCATCCCGAGTGGAGCTGAGGGTCGGGACACGCAGGAAAGAACGCCACCCGCCTGGGCTCCTGGAGACACAGAACTTGGTGTGAGGTCTTGGGAAAACAGTGTGACCCTAGGTTTCAAAGCGCCAGAAACATTCCCACCCCTTGACCTGGTGACCCCACTGGAGGAGATCATCTCAGAGAGGGATAAGATGCTCGGGGGAGAGGGAACATCAGGCTTGACATATACTCCCACGGAGGGGAGGGAGAGGTAGCTGCGGGGCAGCTGTGGCAGTTCCTTTAGGGAAAGAAGACTGGGCAGCAAGGAGGGAGATAGTCACATGTTTATGATAAGGCAAGAGGCCAGTACAGAGCAGCACACTGAGATCATGCTTGTAACATAAAGAAGAGAGTTTATGGAAGTGGACTGGTGAGACTAGCTGCCTGCACATTTGCTCATTTACTTAAGCCAAACATTTGAGATTTTTGGATTGTATTTTTTTTTTTTTTTACCTAAAAGGTGAGGAAGGTTTGGATCCCTGTGAGAAAGCTTTCCTGACCCTGCCACTTGTGTCCAAACCAGACCCACTACCCAAGCCCCTCTAATGCTAGCAACCCTGCAGAGGAGGCACATAAATAACTTCAGGCTTCCTGGCGTACAGGGAGGTGCAAGGTCCCAAATCCAAGGACATAGCCTTGGATCGCCAGGGGTCAGCAGTGGTTGAATGTGAGTGAGTGTGTGAACGAGCATGACCCCAGGTGGGTAGGAGGAATGAGTGTCTCCCCTAGAGCTGCGGTGCAGCTGGTAAAGCCTCTGCAGCAGCTAGGTCCAACCTCATCTCCCCCTTTCTCTTTGCCCTCCTTGCCCAGGGCATTCCACAGAGTGTCTCTGCAGTGTGTCTTCCCCTCCCAGTCACTGGACATTGAGACATCATCCCAGATTGCACCTCTTATAAATAAAACTGCAGTGGATGTCTTTGTGTGCACATCTCTTTCCTTTTGGGTGAGAAATGGCAAAGGTCAAATCCCTGTCCAAGGACTCCTGATGTCCCCTATCCCATCCATGAGTGGCCCTTTTTGACCACTTGTTTGCGCAGGCCATAGTCCAGGAAGGAAATGGACAGACTGTCCTTGTCCACATTTCCTCGTGTCCAAACAAGGCTTGGGGGTGGGGGTAGTGTTGCTTTTTTTCTCACAACTGTGGAGGCAGCTAATGTATGTGTGTTCAGCCCTGTATTACTAGCCTGGATGGGCAGAGATTTCCCCCTTGTGGGAACAGCTTTGCTAACCCATGCCTGTTGCTCATAGCCTGATCCATAGAGGGGAGCATACTTGTGAATAAACTGGGCACTCAGGAACCTGCCTGAAGCGGGTGCTGTCTAGGAAACCCCAAGCCCCTGGTCATTGCAGGAGCCATTAGACTGCTGTTGGAGCCATATGGAGGATTATGACTAATGGCAGATTGGCCAGAGTTGGTTCTCCAGCCACCCATGGGCTGAGAGAAAACTGTGTAGAGGGGTGGTTAGGAGTGAGCAGCTGAGTTCCAGCTTCCTGTCTGTGTGATCTCCAACAACTTGTAGCCTCTCAGGAGCTGTTTTCTCACCCATAAAGTGGATACCCCCTACTTCATCGATTCTAAGATGCACATATCTCCACCCTGTGACTTCTCTGAAATTGAGATGCGTCTTTCAGTCAGTGGCATCCCCTAGTTGCTGCCAGCCAGCTGGTATTCGTGATGAACTCATGGGAACACCTGTGGACACCTGCTAAGACCAAGATGGCAACACATCCATGCATCTTAGATTTGATGAAATGTAAACAATGAGAGGCACGTATGAGCTAATGCTGGGAGGCATTTAGCACTGCTTTTGGTTCAACAGAATTGGTCGGTAAGGGCACCCCCCCTTCCCACATCCTGAGTAGGGGTTCAGATCAGTGCCCCTAAGGAACATGGAGCCACTTGGGGGTGGGGAGTAAACTGTTTGCCCAAGGGAATACACGGTACAATGAGTTGGGAACCTTTTAGAAGGTCTCCAGCAGCAGAGGTGTGAGTAGAGGTGGTATCTAAGGTGAATCTTGAAGGATGGATAGGATTTGAATGTGTCAGTGAAAGGGTAAGATTCCAGGGGAGAATGGCAACATAGGTAAAGCCTGGGGGTGCCCTGGAAGGTGCTTCATGTATGGCTGGGACCTTGCCACCTCTTCCTACCTCACAAAGCCTCTGTGTCTTTGCTTCATGGAGTTATCAGGTCTTCGGCCACCTGCCTGCCTAGCCTTGGTCAGGAAGCAGCTGAGCTGGACAAGGACTTCATATCATGTGGTTCTCTGAGTCGTATCACTGGGCCATGTCGACTGCTGGCAAAGCCAGGCTGTTGAGACAGTCTGGGACCCTAGACCAGCTAGCTACATTTCAAAGAATGTTAAAGGACTTTCCATTCAATCAGACTGCAGACCATCTGGAGTGGAGTAATAGGTCCAGACAGACTATATTCTTTTTTTTTTTTTCAGACTACATTCTTAAAATAGCCTCAATAGGAGCCAGGTGCTGGTGATTCACACCTGTAATCCTAGCTACTCAAGAAGCTGAGATCTGTGGATTATGATTCGAGCCAGCCCAGTCAGGAAAGTCCCTGAGACTCTTCCCCAGTTAATCATCAAAAAACCAGAAATGGCTATGGCTCAAGTAGTAGACCACTAGCCCTTTGCACAAAAACTCAAGGACAGTACTCAGACCCTGATGTCAAGCCCCAGAACCAGCGCGTGTGTGCACACATGCACACACACACATGCCTCAATAGGGTTTAAGTAGCCCACACACATCTGGATGCATGAGTTGCCACTGTTCCTGAGAAGTGGCTCTAGGGTAGTGGGTGGGATGGTTGTCAGGAAGCAGGTTAGTATGTGCAGGCTTAGATTGTATTCAGCAGCCCTAGAGGAAACAAGCCCTCAGGGTCTAGCCTCCTTTACTGTGCTCTGCAGATTTGTGAACCCTGCGGAGATGTCAGATCAGGGTATAGAGTCATATGTAGGCCTTCTGGAATAGTGCTCCCAGAATGAACATTGTTGGACATACCACCCAAACTTCCCTCCTGAGGCAAGTCTGCACCGCACTGCCTAGCTCTGTTCAATTAGACCAGGTCAGACCACACAGTATGACCTTTGCCAAGGTTAGAGACAGACTGTTCTATTTCACCTTGTCCCTCTGTGCTAGAGAGGGTAAGCATCTTCATGCTATGTCTATTGACCATTCTGTAGCACATCTTATGTTCTTTGCAGTCTCTTGATGAGGTTTCCACCCTCTCTGTAATCATTAACAGCTCTTTGTAGATTAAAGATTTAAATCTTTGTTAAATACAGAAGTGCTTTTTTCTCTTTGCCTTTGATTTTGCTATGGTCTTTAAAATTCACCTACAGAAGTTCAATGTTTATGTTTTCACAGTTGGTAAGCTTCTATCTTTGCATGTGTGCTCAGAAAGCCTCTGCCTGCCTTGAGATTAGAAGAACTATCATTGGTTGAAAATTTCAACTTTGTCATTTTCTTCTGTAACCCATATAAGTTTGGGGGTCTGGCTAGCCCCAGCCATGCCAGTGTTTCAAGACCCAGTCCTCTTGTTGAATGGCTGCTCTCCCCACCTGCCCACCCGCCCTCCCCATCTTTCTGCAGGAATCATGTTTGTGCAGGAGGAGGCCTTGGCCAGCAGCCTCTCATCCACAGACAGTCTGACTCCTGAGGAACGGCCCATTGCCCAGGGCTGCTCTGACTCCTTGGAGTCCATCCCTACAGGACAGGTAACACTCTTGCCTGCTTTTGGGGTCCAGTTCCTCTGCTGCAACTCTCCTGCCTGAGTTGGTCAGTGCACAATCTGAAATGACCTGGCTGGAGTATGGCAGGTGCTACTAGGGCCTCTTTGTGTACTACTTACTAAGGATATAGTCTCTCTTGGACCTGTCTCTAGTTGAGTCTTCATTAACTGAGTGGCTCAGGATCTGTATTCAACATCTTCTGGCCACCACGAGAATAGGTAGTGCTCTCATTGGGCTCTTGCAGGGAAAGAGATCCTTGGACCATATGAGCAGACTGCCCCAGGGAAGGCAGTTCAGAGGGAGAGCTGCTTCTTCCTGCCACCTGCTATCCTGGGGCTGTTCTACCCCTTCCTACATATCACCCTGCTAGTCTGGGGCAGTGTGACTCTGTGGCTGATGCTTAGGCTTCTGGGGCCCATTCCTGTGCCCCAGGACAAGAGGAGAGGAAAGCAAGAGTGGCTCACTTGTGTGTGTATGGTAGCTGGGCCTCTGTAAACCTTATCCCTCTGCATTGCCCAGGGCCATGACCTTTGATATAAGTCCTTCCCTGTCTCCTAGCACCCCCTGCCTCTCCAGGGTCAAATAGTAAGAGATTCCTGAGCTCTGATCTAGCCCACTATGCAGAACATGTTGGAGACCTTGCCAGAGCTACCTGTACAGGCTCTGGCCTGGGTTGAGGGTATGGTTTGGGGTCAGACAGATGGGTGGGAATGCCAGCCTTGTTGTATACTGGCAGGATAAGCAGGTGGGTATGTTTCTAGACCCCAGAGTGTACCCAGGTGGAGTGTGTGGGAATTGTGAGGCACTTCCATAGGCAGCAGGCCAGGGTCCAGTACGCAGTAAGTGCCAAGAATAACTAGCAGGTGGGGCTGACTGCAATTTCTTCTTTATCAGGCAGCTTCTGATGACTTAAGGGATATGCCAGGAGCTGTTGGTGGTGCAAGGTAAGGAGTTTGTGAAATATGCTCTGAACCTGCTGCCCAGTTTTCTGTATGCTACAGGCTGGGTTAACCAGCAGTATTATTATTTATATAGTTTTCTGTGCCAGTCCTGAAGGTTGAATTCAGGGCCTGGGTGCTCTCCCTGACTTCTTTGTCTCAAGGCTATTGCTCTACCACTTGAGCCGCAGCTTCACTTCTGGCTTTTTTTGGTAGTTAATTGACTATAAGAGTCTCACGGACTTTACTTCCTGGACTGGCTTCAAACTACAGTCCTCAGATCTCAGCCTCCTGAGTAGCTAGGATAAGAGGTATGAGCCTGTAATCCTACTGCTGCCTAGCTACCAGCTGGATTTTGTTAACAATCTATCGCAGATGTTCTATACAACTTTCCTTATTTATATAAGCACTGTTGGCTCAGGCCTATAATCCTAGCTACTTAAGAGGCTGAGATCTGAGAATCACAGTTGGAAGCCAGGCTGGGAAGAAAAGTCTGAGACTTATCTCCAGTTAACTACTCCCCAAAAAGTTGGAAGTGGAGATGTGGCTCAAGTAGTAGACTGCTAGTCTTGAACAAAAAAGCTCAGGAATAGTACCTGGGCTGAGTTCAAGCTTCAAAACTGGAATGTGCACACACACAAAAGCACTGATGAGATAGATTTTGATCCATTTTCCTTAAACTTTAGCTTTGATCTGCCACAGTCTGTACCAGACTGAGCCACAGCTACTTACTTTTTTCTTTCTGGTACTGGGGATTGAACCCAAGATGTACTGGGGATTGAACCCAGGATGTTGTTGCACTTGCTTGGCAAGCGCTTTGCCACTGAGCTACAAATAACCGCACAACTACTTTCTTAAATCACTGTTTAAACAAGGGCCGCAAAGGGGCAGCCACAAATCATGAAGTATTAGCTTCCTGACCCTGTTCCCACACTGTTATGCTTATGAGGGCTGGAGAAGCCAGGAGGAGGTGGAATTTAGACGTGAAGGTCTAGGGCCTGCCCCAGTCTTCTGTCCATGGAGACTCCTGGGTGCCCCTGAAGGTGGTCCTTAGGAACATCCTGGAACACACTTTGCTCTCAGGGTGCATGGCAATATCTGAGTATCTGAGTGGTCTGGCCATTTTGTTGTAGAACCAGTGTGGTCTAGACAGGGCTATGTTGGACAGCTGTGCTGTGAGCCCACAGAAGCCTGGACTCAAAGTTGTCATCCAGCCCTCTGGCTGTAAGCATCTTAGCTTCCCATGCTCTTTGGAGTCGCAGGAGACCCATGAGTTGGTTCCTTAGGAACAAGGTGCAGCTCAGAATTCAGGTGGGTGCCCCTCTCATGTCCCTGACCCAGCCTGTCCCTGCACAGCCCAGAGCATGTGGAGCCGGAAGTACAGGTGGTGCCTGGGTCTGGCCAGATCATCTTCCTGCCCTTCACCTGCATTGGCTACACAGCTACCAACCAGGACTTCATCCAGCGCCTGAGCACACTGATCCGCCAGGCCATTGAGCGGCAACTGCCTGCCTGGATTGAGGCTGCCAACCAGCGGGAAGAGGGCCAGGGGGAGGAGGAGGAAGAGGAGGAGGAGGAGGAAGAGGATGAAGATGTTGCTGAGAACCGCTACTTTGAGATGGGACCCCCAGACACAGAGGAAGAGGAGGGTGGTATCCAGGGGGAGGAAGAGGAAGAGGAGGAGGAAGAGGAGGATGAGGAGGCTGAGGAGGAGCGCCTGGCACTGGAGTGGGCTCTGGGCGCAGATGAGGATTTCCTGCTGGAGCATATCCGCATCCTCAAGGTGCTGTGGTGCTTCCTGATCCACGTGCAGGGCAGCATCCGCCAGTTCGCCGCCTGCCTTGTGCTTACAGACTTTGGCATCGCTGTCTTTGAGATTCCTCACCAGGAGTCAAGAGGCAGCAGCCAGCACATCCTGTCCTCCCTGCGTTTCGTCTTCTGCTTCCCACATGGTGACCTCACGGAATTTGGCTTCCTCATGCCGGAACTGTGTCTGGTGCTCAAGGTGCGGCACAGTGAGAACACACTCTTCATCATCTCTGATGCTGCCAACCTGCACGAGTTCCACGCCGATCTGCGCTCCTGCTTCGCCCCGCAGCACATGGCCATGCTGTGCAGCCCCATCCTCTATGGCAGCCACACAAGTCTGCAGGAGTTCCTGCGCCAGCTGCTTACCTTCTACAAGGTGGCCGGTGGCTGCCAAGAGCGCAGCCAAGGCTGCTTTCCCGTCTACCTGGTCTACAGTGACAAGCGCATGGTCCAGACAGCTGCGGGGGACTACTCGGGCAACATTGAGTGGGCCAGCTGCACTCTCTGCTCCGCAGTGCGGCGCTCGTGCTGCGCACCCTCTGAGGCCGTCAAGTCTGCCGCCATTCCCTACTGGCTGCTCCTCACACCCCAGCACCTCAACGTCATCAAGGCCGACTTCAATCCCATGCCCAACCGTGGCACCCACAACTGCCGCAACCGCAATAGCTTTAAGCTTAGCCGTGTGCCCCTCTCTACCGTGCTGCTGGACCCCACTCGCAGCTGCACCCAGCCTCGAGGTGCCTTCGCTGACGGCCATGTGCTCGAGCTGCTTGTCGGCTACCGCTTTGTCACTGCCATCTTCGTGCTGCCCCACGAGAAGTTCCACTTCCTGCGCATCTACAACCAGCTGCGGGCCTCACTGCAGGACCTGAAGACTGTGGTCATTGCCAAGACCCCTGCAGCTGGGGCCAGGCCCCAGAACCCCCTCGTGGATGGCCAGCCAGCTGAGGGCAGGGCCAGGTGAGCCTGAGAGCATGGGGCTGGCATGGGTGTGATCTGTGGACATCAGCCCTCCACTTTTCCCTAAACCCTGACCACCCGCAGGTCTGCCATTGGCTCCTCTGAGCCTGTTGCCTGGCCTCTATCAACAGAACTTTAGAATAAGCTCAGGAAAGCTCTCACAAGTATGGGTTAGCCCACAGACTCCTGCCAGCTGTGCTGGACAGGTCAAGGGAGCTTCCTCACACCTTGCCTGCCCTGTCAAGGGTCGTCATTCTAACCCTGGTCCTGTCACCTGTTCCCGTGACCCCAAGTATGTCCTGTAGGCATCACCCCGCTCCCCATCCTCAGCAGTCTTGTGCCTTGACTGACGGTCAGCCAGACTGTCAGACTCCTTCCGTCTCTGAGAGGAGCTCCCAGACATGCTCTGCTAGCCCTTCACAAAAGGACTGAGCTCCCCCGTAGCTTTGGGACTATTTCCCAAAGACCCTGTGTGGTAAGAGTGGCAAGGTTGGGATGTCTGGGCTGGGGAGGGATTATTGCTTTCAGGACTCCTGTCATGTGGGAACACTGAGGTATTGGAGGGGACAGAATTGTCAGCCCTGTCTTCCTATTCTTCACACTCTCCTCTTCCCCTGCTGTCTCTCGGAGTCTGACTTCCCCTAGACTCCCTCCTAAGAGTCCCTGATGGTGACCAGTGCCCCCCCCTCCACAGCTCACCCCCATCTGAGGCTTAAGAGGAACCTTGTGCCTTTGTAAGGAGCCTTTGCCTCCTGTTGGTGGCTTTCTGACTTCCCCTACTGGGAAGGAAAGCTCTTCATCTGTACTCATTCCCTAATACACATTCTAGGTAATTTTTTCCCCTTACTGATAGACAGTAGACACCCTGTTCTCACCCTGGCTTTTCTCAGCATCTCAGGGTCTATCTGTCTATACCCCAACTAATAATTTTGCATGGTTCCCCATTACCTCTATCCTCTTATGCCCAGCTTGAGACAGGAGTTTAAGTGGGAGGTGGCCCTGTGTGAGGCTTGTCTTCACTCCCCTGCCATCTCTAAGCCTGGCTTGTACTTGGGAGTGGGTATAGAAATGGCCTCCTAGCAGCTGCACTCCCATCCCAGGAGAGCAAAAGGGCAGCCCAGGAGCCTGATATTTGACTGAATACACGACCACAGCTACAGACAACTCAGTAGCTAGAGTGGGTCAGGTTGAGAGGGCGATTCCACAGCACTCCCCTTCAGAGGGGGTATGGCTGCATAGACCAAATGTAGCCCCTCATTCCAACTGCCATGAGCTTTGAACTTCTGAGCATCACTTGGTTTCAAGTCAGGAATAGACCAGTGACAGTTCAGCATGCACATGTGCAGTGGTGGCTGGGTAGGCTAAAAGCCTGTGCCACCTAAGGACATCCATAGGCAAAAAGACAATTTGAGGTTTTGATTCTCACCTCTGTGTGTACCGTGGCACCTAGATTAGCACTCGGGACACTGAGGTGGCATTACACTTTGCCACCTTTTCAAAACTTCCAATCCATAGGCCAAATCCTAGGCTACACCTGTTTAGCTGGCTCAGCCCTGTGGTAGCCTACTGCCCCTATCTGCCCATCACCTCCCCAAGAGCCCTCAGCCCTGTGGTAGCCTACTGCCCCTATCTGCCCATCACCTCCCCAAGAGCCCTGGGTACTTCCCTTCCACTGTCCTGTCCTTCCATAAATACGCTGGTGATGAAGTGTCAGATGACCCTGGGGTGGCATGTAGTATATAAACAGCAGCTTCTTTACACAGGGAGGTTGTGTGATGAAGCCAATTTCTGTGGGGTCCGTGTATTAATGTGGTATTTCTTGGGACATTGGGAGATACAGCAATGACCAGGGTCCCCCGGAGGTTGCAGCCGAGGCTCTGGCTCCAGCTCCAGCTCCAGCTCCCGCTCCTGCTCCAGTGGCAGTCCAGATACCCAGCTCAGCTGCCACAGCTCCAAGCCCATCAAAGACATCGGCTGTAGCAGAGACCCTGGCTCCAGCTCCAGCCCCAGCTCCACCTACAGTGGAAGCCCCAGCTCCAGCGTTGGTCACAGAAGAGGCCTCAGTAGAGACCCCCATGGAGTCCCCAGCAGAGGCCCCAGTGCAAGCTGAGGCCCCTGCCCAGTACCCAAGTGAGCACCTGATCCAGTCCACCTCAGAGGAGAATCAGATCCCCTCACACTTGCCAGTCTGCCCATCACTGCAGCACATCGCCAGCCTACAGGGAAGCGCTGTCATCGAGCTCTTCCACAGCAGCATTGCCGAGGTATGGGCCAAGTGCTGGTCTTGCTGGGTGGCAGTTGTAAGGATGCACGGATACTGCTGAGACACAGCCAGTCCTGAGAATGAGGTAGAGCTTGTGTGTGGTCAGTGCAAGTCCTGACATCACATGGTCTTTCACTTCAGCTGAGCACACATTTGAGGGCTTGAGGTACCCCAAGCCAGTAGTTTTCTCTGCCTCTCACCACTTGACCTTGGTCAGCCTCTAGCCCTGGGACCCCCCCCCCCCAGACCCATCTCCCACTTCTCAGGTCCTCTCTACCATTGAGTTTCTAGACATATCCATGAAATAAGGTGCACTGCTCAGATCTCCCATCCAAGGCCACAGGCGTTTCCCTGGGTTGTGCAGGCCCCCATATTAGTTGAACAGAGAGAGATGAAGTATTGGTTAGGGGAGGTTCTTCATCAGGAGTCTGTTATCAGGTGTTGTCTAGGAGGAAGAAAGGTATACCTCTGCCACACCCAGCCTCTCTGTGTCCAGGTTGAAAATGAGGAACTGAAGCACCTCCTGTGGTCATCAGTGGTGTTCTATCAGACCCCGGGGCTGGAGGTGACTGCCTGCGTGCTGCTCTCCACCAAGGCCGTGTACTTTGTGCTGCATGACGGCCTCCGCCGCTACTTCTCTGAGCCACTTCAGGGTAGGCACTTAACCTGCAGAGCTGGAACACGTGCTGGAGGCAGGCTGAGGGCCACCTGTGTGCCTCTAGCTGCAGGACTTTGGCTCCTCTGGGCTGAAGAACCCCTCATCTGAGGAAGAGGGGGGGATGACAACAGCACTTCCCTCCAAAAGCCCTAAGGCCACATGTAAATGCACCATTCCAGGGCCCAGCAAATGCTTGGGAACTAGCTGTCACGAGCAAGGACTTAACAGCCTCTGCTCTCTGGGGTCTCAGTGGGAGTCTTAGCCCAGGGTAGTGATGCCGCTGAACTGACTGTTTAGACCCCTGACTAAGTTGCGTATGTGGCCTTGCGTACGTGGAGGAAGTGTCAGTTCTCTCAGGTGACCTATTCCTGCTAGATAGGCTGACCTTTGTGCTCACCCACACACACAGCACTCTCAGTCCCTTTTTTCCACAGATTTCTGGCATCAGAAAAATACTGACTACAACAACAGTCCTTTCCACATCTCCCAGTGCTTTGTACTCAAACTCAGTGACCTGCAGTCAGTCAATGTTGGCCTCTTTGACCAGCACTTCCGACTTACAGGTAAGTGACCCACGGCGCTGTGTCCCAGTCTAGCGAAAGCCAGTGTTAACGAGTGGGCTTCCACTTTCCAGATGTGGGTGCATTGCCATAGGCACATTATCTCTGCTTACAAGCTTGCTAACTAGGCAGGCGGAAGCAGCTTCAGGAACTGCTGAGATGGCAGGACTCACCAGAGGCTCAGAGCAGGAGGTAGGGTGTGCAGGGAACTCCAACCCAGACGGCAAAGCGGGCCCTGAGCTCAGAGGCAGGATGTTTCTGACTCATACTTCCTGAAGAGAGAAAACTAAGCTTTTTCTCTAATGCCTCTGTATCCCTGTCCAGAAAAATGTCTCAGCCCTTCCTGCTTGAGATATGGCTGCTCTCCCACATGGGTCCTCCTAGCCCTGGCTCTCTGGGCCAGAGTCCTGGCAGGGGGGATTGGTAATAACCAGTGGCTGTGTCCCAACCCTTCCTTCACAGGCCCCTCCCCGACGCAGGTGGTCACATGCTTGACACGGGACAGCTACCTGACACACTGCTTCCTCCAGCACCTCATGCTTGTGCTCTCCTCTCTGGAGCGCACACCCTCACCTGAGCCTGTTGACAAAGACTTCTACTCAGAGTTTGGGAACAAGAGCACAGGTACACTGTCCAGCTTGGGCTGCACGCCAGCACCCAGGTGGACATCAAAGGCCCCTGAATTCCTCTCTGCTTTAGAGTCCCCTCTCTCTGCCTGTCCCTTTCACTTGGTCTCTTGTCCTGCTTAGCTGGTAAGGATTTTCTATAGACCTTTTCCTTAGCAGGGTCTCCATCCCAACAACCCCTCTCCCATCCAGCATCCACATCTCTAGAGTCAGTCCTTAGCCTGCCTCTCTCATGTGGGGGTCTCTAGACCGCTGGTCCTTCCAGTCCCACCATAGGCCACAGTCCTGGTGGCATCTCTCTCTGCAGGGAAGATGGAGAACTATGAGCTGATCCATTCAAGCCGTGTCAAGTTCACCTACCCCAGTGAGGAGGAGGTTGGGGACCTGACATACATTGTGGCACAGAAGATGGCTGACCCAGAAAATGCCCCAACCCTCAGCATCCTCTTGTATGTGCAGGCCTTCCAGGTAGGCCCACCACCACCTGGGCGCTGCAGGAGCCCGCTGCGCCCCAAGACCCTCCTGCTCACCAGTGCCGAGATTTTTCTCTTAGATGAGGACTATGTCCATTACCCGCTGCCTGAGTTTGCCAAAGAGCCACCGCAGAGAGACAGGTACCGGCTGGATGATGGCCGCCGTGTCCGGGACCTGGACCGTGTGCTCATGGGCTATCAGCCCTACCCACAGGCCCTCACGCTTGTCTTTGATGATGTACAGGGCCATGATCTCATGGGCAATGTCACCCTGGACCACTTTGGGGAGGTGGCAGGTGGCCTTGCAAGGGGCAGCCAGGGCCGTGAGGTCCAGTGGCAGGTGTTTGTCCCCAGTGCTGAGAGCCGAGAAAAGCTCATCTCACTCTTGGCTCGCCAGTGGGAGACCCTGTGTGGCCGAGAGCTGCCTGTTGAGCTTACTGGCTAGTTCAAGCCGCCTGCCTGCTGCCTGCCTTGTCTGGCCTGGTGCCTGTTTAGAACCAGGAAGCAGGCTTTCTTTGTTCTTTTGAAAATGTTTTCTTCCCTGCCCTTGGTACCTTAATTTGACTGTCCCTGCAGAGAATGTGAACATGTGTATTCAGTTAATTCTTTCTATTGCTGGATGGTGAGAACACGATCCCCCTTCGGGGCATCCATGTCAGCCTCACGTGGTGTGTTGCCGGCCCCTGGAGTGGCAAGGCCAGGCACACCGGCATCCTGTATGTTGTGGTGCTGTTAACATGGACACAGTGGACCTGACCATCTCTACACTACACGTCCTTCTTGAAGTGTCAAGTCCTGTCCTGTGTTGCTGTTGCTGTCATTGTGGGCATTTTGCTAATTATGAAGCTCCTGCCCCTTGCGTCTTTCCAAAGTGGAGGTCTTTCATGGTCCAGAAAAATGGGGAACTCCCTGCAGGAAGTCCACCCAAGCCTTGGGGCTACAAGGGGTGGGGGCAAGGGACCTAGAGCTGTCAGCACCTAGACCTGTCAACACCAAGTCTGTTTCCTGTTGCGTATTTTCTCTATTCCAATAAAGCAGTTTGACACAGTCTGGGTCTTCTGGATCAAGGGTCGCTGGGGTCTCCACAGAGCTTCACCTCAGGGAGTAAGCATAGAGAAGAGAGACTTCCTGGAAACAGGACAAGGTGTGGGAGAGGGGGTCAGATGATTGTTGAGACAGAAGGGTAAAGGTGAAACCAGGATTTTAGACCCAGGCCCAAAGTCCCGGAGTCCTAAGTTCAGTTCAGCCTCTTTCCCATATGCCAAATAAAAAGACATGGTAGCTGGGCACCAATGGCTCATACCTGTTATCATATCATATCATACCTGTTATACCTACTCAACAGTCTGAGATCTGAAGATTGCAAGTTCTTTTTTGGGGGGGCCTGAACTCTGGGCCTGGGCGCTGTCCCTCAGCTCTTCAGCTCAAGGCTAGCACTCTACCACCTGAGCCACAGCGCCACTTCCAGCTTTTTTCTTTTTGCTTATGTGGTACTGAAGAATCGAACCCAGGGCCTCAGGCATGCAAGGCAAGCGCTCTACCGCTGAGCCACCTTCCCAGCACCTGAAAATTGCAAGTTCTAAGCCAGCCCAGACAGGAAAGTCCATGATACTTAACCTCAAATTTATCACTAGAAAACCAGAAGTGGATCTGTGGCTCAAAGTGGTAAGAGTGCTACCTTTGAGCAGAAGAGCCCAGAGATAGCGCCCAGGCCTTGAGTTCAAGCTCTACAACAGATTAGGAAAAAAAAAAAAAAAAGACATGGTGAAGGGCAGAGAAAGGTGGTTTATTACATGGCAGCCATAGGAGACAGCACTTTAGTACATCTTTGGCCATCTTCAGAGGTACTGACATTGACTTCAAGGGGAGAATTGGGGCAGGGAATTAGAAGGGTATGAATAGTTAAAACAATCCCAGGTCATTGGTGTGCCTGGTTGACCATTCATTAGCTTCGTCTTTGTCTCTGGGGATTTCTGGATTACTGTTGGGAAAAGTTGCCTGGCGGGTGGCCTCCTGAGTTTCTAGGCCATTCTTGGAGCCCCAGGTGATTGATTGCAAACAGACTACAGCAGAAAATAATTCAGATCAAAAGGCACAGATACAAAGTTGAGGGCCTAGCAAAAGCATCTTTTAGGTTACATCTTACAAGAGGACCTCTCTGGATGGGCCATTCTGAGCTGTGGCCAAATCAGGAACCTGATGATGAGAAGATGTTCATAAAACTGCTCAGAGCAGTTGAGAGCAGCCTGGAGCTGGCCTGGGGAAGAAGATGTTGGGGGAGAGGATGTGATGCCATTCTGCATCCAGCCTGCCCTGCGGTGCAGTGCTGGAATCCAGGGCAATGGAGCCTGCCTCTACTTACCAGCCTACAAGGGTATCTCCTGGCATATCCACTCCAACCCAGACAATCAAGGAGACCAGTGATCCTGGCCCAGGCCACCTCCCAGGGAGAATGGTATGCTGAGAAAGGAAGCTCCAACAAGTGACACCCCCTCACCCACCAGACAGCTTCCCCTTTACCACTCATCAGGTTGTCTTGCATCTGGGCCTAACCCCACCTGAAATTCACCTAGCTGTGGGGGTGACCCCTAGAGTCAGCATGTCTGCATTTGGGGGTCTTCCCAGGATGGATCTTAAATGGCAGCAGGGGGCAATGGATGGACCCAGGTGGCAGAGAGTGGAGAAAAGGGCCCCTGCTTGCCCCTGTCCCAATGAGAGAGGCAGGTTGCCTCGGGGAGCCCTGAAGTGTCCTTGAGAGCAGATTCCTGTGCCCCACTCTTCATCCTTTCCTACTCCAAAGCTCTCCCACTCTTTTCTCTGGCTTTCTTAGGAGCTCAGCGTCTAGGGCTGCTGAGCCAGCAGAATTGTGGAGAGTAGAGGTAAGGCCTGCTCTACTTCCCAGTTTTCACTTGGTGACAATGGAATTGGAAATCTTGACCTGGAGGACCTGCTGCCCTGAAGAACATTATGGGGTTTCGGGGGAGGAACAAGGGGCAGAGGTGTTGCCCAGGGAAGAGCCTCCCACCTACAATGGCCCTCAGTCAAACCTCAAAGTCCAGCCCAGTGGCCCAACAAACTGGGTGGAACATGCTAAGGAGGGCCAGGTGAGCAGTTCCTCAGCCAGGCCTTTATCACAGTGTTTGCAGTGTGGCTTTGCCATCCGCTCTTGCCTCTTTCCATCTCTGTTGATACCCACTGAAGTCAGGGGGTATTAGGGCTGAAAAGCTCAGTAGAAGAGCACTTAGCATCTATAATTCTGGCACTCACGAGGCAGAACTATATGTAGTGAGCACAGTCTGGGCTACATAGAGAGGGGAGGGGGCAGGAAAAAAAGGGTGCCAGTGGTTCATGCCTATAATTCTACCTAGGCAGAAAGCTAAGATCTGAGGATCATAGTTTGAAGCCAGCCAAGGCAGGAAAGTCCATGAGACTCATCACCAATTAACCACAAAAAGCTGGATGTGGAGCTCAAGCCTTGAGCAAAAAAAGGCTCAGGAACAACCTCTAGGCTCTGAATTCGAGCCCCAGGATGAACACTGAGAGAGGTGGGGGTGGGGAGAGGGGGAAGAAGGGGTACCAAGGTACTGCCAACTAAAGGCAGGGCTCACCATGTCCAAGCCTGAACTTCGTCCTCAGGTGGGTCCTCCCACTCAGGGAGTCTGGAGCTGAAACAGGTCCTGTGAGCCTTAGTTTCCTTACCAGTAACGAAGATAATAAAAGTAACCACCTTCAAAACATCTTTGCACAGTTCATGAATAAGAAAATTAATGACAGGAATGTGTAAGAGCTGTTGTGGAAGGCAAGTACTTGTATGAAAACAGAACAATGAAACATGAAGGGAAAAAACAACACTGTTCTTTCTTTCCACACCTCAATACTGAGCACCCTGTCTTAGATCCTGTCTCTCATCTCCCACAGATAGAAAATAAACTAAGGCAGTGCCAGCTGGTGGCCAGTGGTAAAGGAGATCAAATCAGAACCTGGATGCAGGGGGCTCTCTGAGCTGGTGGCACTTGTGAAAAAAGGAAAATCTTGGACTGGGGTATTAAAACACCTGCAGCATGCATGAGGTCCTAGGTTCCCTTCCCAGAACCACAAACAAACAAACAAACAAACAAAAGTGGGGAGTAAATTCCAGTTTATTGCTTCATTAGCTAGTGGGTTCCAATTGACACAAGCACAGTGCTGTGATTGGGAGTCAGGAGAGATAGGATACAGGAAAATTATGTTTAATAAATATAAAAGGGGGCTGGGAAGGTGGCTCAGTGGTAGAGCGCTTGCCTTGCATGCATGAGGCCCTGGGTTCGATTCCTCAGCACCACATAAGCAAAAAAAGAAAAAAGCCGGAAGTGGCACTGTGGCTCAAGTGGTAGAGCGCTAGCTTTGAGCTGAAGAGCTGAGGGACAGCGCCCAGGCCCAGAGTTCAGGCCCCACAACCGGACCCCCCAAAAAATATATATATACATATATACATATATATACATATATGTGTATATATATGTATGTATACATATATATGCATGTATACGTATATACATATATGTATATATGTGTGTGTATATGTATATATATATATATATATATATACACACACACATATATATATGAAGGATATGAAGGGCCAGACTCAGAAAGTAAAACCAGGAAGCAACTGACAAGGCATTTAAGCTTCCCTCCATTTAAATGCTGTTACTAGTCCTGGGAGACCCAAAAGGGGCTATTTAAATCCCCTGACAAAATCCTGGCAACTCTGGAACTACAGACAGCAAGATGAAAAGTTTATCTGGGAAAAGGAAGTCCTGAACCACTTGTTGTCCCTATGTTTTAAGTAGGTCCGGAGACATCACCATAGGGTAGAATAATCCCATACCAGGCACCCAAAATCACTGCTGAAGCATTAGAGGGTTGCTCAGCAACATGACCATGTGTTTTCCACCAGCTCAGAAGGAATAAAAGCAGCAGGTAATAGCTGCCATTTTGAGTCTTTAACTCCCATTTCCTGCATGGGAAACAGGAAATTCTCTCTCCCTCCCTCCCTCCCTCCCTTCCTCCCTCTCTCCCTCTCTCTCTCTCCCTCTCTCTCTCTCTCTCTCTCTGTCTCTCTCTCTCTCTCTCTCTGTCTCTCTGTCTCTCTGTCTTTGTCTCTCTGTGTCTCTGTCTCTGTTTCTGTCTCTGTCTCTGTCTCTCTCTTTCTTTCTCCCTCCCTCCCTACTTTAACCCCATTTTACCAAAACAAATCCTGGCTAAAATTTCCTAGAGACTCTCCTTTTTGTGAAATACTCTGAAATGGTTTTCCACATGTGGTTCTCAAGGACTGGTGATTTTGTGTGGGAACTAGGAAATGAAGGATGCCTTACCCATTCTTGAGTGACAATTGAATCTACTCCAGTCTCGTCTATTCGTCTATTAGGTGTGGGAGCTCAGTCCACACCAGTAGCTTTAACCCTTCTTACCTGAGACTGTCTGAGAAAAGGGGCCAGCTGTAACAATCAGGATTAGGGTTAGGGTCAGGGTTAGGGATAAGCAGTATAGCCCACATGCCAGGTGTGCTCACCTGAAGGAAAATGCCCCAGTAGCTGGAGCAGAGCAAAAGAGGCTGTGGCCGCCATGAAGCGGTATTGCAGAATGATGAGAAATGGGATGGAACACATTTAGGGTCTGGAGTGGTGCCGGAAGCAGGAAATTGGGGGTGGGACAGGTGCGGAGAGAGAGAGTCCACCTACCTCTCCTAGTAGTGGGGAAGGTTTAGGCTAGAGCTGGGGCTCCATAACCTCCCAATCAGCAAAACCCCAGAGGCTCCAAATATAAAGTGCTGGCTGGGTAGGATGGGGGTGGGAGTTGTTGCAGTATGTTTCTGAATCTCCCCTGGTTAATGGTAGGCTTGAAGGGGGGTCTTGGGCCTGGAAGCACTGACTGGGGGCCCAGGTTGTCCATGCGGGGTCAGTGTCTAGCGCCTTCCCTTCCGCCTGCAGGCTGCTGATACACAGGAGGAAATCCTGGCAGATTCCTGTGGGGGTGAGCTGGCCGAGTGCTTTTAAGGCGACTGCCCTGTTCCGCCTGCCTGCCAGCTGCTCCCATTTGGTCCCGGACCGTGTGCTCTCCAACCGCGTGGACCATGGCGGGGTCCCAGAGCCTCCTCCCGCTCTGCCTCCTTGCCTTCTGCCTGGTGGGCTCCAGTGTTATCAGGGGGCAGAAGGTGAGTGTGAGCCAGTTATAGGGGATATTGGTATCCAGGAGCTGCCAGCCAGCTGTGGGAGCAGGGAGGAACTTTCCATAGATGGGGCAAGCGTCTGGGGATAGCAAAGTAGCGGGTATCTGTCTGACTCTGTGCCAGCCAGTCTCCAGGATTGTGTCTTGTCACCTGAGGTACCAAGATGTTTCTGTCTGTGTTCCTCTTAACTGTGCCTGCTCAGTCAGTTGTGTGGTATATGCAGTGGTCCTGGGTTTTCCCAGCCTAAGAATGAGTGGGGGAACACCACCAGCCCCATTCTCCTGGCTATCCTGTCAAGACTGAGGCCCAAGTTTCTGTGGCTTTTTACCTAGAGATTTGAGATGTGATTATCATCAAACCCATGGGAACGACAAACTGAGAGGCTCCCATAGAACACATGTGTGTACTGTGTCCAGCCCTAAGACTGCCTGGTGGCTGAGTGAAAGCACCGTCTGTGCTGCTGGGCAAACAGCCACTGCTCAGCCCTGGGCCTGACCCCACTGAGCCCTCACAATCTCTCGTTAGTGCGTCCTGTTGTTCTCCTAGTGAGGAAGCCAAGGCCCAAGGGTGAAGGCTACGGGCCATTCCCACTGGAGCAGTGGTCCAGACCACAGCCTGTGATTCACCAGAGGCGAGCTGGTGAGCAGACAGGAGCCCCGTGTGCAGCTGTGGCTCAGCACCTATCAGGCCTGTGAAGCCAGCCACTGCCGGTCTGCACAGTAGCAATGAGCTTTGGGAAGAACTTCACTCTCAGATTATGAAGATAGAGTTTTCTGGCATGGACCTGCCATCAAGGGAAGGAACTTGTCATGGGAGATCAAGTTCATCTGCTTCTTGATGCTGCCACTGTCTCCATGGTGCTCATGGGCAGACTGAAGTCCAGACAAGAAAAGCTTTGCCCACGATCCACCCCAAGTGGTCCAGTATAGGGACCCAGGCTCCCTACCACTGATGAACTCTTTAATCTTATAATCCTTGTGGTCCCTTAGAAAGGTGCCATGGAGAAGGGCCTCACTGGCTTCAGGGATAGGCCTTGGGTGGGACAGGCCCCAGGAGGCTGGGAAGGTGAGAATTCTAGTTATTCTGGGCCCTGGAGTTTCCCTGTGTATACAATGCAAGGCGTCCTCACCACCTATCTTAGGACCAAGTGTTAATGAAAAACCTTAGCTTGGAGGATTTTCCTTGTAGAGGAACTCACTCAGAGCTGAGCATAGGCTCTGAGCATCTCTAAATCTGCAGCTCTGGGTCTGGGGCTTATCCTGCCTAAGCCAAAGGAAGTGTGGGGGTCCTCAGGGAGGGAGTTACAGCAATGCTGGCTTTATCTCATGTTTACACCCACTCGGCCCTCCTGGCAACTTGGGTACCAGGTAACGGACTGGGGCTGTTAGGAACAGAGGTTCTGAGGGCCACTCTGTGTCACATATCCGGTAGGGATAGTAGCAGGACCTCCTCAGTGCTGGGAGCCTGTGGTCTTAAGTCAGGGTTCAAAAAGAAACAAGCATTGCCGGGAGCCAGCACTGTCCCTCCTGCTTTGATCCAGTGTAGAGGGAAGAAGTTTGAGTCCAATTCCTCTCTTGAGGAGAGGTCAGCTGTGGGGGGGGGGTCCCTCACTGGTCTCCAGGGAGGTCAGCCCCAGAAAATCCCTCCTAAGATCTTGCTTCCATCTTGAGAGAACTTCCACGTTCTCACCAACAGGCTTAATATTTCGTGTCTCTTCAGCTTCCCCTAGCAGGATCTTTGTGGGAAGCAGACACTGCAAACTCAACTCGGAACCTATGTGGGAGGGATGCAGGACCCACTCTGGCTCTGACAGGTCCCAAGGAAGAACCTGATTGAGCATTCAGGCTGTGATTCCGCCTCACTCTACCCAGCAGCATTAGTGGCAGGATTCTGAATCTGGCTGTTGAAGCAGCTTCCAGGCTACTGGGCAGGTACAGGCCTGAGTGCTCTTCTGGGGAGTGGTCCTTGGAGAGAAGCTGATTTGGCAACTGCTTATCCACCCATCACCACTTCACAAAGTGACAAAGCTCTGGCTTCCTCCTGGTCTCTCCCTTGTCCACAGCTTCACCCAGCCCTGGCTCTGCCTTGAGAGTGACAGCAGCACTCTTACCAGCCGTAAGCCTTATCCGGGACTGACCAATCATCCTCAGCATGGTGGCCGTGCTGGTAGCTCTGCCCAGCTGGCCAGGTGGCCTTGAAGGCAGCTCCCTGCCAGCCCAACCTTTGCCCTGAGCCAGCAGCTGCCCAGCTCCTGAGTTACCCAATTTCCTGAGCTCTACCTGGCTCAGCAAAGTTGGGGCTCAGGGTAGGGAATGAGATCACAGCATCCAGGCCCAAGGCCAGCCCCCGAAACCACTGTGAACAACTTCCTTCTTTGTAGACCACAGAGGCATGAGCAGAAAAGGCTAAATCACAGTTGTGGAGAGGCCCTGGGACTCTCATGCTCACTAGAAGAAAGTGTTGGGGCGCTATTTCTCCTTTTCTCTGCCTTTGAAAAGCCACACATCTGTAGGTTTTTTTTTTTTCTCTAGGAAAGGGATGTTCTGCGCTCACTCCCTTCAGAACACAGCAGCCTCAGCATTTTTCAGCACATCTCAGCCCCTTTAGCCCATGTTCCAACCCACCACAGCTCTCCCCTGTCATCATGCACTTTCCTCTGCCTTTTTTTCCCTGCTCCTAGGGCTTGGACTCAGGGTCTGGGTGCCTGAGTGTCGTCGTCGTCGTCGTCATCGTCCTCCTCCTCCTCCTCCTCCTCCTCCTCCTCCTCCTCCTTCTTCTTCTCCTTCTTCTCCTTCTTCTCCTTTTCCTTCTTCTCCTTCTTCTGCTGTTGGTTGTGGGGCTTGAACTCTGGGCCTGAACACTGTCCCTCTGCTCTTCAGCTCAAGGCGAGCTCTCTACCACTTGAGCCACAGCGCCACTTCTGGTTTTTTGAGTGGCTTATTGGAGATAAGAGTCTCATGGAGGGAGTTTCCTACCTGGTCTGGCTTTGGACCTCAATCCTCAAATCTCAGCCTCCTGAGTAGCTAGGATGAGAGGTGTGAGCCTCCAGCACCCAGCCCTGAGCTTCTTCTTACTCAAGGCTAGCGCTTGGGTAGTTTATTGAGGATAGAAGTCTCATGGAGCCAGACACCTGTAATCCTAGCTACTCAGGAGGCTGAGATCTGAGGATGGCAGTTCAAAGCCAGCCCAGGCAGGAAACGTCCGTGAGACTCTTATCTCCAATAAACCACTAGAAAACTGGAAGTGGCACTGTGGCTCAAGCAGTAGAGTGCTCACCTTGAGCTGAAGGGCGCAGGGACAGCACCCAAGCCCAGAGTTCAAGCCCCACAACCGCCAAAAAAAAAAAAAAAGTCTCATGGACATTTCTGCCCAGTCTGGCTTCACAATCCTCACATCCCAGCCTCCAGAATAGCTAGGATTACAGGTGTTGAGCCAATAGCGCCCTTCCTTCCGCCTCTTTCTCTCACACCTGTAAGCATGGAGGGTGACTCTACCCTTCAGGCGAAAACAATGTTGTTTCTGGCATTTTGTCCTTTAAAGGTAGCCTCATCAGGGGACTTGCTGAAACTAAGGCAGGCCAGTGAATGGGATAGCAGGGATCATTTAACCTGAGTCCTGAGCCCTTTCGCCTGCCCTTTTGTCCCATTGTCCCCACCTCAGCCAGGCCACCCTCAGGTAATGAGGTGATGATCTTTCCCCTACCTGTCCCTGCCTATGGATGGAGACCAAGGGCCAGGCCTGGACTCAGAGCTGCCTAGCCCAAGGGCACATAAGCCAGACTCCTCTGCCCTGCATCAGCTGATCCCTCACTAGCCCAGACTCTCAGGTCTGGTGCTCTTAGACAAGAGACCTAGGAGCTGAGGAGGCCAGTTCAGCAGTAATGTGGCTAGACTTCCACTCACATGAGCCATGGATAAAAGCTTGCATCCATCCCTCCCTAATGCCTATGAATTGAAGACAGCACTGCTGTGTTCTCACAGAATATCAGTTCACAGGACTAAGGCTTGGGGACCAGGCAGCTGCTGGCTCAGTGTCAGACATACCATTTAGTGATTGTCTTTAAATGAAAAAGCAAGGCTCAGCACAGATTCTAGTCCTATATCCACACCCTGCCTAGGGGTGATTTTGAACAAGGACCACACCACCTTGGGCTTCAGTTTCTTCACCTGAAATGATCTAAGGTAGAACAAAATGGCAGAGATTTGCCTCACGTTTGCAGCTATAGACTTGGAATCTCTGGTATGGACATGGGAATATGTTGTGTCAATTAGCAACTTTATTTTCTGTGTGTGCCAGTACTGGGGCATGAACTCAAGGCCCGAGTGCTGTTCCTTAGCTTTTTTTGCTCAAGGTTGGCACTCAACCACTTGAGCCAGAGCTCCACTTCTGGCTCTTTGATGATAGATTGGACATTAGAGTCTCTAGACTTTCTGCCTGGGCTGGTTTTAAACCACAGGCCTTCCCCATTCTCACTGATTCCTGAGGTGCTGAGGTCTTGTGGCGATCATGCCAGAATCCAACTGATTGCGGGGTCCAGGTCCCTTACTCCACACTCTGCCCATGGCCCAGGTGCGGTCCAAACGCTGCGATGTGAAGACCAAGTTTGTCACTCACACACCTTGTACCACGTGTGCAGCCATCAAGAAAGTGGTTTGTCCCTTGGGCTGGCTTCGGCATTTCCCAGAGAAGATAACCAAGAACTGCCAGTATGAACTCCTCACTTCCATTTTTCCCACTTCTAGGAGCACCCCACGGGGAGGAGGAGGCGGGCAACTAGGAGAGCCCCATAAGTCAGAAAGTGGGGACAGATGCCCATGTAATTGTAACCCCTCTGTACAGTACTTTCACAATAATAATAATAATAATAATAATAATAATAATAATAATAATAATAAAGATGCACATTAAAAAAGAAAGAAAGAAAGTGAGGACAGAAACTAATCTCCCTGGGAGGCAGAGACAGGCAGAGAGGAAGGAAAAGGGTGAAAGGTTGATGGTGTCTATTGGGTACCTATGATTTGTCAGGCCCTGTGCTCAGTTCTGGGCTAGGCAGAGATGGGAGAGGAAGGATGGGAGCATAGGACCCAGTGCAGGGGGCTATAAGTGGGAACCTTTCTCATCATCCTAACCACCACCCTGTCTATCCTGTGTCCCCAGATATGAGGTACAGCTGGGGGCCTCTTTGGTGTCCTTGAGCGGCTGCAGCTTGGAGTGCTCCAAGGATGTAGTTCAGAAGGCCTGCTGTCCTGGATACTGGGGGTCCCTGTGCTATGGTATGGGCGAGGGGCTCACCTGGCTCCACCCACTGCACCCCCCTTCTTCCTTACCTGGTTCATTCAGTGAGCACACACTGAGCCCCTCTGGGTGCGGCTCCCAGGCCAAGTGTAGGGCTGGCCTGAGACTGTGGGGGTGTGGGCCAGGGGAGAGTTCTGGGAACAGAATTAAGTTCTGGGGGTTCACAGAGTGCCCCGGAGGTGCTGAGACCCCATGCAATGGCCATGGAACCTGCCTGGATGGCATATCTGGAAACGGGACCTGCGTATGCCAGGTAAGGGACAGGCAGGGTTGGAGGGTGGAGGGATTTGGGGGGACCCTGTTGACTCTGGCATCTACAGGAGAACTTCAGTGGCTCAGCCTGCCAGGAGTGTCAAGATCCCCAGCGGTTTGGGCCTGACTGTCAATCAGGTGAAGCAGACAGGCCAGGAGGGCTGGGCCAGAGCCCGTTGTACCTTCTAGTCCACCCCTGACTGTCCCTGCTGCCCCTCCCAGCCCTGCCCTTCCCCTCTAGGGAGACTTGCTTGTCCTCCTTAGCTCCTAGCTCCTTGAATGTGCTGCCTCCCTCAGAGGGCCTACTTCCGCAGTCCTCATGACCCTAGGCTGGGCTGCCACCCTCTGTGCTCCTCCCCCCCACTCTCCTCCCACCCCTACCCTCAGTCCTTGTATGTGCCTTGGTGAGACTGAGGTCTCACTTGTCCCTGAATGCCCCTCCCAGTGTGTCGCTGTGTGCATGGCGTGTGCGGCCATGGGCCGCAGGGTGACAGAAGCTGCCTGTGCTTCGCTGGATACACTGGTCCCCGCTGTGACCAAGGTAAGCAGGGCTGCTAGGCAGCCCAGGACAACAGCTTCTCTGTGATCAGAGCAGGGGAAACCAATTGGGTGACAGATGGGACCTAAAATTCAGTAGTCTTGCCTGACAGGGGTGATTCATGCCTGTAATCCTAGCTACTCAGGAGGCTGAGATCTGAGGATCACAGTTCAAAGCCAGCCTGGGAAGGAAAGTCTGTGAGATTCTTATTGACAATAAACTGCTTAGAAAAAGCTGGAAGTGGCTCAAGTGATAGAGCACTAGCCTTGAGCAAAAAGAAGCTCAAGGAGCATCCAGGTCCTGGGTTCAAGTCTTAGGATGTGCCAAAAAAAAATCAGCAATATTTTTGCCTGCAGCCTAGTGGGGGGAAAGAGGTGTTATCCCAGACCTCCACTATCTGGAAGCACAGAAGGACAAGGTCTTGCTTGGGATTAGATGGCAAGCCCGGCAGAGTGCCGTGGTTCCTCTATTCCTTCCAAACCTGGGCCATCTGTGTGCTCTCTTCTGCTCAGAGCTCCGCGTCTGCAAGGAACGGAGCTGCCCCCAGAACTCCCAGTGCTCTGCAGAGGCCCCTGGCTGCAGGTGCCCGCCTGGCCACACTCTGCAGGACTCCAAATGCATAGGTGAGCCTGAGACCTGGAAGCTAGGGGCTATGGTTGGTGTGGGGGAGGGGGAGACAGGGAGACCTATTCATTCCAGCTCTGACTGCTGGTAGAAGCTGTAAAGGTAGTGGGTCTCAACTCACTCAGACTGTTTCTCTCTTTTCCCTGGTAGCTCCCAACCCTTGTCAGTCATCACCCTGCTCTCCACTGGCTAGCTGCTCAGTGAGCCCCACAGGGCAGGCCCAGTGTCACTGCCCTGAGAACTACCATGGTGATGGGAAGATATGTCTGCCCCAGGACCCATGCACCAACAACTTTGGTGGCTGCCCCAGCAATTCTACCGTGTGTATATACCAGAAGCCAGGAACGGTGAGTTGGGGTACAGGCTGGGCCTGCCCTACAATCTACCTTCCCACTTTAGCTAGAGAACCCACACTGCCTATAAATAGGAAAAGGGGGAAGATCCTGGTGGCTCACACCTTGACTAGCTAGAAGTCAAGAGGCTGAAATCTGAGGATCATGATTCAGAGTCAGCCCAGACAGGAAAGTCTGTGAGACTGTCTCCAATAAACTACTCAAATAAGCTGGAAGTGGCCAGGCACTCGTGCTCTATGCCTGTAATCCTAGTTACTCAGGGGCTGAGATCTGAGGATTGCAGTTCAAAGCCAACCTGGGCAGGAAAGGTCTGTGAGATTCTTATCTCCAATTATCCACAAAAAGTTGGAAGTAGAGCTGTGGCGCAAGTGGTAGAGCACTAGCCTTGAGCAAGAAAGCTCAAGGACAGTGCTCAGGCTCTGAGTTCAAGCCCCAGGACTGGCACAAAAAAAAAAAAGGAAGAGGGCCAGGAGCTGGTGGCTCATGCCTGTAATCCTAGCTACTCAATAGGATCCCAATTTGAAGCCACTCTGGGCAGGAAAGTCTGTAAGCCTCTTATCTCGAATTAGCCACCAAAAATCCAGAAGTAGAGCTGTCGTTTAAGTGGTAGAGCACCAGCCTTGAGCCAAAAAGCCAAGTAAGAGCTAGAGGTCCAGAATTCAAGCCCTAGTACCAGCACCCAAAAGTAAAATAAGTGGGAGGAGAATGGCAGCTCTGTTCTTGAAGGACAATTATGGGGTCCCCAGCAGGGTTGTATGAGGGAGACATAGACCAGTAGTCATAGATCAGTCATTCTTAAAATTCTCATGGACTGGGCTGGGTGGGAATATGGCTTAGTGGTAGAGTGCTTGCCTAGCATGCATAAAGCTCTGGGTTCTATTCCTCAGTACCACATAAACAGAAAAAAAAAAAAAAAAAAAAACAGAAGTGGCACTGTGGCTCAAGTGGTAGAATGCTAGCCTTGAGCAAAAGAAACTCAAGGACAGTGCCCAGGCCCTGAGTTCTAGCCCCAGGATTGGCAAAAAAAAAAGAAAAGAAATTCTCACAAACTGACTGTGTGTCCCTTTCTTCCCCTGTCATTTGTCCAGGCTGTCTGTTCATGTCAGCCAGGCCTGTTCCGCTTCAACAGCAATACCTCTGCAGGCTGCTTTGCCTACTGCTCCCGTCACTCCTGTGACCAGTCGGCCACCTGCCAGGTGACCCCCAATGGGAAGACCAGGTGGGCACAGGGGCCTTGGGGGCATGGGAGCAGAGTAGAGAAGGTGGGCTGGACATATGCACACCTGTCACAGGTGTGCAGGGAGGGCTGAGGGAGGACCAGAGGAAGGACTGGCCTGCCCCACTCTGACTGGTTCTCTCTGGATCCCCAGATGTGTGTGCAAGGAGGGCGAGGTGGGGGATGGGCGTGCCTGCTACGGACACCTGCTCCACGAGGTGCAGAAAGCCCACCAGATAGGCTTGGTGTTCCTGAAACTGAGAGTCGCCATCTCCATGTTCGGTGTGTGTTCCCCACCACTGCCCACAACCCCACCCCTCATACAAGCCTAGCTGGTAGGCAGGGGGTAGGCCTAGGGAGAGATTCCTGTTTGTTTACTCAAGAGCTGTAAAAGCAAAGAATGCACTGAGTGGGGTACATGATCCAAGTTGGGGAGTGATGGTCCCAACCTACCCTAAGCCTCTTCAACAACTCCCAAAAGCTAAGATCAATGCCCAAGGTTGTTCTAGATTTGGTTCCCATCCTCTGCACTATCCCACAGAGTAGTTCTGATGCTCTTTCCTGACCAATCTCCCTGCAGAGCAGGGCTGCCTGGAGATCCTCACCACATCTGGCCCATTCACTGTGCTGGTACCGTCCATTTCCAGCTCTACCGGCTCCTCCAAGACCATGAACGTGAGTCTTCCCCATGCAGTGTGGCCCCTGGCCTCACTTCCTCCCCCAGTGCTGTGCCCTCATCTTCAGGCCCCAAACCAGCCCCTCATCCACACCAGAAAACAGAACCTAGGAAGCATCTCATCCCATCCATTGCTCAGATGGGTGGCATGAAGAGGGCTCACTTGGCACCATTTCCTTGTTTCTGCAGGCAGCACTTGCCCAGCAGCTCTGCAGACAGCACATCATTGCAGGGCAGCACATACTGGAGGACACAAAGTCCCCAAGTATACGCAGGTGGTGGACGCTGGCTGGGCAGGAGATCACCGTCACCTTCAACCGTATAGTAAGGGAGGACCCTCAGCTGGGAGATGAGAGGAGTCACAGGTGGAGAATAGTCCTGGCAATGGTGTTCATGACAGAGGGCTGGTATATGTGATCTAGCCAGATGCCTTTGTTTTTTCAGAGATACTCCTATACGTACAAAGACCAGCCCCAGCAATCATTTAGCATCCAAAAGGCCAACTACATAGCAGCCAACGGCATCTTCCATGTGGTCACTGCTCTACAGTGGCAGGTGTCACCCAAGCTCCCTGGGGACCCCAAGGTGAGCCAGCATCCTTCTCCCCCCAACTCTGAGCTGCTGGGTGACTTCAGAGACCTGCAGAATACAGGAAAGAGGCAGGGATGGTTCTGGAAGATGGGAGCCCAGTTCCTTCTCCATGGGATGGAAGCAGTCTCACTCCTTTACCTGAATCGTGGATATGCATCCCTTTCTATAGAAAACCGTTGGCCAGATCCTTGCCTCTACTGAGGACTTCAGCCGCTTTGAAACCATTCTGGAGGTGAGCTGGGGTGAACTCAAAAGCCATTCTGGAGGTGAGCTCAAAAGCCATTGAGGCTTTTGAGCCAGCATTCCTCACTACCCTAGAATGTGCCCCACAGGGCTATGGGGTCCTAGATGTCATGTGACCTTGCCCACATCCCATCTAGAGCCTAACCATCATGTTTCTGAGATTCTCTGGTAGCATGGACCCATTGTCCACATCTTCCACTTCCTCTGTGAGAGTTCCTGCAGGCTAAGAGTAGCAGCGTCAGGCTCCAAAGTGGAGGCTGGCCATGGAGTCTCTTAGCCTCCTTTCCACTGCCACAGAACTGTGGGCTGCCCTCCATCTTGGAGGGGCCTGGGCCCTTCACGGTCTTTGCCCCAAGCAACGAGGCTGTGGACAGCTTGCGTGATGGCCGTCTGATCTACCTCTTCACAGGGGTAAGCGTTAGGGCTGGGGACACCGGGGTCTCCATCCTCCATGACAAGCCTCTAGGAACCAAGCTTCTTCTCTCCTGCTAGGGCCTCTCCAAGCTGCAGGAGCTGGTGAAGTACCACATCTACAGCCATGGGCAGGTGAGGGCTCACCTCTCAGGCCAGCTGCTGCAGGATTCCTGGGGAGGGGATGCCTATGGGGTCCCGTCTTCCTGGGGGCTCGCCTCCTTTTCTTCGTCTCTCCACTCCTATCTGGACATTGTATCAGAGAAAGGCTGGGACCAAGAGGGTAGCTGGGCATCACCTGGACAGGGTATGACTGAGTCCCCTCCCTAAAGCCTCCCTTGGTTATCTGCAGCTGACTGTGGAGAAGCTCATCTCCAAGGGGCGGGTTCTCACTATGGCAAACCAGATCCTGGCTGTGAATATCTCCGAAGAGGTAAGATCTCCAAAGGTCTGAACACATAGATCAGTGAAGGGGCTACTGATGGCTGGCTGGTCATCAAGCCTCTTGTAGATGCCATCTGTGTTGCTCTTAACCCATGATGGGCAAGGGCAAGACTAGGCCATAGCAGGGCCGGGCAGGGCTTGCTGGGTGAGGGCTGGCACATCTCAGGTCTGTGATGCAGGGGCGCATTCTCTTGGGACCCAATGGGATCCCTCTGCGGAGAGTGGACGTGCCAGCTGCCAATGGGGTGATCCACATGCTGGAGGGTATCCTGCTGCCCCCAACCATCCTGCCCATCCTGCCCAAGCACTGTGACGAGGCGCAGCACAAGATTGTGGTGGTAAGCCCTGCCCAGTGCGCCCAAGCTTTTAACACTGAAATGACTCCCATCCCAGGATGCAGACAGGTGACCGCCTCCAGAGGCACCGAGTCCTCGCCCCAACGCTGTAACAGAATATCTAAGGCCGGGACATTTTCTAAGAGGATTTTTTTTGCTCATGATTCTGGAAGTCTCAGAGCATGGAGCCAGCATCAGGCTACACTGGCTTCTGCGGAAGAAGGCTGGGGGCAGAGGGCCTCAGGTGTATGTAGAAGAAAACAGAGGTGGGGAGAGGAGAGGGAGAGAAGGAGGGAGAGAGGGAGGGAGGGAGGGAGGGAGGAGACAGGAGGGGTGCCAGGCTGACTCTACACCAGCTTACTTTCATGATAATTAGACTAGGTTTTGAGCACTCTGTTACTGTATGTGGGGGACCCCATGACCCTAAATGTATCTTAAAGATCTCATCTCCTCACAAACCTACCCTGGGTTGTTTTGTGGTTTGATTTGGTTTGGTTTCATTTTGTGCTGGTCCTGGAGCTTGAACTCAGGGCCTGGATGCTTCTGTTATGGTGGTTAACTGGAGATAAGAATCTCACAGCATTTCCTGTCCAGTCTGGCTTTGAACCAAGATCCTCAGATCTCAGCCTCCTCCTGAGTAGCTAGGATTAGAGCCACAGGTACCTGGCTCTACCCTGGCTTTCTTGTGGTTGGTCCTGTCTTAGCCTTCCAGGTCTCAGCACAATGTCACTTTTTTTTCTTTTTTTTTTTGTCTGTCGTGGGGCCTGAACTCTGGGTCTGGGCACTGTCTCTCAGCTCTTCAGCTCAAGGCTAGCGCTCTACCACTTGAGACACAGCGCCACTTCCTGTTTTTTTTCCTGCTTATGTGGTGCTGAGGAATCGAACCCATGGCCTCATGCATGCAAGGCAAGCATTCTACCACTGAGCCATCTTCCCAGCCCACTTTTTTTTTTCTTTTCATTTCTTTTTCTTTTTGCCAGTCCTGGGGCTCGACTCCGAGCCTGGGACTGTCCCTGAGCTTTTTTGCTCAAGCCTAGTGCTCTCTCACTTGAGCCATAGTGACACTTCTGGCTTTTTCTATGAAATTGGAAATAAAAGTCTCACAGACTTTCCTGCCCAGGCTGGCTTTGAACTGTGATCCTCAGATCTCAACCTCCTGAATAGTTAGGACAAGTGTGAGCCACTGGCATCCAGTTCAATGTCACTTTTTAAAGAGTGCTGAATTCATGATGTCTGACCCCCTCCCCCTTTCCTTTACTTGGTGTAGGGCTCCTGTGTGGACTGCCAAGCTCTGAACACCAGCACATGTCCCCCCAACAGCGTGAAGCTGGTGAGAAACCCTTGGCCCAACTTCCAGGGCTCCCTGACTCCCAATAGCCTGAGCCTGTCAGTTCCTGCCCTGGGTCATGGTGGCGAAAAGGGATCCAAAGGCCAGGTCAGACCTGGACACTCAGTGCTTCGCAGCCACTCTGAGCATGGGAGTGTTGGACCCAGGGCTGCCTGGCAAGGGGCTGACCCAGCATACCCCTGCTGACTGGCCTGGCATGGTGTCGCACCCCAGGACATTTTCCCCAAGGAGTGTGTCTACACCCATGACCCTACTGGGCTCAATGTGCTGAGGAAGGGCTGTGCCCACTACTGCAACCAGACAATCATGGTGAGGCCGGGCATGGGTGTGTGCTCCCCTGGGACCCTGGGCACTGGACTCCCGTCTGGGACCCCCCAAACTGAGTTGAGTGGATTACCTTTCCCAAAGAGCTGCACTGCATCCCCATGGTGGAAGGGGTGGTGCCATAGACCATCCTTAACCACTCACTTACTCTAAAGAAGGGGAAATGGGATGAAGACTAGCTGGGCAGGGCAAGGCATGATCTAACCTAGGTTCTGGGGCCTACTATGTCTCTTACAGAAACCTGGCTGCTGTAAAGGGTTTTTTGGGCCTGACTGTACACAGTGTCCTGGGGGCTTCTCCAACCCCTGCTATGGCAAAGGCAACGTGAGTCCCTGGGAGCAGGGAGGGGAGGGATAGGCCTCTTCCCCAGCTGGCAGTGAGTATCAGAGCTAAGCTGCCTTTCTCTGCTGTGAGATTCCCCATTTCCAATGTTCTCATTAGAAATACAGTAAACCTGCCTTATTTGTAAACTTACCACATATAATTTTGACCAAGTGTGGTTGAGAATTTATTTTTAAGGCATGCCTGTAATCCTAGCTATTTGGGAGGCTGAGCTCTGAGGACTGTGATTTGAAGCCAGCCCAGACAGGAAGTCCATGAGACTCTTATCTCCAATTAACCTCTAGAAAACCAGAAGTGGAGCTGTGGCGGCTCAAAGTGGTAGAACACTGATCTTCAGTTTAAAAAAAAAAAAAAGCACAGGACAGCACAAAGGCCCTGAGTTCAAGTCCCATGATCAAAAAAAAAAAAAAAGATGTTAAAAAAATAAAAACAGGCCGGGCGCCAGTGGCTCACGCCTATAATCCTAGCTACTCCGGAGGCTGAGATCTAAGGATCATGGTTCAAAAGCCAGCCCAGGCAGGAAAGTCTGTGAGACTCTTATCTCCAATAAACCTCTAAAAAACTGGAAATGGTGCTGTGGCTCAAGTAGTATAGAGTGCTCGCCTTGAGCTGAAGAGCTCAGGGACAGTGCCCAGGCCCAGAGTTCAAGCCCCACAACTGACAAAAGACAAAACAAAACACCAAAAACATTCAAGATGGAAGCAGAGTGTTAGTGACTCATGTCTATAATACTAACTACTCAGGAGGCTGAGATCTGAGGATCACAGTTTAAAGCCAGCCCAAGCAGAAAAATCCCTGAGAGTCCCCCAGTTAACTAGCAAAAAGCCAGCAATGGTAGAATGCCAACCTTGGGCAAAAAAGCTAATCAAGATGCCTTGAGTTCAAGCCCCAGTACTGGCATGTATGCTCATGTGTGCATGCACACACACACACACACACACACACACACACACACACACACAGCCATTTTTAATAGTTATTTTTAGTTTTTTTATTGTCAAGCTGATGTACAGAGGGGTTATAGTTACATATGTAAGGTAGTGGTACATTTCTTGTTGAACTTGTTACCCCCTCCCTCATTTTTCTCCCACTTTTTCCTTCCCCACCCCCCCCAAGTTGTACAATTCATTTATAACATTGTCTTGTGAGAATCGCTATTGCATATACTCCCTTTTGTCCTTTGTCTCACCATTTTATTGTTCCCCTTCCCTTCCCCATTTCAGATAAATGTATATACAATTCCCAGGGTACCAAAATCAAATACAGGGACAACAGGGGATAAGCCATAGGAAAAAGAGAGAAAAAGCACAAAAGAAAAAAGAAATCACATAGTACATTAAAAACCAACAACAACAAAGAAAAAGCCTTTGCTGCTTTCTGTCAGCAGCCATGGAAGAACGCACGTGTTATATGCTTCTAGGCTGAGTGTGAAACTTCAGAACAGATGTCAGTTAGGGGCTAGCCCTTGGACAGAATCAGGGCCTCTGAAGGTCCTTTGTAGGGTGAGGTCTGGGGAGCGCAGGTCAGAGCCAGCCTGGGGAAGGAGGTGTTGGGCGAGGGGATGTGACGTCAGTCTGCATCCTGCTTGCCCTGCAGTGCAGTGATGGAATCCAGGGCAATGGGGCTTGCCTCTGCTTCCCAGACTACAAGGGCATTGCCTGCCATATATGCTCCAACCCCAACAAGCATGGAGACCAGTGCCAGGAAGGTGAGTAGTCCTTGTCCAGGGCACCTCCCAGGGAGAAAGGTCTTCCTAGAAAGGAGTCTGGGGGCTTCCAAGAAAGGGAACAAGGCCCTAAGAGGAGAAATGAAGGCCAGAGGGAATAGAGCCAGATTTGGGAACAAAAATAGATGTTATTTCCTTCACCCTTGCCAGATAGATAACTCTGTTTTAAAATAAAGCAAGCAGGATTTAGGTCATACATATTGGAGAACTTCCTGATGGTGGTGTTAGGGGCTGGTGTAGAATGGGGTGATTGAAAGTTCAGAATGCCCTCCCATTACATTCATCTGCCTGCCTGGCAAGTCTGGAGTGACCTGGAAGTGGAATCTGAACTAGCCACCCCCCTCCCCCAAATCAACCCTGGCTCCCTACAGCCCCGCCTCCTGCCTGACTTGCTTTTCTGTTCCCATCTCCTCTCTGCAGACTGTGGCTGTGTCCATGGTTTGTGTGACAACCGTCCGGGCAGCGGGGGTGTGTGCCAGCATGGCACGTGTGCCCCAGGCTTTAGAGGCCGCTTCTGTAATGAGTCCCTGGGTGGCTGTGGAACCACAGGGGTGGCCCAGCTCTGCCACCTGCATGCCCGCTGCCTGAGCCTGGAAGGTGTTCCGAGGTGAGGATTCCTCTCTGCCGCATCTGTGCTCTCACGGGGTGGTTTGCTCGGCCTCTTCCCCAGGCTCAGAGGCCCTCCCTTCACCTGTCTCCAGGTGTGTCTGCCTTGATGGCTTTGAGGGTGATGGCTACTCCTGCACACGCAGCAACCCCTGCGCCCGTCCAGACCGTGGCGGCTGCTCAGAGAACGTCAGTCCCAATTCTTCTCACAAGTTCTGAGACGGGGCGGGGGAGGGGGTTCAGGGGGGGTTTCCCGGTCCTTTGCTTCTAGACCTGCAGCCCTGACTCACTTGTCCACAACTCTTACAGGCTGAGTGTATCCCTGGGGACCTGGGAAGCCACCACTGCACCTGTCATAAAGGCTGGAGTGGGGATGGTCGTGTGTGTGTGGCCATCGATGAATGTGGGCTGGACACTCGAGGTGGCTGTCATGCAGATGCCCTGTGCAGCTATGTGGGCCCTGGGCAGGTGAGGCTCAGCAGGCCCAGGGTGGCTGGGAGTTCTGGGGGAAACCTAGAAACATGTACTCCAAGCTCAAGCTCAAGCTTAAGCTCAGAGGGTCACACACCCTGGGGTTGCTTCATTTGCCATATGTCATTGGCCACCTGTTCTAGGCTAACCCCTATTCTAGACTTAGGGAATGTGATACTGACCAAAGCAAGAAGAGATCTTTACCATGGAGGTATACCCCCGGATCCATGGTATTTAGGGAATCTTAGAACCAATAATTTTTACTTATTTTTGTGCTGCTCCTGGGACTTGAACTCAGGGCCTTGTCCTGAACTTTTGTACTCAAGGCTAGAACTCTACCACTTGTGGCACAGCTCCACTTCTGGCTTTTTGGTAGTCAACTGGAGATAAGAGTCTCATGGACTTTCCTGTCTGAGCTGGCTTTAAACAGCAATCTTCAGATCTCAGCCTCCTGAGTAGCCAGGATTATAAACATGAGACACTGGTGCCGGGCAAGCCTAGATCTTTTGTGTGAAGCATTTCAGGCCTAGTGAACCCAAGTTCTTACAGCTATTTAAGAGTATCTGGCCAGGTTGTGTGGCTTACACTTGTAATCTCAACTACTCAGAAGGTAGAGATCAGGAGGATCAGGTTTGAGGCTAGCCTGGGCAAAAAGTAAGATATGATCTCAATAAACTAGGTATGGTGGTGCACAACTACTTAGGAAGCATAAGTAGGTGGATCATAGTTCAACGGCTGGCCTGAACAAAATAGTGAGCCCTACCTCTACTCCCTGCAAAAATGAGTTGAGTGCAAAACTTAAGTGGCAGAATTCCTGCCTTCCAAGCACAAGGGGGCTGAATTCAAAGGAAAGTATCATACACACACACACACACACACACACACAACCTGGGCGCTGCAGGCTTATTCCTATAATCCTAGCTACTCTGGAGTCTGGAGAATCACAGTTCAAAGCCAGTCTGGGCAGCAAAGTCTGTTTGACTCTTATCTCCAGTTAACCACCAGAAAACTGGAAGTGGAGTTGTGGTTCAAAATGGTAGAGCACTAGCCTTTAGCACAAAAGCTCAGGGATATCACCCAAGCCCTGAGTTCAAGCCCCATGGCCAACCAAACCAAACCAAAAAAAAAAAAAAAAAAAAGGCAAGGCCAAACTGGCTGATTTTGAGCCAGCCTCTATGTGGCCCAGACATATATATATTCAGGGACCATGGGGCTCTCTGTCTTTCAATTCCAAACTAGCTCTAAGCCTCAGACACCAGGCCATGAACTATTGGCAGTAAGAACACAGATAAATGTTAAGCCTGGAGCTCCAAATCCCCTTAAGAGCCTTATAATTGCTGAAGACTCGTAGCTCATGCCAGTAATCCTAGCTACTCAGGAGGCTGAGATCTGAGGATTGCAGTTTGAAGCCAATCCAGGCAGGAAACTTCATGAGACTCTTACCTCTAATAAAACTACTCAAAACTCCCCGAAAATGGTGCTGTAGCTCAAGTGGTAGAGCACTCACCTTGAGCAAAAGAAGCTCAGGACAGTGTCCTGGCCAAGACCAGGGTTCATTCCCTAGGATTGGCAACAAGAAAAAGAGCCTTATAATTTAGAACTAAGCCAGTTAAGATACCAGTATATCATGCCTGTAATCCTAACTTCTCAGGAGGCTGAGATCCGAGAATTGAAGTCCAAAGCCAGCCCGAGCAGACAAATCCAACAGATTCTTACCTTCAATTAACCAGCAAAAAGCTAGAAGTAGAGGTGTGGCTTGAGTGACAAGATGCCAACCACAAACAGAAAAAAAGCCAACCAAGAGTTGAAGTCTCAGTATTGGCACAAAAAAACAAACAATTAGAGCTGGGGTTTTTAATGAGCAGGTTGAGTTCCCCGACTTTCAAATAAGAACAATTGACATCACAGCCTCACTAGTCATCTGCAGCAGGGACAGGCCCAAGGACATCAGCATAGGGGAAGAGATCAGAGCAGCTAAACAGAGACAAGTTCTGAGCTGCCATCCCAGGCACAGGCCATGCAGACATCTTCTCATTTGCTACGGATGACCTCAGTGGCCCTGGAAGAACTTGGATTACAGAAGGGCTCTGAGCCCATCTCCCCTCAGCCACAACCTGAGGACCCACTCCCATCTCTCATCTGCACAGCAGACCTTCCAGGGCAGGACTGTTGGAAGGCCTAGCTGGGGAGTGGAAGGCACAGGGGTTGGTTCTCATGGTGTGGTGGGCCCCTCTGTTCCAGAGCCGGTGTACCTGTAAGCTGGGCTTTGCTGGAGATGGCTATGAGTGCAGTCCCATTGACCCTTGCCGAGTGGGAAACGGTGGCTGCCATGGCCTGGTAAGAGGGGTGGACGAGGGCTCAGAGTCCTGGGGAAGTACCTCCAGGGTGGACTCTCATGTTCTCCTCTTCTTCAGTGTCTCTCCTCTTTCGCAGTGTCTCTGGCTCCTGTAACACTGGACATGCTAAGTCCCAAATTCAACCATGTTTCTCTAACCACCAACTGAGGATAGTGTTGCCTTTTTTTTTTTTTCCTGGTGGAAGTACTGGGGCTTGAATTCAAGGTCTAGGCACTGACCCTGAGCTTCTTTGCTCAAGGTTAGTACTCTACCACTTGAGCCACAACTTCACTTCCAGCTTTTTGCTAGTGAATTGGAGATAAAGATCTCTCAGATTTGTCTGCCTGGGCTGGCTTTGAACCTCAGTCCTGAGATCTTGGCCTCCTGAGTAGCTAGGACTACAGACCTGCTTCATGTTTCCTTTTTAGGATTGTAGCTCTGCAAGTGGCCTTTTCCCCCATTCCCTGTCCTCTCACAACTCCAAGCTCCTCGATGTCCCCTGACATCACCCTGCTCCACACCACAGCACCTCCACCTCCCTAAGTCAGTCTAGACCGGCTGGCTCCTCCTGCCTCCAGCGTGGGCTCCTGAGGGCAGAAAGCCTCCTGAGTTTCCTTAGCCCTGTGTTTCTCCCTGCCATCTCCATCAGATGTCCAGTGACCTTGGGGAACAGAGCTAGGTCTACTGAAGGGACTTCGTTGGATGCAGATGTTGAGGGGTAGAGGTAGACAGGAAGAGAGCAGAGGAGGGGTAACAGGGAGGGAGAAAGATGGCAGACATCTTGCTATATACTGAATGGAAGGTTATATCTCTCTGTCCCCACTTCCCAGGCCACCTGCCAGGCAGTTGGGGGAGGTCAACGGATCTGCACCTGTCCCCCTCGTTTTGGGGGGGATGGCTTCAGTTGCTATGGTGACATCTTCCGAGTAAGTTGAGTGCAGACTCATTTGTTCTCTTCCCTGGGCCTGGGCCTGAGTTCTCCCACGTGCCTCAGGAAATGGGGTGGTGCTCGTCAGGGCCCTTGCTAGAGATGGGTTTGAACAAGCCCTTAAATTTACTGAAGCTCATGACTTCTGCTCTTTCCCACCCCACTAGGAGCTGGAAGCCAATGCTCACTTCTCCGCCTTCTTCCAGTGGTTCAAGGTAGAATGGGGAAGAATGCTGGGGTTGAGGCTCACATCCAAGAGACCTTTCTGGATGTAGGGGTGCCACTTATTATTCCAAGAGCCGGAGGTGGGAGCAGGTCATCTCCATGTGCTGCCTTCATCGCCCCATCCCTGCTCTCTATGTACACAGAGCACTGGCATCACGCTTCCTGCTGATAGCAACGTCACAGCCCTGGTGCCCTCCGAGTCTGCCATCCGCAGGCTAAGCCCTAAGGACCGGGCCTTCTGGCTGCAGCCAAAAATGCTGCCAACCCTGATCAGGTAGGATAGCCATACTGGAGCCCGTCTTGGGAGGGGCCTTTTGGAGACCTTTCCTTCTAGGCACCCAGACCTTTCCTAGAAAAAGGGAAGGAAATTGAGTCCTCTCCCTTATTTAGGCCTGCCCATTGGGAAAGAATTGTTCCAAGGGTCTCTGTTGGTTGCACTGACCTTGAAAACTGGGTCCCCTCAGGGCCCATTTTCTCCAGGGTGCCTTCTCTGAGGAGGATCTGGCCCAAATGAGCGGGCAGAAAGTGGCTACTCTGAGCTCTACCACACGTTGGGAGATTCACAACATCAGTGGGGTACGAGGTGAACTCTGGGCACAAGGGACTAGACCTGGGAGGGAGCTTGAGTGATCATAGGCTCCCTGGGCCTGGGCTCCTGGGGGATGAGATTGGGGTTCTTAGACCCTGCCCCACACTGCAGATGGTAGTAGGTCTTTGGGCCAGCAGCAGTTGTCTGGTTATCTGTGTCTGCATGCATATCTTTCCTTCTCATGGCAGGGTGGTGGTGGTGGTGGTAGTGGTGTGGTCCTACTGAGGGTCTGTGTGCTCACCTGGTAGAGCCTGAGTCTGAGGCAAGGCTGGGCCTTCCTCTCTCAAACACATACCTGTACCCACCTTTGCTGAGCTCTGCCTGCTCTCTTCCAGAGGGTTTGGGTTCAGAACGCTAGTGTGGACGTAGCTGATCTCCTGGCCACCAATGGCGTCCTGCATATCATCAGCCAGGTATGGCAGGAGGAGGGTATAAGTAGGGACCCCCTCCACACGTTCCATGGGCCAAGAGGCAATGAGCAACCAAGAGACCCTTGCTTTATATTCTAGGTCTTGCTACCTCCACAAGGGGATGTGCTGGCCAGGAAGGGGTTACTGCAGCAGTTGGACCTGGTACCTGCCTTCCATCTTTTCCGGGATCTGCTGCAGGTAAAGGAGGCTGGTGAAGGGGGCATGGCTGCTCAGATCGAGCAGGAGTCATGCTGGCTCTCAACATCAGGACTGAGGGCTGACTTGCCCCTCCCCTCCCTCTACCCCTGTGCCTAGCGCCACAAACTGGTGTCCCAGATTGAGGCTGCCACTGCCTATACCATCTTTATACCCACAAACCACTCCCTGGAGGCTCAAGGCAACAGCAGCAGCCTGGTGAGACCACTGGGGTGACTGAGGGTGAACGGTAAAGCGCAGAGTATGAGTCTCTCATGCCAAGCAAAGGGAAATAGTAGGGATACCAGGATGTCCAGGGCACTTGGGAGGCCTGGAATCTGCCCCCCTCAAACTGACTCCTCTAACCCTCCCCTCCCCAGGATGCAGACACAGTTCGACACCACGTGATCCTGGGGGAAGCACTTTCTGTGGAAGCCCTGAGCAAGGGGGGACACCGAAACTCCCTCCTGGGCGCTGCCCACTGGCTCGTCTTCTACAACCACAGCGGCCAGGTTTGATGGGGCAGGGAACAAGGAGACCCCTCTCTGGGGTTCTGTTCTAGAATGATCCCTTCTCTTTGCAGTCTCCTTACCTAGAAATCCCCACCCTCTGCTCCATGGAGACCTCTCCCATCCTTAAACCTACCTCCTAGCACTGGAGTGTGCCCTAAATTTCAAGGGCAAAGGTGAGGCTAGGCCTTGGATAATGCCAGCCTCATGGGGTAGCTTAAAGAGCAACAAGGGAGAGATGTCCCAAGTTGGAGTACTCCTACGCACCAGAGTGAGGGTGATGGAGGGGTAGATGGCTCCATTTTGTTGTCGTACTTCCCAGCCTGAGGTGAACCATGTGCCAATGGAAGGCCCCTTGCTGGAGGCCCCTGGCCAGTCATTGTTCGGCCTGTCGGGGATCCTGACAGTGGGCTCAAGCCGCTGTCTACACAGCCATGCAGAGGCTCTGAGGGTGAGTGGCTGGTTGGCCTGCCTGGTAGGGAGGAGCCTTGGTCAGCCTGCCAGGAGGAAGGGTAGGGGATTGAGGCTCCTATTCCTGGACCACCTGACATCCTGCTTTCCAGGAGAAATGCATAAACTGCACCCGGAAATTCCGTTGCACCCAAGGCTTCCAGCTGCAGGTGAGGCTGGGCTTGGCACAGCTCTATCTCTGCTTCGCTGCCTCCCATCCCCAGGTGCAGCCCTGCGTGCAGAACTCTACTGACACAGGCAGCTAGCTACTCTCTGGTCCGGGCTGAGGCCTGGTCCTGTCACCATGCCTCATGAAATCCATCTCTCCTGCTCATGCCTGTCTCTCTCATCCATTCTGATCCTTGCAGTCCATTTGTCTGTCTCCCTCATCACTGGCCTGGACTGTGTCTAAGCTTACTCCTCCTGCCTGTCATTGTTTCCAGGACACCCCCAGGAAGAGCTGTGTCTACAGATCTGGCTTCTCCTTCTCCCGGGGATGTTCTTATACCTGTGCCAAGAAGATCCAGGTTTGCTCTGAGATGCCCCCACCCAGAGGTGGCAGGACAAAGTGGAGTGAGGGATGGGGGTAGAGGGATGAGGGGATAAAGGGATACTGGATCAATTTGAAGAGCAAAGGAGGGCTGGGTCTCAGGCAAGGCCAGCAAAGTGAGTGGCCTGAGGAAGAAAAGGGGAGATACATGCCAAATACAAGGGCCATCTTGCCTATGATCCCCCCCCTTGAGGAGTGAGGACGGGAAAGGGGAAAAAGAACTCCCCCAGAGCTGGAGACATCCATCACCAAGTTTCGGGGCCTGGCTCTGCTCCTCAGAGGGGGATCCATCTGTGCCCACCCCTCTTCGTTTCCCTACTACTGCTAGGGGAAGGATGTGGAAGCATTCTCCATGCCCCTCTGATTCCAAGTTGTTTTGTTCTCTGGCTCTGGGGACCTGAGCTCCTCCTTACCACTTCCTTGCCTCTGGCAGTGTACTGGCCTGAGCCAGATCCCGCTCCCCTTTCCCCCTTCCTCCCTCTCCCTCCTCCATCCCATTCCCCTGCCTCCACAGGTACCTGATTGCTGCCCTGGCTTCTTTGGCATGCTGTGTGAGCCATGCCCTGGAGGCCTGGGGGGCGTGTGCTCCGGCCATGGGCAGTGCCAGGACAGGCTGCTAGGCAGTGGGGAATGCCGCTGCCAGGAGGGCTTCCACGGAACAGCTTGCGAGATGTGTGAGCTGGGCCGCTATGGGCCCACCTGTGCTGGAGGTGAGGCCTGGCAGGGGCAGAATGGTGGCATCTTGGACAAGAGCAGGCTGGGCATCTTGGGCAGGGCTCGGAGGGAGGCACTGAATAAGTCCTGTCTTCCCTTGTTCCATTCCCAGTGTGTGACTGTGTCCATGGGCTGTGCCAGGAGGGGCTGCGAGGGGACGGAAGCTGTGTCTGTAACGTGGGCTGGCAGGGTCTTCGCTGTGACCAGAGTGAGTGGATCCTCAGAAGTGGGGCGGTAAGGAATGATGGGAGAATCAGCTTCTGGTCATATGACCAGAACCTTCTTCCTCCCACCCCCAGAAATCACTGCCCCTCAGTGTCCTAAGACGTGTGACTCCAATGCCAAGTAAGTGAGCCCAACCTGAGGCAGGTAGGCTTAGCGGGGGAGAAGGGGAGGGACTGGGCACAGAGCAAGCTGGGCTCAGGCTGAACTGCCGCCATTTCCCCCCCAGCTGCGTACAGGTGTCAGATGGAGCTGTGGTCTGTGTCTGTGCGGCAGGATACACAGGAAATGGCAGCTACTGTTCAGGTCCCTCTATAGGGAGGCCACGGTCTTCACTCTGAAATATTGGGGGTGGCTGTCCCCAAAAGTTCCCCTTCACTGTCCCTTCTGGGTTGGGTGTTACTCCTTTCTCTGGCATCTGCCTTTCTCTCTTGCCTTCTTCTTGGTCCTCCTCTGCCCCACTGTTCCTCACTACCTTCTGGGACCATCTAATCCTAGAGGTGGACCCCTGTGCCCATGACCATGGGGGCTGCTCCCCCCACGCCAACTGCACCAAGGTGGCCCCAGGACAGCGGATATGCACTTGCCAGGATGGCTACTCAGGAGATGGGGAGCTGTGCCAGGGTGAGGCTGGGTCCCCGAACATGGATGCATGTTGAGGCGAAAGAGTCCGTTTTCAGTGGTGTGATGCAGACAAGGAGAGGTTGAAGGGTATACTTGTAGGAACTGGAGCCCAGAGAGGGGAGGGGATGGACACTGAGGGTAGATTGACCAATGAGTGGAGGGGACACCAAGGGCCTCTCCTCATCCCAGTGTCTCTTCCTCCAGAAACAAACAGCTGCCTTGTCCATCACGGGGGCTGTCACGTTCATGCCGAATGCATCCCCACAGGCCCCCAGCAGGTCAGCAGGACAGGGCTGGACACAGGGGCTATGTTGTTCTCCATAGGGTTGGGGCCTCCCAGGTCTGGAGTGGGGGATTGACCCTTCAATCCAGGACCTTAGCAGCTCTTGGCACACCTGATTTTGGGACAGGTCTCCTGCAGTTGCCGGGAGGGCTACAGCGGAGATGGCATCCAGGCCTGTGAACTTCTGGACCCCTGTTCCCAGGTCAGCCAACACATCTCTCAGGGAGAGGAGAGCAGAAAACCCTCCACATACCCCACAGGATCCCCAAGGGCTTCATATAGTAGGCCTTCCTCCTGTCAAGCACAAGTCTCGCTAGTGGGTTAGATCTATGGCTTTGGAGGCTGGGCAGAAAGCTTTGTGGCTTCTTCCCCAGGGCAAGAGGGCTGGACACCACTGACATTTCCCTCTTTGGTCCCTGCCTCAGAACAATGGGGGCTGCAGCCCTTACGCTGTGTGCAAAAGCTCAGGGGATGGCCAGAGGACGTGCACTTGTGACACAGCCCACACTGTGGGAGATGGACTCACCTGCCGTGCCCGAGTTGGTCTGGTAACGAGGCCCTGGTCTTCCCCCTGACCCTGATCCTGGTCATGCCCTTGGGAGCTTGCCTAAGATCCTAGGTTCAATCCTGATTCTTGCCTTGGCTTTGACCTTCACCTCTATTCCTCCTGGTCCTGACCTTAGCTATGACACAAGGAACCAATCCTGCTAGCTCACACCCCTGCCCCCCAGCTTTCCTTTCCTCATCTCTACCTTAGCCAGACCTTGGGCTACAGGTGGCTAGAATAGGCACCAGCCCCTGAATAGGAGCCACCCAAAATCTAAGCTGATCCTTGCTCCCCTAGGAGCTCCTACGAGACAAGCAGGCCTTATTCTTCAGCCTCCACCTCCTGGTGAGTAGCCAGCCAGCTCCTCCGTGACCCAATCTGTCTCTGGTCCTCAGTGTTTCCATCTGGTCAGAGGGTTAGCTAGTCTGACCTCTCAGAGTTCAAGTCTTCCCTAGGAGATCAGCTGAAGCCCTAAGTCATCCCTCTGGCACTCAAGCTGTTTCTCTTACTCCAGGAATACAAAGATCTCAAGGGTGATGGGCCTTTTACAATCTTCGTGCCACATGCAGATCTAATGACCAATCTGTCAAAGGTACACCGTTGGAGAAGGGAGAGCCCTCTGGTGGTGGACACTGCAGGATAGAAGCAGCGATCAGGGATCCTTATTCCCCTCATGACTACTCTAGGATGATCTGGCTCAGATTCGAGCACATCGCCAGCTTGTGTTTCGCTACCATGTGGTTGGCTGCCGGCAGCTGAGTAGCCAGGAGCTCCTGGACCAGGGATATGCCACAGCACTCTCTGGGCACACACTACGGTTCAGTGAGAGGGAGGTGAGCCAAACCTCCCCTCCCCCCACTGCTGGTCTGTACCCCTGTGGAGTGCACCCCCCAGTCCCACTCAAGGTTTACCCTGCCTTGCTTCCACTCCTTTAAGGCACAGTGGTGTGTGTGTGTGTGTGTGTGTGTGTGTGTGTGTGTGTGTGTGTGTGTGTGTGTGTGTGTGTGTGTGTGTGTGTGTGTGTGTGTGTACATGTACTGCAATGCAAGGGAGATGAGTCTGGTCTAGATCTTGCTCATAATTTGAGCCTCCAGCTCCAGGACTCCAGAGCCAAGTTGGCACCAGTCTCTTGCTCTTGAAACCCCCAGCCAAACCTTGTTCCTTGCGCTTACTTCTGTGAGACACATCCAAATTCTACCTTGTGCTTTGACTCCACCCCTATCCCAAGCCCCACCCACAGCTCTTGAGCACCCCACCAATCAGCTTCATGCCTCCCTCCCCAGGGCAGCATATACCTCAATGACTTTGCACGGGTGGTGAGCAGCGACCATGAGGCAGTGAACGGTGTCTTGCACTTCATTGACCGTGTCCTGTTGCCACCAGATGTGCTACACTGGGAGGCTGATGCTACCCCAACCCCTCGGGTATGACTGGGCCTGGACCTGGGCCTGGGCTCCTCCCTCCCTGCCTTACCTGGTTGTTCATGAGTGCTTTTCCCCAGAGAAATGTCACTGTGGCTGCTGAGAGCTTCGGATACAAGATCTTCAGCCGCCTTGTGACGGTACTGTTCCCACATGGATGGGCCTTTAAGTGTGTGCAGGCATGCATGAATGAATCCATGAATGAATTGCCTATGTGGAGGGCCTTGAACACAGGTCATGTCTGTGTGCATGAGCTTCCAATGTGGACACATGTGCTTGTGTGAGCTTGCACACTTGTCCAGTGTGCACAGTGGTACAAGTGTTTATGTGCAACTTTCCCTGCCAACATGCCTGTGTACCATGCTTCCCCTTCCCCCTGGTTTTACTTTCTGTAGCCTGAAAATATTAAATGGAAAAAATCCTAGAAATAACTTACAAGTTTTAAACAACTGTCCCCGAGCTCTTTTGCTCAAGGCTAGTGCTCTACCACTTTGAGCCACAGCACCACTTCCAGTTTCTGGTGGTTGATTGGAGACAAGTCTCACAGACTTTCCTGCCTGGGCTGTCTTTGAACTGTGATCCTCAGATCTCAGCCTCCTGAGAAGCTAGGATTACAGTGTGAGCAACCAGTACCCAGCTTTAAAAATCTTTAAGTAGTTGCACAAAGAGGTTGCAACGCAACAAATCAGTTTATAAATACAATACACTTTGATCAATACATCCTTTATATCATTATCTTCCATCTGTCCCAATCATACCCAGACCTTCAAGTTACATGGTTCCGTTTTCACATGTACATTGACTATAATGATTGTATTGCCCACCCTTCCTCCTTTCAGTTTTCTGCCTTCTGCTCCTTGACTTGACAAAGTATGTTTCAGCTTCCTGCTATTCCTTTTGTTAAAATGTTAGTTGTTTAGAGCAGTTACATTAAACAACCCTTATTACAATGTATTATTGTAATTGTTCTATTGTTTAAGAGTAATTGTCCTATGTAAGAGATTAACAATAGTAATCTTATAAGATTACTATTACAAGTCTATAAATTAAACTTTATCATAGGTATAGAAAAAAAAGGTCAATTTATCAGTTTTAGTACTGTTCATGGTTTCAGGCATCCATTGGGGGTCTTGGGATGTATTTCCCATAGATGAAGGGGACTACTGTCTGCTGGAGATGAATGTGGCTACAAGGAAGGCTGTTTGGGTCTCTGGAGCCCTTTCCTGGTCTCTGTGTCTCCCCTCCAAATCTCTCACTGCTACACCTGTGCTCCATCACACCAGGTGGCTGGCCTCCTGCCAATGCTTCGAGATGTGTCCCACAGGCCCCTGACAATGCTGTGGCCCACAGATGCCGCCCTGCAAGCCCTGCCTCCTGATCGGCAGGCCTGGCTGTACCACGAGGACCACCGTGACAAGCTGGCAGCCATTCTGCGGGGCCACATAATCCGCAATGTTGAGGTGGGTACGTGGCCAGTTACTGGTCCCCATTGTCTCCAGCTTACCCTGCCTGCCCAGCTCCTATCATGGCTCCATTTGTTCAGGCCTTGGCATCTGATCTGCCCAACCTGGGCCCACTCCGAACAATGCATGGGACTCCCATCTCCTTCTCCTGCAGCCGTGCCCGGCCAGTGAGTCTGGGTAGGAGGGAAGCAGGAAGGGCAGTGTGGGGCTGTAGTACCTAGGATACCTACATCCTCCAATCATTTCCTCTACAGGGTGAGCTCATGGTGGGTGAGGACGATGCTCACATTGTTCAGCGGCACTTGCCCTTTGAAGGTGGTCTGGCCTATGGTATTGACCAGCTGCTAGAGCCACCTGGCCTTGGTTCCCGATGTGATCACTTTGTGACCCAGTCGTTGCAAATGGTGAGGGAAGGACACTGGCCAAAAGTGGATGGGCAGGGCCCAAGCCTATCTGTCCTGTCTATTCATCTGACTTTATACATGTTGGCCTCCATCCCTTCCAGGGCACTTGCAGTATCTGTGGGCTGGAGCTACCCTGTCCCGAGGGCTCATGGGAGCAGGTAGGGAGTTTGGAGCTGAGGTGGGGATTGGCTAGGGACAAAAGCAAACTGGGATTGACTGTGGTCTGTCTCCTCTTGGCCCAGGGCACCCCTGAGGCGTGCTGGCGCCACTACTCCAAGTTCTGGACAACCCCATTGCTGAGCTCCTTGGCACTTCGTAGCGCCTGGGTGCGGCCCAGCCCCTGGGGACAGACCCAACGCCTGAGCAGGGGCTGCTACCGCAATTGTGTCACCACCGTCTGGAGGCCCAGATGCTGCCCTGGTCACTATGGCAGTGAGTGCCAAGGTGAGCATCCTGAGGTTGCAGGCACTGCTGACTGGTGCCGCTAGCCCCCGAAATAGCCAAGGCAAGGTTTCAGCCAGTCCCCAAGAAAGGGTAGTGGCATGCTCCAGGATGGGGAAAGCTGGGCACTGAGCAGACAGAGGAAAGATGGAGGCTTTGGATGGTCTCTTGGCTTGGTGGCTTGTGTGCTTGGAACTCTTTGAAGAGCCTTGGCTGACAGAGGGTCAGGCTGGGCTTCATGTGTGGGTATCCTGATGAGCCCCTGGTTCTACCTTACTTCTGCTACTCAACCTGCAGCTTGCCCTGGTGGCCCCAGCAGCCCGTGTAGCAGCCACGGCGTGTGCATGGATGGCATGAGTGGCAGCGGACAGTGTGTGTGCCATTCGGGTTTTGCTGGGATAGCCTGTGAACTCTGTGCTCCTGGTGCCTTTGGCCCCCAGTGTCAAGGTGAGGCTCTCCCCACCCTGTCCCGTTTTCCATAGCTGGTGGGCCAGTCTTGCTCTTCCTGACCATTCTTCTTCCCAGCCTGCCGCTGCGGCCCCCACGGCCACTGCGACGAGGGGCTCGGGGGGTCTGGCTCCTGCTGGTGTGATGAAGGCTGGACTGGGTCACGCTGCGAAGTACAGCTGGGTGAGTGGAGCTTGTGCTTGCGCTCCTGCTGCACACTTGCATGAGGGTGGGAGGAAGAGGTCCAAAGGACAGCTACTGACCTGGTCATGTGGGATGGGCCCTGGGGCACAGAGCTGCAGCCTGTGTGTGTCCCGCCCTGTGCACCCCAGGCTGTGTGTCGTGGGAACAACAGCTGTGAGTGCAGCCTGGGCTATGAAGGCGATGGCCGTGTGTGCACAGGTAAGCGGGTGCATGTACAGGTGGGCGGGCCTCCAATAGGCTCAGTTTCCTGTTTCAGCCACTCCCTCCCGCCCCCCCCCCCAGTGGTGGATCTATGCCAGCACGGGCACGGTGGCTGCAGTGAGCATGCCAATTGCAGTCAAGTAGGCACAGTAGTGGCTTGTGTCTGCCTGTCTGACTACGAGGGTGATGGCTGGAGTTGCCGGGCTCGCAACCCGTGTCTGGACGGCCACCGCGGGGGATGCAGCGAGCACGCAGATTGCCTGAACACTGGCCCGGTAAGCAGGGGGAGGAGCCGGGTTGGGGATGCCTCGCAGGTGCACCCCTTAGCTTTTGTAGGACACTCCTTGTTCTCCCCCAGAACACACGGCGCTGCGAATGCCACGCGGGTTATGTGGGCGATGGACTGTTATGTCTGGAGGAGCCCGAGCCGCTCGTAGACCGCTGTCTGGGCCATCCATCACCCTGCCATGCAGATGCTGTGTGCACTGACCTACATTTCCAGGGTGTGCTCCCCTGCCTACCTCCAGAACCTGGTTTTACCCCTGGGTGCCAGCTGGCTGATCATGCATCCTCTCTTCTACAGAAAAGAAGGCTGGTGTCTTCCACCTTCAGGCCAGCAGCGGCCCCTATGGCCTGACCTTCTCAGAGGCTGAGGTGGCTTGTGGGGCCCAGGGAGCTGTCCTGGCCTCACTCTCTCAGCTCTCTGCTGCCCAGCAGGTGTGTGGGATCTGGAGCGGGAGCCACACCTAACAGGATCTATGAAGTTGAGCCTGGGTCTCAGCATTTCCTCCCGCTACCCCTACAGCTGGGCTTCCACCTCTGCCTCGTGGGATGGCTGGCCAATGCTTCTGCTGCCCACCCTGTTGTCTTCCCAGCGGCGGACTGTGGTGATGGTCGGGTGGGTGTGGTCAGCATGGGTGTACGTAAGAATCTCTCGGAGCACTGGGATGCCTACTGCTACCGTGTGCAAGGTGGGTGCATTCCACCAAGCCCAGCTTCCTGCTCTGCCCCTGCCACCAACCCACTGATCTGCCTTTTCCACAGATGTGACTTGCAGATGTCAGGTCGGCTTTGTGGGCGATGGGATCAGTGTGTGCAATGGGAAGCTGCTGGATGTACTGGCTGCTACTGCCAACTTCTCCACCTTCTATGGGGTGTGCAGGGGCTCACCTTAGGCATAAGGGGAAGGTAACTGGGATCCCCAGGAAGGAAACTTGCCACAGCCCTATGTTCCCACCCTCCCAGATGTTGCTGGGCTATGCCAACACCACCCAGCGAGGGCTTGATTTCTTGGACTTCCTGAATGATGAGCTCACCTACAAGACACTCTTTGTCCCTGTCAATGAAGGCTTTGCGCACAATATGGTAACAGCAGGGGTGTGGGCACTGCAGAGCCCCAATTTGCTCTCTATAGGTGGCTTAACCCAATAGATCTTGCTCTGCCCAGACGCTGACTGGTCCAGACCTGGAGCTGCATGCGTCCAATGCTACCTTCCTGAGTGCCAATGCCAGCCAAGGGATCTTGCTCCCTGCCCACTCAGGTCTCAGCCTCTTCATAAATGACATGGGCTCTGACAACAGTTCTTGGGCCCCTGCGGTGAGTCTGGTCTCTGTCCCTACCCTGCTGGCTTAGCCCTCACTCACCTTCAGGGTCTAACTCTGGTTTTCCTGCAGACTCCTGGGGCAGTTGTGGTCAGCCATGTCATCTTTTGGGACATCATGGCCTTCAATGGCATCATTCATGTTTTGGCCAGTCCCCTCTTGGCACCCCTACAGCCTGTAAGTCCACGGAAGGGGAAGGCAGAGCTGTGAAGAGCCACCTTTGGCCAGGCCCTCGACACTTTCTTCACTTGTAGGAGGCAGTACTGGCACCCGAGGCACCGCCTGTGGCAGCAGGGGTGGGAGCAGTGGTAGTTGCTGGAACGCTGCTCGGGCTTGTGGCTGGGGCCTTCTACCTGCGCGCCCGAGGGAAGCCCACAGGCTTTAGCTTCTCTGCCTTTCAGGTAGGGTTGGATTAGAGGGCCGATGGAATGTGAGGTGCTTTGACCTTGCTTGCAGCCCCTCACTCTGCTTTTTTTTTTTTCCAGGCAGAAGATGATGCTGATGAAGACTTCTCTCCATGGCAAGAAGGGCCCACCAGCCCAACCCTGGTCTCTGTCCCCAACCCCATCTTTGGTAGCCATGATGCCTTTTGTGAGCCCTTTGATGTGAGTGTGGTATGGGTTTAGGGTGTGGAAAGGGGCCCTGGGACCTGGTGCTCCCGTTTGAAGATGGCCTATATGTCTTAGGACTCACTCCTGGAGGATGACTTCCCTGACACCCAGAGGATCCTTGCAGTCAAGTGAGGGCTGAGAGCTGAAGCAGAGGCACATGGATGAAGGAGACCATTTTATTGCTTGTCTGGATGGCTGCCCGAGGTGGATGGTGTAGGAAGGACTGGGGGTTTGTCCGAGACAATAAAGGTACCCTCAGCGGATGTGTGCCATGTCTCCCAGGAAGGGTGTCTTCATGCAGCCGGTGCAGAGCTGGTCCATCCAGAGGGGTGCCTCATGCTGTAGGGGTGTGCGGCGCGGGTAGAAGGTGAAGTCCACGCGGTAGTTGAGCAGGCAGCTGAGGGAGGCCATGTAAAGGTCCGAGAAGCGCACCAGGCGCCTTGAGAAATAGGTGGGGTTGTGGAAGGTGCGGAATATGCTCCCAAATTGAGGGTTGAACAGAGCCTTGGTGATACACCTGGGAAGGCAACATGGGGCCGTATGAGGGGCGGGCACGGGAGGGGCTGGGTCAGGACTCGGGCCTGGCTGTCTCCCCGCTCACCTCAGCTCCTGCCGCTCCTTCATCCACGCAGCTAGAACCTGCCGAGACTCTGCATCCTGATAGGTCTGAGGAGACAATAGGTGATGGCAGGAGGCTGCCTCACTGGCTTCCCCCACTGGACACCCCCAACCCTCAGCCCGTCACACCTGCATGCGCTCTAGCAGTCCCGTTAGCGCCTGCTGCCAGGTCAGCGAGTGCATATACTGCTCCGTGTTGATAATGCGGATCTCGCGCTCCAGCTCAGGGATGATGGCACCTGTGCGCCAGCCATGCCGCAGCATGAGATCCTGGCAGGTGTGGTGTTGGAATGGACCTCAGTGCTAACTGGGAGGGCTGCCCTCACCCCCTTCCTGCGGTAGCCCTGACCCCTTCACCTACCGCTAAGTCACTGTAAAGGTGGTCACCAAAGTAGAGCACGCGTGGGCCTCGCCATTCTGTCAGGCGCAGGAAGTCAAACAGGTTTCCCTGCAGTAGACGTGGACATTGCTGAGCCAACTACGCACTTTAGGGCTGCAGGAAGCAGGCCTTGTCCTCCCTCAGCCCTGCTAAATCCCAAGAGGCAGCCAAGGCTAGCCGGATGCTGGGAAAGTAGGCTGGCCTTTCCCGTGGCCTCGTTGCCCTCAGGGGTGTCCCCGCTATGGCCTCACACCCACCCCAGGCTGCGTTCTTGTTTGTGAGAAACAGATCACAAGGAAGGCCCCGCTCCCTAAAGCAAAGGGCCTTGGAAGTCTTTGTTGGCTGACTCAGCCCCAGCAAAGCAAGAGCAGAATTCACTGGCAGGCCACGTGCTTCTCTTGCTCAAAAGCTTGAAGCAGCCAAGACCAAGCATAACTGAGAAACTCCTTCCTAGAGGTGCCAAAACTAGAAGTGCAGCAGCCACCAGGTACAGGCATCCACACCCCAGGAGAAGGCATAGCCAAAGGCCAGTTGCCAAAGCAAGTCTGCTCAAGAGCCTTGGGGAGATGGGAACCAGGGGAATAGGCAGACCCACTGCAGAGCATGTATGAGTGGGAGGGTGCGAAGGACATGCCTCCCAACTGAGAGAGACTGGAAAGATGCAGAAAGACAGGGAACTTACGATGAGGTTCTCAGACCCAAGCAGATCCAACGTACAGTATAAGGAAACTTCAGGACATGGAGCATAAGGAGACTCAGATAGTCACCTTCCCATGAATGCACCTGTACCTCCCCCTCACCCCCGCCCCTCTTGTCTGCAGAGAGATAGGTGAAGCTCGGGAGATAAAGGGTTGGGAACACTGCAAGCTAAGCCTGGGCACCCAGTATTGTTTTCCCTGTTAACTGTTGGCTTCCCCCAGCCTTAAGACCTTTGGTATGCCTGCCTCTAAGAAGCTCAGCTAAGATTTTCACATTCCAGCCAGGGTGAAATGCCTTCATCATCTTCTCATGGCTATTCAACACCCAGCCTTACCCACTTCACTTTCTTGCCAGACAGGAAGTGGGGGTGGCTCCCCAATGCGCTCTCCTGAGCCGCCTCCTTAAAGGCCAGCCTCAGGAGGCCTAACCAGGCTGCTTCTGTGTGTGCTCAGTCCCAACTTGTCAGTGCCGTTAACTGGTGCTTGGCAATTGCAGGGCATTCTGAGGGCTTTACACTACAACTTTGTTTATTCTCTCGCTGAGAAAGCAAGCAAGGCACAGTGGCATCTAAGCCAGACCCCCTGTTTGTTTTTTTTTTTTTTGGGTCCGGTCGTGGGGCCTGAACTCTGGGCCTGGGCGCTGTCCCTCAGCTCTTCAGCCCAAGGCTAGCACTCTACCACTTGAGCCACAGTGCCACTTCCGGCTTTTTTCTTTTTTGGTCGGCTGTGGGGCTTGAACTCTGGGCCTGGGCACTGTCCCTCAGCTCTTCAGCTCAAGGCAAGTGCTCTACCACTTGAGCTACAGTGCCACTTCCGGTTTTCTGGTGGTTTGTTGGAGATAGGAGTCTCACGGTCTCTCCTGCCCGGGCTGGCTTTGAACCGAGATCCTCAGATCTCAGCCTCCTGAGTAGCTAGGATTACAGGCGTGAGCCACCCGCGCCTGGCTCCGGCTTTTTTCTTATGTGGTGCTGAGGAATTGAACCCAGGGCCTCGAGCATGCAAGGCAAGTGCTCTACCACTGAGCCACCTTCCTAGCCCCGACCCCCTGTTTTTAAGTGGAGTTTAAACCCAGTTGTGACCCAGAAGCCAAGCTCACTGTCCACATTGCCCTGCCCTGCCCTGCTGGTCTCTGGCTTTAGTCCCACAGTGTGATGTTGCTAGGATCATGGTTACGTGGATAGTTCCTGTCCACCCAATATTCCTTCATCAGGGTGAGATCCTCCTCAAGACTCCTCACCTGCCGATAGATCTTGCCCTTTTCTAGGCGGGTGATACGGTCCCAGTGGAGAGAACCTTTCTCATCCAGTTTTCGGAAAGGCCTGGGGGAGGGTAAAGGACTTGATTTTCAGTCTGTGATGGGGTTCAGGGCCAGGTACCTCCCTCCTCTCTTGAAAAAGCCCATCCACTGAAGGGGGCCATATTCTAGCAAAGAGATGAGCTCATTCCAAGCACACAAAGTGGTGAGCAAAGATCAGCCTCAGCCCCCACACAGGGTTAGGGCCTCCACCTCCTTCCCTGACCCTGTAGTCTCTGCCAGGCCCATACTTGCGACGGTCAGTGAAAAAGCTGGGCTTGTCTGCCTGGACAATGACCACATCGAAGAGTTCGCGCCAGTCAGGACCAACCATGTGCCGCATCCCCTTGTCCCTGTGTAGAGGGGGAAATGGCTGCAGGTCTAAGGGTGGTGCTGTGTGTACCCCCACCCACCCCTACTCCTCCCACAGGGGGGCTGGACTTACACAAAGCTGAAAGGACTGTTGGTGATGAGGAATAGTTGTTTCCCATGGGCCACCAGGCGGCTCAGCACTGCGAATGTTTCGTCCCCTCTCAGGATATACTTCTCTGAGGGAAAGGATGGGTCTGTGAGGACCAACCCCCCCTCCCCCCGGCAGGCTGTGGTCGGGCTACCATCCACCCTTACCCATGTCTCGCTCAATCCACTGGTACATGAGGCCCTTCACGTGCACATCTCGGATGGCATCCTGGGGGAAGTGGATATAGGGGGACAGTGAAGGCACAGCGGGCTCCAGGAGGGCCTGCCCGTTACAGCTGCACTTCCTCTTCTTGCCATCTAAGGGGCAGGCCCAGTATCCTCACCGTCACATCCTTGTACAAGTGTGTTTGGTCAAACTCCAGGCCATGGTCCAAGAAGTGGTCCACCACACAGGACAGCAGTGCCATCTCTGGCAGTGAGAAGATGTCCATGAACTGTTTGATGGAGGGGCCCTAGGAAGGAGACATAGCTTAGCCACCTCTCTGGCCCTACTATTCCCAGCAGGGGAGACCAAGGGCTTCAGAACTGCCTTAGGATTAGCAGCGGGCATGGCCTGTGGGCCATGGCTGGACACTGGGGTGTGAGCACCACCTCGTGGGGAGCTAGCACCACTGTAGCAGGTGCAGGAGATACCTTGCCATAGAAGCCACTCATCTGGTACAGTGGGATGTGCTGGGTGCCCCCATATAGGTCGATCACTTCTTCATCTGGCACAGGCTGGAGGCCCCTGAGTGGTGGCACAGATGCCATCAGTCTCAGCCTAAGCAAGAGTGCAGGGTGGGGGCATAGGGGAGAGTGGGGCAGAGGCAGTCCTGACCTGTAGGCTGTCCCCAGTTGTACATAATGGAAGGCATCAATCTTCATCAGAAGGCTCTGGGGGGATCCGGGGTGGAGGGGAGGCCAGTGCTAAGGAGGTAGCTCCTGTCAACCTCTCCTAGCCCTGACACAAACCTGCCACTGCAGGATACCAAGGGGACCAGGTACATAAAAAGAAGAAAGAAGCTACAGTGTTGAGGCCAAGGGGTATAGAGAGAAGAGCCTCCTCTAGGAAGGAGAGGCTAAGGAAGTAGCCCCTGTTACGTGTCCAGAAGGAGTGGGAAGAGTGTGAGCATCTAGCCACCTACCTTCTGAATGTCATAGTGGAGGCCACGGATGGCAAAGCTGGGGTTGTACTCATACTTTCGAATCCCTTCTGGGTACTGTTGGGCAAAAGCAGACTAGGCTTCAGAGAAGGGTACTTCAGGGGATCAGCCTGGTCACCAGCCATGGTGTCTGGGAGCTCCACAACTCAGTCTGTGGCTTAGGTCTGCCTCACCTTGTAGTGCTCAATCAGGATGTCCCGGGCGGCACTGAAGATCTCAGGGTGCAGTGCATCTGCATACTGGGCCAGCGTGTAGTCATAATCGAAGCCATAGACCTCTACATCACGCAGGCTGATCTCATTGTTGGCATAGATGGCTGCTGGGTTGAGGAGGCTGCAAACCTCAGGGGGCAGAAGGTCTAGAGGAAGGAGATATAAGGCTTCACCAGTGATCGGTCATGTAACCTCACGAAACACCTGCAGCTCCATGCTGCAGAGGTCCAAACGTGCTCAGAGAGAAGGAACTTGCAGGGGCCACATGCAGAGATGGCACTAGGCTGAGCCCATGCCTGGGGCTCCCCCTAATGGTTTTGCTATTATCCCTGCCTGTGTTACCCCATCACCTGTAGGAGCATCAGGCTGTTACCTATTAGTCCTATCAGACACACAGTTGGGTAGCAACCCTAAGGGCAGTACTGCTTAGCTAGGCAGTCAGCTCCTCAGTCTGGCCTCAGGAAGGTGGCTCAAAATGTGTTCAGGCCAAGTGCTGGTGGCCTATAATATAATCCTAGCTGTTCAGGAGGCTATCTGAGGATCCTGGTTTGAAGTGAGCCCAGGCAGGAAAGTCTGTGAGACTCATATCTCCGATTAACCACCAAAAAGTGGAAAGTGGAGGGAGCTATGGCTCAAGTGGTACCTTGAGCCTTGAGCCAAAAATCTAAGGGACAGCACACAGGCCCTGAGTTCAAGCCCCAGTACTGGCGCAAAACAAAAGCTGTTCAGAAGCACAGCTGTCGGTCTCTCTGATCTGCCCACTGGTCTCACCCCCATCTCACAAGGGGTATCTGTGAGAGGCAGCATGAGACTGAGGCCATGACTGCTGCCTTGCCCTGATCTGGGGCTTGGGCTGAAAAAAACACCGATCAAGTGGGGAGCCCCTGTGCCACTCAGGCTACCAACTCTGAACACCTGCCACAGCCTGGGGAATAAGGCCCCTTTAATCGGATTTCAGTTGGTTGCCAGCCCACATAATGACATTCCCTGGCTCTAGCTAGAGAACATTGCTAATTACGACAGGTGGGACGTGTGATGTCTGGTTCTGGGATCGGGCTGTTCTCTTCTGGGGATGTGGTCACAACCACCCCACTCTAGTTGAGCTCAAGGAGCTGAAGTGGGCCCTCCGTCCCATGACAGAGAGGTTGAGCAGGGCACCAGGCCAGGTAGGCTCTGGTGTTCCAGGCTTTTTGCCTCATTTTCCCCCTTTATACAATGAGGGAGGTGGCTGGAGAAGGGATGTATTTGAAAGTGCATGGGCTTTGGGTCAGGCAGGCCAAATTAGGCCCTCTGTCTGTCTCATGGTGATGCCTTCAAGAATGTCACCTCAGCCCTTGGATCTGTTTCTTCATCTCTAAGGGGAGAATAAAACGTGTAACAACTTCTTCAGTGTGGTATCCCTGCTCTGCATCTGGACCTATGTGAGCTAAAGCCAAAGTTCCCTTGTCCCTGGCCTCTCTGTCACTCCTGGAGCAGGGGTTGCAGGAGGGAAGCAGGTAGGACTGGACACCAGGAATACTACCTTAGACTTTGGGTCCAAGCCTTCAGGGAATTGCTCTCACCCACACCATAGGTCCCTGGCCCCACAGCAAGCCTGGCAGCTGCTGCACTCCAGAAAAGATACTTCATGCTCCTACGTGCGCCTGTGCCCAGAGCATTTGCCTCCAAGGCCCCTTTGGAGCACAGGGCTCCACCCCTCACCACTTCAGTTTGAGTCAAGTGCAGAGTGTGGGTGTGGGAACAGGTGTGGCTGGTTCCTCTGGTGGCTGCAGGCCAGCAGAGTAGCTGCTCTTCAGATCCCTGGCCGTGGACAGGGTGCGTCACTCAGATGTGCAGGGCACATAGCTGACTGCAGATGTCTAGAGAGCTGCTTCTAAGGTGCCCTCTTGGGGTGTCACTAGAACCTGAAACTTTAGTTGCCCACTTAGCTAGACCTTGCCCTCTATATGACCCTGTATTTATAGATACAAACTGTAACTATGATTCCTGCTGCAGTGCCCAGAAACACTGGGGTAGGCGGCATCTACTTGGCCGTGCAGCCCCTTCCTGGCACAGAATTCTGGCTGAGTCCAGGCCTTGCCTCTGCCCTTGAGAAATGTTCCCAGGGAAAGACAATCCTCCCAGGGTCAAAGCAAGATGGTGAAGTCAGGCCCCTACAGCCACACCTCAACCCCCAGTCTATGGACTAAGCAAACCATACCTCTGGGGGCTGCAGGGTCTTACATCCTTCCACAGTGTGGGGAAGGGCCAGGAAAGGATGTGCCCAACCTAGTATTGTTCAGTCTCTACATTCCTCCCCCTCAGCTTCTCATGTGCCTAAGGCTCCAAGTTCTGGGACCAAGTTGTCCCTGGCAGCCCTGAGACTCACTTGTGGGAGTCTTGTAGGCTCATCTTGTTCAATCCTCATCTTTCCTGGGTGGTAGTCATTTATTTCTTCAGGGCCCAGAGGAAGAAATAGCTTCCAATCACCTGGCAATAGGCACCCTGGTCACTGACTTCATCACTCTCCCTTCGGCCTGGCTTTCCAGAGTAACCTCACTGAAGCCAGGTAAGATGGGAAGTGACGGCTCTGCTGCATTGCTTTCAGGGTGGGGAGCTGGGCTGGGCTGAGCCTGGCATCCCTGGCAAAGTGTTGGCCAAGATACATTTCAATGGTGAGAAACCTCTCTAGAAAATCTAGCCAGATGGAGGCCTAGACCCAAGTAGTAGGCTCACCTTGTTCACCATGGCATGTTGGTGGAAATGACCTTGCACAAGAGGAACTTATGGGGTCTATAAGGATCTGAAGATACAAGCAGGCCCTGGAGAACAATGCCTAGTAGATCCTCTCACCTCCAACTTTTTCCAGGAGCATAAAGACTTCTTAAATAAGCTGGGCATTGGTGTCTCATGCCTATACACCTAGCTACTCAGGAGGTTCAAAGCCAGCCAGTCAGGAAAGGCCATAAAACTCTTATCTCTGATAAGCTACTAAGAACACAAGCCAAAGGTGATGCTGTGGCTCAAGTGGTGCAGTGCTAGCCTTAACCAAAAGAAGCTCAGGGACAGCACCCAGGCCCTGAGTTCAAGCCCCAGGATCAGCACCAAAAACAAAACAAACTTCTTAAACAGCAGTCTAGCCTGTCCTTCCATGGAGACAAATTTAATTCAGGCCCAAAGGGCTTCTGAATCGCCATTCCTCAGAGACCCTGTCTTCAGCTTTCAGGAGGTGAGCTCTGGCCTCCCAGAGCTTCCACACAGCTCGTGTGGAAGTCCCTGTCCAGGCAGTTGTAATCTCTAGCCAGGGCCACTTTTGTCTTGCCAGACAATAGAAGCCACGTCACCCTTGGGGGTTCCTGCAGGAGCTCCCCAACCCCTTCTTGACCTAGTTCTGAGTCACGGCCGCAACCCTCTGACAGGGGATCCAAGATTGTTTTATGCCTAAGGACGGTGGAGAACGAAGAGTAAGGCTTGCTGAAGACTACCCTGCCTGACAGACTCATTAGACCTACCTAGACAAATGGACAGATGAGTCCTACACCCTCCCAGGAGTCCCTTGGGGCCCCATCTGTCCACCATCACGTGGGTGACTCAGTTCCTCGGATGCATTCCCACCCTTGCTGAGCGTGCACCCCGAGCTTCAGAAACAAATGAAGAAGGGCCTGAAAATCCCGCTGATGTTCCCTTAGGTTCAGTGGCCCCTAGTAGCCGAGCGTTAGGTGCCGGCTTTGTCCACAGTACTTCTAGTCTAACAAGGGCCGGCGGAGAACAAGGGGTTGGAGCGTTTCCGCCGCTGCCCCGCAGAGAGGACGCGGGAGTCGGCGGGGGGCAGCACACACCGACGTGTGCTCCAAGATCCTGCAGATCAAGTCCGAGCACAAACCTCCCCGGGCATCAAGAACGTCTGCGGAGGCTCTGGACGCCCCTCTGGAGCCTTTTCCAAAAGGCCTCCCGGCCCTCTGGCTTCGGGACCGTGGTGAACCTCACCGGGCGCTTCCACCGAAGCGGCGTCCAGGATGGCTCGGAGGCGGCCAGCCGCCGCTAGGGAGACGCCCCCCACCCGCGCTCGGCCGCTCCAGGCTTCACCCACCGTGCACCAGCCTCCGCATGTCCTGGTAACGAGCCCATAGGTGCGCGCTGGGCTCCGCGCCGTCGGTGGGCGCCGGAGCGGAGCGCGGAGCCCCGGGGCAGTGGGCGCTGGGACCCGGCGGGCCGCAGCCAGGGCAGGAGGGTGAGGACGAGGCGGCTCGCTGCCCGCCGTGGCCTCCGCACAGCAGCCAGCGCCGCGCGGCGGCCCGCAGTCCCGCACCCGCCATGCCCCCTGCGCGCTGCCCGCGCAGGCCCTCCGCCCGTCCGCCAGCCCGCCGCTCTCCGACTGCGCGCCCGCCACGGTGGCCGCATGCTCCTCACTAAGGCCGGCCAATGGGCGCGGCGCGAGGATCCCGGCCGGCCAATGGGTGTGCCCCTTGGCTCGGGGGGGCGGGAGGCTCCGGGACCGGGCGGGGCGGGCTCCCGACCCCCTTCTCCCAGCCCCCAGCGCGGCCCAGGGGTCGGCGCCCCCCCATTGTCGTCTTCGCCGAATGGCGGCTCTTTCTCTGGTCCCTCGCTCAGAAAGTAGAACCTAAGACCTAGGCTCCCGACGGTCGAGAGAGGGAAAAGGCAGTTTACGTGTCTCCAGGGGTCCCCCCTTCCCCAAATCTCTCTGCCTGGGCGTCCTGCTCGCCCCGGTCCCTGCCTGCTGAAAGCCCTGGTTGCTTCACTCACTTAACCAGTAAAGGGCTCCTTTCTGCTCGCTCCCCTGTGCCTCTGCTTTGTGCCTCCAGGTACCCAACACAGGGGACTTCTTTTAACTTGGAGCCTAGTGGAGCTGTGTGAATCACTACAGCTACCTGGTTCTGGCTGCAGCAAATCTGTCAACTCTTCATTGCCCGGAGAAGTCATTCTTTTGAGAGGCCTAAGTCCATTCTATCAGTGTCGCAGCTTACAATGAAATTTCTCTTTTCCTCTTGAAACCTCTCTTTACTTCGTTTTTCTACTTAGCTTTCTTACCTGCAGGTATACCAGTGATATTTTCACCGGACGGAGCTGAGGTTTAGTGACCTCACCTCCGTCTGGTGACAATGTCAGCCCAGCACCCTGATGATAAGCAAGTCAGCTGGGTGCATGGTTTCTTCCAGGATGCTCACTGGGTTTAAGGTTGTTTGCGCAAGGCTTCTGCATCTGGACTAACCACTTAGCTAGTGTGCCAGATCCTAGGTTGGACACTGGTAGGCACAGAAGCCATAAAGTGGGTTCCGGAGTGTCCCTGAGGGCCCACATGAGCTAAGTGTGACCTGGATTCAGGACACATATAAATCTTTTCCAGGGGAGTGAACGCCCTGCAGGGTCCAGCCCTCCAAAAGGTCAAGAGAAATGAGCTATAGCTGCTCATGGAAGGCCTTTGACCTTTTCTAGGGACCAGGAAAAGAACGTAGGCTTTCATTTGACTCTCTTAAAGATGGTCATAGTTGTCTCTCCTCTCAAAGCTTTACTTCAATTGTTTGGGGTGGAAGCCTCTTGTAGGTATGGTTAGCAAGCGGTCATGGATCATGAGTGATGGCTTCTGAGTCAGAGCTCTGTGTCTGCCTGGCTTAATCTCTTTTTGGTAAAGGGAATTTATGTGCAGCATGAGAACTCAATAAAGCATAATCATGAATATTACAGCTGTTAATTGACAAGTTATGTTTCAGGTGCTGTGTTCAATGCATCAAAGGGGAATTGATGGTGGCACAAAGATGTAATCTAATAACAAAGCTATGCTCATTGCCAATCCTGTAATTATCTGTGCAATTTATGAATAAAGAGGCTAGGCAAGCAAAACAAAACAACAAAAACTACCTACAAATGCCTAGATAAAAGTGCCCGTATAGGACAGCTATTTCTTAAAAATCATTTTTGGGTTGTTTCTCTAAAACAGGCTTGTGTAGTGATAATGAAAAGTTCAGCTTTAAACAATGCATATCGAATTTTTAGAAGAGTAACATTCCTAAAGGAAGAACGACGTAACGTTAATTGCACTTTGGAGTATGGTGGTGTACAGAACTAGCCAGACCTTCACTTACGGTCGCGACTTCAGTTAGTGTATCAGGGAAAAAAGATGGCGGTGGCAAAGTGCGCGGCAATCAAGTCCCAGCCCAGCCTGCGCGGGGGAGACCCGGGACGCGGCGGGGCCCACGCCACGTTGGTGGCCCCGCCCCCTGATCGCCCTCCAGAGCCGGGACGCCAGCGCCTGCTCCTTTAGGCCGCTCCATCTCAACAGTACTCTGATTGGTGGATCCGCGCACCCCGCCGAACTGATTGGCGGAACCGAGAGGTCGACTTCCGCCCCGAGCTCCGCAGCGGCTGTAGCGTGAGTTTGTGGCTGCTCGGCCTGGCCGCGGAACGCGGCGGGGGACATGCAGGACCGGCCTGGCCGCACAGGGGCACTCCAGGCGCTCGAGGTCCGCTTTGCCCTTTTCCACTTCAGTCGAACATGTTCTTCAGAGCCCAGCTGAGGCGAATTCTGCAGCGAGTGCCCGGGAAGCAGCGACTCGGCATCTACAGGTTCCTGCCCTTTTTTTTTGTCCTGGGAGGAACAATGGAGTGGATCATGATTAAAGTGCGTGTGGGCCAGGAGACTTTCTGTAAGTGGGGGTGCAGTAAGCTTCCGTTTCCTTTCAGGAAGGCACGACTAGCAGGGATCTGTTTCCCTTGAGGGCATTACATTGCAGACTGCTGATTTCCTTCAGCACCGAGTTGCTTTTAAAACTGTGGTTGAAGGACAAGTGCCTTTCCATTCACTTTGCCACTGTTGGTTCAACTCTGGCCGTATGCCCACCGGCCTCTTCACCGCGCACACTGGTGTCCAGCATTGCCACTTTTCCCGACACTTGGAGGACTCGTATCCCCAATCTCAGGCCGCCCTCCTCTCAAGCCTGCCCTTGAGCCTGCCAGTGAGTGGGCCTTAGGGAGAATCTTACTACAACAGAGGGGTGGATCCTGAGGATTTATAGAAATCCCTGTTAACTGGCCTTCCCTCTCTGAGTTAATTGTCCCAAGCCTTGGAGAGCTCTGGCCTGCCTGACTAAATACGCCCAATGTCTTTACGGAGCCATCATTGGCACCAGGTCTTTGGCTTGGGTCAGAGGCCCACCACTGCGAAAAGAACGCCTGGCATTGCTTTTCTGAGCACCACTTCTGGGCAGGCCAGTTCCTTTTCAGGACCTCAGCCCCTAGGCTATTTTGTTAGCCACTTTCCTGAAATACTTGTGAATTGCCAACTCTCATTTTTAAGGTATTACGTTGGTACTTCCTTCTGTTCATTATTCATCAATAGTTTGCATGTATGGATGAGTGGATATGAGTGGTGCTGGAGTTTGAACTCAATGCCACTAGCACCCTACCATTTAAGCCATTCCCCCAGTCCTTTCTGTTTTATATTTCAGATTGTCTTCCTTTTTTTTTTTTTTTTGCCCAAGTAGGCCCATACCGATCCTTCTACTTAAGCCTTCTGAGAAGTTAGGATTAGGCACCATACTTACATTTTTTGTTGATTTTAGGGAGGGAGGGGGATCTCCATAACTCTCGCCCAGAATAGCCTCAAACTACAGTCTTCCCATCTCTACCTCCCCAGTAACTGGGATTAACAGCAGTGTGTCACTGCCTCTGACTGACCACCCAAGAGGGGATCGAATGAACAAGGCAGGTCTCCACTCTGGAAGAGCTAATGGGAAAGACAGATCATACTATTAACACTAGACCTAGGGTGTAGCTGAGATGCTCAGGGATCGTAGGTGGGCATCTCACTGGACTAGATGGAAAACTTTTGTAAAAGCTACCATACAATATAGGTTTTGCAGACTCAACCAAGTGGGAATGTCTGTGAAATTTTTGTGCCTTGTTTAGGAGGCCTTGTTGTGGGTGCTGAGGGATGGAAGTAGATGATGAGAGCCAAGGGGTTAAGTGGTTAGAAAGGAACCTGGACAGGACCACAGTGGGATTAGTGAGCAGGATTGAAGGGTTTGATGGGGCTCATGTGGAAACACTGGTGGGAACACAGTCTGGGCTTGCATTTGAGAGACTAGACACTTGTTAGTGTCTAGGTTGGAGGTAGAAGGAGTGAGTGATGTTGACAGTCCAGAGGTAATGCTGACAAAGCTTGATGATCAAGATGGAACATGGGTGCTACTTCTCTGAAGGTGGAGTGCCCAGGCAAGGTGACCTTCAGCTCCACTCAGGACATGCTGAGGTGGAGGTTTACAAATCTCAAACTCAAGAGACTGAACTGGATTAGAAATCTGGGTTTCTGGACCATTCACAAGTAAACCATAGTGAAGGCCAACCGTTTTAGGATGACTTGAGTGGTCAGAGAAGGAAGTTAGGGACACCAGGAAGGTTTTCATAAACATGAAGTTAAGGAAATTTGAGTCTGTGAAGGGAAGATAGCCCTTGGGGGTGGGGGTGTAGATATGCTCTTATGAAGATGGGAGTAGCCTTGGAGATTAGCTGAGAGTTCATTGTAGTAACTTATTTATGTAGAAAGAGTTCATGGCCATTCAGAGGTGAGTAAAGAAAGGTGAGGGTCTTGATTGAGAAAACTTGATTTCCAGACATGGCAGTAGATGGACTTAGGTACTGCTATCAAGGGTCATGGAGTAGGAAGTTGAATTAATCTCTGGCCTCTGGCCAGAGGGTATGTGTATAAGTCAAGATATTGATGACTGTGAAGGAATGTCATCCACTTTGCCAAGAGAGAATATGAAGGGAAAACGAAGAGCCAAGGATCTGGGGAAGAAGTTGATGAACTCCAAGGTGAAAGGGTAGAGAGGTTGTGGTTTAAGCAGAATTCCTTCCATATAGCATTGAAAAAGAAGAAGTCAGGAAGGCAAAGGGGGTTGGTTCTTTGTCTACAAGGGTAGTGGCAGTGTTTTTGAGAAGGTCCAGGATGGGACAAGGAGTCAGAGCAAGAGTCTAGTGTTTTTCAGTGACCAAATGGGTGTGTGTGATAGAGCAGGTGCCAGCCCAGGAAGAGTGTGACTGTTAAATGGCACAAGCCCTGTATATCACTTTTTTTTTTTTTTGGGTCACTCGTGGGCCTGAACTCTGGGCCTGGGTGCTGTCCCTCAGCTCTTCAGCTCAAGGCTAGTGCCCTACCACTTGAGCCACAGCACCACGTCCCTCTTTTTCTGCTTATGAGGTGCTGAGGAATTGAACTCAGGGCCTCATGCATGCAAGGCAAGCACTCTTCTGCTGAACCGCCTTCCCAGCTCAAAATGGCACAAGCCCTGAAGGAAGAATTTTTAAAGGAAGAGGGACCTCGGTATGGCATAGGTGGCAGAGTGTCTGTTGAACAAGCACAGGCCCTGAATTCAAAATCCAGTAAAACAGTAAGAGTCAGGGGCTGGTGTCTCATACCCATAGTCCTATGTACTTAGAGTGAGATTGAGGATTGTGTAGGAAACTGAGACTATTTCTACCAAAAAGCTGGGAGTAGAGCTGTGGCTCAAGTGGTAGAGCACTAGCCTTGGGAAAAGAACAAAAACAAAAACCTCAGGAATAGTGCATGTGCACACATGCGCACACGCGCGTGCAACCTAAAAAGCAAGAGGATTAAAAAAAAAACAGCAATCACAGTCTGGAAAAACAGCAGCTAAGAAGGAAACTGATTCCCCTCCTTATGCTGAGGTTGTGGGGTATGGAAAAGGGAGCCAGCACATCACTTCAGGGTATGAAGTGCCTTTGAGGGGCCAGGTCCATTAAGTATTATTTTATTTTTTTAATTTTTATTTATTTTTTGGGTCCGGTCATGGGGCCTGAACTCTGGGCCTGGGTGCTGTCCCTCAGCTCTTCAGCTCAAGGCTAGCACTCTACCACTTGAGCCACAGTGCCACTCCCGGCTTTTTTCTTTTTGCTTATATGGTGCTGAGGAATCAAACCCAGGGCTTCATGTATACAAGGCAAGCGCTCTACCACTGAGCCACCTTCCCAGCCCAATTAAGTATTATTTTAGAGAGAACAGAAATCATGAGTGGGAAGGAAGTGAAGGAATGCTGAAACATTACCAAGAGGTGTGTCAGAATGTTTCTACCAAAGTCTAGAACTCCACTGACTAGTATTCATTCAACTAGTTTTAAGTCTGTTTTGCCCTTGGGTTAAACACTGAGATTCAGGTGACAAACTTAAGCCTATTGGTTGAATCACTCAGACTTGAGTATGTTATAAAAGCCCTGTTTTCTGACAATCTAAGCAAAATTTTTGTTTGATACAGATGATGTCTACCGTAGAAAAGCCTCAGAAAGACAGTATCAGAGAAGGCTGGAAGAAGCATCAGAGACTGAACTTCAGCAGCCAATAAAGTGAATATATGAATTTTCATGACTGGTTTCAGCTCCTTTAGAAATGTGCTCTTCAGAACTGTTCTTGCTTGTCTAGCATCTGCACATTACTCCAAGAATTGCCTTTACAATGATTTTTCAGTTTTGCTGTCTCTACCAAACTCACTATTGGACAGTACTTGTCAGAAAATTACTTCCTTCATTTACACTTAATGAGCATTTATTTTGGGCAGTACTATGGTTTGAATTTAGGATCTTGTGCTTGCTAGATAGGTGTTCTTCCACTTGAGCCACAATCCCAACCCTTTTTGGCTTTTTAAAATAGGGTCTGGCTGTTTGCCTAGTTGGCCTAAACTATAATTTTCCTATTTATACTTTTCCCATAGCTGAGATGACAAGTGGGAACCACCATGTGTGTCTTTATTGGGTTGAGATATGGTCTTAAGAACATTATGGCTGTGCTGGCTTCCTACTGTTATCCTTCTAATCTGAGCCTCCCCAGTAGCTAATCCACTATTCCTGGCTTGTTCAAGGCAACAAATGGTAACCTTACCTCTCTTTCATTCCTTTTTCTTTCTCTCTCTCCTTTTTTCCCTGCCTTTTTCTTGATCGTGGGGCTTGAACTCAAGGCCTACGTGCTGTCCCTGAGCTCTTTTTGCTCAGGCTCTACCATTTTGAGCCACAGCACCACATCCAGTTTTCTGGTAGTTAACTGGAGATAATCTTGTGGACTTTCTGCCAGGGCTGTCTTTGAACCATGATCCTCAGATCTCAGCCTCTTTAGTTAGGTTTATAGGTATGAGCCACTGGTGCTGGCTTTTCTTTTTCAGAATTCAAACTAGATCATAGACATGACTTAAAAAAAAAACAATCTCTTTGCAAAATTGTCAAAACTAAGATAATTATGCAATTATATTTCTGCCTGTTACCAGCCCATAAACCTCTTGCTAGGGTTGTGGCAATTCCTGACTTACTACATTGCTCATGCTAGTTCTCTGTGAACTTCCTTACACAAGAGGTTAGGAACTCCATGATTCACACCCCTTTATGATGAGAATGCTGTGCTAATGACAACTATACATAGTGGAAAGCATCCAGACTATCTGGCAATTTGACTCAACCTAAGTGTAGTCACTGGTAGAAAGGTAAAGGCATTTTTACATGCTTAGACAACCATATCCAACATGTTTTCAAACAAGAAATATCAACATTCTAAATAAGATTAAGCTGGATGCTGTGGTTCACACCTGTAACCCTAGTTACTTAGGAGACTTAGATCTGAGGATTGAGGTTCAAAGCCAGCTCAGGCAGGAAAGACCTTCAGACTCTCATCTCCTTAACTACCAAAAAAGCCAGAAGTGGAGCATTGCTTACGTGGTAGAGTACCAGCCTTGAGCACAAAAGCTCAGGGACAGCACCCAGGCCTTGAGTGCAAGTCCCAAGAATGGCACAGAAAAACACTAAATCTCAAATCAGTAGAATTCACTATTGGAAAGAAATAAGCAAGCTGATGTTTAAGTCTACAGGTTGTCTTCAAGATAATTATCTCAGCCATTAATATATCTTAGAATTTTCCTAATCTAAATTTGTCCATTAGTGTTAGGACCAATCCAATGTAAACAAAGACCCAGTGATTACTCATATTTCATCAAAGCATTAACTACAGCAAGTTCAGCTCATTGTTAAGAGGTGGCTTGGGTATGAAGGCCAGTGATGACAGACAAAACCATGAGTGCTTCGTAATATGCCCAGTTGTCTAAAGTTGTAACCTTAATCTCAGAGACACTGCTACATAAGAAGACATGATTCTCAATTATGTAGCCACTTTTTTACCCTGTTACTGGTTGTGGGGCTTGAACTCAGGGCTTGGGCTGCTATCCCTAAGATTTTTTGCCCAAAGCTAGTACTCCACGATTTAAGCCACAGCTCCACTTTCAGTTTTTCTGTGGTTAACTGGAGAGCCTCATAGACTTTTCTGCTTAGGCTGGCTTTGAACTGTGATCCTCAAATCTCAGCTTTCTGGGTAGCTACAGGAATGAGCCCCTGGCGCCTGGCCGTATTAACACATTTTGTGTGTTCTTCACACTCCCAGTTTTAGAAATTGAGGCTGGGAGCCAGTGGCTCATGCCTGTAATCCTAGCTACTTAGTAGGCTGAGATCTGAGGATCTCAGTTCAAAGTCAGCCCTGACAGGAAGTCTGTCTCTTTTCTCCAGTTAACCACCAGAAAACTGGAAGTGGCGCTGTGGCTCAAGTGGCAGAACATTAGGCTTGAACTAAAGAGCTCAGGAACAGCACCCAGGCCCAGAGTTCAAGACCTATGACTAGGGAGGGGGGGTAGGAAGTGTTTTGACACACAGAATATGCCATGTCTTTTATTTTTTTATTTTTATTTTTTGGTCGGTCATGGGGCTTGAACTCTGGGCTTAGGCGCTGTCCCTCAGCTCTTCAGCTCAAGGCGAGCGCTCTACCACTTGAGCTACAGCACCACTTCCGGTTTTCTGGTGGTTTATTGGAGATAGGAGTCTCACGGTCTCTCTTGCCTGGGGCTGGCTTTGAACCGCGATCCTCAGATCTCAGCCTCCTGAGTAGCTAGGATTACAGGTGTGAGCCACCAGCGCCCGGCTTGCCATGTCTTTTATTAATAGTAACTGCCAGTGAAATTACGAGCCAGCATCTGCATCTGGTGTGATTTCTTCCCTGAGCAATCTCCCTGCTGCCTCTCAATTCTGTTATTCTCTAGGGTTCTTCCTTCCCCCGATTCCACCCCCAACCATGTTTTCCCCATCAGAATTATATTAAAAGGACAAGTTTGAAAATGGCAGTATAATGTAACATTTTTTTCTTCAGTACTGTAGATCAAAGCCAGAGCTTTGCCTTCATGTATTCTACTATTTGATCATGTTCTCAACTCATTTATATTTCATCTTTGAGATGGAGTTTTACTGATTTTGCCAGGCTAGCCAAGAACTCAAGGTCCTCCTGCCTTAATATGCCAAATAGCAGTGATTATAGATGTGTGCCACCATGGCAAGCTGATAGATTAACATCTGACTTTAAAACAAGTAGACTAGCAAATCAATTATTGTATTTAGCAAATCAATTATTGTATTTAATGTGAGATACATTTCTTTGAGCACATTTGCTTTTTTTTTTTTGCCAGTTGTGGGGCCTAAACTCTGGGCCTGGACACTGTTCTTTAGCTCTTCAGCTCAAGGCTAATGCCCTACCACTTGAGCCACAGTACCACTTCTGGCTTTTTCTGCTTATGTGGTGCTGAGGAATCAAACCCAGGGCCTCATGCATGCAAGGCAAGCACTCTACTCCTGAGCCACCTTCCCAGCCCAGCACATTTGCTTTTAACTGCCTCAAAAAAAAAAAAAAAAATCAGTGCTAAATGCTAACTAGACACTTGAGTACCACTGAGTCACATTTCCCTAGGAATGACCCCTAGGGGGGAAAAATCCTTTCATAACCTTCTGACTAGGAATGTAATGCTAACCTACTTAGATACTTGAACTGTAAGTAATTTAAAGGTCACAATTCTGATTACAGTATGGCAGTGCCCCCTAGTGTGAACTACAAGGCAAAAAATTCAACAGATTTAAAAAGCTGTAACAGAGCTAGGAACTGCTGGCACATATACCTGTAATTTTAGATACTCCCGGAGGCTGAGATCTGAGGATCTAGGTTTAAAGCCAGTGGGGGCAGAAAAATCTGAGACATGTTTTTGTTTTAAAAGTGGCCCAGCCCTGAGCAAGAAAAGCTGATCAAGAGCTCTACTCTTAAGAGTTCAAGCCCTAGTACTGGCAATTAAAAAAAGTAAAACAAAACAAAAACCCACTTATTTTAGAATGATATATACTTAATTAGCATTGTTGTTAGAAATCTACCTCCAGTGTAGTGCTGGAAAAAAACATGGGCTTTGGAACTTTACTGTTAGCACTTGAGTTGAGGATAGTGCATTAAGTGATACAATTATAACAAAGATACTTGTACAACAGGTCCATTTTGTGTTACCTAAATCATTGTTGTTACACTTAATTACATGAGTCTTTTTTTTTTTCTTTTCTTTTTTTCCCTTGGTGCCAACACTGGGACTTGGACTGGGGCCTATCACTCTTGCTAGGTTTGTTTTTGGGTCCAGTTGTGGAGCCTGAACTCTGGGCCTGGGCGCTGTCCCTCAGCTCTTCAGCTCAAGGCTAGCACTCTACCACTTGAGCCACAGTGCCACTTCCAGCTTTTTTTTTTTTTTTCTTTTTTTTGCTTATGTGGTGCTGAGGAATCAAACCCAGGGCCTCAGGCATGCAAGGCAAGCACTCTACCACTGAGCCACCTTCCCAGCCCTCTTGCTAGGTTTGTTTTACTCATGGTTAGTGTTCTACCACTTGAACCATATCTCCATCTCCAGCTATTACGGGTTAACTAGAGATAAGAATCTCTTGGATTTGTCTGCCTATGCTGGCTTTGCAACCTTGGTTCTCATATCTCAGCCTACTGAGTAGCTAGGATTGTAGATATGAGCCACTAGCGCTCAGCAGCTCTTTTGTACATGTAAGACTTTCACACTGTGAGTTACCCTTTAATAAAAATGAACTTTAAGACTATGTGTTTTCCAAAGCAATTTCTCTCCTATAAAGCAATTATCAGTGCTTAGACTTCACACATACTAAATAATTTAAGAGACCCTGCCACATTTATGTGCAATCTTTAAGACATAAATACTATATAAAACTCTAAATAGGAAAAAGTCATTGTTATTAATTTGCTCAGTAATGAACTTTCATTAGCTGAATTATCATACTTCCAAACTGAAAAGGAAAAGAAATACTTCTCACAGTGATCAGCTGCTATGTTTATACATCAGTGACTGCTCATGGACACAGATGGAAGTACAGTCCTACATTCTCGGAACAGAAACACAGGGATTTGCAAAGTGATATTAGAGGAAAACAGTTGGTTAATCTTTTACTAACATTTTCTATTAAAAGTATGGTAACATTTAAAGACACACCTAGGCCACCTGTTTCCTCTGATCACAGACAAACTATTTGAAGTGAGTTATCCTGCATTCTAATAGAGGACATATTTCCCTCACCTTTTGTCCTCTACTTTGCTCTTCATTTTTTTTTTTTTGGTCATGGGGCTTGAATTCAGGGCCTGGGTGCTGTCCCTGGGCTCTTTTGCTCAAGGCTAGCACTCTACCACTTTGAGCCACAATGCCACTGTTAGTTTTCTGGTCATTAGTTGTAGATAAGAGCATCACAGACTTTCCTGCCCAGGCTGGCTTTGAATTGTGATCCTCAGATCTCAACCTCCTGAGTAGCCAGGATTACAGGTGAGAGCCACCAGTGCCCAGCTTTCATTTCTTTATTTTTGGCAGTACTAAGGTTTGAACTCAGGGCCTTGAGCTTACTTAGCAGTGGCTCTACCACTTAAGCCATACCCCTAGCCCTTCAATTTCAATTTTTAACCTGCATTTCTGCCATGCTTCTAATCCTAATAAGTATAGGGGACTTCAGGCTGCATTTTACCATATTCAGATTCTATGGTAACACATCTGAGCTCCCAACCAGGGGTTTGCACATTGACTTTGACCTCCACCAAAGGGGTGTCCTTTCCTCAAATCTGAAGCCATATCATCATGGCATGAAATTAGGGCTTATAGAACTTCTCTTCAGTGTGCCCAAAACTAACATCTTACACAGGTTTAACAGAACAACCAAACCTGGTTAATCCAAATCACTTTGCAAACTCTGTTTTTATTTGGATTAAAAAGCCTTAGAACAAACATATGACACATACATGTTTAAAGACTAGTTACCACTTAAACCTCAGATGATGATAATACAGAAATAAGAATAAAACAAGTTTTAATCAGGTCTGGAAATGTTCAAACTCAAAAGTCATTATTCTCAATTTGGGGATGGTACATAAGAGTCCCACCTCTGTTTTTCCTCATAGGAGGAGGATGGGTTAAAAAAAAATAAAAACAAAGGCCATTAAAAAAACCAGTTGGTTGTCATTCTATTTTAAATCTATGGCCATCCCCACAACAAAATTCTCCACAGGAACTCACATTTTGAAACATTTAGGCCATTATGTTTTCTGAGCCACATTATAGTTCCTAAAAATGCAGGAGAGGAATTAAAAAAAAAAAGATGTATAGTTTACTTATAGTTTCTTATGTCAGATTTTTTTTTCTGGAAGATGGTTGACCTTAAATCTTCTATCCTAAATACCAATATTCTCCAAGTTAGTATATAGAAAAACATGATTCTAAAATAAATATTTTTTTTTCTTTTAAGTTAACTAGGGCCTGCCTAATAACACCCTGGGCTGGTTTTGCACTGCCTTAGAGCTCCTGGCTGGTTCCTGGCTCCTGGTTCCTCCTGCACTGTGCAGGGAAAGGAATCTGGAGGAGTGCTCTGGCTTCTAATGCCCCAATGGCCCATGGTGAACAGTTCTTAGAGGCTTTCCAAGAAAGTCATCCAGACCTTAAAAAGGGTATAAAATGAATGCATGAAATAAATAAATAATTTAACCAAAATTAAGTTTCAGGTTCTTTGGTGTAATTCAAGGATATCTAGAAAGAAAAGAATCTGATTGCATTATATACTCCATGATGAATCAATGGTCCAAATAATCAGCAACTAGAAGAGCTCTATCTGATTTCATGTTAACAAAAGGAACTGACATACTGAAAATTTAAAATTCTTTCAAATGCTTAATGCAAATTGAGATCCAGTGGTTGACTAGTGGTAATCAAGTTACAAGGGACTCCAGTATTTAAAGTATCTCGATACAAGAGACTTTTCCCTATTTTGTACTACTCCTTTGCCCTCATGATTTATTAAGTAGGATAACTATACAAGTGGGTATGTAGAACAGATTAAAAGAATTAAAAGTATCCTTTGAAAGTTATACTCATCAGACAAACAGCAGTGGAAATGCCATAACATACCTACTCTGCTAGAATATGGCAAGTTTCAGAGATCATCACCAAGTGAAATAATGTTCCATGTTGGTAGTTTCCTACTGTCTGAGAATCATATACTGCTTCAAAATGTTTATTCTAGGGCCATGTAAGAAAATCACCAAATCTCTAGGTGTTTGGGATCAGTAATGGTCTTTTTTTTTTGTGAATATTTTCTTAAAATAATGATTCTCTTCTATAATTCAAAAGCACAATATAAATTTAAAAACATATTTTAGAAAATATCCAATTTCTGGTTGAGAATTACAACCATGACACTTGGAAGGAAAAAGAAATACCACAACTGAAAATAAAGAAATAAAGAATAGAAAACATTTGCATGCAGGCAATCTACCCTTTCACAATTAGCTCACGATATTGTTTAGAAACAAATACATACTTCCTTTCTTATATTAGGGGATATGCTTCAAAATAAATCTCCACGTTTTTACCCCAATGCTTTCTTCAAGATGAATGTCAATGTTTTGCAATGTAAAAGATTGAAAATTTCAAAGAATCTAACATGTATAGGCATAAACTGTGAACTCATTATAAACAGAACAAATGTACTTTTAAACTTACCTGCCAATACTAAATATAATTCAGGGCTTCGCACATGTTCTGCAAAAATCACTGACATCACAGATATCTAACTCACCACAAGAAAAACTGCTTTCCCTCCAGCTATCTAGGAGATATACTAACGGCAAATAAATGCACAGCACTGACTGTAGATTTATGTAGAGGGCCTCTGAGTTAATATAGCAAAGGTGCCATGTCTGCCAAATATCTATAATCTAAATAGCAACCTTTCGAAGAAAGCACTTCACTTTTATCTGTAAGAAACAGCCTTTGCAGAAAGTGGCTTAAGATATTCAGGCACGTGAAACATACATATATATTCCCCTCTCTAAGATGTAAACTAGGACCAACTTCACATTTCATTGTCAATTTACACTAATCTGTAAACTCTTTTTTTTTCATTTGTTTGTTCATATATATATCACAAAACCCCCAAAAACAAGAGAAAAAACAAACCCTAAAGCCAAGACAAAACCTTTGATGGTTTAAGTCCCATGGCAACAAGTAAAAAGATAAAACTAGAATTCTACATATACAACCAATTATGAAACTGGTTTAAACAAAGGAAACATATGCAAAAAAAATCTATGTATTTGATAAAGTCAACTTAATATAACAAAACCAAATTGAAATAGCTTATTAAAAGTGTCCTTATATAAAAATGGCATTATGATGTACAGTAAAATGCAATAAAAATTGTCATCCTTTGTTCCTCCCCCCACCCCCAGTAACTAAAATGGCTACTGTTCCACAACTCTTTATGCTTCTATAAAAGAAACGTAATGATGTGTTAAACATTTTCTAGGTTGTATGCTTGGCGAATGTTGAGGGTGTCTCGAAGCATCAAATCCCGCAGGCGCCAGAGGGCGTCTGCCATGGTAGTATGGGCCCCTTTACTTTTGAGCCAGTGAGATGGTAGACGGCTCTCCTGTTCTTTTGACAAATGGATATCCCGTCTTCGAGCTGAAAATTAAAATGCAGAGAATCAAAAATTAGAATTTTTTTGGGGGGGCATGAGGCTTGAACTCTGGGCCTGGACACTGTCCCTCAGCTCTTCAGCTCAAGGCTAGCGCTCTACCACTTGAGCCACAGCACCACTTCCGAAAATTAGAATTTAAGGTGATGAAACTCACTGTTTTTTAAGGGTCAATAGATGTATTACAACATAAAACATGCTAGATCCTGGTGGCTCACACCTGTAATCCTACTAGCTACTCAGGAGGCTGAGATCTGAGGATCATGGTTTGAAACCAGCCTGACAAAAGAGTCTCTAAGACTCTTATCTCCAATTAACTACCAAAAAAAGCCAGGAGAGCTGTGTCTCAAATGGAGCACTAACTAGCCTTGAGCAAAAGAGCTCAGAGATAGCACCCAAACCCTGAGTTCAAGCCCTAGCAAAAGCAAAGAACAAAACAAAAAAATCACCATAAAACCATATTTATTAAATATTATTCATTTTAGGTGTAGACTATATCCAAACAAATTTCTTTCCTTCCTTTTTTTTCTTCCTTTTTCTTCTGATAAAACGAATAAATCATCCTTCTAACTTTGGAGAAAAAGAAAAGGGAATGTTTGTTGTACAAGAGCCAATAGCAGCAACAGGAATAAGAGGAAGAATGTATATTAATTATAAAGTCTTATTTTTCTTGTGCTGGTACTGGAGCTTGAACTCAAGGCCTCATGTTCTTGTTCAGCTTTTTCACTCATTGCTGGTGCTCTACCACCTAAGCCACACCTCTACTGGCTTTTTGTTGGTTAAATGGAGATAAGAGTCTTGCTGCTTTGTCTTCCTGGGCTGGCTGTGAACTGCAATCCTCAGACCTAAGCCTCCTGAGTAGCTAGGATTTCAAGCATTGGCCTTGTCACAAAGACTTACTGTAGGAGGATATTTCTTACCTGCCAAAGTTTGGTCCCATTTGCTAATGCTGTTGGACTCAGCACTGAGTCCTTCAATGTATTTCAGATAGGCTTCTGAGTGGAGAAGCCGCTGGGTCTTCGGTGGGGGAGCCACAAATATGGGTGTTGTTGGCTGCTGTATGACAGGGGGACCAGCTGGGTGTGGGCTAGGATATGGAGGTGGTGCCTGCTGTCCTGGAGGCCCTAAAACTCCCACCTGAAAGAGCACAGTACCACATGGTAAGACAAAAAGGTAGTTCATATATGTTCTAGAAGGACGATGATTAGACTTCTGTTGAGTCCTAAGAAAACCAAAGTGGGACTGAGGATGGGGGCCCTTACCTGTTGTCCATATGGACTTCCACCTGGTGCTGGAGTCCCCACCATAGGGGCCACTCCTTGGTTCATCACACCTATAATTCAGAAGGTAATGGCACAATTAGAAGATTCAGGTTGAGCTGATTGAAAAATTACTGTCTGATAAGAAATGATGGCATTTATAAGGTCAACATATGTACCTTTGCCCTTCAGTGTTGATAGAATCCTAAGTGCCCCAAACAGGACAAAACGCTTAGAAGTGATCTTTATAAAATTCTAGTATTTCCCTGGGTAAGTTAGATTGCAAGGTACTACATTGTCTTGCAACTGGAGCCTGTGTTGAATTTCACTGGGAATGGCACTGAAATCAGGCTCATTTAGTAAGCAATATGCTAAGATAGCAAGGACACAAGAGAAATGGCTGTGAAAGTGCAGTTAAATGAGCTTTGGGTAGGCTAGAAGGCACTGCTTTGCTGTCCTCTTGCAGTTTACCAGCACCTGGTTCTACCTGAAGTCACTAATGTTGGCAGAGAAAGGATACTTCAATGATGCAGAAGTGGAGTAGCCTTGCTGCTGTTGTTTCAAGTGTGAATATAATAAAGGAACAGAGAAAGACTTCATGTGTTATGTCTCTGATAATAATTTAGTAAACTTCCCTTGATGAATGATCATGACCAATTGTTGTCTCACAGGAATGAACTGATTAATATCTGAGACTATTTTTACCTCAGGACCATCCATTTGATATTCCAATAAAACACAGAAATAGGTACGGGAGCCACCCCATTCGTAAAAACTTAAAAACAGCTCAGTATTCTCAAATTCAGAGTTGTAAATATCTTTTTATTTGTAAAGAGACAGAGTAAATAAAAATAGGCTTGTGTTAAAAAATAGGATTTTTAATATCCCAAATACTCAGAAGTTTATCTGGATCAACATAGAAGGATCCTGAGGATTACTTGTGAATGAAAAGGTGGTGGTGGATAAGCTACTGTTCCAACAACACACCAGTAGCCTCTGGCCACTACTTTTGTACACTTACCCCCTCCTTAAACTCTATAAGCTGCCTACATCATGGCTATGCAGGGCAGCACAAGTGAATCAGCAAACTCTTCTGCTTCCTCATTTACAAGTGCAATGCCAGGGGCAGCCAGTGAGCATATGAACTGAGATAGCATAGCTGCTCTCTGAATCCATGGCTACTCAAAATCAGCCCAGACATATGCATGCACAAATCAAAGAGTCCTTCCCCTGTTCCCCCGACTATAACCATATATGTTGTGCTTCCTTCAAATGTCATTTTGGATGCGAAGGAGGATGATATGCCCCAATACCCACTATAACCCAGCTGCTACTAGAGGCCACTGGCCTTAAGACAGGGCTCCCATTGAGTATTACATGCATCTAGAAATTGTCATGTCCAAATGCAGTCTTACTGCTCCAAAAATACCATGTGCTAATGAATGAGAACATAGAACTAGGGGAACAATTATTTTATAATTGATTCCTGTTGCCACTATGATTTACCCAAGTTACTATTTCCATAATGCTTCATTCACTCTGCAAACATTACCTCCTCTAGGGATATCTGGGAAAAATTATTTGATGTAACTATGGCCATTCTCTAAGCAACATTTGCAGAGTATGGCTGGACAGTCAGGCACAGTGGTGCACATTTGTAATTCCATGACTCAGGAGGCTGAGGCTGAATGACCATAAACTTAAGGTCGGCCTGGGTTATATAGCAAGACTGTCTTTAAAAAAAAAAAAAAAAAGTGTAAGCTTGAGGTTTCAAGCCAGGCTACTAGGCTTGTTCACCCTACACACTGCTAGGTCCATTCTCTGAAGCATTGTTTGGAACTCTGCAAAACTCTATGGTCGGTAGATCCAATGCTATTGTAAGCCAACTTGATTAGTTTTTATCCATATTTTATCTAGGTGTATACATCTATATATATACGTGTATATACAGTGTGTTTCCTTAGATGATATTTTTAAGTAATGGACAAATACTACTCCAACTCACCTAAAAAATTAGTATTACCTCTGACTAGATTATAGCCAAGAATTAGTTCTCTTACATATGATGGCAACAAGTACGGGAACTTGGAATTTTCCTTTAGGTTTCCTTTCTTTCTCCTCTTCTCTCTCCCTCCACCCCCTCTTTCTTTCCCCCTTTCCTTTCTCCTCTCCTTTCTCTTTCTTCTTCCCTTTCTCTCCGTCTTCCCTTCCTTCCTTTTGTCATGGGGCTTGAACTCAGGGCCTGGGCATTGTCCCTGAACTTTTTTGCTCAAGGCTGGTGCTCTACCACTTTCAACCACAGTGCCACTTCCAGTTTTCTGGTGGCTAACTGGAGATAAGAGTCTCACGAACTTCCATGCCAGGGCTGGTTTTGAACTGCAATCTTTAGCTCTCATCCTCCTGAGTAGCTAGGATTACAGGCATGAGTGCTTGGGCTAAGTTTCTTTTCTTTTATACCAGTTCTAGGGCTTGAACTCAGGGCCTGGGTGCTGCTCCTGAGGTTTTTTTTTTTTTCCCCCTCAAAGCACTCTACTACTTGAAACACAGCTCCATTTCTGAATTTTTTGGTGGTTAGCGAGAGATAAGAGTCTCACAAACTCTCCTGCCCAGGATGGTTTCAAACCACAATCTTCAGCTGAGTTGCTACGATTACAGGTGCGAGCCACCACAGCCCGGCTCCTTTAGGTATTAGAATAAAATTTCAATTTATAATTCATTGTAAAGTAAAACTAAGTATAACTATTTCTAGATTCCATTTATATATGTCTACATGAAAGAACTGAGCTTGTGGTGATAGACTGGCGTCTATAGTCAGGATGGGCTAGGCTGTTTTTATTATTATATGTTTGAACTTGGAGCTTTGTGCTTGCCAAGCTGGTGCTCTACCATTTGAACCAGGCCTCTAGCCCTAGTTTTTACTGGTTATTTTGGAGATGGAGTCTCACAGACTTTTCTACCTGGGCTATCTTTAAACTTTGATCCTTGAGATCTCAGCCTCAGTAGCTAAGAGTACCAGTACGAACCACAGGTGCCTGGCTATGTCATACTTCTTATGGGAGTTAGATATACAAAACCTGTCTCTCCCCCCTTTTTGTTCCCAAAACAAAGTGAAGGATTTCTGAAGAGTTTTACATAATCGATTCTATAGTCCTTTTAGATGGGCTGCTTAAGAAGGAAGAGATACGCTGAACACCCTGTGAGATAAGAATCGCATCAGATGAAGAAATGTACTAAGGGAAAATCTGTACTATTTTTAATATATTACTCTGAGCTAGCAATTTAGGAAACTTCATTCACTAATAAAGAGGATGCAACCTTCTAGGCTACCTGACCTTATAAGTACATATTATACTGTATAAGCGATTATGGAGTATGTTTTCTGCCCCCTTGGGCAGAATCTGACCTTTGCTATGCACCCTGGGCTGTTGCCTGACAGCCAGGTGTGCAAGGGCACAGATGCTAAGCCTTCTGTTCAACACATAGAATTCTCAGTGAGGTAGGCCTGGCAGAATAGGCAACAGGTATTTCCTTCCAGAACAACTGGCTTACGGAGAAAAAAAAAAAAAGATATTAAGATGAGATTAATGAGTGAATGAAGATGAAGTTCTTACCCGGTGGTGGGATGCCCGGGAGGCCGGGCACACCTGGCGGAAGATGGTGGGGTGGAGGCCCCCCAGGGTGAAGTGGCTGCATGCTGCCCATGCTAACAAGGCCATCAACTGGGCCCTGCAAAGGTGGAAGGCCTGGCGGATAGCCACCCATCATGCCTTGAAGGACACAACAAATTTCAGACATGCATCATTAACATGCAACATGAGCTAAGTAATAACAACCCCCCCATGCACTACCAATGAATAAAGCACCCTTAGTACTGCATGATATAATGGTAATTAGTGCAATTATTTTGTTGCAATAATGAACAAAATAAAAAGTTACAAGTATGAATACCCAACATTTCTGGATAAATTAGTACTTAGTACATTATTGTTCATAGTTATTCTTACTGGAATAAATATGCTGCATGTTTTCATAAGAAGACGTTTGAGTAACAGCCTTTCCAGGGTCAGAACTACTGCAAGCTGTTCAAGCAGAGCAACTACAACTACAGCTGAACAGTACACAGCTCCCCATTCTACTCTGCGTATACTTATGTCTATCATGGGTACATATGAGGGGAAATTGGAATGGAGGGAAATGAGGTACACAGTCCTGATCACAAAGCATGGTTCTCCAGCTTGAAATTTTCAAGAGTTCTACTCTTCCCAGTCCCACCACTACTGGTAATAATGGTACGAGCTAGGGTTTGAGCTGGGAAGTAGCTTCTAACAGCCATTGCAAAAAACGATCTTTCACCTTTAGATCTTAAAACATGTTTAAAAACAAATCCAAACCTTCCCAATCAACTAAAGCCCAGCTCACACAAACACTTTCATGAATGCTTTAAGGAGGAATGGCTGGAGAATCAGGCTCTGCTGACATGAGAAAATGTCAGTTTTCATCACTGACTGCTGTCAGGTTCACTAATGTCCTCAAATACATCTTCAGTCGATAAGGGGTATTTCAATTGAGGTACAGAATTTCTGTGAACAGCTTTTATTCCTTCATCTTCAAAGCCTATCTTCATATAACAACACATGTAATGACTAAGAAGAGTTTAAGCAAATAGTTTTGGCAAAGGGAGTGATAAGATTCCACCTATCTAAAGAGTTTTAAAACCACATGGCATTATTTATTTAAACTTTTCAGTGATTTGTAATGATCATGATGAACAAGAACTCAAAGCTCCCCTTGTAGTACTTTAGCATTTCACAAAGGGAAGATTAGTAGTGTCAAACCTCATTCTGATAAAATATTCTTTGGAGAGGGATTCTGAGAGAGTGTAGAGAACTCCAGATTCTGAGATTTTTTCCCTTTTTGGCTTTCCCTTAAGAATTAATCGAAAGGCATTTATTTGCTCATGACTCTTGTACAAGCCTCTTAAATCTATGACATTATTGAAAACTCTGAGACTGATTCACCCTGCTTCCATATCTAAACTGACTACAAAAGTTACAATTACTTAGCTGATGAAACAAATCTGAAACATTATCTTTAATGCATAAAGGTTTTTAAAATTTTTTTTTTAAAGAAATGAGAGTTCAGAGAAAAAACTACTTTTGACCAGACACCAGCATCTTAAACATGAGGACATCCAATGCTGCCAAACTGCCTTTTAACCACACCACCAGGTTGAGCTTTTAGGTGTGAAGTATGTGAGAAATGTAAGAATGTTGGGAGGCTTTGCTTTCAATTACAAAAGCCCATCTGAACGCAGCCTTCATGGGCTGTGATTGAAGATTAAATTATTAAGCACTGAAAGACATGACATTTGTCTTCATTAAACTGTACTTTGGCATTTATTATCCCAGTCACATGTGTTCAAATGAGCTTCAATGCTTGTAAGCAAAGCTGGTCTCAGACAGCAACAAGGCTAAGAATCAGGCCCTAAGCAACCTGTAAACCCATGAAAAATCATCCTCTTGGCTGCAAAGTTCCCACTGTGGATCAAAGACCGTTACTGTGGAGAATGCTTGCCCTTAATTCCCATGACCTACAAGTATGGGTAGCACACCCTCAGTAACAAGAGCAGGGGCTTTCTAGAGGGTTCACCATCCTCAACCACAGAGCTCTATGTTATTCCCCAACAGGGAGCTAAAATGCTGCAGCTGCTGTTTTTCAAAATTTCATTTTGTTAATATGTCCCTGGGTTTTGCAGTCAAGGGCACAGTGCCACAATATCACACATCAATTAGAACAAGACAGAATATCAATGAAGGAATTCTAACTTTCAAAGTCCCCATGTTTAAGGCCTGATTTCTAAAACCTCTGGAACCCCATTAATTCCAAAATGGGCCATGGAATAGAGCAGGCGGATTATGAAATTTGTTAGATCAACATCAGTTACACTGAAAGTACTGAAAGCCATGATTCACAAGTGCTTTGGCGAGTGCAACTGCTGAGTTCAGCGACAGTGCATTTGAGAACTTGCCATCACAAAAGTTAAGAGCGACAATGGAAAAGTATCCTACACTGCTCTTCCTTAAAAAGCAAAAACAAAAACGACATCCCAACAAACCTGCCTTGAACAACACTGTCTTGGACTCCCTGTGACAGAGGTCAAACTATTGGATTAAGAAAAAACATAGGTGGCTTGTACAGATCTCATCAGACTTGGGGAGATTACAAAGGTGGGGCCAGAGAGGTGGTATGCAGGTTTCTCATTGGAGACATATCAGACAAGATACTGAATTCAAGAATAGTCAAATTCACTATGGCTACCAGAACCAGAGACAACACACACAAGCAAGCAAACCACATTCATCATTTTCTTTCTTTTTGTTTAATATGTGACTGGGATACTAACAGAAAATGCAGTTTAATGTAATTAAATAGAAAAGCATTACAGAGTGGGCACAATGAATTGAATAAGGACTTTTTTTTTTTTTAATTTAGCAGTCATGCACACTGGTGACCAGGAAAGGATTTATAATTCATTGTCAAAAATCCTTTTAAATGGTCAGTCTTTTAAGGATGGCTGCAGCAGAACAAGGCAAACTGAATACTGGCACAAGAAGGAAAATCAACACTACCTAAAGACTGGTTTTGTGTTTTCTCTTGGAAATTCTTTAGAACAGAATTCAGGGTTTATTTATATTATCTGCTGTAGTGCTCTATTTGAGCAGTCTGGGGTAAGAACATTGCCAGACCATGCCCACAGCCAGGGAAGAACTGATCCCTACCAATTCCCTGGATTATGCCCAGGGCCCATATCTGGGGCAGAGAGGAGACACTGCCCATATGGGAAAGGCAATATAGGACGACATGAATGACTTCAAACTTTAAATCTGTCATGAGAAAAGGCTACAGGCTGTGGCCTACTCCTCTTGGAGAAAAAAAAATGAAGGAATTTCTTAAAGTGGAAAAAAATGGTCTTAGCTCCTGTTTTTACCTGCAACAGGTGTCAACTGCTGATTGAGCATCCCCATTGGTGTTGGTGGTGGCACCACCCCCATGAGAGCCCCCACAGGGGTGCCTGCTCGGGGAGAAGCACTCGGCTGCTGTTGCTGTGCTGCTCGCTCTCTCTCCTGCTGCTCAGCAACTTTAGCTGCCCGCTCTGTAAAGGCATTTCAGATTTTCAATTCTGTTTTTAACCCAGGAATTCAAAATACCATCCATTGCATTCAACAGGACTAGTAAAAACACAGGCAACAGTTCTGTCTCAATGGAAGGAACAGTAGTTGACTAGTCTCAACACAGGAAGAGTCGGGCCGATTTCACTTGGTAACCTAGAATCCAGCTTTCCTATCCCATCTTGAGAACTGGTCTGCAAAGATTTCAAGAATGTTAAGACTGCAACACACATTCAGAAAGCACAAGTTTTATTTAAACACATCACCAGCGTAACCACCGTGGTTAATCTCATGAGGCACCCTGAAGATGAGAAGCACTACCATTATTCTAGTATTAATAGCATTATAGTTTATAATTTTAACATGAAGCAATTCCATGGCCCATTATAATTTTTGATACAATTGTTACTTACTCTATTTTCCTGATTCCTTGTACCCAATTTTACAAAGATTTGAGGACTCTTTATCATTAGTATCACAGGTTTAGCAGCTGAAGAAAATTAACTCTGTAAGGGAAAAGTAGCTTACTGCCTCTTCCACAAGATTTTAGGGAAAGTAAACAGCCACTTTCTATATTCTAGTGAAGCAAAGAGGTCATTGTTTAATAAACCCAAGGGAAAAATGCATGATACTCTAGGCTACAGTCATCAGAATCAGGGAACTAATACATGTATGTATGTAGCAAAGGACAATGTTCTGAAAAGAACCACATTCCCTACAACTGTGTATTTCAAAGCTGATCATAAATCAATCCTAAATCCATATGAATTCCAGAATCTATTCTTACTTCATATAAAATGCAAGATGAGCATTTGTTCATGGAACTTCTGGGCTTTTACCTGATAACTTCTTTCACTCTCTTGAGCTATTCTGCATCTCCACAGCCAACAGCTCCAACAATCATGTTTCTAGCAGGCAAACCCTTATATATTATGCTAGAGGGGTATTATCAAAGCTCCCACCACACAGGGTTTATTCTATTTTCACCATTTATAGGTAGGAAGCCCTCCCCACTCTTCATATGGGGAAATGGAGACTGGGAGATAGTAATGATTTGCCCAGAATGTAGAGAGAACCAGCAACCGATGGCTCTGACTCCTGATATCATATACTCCAACTACCACACATTAACCCTCCAATATGGAACTCAAAAGGCTTCCTCTATCTGAAGAGGGGGATAAGAGCTTGAGGTTACATGGCTTTAAAGAGAAACAAGAAGCAACAGCTCCAGTCCTCTTTTAGGGTAAGGATATGAAAGTCAAGTAAGTCCAACACTCCTTAGCTGTGACACAGTTGTCAGCAGAGATTTGTCATCCACCACTAGCACTGTCCCAATTGACATACTAACTGCAAACTGAGTACAATGAGTGTGAGGGACAAAGTCATTTGAACAACTTATTTTCCTGAGCTCACAATAAAACAAACAAAAACATCAATGATTTAGACCCCACATTAAACTCTAGTATTTTCATTATACAAATGACACAGTAAATGAGAGAGCAAAGAAAAAAAAAACAGGAAAGAAGATGGAAAAACAGAAAACATTCAGGCCTGTGGGTCGAATACTGGATGGGCTACTGGTGTTTCTTTCTAGGAGAAGCCTAACTAAGCTGTCCTGGAAAGCAAAACTGTAACTAAGTCAGCCAAACTCCTATCTGTAGCTCAATAGGTGAAGAACACCAAAAGTTCAGATGTTTCTGAGTTGTTTAACTCCCTAAGATCATTCTGAATTTCAGATTCCTTGTTGAATCTGGTAGAATTTCCTTTAAGCCAACATCTTTTCCTTCCTCAGCCATACTCCCTTGTTTCACATTATCTCCACGTTTTTTTCTCTCCTGATCACACCCTAAATAATCAGCCACCCAAGTATTGGCTTTATTTGTTTTGGAACAGACTTTAAAACTATGTTAATTTCTCACTCTAAGTATAAATACTAAAACTCTAAAGTTCTAGGTTCTAGGATTTCTCAAAGGATGTTCTATAACATGTTTTTTCAGGATAGTAATAGATACTACATGAACACCTGGTCAAATTTCAGAAAATTCTAGATAAAAACTATTTTTTTCTTTTTAGTTCTGAGAGACTTTAGCATGGAATATACATTGTAAGTTCCTAAGACACAGAGTTTGTCATACTCTCAAGCAGGTTTCCACGAATGTTTCTTGACTGAGTATCTTACAGGATTAGGCTTTCGCAGAAGATTCTTAGGGAAGCCTGCCAGATAATTTTTAATAATCAATCAACTCTAACAAATTTCAACAAAGCAGGCAGCCTTAGTAATTTGTTTGAGGGAAAGTAAAGTATTTGGACCAAGCCAATACGACTAAGAATTGACTGCTATAAAATTCCAAATGGAAAAAAATACAGCTCAAAGGCAAAAGTCCTTCCAAGCTAATGTTTATACATATTTATTAAAGAAAGCCTGAAATTAACAATAACAAAAATAAACAAAACAACCAAAACTCAAGTATTTGTACCTAATGGCTAAGAATCACCAAATCCTTAAATGATAGCTCATGGCCCAAAGTGATTTAATCAGAGTAAAAGGAAAATAAAGACAGTTGGGCTTTATCAACCCCAAGTACCTTAACAGTAGCTAGGATACAGACATATCAGAGGCCGGGTCTGGACTAGCAAACCAGGTACTTCCACCAATCTGCAGCTTAAGAGTTTATACATGTATAAACTTATCAAGAGCCATAGTATAGACTACTGATTTTAAAAGGCTCCTTTTGGATGAATATCAAAATTATATTTAACATCACTGTATATTAATTTCCCAACTCAAGATATATGTGTTTATAGGGCTAAATGAAAGAAAATGAAGAAAATCATGCAATTTTTGGCAGCAAAATATACTGAGAAATTCTGGGGTGGGGATGAAGGAGGCTGCAACACCAGGATCACAAGCAAAGTCAGGGAAGCACTGTGCTTAATCAGGACCAAGAAAATGTCTCACATGTAAACTATTGAGTGAGTACCCTCTGAAGCAGTCCTTAACAAAAAGTTCATGTGCATGTGGCAAGATCATTTACACATATGCATCCCTGAAAACACTCCCTTGCTTAGAAAGCTTGGACAGTTGTGCCTAGTCTCTATTTACCTTCATATTCTGCTTTCTTGGCTGTCTCAAGGTTCCTCCATTCTGTTCCTACTAGTCGGCTGAGCTCCCCAAAAGAGTAGTCTGGGTGCTGAGCCTTAATCACAGCTCTCATTTCACTGCTGAACAGGATGTAGCCACTCATGTTGATTTTTCGCTTGGAGCCTTCTTTCTTTGCACTGCCTTTGGCAGACTTTGGGGTAGACTGTAAGACAGAAAGCTCTTATAGTGGATCAGAACACTGCACCTGATTAATTGCTTAGGAATTATGGAAGCCAGGAACACAAGACAGTTACTGTTTTATAGACACATTTAGTTTGTAGTTGGCCATTTCTTGGTCAAAATACACTTCTTGTTTGCCTCAAAACAAGAAATAAATAAAAGTTTCACTGAGTTCTATGACTATAATACTATAATATATAATAGTGACTTCACAAATCCTGAGGTTCTAAATAAGAAAAAATACCAATGATGATCACCTCAATAACAGATAAGGTCCTAAGGAAGAAGAGATTTGAAAGACATACATAGGTGATCAGTATGGTAGAACATGCCTGTAATCCCAGCACCTGGGAGGCAAAAGCAGAAGACCATAGGTTTGAGATCATACTGACACCCTTTCTCAAAACAAACAAAAAACCCAAAAAAACAAAACCCCCCACAAAACCAAAAAAGACAGATAATGAAAACTGAGAAGCAATAGGATGATGCCTTTCCTTACTACTTTTCTTCAATATAAGGCAAGGAAAGCTTTCTAAGTAAATTGCAAATAAAACAACTCTATACAATCTAAGAAATTAAAATTTAAATCATTAATGGTTTAATGACATGACAAATATATACTTTTTTGTGTGTGCTGGTCCTGGGGCTTGAACTCAGGGCCTGGCGCTGTCCCTGAAATTCTTTTGTTCAAGGCTAGTGCTGAATTACAGCTTCACTTCTGGCTTTTGGTGCTTTAGGGGAGATAAGAGTCTCATAGTCTTTCCTGCGTGGCCTGGCTTTGAACCCCAATCCTCAGATCTCTGCCTCCTGAGCACCTAGGATTACAAGCATGAGCCTCCAGCACCCTGCTAAATATATACTTTGTTATGTGTGTAAGTGCCAGTCCTGGAGCTTGAACTCAGGGCTTGGGCACTGGCCTTGAGCTGTTTTATTCAATGCTACTATTTTACTACTTGAGCCACAGTTCCATTTCTGGCTTTTTTGGGTAGTTAACTGGAGGTAAGAATCTCATGGACTTTCCTGCCAGGGCTGGCTTCAAACTAAGATCCTCAGATTTCAGCCTTCTTAGTAACTTAGTAACTGGGATTATAAGTGTCAGCGAATGACACCTGGCATATATATATATATGCCAGGTCTAGCACTCTATCACTTGAGCCACAGCATGTCACATCTGGTTTTTTCTGTGATTAAATGGGAGACAAGAGTCTCATGAACTTTCTTGCCTCGCTGGCTTTAAACTGTGATCCTCATATCAGCCTCCTGAGTAGCTAGGATTACAGGCATATAATCAATTTTTTAAAAAGAGAGAAATATGAAAAAGAACCTGACAAAAAAAATCCCCCCAAACTCAACCAAATAACAAAACCAAACAACTTGTTCCTTCCTCCAAATTTCTGGGTGGAAGTTCACATATGGAAGAGGCAGATGTCTCCTTAGTTTGGTTTGTGTTTACTACAAACCACAGCTGAGAAAAAGGTAAGTAACAGGACATGTTAGCTTCACCTGTGGGGGAGTGTAGGGCATAAGGTCCAGCTCACTGGCCAAGGGAGTCTGAAGTTGAGGTAGAGAAGGAGGTTCAATGACCTCACTGTCTTCTTCTCCCATCTCTTCAATATCATCATCTCCGCCTTCCAACTCAGCAAATTTAGCTTCTAGCAATTGAATCTTTTTTTCCAACAAAGGTGAAGGCTCTTTCTGAGGAACAATTGGCTTTCTGAAAGAAGTGACACAAGAAAATAAAGTCACCTAACACCACTCCAGGATTGGTCAGAAAGTGTTTTACCTTAAAGTCTAGAAATAACTTCCTGTGATGTGTACTGTCCATTCTAAGGACAGTAAGATAGCTTAATTGATTGTTTCTGAAGTTACTTCTACTTACAAAGCTAGGCTTTTTGTTTGTTTTTGGTGTGCCTGTCCTAAGGCTTGAACTCAGGGCTTAGATGCTGTTCCTGAGGGTTTTATTTTTTGTCGTTGTTTTGCCAGTCCTGGGGCTTGAATTCAGGGTCTGGGCACAGTCCCTGAGCTTCTTTTGCTCAAGGCTAGCACTCTACCACTTGAACCACAGCGCCACTTCCAGCTTTTTCTGTTTATGTGGTACTCAGGAACTGAATTCAGGGCTAGGTAGGCTAGGCAAGTACTCTACCACTAATCTTCATCTCCAGCCCCTGTTCCTGAGTTTTTGTGCTCAAAGCTTATGCTCTACCACTTGGTGGTTAATTGAAGACAAGAGTCTCATGGACTTTCTTGTCTGGGCTGGCTCTGAACTGTGATCCTCAGATATCAGCCTCCTGAAGCTAGGATTATAGGTGTAAGTCTCGGTGCCTGGTTCAGAAGTTTTTTTTGTTTTTTAAGAATTTTGATGAAAAAGGTCAGATAAATTGATTTTAGGGGAATGAACCCCAAGATAAGTATTCAAGTTTATTGTATTTGATATTGGTATAATTTGTGGAGGGCAAGGGCAAAAACAAATCATTTAACTAGGAATACAGATGGACCCATTGCAACAATGAGATGTACAAGTCCTTATGTCAAAAAACGAACTTCACAACTTTGGTGGGGGGGGAGGATGGGAGGGAGGTGAGGCAAGGGGAAGAGAGGGGAAGGGAAAACAAAGAGGAGGCAACAATGCTTGATAAGAAATGTATTCATTATCTTGCCCATGTAATTGTAACTCCTCTGTATGGTATTCCCACAATAAAAAAAAAAATATATATATACATACATATGATACACTTTAAGGTAGAAAAAAAAAGGAAGTACTGGGTAAGATCCAGTTGACTATATATCATGAAGAGCTTCACATTCTGTAGAACTGAGCAATCTGCTAAGAAATAGGATATGATCTAGAACCAAGTATTTCTTCTCTATTCTGTAATTACTGGAGTCTAAGCAAAGGAGACTATTAGGTTACCAGGTTCTAGTAGATTATGAACATTATTTTTTCTTTTTTGTGTTGGTACTAGGGCCTCACACTCTCCTTCAGCATTTTCACTCATAGCTGACACTCTACTACTGGAGCTATGTCTCTAGTTCCAACATTTTCTTTAGTATTTAACTGAATTAATATTTTCTATTTGAAATTTATATTGTTCCAGGTTTTTTTTTGTTTTTTTTTTTTTGTCATAGGGTTTGAACTCTGGGTCTCCTTGATCTCAGCCTCCGGAGTAGTAGCTAGGATTACAGGCGTGAGCCACTGGCACCTGGCTTTATATTGTTCTAGTTTAACATTTAATAATTTTAAAAAGTGAAAACATTGGGCTATACTGCTTCTCCTTCTTCTTCTTTTATTTTCAGTAGTGGGGCTTGAACTCTGGGGCCTGGGCATTGTCCCTGAGCTCTTCAGCTCAAGTCTAGTGCTCTACTTGAGCCACGGTGCTATTTCCGGTTTTCTGCTAGTTAATTGCAGTTAAGAGTCTCATGGACTTTCCTGCCCAGGCTGGGTTTGAACCGTGATCCTCAGTTCTCAGCCTCCTGAGTAGGTAGGAGGGTGAGCCACCAGTACCCAGCTTGTTTTTTGTCTTTTATTTCTGTATGTGTTGGTACTGAAGCTTGAACTCAGGGTCTCACATTCTCATGTGGCTTTTTTACTCAAGACTAGCACCCTACTAATTGAACCATATTCCTACTTCTGACTTTTTGCTGGTTAGTTGGAGATAAGGGCTCACAGTTTCCTACTGAGATGGCTTCAAACCTTGATTCTCAAATCTCAGCCTTCTCAGTAGCTAGGATTACAGGTGTGGGCCATCAGTACCTGTCTGGGCTACCTTTTTCTGAAATGAGTTAGACAAAGTACTCTTTGTTCCTACAGTTTTCAAGGTTTACCTGAAGTAGTATATTTCATCATCTACCACTTTAGCAGAGAGTGAAAACCTCTTGAGTCCCTTGAATTTCTTCATCTGCTTGTCACTCTCATTGTAGCGGCTCTCACAAAGCAGAATGTCATTTTCTGGTATTTCAGTTGGCCTACAGGACAGGAAGTCCTTGAATGACAACACAGCACACTTTCCTGAAAGAGTAAGTTGGAGAGGAATTAAAGGAACAAACTTAAGTCACAGTTAACACTTGTTTTAAATTTTCTATTATTTAAAAAATAATATGTTCTGCTGGGTGCTGGTGGCTCACACCTGTAATCCTATCTATTGAGGAGGCTAATATCTGATAACTGTGTTTGGAAGCCAGTCAAGGCAGGAAGGTTCATGAGACTCTCATTTCCAATTAACAACTAAAAAGCCAGAGATAGAGCTGTGACTCAAGTGGTAAAATATTAGCCTTGAGCAAAAGCTCAGGGGTAGTGTCTAGCCCCTGAGGTCAAGCCCCAAGACTAACAGATGCACACATATGTGCACGCGTGCACGCGCACACACACACACACACACACACACACACACACACAAATGTTCACATCTGAAAATTAAATAAAAAAGATAAAAGGGTATATATTTACATGAAGATATATAGACACTCAGGTCAACAGAATAGAATTCAATTTGAAGTACAGGATTAAAATCATATTAGATAACTACAAAAGAATGAAGTTGGACTGTTACTTTGTATCATCTACAAAAATTAACTCAGAATGGTCACAGACTTAGATATGAGAGGTACAACTATAAAACTCTCAGAAGACCTAAGTGTAAATCTTTATGACCTCTGACCAGGCAATGATTTATTAAATGCGAAATTAGAAAAGCAACATAACCTATAGGAAAAAAAACTAGACATCATCAAAATTAAAAACTTTGTGATCTAAAGGATTCTATTAAAAAGTAAAAAAGACAGCCAGACGACGGTGGCTCAGGCCTGTAATCCTAGCTACTCAGGAGGCTGAGATCTGAGAATCTCGGATAAAGCCAGCTGGGGCAGGAAAGACCATGAGACTCTTATCTCCAATAAACCACTCAGAAAACCGGAAGTGGTGCTGTGGCTCAAGTGCTAGCCTTGAGCTGAAGAACTCAGGGACAGCACCTAGGCCTAGAGTTTAAGCCCCATGACCGACAAAAAAAAAAAAAAGTAAAAAAGACAAACTATACAAGAAAATAGTATCTGGTATCCAGAGTTTAGTCTCTAGAATACATAATAGACTATAATTTAACAATTTTAAGACAAAAAATGGGCAAAGAATCTTAACGGACATCATTCCAAAGGTATGAGAGGTAAATAAACACACATAAAACAATGTTTAACATCATTAATCAGTGGGCAAATGCCCATCAAACTACAATGAGATTTTACAACATTAGGACAAAAAAATGAACAAACAAAAAATAATAAGTGGTGGCACAGATGTGGAGAAACTGGAACCCTTAAATGTAGCTGGAGGAATATAAAATCATGCATCTGTTGTACACAACAGTTTGGCAAGTCCTCAAAGAAGCTAAATAATTATTGTATGACTGCAATTCTGCTTCTAGTAATATATCTAAAAGAACTGGAAACATGCTGGATGCTGGTGGCTCAAGCCTGTAACCCTAGCCACTCATGGTACTGACATCTGAAGATTGAGGTTGGAGGCCAGCAGGAGCAGGAAAGTTCATGAGACTTTTATTTCCAATTAACCACCAAAAATCAAGAAGTGGAACTGTGACTCAAGTGTATCAGCCTTGGGCAAAAAAGAAACTAAGGACAAGGCCAATGTCCTGAGTTCAAGTCCTAGGACTGTTGTGCACTTGTGCACATGTATGTGCGCGCGTGCACACGCGTGCGCGCACACACACACACACACACACTGAAAACAGAGGCTCAAAGGGTTATCTGTATACCAATGATTATAGTAACGTGATTCACAGTACCTAAACATGCAAAAAACTAGGTGCAAGCCGGCCGCCGGTGGCTCACGCCTGTAATCCTAGCTACTCAGGAGGCTGAGATCTGAGGATCGCGGTTCAAAGCCAGCCCGGGCAGGAGAGACCATGAGACTCCTATCTCCAATAAACCACCAGAAAACCGGAAGTGGCGCTGTAGCTCAAGTGGTAGAGCGCTCGCCTTGAGCTGAAGAGCTGAGGGACAGCACCCAGGCCCAGAGTTCAAGCCCCACAACTGCCAAAAAAAAAACTAGGTGCAGGTGCCTCATGCCTGTAATCCTAGCAAAATGATAATGGTTTGACATCAGCCCAGAGAGAGAAGTTAGAAAGTCTCCATCTCCAAAATAACCAGTAACAATTTCGTCTACCTAAATAGGTCTTAAAAATCATAATGCTGTAATTATAAGATTATGTCTTTGTTGCCTTGTATGTCCCTCCCGCATGGTACAACCCCTGCTTTCACTATATATGATGTTGGTATATGTGGAGGGGAAGGGAAAAAACAAATTGTTAAAACAGGGATACAGGAGGACCCATTGCAACAATGAGATGTACAAGTCGTTATGTCAAAAAAACGAACTTTACAACTTTGGTGGGGGGGGAGGGGGAGGGGGAGGGGGAGGATATGAAGGGATGGGAAGGGGAAACAAAGCAGGAGGCTACAATGCTTGATAAGAAATGTGCTCATTGCCGGGCGCTGGTGGCTCACGCCTGTAATCCTAGCTACTCAGGAGGCTGAGATCTGAGGATCGCGGTTCAAAGCTAGCCCGGGCAGGAGAGACTGTGAGACTCCTATCTCCAATAAACCACCAGAAAACCGGAAGTGGCGCTATAGCTCAAGTGGTAGAGCGCTCGCCTTGAGCTGAAGAGCTGAGGGACAGCGCCCAAGCCCAGAGTTCAAGCCCCACGACCGACAAAAAAAAAAAAAAAAAAAAAGAAATGTGCTCATTATCTTACCCATGTAATTGTAACCCCTCTGTACAGTATTTTCACAATAAAAATATATTAAAAAAATCATAATGCTGGCTGAGAAGGTGGCTCAATGGTAGAGTGCTTGCCTCGCATACATGAGGACCTGGGTTTGATTACTCAGCACCACATAAACAAAGCCGGAAGTAGTGCTGTGGCTCAAGTGGTAGAGAGCTAGCCTTCAAGTGGTAGAGAGCTAGTCTTGAGCTGAAGAGCTCAGGGACAGCGCGGAGGCCCAGAGTTCAAGTCCCATGTGTGACAAAAAAAAAAAAAAAAAATCATAATGTTAAGTAAGATAAGCCAGACACAAAGGGAAAGTATCACAATTCCACTTATGTAGAAGATTGAATATACAAATCTCATATAGACAGGAAGCAGAGATTACTAGGGTCAGGAAGAGAAAAAGAAGAAATAGTTACTCTTAATGGATACATAGTTTCTGTTTGGGTTGGGTGCTTGTGGCTCAAACCTGTAATCCTTGCTACTAAGGAGTTTGGGATCTGAAGGTCAAAGTTTGGGGAAGGAAAGTCTGTGACTCTTATCTCCAATTAGTTACCAGAAAACTGAAAGTGGTGCTGTGGTCAAAGTGGTAGAACACTAGCTTTGAGCAAAAGAGCTCAGAGATAGCACACAGGTACTGAATTCAAGCCCCATGAACTATAAAAAATTTCTATTTGGAATAGTAGAAAATTTCCAGAAATAGATAATAATCATATAATACTGTCAATGGACTTAATGCTACTAACCTGTACACTAAAAAAACGGTTAAAACTGGCTAGGGCACTATTAGCTTGTGCCTATAATCACACAAACTCAGGAGGCTGAGATCTAAGGATCATTGTTTGAAGCCAGTCTGGGCAGAAAATCCATGAAACTTCCATCTCCAATTAACAGCTTAAAAAAAAAAAAAAAAAAGGCCAGAAGTAGAGCTCTCAAGTGGTAGAGTCTTAGCCTTGAGTGAAAAATCTCAGGGACATCACTCAGGCACTAAATTCAAGCCCCAGGACCAGGACAAAAGAGGCTAAAACTGGAACTAGAGACATTGCTCAAGTGGTAGAGCACTAACTATGAGCAAAAATAGTCCAGTGAGAATTGCAGGCTCCAAGTTCAAGCCTCACTATAGGCACACATATAAAAAGTTAAAATGGTTACTTTTATGCTACTTATAGAAATAATAAAGCTCTCACAAATCATAGCACATTATGTACAATGTTTTGAATCTAAATTTTGTTACAATTTATCTTGGATATCCCTATTTGTATTTGTTTAGCTAATTACTAATGGATACTTAGACTGTTCACCGAAGTTCTGCTGAGGTAAATAACACATATAAATTTGCAGTGTGAGTACAAACACACTGTTTTTTGGTCTGTCATGGGCTTGAACCCTGGGCCTTGTTGCTCACTTTGAACTGTGATCCTCAGATCTCAGCCTCTTGAGTAGCTAGGATTACAGGCGTGAGCCACTGGTGTCCAGGTCTGAAGTACAAAATCTGGAATGAAGTGTAAGTACATCTTCACTTTTACAGGTATTTCAAATTATCTTCCATAGAGGTTATAATAAATTTATACAACAGTGAAAAGTAGGTGAATACTGATACCCTATGCTCTTTTTAAATTTCATTTTGTTTGAAACAGGGTTTCACTATGTAGTTCAGATGAGTTTTGAACTATGTAACGCATGTATGTCTAGAACTTATATTCCTCCATTCATCTGCAGATGGACATTTGGATATTCTGTCTGTCTGTCATTTTGTCAGTTGTGGGACTTGAACTCAGAGCCTGGGCACTGTCCCTGAGCTTTTTTGTTCAAGGCTAGCACTCTAACATTTTGAGCCACAACTTCCAGTTTTCTGGTGGTTAACTGATAAAGAGTCTCATGAACTTTCCTGCCAGGGCCGGCATCAAACCATGATCCTCAGAGATAGTAGCTTCCTGAGTAATTAGGATTATAGGCATGAGCCACCAGTGACTAGCTGGATTTATTTTATTGTTTGGTAGTTACTCAGGGCCTGTGCTTAATAAGCTAGTATTCTACCACTGACTATGCTTCCTGAGTGCTGAGATTACAGGCATATACTACCATGCCTACCCTCTTCCATAAATGTATGTGTATATATATAGAGAGATTTCTTTCTATATGTATTTTGTGTCAGTCCTGGGGCTTGAACTCAGGACCTGGGCACTGTCCCTGAGCTTCTTTTGCTCAAAGCTTGCACTCTACCACTTCAGCCACAACATTATTTCTGGCTTTTTCTGAGTAGTTTATTGGAGACAGGAGTCTCATGGACTTTCCTGCTGGGGCTGGCTTTGAACAGATTCTTAGATATCAGCCTCCTGAGTAGCTAGTATTATAGGCATGAGCAACCAGTGCCCAGCCCTTCCCCATACTTTTGATGCTTTTGTTAACTAGCAACAGTTGCCCTAATCCTTAATATCTGAACACTTTAAAGTTGTACAGTATTGCTTTGGTTACAGTTGGAAGTATTCTCATTTAAGAATTACTTGTAGACAGATTATACCTGTAATCTCAGATTTTCAAGAGGCAAATCAGTTTGAAGACAGACTTTTGTGAGACCCAATTTCAAATAATAAAAGCTGAATATGGTGATGAATATGTCATATCAGCTATCCCAGAAAGCATAAATAGGAGGTCCAGGCCAGCCTGGTCATAAATGAAGATGCTATTAGAAAAAATAAAAACAAAAAAGGCTCAACTAACAGAGTGTCTACCTAGCAAATTCATGGCCCTGAGTTCAAACCCTCTTACTATTAAAGCTAAACTGGTGATGGGCAGATGACTCATGACTATAATTCTACTTACTTAGGAGGTTGAAATATGAGGATCCAAGTTTGAAGCTTAGTCCAGGTACAAAAGTCCTTGAGATTCTTACCCCTAACTAGCAAGAAGCTCATTACATTTATCTCAAAATATTTTATATTTTTTATTATTCTACTTTATTTTTATAGTTCGTGGGGCTTGAACTCAGATCCTAGGTACTGTCCCTGAGCTTTTTTACTCAAGGCTAGCACTCTCCCACTTTGAGCCACAACACCACTTCTGGTTTTCTGTGGTTAATTGGAGATTAAGAGTCTCATGGACTTTCCTGCCTGAGCTAGCTTCGAACTGCAATCCTCGGATCTCAGCCTCTCGAGTAGCTAAGATTACAGCTAGGATTAATGTCCACAGCTAAAGAGTGAGAGTGACTGATGGTCTTTAATAAATGTGCTGCTTCTGTGCCTTGACTTAGGGTCCTGTTGGACCTCTACACACAGCCTTAATGACTTCTTTATTCCTGTGTGTATATACATTAAGCATCTTAAAAAAATTCTTAGGTACTAAATATAAACAATGTACAGGGTATATTTAACTTAATAATTGCTTAAAATACAAACATGTTGGTATTTTATTAATTTTAAATAGTTTATCTGACTATCTCTTGGATATTTTCTGTGCCTAACAAAGTCTTTAAGAAAAACCTACCCTTTCACATCTTTAAACCTTTTATTTTCCTTGCCTTACTGAGGATTTTCAAATGATGAAGCATGAGAGAAATCTACAGTGAAGAAAATAAATATATTAGCAACTGGACATTTCAAAAGACCAGTATCCTGAAAGCATGCAGAGAACATGCTCTTTGCCAGATACTGCCATATTCATTGTAAAAAGTAATTTCCCTGTAGCCATTTGATTACTTTTTGAATGACTGGATACAATTCTTCTTAAAGTGAATAGCATAGTTCAAGCAGGAAAGCAGGACTGTTGCCTAAGTGAAATATGCCTCCAGGTCTCTATTAGAGAACAACAAAACTTTTGTTTCAGAAAGACAAAAAGGTACCAAAGATTTACATTCAATAGTGTGTAAAATTAATATAAGTCCTTTAAAGCTTATGAAACAAGGACCCTTTTTCCTTGGTAGTTGGGGGATCTGAAACTCCATAAGCAGAGATGAAATCTCACTTTGTGATCATTAGATGTATTTTCCTCTAGGAGTTATCTTGATAACTAACTGTCTATACCTACTGTCCTGCTTACTATTGTTGGTACTATTGTTGGTACTATTGTTGCCTCATGTGGCTGGAAACCAACTGATGATCTGAGCCACAAAGGAGAAACTCAGCTTTAGTCCTAAAGATGACAGTCTTTGTTCTTTGTGTGAGTTTCTGGTAATAAAAGACAACAGAGCAGTCTTTGTTTTGACTGGTAGTGAGTTTCTTGGAAAGACAAACTTTGAAAGCATTTGCCTTTGTTTTTGCCAAACTTGGAATTGTCTAATGGAGACATGGCCAAAGTATTTTTGTTAAAAACATTTTTGTCTTGATCTATTTCTATTGCTATAAAAATATCAACTAGGTAATTTATAAAGACCAAAAATCTATTTTCTCCTACTTTTGGAAGCTGGTAACTCCCAAATCAAGGCACCAGCATCTGGATGATTCTAGTAATCTGTGACAAAGTGGAAGCTTTAGAAGGGCAAGAGCGTAAAAGAGCCTGAGCCCTTTGCATTAATCTACTCAGATCTAAGCATGGGCCTTGAACTCAAGGCCTTAAACTCTGGCTCAACTTTTCTGGTTCACAGTTGGTGCTCTACCACTTAAGCTACTTCTCTACTTATAGCTTTTTCCTGGTTAACTGAAGATAAGAATCTCAGATTTGTCTGCACTGGCTGACTTCAAACCTAGATTTTTATCTCCTGTGTAGCTAGGATCATAGGCATGAGCCATCAGCTCCTGGCAACAAACTTTTCTGTAGCTTAATTTTTTTTTTTTTTTTTTAATGATAGTACTGAATTTAGGACCTCTTGTTCTCCCTTAGCTTTTTGCTCAAGACTGATGCTTTACTATTTAAGTCATACCTCCACTTGCAACTTTTTGCTTGTTAATCAAAAGGTAACTCGGGCTACCTTTGAACCTCAACTTTCATCACCCTCACCAGTAATTAGGAAGGATTATAGGAATGAGCCTTTTTATTTTTTTTACTTTTCATTGTGGCTTCGTTAAAATCATGAATGATCAGGAATTAGAGGTTTGATTCAGTGGCAGTGTGTGCTCAATATGTGCAAAGCCCCAAGTTCAGTGCTAGAAATTTAAAAACAAAACAAAACTAGAAACTAAAAAACCCCAAGACAGAAACCATAGGGTAAAGCTTATAACCAGCACTCTTTTAGGAAACCATTCTAAAAGATAGTACTGTAGCAGGTACAAGTAAACAGAGGCAACCCAGGACTACTAGAAATATAAGAGCTGAAAGCAATGCCAGTATCCAATGATACACAATACTATCTAAGAAGTGCAATGCCACAGTGAATACTCAGTTCAACAGTCTTTTGACTATTCTCCCCATTCTCTTCCTTAATCCATGCTATCTCCATCAGCAGCCACAATGATTCCTACTCCCAATGTGTATGTCAGTTCACATTCCATTCTACTTTGTGCCTCCCCTTCCCACACAATAATTTCCTATTTATTCTGAGTCAGCCAGTTGCTGCACCAGCTACCTCATAAGGCTCATTTCTTGCCACACTCTCTACCCTCCTCCTGCTACCCAACACTTCTATTATGTTTCAATAAAGCCCAGATACTCTAATTTAAGCTGTGCCTAATAGGGAATAAAAGCTAATCTTCAAATAGTTTCCTTCTTGTCTTCTTCAAAACTTTACTTACATGGTACCTATTAGCAAAGCTTTTGCTGACCACAGGATCTTGCCTCTGCCTAAATTTAAGTCTTTACAAGTTTAAGACTTCAATTTAGTCACTGCTATGGCTATTAAATCTAGAACAGGGTCTAGCACAGAAGCAGTATTCCAAGTGATATGATTAAATGAAAAGGCATAAATACATACCCAGAATACATGTCATAGGGCAGGTCTCTTCCAGATTACTCAGAAACACTTCTTTTTTGTAGAACATTTTTGTGGGCTCATGTTCTGTTTCTTCTGGGTGAATGAAGATTGGGCCATAAAAATATGCAGCTCCATCTCGGACCCATACTTTTTCAATTCTTGGGAGAAAAACAATTGAGAAATGATATTGAAATAATTTCATTCTTGAAGGATCATTACCTTTGACTGCTCCCTCATTAGGAATGCCATGAACTTGACCTTCAAAATAGTACTTTTGTCAATCAACCTCAATTAAGTCACCATCATTCTTGCCTAGATAATTGTAATATCTCCTATCAGATCTCCTTTCTTATGCTCTTTTTTTGGTTTCGATTTGCTTTTTGTTTGCCAGTCCTGGGGTTTGAACTCAGGACCTGGCCACTGTCCCTGAGTTTCTTTTGCTCAAGACTATCACTCTACCATTTGAGTCAGCTTTTTCTGTTTATGTGGTAATGAGGAATCAAACCTGGGACATTATGCATGCCAGCATGCACTCTACCACTAAGCCACATTCCCAGCTCTTGCTTCTACTTTTGACTCTTCAAGTCCACTCAACCAATAGGTAGCATAATCCTTAAGTCCTAAATCAAATGATACTTACATGCTTGAAACAATCCCATATAACCCCATAAAAGCCTTATATGATTTGCAAGCTACTCTTTGGCTCTCACCTATTAAACCTAACTCATGAATGGCTCATTCTGTTAGTAACAAACTACTGGTATGAACAGACCTGACACATTTCTTATACCTACTAATCACTGTCCTATTCCTTGGATACTCATAATTCTCACTTTGTTTCTTCAAGTGTTGGTTCAATGCCAGTTTCTGAGTGAGGCCTATACAAACCAGTCTCCTAAGATCTGACCAAGTCTACTCTCCTTACTATGCTCCTTTTTTTTTCATCAGCATGTATCAGGATCTAACATCAACAACTTATTCAAGGTGTTTACTGTGTCTTCCCATTAGAACATAGCTCTATGGAACTAAAAATGTTTGTATGCTTTATTCATTAATGTATCCTTGGAGCTGTTCAAAGTAGTGGCAAATAGTAAAATGATTGTTGAGTGATGAACAAACATAAGGAAACAGAAACCTAGGGAAATAAATCATTTTTCTAAGGCCATACAACAGGGATTTGACCCCAAATCTCCTAGAACCAACTATTATTTATTTTTATGGCCCTGGGGGACCAAATCCAGGACCTTTCCCATGCTAGGCAAGTACTCAACCACTGGGATATACTCCTAGTCCTCAACTGATGTTCTTTTTAAAATGTATTTTTTGCAGTACTGGGATTTGAATTTAGATCCCTTGCTAGGCAGTTGTTCTGCCACTTGAACTACACCTCCAGTTTGATTGTTGTAGTGTGTGTGTATCAGTACTAGGGCTTTTACTCAGGCCTCAAGCTCTTGCTCGGCAGCTTTTCTATCACAGCTGGCACTCTACCACTTTGAGCCATAACTCCAGTTAGTGACAGATAGTCTTAATCACTATCCTCCACCGCTCAACCAGTATCTGACTCCATTATTGCTGTGACTGTCACCCAACCATACTGACATTCTTTTACCAATTTACTTGTTCATCAAATATCTGAGCTCCTATGTTTCAAATAATATGATGTGAATAGGGAATATGGGGTTGAGAAAAAGAAAAGTTCCTAGTCTCAGAGCAGTTGAAAATTCAAGGTATGGAAACCCTAAGAGAACATCAATATATCATATATAGTCTAAGGAGTAGGAAATAAGAAGACTTAACCTACTTAGCAAAGAGAAGAAAAGGCTTCTTTAAGAAAGATCATGTCATGGACCAGGCACTGGTGGCTCACGCCTGTAATTCTAACTGCTAAGGAGGCTAAGATTTGAGGGTCACGGTTTAAGGCCAGTCTGGGCAGGAAAGTAAAAAAAAAAAAAAACAAAACAGAAGTGGTGCTGTGGCTCAAGTGGTAGAGCGCTTGCCTTGAGCTGAAGAGCTGAGGGATAGTGCTCAGGCCCAGAAGTCAAGCCCCATGACTAACAACAACAACAACAACAAGTCATTTCAGGATGGGCTTATGGCTTAGTGGTAGAGTGCTTGCCTAGCATGCATAAAGCCCTGGGTTTGACTCCTTAGTACCACATTCACAGAAAAAGCCTTAAGTGGCACTGTGGCTCAAGTAGTAGAGTACTAGCCTTGAGCAAAAAAGTCCTGGGACAATGCCCAGGCCCTGAGTTTAAGACCTAGAACTATCACAAATAAGTAAAATAAATAAATAAATAAATAAATAAATAAATAAATAAATAATCCATACTGGATACGGGCGGTTCACGCCTATAATCTTAGCTACTCAGGGGGCTGAGATCTGAGGATCATGGTTCAAAGCCAGCCTGGGTAGGAAAGTTTGTGTGAGACTCTTTCCTCCAACTAATCATCATAAAACCAGAAGTGGAGCTATAATTTCAAGTGGTAGAACACTAGCCTAGAGCAGAAAAAGCTCAGGGATCCGGCCTTGAGGTCAAGAACCATGATCAAAAAAAAGAAAAAAAAAGAAAAAGAATAAAGAAAAAAAAATCCATGGGGAGAATTTAAAGAAAGTGTGATGATTAGATGTGAAAGCATGGGTAGTGTGGTGGGAGTTGGCCCTAAATCTTAGTCCCAACCATGTCTTCCCTACATCAATGACACTTACCTGCCCACACGAGGGCGCACCAGGCCATGGGACTTGATGAAGACACAGTCGCCAACCTTCAACCACATATCATTGTAATGGAGCTGCTCAAAGTAGTGGCAACCAGGTTCACCATTGGACATTTCCACAGGGACATCTTCTTTTTCCTGTGGTAAAGGAAATTGGTTTTAGAAAGGAAGCTAACAATCAGGAGTAAGAAAAAAAGAAAAGAATATTTTCCTTTATATTAAAAGGAAAAACAACCATGAAAAGTTTTGATGGTTAAGAAACCAAAAATTTAGGTGGTTGTAATAAAACTATCAGAATGCTAAGATCTGAGGACTGAGGTTGGAAGCCAGCAAGGGCAGGAAGTCCATGAGTTTCTTTTTTTTTTTTTAATTTAATTTAATTTTATTTGAGAACATACTGTACAGAGGGGTTACAATTACATTGGCAGGATAATGCATACATTTCTTACCAAGCATTGCAGCCTCCTCCTTTGTTTACCCTTCACCCCCCTTCCCAGCCTCCCCCCTCCATGAGTTTCTTACTTCCAATTAACTACTAAAAAGTCAGAAGTAGAGCTGTAGCTCAAGTGGTAAAATACTATCCTTGAGCAAAAAAGCTCGTGCAGTGCCTAGACCCTAAATTCAAGCTCCAGGACTAGCATGCAAGTGCTCTCTCTCTCTCTCTCTCTCTCTCTCTCTCTCTCTCTCTCTCTCTCTCTGTCCCTCTCTCTCTCTTCCACGCGTGTGCGCGCACACACACATGCATACACGCATACACACACACACACAGAGGAAGAAAAGAAAGGAAAAAACCCTCTCATATCAAATATATTTATTTTTACCTCAGCACTTGAACTTGGTATCTACCTGAAACTTTCATTTACTGGCTAGCGTTCTATAAACTGGCCCAGACCTCCAACCCCCTGTACTTACTTTAAATTTATAATTTTATTTATTTATTTATTTATTTATTTAATTTACTTTTGGGTCCGGTCATGGGGCCTGAACTCTGGGCCTGGGCGCTGTCCTTCAGCTCTTCACTTCAAGGCTAGCGCTCTACCACTTGAGCCACAGCGCCACTTCCAGCTTTTTTCTTTTTGCTTATGTGGTGCTGAGGAATCGAACCTGCATGCGAGGCAAGCACTCTACCACTGAGCCACCTTCCCAGCCCTAAATTTATAATTTTAATGACATAATGCTACCTATCTCTTTTCTCTCCTTCCTATTCCAATAAGTTTTAAGGGAAAAATAATGGAGAGCAGTTATCAGTATTCAGAAGCAGATATATTCAATAACACATGGATATAAAGAGCAAATTCTATGCTAGCTTCCTTTCTCTTTATAAATTCAGTCTACTCAGTTGGGCATACTGGCACATGTTTATAATCCCAGCATTCTAGATGCTGAAGAAAGACTGTTGAATTCAAGGACAGCGTGGATTACATAGTAAGATCCTGTTTAAAAAAAAAAACAAAACTCAATCTACAATCTCTCAGGATGGGAAAATTCATTTACTTATTGCCTGCTCTGGAAAGCAACATTTCCTTTGTGACCGCTCCAGTCTCTAGATAGTACACAAGTTAGCAGCTTGACCTGCCTCTGTTATCTATCCGTGTAATACACAAAGAATGTCTCTCTCCGGGCTAGGAGGGTAGCTCAGTGATAGAGTGCTTGCCTCGCATCCATGAGGCTTTGGGTTCTATTCCTCAGCACCACATAAGCAGGAAAAGCCAGAAGTGGTGCTACGCCTCAAGTGGTAGGACACTAGCCTTGAGCTGAAGAGCTAAGGGATAGTGCTCAGGCCCAGAGTTCGGGCCCCATGACCAACAACAACAACAAAAAATCTCTCTCTCTCTATTTCATCTTTCCCATCCCAGTCACTGATTCAGACACTGGTGAAATCCAAACTCAGGGAACTCCCTCAAAAAGGGCAGTTATTCATCAGCACAACAGAAATAAAAACAAAGGTTTACTCCTCATACTACAGAAGCATCTAGCAGATGGGAAAGAGAAGCAGAACAGATAAACTGCAGGAGACATGTCAGAGTGACAAGTTGACATCATCTCTAAAAGGTGTAACCCTATAGGGTTGAATTGCAACCCTATATTTTTCCCAACCTGCTCTTATGGGAAGGTAAAAGAGCACATGCTGGAGGTACAGGAAGCAAAGAGACTGCTAGGAACCACAAAACCCAGGATAAGTGGGAAGGAAGCGGGTCTAGGCAAGAAGTCATTCTTATACAGAACCTTCCCTCTGCCCCTCCGCTCTGAAAAGCCTGCTAATCCTTCCATCCCTGACTCTTCTCATCCACCTCAAGGAATGTACCTTTTCTACTGCAGGCAAGAAAAAGGAGAGAGAAGGATGTTAAGAATAAAGTTTGAAGGCTGGGCATGATTCAAGGGTTAAGTACTTTGCCTAATAAGCATCAAATCCTACATTCAAACCTCTGAAAAAGAAGAGAGCTTGGAGCTGGGTGCTGATGGCTCATGCCTATAATCCTAGCTACTCAGGAGGCTGAGCTCTGAGGATCATGGTTCAAAACCAGACCAAGCAAGAAAGTCCATAAGACTCTTACCTATCTCTAATTAACCACAGGAAAACTGGAAGTGATGCTGTGGCTCCAGTGGTAGAGCACTGGCCTTGAGCTGAAGAGCTCAGGGACAGTGCCCAGACCCAGAATTCAGGCCCCATGACAAAAAAAAAAAAAAAAAAAAGAAGAAGAGAGCTTAGTGCTTCCCCTTGCCTCCAAGTATACCTCCTTCATTTCTTTTAAAATTCCATACATTTATATATTATTAGCCTATATCACTTTGAACGAAAGAGTAAGTTTCATTATATTTTCATGCATATATATAATGTACTTTGACAATATTCAATGCCCCATTGTATTCTCTTATCTCCTCATTCTCTCTGACTTCTGCTTTCAAGTCCTTTTTACAAATATAGATTCTGAATGAGATTTCATTTAATACAATGATCTGCTACCATTTTCCTGCAAATGAATTTCATTCCTCTTTATAGGTGAATAAAGCATCCCTTCATTTCTTTTCTTTTCAGCAGGGGGCAGGCATGCACAACCATGAATGGCTCTAAAGACATTTTTGTGCGTATATGCCCATCTTGAACTCAGGGCCTAGGTGCTGACCCTGAACTTCTTTTGCTCAAGGCTAGTGCTCTATCACTTGATCCACGGCTCCACTTGTAGGTTTTTGGTACTTTACTGGATGGAGATAAGAGTCTCACAAACTTTCCTGCCCAGGCTGGCTTTGAACCACAATCCTCAGATCTCATCCTCTTAAGTAGCTAGGATTACAGGTGTAAACTACCAATGCCTGGCTCCAAAGGTATTTTATAAATAAAGTTAAAAATTTTTTTAGTTACAAAGAATTTTGTAAACTTAGTAGAAAGCCTTCTATATACCTCTGTAGAATTTTCTCCTATTGTATGGTATATACATTAGTGTAATGTACAGTTAAAACAAGAATGAACAGTTGAATCATTATTACTTCTATTATACTTTATTCAGATTTTTTAGTTAGAACAATTGATAGATTAAAATGTTTTACTATATTTTTATTCAAAGTAGGACTTGATAACATATTGTATGGCCTGTAATATAGCCACTCAAATACACAAACACACATCATCAGGGAAGTTACCTGACTTCTTCTGCTTTAGTTTCTTCATGTATAAAATGAAGGTAATAGTGTGTCCATCACACTATTGTTAGAAAGACTAAATGACACAATCCATGCTTAAGTATACAGGACTATTAATAAAATAAAATGTAAAAACTTTCCTCATTTTGAACAATCACTGCATTCTTAGAATGAACTTCTTTTTCCTTGGTCATTTTGTTTTAAAAGAAGTACTTTGCTGGCTCATGTCTATAATCTTAACCACTCAAGAGGCTGAGATTTGAGGATCCTGATTCAGAGCCAGCTTAGACAGATATTACCCGAAAGACTCTTTATTTCTAATTAACTAGCAGTAAGCTTAAACTAGAGGTGTGGCTCAAAAAAAGTTGTGAAAAGCACAGGCCAAGTTTAAGCCACACAGAAAAAGTTTGATTTCATTTACAAAAATACTTTTTCTCGGGCTGGGAAGGTAGCTCAGCGGTAGAGTGCATGCCTTGCAAGCATGAGGCCCTGGGTTTGATTCCTCAGCACCACATAAACAGAAAAAAAAAGCTGGAAGTGGTGCTGTGGCTCCAGTGGTAGAGCGCTAGCCTTGAGCTGAAGAGCTGAGGGACAGCGCCCAGGCCCAGAGTTCAGGCCCCATGACCGGCAAAAAAAAAAAATATATATATTTTTTTCTCCCAAGAAATTTTATAAGACAAAGTAGTTTTTAGTTTTTGTCAGATTGTGGAATCCAGATTGTCCTGGGTTTTCAAAGTGAATGGGCTTATAAAGCGAATGTGGAATTTTTCTTTGTTCTCATGCTCTGTAACAGTTAAATCAACACTGTAGTTATAGTAGCCACTCAAAGAGTTTTAAAGCATTCACGTATGGAAGCTTCATGCCCTTTAGGTTAACTCTTGTACACATTTTCAATTTCTTCATGTTGTTGTCCACTTACATGCTATGTCTCTTCTTGATTCTATTTTCATAATTTGTAATATCCTAAAAATATTCATTTAATCTATGTCTTCAAATTTATTAGTGAAAATACATTTTCTTCCACATTTTTGTGAGCCTAACCACTCACTTTTTTTTTTAATTAAGAGAGCTAGGGTGAGATATGACAGCACACACAGTAATCCTATCATAAACTAAAAGTGAATCCAAGAATTAATTCTTTGACAAGTCTAATGAGGTAACTCCCAACTATCCTTTTACAATATTTGTTTTTGAAACAAGGTCTTGAAATGGAGCCCAACTTTGCCTCAAACTGCCTCAGCCTCCTAAGTATAGGGATTATTGATACCTGGAAATATTTTCTGCTCATATTTTCCTTTATTTTAGTTTTTCTTTAAATTTTATATTTCTTTTGAAGTACTTATACCAAGTACTACAATTCTATATCCTTTTAGTTTCTTCTTATTTCTACAATTCTACATCCTTTTAGTTTCTTCTTATTTGGCCTAAGGTAATACATTCATAATATATGTTTGAGTTATGAATATTTTATTATATTTTTAATTATAAAATTATTTTCTGTATGACTATTGTTCACATACCTTTTCCAAGTTGAAATTGTCTTCTACTCGACTATCCTCTGAGATGTCTGTATTCTTCTCATCATCCCCTTTATCTGCATTTGCAAATACAGAGGCTACTCGGACCACAGGCAGGGGCACATCTCGAGGAACAAACCTGACTGAGCTGATGGGCATGGTCCACAATTTAATTTTCTTAAAAGATTTGGTTTTGGCAGAATACCGTGATTCACAGACAAAAACATCCTCATCTCGAAAGTTTTCTGGGCATAATTTAAAGTATTCCTAAAAGTAAGGTGGGAGATGGGAGAGAACATAAGAACAGAACTAATCATTAAGTAAATTTATCTGAAGACCAACATAAAAGACAAAAGCAAATATTTACCAATCCATCAAAGGTTAAACTACTGACTTTCTAGAAATAAGGGGGAAATGGCTAGAGATCATTTTCTTTCTTTTTTTTTTTTTGTTGGTCCTGGGGCTTGAACTCTGTGCCTGGACACATTCCCTGAGCTCCTTCTTGCACAAGGCTAACATTCTATCACTTGATCCACAACCCACTACTGGTTTTTTCTGTGATTAATTAAAGTCACAGGCTTTCCTGACTGGGCTGGCTTTGAACTGCAATCTTCAGGTCTCAGCCTGCTGAGTAGCTAGGAATATAGATGTGAACCACTAATGTTTGACTCAGAGATACTTTCTTAGCCACAGAATGAATTTATTAACAATATGTTCATTAATTTATAAGTATGAAAAAATTTCATTTAGTTTACTAATTACCCTTTGAAAATATATTAATATTTCACATAGTTCCTTAAAGCTCTGGATAGGGCTTCTGTACTTTATACCAGACAGGCATTCAAAATGTATAATTTATTACTTGAATACCAAGCTGATAAATTTATAATGATTATTTTTCAGAAAATATCATTGTTACTGGGCACAGAGGTTCACGCCTGTAATTACAGTTACTTGGGGAGTAGTGATCAGGAAGCTCACAGTTTAAGGCCAACCTAGTCAAAAAGCTAGCAAGTGCTCTTATCAATGAATAAGCAACATGTAGCAGCTTGTTCCAGGGGTCTCAGATACAAACAAGGTCATAGTCTTAGACTGGTGCCAGGTAAAAAAAAAAAAAAAAGGCAAGAAGAACCAAAATAACCCTAAAAATTAGCCAATAGTGGGGCTGGGAAGGTGGCTCAGTGTTAGAGCGCTTGCCTTGCATGCATGAGGCCCTGGGTTCAATTCCTCAGCACCACATAAGCAGAAAAAAAAGCCAGAAGTGGCGCTGTGGCTCAAGTGGTAGAGCGCTAGCCTTGAGCTGAAGAGCTGAGGGACAGCGCCCAGACCCAGAGTTCAGGCTGATGACCAGATCCCACCCCCCCCACCAAAAAAAATTAGCCAATAGTTTCTGTTGGGGAAAAGATACCAGTGGGAGGGAGATGATCAACAGAGAAGATAAATAAGGGTGAATAGATTGAAGTAGTCTTTAATACATGTATAAAAATGAAACAATTAAACCTGTCAAAACTGGCTTAAAAAGGGAAGAGAAAAGATGAGGGAGATGGGGGAGGTGAGCTTGTCAGAGTACACTGTATGTATGTACAGGAATGTCTGAGGGGATCTGGCTCAAAGTGATAAACAGTTTGCCTATTAGCAGAAACCTCTGAGTTTAATCCTTATTACTGTCAAGGAAGGAAGGAAGGAGAGAGAAAATGAAAAAGTCTGGCAATATAAAAAAATTAAGTTGGGGCTGGGAAGGTGGCTCAGTGGTAGAGTGCTTGCCTTGCATGCATGAGGCCCTGGATTTGATTCCTCAGCACCACATAAGCCGAAAAAGCCAGAAGTGGCACTGCGGCTCAAGTGGTAGAGCACTAGCCTTGAGCTGAAGAGCTGAGGGACAGTGCCGGGGCCCAGAGTTCAGGCCCCACAACCGACCAAAATTAAGTTAATTGAGTATAGTTAAACAGTATAGGCAGTAAATGATCTTACAAAGTCTTATTGAGGTAAATTTCTTCCAAAATATTTATATATAGCTATATAGACACAATTCAAAAAACAAAACAACAAAACTCAATTAAAATAGAATTCTATTTAAGTAGAGTTCTATTCTAATTTTGTAAATACTGTTTTTTGAATTTTTAATTGTTTATTTTTATTTTTGGTATTGGGGCTTGAACTCAAGGCCTAGTTGCTGTCCCTGAGCTTTTGTGCTCATGGCTAGCACTCTACCACTTGATTTGCAGCTCCATTTCTGTTTTTTTTTTTTTTTGGGGGGGGGGGGGGGCGGGTAGTTAACTATAGGTAAGTCTCATAGGCTTTTTTGCCTGGGCTTTAAACCTTGATCCTCAGATCTCAGCCTCCTCAGTAGCTAGGATTTCAGGTGTGAGCCACTGGTGCCTGGCTGTGTTTTTAAATTTTATTCCAAGGAAATTATCAATACTTTGGGAACTAATGATTTTCTTACCTTGACAAACATGACCACACATTTGCCTAGAATTTTACTAACAGGAACTTTATTGTAATAGTCACTCTTAAATACTTCTTTTTCTAGAAATTTTCTTGTAGCCAGATGGAATGTTTCATTTGGTCGATAAAACCAACAGCCATATAACCATTTTTCACCTCAAAAACAGACAGAGAGAATAATCATTAACAGAAATCACACATTCTTTTTTTGTTTTTTTGTCGGTCGTGGGGCTTGAACTCTGGGCTTGGGTACTGTCCCTCAGCTCTTCAGCTCAAGGCGAGCACTCTACCACTTGAGCCACAGCGCCAATTCCAGTTTTCTAGTGGTTTATTGGAGATAAGAGTCTTATGGACTTTGCTGCCTGGGCTGGCTTTGAACCATGATCCTCATATCTCAGCCTCCTGAGTAGCTAGGATTATAGGCGAGAGCCACTGACGCCCAGCATACATTCTTTACAAAATAAGGAAATACTCCATCAAGTCATTATTCCACTGCTTTCTAGGCAACTATTTTTAATCTAATTACTACTACTACTACTTCTACTACTAATGAAATCCATCATGAGGGTCTAAAGGTGCTAATTTTCCCCTAACATTAAAAGGTACATAATACATAAAATATATTGATAAACATACACCTAGACTGCTGTGTGTGCTTCTGCTAAGGATTAGGACATAATAGAGGACATTTATAGCACTTGACTGGCAACTAAAAAAATCCTGGAAAATCTGGATCATACTCTCACCTGCTCTGGTTTCATTAACTTCTACTTGTTACTTAGCAAACTTTAGTAGTATGAAAGGCCATTTTCTTGCCCATTTCTGTCTCTAGACAGGGCTTCATTATGTAACCCAGGCTAGTCTTAAACTCAGGATCCTCGTGCCTCAGTCTCTTGAGTACTGAGATGTGCTACTATAAATGCCCATTTTTTTCTTTTTTTGGGTAGTAGTGATGTCCTCCTCTTCCTTTCTGGGGAGGTAATGATGTGGGGTATCACACTTGCTAGCCAGATACTCAATCACATGAATCCTAGGAAGTCTTTTCAATAACAAATTTAAAGCCAGTAATGACCAATGCACAGTGTGTACATTTATGTATGTATGTACATATTGGTGCCAGTCCTGGGGTTTGAAACTCCAGAGTCTGGATGTTGCTTTGAGCTTCAAGGTTAGCACTTTACCACTTGAGCCACAGCTCCACTTCTGACTTTTTATAGTTTATTGGAGATAACAGTGTCAAAGACTTTTCTGCCCTGGCTGGTTTTGAACCACAATCCTTAAATCTCAGCCTCCTGAGTAGTTAGGATTACAGGCATGAGCCACTGGCACTCAGCTCAAGTGAGCTTTAAATAAGAATCATCTGAATAAATGAATGTCAATTAAACTTAGATTTTGCAGTTCTTCTGACAACTGCCAAATAGTGTTAGATCTTATGTTTGTTTTGGTGCCTTGTACTGGGGCTTAAATTCAAGATCTCTCAGTCTCGTTTGTTTTCCAATCAAGGCTGATGCTCTACCACCTGAATCACAGAATCTTTTCCAGCTGTTCACTGGTTAATTGGAGATAAGAGTCCTATGGACATTTTAGGCGAGGCACAAGCACTTGGCAGATCTTTTTTTCATGATGGGTGCTTAATTGTATTTATTGACACACTGAATTATATTCACTGTCACAACAGAACTATCATTAGAAGGTATAAAATATGTGAGTTAAAAATTTCCTCTTGCCAGGCTCTAGTGGTTCATGCCTGTAATCTTAGCTACTCAGGAGGCTAAGAGCTGAGGATTTCAGTTTGAAACCATCTTAGGTAAGAATGACTATGAGACTCTTATTGCTAATTTAAAAAAAAAAAAAAAAAAAAAAAAAGCCAGAAGTGGAGTTGTAGCTCTAGTGGCAGAGGATTAGCCTCGAGGAAAAAAAAAAAATCTTAGGACAGTGCCTGAGTTCAGGCCCCAGGACCAACATACACATACACTAAAAATATTTTTTTCTTCCCTAAGGAGCAAAGCACAGTAAAAGACATATTTTATCAAATAAGCCTACCAGCGGAATCTTCCCATAGTCTCTCAATACAGACTATATGTGGTTGTAGGTTGGCTTCTGCAGGTTCCACATAGACATAATCTCCAACATGGTACATGCTGTTCTTAAAGCTACAGTCTTGGCTGTATGTGCGATGTAAGCCTGAGAGGCCTGTAGCACCAGAGGAATCTTCACTCTTTTCAGCTTCTTGGGTTAAAAAAAGAAAAAGATACTCAATAAAATAGAATCAGACATAGATTCAAATACTATATCCTAATTCCTTCATCCCTATTTTAAAGAGGCTTGATATATAGTCCAGGCTGATTTTCTTGCTCAGACTTTCCAGTTGCTAAGGTTAAAGGCGGGACCCACCATGCCTGGTTACATTTAATTCTTTGTGTGACTTCCAAAGAGGGGAATAGGGAAGGATAAGTGGGAGATAATGAGGGATGGGGTAACAATGATTAAAAACAAATGTACTCATTACCTTACTTATGTAATTGTAACCCTTCTGCTCATCACCTTTTCAATAAAAATAAAATATAATTAAGAAAAGAAAAACAGTATGATTTATACATTCTATCCAAAGTTGCTTTTTTTTTTTTGTTTTGAGATAAAGGTCTTGCTATGTTGTCCAGCAGAGTCTCAAACTCACAGGCTCAAGAAATCAGCCAAGGAGCTGAGAAGTAAAGGTGTTAAAAGGTGTGTGCTACCAAATATAGCTTCAAAATTGTCTTTTTGAATCATAACCATAATTTAGTCATAATTTAAATAAATACATAAAGATTCTAGAGAATTGGGTGCAGGTGGCTTACGCCTATAATCTTGGCTACTCAGAAGGGTAAGATCTATGGATAGAAGTTGGAAGCCTGCAGGTACAGGAAAGTCTGTGAGACTCTATGTCCAATTTAATTATCAAAAAGTTGGAAGTGAAGCTGGTTGCCGGTGGCTTCTCTGGCGACTGAGATCTGAGGATTTTGGTTGAAAGCCAGCCTGGGCAGGGAAGTCTTCTGTGAGACTCTTATCTCCAATAAAACCACTAGAAAACTGGAAGTGACAGTTGTGGTTCAAGTGGTAGAGAGCTTGCCTTGAGCTGAAGCACACAGGGACAGCGCCCAGGCCCAGAGTTTAACCCCCACTACCACCATGACCAACAAAAAGTTGGAAGTGGTTCTGTCATTCAAGTTGTAGAACACTAGCCATAGCAAAAGAAAGCTCAGGGACAGTGGACAGGCCTTGAGTTCAAGCCTCATATAATCATTTTTAATAATTCAGAAAGAAAATATATATACATCACACAATGTACTAAGAAACCATAATACACACACATGTACACACATACACATAAATGTATTTCCCCCAAGAACTGTCCGCCCCCCACCCTTTTGGCAGTTCTATTAACAGGAACAGACACCTAAATACAACTGTAATTTTAACTCAATAATCAACCAGGATACTTTTTTTTGGTGCTGGTACTGGGACTTGAATTCAGGGCCTGACCACTGTCTTAGCTTTTTTGCTAGAACTCCACCACTTGAGCCACAACTCTGGCTTTTTGCCAGTTAACTGGTGATCTTAGTCTAATGGACTTTCTTGCCTGGGCTAGCATTGAACTATAATCCTAAGATCTCAGCCACTTGAGTAGCTAGGATTAAGGACGTGAGCCACCTAATCAACATGCTTTCAGGTATACATTTTAAAAAGACATCTGCATGCCCCGCTTTTCTTTCTTGTTCTCTTATGTCCCTCCACACACCTTTCTCTATATGAGGGTAGTTACGATGTCTTTATAGCTTCAAGAAGAACACTACACTCCTCTTAATACTGCTGACCACAGGAGTGAAAGAACATATAGGACAGTTAGGAATATAACTCTGGAGACTTACCACCACATCAGAAAATAAGGGGGAAGGGTGTCCAACACTGTAATCATGCCTTAGCACACACACATAAGGAAAAGCCTGGGATTTTCTATTTGCCACCTCCCCTATCCCACCCCATGCACACATATAAGTGTGCTTCTTTCTGAGATAATACCTCAAGAAGTCCTTATTTTGCCTTGCCAAAATATATATATCTTTATTTTCTCCAAAACTTGGATCTCATTATTTGTAAATTGGCATTGATAGAGCAGACTGAATGTCTGGTATCAAGCTTAGTGATCATAAAGGTATCTGAGAAGGTTTCTCACCCTGATTCCACAGACACTGGGGAACAGAGGTTTGTAGGAACACCTCCCTCCCAACTCTGGGATAGATACAATGGAAAGCAGGAAGAGGAAGAGACTAAAGAATTGTTCAAGCAGCTGCCAGAGCCAGATTACTTCCAGGGAACTACCATTTTCTCCCTGGTAGGCAGTTGCTGTTAAAGAAAAATGTTGGGGGGAAGGTAGATCTAAATAAAGATCAAGACATCTTAGCCAAATTTGGGTGAGTTCCCCTATGTGTACAATAAAACCCTTTGATTCCACTAATTTGGATAGGGTCCCATGGTGGACCTTCTGGCCCTTAAGGGCCAACTGGGGTTTAAATTCAAAGATTGAGCCACATCCCTACCCCCTCTTTTTCTAATAAGGTCTCACTTTTTGTTTTGGCTCAGCCTAGACTATGATTTCTTCTTTTTTTTTTTTTTTTTTTTTTTTTTTTTTTTTTTTTGGTCGGTTGTGGGGCCTGAACTTTGGGCCTGGGTGCTATCCCTCAGCTCTTCAGCTCAAGGCTAGCACTCTACCACTTGAGCCACAGCACCACTTCCGGCTTTTTTCTTTTTGCTTATGTGGTGCTGAGGAATCGAACCCAGGGCCTCAGGCATGCAAGGCAAGCACTCTACCACTGAGCCACCTTCCCAGCCCTATGATTTCTTCTTGTATAAGAGGAATGATAGGCACTCATTATCCTGCCCACCTTTTTTTCTTACTGGTTGAAATGGGGATTTCATAATTATTTTGCCCTGGATAGCTTTAAAACAATTCTCCCAATCTCTTCCTCCTGAGTACTTATGATTACAAACAACAGACAAAAACAGATCTCAATGTCAGTGAGTCAGCTGACCTTCAGGTTTACTTAAAAGCCATCATGGTCCAATGAGGAGTTCCTGATGAACCTAAGGCCAGGAACAATTAAATCCCTCTAGCAAAGATGGCATAGAAAAACTGGGGTGGCTCCTATTATTATTCTAGCAGGAAAAGAGGGGTATGTGTCCTAATTGTATGTCCTAATACATACAACCCCAGATAGAACCATCAACTAAAAATTCAGCGGTAAATGGCTCCCTTGCTTTGGAAGGGAGTGCTGACCTCAATTCTAATGTCCCTCTTTGTTGTAATTGGAACAGTGTCTATAATCGGTTGCTGTGGGACTAATTCCTATGATGACTAATGTTTAAAGAGTTTGAAGAATAGCAAATAAAAGAGGGGGAATCTTTAAAAAAAAAAGTCTTTTCTATCAAAGTGTAGCTTAAAAATTCCTGATTTGGCCTGGTGGCTTGGTTCTTGTTAAGGAAAAGAGGAAGTGGATAAGGAAGGATTTTTGGAATCTAAGGTTTTGTCTTAAACTTATTTTTTTTTCAAGATGGGATTAAGACACACTTGAAATTGTTCAGGAAAAGTAGAGGGTGCAGGTATATTTTGAGATTACTTATGTACTGTTAACCTTATTTCAAAATCAAACTAGCCAATCACAAGCAGATTCTGAACCAGACTCAACCAATCTGAGCAGAGGGGCAGGGCATGCTGTGTTATGGAAAAATAGAAGAGCAGCTTGCCTGCTCTGAGTGCTTGCTTGCCAGATTTCTGGCTGTCAATGAACTCTTTTTTTTTTTTTTTTGGGTTGGTTGTGGGGCTTGAACTCTGGGCCTGGGCCCTCCCTCAGCTCTTCAGCTCAAGGCGAGCACTCTACCACTTGAGCTACAGCGCCACTTCCGGTTTTCTGGTGGTTTATTGGAGATAGGAGCCTCACAGTCTCTGTTGCCCGGGCTGGCTTTGAACCGAGATCCTCAGATCTCAGCCTCCTGAGTAGCTAGGATTACAGGTGTGAGCCACCAGTGCCGGCTTGTCAATGAACTCTTAAACAGAAGTTAATTTTGCCTTGTTGAGACAATTAAAAAAAAAAAAGCACATTTCAAAATAACCTCTAATTGGCTACAGCAATTTAAGTCTCTAAATGTTTGGATACTAGCATCATAATTTTGGTGGAAAATATCAAATAGATGACTTGGCAAATCTCAGATAACAGATCCAGAAGGTTCCTGAGAATTTGAACTAGTACAAATAGTCAATTGGACTGAAAGGGGCAGAATACAAAACAGAGACCTCCTTGGAAAACTACGATTCTGAGGGCAGAGTGCTGAACCACAGAGTGTGTTTTGGGGTTAGAAGACCAATGGGTATTTATCCAATGGATTTAAAACTTGATTAGCAACACTTCCTTCCATCTTTTCTTTTAAATACGAATATCTGTAATTGTTACCCTACACGTCTCATTGAATTTAGTAGAGGACATTTTGTTTTTACAAGTACAGAGAGAAATGGTGAACCAGGATGGATCAGACCACAGTCTCATCCATACACATACTGCAAATGATTTAGATGGTGAGATTTGGGATTTCTAAGCTGAAGATCCTTAAGGTGAGAGGTTTTGCTGTCAGAATGATATGGTTGTAGCACATGCCTAAAACATATGGAAGTGACTTTGAAATTGGGAAGCAAGCAGAGACTGGAAAAATTTGAGAAGCATAACAAAGCCTATTGCCTAGAACAGTCTAGTAGAAAAATGGACATTAAAAACTTGGCAGCTGAAAGCTAAAAAGAAATGGAGAATTTCCACATGTATGAGCTATGGAGAAAAGAAAATCCTTACTATACAGTGGCAAAAACCTAATTGGAATTGCATCCTGAAGTTATTAGAATTCTTTCTCTGCCTTTTTGGGCTGTTCTTTTAGTTATCTTTATTTGTTTTTGTCATCCTACTTTTTGGGTGCTTCCTTCAAATTAATATTCTTTATTTTTTGAATGTTTCCTTTATGACCTATTTAAAAAATTGTATTGAGATATAATTAACACACTACAACATTCACTGTGTATCTGTGTGAATACTGGGGCTTGAACACAGGGGCCTTATATTCTTGCTTAATTTTTTCAGACTTTTTTGTTCTACCGCTTGAGCCACACCTTCACTTCTGGCTTTTTGCTGGCTTACTGGAGCTACATGTCTTATAGATTTTTCTGCCTGGTCTGGCAGAACTGGGACCCTCAGATCTCTGCCTCCTGAGATCTACTGAATAGCTAAGATTACAGGCACAGACCAGCAGCATCCAGCTTGTTGTTTTGTTGTTTTTGTTTTTGGTCAGTCATGGTGCTTGAACTCTGGGCCTGGGCGCTGTCCTGTCCCTCAGCTCTTCAGCTCAAGGCGAGCGCTCTACCACTTGAGCTACAGCGCCACTTCTGGTTTTCTGGTGGTTTATTGGAGATAGGAGTCTCACAGTCTCTCCTGCCCGGGCTGGCTTTGAACCTCGATCCTCAGATCTCAGCCTCCTGAGTAGCTAGGATTACAGGTGTGAGCCACCAGCACCCGGCCTGTTGTTTTGTTTTGAGACAAAGTATCACTGTAGCTCAGGCTAGCTTGGCTTTTGCTATGTAGCTCAGGCCAGCTTCCAACCCCCAATCTTCTTGCCTAAGCCTCCTAATACCTGAGACCACAAGTAGACTTCACTATGTCCAGCTTTAATTTGAAGTATAGAATCTAATGACCTTTAGAATATTATTAATTTAAAGAAACTATGGTAAAATATGTAACACAAAATTTACTTTTTTTTTGCCAGGTACCATTGGGTCACACTGTAATCCTAGCTACTCTGGAGGCTGCAATTTGAAGAAAGCAGTTCAAAACTAGCTAGGGCAAGAAAGTCCATGAGACACTTATCTCCTTAACCACTAGAAAACTGCAAGTGGCGCTGTGGTTCAAAGTGGTAGAGTGAAAAAGCTCAGGGACAGTGCCCAGGCCCTGATTTCAAGCCCCATAGACAAAAGAAAAAAAAAATTCTTAAAAAAAACTTTTTTTTTGATTGTTCAAAGGGCACTAATCTAATTGTCTTTTTTGCTGGTTAATTGGAGATTAGAGATTTCAAGATTTGTTTCTATCAGTGCCTAACACACATGTTTTTAAGCGCATCCAGACAGCATGTGTATTTATTTGTTTTTATGGTTCAACAATGACTATACCACGATCTGTTTAGTCAGTTATCTGTTCATGAACATTTAAGCTGTTTACATCCTTTGGCTACTATAGATGTGGGTGCACAAATATTTTTCAAATCTCTGCTTTAAGTCCTTTATACTCAGAAGTGGACCTTATGGGAATATGAAACTTAGCATACTGAGAAATTATAGTTTTCTTCCACAGAGGCTATACACATTACATTCTCTTTCTGGTAATGTAGAATTCCATTTTTAAAAAATATATTTTAATTGTCCTACTTAAGACTTGTGTTTGTATGTGGGTGCTGTACTGTACTGTGGGACTCAAAGAGTCCCACACTCTCCCTTAGCTTTTTTGCTCAAACTAGCACTGTACCACTATAGCCACATTTCACTTACAGCTTTTAGTTGGAGATAAGAGTCTCTTGGATTTGTCTTCCTGGGCTGGCTTCAAACCTCAATCGTCAAATTTCAGCCTCTTAGGTAGCATACATGAGCCACTGGTGCCCAGCTTTTTTTGTTTTTCAATAGTGGTACTGGGGCTTGAGGTAGGCCTCACACTTGCTGACATGCTAACACTTGAGTCACATCTCCAACCCTGCTTCTTGCTGGTTATTTTACAGATGGAATCTAGCAAGCTTTTCTGCCTGGGATGGCCTCTAACTGCAAGCTTCCAGATTCCAGCCGTAGCTAGGATTCCAGGCAATCCTGTGAAATATAATCTGCTCTTTTTCTTTTGAGATTAAGGTATTACTTAGCCGAGCTGGCCTTCAACTCACTCTTCCTGTCTCAACCTTCAAGTTATTTTTGTTGTTTTTTTTTTGGTGCCTGCACTAGGTCTTAAAACTCAGGGTCTCACATTCTTGCTTATTTAGAGCTTTTTCCCCTCAAGGCTGGTACCTCTACCTCTTGAGCAACATCTCTAACTTTTGGCTTTTCTTTCTTTCTTTCTTCTTTTTCTTTTCTTTTCTTTTTTTTGTCAGTCTTGAAATCTGGGCCTGGGTACTGCCCCTCAGCTCTTCAGCTCAAGGCTAGTGCTCTACTACTTGAGCTACAGTGCCATTTCCAGTCTTCTGGTGGTTCATGACTTTGAACTGGGATCCTCAGATCTCAGCCTCCTTAGTAGCTAGGATTACAAATGTGAGACACCAGCGCCTGGCAACACTTTTGGCTTTTTGCTAGTTAGCTGGAAGTAAGAGTTTTAGGGGACTTTCTGCCTAACCACAATCCTCAGATCTCAGCCTCCTGAGTAGCTAGGATTACAGGCAAGAGTAACCAATACCCAGACAACTTCATTTTTATAGGGCAGTTTCACTGGATATACAAATCTATTATTTTTTCCCCTCAATTTTTTTAGTATCATTCTGGCCTCCATTATATGAAAAGCCTTTAATTCTATAATTGTTTACTTGTATGTGATGAATTGTGTTATTTTTAAGATTCTTCTTGCAGTTTTTGATGTTTCTAAACATGGTTCTCTTTGTGTCTATCTTACTTGAGGTTTTTGGAGATATAGGTTAATAATCTTTCATTAAACTTGACAAGTTTTCTCTCTTCTCTCCTTTGCTATTATTTTATCAGGTATACTAAGAGACTTGATACTAGGTTTTAGAACTAGCACTGTATAGCTAGGGGATAGCCAAAGCTAACCCTAACCCCTACAGCTAGCGGTTAGGAAAAGGTTGGGCTCAAACCTTAAACCCATAAGGCTTCTCCTTTGGCTAAGTAATCTGTGAATAGATTAGGAGATGCATTCCAAATTGTAGCAAAAAATCTATCTAATCTCCCCCCCTCTCTCCTCAGAGGTAATGGGTTTTAAATTCAGGTCCTGTGCTTTCTAGGCAGACATTCTACCTCTTAACCACCACTTTTCATATATCTCTTGGATTTTACCTGGTTTTTTTCACCGGGTTTCCCAGCCACTCAGGAATGTACAAAACAGGGTTTATCTCAAATCCCTTCTATAGCTCTCTAGTTTTCAGTATAATCCTTAACGTGTACGTTAGGTCAGCAAAGCTGTAGATTTACTCCATTTATTTCCAAATTTACCACTTTCAGCTGGCAAAGATGTAGAAACTATCTCCTACAATGCTCCCCTACATCTCCCCGTTATTATTCTGAATAGAAACTAGAGTAGCTGTCCTGGGAAAATGACTATTTTCACTAACCAGCTTCCATTATGGATATATACCATCACTTATCAGAAATTGCTTCAAATAAATTAATTTTGTTTTATTGCCTAAGAGGAAAAAAATCTAATGAAGTTTAATGCTAAAAACAAATTTTAGTAAAACTACATATTTCTAAGTATTTATATAAACTCAAATACAAATGTCCAAAATGATCAAATTTGTAGCAATAAGGTCTCATTATCAAAATAGTAAGTCTGATGAATGACTCAAAGTCAGATGTGTGTGTGTGTGTGTGTGTGTGTATGTGTATGTGTGTGCCCGCGCGCGCACGCGTGCCAGTCCTGGGGCTTGAACTCAGGACCTAGGCACTGTTTTTGACCTTTTATGCTCAAGGCTAATGCTCTAACACTTGAGTCACAGCTCTTCTTCTGGATTTTGGATGGTTAATTGGAATAAAAGTCTCACGGTCTTTCCTGCCTGGGCTGGCTTTGAACCACAATCCTGAGATCTCAGCCTCCTGAGTAGCTAGGAATACAGGTATGAGCCACTAGTGCCTGGCTCAAAGTAAAGTTTCTAAATTTATATGAATAAAATCAGGATATGAGGTTAAAACAAGTATTATCTACTTATTTTGCATACAGTATCTAAAATGAAAGCTATGCTATTCGATGTGGTAATAACTTGAAGTAGAGAATGCACGCTAGCTCTAGTTGGGCCCCTCAAGTTGTATTTACTAACAGTATGAAGAGGTATTAGGTTCTCATACTTGTGAATTAACTAACTATTCCTTAGAACAGTTTTGTTACAGGTAACTTTTAATCTTTTTTTTTTTTTTTTAATGCCTGTCCTGGGGTTGGGGTACTTTTCCTTAGCTTTTTTTGCTGATGTGATACTCTATAACTTGAGCCACAGCTCCACTCTGGCTTTTGGCTGGTTAATTATAGACAAGAATCTCTCAAATTTGTCTGCCCCAATTGGCTTCAAACTTTTATCTTCAGATCTGTGATTACTGAGATTATGGGCATGAACCACTATGCCTTGCTCTGTAACTTTCAATCTTATTCAGTCTGACAACCAAAATGATCATGATAAAAGCATTTCCATCTCATATCTAATATAAAATACCAACAACCAAAGACTTCATAATAGACTCTTCTCCAGCTAGAACAAAGTATATTTCTTCATAATAACAGGAAAAGAAACCAACCTCTTTTTTCTTCTTCTCTTTTTAGTTTATCTTCTTCTATTTCTTTTGGTAATTTTTCCTTTTTTTCTTTCTCCACATCATTATGCAAATGTTTTGTGGTATAGCTGAGTGCTGGAGAAAGAAGGATCTCTCCATTTTTGCAGAGTTCATCACGAATTTTAATAAAAAATTGCTGAAGTTCTACTGCATCCTCATATATTTCAGAATCTGTCCTATAAGAGCATTAAGAATATCCATTGATACATAAATTGCTTATTTTAAATAGGTGAATTTTATGTTAAATTTTATTAAATGCTAAGTTAATTGCTATGATTTTTCTGTATATTTCTAAAAAGTTTATCCCCTTGAGGTCTGTTAGAACACAGTATCTGAGGTGACACTTTACCATGCCCACCAGTTTCCTTTACCTCAAGCCTCACTCCCTGTCCAGCTCATGTAAAAGGAAAGGTCTTAGCATTTTTTTCTCTGACATAAAAAGTATATGTATCAACTGACTGTAGTAGAAGGTAGCTTATGAAGAATCAAGAATTGGCTCCACGCCAAATAAACCATCTTTAAATTCCAGACCATCTAATCTTTGGATTAACTTTTACATTCTCTTAATTGCAGACCCAAATATTATAAAAAGTATTAGCAAAATATTTAGGTGATGTCCACATTCCTCCTATTAGGCCTATATATTATTGTTGTCTATATTTAAACTGAAAAGCTATGAGTGTATCCTGTAACAGTTACAGACTTGAAAATTTCTGAGAAATAACTAATTCTGAGGAATTAACAGAGGCAATACACTGAAAGATGAAAAAAATTGTGTGGCATATGCAGAACTTTTCTGAGCGTCTTTCTTCCCCACTTGTAAAATAAAGGAATGGGCAAAATAAAGGTAGTATTTTATTATTATCATCCTTAATCTACTGTATTTAGAGGAATGTATGAATATAATTCTATTAACTAAGAATATTAAAGTCTAAAAGTTTATTCAGAAGCCTAACCAGAAATGATATCTTATTAACAATTAGTAGTATTCTGGTAAAGAGGGTGTCGCAAGCAAAGCAAGGCCAGTTGGCCATTTGTTGACATATATCATTGGAACATCACTTCAAAAAAGCCTCTCTCTTTCAGAAAAGGGAACTAGCAAACAGTTAACACTGCCAATAAACGAAATGAGTATTTCTAGAGAGGTTTGAAACATGCACTGAAGTTATAGGAATTCTAATATTTGTAGGAAAGCAATATAAATAAAACTATAGGAATGACATCATTTTGACCTGTTTTCCTTCTTTTTTTGTTTGACTTAAGGGACTACTGCTTTCTTGGAAGGCACTTTACCACTTCAGTTACTCTGCCAGATCTTGACCTATTTTCCTGAATACAGATTCTGAAGTCTGTTTTCTTAAAATTAAATTCATTTTAGAATAACGTCGAAATATAAAATTTTAAGAAACACACATTTGCATTCAAAGGCAGATTCATAATTCAACCATGAAATACAGTTTCATGTTTTAATGAATTTGTACAAGTCATAAAACATCTGGTAAATCTTAAGATCAGTAAGCATTTAGCCTACATACAGTAGAGATGGAAAGGCAGGTTGTCTAAGTAAAAGATGAAATGGAATGTAGATAAAAGAATTTTGTTCAACAATAAATGTACTCATTATCTTACTAATGTAACTATATACAGCAGCTTTACAATAAAATTTAAAAAATATAAAAAAAACCTCTTTAAATTTTGATTATTCAAACAAAGTATTATGAAGAAGTTGTTAACCTAAGGGACCAAGTGTTCACTGAATGTATGAGAATAAAACCTCAAGATGGAAAAACAACTAACTTTAATTTTCCTCAACTGGCTTTTCTATACAAGGCAGATATTCAACAGAAAAAAAGAAATGATTGTAAGAGAATCTTTTTTTTTTTTTTTGTCGGTTGTGGAGCTTGAACTCTGGGCTGGGGCGCTGTCCCTCAGCTCTTCAGCTCAAGGCGAGCGCTCTACCACTTGAGCTACAGCGCCACTTCCGGTTTTCTGGTGGTTTATTGGAGATAGGAGTCTCACCGTCTCTCCTGCCCGGGCTGGCTTTGAACTGAGATCCTCAGATCTCAGCCTCCTGAGTAGCTAGGATTACAGGTGTGAGCCACCAGCGCCCGGCTTGTAAGAGAATCTTGATTCTTTCTTTGCCCTTGTCTCCCAAGAGGTCTCCTTACCACCAACAAGGGAGTCAGAACATGAATCCAAGAATATGCCAGCAGATTAGGAAATCCAGTAAGTAGTCAATTCATGTGAGGTAGCACTATGCTGTTACTAAATGCTGATGGACAAACAACTGCCACAAGTAAAGTTTACTGTAATTCATAAGGATTCTCCTTCTGCTAACTAATCTGTGAACAGGTTAGGCAATATATTAAAAACTGTAGCAAAAATCTACAGATTCCTTCAGAGTGTCAAGGTCCTGGTTGTTGGGTGGCAGTGGTAGATAAGGATAATTGGTATTAAGCATTGGCACACTTAAGAGATTAGACTGGAAATCTACTGCTTCATTAAATGAATCCATCCATGAATGCCTATACATCTGGATTGCCTACCTTCATTACTGGCAATGTAAAACAGATAAAGATATGGCTTATTAGTCATTAAACAGATGCATTTCCATCAATTATTGCTTATCTGTAATTCACATTAAGTACTGCAAGCAGTCATAACACTATCTTCATTTACAAAGATAAATAGTTTCCTCTATACTTTTTAGCAAAACCCTGGGTTAGAAAAACTGTATTTGTCTTATATTAATACACAATAAAGTCTATCATTTTCCAGCTCTCAAAAACAAATGACCATCAATTCAACAATGGAAAAATGAAAATAACTCATTCTTTAACCATACTAACCTAACCTGCTAATTTGTTTTTAAATTTTTATTTTTCTTTGGTGGTACTGAGGTTTCTCACTCAGGTTCCTTGTTAAGCCATATACCTCCAGCCCTGCTTTTTGCAGGTTATTTTGGAGATGGAGTCTGGCAGACTTTTCTAGCTAGGCTGACTTCAAACTTTGGTTCTCTGGATTTCATCCTAAAAGTAGCTAGGGTTACAAGTGTCAGCCACCAGTGCTTGGCAAATCTGCTTAATTCTTAAACATGTTTATACAACATAAACAATACTGCCAAACAAATAGAAAAATGCTCTTTGGAAGTCTTATAGAACTGGCCCAAGATAATAATGTCACTGGAGATAGATGGTGAGAGCAGAATGGCTTTAGAATTAAGGACTATTTAAATAAAACAAGGGTTAAAATCAATATCTAAGCTCATGAAAGCATTGGTATTACCATGTATCTAGAACATTATCCTTAACTGGCAGTAACCAATAAAAATTTGTTGAATGATGAATTCTTGAAGATTCTGATTGCAAGGTATTTTCCTATGTTCCCTTTATTTCTTTCTATCTCTACTGTCAAAGAACAAGGGCCATTTCCTAAATATGTCACTGAAGAGCCTAATTGCCTCTGGAATGTGCCATAATAATTTCCTAACTCTGCCTCTCTGCTCAGACTTCCCCTTAATTCATGTCAATCCTACCCAACTTCCTATTCTCCCACATTCTGTGGTCTACAGAGTTCATCAAACCACCATATTTCCTAAACATCAGATTTTGAGATACTGACTCACATCTGGAATTATTTTTCTCTAAGCATAAACTGTCCTATACATGAGAGAGACTTCAAGCCTTAAAGAGCACAGAATTCAAGGCTTAATGGCTGTGCTACATGACTGGTGACCACCAGTGCTCTGTAGTGGAAAACATCACATGTCATACCACTTAGTAGCTATGTGACTTTGGGTAATTTCTGTTTATGCCTACAATTTTTCACATGTAAACTGGGAAAATGATTTTTTTTTCTGTAGAAAGGCACTATGTAAGTACATGAAGTACTTAGCATGGTGCTTTACCAAAGAGCAGATGCTCAGCAGTAGCAAATATTATTATTTCTTTTTCCTTCAAGATCCAGAGTAAGAGTTAGATTTTGGCCCAACAGCCTGTAAGGTCCAGAATTGTAGGACTTGTAATTTTAAATTCTTATACTCTTTTAAGTGACTCTAAGAGCTCACAAAAGGCATCTAACTTGTAATTGTTTAATTTAGTTAAATAAGCTACTGTTATGGGGCAAAGACACTGTAGATAAAATTTAAAAAATTAAATTCAATTACTTCTTTTAGAACATTTAATGTCTATAGTAAGCTGTTAAATTGAAGAATCTAGATTTAAAAAGTAAAATATAAAAGCTAACAAGCTTTTTTTACATGAGTCTAACTTCAGAACAGAAACAAACTGTTTGAAGTTTTCTTGCATTTCAAATTACAAGCACTTATCCTTTAAGTGCCTTTCACAAATTCTTCAGTTTTGTCTTCCTTCTACTCAGCCCTAATCTAGACTCAGGAGGCTGCCTTCTCTTCTTTAGAGAATTTTGGTACCCAGTATTACAAAAACAAACAAACAAAAAGTAGAAGTTTTAGCTTCTGCTAAAACTTTAGGATTTAGGATCCTATCCTATCAACTTTAATGATATATCTATGTTGAAATAGCACTATTAGAGCAGTATTCCTCTGTCTGTATTGCATTAAGTATCATATGGCTTCAAATAGAAATGGCTTTGAAAACATACCGATTCATCCTTCTGGCCCTTTCTAATACTTCAAACATATGCTCTTGAAATAAATCAAGCCGCCGGTAGCGATTATTTTCAACATTCTTCCTAATAATGTCAAAAGTAAGGGGAGGTTTATTAGGGAAGTTGGGATCCACAGCAGGAATTTCTGCTAAGGAATCACTGTAGCATCTTCCCTCATCATCCTGATGACTCATGACTGACACAAAAAGATTATGGATAAGCTCCTGAATCAGCAAGGTCACGTTTGGGACATGAGAGTCCTCATCTCCTTCTAGGTCTCTCCGAGTTTCAAGCAAAACTTTGTGAAGGACAAGGGCATCTTTGTAGATTAAAGATTCAGGTTCATTGTATGTGCAGGCATTGTTAAACATCATGACAAAGTCTTCAACCATAGAGTCTATATCTTGGTACTTGTTTGCCATCATGTGACTTCGAATTTTTTCCATATCCATGGGCTTTTTAATGGTCAGATAGTAGTCAGGTAGCTCAGATCGAGAAGGAAGCCTCAGAAATATGGCACTGAGGCGGCGACCCCTCTTATCAGTATAGTTCTTTACAGCTTCGTACACTTCATTTAGTTTCTGCTGCATTGGAGTCATGTACTTTGATTTTTTAGGAGAAACACCACTTTTCCTACCTGAAGAAAAAGATGTAATAGTAAATGGATAAGCAAACTTAAACAAACTTAAATTTGTTTGCTGACAGTATAATCACAACAAAGGAACTATTTCAAATGATTTGTAAACATAATAATCAACATGTTCTAGTAAGATAGCTTTTTAAAAATTAATTAAAATTAATTAATTGAGCTGGGAGCTGATGGCTCACGCCTATAATCCTAGCTACTTAGGAGGCTGAGATCTGAGGATCACAGTTCAAAGCCAGCCCAGGCAGGAAAGTCTGTGAGACTCTTGATCTCCAATTAACCACCAGAAAACCAAGAGTGGTAGAGTGCTAACCTTGAGCTGAAGAGCTCAGGGACAGTGCCCTAGCCGAGTTCAAGCCCCATGACTGATCCCCCAACCCCGACCCTCCCCCCCAAATTAATTGGTTTGGGTGGTACCGGGGATTGAACTTAAGGACTTGTACTTGTTATTAAAACCAGGTGCTCAACACTTGAGCATTTCAAGTTCACTAGACAGAAAAAAAAGACCAGGAAGAAAATTTTAAATTTAATCCTATTTTTGAAGGAAAGTAAGTGCTGTTAGGTTGAAGTATCTGTGAACAGGTAAAGACAATCACTAAGTGAGTGACATACTAAGTCCATCATCTCTGCTATCTCAATCTCAGAGATTTAATTTTTGAGTTAAAGATGCAGAAGACACTGATAAAAACCTTGTAGACTTGAATTGATATTGAAAGTTTCAATTGAGCTTATAAGCTTATATTACACACACACACACACACACACACACACACACACACACACACACACACACACACACACACACACACACACACACACACACACACACACACACACACACACACACACACACACAAATTATTTTTCTAGGTCTATTTACTAAACAGTTAGAAACAATGACCAGGTCAGTATTAGTATAGCCTACACTATATTTATATATATATATATATATATTTTTTTTTTTTTGTTTTTGTTTTTTTGTTTTTTTTGTTTTTTTGTTTTTGTCGGTCGTGGGGCTTGAACTCTGGGCCTGGGCGTTGTCCCTTAGCTCTTCAGCTCAAGGCGAGCGCTCTACCACTTGAGCTACAGCGCCACTTCCGGTTTTCTGGTGGTTTTATTGGAGATAGGAGTCTCACGGTCTCTCCTGCCCGGGCTGGCTTTGAACCGCGATCCTCAGATCTCAGCCTCCTGAGTAGCTAGGATTACAGGCGTGAGCCACCAGCGCCCGGCTATTTATATATTTTTTAATTTTTAATTCTTTTGCCAGTCCCGGGGCTTGAACTCTGGGCCTGGGCACTGTCACCAAGCTTCTTTTTGCTCAAGGCTTGCACTCTACCACTTGAGCTACAGCGCCACTTGCGTCTTTTTCTGTGTATGTGGTACTAAGGAATTAACCCAGGGCTTCATGCATGCAAAGCAAGCACTCTACCACTGAGCCATATTCCCAGACAACACTATAATTTTAAAATACTAATTTCAAACATTATCATCAAGGAGACCATACCTTTTTTTTTTTTTTTTTTTGTCGGTCGTGGGGCTTGAACGAGACCATACCTTTTTATTTATTTTTTAATAGAACACAAAAAGATTGTGACTCTTTGTAAAACATCTGATTTCCAGTCTGGTATATCATAAAACTCTAGAATTAAATAACTTACCAGTAACTTCTGATCGTCAATTTAAAACAATCTAAAACAATCTATACATCAATAAGTACAGTAACTGTAATATTAAACTCAGCAATATGTTTGAGTCTAATAATTCTTTCTTTGAGGCAGGGGGCTGGTACAGAGGTTTGAACTGAGGGCCTGGTCACTATACCACAGTGCGCAAGTGCACGTGCCAGTCCTGGAACTTGAACTTGGATCCTGGACAACCTTCCTGAGCTATTTTTTTGTTCAAGGCTAGTGCTCGACCATTTGAGCCGCAGCTCCACTTCTGGCTTTTTAGTGGTCTCAAGAACTTTCCTGCCTGGGCTGACTTTGAACCATAATCCTCAGATCTTAGCCTCCTGAGTAGCTAGGATATGGCATAAGCCATTCGTGCCCAGGTCCCATGAACTCTTTTTGCTTAAGGCTGGTGCTTAACCACTTGAGCCACAACTCAACAGCCAGCTTTTTTTTTTTTTTGGGGGGGGTGCTTAACTGGAGGTAAGAGTCTCACAGACTTTGTCTGGTTTGGCTTCAAACCATGATTCTCAGATTTTAGCCTCCTGAGTAAGTAAGATTACAGGGATGAGCCACCAGTGCCTGGCAAATCTGGTTTTCTTTTTTTATTTTTTTGTGCTGATACCAAGGCTTAAGCACTGTTCTTATCTTTTTCCACTCAATACTTATACTCTACCACTTGAGCCATAGTTCCACTTCTGGCTTTTTGCTAGTTAATTGGAGATAAGGGTCCTAAGAACTTTTCTGTCTGCGCTAACTTCGAACCATGATCCTCAGATCTCTGCTTTCTGAGTAACTAGGATTATAGTCTGGCTTCTAGTGGTTGATTGAAATATTCCAACTAATAAATGGTCAAGAAATATTTTATGGCTCTTCAATGAATCAGTGAAGTGAGCATCAATATCTGTTCAAATAACAGAAAGACAAGGCACAGCAGACGTATGCCACTTAATAACCTATAAAGTTGGTTTTTGTAGAAAACAGAGAGTATAGAGAATCAAAATTCAATCTAATCAAATCCCCTAGTTGAACCCACTCATTTGTAGGAAACAGGAAAAAAAACCCAAAAACCCCAGGGATATCTTAAACTGCAAAATAGAAATAAAACTCACAAAACTCAAACTGTATAAACTATAGTACAGACACAATTTCTTCAATAGAAAAGCTAATATACCAAAAGAAATCTCAATCAAATGCAGTATGAGGTCTTATTTAGAGTCTATCTCCACCAGTAATTGTTTTAAGACATAATGAAATAAAGTGCAGAAAATGTCCTATAAAATAATTCTTGCATAGCTGGGAGCTGGTGGCTCACATCTGTAATCTTAGCTACTCAAGAGGCTGAGATTGCAGTTCAAAGCCAGCCCAGAAAGGAAAGTCTGTGAGACTCTTATCTCTAATTAACTACTAGAAAACCAAACGTGGTACTGTGGCTCAAAGTAGTAGAGTACTGTGGCTCAAAGTAGTAGAGTACTAGCCTTGAGTCGAAGAGCTCAGTAATAGTACCTAGGTGCAGAGTTCAAGCCCCATGACTGACCAAAAAAAAAATCCTTGCCAAACTGAAACCCAATCTAATGAAGCCTTTAAAATTAACATTTTCAGGAAGTAAGGGTGATTAAAAAAAAAAAGTTAATCAACAGCCTTGCACTAGTGACTCATGGCTGTAATCCTAGCTACTCAGGAGGCTGAGATCCGACGATACTGGTTCAAAGATAGCCTAGGCAAGAAAGTCCATGAGACTCGTTGTCTCTAATTAATCACAGAAAAAGCCATTAGTGGTGCTATGGCTCAAATGGTAGAGTGCTAGCTTTGAGCAAAAAGGAGCTCAGGAAAAGTGCCCAAGCCCAGAGTTCAAGCCCTAGGATCAGCAAAAAAAAAAAAAGTTAACTGACAAGGAAATGTACTGAGAACTTTGGACACTATGTAAAGTAACCTGTTTTCTTCTATGAGTGGCATGAGGGAGAAAAAAAGGTAATTGTTCTACATTATGATCTTAAGAGCACCACAATCAAATATAATACACTGAATTTAATTAGATCCTGATGTGCTTAAACCAACTGTTAAAAAATATTAGTGATGGGCTGGGAAGGTGGCTCAGTGGTAGAGTGCTTGCCTTGCATGCATGAGGCCCTGGGTTCGATTTCTCAGCACCACATAAGCAAAAAGAAAAAAGCTGGAAGTGGCGCTGTGGCTCAAGTGGTAGAGCACTAGCCTTGAGCTGAAGAGCTGAGGGACAGCACTCAGGCCCAGAGTTCAGGCCCCACGACTGGACCCCCCCCTCAAAAAAAAAATTAGTGAGACAATCTGAAAAATCTGAAAATTTGCCAGGCATTAAATAAAACATGTACCAAATTATATAGAAGTGAAAACAACATGACTGGATTTGTTTTAAAAATAATTTAGAAAAAAGAACAGAAAAAGGATATAGGAAATAAATGTAGCACAATCCTGGAAATGCTGAATAACAGGGAAATATAAATCCATTGTACTTTTCTTTATATTGTATATATTTCAAGATTGTTTTTACAAGAAAACAGAGAAGCTAAAAATTATCATTCCCTATCAAAATTGCCTTTTTCTGTAAATATATTATTTAGATAATTAGTTAGATTACTTTCCTAACTCCATTTATGGAATTCTAGCTTTTAAAGATACTGTAAGCTGGGCATGGTGTACCATATCTATAATCTTAGCTACTTGGGACACAGATGTAGGAAAGTCTCCAGTTCAAGGCCAGCCAGGGTATGTCTCAGGTGGCAAAGTGCTTGCCTATGAAATCCTGGGTTCAAGTCTTAGTATTGATTTTAAAAAAGCATTATATCCCTACAAAGTAGGATAATTTTTGCAAACCTATGTATGCTTTTACAATTTCATGAAAAGATAAATGCCTTAACAGCAAGGAGTCATCACTTAGTAATTCCCCAAAGCAAATGTGAAATTCACTTTAAAGTTATTTCATAGAAAAAGATGTTAACTTTCTCCTTTTCAGCACACATAACTCCAAAGAATACCTGACAATATCACTATCTTTAGCTTTATTTTTATACTTTCAATAAGGCAAAAAAGTAGTTCACTAGTTTTAATTACTTTTGCTGTCTTCCTTTACAATTTTTTTTTTGTCAGTCATGAGGCTTGAACTTGGTCTGGGCACTGTCCCTCAGCTCTTCAGCTCAAGGCTAGTGCTCTACCACTTGAACCCCAGCATCATTTCTGGCTTTTTCTGTTTATGTGATGCTGAGGAATAGAACCCAGGGCCTTATGCATGCAAGGCAAGCACTCTACCACTGAGCTACCTTCCCAGCCCCTTCCTTTACAATTTTTTAATATAATCACTATCCAGAGTGCACTTAAATGGTAGGTTAGTCTCTAACTTCTCAAATTCTGTTTAATAGCAGCTGCTGCGATTAGTATTTCATTCTAGTAATTACTGTATAAACAACAAAATACTTCCAAATACACTTTCAGGTAGATATCTAATATAGAATGTATGTTCTTCCTACTTAATGCTTATAAAATGCTCACTGCATTCAAGAAAGCAAGTAAAACCTGACATCATATTCTGGTCTTCCTCTCCCACTATTATGGTTTGGACATTAACTGTTAAGACTCCTAGGTGATGATATAACCACTTAGAGTTGACTAGACCAGATGGGGTCAAACTTTGGTGGCATTATTGGGAAAGGATTTAAGATAGGGGCTGGTTTAAGGAAGTATGCCACTTTGTGAAGGATATCTTGTCCCTAGCTTCTCCAAGTCTTTCTCTTTTTCCTGTTACAAGGAAACTTTTCTCCTCCATGCACTTTTGCCATGATATTCTCACTGTGGCCCAGAAGCAATGGTGTTACTCTCCATGGACTAAAAGCCAAAATAAATCCTCCTCTTAGGTATTTGGTCACAGCAAGAAAAAACTTAACCTTCTCCCTCCCTACCCCTTCACAGTTTACTTAAAACACAGTAAAAGACAGTGATTGAGCAAAGAGGCTTCATGCTAGAATTTCAGTGTATAAAATATATTCACTGTTTAACTAAATATTATTTCAGAAATAATATCTTGATAGACTAAACCAAATAACAAACTCTGAGGGAGCCTTACTCAGCTTGAGTTTGGGAGAAGCCATGTCGTCATCATCAGGCAGAGGGCCCAGCTCTTTCCTCTTATCCTTGAGTAACTTCTCCAGGATATGCGCATCATTGTAAACCTACATTCCAAAGATAATTTTCTTTAAAAAAACTTCTGTTAAGGTAACATACACCTGTAAAGCAGAGTTTATTTTGCTGGGAATGACGGTACATGCCTTCAACCCCAGCACTTGGGAGTCTAGAGGCAAGAAGGTTTTGAACTGAAGGCTGGTCTGAGTTGCATATTGAGACCTTTCTCAAAAAGCAACAAAAAGCAAAATGACAAAATTAAATTAAAAATAAGAAATAGATTTTAAATACATGATTTAGAATAGCTGTAGCTATGAACTGCTTAGGCTCTCTGTAAAACAATATCATCAATACCTCATGGGAAGATCTAAGCAGTGAATGATACTGTTTTTAAGCTTCCTATGTGATTCTATTGTGCAGATAAGCATGCTAATGCCTGAGAACCATTGCTAGAATTTTTCCAGTTTTAGCAGAAATTCCAAAATACACTTATATGTGTTATTTTCTTAAAAGATGTATCTTTTCCTCTGGACCTTCAAGGTAGCTGACCTAACCCAAAGTAAATTAGAGATTAAAAAAACCTCTCTAAAGACCAAGTCAAGGGCAGTATTATGTGGCTATGAACAAGTTTACTCACCTAATGGCCCTGCTGCCACAACTGCCTCCTCCTACCTTCCCTTGACTACCCACCATAATAGTGACTGAAGGAAGAAGTGCTATCTCTTCTCTGGCCACCTTTTATAGGGAGAGCTTTTATTTAAACCAGATATAGCAAGGTGGGGCAGGAATCAGTGATTTTTGAGGGTAGTATAAACCCCTATTTTATATGAAGGACCATTTTTTTAATCTACAAATATCTTTATGATATATATTTTATTTATTTATTTATTTATTTATCTTTTGTTGGTCGTGGGGCTTGAACTCTGTCCCTCAGCTCTTCAGCTCAATGCTAGCACTCTATCACTTGAGCCACAGCGTGACTTCCTGCTTTTTTTTTTATGTTTATGTGGTGCTGAGGAATGCATGCAAGGCAAGCGCTCGACCTCTGAGCCACCTTCCCAGCCCTATAATATATATTTTAATATATGAATGTATTAGAATGATTTGAAAATGTTAATTTGAGAGATTTAAAGTAGACAAGAGATATGAAATACATATCAACAAATCAAAACAATATATCAAAAAAGGAAGACTTACTTAACTATACTGATAGAGAACTGAAATCATGGTCTGGGAATATAGCTGTGTGGTTGGTAGAACATGCTTATTCTAAACAAAGCCCTGGTCTTGATCCCCAGAAGAAAAAATAAAAATAAGACAGATTTTTAATAATAAATAACTGGTTTTCCTTTGATGGCTTATTTGGTATCATGCACTGTTCTAAATACCAGTATATACTATCAACACTAGGACACATGGTACTAGTATTCCAAAAGTATAGATGAGGAAACTGAAATCTAGGAAAGATAAATTACTTACATAGGGACTGGCAAAGCAAATTATAATTTCTGAAGTTTTATACTTTAAAATGTACTCTCTCCCATTTTAAACAACAAAAACCATATATTAATACCTAGTCATCAAGAATAATGTAGGTGGGGGCTGGGAAGGTGGCTCAGTAATAGAGTGCTTGCCTTGCATGCATGAGGACCTGGGTTCAATTCCTCAGCACTACATAAGCAGAAAAGTCGAAAGTCGTAAAGTGCTAGCCTTGAACCGAAGAGCTGAGGGACAGCGCCCCCCACCCCCAAAAGTAATAATAATGTAGGTATAGACTGGTCTCATAAAATGTATTACTGTACTAGCATTCAAAGAAAATATAGGCATGGGATGGAAAAACTGAGAGTGAGGGAAGGGGTAACATTGTTCAAAAAGAAATGTACTGTTTACCTAATTTATTTATTTATTTTTTGGGGGGGTCCAGTTGTGGAGCCTGAACTCTGGGCCTGGGCGCTGTCCCTCAGCTCTTCAGCTCAAGGCTAGCGCTCTACTACTTGAGCCACAGCGCCACTCCCGGCTTTTTTCTTTTTGCTTATGTGGTGCTGAGGAATCAAACCCAGGGCCTCAGGCATGCAAGGCAAGCGCTCCACCACTGAGCCAACTTCCCAGCCCTGTTTACCTAATTTATGTAACTGCAATCCCTTCTCAAAAAATTAAAGAAAAAAAAAATATATTTACTTTAGAAACACAATCCAATCCTTACCTGGGAGCCCTCCTCATTATAGTGCCTAGCATTGCGGAACATGAGTTTCATGTCTTCTATCATTCCCTCTTCACCTGAGTATTTGTCATTACGAATATTATGCTCAATTATTTTCAAGTCCATTGGCTCTAAGATGATTTTATAATAATCAGGATAGTCCTTCTTGGATGGCTTAACCATAAAGAGATCACAAAGTCTTCTGCCCGAACCTGGCTCTCGAGCTTCAAGAACAACATTGAATAAAATTTTCATTCGCTGTTTTCTTATGTTCTTTTTACTGTTGAAGGGGGGAGGTAGAAAAGGGGGAAATGACATGTTCAGTTCTCTTTATACAGGATAAATGTGAAATAAAACAAATTAATTTTTTGGGCAGGTGCTTCACAATGACTATTGCAATAATTACATGTGTCACAAATATACTAAAAATGCTGGAAGCTATAAGCAAATATCAGGTAAATTTTTAAAATAGTTAAAATATACTGATCCTGGCAGACAGACCAGTAGACAAACCTGTTTAGAATTTCATGAAATGTAGTATTGAAAACATCTTGTCTGACACCAAAAGAAAATGATGTCCTATAATTGACTAAAATTTTTAAGATAACTAAAGCAAAAGTGCAATAAAATTTGCTATTTCCTATTACTACAACCATCTTAATTGCCAAGGAAGATTAAAACAAACAAACAAACTCATCTTCATCTCCAGCACAAACAAAGCAAAAAACAACCTAACAAGGAAAGTGTTCCATGTCTTAAGGCAGCCACTCCCAATCAAGATATTCCAGTTGCCAGAAAACACAAGACTGTCCACCAGCTTGGTGTCTGAATAGTAGGTATAAATCTCTTTTGCTTTGGTCATGTCAGGGTCAGTTTCAACATTTTCCTTCTACCATCATCATCATACAATACCAACTTAGCTTGGAGTAGCCTATGAATCATGTAAGAGGTCTCTATAGAGTAAATTTTTATCCTTAAACATAAATATTTCTCTTTTTTTGGTGGTAATGGGGATTGAATCCAAGGTCTCTCCTATCCTAGGCCTAATAAGCAAGTCCTCTACCACTTGCACTGTATACACTGCCCTGAATTTGCCCCAAATGAGGTATGATGCTAAGAACCTGATATTAGTATAGAATAAATATGATGGACCACAGCTGGGCACTAGAATTCAAACAAGGCAGATGATTACATGTCCTAATAGTAGAGAAAGCTGACTCAAAGAGGCTAAATGATCATGTCTAAGATGAGTTGGTGAGTTAATTATTAAAGGAGATGATTTTCCAATAAGACTTCTGGGTCAACAGTTCTTATATCTTCTGGACACTGATAAAGAAATTCTAGCCAGATTCGAACCAGATGTTTCCAAGTAATAGGAACCTATTAAACAATGACATTACTTTCTATTCAACAAATATTTGCTAATGACATGGTTTGATTATGGGGACTGACTTAAAGTAAGACTCAAAAATTTAGCACTGAAGTACTAAATTTATCAGATCTCACCAATCAAGTCAGAATGAAATCATTCACATTACAAGAATTTCAGGCATAAACACATCAATGAAAGATTGACTCAGTCTGGCGCTGGTGGCTCTCATCTATAATCCTAGCTACTCAGGAGGCTGAGAGCTGAGGATCAGCGTTTGAAGCCAGTTAGAAGCCAGACCTGGCCAGAAAGTCTATGAGACTCTTATGTCCAACAAACTACTCAAAAAAAGCTGGAAGTAACACTGGCTCAAGTGGTAGAGTGCTGGCCTTGAGCAAAAAGCAGCTCAGGTACAGTGCCCAAGCCTTGGGTTCAAGCCCAGGACTGGCTGAAAAAAAGATAGCTTTAGACCAGGAATCAGCTCTATTCCCTTCTAGGATTCTCCATACCACTCTCAATTACCATTAGACTTTTCTATACGTATATCTACCCTTGTACCAGCTCTCCCCCACCATGTGCCATGGCCTTGTACTCTCACTTGGCTTTTTCTCTCAGCATTCTACCACTTGAGTACCACCTCCACTATGTAGTCTTTTCTGTATGAAGCAACAAATATTCTAACCTGGGACTGAACCTAGGGCACATCTTTATGAGGTTTTCAAAGAGAAGGGCAAAGTTTAAGCTGAATTTTGCCAATAAACAATAGCATCATATCCATTCTTCGAATGCCAATAATACTAATATTTGGTAGTTTGGGGTTTTTTTTTTGTCAGTTGTAGGGCTTGAACTCTGGGCTTGGGTGCTGTCCCTGCGCTCTTCAGCTCAATGTGAGTTTGAGTCACAGCGCCACTTCTGGTTTTCTAGTGGTTTATCGGAGATGAGAGTCTTATGTGGACTTTCTTGCCCAGGCTGGCTTTGAACCATGATCCTCAGATCTCAGCCTCCTGAGTAGCTAGGATTATAGTCATGAGCCACCGGCGCACGGCAATACTTGGCAGTTTTTAATGAGAAATAAGCAGAATGTGAAATCTATTATGTGTAAGAAATTGTTTTAATCTAGTTACTATACTTCACTATTTTGATACTTATAGTACCATGGTATCCTTTCTCCATTTGTATAAGAGAATGATGATGTGATGTATAATTAGATAATATGGAAATGGTTTCGTCTTCTTTTTTTTTTGTTCATCATGGAGCTTGAACTGTGGGCCTAGGCACTGTCCCTGAGTTCTTCTGCTCAAAGTGAGTGCTCTACCGATTGAGTCACAGCACCACCTCCAGTTTTCTAGTGCTTAATTGGACGTAAGAATCTCATGGACTTTCCTGCCCGGGCTGGTTTTGAACCATGATTCTCCGATCTCAGTTTCCTAAGTAGCTAGGATTACAGGTGTGATCCACCAGTGCCTGGCTGTATAAGTGTTTTGTGTAAGTATCTTTCATCCTCAAAAAGGTCTCTATCCTCAAAAGCACACAAAACTTCTATTATGAAGATCACTTATGACCTCCTCCAAACAAATCCAATGTTGTTACTGTTTTAATTTTTTCTAGATTTTTATGTTGCTTTTGGTACTGAGAACTACTGTCATTCATTTTAACTTGGCTACCAGGAAAAATTCACAGCTAAATTTCATACTCATTCATAATAATTAGATTAGCTTTGATGGCTAGTATGTTTACTTTGTATCTTTCCAATATATACTTTTTGAATGAAGCAAACTTCATTACAAAAAGATAGTTCTCTATTTGATTCTTTCTGGCTTCCATTTTCAATGTCACTTTGATTTTCAGATTCTTCTTAGAAGCCTTGTAGTTATCCTCTATCTCCTTCAAAGCATTTACTGTTAACATTGATTCTTCTCCATTTTTGGAAAGATACATAAAAATTGGCATAGTAATCAATAATTAGGGACTTAAATGCTTTAAGTTTGTTTTTTTTTTTTTTGAGATAGTGTCATGCTACCTTTTGCCAGGGTTAACCATGTGGTGCAGTTCTCCCATCTCTTCTTTCTGAATAGATAAGATTATAGGTATACGTCAAGTGTTTGGCTCTTTTTATTTTAAATCATCACCTTTGAACATACTAAAGAAATTTTTTCTTTCTTTTTTTTTTGGAAACAAGGTCTTAATATGTAGCTCAAGCCAGCCTCAAAAACACGATCCTCCTGCCTCAGCCTCCTGACTGCTGAAATTACAAGTGCATGCCACATCTGGCTAAAATAAATCTTAAGGAAGCTCAAAATTAGAGTCATTCATTATTGTGCACTCAAGAGGCCATACTTAAGAGTATACTACTAAGTCAATGGTTATATACCACTGTAATTAACTCTGAATAGCTTATGGTATCAATGTGTAGATCACATCTTGCAAGGGGAAACTAGGTGGAGAAATAATCTTTCCTAAAGCTATTTAAGTCACATATTTATATCTATTTATGTATCATGACTTATGCAATTGTTTTACTACACTGTTCTCACATAATGTCCAACTTGCCTCCTTTCCTGGCACTAAATTGCTTACAAGTAGAAAAGATCATTCAATGTTCACCTTTTAGAGAAGTCTGATATTCTGTAAGCAACTAACACTCTAAAAAACAATATAAGATGTCATGAAAAATATGAAAACAAAAGCACCTAAACAATTATCATTAGCACTGTAACAGGAAAACTCACAGGCTGTTCTAAAAATCATTTAGTAACATACTAAAGAATGGATACCTTTTTGTGTGTGTGTGCCAGTCCTGAGGCTTCCACTCAGGGCCTGAGTGCTGTCCTTGAGCTTTATTTTTTTCTTTTCCTTAAGGCTGAAGAAATTGGAGCCACAATTCTAGCTCCAGCTCTTTGGTAGTTAGAGATAAAAGTCGCATGGACTTTACCGCCCATGTTGCTTTGAATTACAATTCTCAGATCTCAGCTGCCTGAGTACCTAGGATTATAGGTATGAGCTCCAAAAATGAATACTTTTGTTTTTTGAGTCCGTAGTAGGGCTTGAACTCAGGGCCTTGACACTGCCCCTGAGCAATTTCTGCTCAAGGCTAGCACTCTATCACTTTGAATCACAGGGCCACTTCTGTTTTTGAGTGGTTAGAGATAAGAGTCTTCTCGGGACTTTCCTACCCAGGCTGGCTTTGAACCATGATCCTCAGATCTCAGCCTCCTCAGTGGCTAGGATTACAGGCATGAGCCACTAGCGCCTGGCAAGAATGGGTACTTTAAAGAAGTAAGATGACAGGATCAGAGACTGAAGAAATGACAAGAAGCACAAAGCCAACACAATGTCTGAGTGTCCACTTCTATTGACACTATCTGGATTGACAATGTTGATTTTGATCAGTAAAAGACATTGCTGGGAAGGAATCAGCACCCACCAGCTAGTTACTAGCAATGCCAAGTCTTTACCTTTTGCAACAGAAGCATAGCCACAAAGATTGGTGAAGGGACTTTCTGTTCCTGGAAGAGCTAGCAACAAATTAAGGGTAGCACTGAACATTACAGAAGCTAGCTAATTCTGATGTAACTAGATTTCTGAACTACTTGCTATATTCGAGAAAGAAATTGGCGTCCCAAATACTTTTTTCATATGTTTAAGGCATTAGCTTTCATCTTGTTATTACTGACCATGTCACAAAAGTTACATTTTTCAAAGTATGTTTATGCATAAAAAAGGACTGCACACCTGGAGAGCCTCCTGAGACCCAACATCTCACTGTCATGAGTGTTCCTGGGAAAGCAGAAACAAACATTACATGTGAAGAAAAACAATATAAGTAACATTGGAGGGCATGCATAAACCAAACATGGTTGAGAAAAGAGGATATTTTTAGTCCAAAGGATGTAAAATCATAATAGTTGGAACATTTCAACAACAAAAAAACAAAGATTTTTGGGGAGCGGAAGAGAAAGAATGCATTCCAATATTGAATATACCAATAATCAAAACTTTCCACACTGTAGTGAAAGAATCATATACACTACTTATGAGTCAAGTCAAGAAGTACTTGGAAAACTTGACCCTGTCTTCTCTGGCCATATTTTACCTTACAGATTGCAGTTTGCCCGTTTCTTACTATGAAAACTTCTCAACTTTCTAGGAAGTTCATCAGGTAAGACTTAACTCTCTCAGTCTTTTAATGTCCATTTGTGCCTGTGTCTGAAATCTGGGTTTGTTCTTTCATTGATATTTTGTGTTTTTCACTTTGTTACATAAATAATTTTCAAGGAAACCTGCTTATAATGAGACTTTTTGTCTGAAATAGTATTTTATTATTGTAAGAACACAGAGCTTTGTTTTCTTTCTACTGGAGTTCCAAGGGCAATAACTTTAACTTAATCTACTTGAGTGTCTCACAAACTAAAGGCCATAGAAATATGTAACTTCTAAGGATCTGCTCTGGGCTAATTAATGCTTCCTTGTAACTGTTTTCTTAATACTCAACTAATTTCAGATCTCTCTTTCAGCTAGTGTGGTACCAACTGTACCATCACTTTGCCTCCATTACCTTCTTTTGCCTGAGAAGTTTTTATCTTTGCCTGGTGACTGATCTGGAAAACACAGGTGATGCTGAAGTAGTTATATAATTACACTCAAAGATGTTCTTGATTTGATGTCTCTGATCTGGTTTCACTTTTTTTTTTCCTCCGTTGTCCCTGGTATAACAAGGAATTAAGAACTTGGAAGGATGAAATTCATAGGCCAGTAATGGAGGAGACTCAGGATACACCAATCAATTTAGTTACCTTGGCATAGCATTGCAAAGTTATTTTCAAATCTAATTTTTTTCCCCATATGCTCTTGAAGAGAGGGAAAAACAGGACAGCTTCTCTTTTCTAAAGCACTTCCAATCTTAGTGGATCTGTTTTTTTTTTTGGTTTGTTGTGGGGTTTGAACTCTGGGCCTGGGTGCTGTCTCTGAGCTCTTCAGCTCAAAGCAAGCTCTCTACCACTCATTGAGCCACAGCACCACCACTTCTGGTTTTCTGGTGGTTAACTGGAGATAAGAGTCTCACGGGCTTTGCTACCGGGCTGGCTTTGAACTGTGATCCTCAGATCTCAGCCTCCTGAGTAGCTAGGATTACAGGCGTGAGCCCTCAGCGCCCAGCCTTAGTGGATCTTTTAACACATATACAGAATGGTGTCAATTGCTAATAACTTCATTCACTTTCTAATTTGTCAAGCCCTACTATTCGTGATTAGATTACTTCTTGTTTAAGGTATCCTCCTTGGATTGACTGCTGCTGCAAAGATTTTATGGCAGTTAGGGAGAATATAGTATTCTACAATGATCAAGACAGAGAAACTCCATGTGGGAGACATAGATAAGAGAGATGGTCTTACACAATTCCTTATAGGAGCCCAGCTTCAGAATCTCACAATAAGGTCCCCTTCCACAAAATCCAGTAGAGAAAGAAAGGGTCAGGGAAACTGGCAGAAAAGTTACAAAGGAAAAGGCAAAAACAGAGCACTCAAACATCTAGCTTAACAGTTTATGAACTATAAGTTTTGATTTGATACACTTTTTTTCTCTAGTACCAGGATTTGAACTCAAGGGCTCAAACTGATCAGCTTGTTTGCTCACAACTACAGCTTACCTACTTTAGCCATGCCATCAATCTGACATTTTGCTAGTTAATTTGATATGTAGTTTCATAGACTTTTCTGCCTGGGCTGGCTTTGAATGAAGATCCTTTGTGCCTCAATCTCTTGAGTAATTAAGATTACAGGTGTCAGCCATCAAGCCTAGATGATTAGATATTCTTTTTTGTAGTTTGTTTTTGTTGACAGTCCTGGGCTTGAACTCAGGATCTAGGCACTGTCACTGAGCTTCTTTTGCTCAAGGCTCCTCAGCTCTTCAGCTCAAGGATAGCGCTCTACCACTTGAGCCACAGCACCACTTCTGACTTTTTCTGTTTATATGGTATTGAGGAATCAAACCCAGGGCTTCATGCATGCTAGGCAAGCACTCTACCACTAAGCCACATTCCTAGTCGATGATTAGATATTCTTAAAGCCAGAAATAAAGATCAAGTTAACAAAGAAAACCAAAGGGTCAGAGCAATGACTTTCTTCACTTCAGTGACAGAACACCAATTTTCATCTTTCCTTCTCTAATTCATATTTGGTTTTTGTAATTCATTACGTAGAAATTAACTAAATTAAATGTTACTGGATAATAAAAGGAATATCCTGTTTGGCCAAACTACCTGTGTAAGACATTCTTCTTTGACATCTGAAAGCAATATGAAACTTTTATTTTTTAAGCTAATTATCCAATTTACAAATGAATTTTAAAAGAAAACATGTTTTGAATTTGTACTTTATAGTTTAAAGCATTCTTTTTGTACTTATTTAAAGTAATTAGGAACTGAGATGAACATATACCTTTTTCTTTTGGCGCTACCAGTATCAGAGGTCGCTGAAGAGATCATGCTGTCTCCATCTTCAATGTCGTCTCTCCTGGCAAGCTCTTTCTTCTTTGCCTATAACAGAGCAGATCCCAGGACTTACACTCACTTTGCCAAGCATTCCTATGAATCTATAAACATTAATAAGCTAGATACAAAGAAATAGTTGTATTGTCAAAGCTCATAGAATTCACAAACATTACTGACCATGAAAATGACAATTAGCCTTGAAAAGGTTAAAATGTGTTTCTGACTTTAAGTATCACTATCCCACAATACTGTGAAATTTGTGAAATTTATGTAATCACTTAATCTCAATAAAAATTATTTAAAAAACTAGATATAGCAAGGAATGTGTTGGAGGTGATGAAACTGAATGGATTTATTAATTGGATTAATTAATATGTTTGGTGATACAACAATGAACCCATGTCCCCTGTGTAACTAATATTAATCAATAAATTAAAAAGCCAGACATATTGAGATTCATTTAGAAAGGTACAATCGCATGTAGCTGCATAAAATTAAAGTAATTAATCTAATTTAGTAAAAGCCTGAATGACAGAAAAGTTAACAAAATAGATCCAGAGGGTTAAAGAATTAATTTTAGACTAAGCATTTAAAGTTCTGAATGGTATAAATTGGTTAAAAGAATTGAGGCTAGTTGTAGGGTCAGCTTGACCTTGTAGCCATATTTAGATCACACCAATTCCAAGAGTGCCTTTGTAACCCTGACAGAAAAATCTACTGTTCAACACCTGCATTTTCAAAGACCTTCTGCCAAACAAAGATGAACTCATCAGGCTTAGAGAATGTATATAAAGAGTACGTACTGCTGATCACACAAAATGAAGACTTTTCTTTTTTTTTTTTTGTCGGTCGTGGGGCTTGAACTCTGGGCCTGGGCGCTGTCCCTCAGCTCTTCAGCTCAAGGCGAGCGCTCTACCACTTGAGCTACAGCGCCACTTCCTGAAGACTTTTCTATAGGTGATCAAAAATTGCCTTTGCTTTATTCTTACTCTAAGATTATCTTTTTAGAAATAGTCTACCAGAAACTGTAAGGCTCAATTTATATTCCCTAACAACCTTTTAACCTTAAAATCCCAGATAACTAGTGATATAAGATTTCCTGCATAGTATGCCCTCAAAGGAGCTGATAAACTCTTGGGCCTTATATGTTGATTAAATGATTTTCAGATACTCTTTTTCCTAGACCAATTTGATCTTTCATTTTTGTTTTTATGTGAGACAGTCTTGCTATTTAGCCCAGAGTGACCCTGAACTCATCATCTTCCTGCCTTAACTTCCTGAGTGCTAAGATTACAGACCTGTAATCTTAGCTTGGTAGCCTGTTGGTCTCTTATTAGAGTCTCTTTCTTATTAGAGACCAAATCTAGAATTCAAGTATAAAACTGGATTGGTAAGACTATCATCTAGGATTCTTGTGGGTGAGTGGGGGTGGATATGAGAATGCCAAAGGTATCACCTCCCAATTTATCCCCTTTCTGCTTCTTCCAGTGGCAAAGCTATTACATTTCCCTCTATAAGGTTTTGAGAAATCTAAAAATATATTCAGTAGTACTTGTGGTTAAAATGAATGAGGTGACATTGCTGGGATGAAATCACACATCTTAAAAACAACATACTTAGGCTGGGGCAGTGGTGCAAATGGTAGAGTGCCAACCTAGTGTCAGGCCCTTAGTTAAAATCTTCTACACTGCCTCCTCAAGATGAAAAGGAAACAAAACACATCCCAACAACTTAAAAAATTACTTATTTAAAAACACACGAAATTATTTCAATGATACAAATAACAAACTTGGCAAAACTAAGAAATCATACCTGCATGACTTGCTGCAATTTTAGAACTCGTTTATAGATGGCTGAATTGGGAACATTATAGCGTTTAGCATTTTCAAACATTAAATTCAGATCACATTCCAAATGATCTAAAGTTTCATACTCTTGGTTCTTTAGCTTTGTTCTGTGAAAGACAAACAAAGGGCTAGAACTTTCTACTATGAAAGTTACAAAACACTCACAAAACATTGGACTTGAACAAAACTTTTCATAGGCATATGGGAACTATGGATAGTGATTAGAGGACTTTGACTTTCAAGATAAAAAGAAAGGAGCTAAAAGCACCATTACATTTAAGCAATATGTTTGCCTGAAAAATCTAGAAGAATAAATTAAAACAGGAAAAATGAAAGGACTTAGTAGAGTGGTCAATTATAAAGCAAATAACACATGGCCATGCACTGGTGGCTCACTAGCTACTCGGGAGACTGAGATCTGAGGATCTCAGTTTGAAGCCAGACTCATCTCTAAGTACTCAAAAGCTGGAAGTGGAGCTGTGGCTCAAAGTGGTAGAGCTCTAGCATTGAGCAAAAGAGTACAGGGGCAGCACCCACATCCTGAGTTCAAGTTCCATGACTAATAATAAATAAGCAAATAAATACATAAATAAAGCAAGCAAGCAAGCTAATACACTAGGAATAAAATTCTAATAAATGCCTAAGAAGTGAACCTGAAGGAAAAACAAAAATTAGATTTTTAAGCTATCTCAATGAAGAATCATGACCTACTCATCTCTGAAAATGAGGTTACTGAAGTTCATGAGAGATAAAAAAAGAAAGTAATAATACAATACCATCAGGAAGCACTTAGAATAATAATTTATCTCTGGGGGGAAACATATATAGAGTGAAGGAGAACTCTCCCCATGGTAAATAAGAAACACATTTATCAGAGCCTATTTATTATTAGTCCTCCAATGTACTCATTTGTAAGGAAGGTTATAAGTGGTTTAAAAGCAAGGATATGCTTATTTTACTTGCAACTCCAAAGAATGCAGATAGCTATTGCTAGTGACAAATAACAACACTCAGGCCTCTGTTCTTTATACAAAGTGACTAATCTCTGCTAGTTTTAATTCTGTATGAATTTATTTATTTATTTTTTTGTCGGTCATGGGGCTTGAACTCTGGGCCTGGGAGCTAGCTGTCCCTGAGCTTTTCAGCTCAAGGCCAGTGCTCTATCACTTGAGCCACAGTGCCACTTCTGGCTTTTTCTGTTTATGTGGTGCTTTGGAATCGAACCCTGGACCTCATGCATGCAAGGCAAGCACTCTACCACTGAGCCACCTTCCCAGTCCCCCTGTATGAATTTAGACAGAAGTTTTAAATCTTTTGATTAAACTACTTACCTGCTAATCACTAAGACCACAAAAATAAACAGAATGGAAATGTTCACTTTATATGTAAAGTTTTACTTGAAATTTACCAAAATCGTATTCAAATTTCATATAGTAATTAAATATTAAATATTAGAGAAGTCTCTGGAATGAAGAAAAGCAGACAACTAAGCACAAATGTAGTTCTCATTACCAGCTTATATAGCTAGCACCAGAGTTAAATTACAGCCTCAGTTTGGTGCTTGTGGCTCATACCTGTAACCCTAGCTACTCAGGAAGCTGAGACCTGGAGGGCCAAGGTTCAAAGCCAGCCTGAGCAGAAAAGTCCATAAGACTCCATTTCCAATTAACCAGCAAAATGGTGGACAGTAGGTGTGGTTCAAATAGTAGAGTACCAATTGAGTGAGCCAAGTGCAAGAATCTGGGCTCAAACTTCAGTATGCAGTAAAACAAACAAACAGACCCAAATTTATTCCTGTCAATTCAAAGTGTGAAGTACTATGTGCTCTTAAAAATCCACAAAGGGCCAAGTGCTATGGCTCCAACTTTCAATCCTAACTATTTAGGAGCCAGAGATCTGGGCAAAAAGTTCATGGTTCTTCCTTCCATCTCCACTGTGGATGGGCCACATTAATTTTGTGCTTATCTGGAAGAGAGTTTTTGACTTACACAATGTCATAAAGAGCTCAAATATATACTTCATTGTATCACTGACAGTTTTAGTGGTCACACAAGAGATTAAAAAGTAACAGGATAAGTCAACTTGAGTTATAATATATTTTGGGGAATCAGTTCAGCACAAATTGTGACTGTAAACATTGTACTGTAATGTTTTGTAGTTTTCCCCCAATAAAATTTGGGGGGAAAAGAAGTAAATCTGATAATGGTAGAAAACTAGCATTGAGCAAAAGGCTACCATTCCTACTTGATTCTTTTGTTGTTATGGTTGTTATTGTCTGGAGGATGAATCTGTGCACATTCTAGCAAAACACTATACTACTCTACTCCCAATTTTTTCACTGTGGTAAAATACACATAAAATTTACCACCTTCACCAATTTTTTTTCCATCAAATATTTGCTTGTTATATTTATACTAATTTAACATTTTCCCCATCTATAGATTATGTATTTTTAAATTTTTATTTATTAGCCTACATTGTACAAGGAAGCAAGGGGATCATTTCCACAATCTTTTCCCCTCTATTGCTGCTCCCTTCCCTCTTCTTAAAACAATTTCAACAGGCTTCACAGTTCAAAATACTTCAACCTTATTCAACACCCTTGTTAGCCCAACCCCTACCTTCTGGTGTCTACTTCCCTGTTTTGCTTTCCTGTCATTCTTTTTTTTTTCTTTTTAGTGTTTTAATTGTACCAAAGGGTTTTACACCATCGTATTTCAGACATGAATATACTGTTTTGCTCAGAACAATTCTCTACTGCTTTCCCTTTCCTTGCCCTCCCCACAAACATCTATTGATCAACAGCTTAAGAGATTTTTATGACACACTGTTTTTAAGGATACAATTCAGGGGCATTATATACACCTGTGTTATGCAGTCATAACCACTCCCATCTCCAGAAATCTTTCTTGAAAAATCAAAGCTGAGACTTTGAGGTATAGTTCAGCAGTAAGCACTTACCTAGCATGTGCAAGGCTTTGGATTCAACCCTAAGCTGCACAAAATAAAAAACAAAACAACCACCCCCAAAACAAACAAGTAAAACCCCTGAAACTTGTACCTATTCAACATTAATCCTGTTTCCTTTTACCACCAGCATTCTACTTTTTGTTTCCTTGATTCTGACTAAGCTTAAGTACCTCATATAAGCAGAAGGATATAGTATATTTCTTTTTATGACTGTTTTGTCTCATTAGCATAATGTTCTCAAGGTTCATACAAGAGGTAACATGTCAGAATCTCCTTCTTTCAAGACTGTTTTTTCTTGGTACATACATACCACATTTTACTTATCCACTTATCTGCCAATGGATACCTGAGATACTTCCATGTTTTAGTTAATATAAAAAATACTGCTGTGAACACAGGTTTACAAATACCTTTTTGAAACCCTGCTTTCATTAGAATGTGTTTGTGACTTTAACTAAGCTTCACTATCCCACAATACTGTGAAATTTGGGAAACTATGTAACCACTTAATCACAATAAAAAATTTGAAAAAAAAAGAAACCCTGCTTTCAGTTCCTTTGGTTATCTGCTCAAATTGGAATTGTTAGATCATATAGTACTACTTTTCTTTTTCCTAATATGAGTTTAATATTTAATTTTTTAAAGAACTGCCATGCTGTTTTCCACAAATTGTAACCACTTTATACTTTAATGATTGATTTTTTTTTTGTTGTTTTGAGGTATTAACTCTTAATACCTCAGGAATTAAACTCTTAATCATTTTGCTCCAGTTTCCCAAGTACTGGGATTATAAGTATGTGCTACCACACCTGGTAAAGAGTTTCTGTTTTGTTTTGCTACAGTTTTTTAATGAGACCATGGTGGCTGAATTCCAAACAATTTCTTTCATATTTTCTAACTTGGGCACATGGGTTTGAGACCACTCTAGCCAACATAGTGAGATGTCTACTCAAAAAAAAAGAGTGTTGTGGAAAATTAGAATTTTTTTTTTTTTTTTTTTTTTTGCCAGCCCTGGGCTTGAACTCAGGCCCTGGGTACTATCCCTGAGCTTCTTTTGCTCAAGAATATCACTCTACCATTTAAGCCATGGTGCTACTTTTGACTTTTTCTGTTTATGTGGTACTGAGGAATTGAACCCAGGGCTTCACACATGCTAGGCAAGCACTCTATCACTAAGCCACATTCCTAGCCCATGCTTTACCATTTGAATCATGTACCAAGTCTTTTATTGCTTTAATTATTTTTCAGATTAGGTCTGATGTTTCTTGAATAGGGTCAGCCTTGGAACACAATTCTCCTAAATATTTCTCCCATTACTAGGATTACAGATATGTTTTTCCATACCCAGCTTGTTTTATGAGATGGGTTCATACTAACTTATTGCCTGGGCTGGCCTTAGCTACAATACTACTAATGGCTACCTCCTAAGTAGTTAGGATTATAGGAGTGTACTAACATACATGGCAATACATTACCTTTCATGTACAGTTTCAAGTATAAATTCTCCAAGAACCGCTATATTTATTCTGGGGGTTCAACTATAGATATAGAATTTAAATACAGATAAAATTAAAATATCAATGAAAGGGTATAGGCAATCTTTTAACTTTAGTCAGTTGTAAGACAAATGGTTACATTTTGAGGGCTTTTTTTTTTTAACATTTAGTATCTTTATCTACTTTAAGAAATATATGTGTGCAGAGTCAGCCACAAAAAAGAAAAACAAATTTGCATTGAGTAATATAGATATAATCTTACCTGATTTGTTGAAGTGATATGGGCATTTTAATTTGCTGATAATAATCAGGGTATTTTTTCTTTGAAGGCAAATGAAAAAAAGGTTCAGCTATTAACTGCCCTTGGTTATTCCGACAGTTCCTAACTGTATCATAAAGCTGATAAAAAGGATTTGAAACATCCATAAAGGACGTGATGCTCTCTGCTTCTGACTCTCCTTCTTCATAACGTGCAGCTGGGAAGACAAAAAAATAGTATTTATGAGAGAAGAATGAACTTTAATGTTTTTCCAACAACCATCTAGAATAAACAATATGAAAATGTTGCTAACATTTTTCTTAAAAATAAAAATCTCAACTATTTGTGGTATTGCATGTCTATAATTCAAGCACAAAGAAAGCTGAGGGAGAAGGATTATGAGGAATTTGAGGCCAGCCTAGGCTACTTACATATTAATACTGATTACAGGTCTGTGCTGCCAATCCAGTAAGCTACCTATCTACTAGTTTTGGCAAATGTTATTTTCATCATGCTAATGTTCACTTTTAGGTACTTGAAAATTTCTATGATATTTCTTTTTTTTTTTTTTTTTGGGTTCGGTCGTGGGGCCTGAACTCTGGGCCTGGACGCTATCCCTCAGCTCTTCAGCTCAAGGCTAGCGCTCTACCACTTGAGCGACAGCACCACTTCCGGCTTTTTTCTTTTTGCTTATGTGGTGCTGAGGAATCGAACCCAGGGCCTCAGGCTTGCAAGGCAAGCGCTCTACCACTGAGCCACCTTCCCAGCCCCTATGATATTTCTTTAACGTTTAAAATTTCCAAACATTTAGGCTTTAAAATTTTATCTTTTCCTTATTAGTTGATAACTTAGCTGTACTATAGTCAGAAATGTGTTCTATATTTAAATTCTGAATTATTCAAATCTATTGAAATTTGTTTTATAGATAAGTAGTTCTAATAAATATGAACCTGGGAAGACTATACATTTTCTTTTATGTTTGTGTGTATGCACGCTGATGTCAAGGCTTGAGTCAAGGCCTCATGCCTTCTTTGCCCATGGCTGGTGGTATTTTACCATTTAAGCCATGTCTTTAATCTGGCCTTTTGCTGGCTAATAGAGATGGAATCTCACAGACTTTTCTGTCCTGGACTGGCTGATCTTCCAGTCTTCTGAGTACTTAGGCATAAGCCGCTGGCACCTTGCTAGAATGTGTATTTTCTAAATGTAATATATTAAGCTTGCTATAATAAGCTGTGTAATAACCATGAGAACAGAACATTCATGTCTGAACTCACAGAACCAGTGATTGTGACTTTACATAGTAAAAGAGACTTTCCAGATGAGACATAAGAAAAGGAATCTGAACTAATTTAAAATTATGTGAGTAGGTAGTTAAAAGCAATCATAAAGGACACACTAAGAAGGAAGAAGTTCAAAGAAGGTAAAAGGCTGGAGAGGTGCAGTTTGAAGATGGAAGAAAGGGCCATAAGTGAAGAGATACAGGTAACCTCTAGAAGCTACAAAAGCCAAGGAATGGATTTTCCTCTAGAGCAATTAGATGGAACATTCTCCTGTTGATACCCTGACTTTATTTTTTCTGAACTTCATAACTGTAAGAAAATAAAGTTGGGTAGCTTTAAGTCACTACATTTGTGTTTCTTTATTTCAACAGCAATAGAAAACAAATATAAAGATGTGTCTTCAAATCTTCTGTGTCTTCACTGGTTTACTTTCTGCTTATGTACCAACTGTGAGAAAGCTCTTCACTTCTAAGATGGTGTTTTCACTATCTCCATAAAGTTCCATCTGCTTACTTTACATATTTGGAGCTCTCTTATAATTCATCTTTCCAATGAAACAATTTTTCCTTTTATCTTTTACCACTATGAGGTAAATCCCTTTTTGCTTTTCTAAATATCTATGTTTAAAGTCCATCTCACTGGAAGTCAACAGAGCTAATAAGTGGGTCATCATATCTTTTATATACACCACTAGGCATGCACATGCACACAAACACACATGCATGCGCGCGCACACACGCACACGCACACACACACACACACACACACACACACACACACACACACACACACACACACACACACACACACACACACACACACACACACACACACATATATACACGTGTATGCATGCATGCTGGTACAGGGCTTGAGCTCCTTGCATTCTTGTTCAGCTTTTCTGCTCAAGACTGTGGCTCTACCACTTGAAGTTAATAAGAGATAGATAAGAATCTTACAAACATTTCTGCCCAGGCTGGCTTCTGAACCCAAGATCCTCAGATTTTAGCCTCCTCACACCTAGTATTAATGGCCTGAGATACCAGCATCCACCCTTTGTTTGGTTTTGAAGATAATCAAAATCCTATGCTTCCAGATTTTGAGATCCTCCTATCTCAACTTCCAGAATACAGAGATAACAAGTGTGTAATTAAATTATCAAAGAGCTCTACATAAGTAACATAAACAAATGGAACTAAAAAATAGAAAACCTTTGAACATGAGTCTTTATCTCTCAATTATTAGATAAGCAGACAGTAAACTAATAAAGATACAGAAGATTTAAAGATTTAAACAGACTTTTTTTTTTTTGGTCGGTCAAGGAGCTTGAACTCTGGGTCTCGGTCTAGGTGCTGTCCCTGAGCAATTCAGTTCAAGGTGAGCACTCTACCACTTGAGCCACTGCACCACTTACAGTTTTCTGGCAGTTTATTGGAGGTAAGAGTCTCATGAACTTTCCCTGCCTGGGCTTTGAACTGTGATCCTCAGATCTCAGCTAGGATTACAGGTGTGAGCCACTGGTGCCCAGCTAGACAGATTTCTTTGTATATGTTTCCTACTGCTATTGAAACAAGTTAATACAAACATACTGACATTGTCTACTATATTTTTCTATCTTTTCATGTTCAACTTTCCTATGTTTTAATATTTACCCTAAGAGCTTTATCACAACATAAAGCAATTAGCATTTGATAAATCTGCCAATCAGAGAGCAATTAAATGCAAAAAAACTCAGCATGTTTCTTCACACACCAACAAATTCTAGATCAGACCACTGCAACTCCTAGCTAGAAAGATCCACTTAGAAAGCATTTAACTAGGCACAACCTAATGCCTACCAGCTAATGCAGCATCCTCTTCACTTTCTGAGCCATATTGAAGTGCCATGGTAATTGCTGATAAACGACCCCCTTGGACTGCTCTTTTATTACTATAAGGAAAAAAAAGCAACTATAAGACATGGAATAATGTTACAATAACTTGGCTACTTTAAATGAGATACCAACTATTAGCAAAGCACTAATATCAAAGAAAAATAATTTTTATTATTTCCCTCTCTATGCACTACTAATATTCCTTATAATCAGTCTTATGAAAGAAAACAGGGTTCTGTTTTTCCCTCTCAGAAAAGTGGTGGTATAAAGCCTAGAACAGGCTAATACAATTTTTGTTGTCCTTGTTGTCTGTTGTGGGACTTGAACTCAGAGCCTGGGCACTCTCCTTGAGTAACTTCACTCAAGGCCAGTGCTCTAGCCATAGCACCACTTCTAGTTTTCTGGTGATTGAGTCTCACAGACAGTCCTGCCTAGGCTGGCTTCAAACCACTATCATCTCAGCCTCCTGAGTAGCTAGGATTACAGGCATGAGCCACAAGCATCTGGCTTTGAAATTTGTTTTTTTAAACAAAAATGTAGCATACCACTATTTTATGGAAATGATTTAGTCACAGTTACTAGTTATTATTTTCTAAGACATTTATATGTTCTAATAACAAATTCTATTATGATCACAAAATTTAATATAAATACGTATTTAATCCCCTATTTTTTTTTTATAACACTACCTAATAATCAAAGTGGAGACCTTGTCTGAAAGGTGAGGTAAGGTCTACTATGGTATCTCAATCTTTTTTTTTTTTTTTTTTTTTTTTTGGTGTCAGTCCTGGGACTTCAACACAGGGCCTACATGCTGTTTTTGAGCTTTTGTTGCTCCAGGCTCAATCCTGAGCCACAGCTCATTCTGGCTTTTTTTTGGTAGTTAGAGATAAACAGTCTCACTAACTTTCCTGTCCAGGGTGACTTCAAACTGATCCTCAGATCTTAGCCCCCTGAGTAGTTGGGATTACAGGCAAAAGCCACTAGTGCCTAGCTATTTTTTTTCTCCCTAATGTGACAAGGAAAATGATGTAGGCTAGACTAGCTTTGAACTTGTGATTCCCTTCTTTTAAGCCCAAGTGCTGGGATTACAGGGATGTACCCATGCCCAGCTCATACCTTAACCTTTTTTTTTTTTTTTTTGGTGGTATTAGAGTTTGACCTATAGCCTTGAGCTGGCTAGGCAGTTGTTCAACCTCTTTTTTTCTTTTTTAGGTTCGGTCATAGGGCCTGAACTCTGGGCCTGGGCGCTGTCCCTCAGCTCTTCAGCCCGAGGCTAGCGCTCTACCACTTGAGCCACAGCGCCACTTCCGGCTTTTTTCTTTTTGCTTATGTGGTGCTGAGGAATCGAACCCAGGGCCTCAGGCTTGCAAGGCAAGTGCTCTACCACTGAGCCACCTTCCCAGCCCTTGTTCAACCTCTTGAGACACACTCAACCCATACTTCAGCTTTTTTTTTTTTTTGGTCGGTCATGGGGCTTAAACTCTGGGACTGGGTGCTGTCCCTGAGCTTTTCAGTTCAAGGCTAGCACTCTACCACTTGAGCCATAGTACCACTTCCGGTTTTCAGGTGGTCTTAAAGACTTTCCTGCCTGGGCTGGCTTTGAACCGTGATCCTCAGATCTCAGCCTCTGGAGTAGCTAGGATTACAGGCATGAGCCACTGGCACCCAGCTCATACTTCAACTTTTTAAAGCACTTGATAATCAATTCTCCTAATAACCTGAACATATTACTTCAAGACACCTATCAGGCAAATAGTAGTATGTCTACAATCAGAAGCATGGGTCAACTTTAAGATTAAACCCTCTTCTGCTCACCGGTAATACTTGCTAGTAGGATTTCTTTCTTCACCAAGGCTTCCTTTACTATGAGAAGGACCAGTCAGCCTGGCTGCAGCCAAATTTGATGCAGTCCTATCCAAAGACAATATGTATGTATGTATGTATGTATGTATGTGTATATATTATATATATATATATATACACACACACACATATATATATATATATATAAATAAAGCTCAGAAACTTGATAGCTAAAAATAGAATGTTGGGTAAAACAAGACAATAATTTTATTTTTTTCTAACAGAAATAACAAAACATTTCTGAGCCTCAACTAGGTAAGCAGGAATTGCTTTGGGATCTGGAGTCTATAGAAGAAAACAGACTAGGGTTAGTCCTTGAGAGCTTATGGTTACTGCAGAACCATAGGACATGATATTAGAACAAATATAGAGCCAAAAGAAAGATTTGGAAGTAGTCACCCAACCTTCCCATTCCAGGTAAGAGGAATAAGAATCCCCAAACTGAGGCCTGTTCTAAGTTACAGTGCTAGTGAAGGGAAAGACAAAATAAAACTTCCAGATCTCCTGGCTAAATACAGTTATTGAAAATATATAGTGTTGTAAATTATACACAACCATAATTTACATATTCATTTATTATATATGTTACATGTATAGTATTATATACATGTTTGTACTCATAAGGAAATAAAATATGTAGTGGTGTTAGAAATCTTAACAATATTTCTAATTTCTATAATACTTGATAGGCAGGTATTTTACCACTTGAGCTATGTTTCTAGGTCCAAACGTTTCTTTCTAAATAAAGTTCTTCAGTTGCATTTAAGGGGCTAAATAAATTACCTCTATTCTTTTCAGATTCACGTAGTCAATTGGAAATAAGATCTTAAATGTAACATAAATCTTATTTTCCATTATACTGATTTCATTTACTTAAAAAAAAAAAATCACCAAATTTAAAGACACAAAGCTCTTAAACATTTTTAACCAACCTTATCCGAAGACTTGACTTAGCCATTTCATGATGTTCTATTTCTGCCTTTTTCATATAAAATATTTTTTTAATTGAATTTGCATCCTGTCAAGATAAAATTACTTGGCTTAAAAGAAGAACAGGAAAAATCAAACAAACAAAAAATGGTTAAAATTAATTGACTTATAAACGGAATAGGAAAAAAATCAATCAATCCCAAACAAATAAAAAAAGACGTATTTATAGATATATAGCTAGAATTGCCCTCACTCAGGCCCTAAGCCCTTTTTATGGCCCTCTTTCCATTTAATACCCATTAAACTCCATCTCTAACCTTTTTACAGACTTCTGAAAATATTTTCATAAAGTTGTCACTAATTAAAAGTAAGCTAAAAAGATTCCTAGTCCTCTACTAATTAGTCAAGCAATACATAAAGATCCAATGGCAAAATATAATGAATTCTATTGTATCCTGACCTAAAAATTTAAAGAAATTTCCAGTTTATATACTCGTTTAAATTAACAGGACACTAACATAACACATTGAAAGTGTCCTTTCTGGTGGCTCAGTGGTAGAGCGCTTGCCTTGCATGCCTGAGGCCCTGGGTTCGATTCCCCAGCACCACATAAGCAAGAAGAAAAAAGCCAGAAGTGGCACTATGGCTCAAGTGGTAGAGCGCTAGCCTTGAGCTGAAGAGCTGAGGGACAGTGCCCAGGCCCAGAGTTCAGGCTCCACGACCGCACCCAAAAATAAAATAAAATAAAATAAATGTTACCTCCTCAAAAAAAAAAAAAAAAAAAAAGAAAGTGTCCTTTCTCTTTAAACTCAGTTAAAGAAAACTAATTAGGGGCTGGGAAGGTGGCTCAGTGGTAGAGCGCTTGCCTTGCATGCTCGAGGCCCTGGGTTCGATTCCTCAGCACCACATAAGCAAAAAGAAAAAAGCCGGAAGTGGCGCTGTGGCTCAAGTGGTAGAGCGCTAGCCTTGAGCTGAAGAGCTGAGGGACAGCGCCCAGGCCCAGAGTTCAGGCCCCATGACCGGACCCAAAAAAAAAAAAAAAAAAAAAAAAGAAAACTAATTAGAGCAAAAAGAAAATTATTATATATATCAACCAACAACTAGTACTATACTTTTAAAATATTCTACAAGGACTAAGACTACAAGGATTTCATAATTTATTCTTGATTTTTCCTCAAAAGTTCTCAATATGAAATGTTAATATACATATGTATAGTGACATACACCTGTAATCCAAGGGGGCAAAAGGATTGTAAAATTGAGGCTAGCTTGGATTACATAGTGACTTCTTGTCTCAAAAAATTAAAAATAAACAAAAAGCTAATATTAGCTACCAACAGAATTTTGAGTACTGGGTCAGCATTCAAAAAAGTCTAATAATTTTAAAGCTGAAAGATTTTCTGAGTAATCTTTTATAAATTCCTAATGTATGATTAATGCAGAAACTTCTAGAAGCAACTATTCATTAGAATAGTGACTACAAAATTTCTAAGAGGCAATAGCAACACAATGAAATAATTATTTTACATTGTATACTACACTACATAGGCTACTTTTATATATACAAAGGTTAATGCAAGGAATAAAACAATATTTTTAAGAGGATAAAAAAATGAATTGTCTGGCCTAAGAACAAACATTTAGATGACTACTAGAACAGAAGCAAGAAATTAGATTTAAATCCTTATATGGTGAATTGATTTTCAATAAGGATGCTGAGAAACTTCAATTGAGAAAGAATAATCTTTTTATAATCTATTGTGTTGGGACAGTATCCCATGTAAACAAATAAATCTGGACTTCTACCAAGCAAACAGTAATTTTTGGATCAAAAACTGCATGAAAAGCCAGGCACTGATGGCTCATGCCTGTAATCCTAGCTATGCAGGAGGCTGAGATCTGAGGATCGTGGTTCAAGGCCAGCCCAGGCAGGAAAGTCCGTGAGACTCTTTTTTTTTTTTTGTTGGGTCCGGTTGTGGGGCCTGAACTCTGGGCCTGGACACTGTCCCTCAGCTCTTCAGCTCAAGGCTAGCGCTCTACCACTTGAGCCACAGCACCACTTCATGCTTTTTTCTTTTTGCTTATGTGGTGCTGAGGAATCGAACCCAGGGCCTCAGGCATGCAAGGCAAGCACTCTACCACTGAGCCACCTTCCCAGTCCCGCGCGCCCCCCGCCCCCCGAGACTCTTATCTCCAATAAAAACCACTAGAAAACTGGAAATGGTGCTGTGGCTCAGCGGTAGAGTGCTTGCCTTGAGCTGAAGAGCGCAGGGACAGCGCCCAAGCCCAGAGTTCAAGCCCCACAACTGACCAAAAGAAAAAACTGAATGAAAGGATCTAAGAGCTAAAACTATAAAATTCTTTTTTTTAAAAAAAAAAAAAAAAAAGCAAAGGAAGCCGGGCGCTGGTGGCTCACGCCTGTAATCCTAGCTACTCAGGAGGCTGAGATCTGAGGATCGCGGTTCAAAGCCAGCCCAGGCAGGAGAGACCGTGAGACTCCTATCTCCAATAAACCACCAGAAAACCGGAAGTGGTGCTGTAGCTCAAGTGGTAGAGCGCTCGCCTTGAGCTGAAGAGCTGAGGGACAGCGCCCAGGCCCAGAGTTCAAGCCCCACGACCGACAAAAAAAAAAAAAAAAAGAAAAAAAAAAAAAGCAAAGGAGTCTTTATTGCAAGCTCGAGCTTGGTCCCCCTACATACATGACAGCAGCCCATGATGCTGAGAGCCCTAAAACTATAAAATTCTTAAAAACAAAACCAGGGTATGATATCCAGAATATATAAAGGATTATTAAAATGCAACAATAAAAAGAGAAGTAATTCAATTTAAAAATGGGCAAAAGAATAGACATCGCTCCAAAAAAAATACACATACACACATGAGAAGATGTTGAGTATATTAGGGAAATTTTAGGGAAAGGGAAGTCAAAATTACAACAACATACCACATCATACCCAATAGAATGGCTGTAATAAAAACAAAAGTAAAAAACCTGTTCTTAAGAATGTGAAGAAACTGCAACATTTGTACACTGTTGGTAGGAATGTAAAACAGCATAGTTACTTTGGAAAAACTTAACATATACATATCATAAAACCAAGCAATTCCATTTCTAGGAAGTAAATCTATGAAGCATATGAACGTAAACAAAATATATGTATATACACATATAGATATAATAAAGTACATATAGATTTACATGTGAATGTTTATACCACATTATTTATAATAGCCAAAAATGCAAATAATTCAATGGTCTACCAATAAATTATTAAATATATTTACAAGACAGAATATTATTCAGCAATAAAAAAGAAGTACTAGCCAGGCACTGATGGCTCACACCTGTAATCCTAGCTACTCAGGAGGCTGAGATCTGAGGATCACGGTTCAAAGCCAGCCCAGGCAAGCAAGTCCATAAGACTCTTATCTCCAATAAGCTACTAGAAAACTGGAAGTGGCGCTGTGGCCCAAGCAGTAGAGCGCTCGCCTTGAGCTGAAGAGCTCAGGGACAGTGCCCAAGCCCAAGTTCAAGCCCCACGACTGACCAAAAAAAAAAAAAAAGCACTAACCAAGTGCTGGTGGCTCATGCCTGTAATCTTAGCTACTCAGGAGGCTGAGATCTGGGGATGACAGCTCAAAGCCAACCTGGGCTAGAAAGTCTGTGAGACTCTTAGCTCCAATTAACCACCAAAAAGTCAGAAGTGGAGTTCTGGCAAGTGGCAGAGCACTAGCTTTGAGCAGAAAACCTAGGCACAGCACCCAGCCTTGAGATCAAGCCCCAGGACTGGCACACACACACAAAAAAGAAGTACTGACACAAGTACTATATGGATGTACCTTAAAAACATTATGCTAAATGAAGAAATCTTGTTACAAAGGTATCCATGCCATATACTACACATTTTTATAACATATCCAGAATGGACAAATGTACAGAGACAGAAAGTGGCTGTCTAAAGGGTGGGGAAGTTGGAGAAAAATGAAGAGTGACTGAAACTGATTGGAGTAATGGGCATACAACATTGTGAATATGCTAAAAATGATTACATTTTAAATGAATGAAATGTATGATATGTGAATTATAATTCAGTGAAGTTGTTATATAAAAATTATTGATCCTAACTTAAAGTATCTACTCTTATCAATGAAAATAACAACAAAAAACTAACCTTGAATACTTGAGAACCAGGCTCATTGTAAGTTTTGGCATTTTTTGCTAGGAGATCTATATCTTTGGCCATTGCGTGAATACTTTTGTAGCTTCCATTCTATAGTAAACAATAAAATAGAGCAATTTCTCTTAATGAAAGTTAAATAAATAGAACTTAAAAAAAGAAAGTAAAGAAATCCATATAGTTTTAAATTATCAATATATTGTAAGACTTCATTGGAAAATACATATGTGAACAATGTATGAAGTAATTTTCTCTTTTATTTTATTTTTTTTTGTCTTTCCTTTTTTGGTACTGGGGATCGAACCCAGGACGTTGCATTTGCTAGGCAAGCACTTTTGCCACTGAGCTACATCCCAGCCCTAATTTTCTCTTTTATAAATTATTACTAGTTCCCATTACAAGTAAGTTCACAGTGGTTACTATGTGCCAAGTGCTATTTTAGATGTTTCACACATTAATTCATTAATTCATATTAAATCATTCATTCAATATGATGTAAAATTACCTCCAGGCCATTTGAAGTAAAACATAAAATGAATCCAGCAAAGAGTTCTTACTATGTCACAGAGCTGTGACATTCCAAACCTCAGTCAGTCAAAAAATAACTGTAGGACACGCATATAGTTGGCCTCAATTTACAAGGGAAAGTAAGAAGGGACACACGCTATGTAAAAGGCATACATGACAAATGATAATACACAGAATAAAACAGGAAAAGTTCTAGAAAAAATAACCTGGGGCACGGTGAATGGTAGAACTGTATATACAAGGCCAAAAGAGGCAGAATCCAAAAACCAGGCAAGTTATTTTCTTTTCTTTTTTTTTCTTTTCTTCTTTTTAACTGTATTTTTTTTTCTTTTCTTTTTTGTTACTGGGGATCGAACCCAGGACGTTGCACTTGCTAGGCAAGCGCTTTGCCACTGAGCTACATCCCAGCCCAAGGCAAGTTATTTTCTACCAGGTATCAGAGCATTCATCTTATTTGGAGAGAATCCAGAATGGATGGAAGGTAGGAGTAATGAGAATAAAAGATGACTGCTTTACCAGAAGTCTGGCAGCATGGCAAAGAGAAATACCCATAGGCCAGCTAGTTCACATTAGCCTGAAAAGACTAAAGCAATGGCCAGAGAATGGCAGGAATTCATTCCTGACTTCTGCAGAGTAGGAGTATCTAACAGTAGACTAGAAAGCATCTAAGATCAACAGTGGAAAATGACAGTGGTAACAGACATGGCACAAAGACTCTGTGCATATCCCTGTTCTGCCCATTTTCTGAAGGGTAGTCCCCCAGTCATCTACTTTAACAATTCCGTAAGATAGTCAATATATTTTTCATAAATTCCCTTTTTGCCAAAGGTAGTCAGAGTTGATTATTTGGTTCAAGGATTAGGAAATGAGTTAAGTCTCTGAACAGTGGGATAGCAGGAAGAAAGCCAGGATCAAAAAGCAAGTTGTAGAAAGGACTAGACAGCTTCTCATCAGTGTAGCAGGAAAGATTATACCAATAATTAGTACATAAAATAATGATAATAGAGTTGGGTACTGTGGCTCAAGTGGTAGAGTGCTTGCCTTGAGCTAAAGAGCTGAGGGAGAGTGCCCAGGCCCAGAGTTCAAGCCCCACGACCGACAAAAAAATAAAAATTAAAATAGTACATAAGGGTAATAATAAAAGAAGGTGACTGTAGGCCTTTTGAAAGAAAGAAAATGATAAGCAAGAGAGAGAAGATAAGAGCTGACTTAGAGGCATTTAAAATCTGATTTTTTAAGCCAGGCACTGGTGGATCATCCTGGCAATCCTAGTTACTTAGGAGGCTGAGATCTGAGGATCAGGGTTCAAAGCCAGCCCAGGCAGGAAAATCTATGAGACTCTTTATCTCCAATAACCACCAGAAAATCAGAAGTGGCATTGTGGCTCAAGTGGTAGTGTGCTTGCTTTCAGCTGAAGAGCTCAGAGACAGTGCCCAGGCCCAGAAAGAAGTTCAAGCCCCACTACTGACAAAATAAATAAATAAATAAATAAAAATCTAATTTTTAGTATTATAAAGATATCATCTCCATAGATAGATGTTAGAAACTTCAATGCCAAGGAAGTCGCTCCCTTTTGCCAAATCGCTATGTAATCAGTTTCCTTGCTCAATGAGACTAATAAATACATCAAGTCTTCCTTTTTGCTTTATCTCCTGCAAGTAACAAATCCTTCTTTTTTTTTTTTTTTTTTTTGGGTCCGGTTGTGGGGTCTGAACTCTGGGCCTGGGCGCTGTCCCTCAGCTCTTCAGCTCAAGGCTGAAGTGCTCTACCACTTGAGCCACAGAGCCACTTCTGGCTTTTTTCTTTTTGCTTATGTGGTGTGAGGAATCGAACCCAGGGCCTCATGCATGCAAGGCAAGCACTCTACCACTGAGCCACCTTCCCAGCCCATAAATGTTTTTTTTTTTTTTTTGGTCCGGTTGTGGGGCCTGAACTCTGGGCCTGGGCACTGTTCCTCAGCACTTCAGCTCAAGGCTAGCGCTGTACCATTTGAGCCACAGCACCACTTCCAGCTTTTCTTTTCCTGCTTATGTGGTGCTGAGGAATCGAACCCAGGGCCTTATGCATGCAAGGCAAGCGCTCTACCACTGAGCCACCTTCCCAGCCCCAACAAACCCTTCTTATCCCGAGGATGAGTGACACACTGACTAGGGTCTCATCCTATAGGGCTATGTGAGATGGTTTACATATATCACCATAGACCTCCATGACTCAGCAAACAGGGCAGCTGACCAGTGACATAGTGATATACAGAGCTGGGAAAAAGAACTATAACATAAAAACTACATTTCTAAATGGCCAGGCAAAATAGTATACACCTTTAACTCCAGGAGGATCACAGTGTGAATGGCCCAGGCAAAATGCACAAGACTCTATCTAAAAAGTAACAGAAAAAATTTTTGTCCAAGTCCTTGGGCTTGAATTCAAGACTTGGGTGCTGTCCCTGAGCTTTATCCGCTCAAGGCTAGTACTCTACTACTAGAGCCACAGTTCCACTTCTGGCCTTTCAGGTGGTTAATTGGAGATAAGAGTCTTATGGACATGCCTGATTGAGCTGGCTTTGAACTGTAATCCTCAGATATCAGCGCCCAGAGTAGCTAAGATTACAGGCAGGAGCCACTGCATGTTTTATAGATTTAAAAAAAAAAAAAACAAACTTTAGATAAAGCAGGAGATAAAGCTTTTTAGTTTTAAAAAACTTTAGTTATTGGGCTTTACATCAAGAAATTCCTAATAAGCACTAGGCCCTTGTGTTCAAAACTCCAGTATTCTCTAAAACAAACTATTCTCACATGATTTCTCAGCATACCTTCCTTTAACCCTGATTATCAAGCTGTAAATGACAGTCACTCATTACTCAGTTAATATTTATTAAGTATTCCATGGTGACAATAAATATAGATAAGAGTTAAGAGCATAAACACTGAAGCTAGACTGTCTAGTTTCAAATTCTAGCTCTTGAGCAGGCTAACTTCTCCAGCCTTGCTTTTTAACCTGTAAAATGAGAATCATAATGGTTTATCTAGCCCATGGAGTTGTAAGAATGACTTAGTTAATATACACAAAGCACTTAAAACAGTGCTAGATATATAGTAAATATATGCTAGGTATAACTCCTGAGGAGAAATAGTGATGAGGAGGAAGACAGAAAAGAAGTATTTATGTTCATTGACCTTATACTCTATTAATCTGCTGTAACTCTTATTCTAAGATATCCTAAAGCTATTTGGAGGTAGATAAAATAAACGAGCTTTTATTGCCAAAATACCTTTCATAGTCACAAATGTCTACAATTCATCAAATTAATCCACTATTCACCTGCCCCCCATGGCAAAGACTAACACCTAAAATTATGCTCATATTAGGCAAAGGCTCAACCTCAAGTCCTAATTTTTGTCCTAAGACACAAGCCAAAGCTACAATTAGTAATGATCTTGTTTTTATTATTTGCTGATAACAAAACCCCTTAACAGAAACATCTGTTTCTTTGCTTTGTAAAAGCTCCTAGAAAGTCTATGGCAAATCTGCTCTAAAACAAATTGGTTACTTTCATACCTGTATCCTCTGGGCAATGGTCTTGAGATCTATAGGTTCCTTAATTATTGCATAATAGTCTGGATATTGCTGGAAGACAAAAACCAGGTATGCTCAATGAGTTAAATTACCCAACTGAATTCAAATGAAGTAACAATCCGTTCTTCAACCTGCATGAACAGCTTTATGAATTGCATGGCTAAAGACTAAGCTATATAGCCTATTGCTACATTTTATGTAATAGATGATTTGTGTGTCTGTGTGTGTGTGTGTATGTATGTTTTGGGGCTTAAAATCAGGACCTGCTTGCTTGAGCTTTTTTTTTTTCCCCCTCTCAAGGCTAGTGCTCTATCATTGGAGTCACAGATCCACTTCTGGCTTTTTTTGGTAGTTAATAGACAATCAGTCTCCAAGACTTTCCTGTCTAGCTGGGTTTAAACTTTGATCCTCAGATCTTAGCCTCCTGAATAGGTAGGATTAAAGGCATAAAACATTGGCATCTAGCTACTTTTATCATTTTTTTTACACAGGGTCTCACTATGTAGACCATGCTGGCTTCAAACTCTCTGTCCACCTGCCTTAGCTTCTAGAGTGATCAGATCACTAATATTTACTACTACCATGTTTGGCTATTAATATAATTTTAAGAAGCTTAAATGCTCAATAGCAGGTTACAGAAGTTTATATTTGGTATCTGATAGTTATCATTATACAAACAATTTGCTATAACGTAAGTCCTGGTCCTGGGCCTTAAACTCAGGGCCTGGCACTATCCCTGATCTATTGTGCTTAAGGCTGGTACTCTACCATTTCTGGCTTTTTGGTGGTTAATTAGAGATAAAAGTCTCATGGAAAATGGAAAGACTTGGGAAAAAAAAATTGTATTAAGCGAATGTAAGCTAGACCCAGAGAAACATAGATTACATGTTTTTCCCTCATTTATGGTAGCTAGAATATGCCTATAAATCTACAAGTAATCACACTGGGTGGTCAACAAGAGGTTACAAATTAATTAAGTGTAAAAGACTCTATGAGAGTGCAACTATTATAATTTAATTAATTAAATATAATTTAAATTTAATAATTTAAAAAGACTAAGTCAAAGTCCAACAAAATAAGTACCAGAAAATGGGTACTTGCAAGAGGGGAGAGTGGGGCAGAGTGGAGGGGGGTAGAAGAATGAAAAAGGGAAGTGGGAAGAATGCAGGCAAGAATTCACTGCATGTACCAGAGAACTGAGAAATATAAGAGAAGGGGTGGGTCAAAGAGGGGTGAAGATGTTGAAGTAGTAAAGATGTTGAAGTGGTGACACAGATCAAGATCACTGAACACATAAACTGCTTTGTTCAATTGCAAAAAATTCGATATATAATCTCAAATTAAGATAAGCAAGAAAAGGGATAGGTTGAGAGATGTGGGTGAGGAAAGGTGATCAAGACACACTGTATTCATAAACTGCTTCGGTGAATGGAAACTCCTTTGTACAACAACTTAAAGCTAATAAAAATATTAAAAATAAGTGTCATGGCTTTTCCTGCCTACCTGGCTTCAAACCATGATCCATCTTAATTTCCTAAGTAGTTAGGATTACAGTAATGAACCCCACTAAACACAGTATCTTTTTAAAATGTTAAGCTAAAAATTTTCTGAATAAAATTACACTTAAAAAATGTTTTTTGGGTGCTAGTCCTATGGCTCGAACTCTGGGACTTAGAACTGTCTCTGAGCTCCTTTTGCTCAAGGTTAGTACACTATCATTTGAGCCAGAGTACCACTTCCAGCTTTTTCTATGCTTAATTGGAGATAAAAGTCTCACTGACTTTTCCCGCCCAGGCTGCTTCGAACTGCAATCCTCAGATCTCAGCCTTGCTGAGTAGCTAGGATTACAAGCATGAGCCACAGGCGCCCAGCTTGAATTGCAAAAATGTTAAGGGCCAAAGACAATCTATTCGTGGAAAAAAGAATGAAGTGCGTTTTTGGAGGGAAGGAGAGGGAGTGATGGTTCTGGTCTTAAACTCAGAACCTTGACCTATTGCTTGGCTTTTTCATTCAAGACTGTCATTTTGAGCCATAGCTTAACTTCTGACTTTTTGTTGCTTAAATGGAGATAAGAGTCTCTTAGATTTGTCTGCCTATGCTGGCTTCAAACCTTGAGCCTCAGATCTGAGCCTCCTGAGTAACTAGAATTACAGGTGTGAGTCACCAGTGCCCAGCTTAGAAAAAGAAGTTATTTGATACACCCGTTACAAGCCTTTGTAATTTTGCAACCTAAATAATATAAATGTGTATTTCATACAAGCATTCAGAAGCATCCATCAAAAATCAGGTTCAAATTTTGTTAATGTTATGTTTAATGCATTAGTCATTCAGTTAAGGCAAGGCCTTTCAAAACGAAACTTTTTTTGGTGCAAATAACAGAGTCTGAATTCAGGGCCTTTCACTCTTGACCAGCTTTGTTTTACTCAAGGCTGTTACTCTACCATTTGAAGAACACCTATACTTTGGCATTTTTCTGGTTAATTGATGGTGAGCCTTGCAAACTTTTCTACCTGGACTGGCTTCGATCCATAGTAATCAGATCTCAGCTTTCTGAGATCTATGGACATAAGTCCCTGGTACTGGGCCAAAATAAAACTCATATGTGAGGTGGGGGTGGGAGGGGAGCTTACTGGGGACTAAACTCAGGGAGAACCCTTTGAACCAAGCCTTTAGGCATTTTTTGTGGGATTGGAAGCAGTATTGAGATATGAATTCAGGCCTTGTACCATTTAAGCCAAGCTCCAGCCCTATTGCTCTTGTGATTTTAGGATAGCCTTAAGTTTTGGATTGGGGCCTGCCTGATTTTCCTACTTATAGTCTTCTACATAGCTGGGATTATATGCATATATCATCACAGTTTAGTTGTTGAGATTAGAGTCTCATTAAATTTTTGTATAGGCTAGCATCAAACTGCAATCCTAAGTAGCTAAAATTATAGGCACGAACTATGGCCCCCAGGCCTCTACCCTTTCTTTCTTCAAGATGGGATCTCCAAGTTCCCTTCCAACTTCTCCTACCTCAGCTTTCTGAGTGGATGAGATTATAGGTGTATGCCATCAGACTCACCTCTCTAAGCAATTTCAGATTGACCACATACTAGCTCATCCTAACAAACTGCACATATTGAGGGATATCCCTGAGACTTCCATGATTGGTTCAGAGACATTTATTATCTGGAGCTCTTCTACAAATTTTGTTCTTTGGAGAAAATACCTGATGTTAACAAAAAAAAAAATCAAAACTTGTTTTTTCCCCAGATTAAAGAAGTTCAGGGAAGTCAAACTGTGCCTTGTTTCATATCCAAGAACAATTAAAATGGCTACAGATCTAACTCACATCTAGCCTGTGAAACAACAAAAATTTCCATGGCTCCAGCATTTTTAAATATCTAAGAAACAGTGTACATTATGAAGTATTCCTTGGGATAGCACTTAACTCTCATTGTGATCATTTACTTCTGTATCTACTTTATTCCTAACCCACTGAATTTCCTGAGGACAAAGATTCTAACTTTGTTAAAAAAAAAGTACTTTCAACTGATGAATGGCATGCAGCTTTTCACATGAGTCACTGACAAAACTAGTTATTTAAAATAATGGGATAAAAACCGTACAAAAAATAAATAAAATAATAGGGTATCTTGATTGGTGTAGAACAGTTATAACATATTGGCAATACAATATATAATCATTGCTATCATAGGTATTCATGTAATAAACTATTCATAGTATGACTTAAAATTTTAAGACAAAAAAATATAACAAGTCTTCAGAAAACTAAACATAGAATTGGTGTATAATGACAATGCCACTTTGGTATATATAATAAGTAAATAAGTAAAAGGAGTAGGGTCTTGAAGAGATGTGTGCACCCACATTTAGAACAGCATTATTCAAATATCTAAACATGGAAGCAATCCAAATATGACATAATAGTTAAGCAAAATGTGATACATAGACACTGGAATATCATTCATCCTCAAAAAGAAGAAAGTCTGACCTCATAACAAAGATAACTCCTAAAAATATTATGGTAAGATAAGTAATCATAAAGACAAATACAGAATTGGTTCCCCCAGCTCTCCAATTGACACTGAACTCAGAGCCTTCAGTATGTTAAACAAGGCCACATTTCCAACCTTGGCTTTTCTTATATGGAATACTTAAAGAGTAGTTTAAATCATGAAACAACATGAAACACAAAAAATAGCCTATTATATGAATGATTATTGTATTATATATACTTTAAGTCAACAAAGTCCAAAGAAAGCAGAAGGAACTATATAATTAGAATAGAATTTAAGTAAGTCATAATTTAAAAATATACACAATAGAAAAAAATCATGGCAAAAGTAGAATGGTAGTTTAGGAACTTGGGGATGAAAGAAGTGGACTTGGTACCTAGTGGGTATGGAGATTCAGATTTGGAGATTTATAATAATGTAAAATTTAAAAAAACAACAAAAAATCTAATAGCTAGCCAGGTGACAATGGCTAGGTGTCATGCCTGTAGTCCTACCTATTTGGAAGGCTGAGAATGTGAGGACTGAGATTGTAACTAATGCAAGCAAAAATATTCCAGAGAACTCTCAACTCTGTCTGGCATTCCAACCCATATGAAGGACTGTGGTTTTCAGTTCAACTCCATTTCCATGGAAGGAAGCTGGCTATAGTTACTTGTGATTCCAGCAACAACGGGAAGCCTAAAGTAGCTGCATTGAGCCTACCCAAAGGACAGGGGAGAAGTCTATCTGAAAAATAACCAGTCATATCACTTACTCATATCACTTACCACTTTAGAAGGCAGTTTCTGAAAAAGTTCACTGATGAGCCGTCCTGATGGATTTGTGGCTACAACTATGGCTTCAAGAAGCTGCTCCAAGATCTCCTTCAGGTAACTTGGAGAAGACTTATAAGGGCAAGGGAAAAGGAGGGGAGAAAAAAGTACTTTATGAAGAAGACCAACTTCTAAGTAGTATTAAATTTAACTTTCAATAATACCATGAAAAGCTCCAATGCTAGCTGAACATTGGAGGTTCATGCCTGTAGGACTGATAGGAAAGACTACAATTCAAGATCAGCTTGGACTGAAGAGTTTACAAGACCCCTTACTTAACTGAGAAGTTGACCTGGTGTTATCTTGTTATCCTAACTATGACCAAAAGCCTAAAATAGGCAGATTATGGCCCACATGTACACATAGGCAAAAACCAAAATAAAGGGCTGAGAAATGAGGCTCAGCAGCTGAACATGTTCTGGTAATCAAAAGGCCCTAAGTTCAAACCCCAGTATTACCAAAACAAACAAAAAAGCATGCTTTAATGCTTTACATAGAATTGCATCCCTAAAATAGCTTATATGAAAACTAGTGATGTTCTCTATTTTTATTTCTGTAACTAAACCACTTGGATCAGATCCTTTACTGAACTCTATTCCACAATAAACATTTTAAAAACAAAGTTCAGGGCTGGGAAGGTAGCTCAGTGGTAGAGTGCTTGCCTTGCATGCATGAGGCCCTGGCTTCAATTCTTCAGCACCACATAAGCAGAAAAAGCTAGAAGTGGCGCTGTGGCTCGAGTGGTAGAGCACTAGCCTTGAGCTAAAGAGCTGAGGGACAGTGCCCAGGCCCAGAGTTCAGGCCCCATGACTGGCAAAAAAAAAAAAAAAAAACAAAGTTCAAGCACCACGTGTGAAATAATGAAAATGCTTATATACATTTTTTAGGATATTAGTAACTGAGTTAGAGAAAACATGCCATATAATACGTGGTCATTTCCATATACTGATATGATGGTATTCTAGTAAGACAATAATTACAAACATAGAGTTGGGCTTATAAACTAGTAATCAGTGCTCTGCTAGGACTAATAACTGAATTCAAGTTATGTCAAAACTGAGTAGAGATGTACACCATTTCTGCTCTTCAAACTGACTGGGCTACACATAGTTACACTTAGTTTAATTACTGTTTAAATATGGCAAAGTATATGTCTAACAGAGTACTTGGCCAAGAAAGTCTAAATTTGAAGCAAGTTTCTAGTGTGCAATAGGATATCACTGTCAAGGTTTATAATGAATGGCACTTCATATTCAAACTATGTTATTTATTTATTTATTTATTTTATTTATTGTGTGTGTATGTGCGCTCGCATTCGCGCACGCACAGGAACACACATGCTGGTTCTGGGGCTTGAACTTAGGGCCTGAACCCCGTCCTTACAGTTTGTGCTCAAGGCTACTACTACTCTACCACTTGAGCCACAGCTCCACTTCTGGCTTTTTGGAGGTTAACTAGAGTTTAGTGTCACAGATTTTCCTGTCTGGGTTGGCTTCCAACCACAATCCTTAGATCTCAGCCACTTGAGTAGTTAGGATTATAGGCATAAGCCACCTGTGTCCGAATGTTGAGTGAAAATGAAATTAAAAGTTGGATATTTATCTGTACTTTAAGGTCCTATACTGAGATTTAATCTCAAAGCCTTGTTCTACCTCATTTTGCTTTTATTTTCCAGATAGCATCTCAAAATTTTTGTATAGAACTGACCTCAGATTCATTATCTCCTACCTATACCTAAGCAGTTTTGACTATGGGTATACAGTACCATACATGGATTATTTGTTAAGAAGAAATCTCATTAATTTTTTTGCCTAAGCTGGCATTGAACTCGGATCTTCTCATTTCTATTTCCCAAGTAGCTGGAATTATGATGTGAACCAACATACCTGGCTCTTTTGAATTATAAAAGCACTGGTATTGCCAGTGGCTCACACCTATAATCCTAGCTCCTGAGGAGGCTGAGATGTGAGGATCATGGTTCCAAGCCAGCCTGGGGAGAAAAATCATCAGATTCTTATCTGATGATTAACCACCAATATAGCCCAAGTGGAGGTGTGGTTTAAGTGGTAGAGTAAAAAAGTAAAAAAGCTAAGTAAAAAAGCTAAAGGAGAGCACCCAGGCCAAGTTCAAGCTCCAAGACTGGCATAAAAAAAAGGGGGGGAGGAATAGCAATGTTCTGCAATTAATAGTCCTTTCCTCTTAAACCAACTAGCTCCTTTAGAAACATGTTACAGGTAACCAGAGAGTAGGTTTTAACCATTTTATACAATCCATCTATACAATCAATCCACATTCCAACAAAGCAAATCTTGTCTCATAAATAAGAAGCTTGTCAAGTGCCAATAGCTTCCACCTGTAATCCTAGCTACTCAGGAGGCTGAGATCTGAGGATCACAGTTCAAAGCCAGCCACAGCAAGACAGTCCATGAGACTCTTATCTCCCATTAACCACCAGAAAACCAGAAGTGGCGCTGTGGCTCAAAGTGGTAGAGTGCTAGCCTTAAGCTGAAAAGCTCAGGGACAGTGTCCATGCCCAGAATTTAAGCCCCACGACTGACCAAAAAAAGAAAAGAAAAGAAAAAAAGCTTGAAAACGCCTTTGCCTTTTACAAAAACTTTTGGGCTAGGAAGATGCTTGGAGGGCTAGTAAATGTTTAAGATACTCTGAATTTCTCATCAATTATACAAATAAAATACAAAATAAATATAGACACGTCCTAAATATAGGCGTTTTTAATCATTAATTTTATTAACTATAGTAAGGTCTGCCTAACCAGGCAATGTTCATAACTAAGAGTAAAATTCCAGGAAATACCTATTGTGTGTTGTCATCTAACTAATTCTAATCACTTAACTTCTTCAAAGAAATTAAAAAAGTACCTACAATTATAGTTTGAGACCCCCAAGAAGTTTGAGAAATTTATCCACTTAATGTTTCTTTTGGTGCTGGAGTTCCAAAACAGGCCTATCTAGGTAATTTTTTGGAGAAAGTAAAATGTCTTGTATTGTGTTTATCATTTATCTGCTGAAGAGGTTCTATTGTGATTCTATTTTTCTTTTCTTTTCTTTTTGTCAGTTGTAGGGCTTGAACTCTGGGCCTGGGCACTGTCCCTGAGCTCTTCAGCTCAAGGTGAGCTCTCTACCACTTGAGCCACAGTGCTACTTTCCAGTTTTCTGGTGGTAAACTGGAGATAAGAGTCTCACAAACTTTTCTGCCTGGGCTGGCTTTGAACTGAAATCCTCAGATATCAGCATCCTGAGTAGCTACGATTACAGGCATGAGCCACCAGTGCCGGGCTTTTTTTTTTTTTTGATTCCTAAACATTTTTTCTTTCTGAAAATATTTACCCCTACCTACATAAAGCATAACCTAGACACCAAAGATAGATGGAGAAATATTTGTGTCTTTTTTTGAGACAGGGTCTCACCACATAGCTCAGGCTAACTGAAATTCATGATTCTTCTTTCTCTACCTCCTAAGCACTGGAATTACAGGCATGTACCTACAAGGTGCATTTGAGTAACTATCATGATATTTTTGAGATGACAGAAAATAAACATGTAAACTAATAAGTTATTTCACATATGGCGATTAAAAACTGAGAACTACAGAACAGAATAATGTGATAATGAGGCAATATAAGAGTAAAAGGGGGGAAATGGAGACCATTTGAAACAGGGTAATCAGTAAAGTCCCCTTTCAATTGACATGATTTTCACAGTTGGAATGATTTTAAAAAGTCAGTCATAGGAAAAGCCAAAGGAGTCACATTCTAAGGAGAGGTAAAAATGACTACAACATTTCAGAGGAAGGAACACTTCTAGCATGTCCTAGGATTAGTCTTTTCTTCTTGGTCATGGGGCTTAAACTCTGGGCCTGGGCACTGTCCCTAGTTCTTCACCTCAAGGTAAGCACTCTACCACTTGAGCCACAGCGCCACTTCCAGTGTTTTCTGATTATGTGGTATTGAGGAATCAAACCCAGGGCCTCATGCATGCAAGGCCAAGCACTCTACAACCGAGCCACCTTCCCAGCCCAGGATTAGTCTTAAAATTTAAAAATACTGTTAAGGTGCCAGGTGCTGGTGGCTCACGCCAGTAATCCTAGTTGTACTCAGGAGACTGAGCTCTGAGGATCACGGTTCGAAGCCAGCTGGGGCAGAAAAGTCCCTGTGAGACTCTTATCTTCAATTAACCACTCAAAAATGGAAGCAGTGCTGTGGCTCAAGTGGTAGAGCAGTAGCCTTGAGCACAGAAGTTCAGGGATAGTATCCAAGCCTTGAGTTCAAGCCTCATAACTGACCAAACAACAACAACAACAAAAATCTGCTTAAGATGTTTCTACTAAAAACCTGTATGGCACACACTGTCCAAGATCACTTGAAACTGAGAGTCAGGCTCTCTACATGTCCATTTACCCTCCCAGTTACCAATACAACAGCAGAGAAAACATAGCTCTGCATAACAATTGAGAAGGAATCATAGGCAGTGTTCCTAATCACTATCATAGCCAATCCATCACTGGTTTGAGCTTCACACTTACTCCTTCAGTCACTGTGCCTCGATTATCTTGCCCATCATCATCATCATCTTCATCATCTGCTTCTCCTTTCTGAACAAATTCATTTCTTGTTCGAAGATACAAATCCCAGAGTTTGCAAGCAGCTTTATATTCAGGAGAATCTGGCTGTATATTAGTAAAGAGAAAAAGGGGGAAAAATCATTTTAGTATTTTATTGCAAATCAATAAAGTTAAATCATAAGCCTAGTGTAGGTGGCTCACACCTGTAATCCTAACTACTCAGGAAGCTGAGAACCAAGGAACATGGTCTGAAGCCAGCCCAGGCAGGCCAAATCCACAAGAATCATCTCCAGTTAGCTGGCAAATAGCCTGAAGTAGAGCTGTGGCAAAAGTGGTATACAGTTACTTTTTTGGGGGGGAGTGGGGTCGGTCGTGGGGCTTGAACTCTGGGCTTGGGCACTGTCCCTGTGCTCTTCAGCTCAAGGTGAGCGCTCTTCCACTTGAGCTACAGTGCCACTTCCAGTTTTCAAGTGGTTTATTGAAGATAAGAGTCTCATGGACTTTCCTGCCCGGGCTGGCTTTGAACCAAAATCCTCAGATCTCAGCCTCCTGAATAGCTAGGATTACAGGGAGAGTTACTCTTAAGCAAAAAGAGCTTAGGGACTGCCCAGACCCTGAGTTCAAAACCCAGGATCGGCACAAAATTAAATAAGCAGGGCTAGGAATGTGGCAGAGTGCTTGCCTAGCATGCATGAAGCCCTGGGTTCAATTCCTCAGTACCACATAAACAGAAAAAGCCAGAAGTGGTGCTGTGGCTCAAGTGATAGTGCTAACCTTGATCAAAAAAAGGTCAGGACACTGTCCACGCTCTGAGTTCAAGTCCCAGGACTAGCTAAATAAATAAATAAGCAAATAAAGCTAAAATATGTTCCATTAGAAATTGGTATTTTTAATTAATTGACTTTATTGTTATTATAGAGGGGATATACAGAGGGGATTACAATTACCTGAGTCAGGTAATAAGCATATTTCCTTTCCTACAGTATCTTCTGTTCCCTCATTCTCTCCCAGTTTCTTCCTTCCTTCTCCACTCACGTGTTGTATACAATGTCCAGTGAGCGCCACTACTGTACTTTTTCAACCTTTTTCCCTTGAGTTCTGTGCCCTCCCCGCCACCCTCATGAAAATATATACATGAATACATCATACATAAGGTAAAGAAGACAGACTCATCAAAAAAAAACTAAGAAAAAAATCATTTCCATATTTTGGAGTTCATTTCAGTATGTTTATTATTTTATATAAATATGAAGATGCATTTAGGAATTACAGTACCCTCTTTGAGTCTCACTGTGTATATCTAGACTCCTGTATAATTTATCATATCCTGTGTATTTTAGATCTCATTCTGCATACTAGAGAGAACATGCATTGTCTCTTTGAGCTTGGCTTACCTCACTTAACATAATTTGTTCTAGTTCCATTCATTTCCTTGCAAATGACATTATTTTATTGTTATGCCTGTGTAAAATTCCATTGTATATAGGTACCACATCGTTTTGGATGCCTCATCTATTGTGGTGTACCTGGGCTGTTTTCAAATCTTAGCTACTATGAATAGTGCTGCAATGAACATGGATGGTCAGGTGTCTTTATCACAGCCTGGCTCATGATGTCAGGGTAGATGCCCAGGAGTGGTATGGCTGGGAAGATCTATGTTTAGCTTTTTTTTAGGAACCTCCAGACTGCTATCCAGAGTGGATGTACTAGTTTATATTCCCACCAACAATGCAATAGGATTCCTTTTTCCCTGCATCCCTACCAACATTTGTTGTCAGCCTTCACAATGTTGGCCAATCTAACTGGGGTGAGAATCTCGAGTTGTTTTGATTTGTTGCATTTCTTTTATGGCATATGCATTTCTTTTCCTTATGTATTTTTTCTTGCCATTCTTACCTCTTCTTTTGAGAAGTCTCTCCTTAGCTTCCTTGCCCATTTAGTGATTGGCTTATTAAGTTTAGGAAAAGCTAGTTTCTTAAACTCCTTGTATTGGATATTAGGCCTTTGATATACTGTTGGTAAAGATAATTTCCCAGTTGCTTGATTGCCTTTCTAGATTAGTACTATGTCCTTAGCTGTGCAGAAAATTGTTATTTTCATGTAGTCCCACATGTCAAGTCTCTTTCCTATTTGTTGTACTCCTGGGACTCTTCAGGAAGTTTCTATGTATACCTAGTAAGTTCTAATGTTCCTCCTACTCTCTTGTGCAGTAGTTCAAAGTTTCAAGTCTAACATTGAAGTCTTGATCCACTTTAAATTGATATTAGTGCATGATAACAAACAAGGATTGGGGCTGGGAAGGTGGCTCAGTGGTAGAGCGCTTGCCTTGCATGCATGAGGCCCTGGGTTCGATTCCTCAGCACCACATAAGCAAAAAGAAAAAAAGCCGGAAGTGGCACTGTGGCTCAAGTGGTAGAGCGTTAGCCTTGAGCTGAAGAGCTGAGGGACAGTGCCCAGGCCGAGTTCAGGCCCCATGACTGAACCCAAAAAAAAAATAAAAACAAAAACAAAAAAACCAACAAACAGGATTCACTTTTAGTTTTCTGCACAGGGATGTCCAGTTTTCCCAACACCAACTATTGAAAAGGCTATTTTTCCCCCACTGTATGCCTTTGAATCCCTTATCAAATATCAGATAACTAAGTATATTGTTTTATTTTTGGGTCTTCTAATCTATTCCATTGATCTTCAGGTCTATGTGCCAATACCAAGCTGTTTTCGTTATTATGGCTCTACAGTAAGAGTTTGAGATCCAGTATTGTGATACTACCCACAATGCTTTATTTTCTTGCCTAGTACTGCTCTGGCTATTCTAGGTCTTTTGTTGTTCCATATGAATTTTTGGATGGCTGTCTCTATCTCAGTAAAGAACATCACTGGGATTTTGATGGGAATTGCACTGCATATCACTTCTGGCAATACGGCCATTTTCACAATATTGATTCTACCTATCCATGAACATGGAAAATCTTTCCATTTCCTGGGGTCCTCTTTGATTTCTTTCTTCAGATTTTTATAATTTTTGCTAAAAAAAAGTCTTTCCTGTATTTGATTAGGTTAATTCCTAGGTGTTTTTTTTGTTTGTTTTGAGACTATTACAAATGGAATTGTTTTCATGATTTCCCTTTTTGCTTGTATATTGTTGGTGTACAGAAAAACTATTGATTTTTATGGGTTAATTTTGTATCCTGCTACTTTGCCAGAATGATTGATCAGCTCTAGGAGCTTGGAGATGGGAGTTTTTTGGTCCTTTAAGTGTAAGATCATGTCATCTGCAAATAGGTAGTTTGATTTCTTTTTTCCCTATGTGAATCTCTTTTATGTCCTTTTCTTGCTTTGTTGCACTGGCTAGGAATTCCAGAACTATATTGAAGAGGAATGGAGAGAGTGGACATCCTTGCCATGTTCCTGATTTTTGGGGAAATGGTTTTAGTTTTTTCCCATTCAGTATGATGTTGGCTGTTGCTCTGTCATATACAGCCTTCATTAAGGAATGTTCCTTCTATTCCTAACTTCTCCAAAGCTTTTTTTTTTTTTTTTTTTTTTTGGTCTGTCGTGGGGCTTGAACTCTGGGCCTGGGTTCTATCCCTCAGCTCTTCAGCTCAAGGCAAGTACCCTACCACTTGAGCCACAGCACCACTTCTGGTTTTCTGAGTGGTTTATTGGAGATAAGAGCCTCATGGCCTTTCCTGCCCAGGCTAGCTTTGAACCAAGATCCTCAGATCTCAGCCTCCTGAGTAGCTAGGATTACAGGTGTGAGCTCCGAAGCTTTTAAGATAAATGGATGTTATATCTGCCTTTGGCTCTGCTGATGTGGCGAATTAGAAATTGGTACTTTTTTTTAAGGCACCATTTTGAAAAAGTGGTTATCTATAAACTGTAAAATGATTATGATGAGAAGATGAATGAGGTTTATTTCCTCTTAAGAAAATAACGGCATAGTTGAACATTGGTGGCTCACGTCTATAATCCTAGCTACTCAGGAGGCTGAGATCTGAGGATTGCGGTGTGGTTTGGTTCAAAGCCAGCCCAGGCAGGTAAGTGTATGAAACTCTTATCTCCAATAAAAACCACTAGAAAACCAGAAGTGGTGCTGTGGCTCAAGCCGTAGAGCGCTTGCCTTGAGCTGAAGAGCACAGGGATAGAGCCCAAGCCCAGAGTTCAAGCCCCATGACCGACCAAAATGAAAAGAAAAGAAAAGAAAAGAAGGGAGGGAGGGAGGGAGGGCATGGTAATTTTTTTTTCTTTTTTTGGTGATACTTGGAATTGAACTCTGGGCCTAAGTGATGCCCCTTAGTATTTTCACTCAAGGCTACAGTTCTATCACTTTAGCCATAGGCCATTTCCAGTTTTTGGGTTGTTAATTGGAGATAAGAGTCTTATGGAGTTTCCTGCTTGGGTTGGCTAAGAACTTTGATCCTCTTACCTTAAGTCTCCTGAGTAGCCACTGGAACCCAACAAACTATATGTTTTTGTTTTGTTTTTTTTCTGTTGTTGTTTTTGATATGATAGTCCAGAGGCTTGAACTCAGGGCCTGGATGCTGTCCCTGAGCTTGTGTTCAAGGCTAGCTTTCTACCACTTGAGCCACAGTACCACTTCTGCCTTTTCTGAGTAGTTTTCCTGGAGATTAGAATGTTTTGGACTTCCTGCCCACAGAAACTGCAAATCTTGGACCTCAGCCTCCTGAGTAGCTAGGATTATAGGCATGAGCCACCAACACTTGGCAAAACTGCATATTTTTTAATTTTTAATTTTTATTGTTATTATAGAGGTGATATATAGAGGAGTTACAGTTATGTATGTTAGGTAAAGAATATATTTCTTTATGGACAATGTCACCCCTTCCCCTCACTCTCTCCCAGGTTTTCCTTCCTGTCTCTACCCACAAGTTGAGTAGTTCATTTTCAACATAGTGTCTACTGCTACTATTGTTTACTTTTTCCTAAAGGTTGGCAATCTACCACTTGAGCCACACCTCCACTTCAAGCTGGTTAATTGGAAATAAGAGTCCCTGAGACTCATCTTTCTGCTCAGGCTGGCTTTGAACTGTGATTGTCAGATGTCAGTTTCCTGAGGATTACAGATGTGAGTGGCCTTAACACTTTTCTTTTAAGGGTCTGAGAGTCAATGTTTTAGGTCTTGTAGTACAAATGGTAGCTGTTATAGCTATTCAACTCTCCTTGTAGCACAAAAGCAGACAAAGGTGACTCATAAGCAATGTGCATGCATGGGTTCCAATGTAGCCTCCTCAAAGGACCCTAAACTTTGAATTTCATAGAACTTCCATGGCCTGAAATATCACTTTCCTTTTTATCCCTTGCTCCCAACACTAAACAACTGACAACCATTATTGGATTAAAGACTGTACAGAGAAAAGGCAGAACTGGCTAATCCTGATGCACAGATCTATGCCTGTGTTTAGCATGTGATGCACAAGAAACAGCTAAAACTTTCATCCTGGCCCTCAAGTAGTTAAATCACTAGTTGCAGATCCAACTGAATCTAATGAAACAAATGAATGAAACCAATTCATTCAGAGCTGGAAATGAATGAATGAATGAAATAGATTTCATAGGCACTCTAGAAATAATTTCCTTTAGGTTTGATTCCACCACTACAGTTAAGTGTACTCATGTATTCATATGAGGTTTCAGATTTTCATATTTCTTTTTTCCCATCACATTTCAGCTTCTTGAAATATTCACACACAGAGAGAAAAAAACAACATTAAACTGCATGTTTTAAAAGCATTCTAAAATCAAATTATTTATGTCCTATTCAATTACAGGAGGACAAAGTTGAAGATAAGAGATTTGCTAAATGAAAAATGATTATTTTACATAATCCCTCTGTACACTACCTTTATAAGAACAATTAAAAAATAAAAATTAAAAAAGATTACTAATGTATTATGAAAGCCAATTTAAAGGATAAAACATTTTAAAAATGGAAGTATTTTTCATTAAAAGAAATTTCCATATACTGTTTGTAAGATACACATCAGCATTCAAAGAATATGACAAGTTCAAAGTATAATAGAAAAACCTAATAAACACTAACTTAAAGCTGATACAACTATATCAGTATCAGATTAACTAGACTTCAAATAAAAGGCATTACTAGCAATGTAAGGGAATACCACACAATGGTTAAAAAAAAGTCTAACATAACAATGTAAAGCAAGTTTGTTCCTATTTGCATAGTTTCAAAATATATAAAGGACACAACTGTAATCCTAACTATTCAGGAGGCTGAGATCTGAGGATCATAGTTCAAAGCCAGGAAAAGTCAGGGCAAGAAAGTCCGTGAGACTCTTATCTCCAATAAACCACCAGAAAACCAGTAGTGGCATTATGGCTCAAGTGGTAGAGTGCTAGCTAGCCTTGAGCTGAAGAGCTGAGCGACAGCGCCCAGGCCCAGAGGTCAAGCCCCATGACCAACAACAACAAAAAATATATATTGGACATAAGAGATTTTAATATACTTCATTCCATCCAGTAATTGGATAGAAATGGGTACATCAGTAAGGATAGAAAAGATTTAACAATGGTATTAACAGGCAGAGAATATGACCTAATGAAGACATGTATAGCTTTTTATCAAACAAATGACATTTTTGTAAAATTCATAAAATTCATAGTAGCATTATTTATGAAAGGCAAAAGTGAAGATCAGATGTCCAATAACTAGAGAATAAACATGTTGACATCCATGCAATACAGTAATATTCAGTCATAAAAAGAATGAGGTACTGATACATATCAAAACATGAATGATCTTGCAATATCCTAACAGGAAAATCCACACAGAAAGTAGATAGTGGCTGCCAAAGAGAGGGGGGAATACGAAGTGCCTGCTACTAAGAATGATTTTTCTTTGGGGGTTAATGAAAACGTTCTGGAGTTAGATAGTGGTAATGGATACACAATTTTGTAAGTAACTAAATAGATCTTAGTTCTGTATTTTAAGAATGTATGTGAATTTTATGCCATTCAAAAATATATCTTAAGATAGATAAATCTTAAAAGTAAATCGAATGAAATATTCATATTGTCTTTGAAAAGAAATGTTTAACACTTTACAATAGTACATTAAGAAAACTTAAATAATTGAAGATATACTAAATTCACAGATTGGAATAGTTCACATCAGTATTATGTCAATTCTTCCTAATATGTTCAATAGAGACAAGGCAATGCCAACATTTTTTTTTAAACATATTGACTTAATATATTAATTGTAAAATGTGCAAGGCAGGAGCAGGAACTTCTAGCCTGAGTAAGTCCTGAGAAATCTTTTGGTTCATGATGGAGCAGACATGTTTTGTGTGTTTTTCTTGGACTGCCCAAGGCCATCTGCCTGTATTGAAAACTTTGTATGGCTTGTGAATGATGTTATAAACCCCAAATGGTCCTGGCAGAAAAAAGGTTCCCCAGTCCAGTACAGAAAAAGGCAAAGGGTAGAGTCTAGTTAAAATGTTTTCTTTATCAGATAAAGAATTGTCCAGGTGCCAGGTGGCTCATGACTGTAATCCTAGCTACTCAGGAGGCTGAGATCTAAGTATTGCAGATCAAAGAGCCTGGGCAGGAAAGTCCATGAGACTCTTATCTCCAACCGACCACCAGAAAACCAAAAGTGGTGCTGTGGCTCAAGTGGTAAAGCACTTGCCTTGAGCAGAAGGGCTCAGGGACAGCACCCAGGCCCATAGTACAAGCCCCACTACTGACCAAAAAAAAAGAATTTTGAAGCCACAGTAATAAACTAGTCTGAGGAACAAAAGCAGCTCCATAAAGACACAGAAATGAAGGTAGTACTGATATTGCAGACAGAAGTAGAGGATGGTTCCTATCATACCTTTTGGAAAAAAATCTAGCTCCCAATACCACATAAAAATTAAACCCAATTGCACTAAATGCTTATAAATTAAAAAACTATAAAATAGTGTTAGAAGAGAAATTTCTGAAACAAGACACAAAAGTATGTATCATGAGAATGATAAATTTAATTTTACTAAAATAAAAAAATGTCTGTTCATCAATAAAAATACCATAAAATAGAGGCGGGGGTTTAGCTCAGTGGTATAATGTATGCTTAGTGCTTGAGGCCCTCGATTCAATCCCTAGCACTCAAGAAAAAAAAAGACATAAGATAGATAAATAGTGAGGAAGAAAGCTGAGCAAGAGCAAGAAGCTCAAATTTCAAGAAAAAAATTAAAAGTTGGGTGCCAGTAGCTCACACCTATAATGCTAACTACTCTACTCAGGAGACTGAGATATAAAGATCATGGTTCAAATCATCCAGAGCAGAAAAATCTCCAATTAACCAGCAAAAACTTGGAACCGGAGTAGTGGCTCAAATGCTAAACCATTAACTATGAGCAAGAGAATCCAAGCTCAAAGCCCTGAATTCAAGCTCCAACATAGGGAGTAGAAATGACAAACTCAAAGAGAAATCACTACTAATCACTACTATTAAAAAGTTAAACAATGATCAAGGTGGATACCTTCCATTTGTGATGCATTCTTACCTTATAATAGGCCTTTGCATTGTTAAAAAGCAGCTGGAAGTCAGCAGTCAGCAGATTAACATCATCATACTCTTCCATTTTTAGTTTCTGTTGAATTTTCATCAAGTCAATGGGCTGAGATACCACTTCATAATAGTCTGGCTGATTTCTGTTACAATTTAAATATTTTTAATGATAATAATATAAAGTACATAAAAAGTTATATTTTGAAATTTGTGGTAGCATACAGCATTCCATTTGATAGACCAAATTAGAATTTGCCATCAGATTTACTCCCATTATCAGAACTAAAAATTTAAAAAGCAAGGTACAGATGTGTTATCTTTCCACAGTGCAAATTTAATGTTACAAAAACCTTTATTTAACATGTGATGGGCTAAATATGTAAAGTTTAAGACATCAGAATTAAGCTCACATCAATGATACCTTTTGTAAATAAAGATGACTTACCTTTCCTAGAGTTCAAAAGTAGGTAATATCAGATAAAGATTTAAAGCTCATTATAAACTTCCAAAATAGATTATCTTTCTCGATTTAATGACCACAGAACCTTTTCTTGTCAAGTTCTCTCAAGTACCTATTATTAATATTTTACTCTAATATCAACTAATAAAGTTACAAAGAAAGCCAGGAGCTAGTGGATCACACCCTGTAATCCTAGCTACAATCTGAGGATTGTAGTTTGAAGCCAGCCCAGGCAGGAAAGTTCATGAGACGCTTATCTCCAATAAACCACCAGAAAACTGGAAGTGGCACTGTGGTTCAAAGTGGTAGAGGTCTAGCCTTGAACTGAAAAGCTGAGTGACAGCGCCCAGGCCAGTTCAATGACCGACCCCCCCAAAAACAAAAAAAACCTAAAGTGGAGTTGTGGCTCAAAGTGGTAGAGCACTAGCCTTGAGCAAAAAGAACTCAGGAACAGTGCCTGGGCCAATTTCAAGCCCCACGACTGACCAAAAAAAAGGTACAAAAGAGAAAGGCAAATTTTTTGGCTTAAGGAATTTATCAAACATGAAAGGGTATATTTAGGGGGCTGGTAAGGTGGCTCAGTGGTAGAGTGCTTGCCTTGCATTCATGAGGCCCTGGGTTCGATTCCTCACCACCACATAAGCAAAAAGAAAAAAGCTGGAAGTGGCGCTGTGGCTCAAGCGGTAGAGTGCTAGCCTTGAGCTGAAGAGCTGAGGGACAGCACCCAGGCCCAGAGTTCAGGCCCCACGACTGGACCCTCGCCCCCAAAAAAAGAAAGGGTATATTCAAATGTGACCAAACTATATTTAAAAAGGTATAGAAATACTAGAGTAAAAATTTAGGACAGGGCTGAGAAGGTGGCAAGGGTATATTCAAATGTGACCAAACTATATTTAAAAAGGTATAGAAATACTAGACTAAAAAGTTAGGACAGGGCTGGGAAGGTGGCTTGGTGGTAGAATGCTTGTCTTGCATGCATGAGGCCCTGGGTTCCATTCCTCAGCACCACATAAGCAGAAAAAGACAGAAGTGGCGCTGTGGCTCAAGTGGTAGAGCACTAACTAGCCTTGAGCTGAAGAGTTTAGGGACAGAGCCCAGGCTCCGAGTTCAGGCCCCACGACTGACCAAAAAAAAAAAAAAAAAAAAAAATTTAGCCTGGCACTGGTGGCTCACACCTGTAATCCTAGCTACTCAGGAGGCTGAGATCTGAGGATCCTGGTTAAAAGCCAGCCTGGGCAGGAAAGTCCGTGAGACTCTTATCTCCAATAAACCACTAGAAAACCAGAAGTGACGCTGTGGCTCAAGCGGTGAAGAGCTGAAGAGCACAGGGACAGCACCCAGGCCCAGAATTCAAGCCCCTCGACCGAGAAAAAAAACAAAAACAAAAACAAAAAAAACTTAGGACAGTGGGACTAAGGATGTAGTTCTGTAGTGGAGCAGTTGGCTCACATGCCTGGGATTCAATCCTCAAAAAAAAGGAAAGATGGAAAAATTCAGGATAAAGGTTGTTAAGGTGGTAGGAAGTATATGGAGACACACAAGGGAAGTTCAAAGGCAATTATAATGGTAATTTTGTTGTTGTTGATAGGGGGCTTGAATTCAGGGCCTGAGCACTGTCTTTGAGCTTTTTCCACTCAAGGTTAGAGTTCTATCACTTTGAGCCACAGCACCACTTCCGTTTTTTTTCTAGTGATTAATTGGAAACAAGAATATTACAGACTGTCCTGACAGGGTTGACTTCAAACCACCATTCTCAGATCTCAGCATCCTGTGTAGCTAGGATTACAGGCTTGAGCCACTGGTGCCCAGCATCTGTTAATTTTAAGCAAAAGAAAAAGATTATCATTTTAAAGTCAGGCACCAACCAGTGTCTCATCCCTATAATCCTAGCTACTGAGGATTCTGACAGCTGAGAAGCACAGTGGGAAGCCAACCCTGGCAGAAAAGTCCATGACATGAGATTCTTATCTCCAATAAACTACTTAGAAAAAGCAAAGTGGTAGAGCCTCAAGTGGTGGAATACTAACCTTGAACACAAAGAGGCTCAGGGACAGTGCTGAGAGTCAGAACCAACATAAACAAACAAATAACATATATTAGTTGTTCAATTAGTTTCATTGTGACATTTCCATACTTGCATGTAATGTACCTCCTCTAAAATTCTCCCTATCCTCCTCCTCTTAAAACAATTTCAACTGGCTTTAATGTTCTACTTTCATATACATACATGAAACACTTGATCATATTCATCCTCATTCATACTGCCCTTCCAGAAGGTATCCACCTCCCAACAGAGCCTATTTTAGCTACTGTCATTCTATTTTTTAATTTTTTTTAATTTTTATTTTTTTACTATAGAGAAAAAGATAGCTTAAAAAATGGCCTAACAAGCTATCTTCCAACTAAGCCACATGCTGTAGAATCACTTTCTCTTCCACATTTCTTTCCTAATAAACTTTCCTATTAGTTTGTTTGCTGGCACTGAAGATTCAACTTGGGGCCTCATGTTTTTGCTTGGCTTTTTTCTTCAAGATTGGTGCTCAACCACTTGAGCCACAACTCCACTTTGCAGCTTTTTTGGTGGTTAACTGAAGACAATTAAGCTCAGATTTGTCAGCCTAAGCTGGTTTTGAACCAGGATTTTTAGATCTCAGCATCCTGAATAGCAACAACTACACCAGGCATAATCCACCAGCACCTGGCTTTCTTATCACTTTTACATTACTGCCTTGCCTGAAATCTTCTCATGCAAGATACAAGTACTCATTCTAAATTTCCAGTAATCATACTTTTAATATGAACTTCTAAGAACTTACAAGGATTGAAGGGGGGGAGGGGTGTGTGTGTGTGGTCCCTACTATATAGGGGAGGAGGGTGTGGGGGGGGAGGGGTGTGTGTGTGTGGTCCCTACTATATAGGGGAGGAGGGTGTGTGTGTGTGTGTGTGTGTGTGTGTGTGTGTGTGTGTGTGTGTGTGTGTGTGTGTGTGTGTGTGTGTGTGTGTGTGTGTGTGTGTGTGTGTGTGTGTGTGTGTGTGTGTGTGTGTGTGTGTGTGTGTGTGTGTGTGTGTGTGTGTGTGTGTGTGTGTCTATAGCTCCATTTCTAGCTTTTTTGGTGATTAATTGGAAATAAAAGTCTCACAGGCTTTCCTGCTTATGCTGGTTTTGAACTAAGATCCTCAGATCTCAGCCTCCTGGAGTAGCTAACATTACGGGTATAAGACAATTGCACCTAGCTTATGATAATTGTTTTTTGTTTGTTTGTTTTTGTCAGTCATGGGGCTTAAACTCTTGGGACTAAAGCTCAGGTCCTGGCTGCTAACCCTGAGCTTTTTTGCTCAAAGCTAGTGCTCTACCATTAAGACATTTTGGCTTTTTTGGTAGTTAACTAGAGATTAGAGTATCACAGACTTTACTGTTTGGGCTGGTTTTGAACCAGGATCTTCATATCTCAGCCTTCTAAGTAGCTAGGATTACAGGCATGAACCACGAGAGCTACCAGCACCCTTCTTTTAGTTTAATAGTAAAGGGTATTTAAAAAGAAAAATCTGATGCTGTGCACTGGCTCTAATCTCCAATTAAGTACTCTAATCTCCAATTAGTTACCAAAAAAGCCAAAGTGGAACTGTGGCTTAAGTGGTAGAGCACTAGCTTTGAGTGAAAAAGCTCAGGGATAACACTATGTTCAAGCTCCAAGCCCCAGGACCAACACTCACACACACACACAAGATCTGAGTACAAGATGTGACCATTTCTATTAGGATTGTTCCTAAATTGTCTCATAGACAAAGCTAGAGGATTATTGTGTATGTGTGTTTGATTATGTTTTTTTTAATCTTCATATATTGGAAACCTAAATTCACACCAATATTAATAATTCCAACCCAATACAGGATTCATTTTTTTTGGGGGGGGGGTCCAGTCGTGGGGCCTGAACTCTGGGCCTAGGTGCTGTCCCTCAGCTCTTCAGCTCAAGGCTAGCACTCTACCACTTGAGCCACAGCGCCACTTCCGGCCTTTTTCTTTTTGCTAATGTGGTGCTGAGGAATCGAACCCAGGGCCTCAGGCATGCAAGGCAACCACTCTGCCACTGAGCCACCTTCCCAGCCCTAACAGGATTCATTTTAATCACAGGACTCATTCCAGGTTTCTATCCCTATTTATATTCTCCCTCTCAGATAATGAAAAACCTGGTTCCCATTATATTCAACATACTTACATGCGTGACTGAGGTCCTGTATATGAGCAGTTTCTTTTTGTTGTTATCTTACTTCTGTCCCATATTGCTTTCCTCATCTTTTTCAAAATCTATGTAGATCCCTACATAGACCCCCAGAACAGTCAGGTGTTGTTTTTGTTTTTCTTGTGCTAGTCCTGGGGTTTGAACTCAGGGCCTGGACACTATCCCTAAGCTTTTCTGCTCAAGGCCAGCGTGCTGCCATTTGACCCACAGTTCTACTTCCAGCTCTATAAGTATTTAACAGCAGATAAGAGTGTCACAGACTTTCCCACCCAGACTGGCTTTGAACCCTGGTCCTTAGATCTAAGTCTTCTGAGTAGCTAGGATTACAGGCATAAGACACTGGGGCCCAGGATCAGTCAGACTTTAACATCCCATAACAGATCATTGCTACTACTCTACTCCACACCCAAACAGGAGCCTTCACTTCTCCACTTATGTCCAATAATTTGTGCCAGAGAGGTCTACTTGAACACCTTCTTAACCATGCCCAGGCTCTAACACTCCATGACCCAACAACACTACTGCTATCTATATCCCCTCTATTTCCAAGATTCTTTTCTACTCTTGACATTCCTGCTTCTGCTCAACCTCATTTAATACTTAACTGAATTCTTCAGGAAATGAAGAGAAAATAAATTTTGTTTTTAGGTACTTGTGAGTTTAATGATCACATTATGCGTTTAGGGTTTAAGGGTACTAGAGGATAATAACAAAGATCCACCCTGGACTTCTTAGAATAAACAAATTGCTAATTTGATATCCAATATGGCCCTCTTCAGGCCTCCTGGTCCATAGTCTTTTTGCTGAGGTTGGACCTCAGTATCCTTTCAGTCTTGGAGGATTATTTGTAGACTATCAAGAATCCTGAGAAGACATGTGCCTAGAGAGAACACACTATGCCCATGGGATCTCTACTACAAGGTTCCTCATTAACAATTTCAGAATTATCCCACATACAAAAAGATCAGGATTCCGAAATAAAATATGGTCAAAACATGAAACCTCTACTTTCAAAATGCAAAAGCACAACTGATTTCTCTATTTAAATCAAACATACCAAATAGTGTAAAAGGGTTCAGGAGTACCCTCTCCCCACACAAACAGGACAGCACAAATAAGTAAAAATAGTCTCTATGTTCCAGGCTTCTTTTTACATGTACATACAAACAAAGCTTAACATGAATAGGACTACATAGTACATAATCTTTCCTAACAGATTTCTCTTTCACTATAGTTAAAGGCACTCTGCCATAATATGGTCACAAAACACACAAAGCACAACTGTAAAAATTTCAACCAGAGTACTGAGACACATTAGCCATGTTGTTCAGACACTGCTGGCTACTATTTACAAATTCTGAATACTTGTGCAAGTTCTCAACTGAAAAACTAAGCTAACAAATCAACTTTAAAGAACACATAGTCTGAAGGTGGGGAAGGGGGAGGGTGAATGGGCGCTGGTGGCTCATGTCTATAATCCTAGCAACTCAGGAGGCTGAGATTTGACCATCACGGTTCAAAGCCAGCCCAGGCAGGAAAGATCTTGAGACTCTTTATCTCCAACAAATCACCAGAAAACCAGAAGTGGTGCTGTGGCTTAAGTGGTAGAGCACTAGCCTTGAGCTGAAGAGCTGAGGGACAGTGCCCAGGCCCAGAGTTCAAGCCCCATGACCGACAAAAAAAAAAAGAACACATGGTCTGAGCCCAGCACTGGTGGCTCACACCTGTAATCCTAGGTACTCAGAAGGTTGAGATATGAGGATCGTGGTTCAGAGCCAGCCTGTGCAAGGAAAGTCCATGAGATTCATATCTCCAATTAACTACCAGAAAACTAGAAGTGGTACTGTGGCTCAAGTGGTAGAGAGCTTGCCTTAAGCTGAGGAGCTCATGAACAGCGTGTAGGCCTAGAATTTAAGCCCCACAACCGATAAAGAAAAAAAAAAATGTAGTGTGGAAGTGCATGGCATTGTGTCAGCACATGATAAAACAATAAATACAGCTTTTGTTTTATGCTTAGATTACAATGTTTAAAACCCTACTATTGATAAAGCACCTTAAATCTGGAGACAGTTACCTCATTTTAAAAACAGCTCTTTGGCCAAGCACCACTGGCTCAAGCCTGTAATCCTAGCCACTGAGGAGGCTGTGATCTGAGGATCACAGTTTGAAGCCAGTCCGAAAGTCTGTAAGACTCTCATCTCCAATTAACTCCCAAAAAACTAGAAATGGAGCTGTGGCTCAAATGGCAGAGCATTAGCCTTGAGTGAAAAAGCTAAGGGATAATGCCCAGGCCCTCAGAGTTCAAGCCCAGTATAGACAACCCCCACCCCCAACCGCAAAAAGAAAGTAACAAGAGGCATCCAATTGGATAGGAAGAAGAAAAACAATACTGTTCAGAGATGACTGGATCTTTTACATAGATAATCCTAAAGATTTCACACAAACAACAAATATACACACAAAAATGTGAGAATAACTGGTATCATCAAAGCTCTAAGATATAAAATCAACACATAACTGGCTATGTTGACTTATTCTTGTTATCCCAGTTACTCTGGAGGTACAGATTGGAAGGATGGTGGTTTGAAGCTAGTGTAAGAAAAAATTAGGCAAAACTCTGATTTCAACAAATAAGCCAAGAATAGTGGTATATGTCTGTAATCCAAGCAATGCAAGATCAGTAGATAGGAAGACTGCAGTCCAGGCTGGGCAAAAAGATTGAGACTCTAACTGAGAAAATAACTAAAGCAGAAGGACTGGTTGCATGGCTCAAGTAGTAGAGCACTTGCCTAGCAAGTGTGAGCATCATCAGATCAAACTTTGCTATAGCCAAAAAAATGAAAGGAAAATGAACATACATGAAAATGAGATACATTTCTATATCAAAACTCTGAATAACCTAAAAAGAAAATTAAGAAAAGTCAATTTACAATTGAATAAAAAAATAAAAATACTTAGACATTAAAATACCTAAAGTTAAACCATATACACTATAACTACATCAACATCTGTGAGAAAAAAAACTAAAGAAAATCCAAGAAAAGGAAAAGATATTCCATATATATGGATTAGAAGACAACAAAATGCTACTATTACCCAAAGCAGTCTATATATTCAATGCAAACCAAAATCCCCATGGTATGTTTTACAGAAACAAAAAATGCATCATAAAGCTCATATAGAATTTCAAAAGGCACTAAATACTCAAAATGGTCTTGAAATAGGACAAAGCTAATGATTCACACTTCATTTCAAAACTTGCTATAGGTCTGGAAATGTAGCTCCTCGGTAAAGCACTTCTTAGTACACATGATGCCTTGGGTTCCACACCCAGCCCTTGCCTCAAGTAAATATAAACAGAAACATAGCTCATGTGGTAGTGTTTGCATAAAACAAGCATGAGGTCCAGGGTTCAATCCCTAGCACAAAGGGAAGGGAAAAGAAGGAAAGCAAAAAAGAACAGAGACTCACAGCTTATGAGCAATAGATTCTGACAAATGCATTTTTCTTTTACCATTTATTAAAATGGTAAAATGGCAGCAGTGTGGAAAGACTGGAACTCCTGTATACTACTGATGGGAGTGTAAACCAGTATAGCCACATTTGATCATAATGCAGTACTTACACAAAGAACCAGAAGAATCACCATATGATCCAACAATCTGGAGATTTAGATATAATATACATTATATATAAAAGTTGAAAGCAGAATCTCAAATATGGATTTGCATATCAAGGCTCACAGTAGCATTATTCACAACAACAGGAATTATAAGCAACCATACAATCTATTAACAGAAGAATGTTATTTACACACACAATGGAGTATTATTCAGCTTTAAAAAAGGAAGGAAATCCTGTCACATAGCACAATATAGACTAATAATCTTGAAGGCACCATGTTAAGGGAAATAAACCAGTTATAAAAAGGTAAATTGTTCTTCTATTCATATGAAGTAGCTAAAATAGTCAAATTCATAGAAACAAAATGTGTTTGCCAGGAGCTGGGAGAAAGGGGAAATAGGAGTGCTGTTTAGTGAGTGTAATTTTAAGAAAGATGTAAAAAAGTCTAGAGGTTGTTACACAAATGTTAATATTCTTATTTTTGCACTAGATAATGAAAATGACTAAGTCTAATTTATATGTTGTTCTAATTTAAAATATTTTATTTTATTTATTTTTTTGTCAGTTGTGGGGCTTGAGCTCTGGGCCTGAGCACTGTCCCTGTACTCTAGCTCAAGGCGAGCATTCTACCACAGAGCCATTTCCAGTTTTCTGTTGGTTTATCAGAAATAAGAGTCTCATGGCTTTCCTGCCTGGGCTGGCTTTGAACCATGATCCTCAAGTCTCAGTCTCCTGAGTAGCTAGGATTACAGGCATGAGCCACTGGCGCCTGGCAATATTTTAATTTTTTATTTTTTGGGTCCAGTCGTGGGGCCTGAACTCTGGGCCTGGGCGCTGTCCCTCAGCTCTTCAGCTCAAGGCTAGCGCTCTACCACTTGAGCCACAGCGGCACTTCTGGCTTTTCTTTTTTCTGCTTATGTGGTGCTGAGGAATCGAACCCAGGGCCTCAAGCATGCAAGGCAAGCACTCTACCACTGAGCCATCTTCCCAGCCCAATATTTTAATTTTTTAAAATAAAAACCATACTGTCTTTTGGCAAACAGGACTAAAATTAGACCCAGTATTATTAAAGCCATTCCTGCCAAAGGAATACTCAATTACCAAACACTTTAAACATGGACCCTGGACCAAATCTTCCCTTTGTCTTGATGTTTCTAACTTACCTTCGTTTTGGTGCCCTGATGAAGAGCTCACAGAGGAGTCTACCCTGCTCATCCTTATAGTCTCGGATGGTGTTGTAGAGTTCATGGCACACAGCAATCTATATATAGGAAAAAGAAAAATCACTTAAAAGTTAACAGAAAGTTTCCAGGTGCTAGTGGCTCATGCCTGTAATCCTAGCTACTCAAGAGGCTGAGATCTGAAGGTCATAGTTCAACACCAGCCTGGGCAGGAAAGACTGTAAGACTCTTATCTCCAATTAATTAACTACCAAAAGGCTAGAATAGAGCTGTGGCTCAAGTGGCTGAAGTGTTAAGAGGGCTAGCTTTGAGCAAAACAGCTCAGGGGCAACACCCAGGCTTTGAGTTCAAGCTCCAGGACTGATATTCCCCCTAACCCCCAACCCCACAAAAGATCAATACTCAATTTCAGATGGGACTTGAAATCTGAAATATGTTGACAGGATTTCTCTTTTTGGGGGATCCAAGATGGGGATTTGAACTTAGTACTTGACATTTTTACTCACTGGCTAGTGCTCTATCAACTGAGCCATATCTCTAATTCCAGAACTTCTCCTTCAAAATAACTGAACTGAGTTTTTGGTATCTTTGATTAAATTTGCATTACTAGTGACTTTCTTTTAAATAAATTAGTTGATGTCATTCTTGTGTTTAAAATCATTTAAAGAGCCAGTATTACACACCTGTAATCTTGGCACTCAGGAGGCTGAAGGAGGAGGATCATGAGTTGGAGGCCAGCCTGGGCTACTTAGTAAGATGCTATCTCAAAATTTAAAAAAAATTAAAAAAAAAATCATCTGTGGGGCTGGGAAGGTGGCTCAGTGGTAGAGTCTTGCCTTGCATGCATGAGGCCCTGGGTTCCATTCCTCAGCACTACATAAGCAGAAAAAGCCAGAAGTGGCACTGTGGCTCAAGTGGTAGAACACTAGCTTTGAGCTGAAGAGCTGAGGGACAGTGCCCAGGCCCAGAGTTCAGGCCCCACGACTGACACACACACACACACACACAAAAATCATCTGTGACTAATTCTATGTACATACACACATACCATAATGAAACACCCTGATACAACTAACTGAAGCTAATAAAAAATGTGAGGGAGGAAAGAATCACCCAATAGCTGTGCTTTTTAGAAAGACAAAACAAAATCTAAATTCTTTGTGTTTGTTTATATGTGCCAGTAGTAGGTCTTGAACTCAGGACCTGAACATTTTCCCTTAGCTTTTCTGCTGAAGGCTAGCATCTATCGCTTAAGCCACAGCTCCACTTCTAGCTTTTTGGTGGTTAACTGGACATAAGAGGAGTCTCTCACACTTTCCTGCCTGGGCTGGCTTTGAGCTGCGTTTCTCAGATCAGGCTACTGGGTACTAGGCCCAAGAACCTACTTCTTTTTTATTTGGTAGTGGGGCTTGAACTCAGGGTCTAGACACTGAGGCTTTTTCACTCAAGGATATCACACTATCACTTTGAGCCACAGTGCCCATTTCAACTTTTCTGATGGTTAATTGGGGATGAGAGTCTCACTGACTTTCATGCCTGGGCTGGCTTTGAACCATGATCCTCAGACCTCAGCCTCCTGAGTTGCTAAGATTATAGGGATGAGCCATGGGAATCTGGCTTTGAAAACCTAAATTCTTTTTAAAAATTTACTTCTTTGTTGTTTTAAAGGTTATTTAAAGAGTTATAATTACATGAGTCAGGTAATGAGTACATTTTCTTTCATATAATATCTTCTGTTCCCTCACTGTCTCCCAGTCCCTTCCTCCCATCTCCACCCATGAATCGTATAGTTCACTTTATCAGTGTACAGTGAATTCCACTGAAGCACTTTTTCATTCACCCTTTTCTTAATATAGCCTGTGAAGGGCTGTGCACTCTGGTTGGGTGGAGTATAACCATCTCCTTCTCCTTCCTGACCATTTGTATGCAAACACAATAAAATAACCCATCTCTGACCCAGCATGGCTAGTGCCTTCTTAGCATCACAGACAATCTTCTAGAAGACCAAAGCCCAAATAGCCCAAATCATCCAACCTTTTCTTCATAGCACTTATTATCTGATAGTACTTTATTGTTATTTATTTACTTTTTAAAATTCTGCTCCTCCTACAATGGAATCTTGTGAAATTCACAACTACATTTGGATATTCACAACTACATTTCAATACTATATCAGTGCTTAGCATATAACAGGTACACAACTACTGAATGAGTACATGGCATGGTAGCACACAGATATTCTTTATTGCTTCATACTATTTTACTATTACTGTAAAACTTTGGATAATATCACTTTCCATAAGAGAAAGGCTAAGCTCATTAAGCCAAAGACAGTAGTGAAGGCTTGCATGTCAGTTGCTTCATCATGAAAGGAACAAGAAGGAAATGAGGGGTAGAAACCATGCAGCCCAAGCTACTCACAGGATCTACAGTTGGAAGATTGGAAAGTCTCCGCCTTTTCCTGCTTGGGCCTGGTGTGGGTATAGAATGGTGCCCATCATCAAAATCCCCACTGACACTGCTGGAAGGCGATGTAGCTCTTCTTCTCTTGGAACCCATGGAATCCAACTTCTTCTATAAGAAATAATTAGCCACATTCTTATATATAAACTACAACTGTCACCAAGCCCTCAGCTGGTCACCTACCACCAAAATTTCTGCTTGAGGATATTTTAACTGTTCCAAAGGGAGTTAAACTAGTTATAATTCTTTTTGTTTTGTCAGTCATGGGGCTTGAAATCTGAGCCTGGACACTGTCCCTGAGCTCTTCAGCTCAAGGCAAGTGCTCTACCATTTGGGCCACAGTGCCACTTCCCGTTTACTGGTGGTTTATTGGAGATAAGAGTCTCACAGACTTTCCTGCTTTGGCTTTGAACTGCAATCCTCAGATCTCAGCCTCCGGAGTAGCTAGGATTATAGGCATGAGCCATAGGCGCCCGGCTAAACTAGCTATAATTCTTAAGGGAAAATAAAAAAATTCCTGGACCTTTCACTTACCAAAATGCTACACTACTAATTTTGACAGGATAATTTCAACAAAATTATTTTCATTTGTGTACCACATATACTGAATGATTCAACCACTTCTGGTCTCAAATTTACCCTAGACTAGAGTTTACTAACCCATGTATAGAGACTATAATAGGTACACAGATATTAATCCCTAAACCTCTGGAGCAGCTAGGCAGACCTGGGAGATAAGAGTCAGCAGCCTCATCTGCTTTTTTGTGGGCCATGATATGGAGAAGATTAAAAAGCACTGTCTAAGGCAAATGTTTAGTGTAAAAACAAAGGGACAGAGGACCATAATCTTTCTACCCAAAAATTAATCCCTGAAAATGAATTTTCTCCACTCATTAAAGCAGAATCCACAAGAAACTATCTCTGTGAGACACTTAATGTCCATACGTAGGCAGAAATAGCAAAGCTGTGCTTTGAAAGTTCTCTAAATGCAGAATAAGTTACCTTACAATTAAATAATGTACTCTATACCCACAAATAAGTTTTTTTTTTTTTTTTTTTTTTTTTGTCGGTCGTGGGGCTTGAACTCTGGGCCTGAGCGCTGTCCCTCAGCTCTTCAGCTCAAGGCGAGCGCTCTACCACTTGAGCTACAGCGCCACTTCCGGTTTTCTGGTGGTTTATTGGAGATAGGAGTCTCACGGTCTCTCCTGCCCGGGCTGGCTTTGAACCGCGATCCTCAGATCTCAGCCTCCTGAGTAGCTAGGATTACAGGCGTGAGCCACCAGCGCCCGGCTCCACAAATAAGTTTTAAATTGCTCTAGATAATCCAGAAGACCACCTCATATATAAACTTTTAGGTCCTATTTGGACATTCAGAAATACATTATATTTGTTCTCAGACTTAGGCTAACTGTTAAGACAATTAAAACACTATTTTACAAATCTATGTGTTTTGACTATAACACTAGAAACAGAACCACTGCTACAAACGGTATACAGTAGAAATCCTACAAAATTTAACAACAGTATTAGTTTATTGTGATTTCAAAGGTCTTTTCTAAAGCTTGAAAGCTAAAAGAAAAATGAATCCCAAATTTAGTCATCCACATTCAATATCAAGAAATTAATATGCTAGTAGCTGAATGGATAGAAAGAGAAAAGCACTGGTTGCCAATAGCGCAGAGAGAAAGCTAGGAGGGGGGGGGGGATCTCCAGGAATAGCTGGGCACCTGCCCCTCACACCCGTAACCCTAGCTACTCAAGAGGCTAAGATCTGAGGATTGTGGTCTGAAACCAACCAATCAGGAAAGTGAGACTCTTATGCCCAATTAATCACCAAAAAGCCAAAAGTGGAGCTGTGGCTCAAGTGATAGAGTACTAGCACTGAGCAAAAAAGTTCAGGGAAAGCTCAGGGCCCTAGTGAGTACAAGCCCCAGTACTGGCACCAAAAAACAAAACAAAACAAAAACAGAACCTACAATGATCAAGTTTCTTTTTCTTTAGGCATTGTTTTGTTATATTCTTAGTTGGACATTGGTTAAAAGCTTCTAAGAGCTTGGACCAAACATAGCTTTGTTGATTTTTGTTCTTTTCTTTGGGGCAGGGGTGAGGAAGTGGGGGTTGTCTGGGGCCTGAACCTTGGGTGCTGTTCCTGAGCTTCTTTTGCTCAAGGTCAGCGCTCTACCACTTGAGCCACAGTGCCACTTCTGACTTTTCTAAGTAGTTTATTGGAGATAAGTGTCTCATGGACTTTACTGCCCAGGCTGGCTTTAAACTGCAATCCTCAAATCTCAGCCTCTAGAGTAGCTAGGATTTCAAGCACAAGCCAGGCATCTGGCTAGGTTTTTACTTTACAAAAAGCTGATAAACTAACTTCCATTCGTTATCTTAAAGAAATTAAGAAATCTTCATTACAATCTTTGACAAGGACACAGGTGAATTTGATGAACACAGGAGGAGTCTAATAAAAATTTAAGAAGGGGGAAGGGAAAAGACAAGGTGTGACAGAAAAGGGTAAGGTTGTAGATTATCAGTAATTTACCAGCTTTACCAGAGCACAACCAGCACCTCGAAAAGCCAGTCTCCTCATTATGTCTGAAGGCCAAGTAAAACCAGTGAGAGAAGGTAGGACTTTAGATTCAGTGTTAATCTATTCAAAACTGAAAGAGAAGAACAAGGCACAGAAAGGAGAAATAGAAGAGATTAACAATAAATATGAATAGACAGAAAACATTCAAATAGAATTGCTAAAGAAAACAATAACAAACCAGGCATACCAGTTGTCTTTAGCACCTGACATTTCCATTTTAAAACCAAATGCTTTTTTATATGTTTAAGATGTCTCACTGAGGTTCCCCTTACTCACATGGAACGACTGTCAACTCCAGGAATGAAGCATGCCTGCCCAATTGCCCCCTATTCAATAAGAGCAGAGTTCAATCACAGAGCTGGGATGAAGAGTGAACACATGTGGGAGGCTCACATGTGACACCAAGTGTTGGCACGCTGGAACAAACCAAGAATGGCTCATGTGAGCAGAGTTTGGAAAACTCCCACCCATCCCCCCCATTCAGAGAAAAACAACATTTCTTTCCACAAGTCCTATCTGCATCAGAAAGACATCAAATAAGTTTAGCAAGGTTTTAGAAGTCTTCAACTATTTTGGCAGTTCAATAAAAAAATAAAATTCCCTGAAAATCAAATGACAAAAAAATGTAAGTGACTGTTGTTTATAGCTTATGATACAATATCCAAAAATCCTTGAATCATTAATTCCCTTTGGTAATATAAGAAAAATATGTAACTTAGGTATACTTTTATTTTTTGTGCCTTTGGGGGGCAAAGGACACATTTTAATATGTCATATGGAAGTTTGACAACAAAGAAAACATTCTTACATTACTGGAAATTGATCTCAGGGCCTTCCAGCTTGCTACACAAACGCTCTACCTCTTGAGCCATGCTCTCAGTCCTTTTATTTTACATTTTGATTTTGAGGGAGGGTATAGCTAACTTTGCCAGAGCTGGCCTCAAACCAAAAAGACTCCTGCACTCACCTTCTCAGTAGCTGGCACTAACTGGCCATGACCCACGACACCCAGCTACCAAGGCAATGTTCTGAGGCGAAAGAATCAACTGGATCCATATGAAGAAGATTAGAAGTCCCTGATGTTCCAGCTCTAATTATCTATTTGATGTTGCCTGAGTTATAACCTCTCAAATCTACTCCATCTCTAAACTGAAAATGAAAATACACACACACACACAATCTTTTGGACTGCTCTGACAATAAGAGACCATATACATGAAATGTCTTTGAAACTTCAAGGCACAACTCTAGGACTACATGCTTCCTGGGCACAAAAACAGGGTTCTCTTCATTTTTTCAGTCCTAACCTATAAAATAGTGCTAGGTACAGGTTGGATGCCCAATTTATCTTTTAAAGATTAAAAACAAAAAAAGTTCACTGAAAGTGAACTTAAATAAGGCCTTAAATTTTCAGGTCCATGGTTTCAAAGGCCTGTAGGCATACCTTCAGCATTTATTTACTTTTCAGAGAGAAAAACTTTTTGTGTTCTCCTGTGTTTCTAGATGTTTAGTCTGTATTACATTTAAAATAAAACTCATGGAAAACCGAAGACTCAAAGGCAGAAAAAAAGGCAACTATAATCCTACCTATCACAGAAAAACTACTCTTACCATTTATATCCAGAGACTTTCCATTTATGCCTTAATTATGTGTATCTTTTTAAAAATTATTAACAAACATGATTAAAAGGGCTGGGGACATGGCTCAAATAGTAGAGGATCTGCTTAACAAGCACAATGTCCTAAGTTCAAACCCCAGTAATTACACAAATACAAAATGGTTAAAAAAAAAACATACAAATTATTTTATCGTCTGTTTAAACTCAGAAATTTTTCCAAATAAACATTTTTCCACGTTTGATAGTCTACTATATCAATATACGACAATTTACTTAGAATTATTGTAAATTATTGTTGAAATATTTTTGTACACTCCACAAGCCAAAGAAAGTAGACAAGGTTCTCCCATTCATCATCAAACATAATTGTTGCTGTTTTAATCTGAAATACTTCAAGATATTCATTCCATTTGAGATCTTCAGATCCGAAATAACCGACCTGTATTTTACAATTACTAAAGCAAAAATTATGCTCTTAATATTTGTATTGAGTACAATATGATTTCTAGCGATAGTATAAAAAAGTATACTAAACAGGAGGGAAAACACCCAAAATCAGTTTTGAGGAGTCCACGTTAAAATATTTTATTCCAACACATGCTTTCATATTTACTGTTAAGAATTTTAATCCACTTTTCTGTGTATTTGTCATTTGCTTTTCAGGACTTCTATATTTTTTACTACTCCACTAGGAATTTCTTCTATATTTTTGCTACTTTCTCTACCTTTTATAACAAAATTGCTTTCTTACAATAGCAAAACTATGCTTTCCTTTTAGAAAGTTTAAAAAAAAAAACTTGGGAAAATGTTTCAAATCCAGGAAATAATGTAGTCCTGGAAACCCCGATTCTCCGTGATGTTGCAGATGAGAAGCTGAACTATCTTGCCTCTATTAAATATCTCACTAATAAAAAAAAAAAATACCGGGCGTGAACAAACATACGTTAAGCAGGAGAAAAGCATTAGAGTTTGTGTCGAATCCAAAAGGAACAACAAAAAAAGGAGGCCCTGAGCGGCCGAGGAGAGGACGGACTTCCCCGACCTGTCATTGGTACGGGAGTCTAAGGGAAACGTTGACAGCTGCGAAGCCGCCCCACGACGAGCGGGAAAGAACAGCGCGGGGAGTTTCCGGGCCGTGGCGCGCCTTTGTCCCGGCCGGCAGGTGCGGCTAGGTTGCTGGGCCCATCTCGAGGCCCGCCGCCGCGCCCCGCCCCGCGCCCGGCCCGACCGGCGCGTCCCTACGGCCAGGGCGGGGCCTCCGCCGAAGCTCCCGCTCGTCAGGGCCCACACAAAGGCCCGGCAACTGGCCGAAGGGGAATAGTTCCGCCCGCCCCAGGCCCGGCCTTACCCAGCCGCTCCGCCGTCTGCAGCCCCGGCCGCGGTCACCGGCCGCCGCGCCCCGCCCCGTGGCCGCCACGGCTGCTACTATTGCTCCTCCGGTCGCGGCCGCTGCCGTAGCTCCGGCACCCGCCGCCCTCACAACCCTCACCCCTCCCAGTGCCGTCGCAAAGCCAGCCCCGGGCCGCCAAGCGAGCCTGAGTCTTAGCGACACTACGTGCGCGTGCACGCGGAAGGACGGAGCCGCACTTTACGGCAGTAGCGTAAGTGCGTGACGTTCGTTCACCCCCGGCCCCATCCTCAGTTCGCACGTGGCGCAGGCGGAGGAACGTTCTCGAGGTTGCTGCCCCTGCTACTGCGGATTTCACAGCCACCATGAAGCGGCCGAGTGAGTGGGGTCCAATGGCGGGTTTGGAGAGACCCTGTATCTGTTGATTTCCGGTAGTTGGCCGCGCAGTGTGGCGCTCTTTGGCTTGACTCTGCGAAAATAGGCTGTGGAATTGGGGGGAGGCCTTCTCTCTGTGGGGTGGAACGGCGCGGGCGCTTCGCCCATCCGATGGTCAACTGCGGATTTCCTTTGTGGGAGGAAGACTGGGGTCCGGAGGATGGGGGAGGCCAGGCCCGGTTTTTGTGAGATACCGTCCGAGCCTGATTTCAGGCCGCTTTTTGCTTTGGGGGTTGAAGCTGTGAGCCCCCTCGCCGACGCGTTTAGCACGAGTGGCTGCCGCTTGGGATTCAACGCTTCTGCGTGTGATCCCATTCTAATAGAGGAAGGGTCGTTGTGGGGAAACCGGCTCCGATCGGCTGTATCATCTTGGGATTTGAAAATGACATTCATGTTTGTATTCAACACTTCACAATTCTTAACGTTAGATCAATAACTAATGTAACACAGGACTGGACATAATAGCATATTGGAATCACCGAAAACCACTTACAGATCATTTGTGACTGGTCTATTTTTTTTTTAAATATAGAGTTGAAGAAAGCAAGTAAACGAATGACCTGCCATAAACGGTATAAAATCCAAAAAAAGGTACGTATTATTGTTTAGAGCGTCATACCCAGTATATCACTCTACTGATTTCTGTCTCATTTCTCCTCTGAAGGTAAGACTAAATTAATGATTCATTTTAGCTTTTCCCCCTCAAGGCTGATGCTCTACCACTTGAGCCAAGTTCCCTGGCTTTTTAGTGGGTAATTGGAGATGAGTCTCATAGACTTTGCTGCTCCTGGCTCAATTTTTAGATCTGCCTTCTAATTACCTAGAAGTATAGTCCCCAGCATGTGGGAGAAGAGCCTCTTTTTAATGTTTTTTTTTTGTGGCTTTATTACATGCATACTTTATTGTGCCAATTAAAGCTCCATTTTTCTCATTTTAGAGTAGCTAGATCATTTACTCCTGTTTAAAAAGAAAATACTTTTGCAAAATGATTTTTTTTCCTAATAGATTAGAGAACACCATCGAAAATTAAGGAAAGAAGCTAAAAAACGGGGTCACAAGAAACCTAAGAAAGACTTAGGAGTTCCAAACAGTGCTCCTTTTAAAGAGGCTGTTCTTCGGGAGGCGGAGCTAAGGAAACAACTGGTAAGTTAGCTGAAATTTTAAGTAATCATGTGTGGGTGAGTTTTTTTCAAAGTGAAAACACTGACTCATTTTTCTTACTGTTTGGACACAGCTTGAAGAACTAAAACAGCAGGAGAAACTTGATAGACAGAAAGAACAAGGAATGAAAAGGAAACTTGAAACTAACCCTGATGAGAAGCCATCTGATGAGAAGCCTGAGGAGGTAAGGTATCCTTCTAAAAGTGGAAGATGAGTTTTGAGGCACAAATAAAAACTTACATGTAGTCTAGTGGGTCTTGGGCAGAAGATAGACTCTAGCGAGGAGAGCACTAGACTTGGGTTTGATCTCAGAACCTTTAACATTTACAAGGTAAGTGCTTTAGCACTTAAGCCACACCTATCCCTTTTTGCTTTTGCTTATTTTTTAGATATTGTTAAGAATATTTGCCAAGGGTACCTTGGGATTGCAGAGGTGCCACCACCATGTGCAGACCCTCAGACTCTAAGCTATTAAAGAAAAATGTGAAGATATAACTTGCAACTGATATAGTCCTAATTGTGTGTTTCCTTCTAATCTTTGTGCCCTTTTAGGAATTTGGACAGTGCAAAACTAAGAAAGCCAAGTTGGCCAAACAGAATCCAAAGAAGTTACACTGTCAGGAACTTAAAAAGGTATCTCAGTCTAGGTCAGTGTCTAATAATGGTAATAAGATATTGAAAATTGACATGGGTCATTCCTTGACCTGACACCAGCCATGTAAAGGAGGAAATGTTGAAAACTAATTGAAGGAAGTAGGTGATATAATCTTAGCATAATTATTCCTCAGACCTCTCAGGAAGGCCAGAAGGTCTATCAAACTATAGAGTTGGGGTTATTTACATTTGTGAGAAATGATGAGTGTGCACATTCTTCATACCAAAATGAAGATATGAGATCCAACTCTGAACTCACTTTGTTGCCAGGTAGATGATAGCAGAGAGCTAAATTTGAGTGTTCCCACAGGAATGCTGTTCTGATTGTTTATTCTTTGACAGGTAATTGAAGTCTCAGATGTTCTGTTGGAGGTATTGGATGCCAGAGATCCTCTTGGTTGCAGGTGTCCTCAGGTAGAAGAGGCTGTTGTTCAGAATGGACTTAAAAAGCTAGTACTTGTATTAAATAAATCAGGTGAGGAAAGGGGATCTTCATTGTGAGTCCTTGTGAGTACACTGATTGAGGTATGAGGAAAACATCTGAACAGTCTTGACTATCACTGAAGACTGATAAGATCCAACTCTGACCTCAACAAACCAGTGTGTGTCCTCTTGTATGCCAAAGACAGTGCTGGGCATTGGGAAGGAGGTGGTTTCTACAAGTGATTCAGTTGGTATATTGTTTGCCATTTAGTACTTAACACTTTAAGGATGTGAGCTTGTTTCTCCTGTTTGCCATGTAGTCTTATTTCAATAGAAAATGATGATGTGCCAGAATCTCCCATCTGACCAGTGTTATGTAGTCAAGGGATTTGGGTGACAAATATTTAGAAAAACTCAAGAGACTTGTGGCACAATGTGGGGACAAGATGAAAAGTCACTGGTCAAGAAACAAGATTTTTTTTAGCTGAGGGTAAATCCAGAAAACAGCTGTAGGATTATAATGCATGAGTTGTGTAGGAATTGAAATATACAAGTGTAGTATTGATGTTGATCTTGTTTGGACAGCATAATAGGAAACTTACCTGTCCTCGTTTTGTAATTAGTTCTTTTGTGGAGGAAAGCCTGGGATAAGGTAAATAATATTCAAATCTGTATTTGACAAAAATGCCTAACTTGAAGCCATTTGTCTTATCCTTAATTCCTATTAGATCTAGTACCAAAGGAGAATTTGGAGAACTGGCTAAATTATTTGAAGAAAGAATTACCAACAGTGGTGTTCAAAGCCTCAACAATTCTGAAGAACAAAAAAATAACCAAGGTATATACTTTTAATGTTAGGGGTGGGAAAGGTGGTTCTTTCAGAATTTGGATGGTTGAAATATGATGTGAAACAAAATATTGATTTTAAAGTGAAAAAATAGTAAGATCCAACTCTGATTTCAGCTAGACATTTAAGAGCTAGGCTCTGATGCTTGACTTTGTCCATTTACCTCGTGAGTTAACACAATAATTAAACTAATGTATTTGGAATTTTAATGTTTCGAGGTAAAGAAAAAAACGGCTCCATTCAAAAGCAAGGTCTGCTTCGGTAGAGAAAGCCTTTGGAAACTTCTTGGAAGTTTACAGGAGACTTATGGCAGAGCTATTCAGGTTGGAGTGATTGGTGAGTTTTATAATAGTTTGCCTCTTCAAAGATTTTTACCAGGTTAAATAAGAATGTCTATTGTGAAACCAAGGTCTTCATAGTGGAGCTTGAAAGTGGCAAAGTACTTAACTTGAGCAAAAAAAGCTTATAGCCCTGAGTTTGAGACCCAGGACAGACACAAAAGGCGAGGGGTGGGGGAGTGTTTAATTGCTACTAGGTTCATTTCTTTGTTAAGATTAGGCATTGAAAAAGAATTTATCCGGGCTGGGAAGGTGGCTCAGCGGTAGAGCGCATGCCTTGCATGCATGAGGCCCTGGGTTCAATTCCTCAGCACCACATAAGCAAAAAAGAAAAAAGCCAGAAATGGCATTGTGGCTCAAGTGGTAGAGCACTGGCCTTGAGCTGAAGACCTGAGGGACAGCGTCCAGGCCCAGAGTTCAGGACCCACGCCTGGACACACACACACCCCAAAAAAAAGTTTATCCTCCCTTCCCGGCCTCCCCCCCCCCTGCCCCCCCATTAATCTTGGGGCTGGGCACTGCTCCTGAGTTTTTTTCCTTATTGAGTTCTACCACTTGAGCCACAGATACACTTCTGGCTTTTTTAGTTTATTGGAGAGAAGAGTCTTTTAGACTTTCTGCAGCCTCCTAAGTAATGGTAGGGGCTGGGAAGGTAGCTCAGTGGTAGAGTGCTTGCCTTGCATGCATGAGTCCCTGGGTTTGATTCCTCAGCACCACATAAGCAGAAAAGGCCAGGAGTGGCTCAAGTGGTAATCTAGCCTTGAACTGAAGAGCTGAGGGACAGCACTGAGGCCGAGAGTCAAGCCCCATGACCGACAAAAAAAACCCCAAAACTTGGTAGCTGGAGTGTAGATCAGTGGTGAAGTATTTGCCTAGCATTATTGAGATATTGGATTTGATCCCCAGCTCTACAAGTGAATATGCATATTCTTGGCTTAAGCCTTTCTTGCCCTTTCACAAGTTAATGTGCAAGAAATTAAGGAGTTGCTGGGTGCCCATGGCTCATGCCTATAATCCTAGCTGCTCAGGTGACAGACTTGAGAAATCTGGATTTGAGGCCAGCCTGGGTATAACAGATGAGCTTCTTTGCAGTATAACCAGTAACAGCTGGAAGTGGAGGCATGATTCAATTGGTAGAATACCAACAAGAGTATTTGGTCTCAAATTCAAACCCCTAGTATAGGCCAAAAAAAAAAAGATGATTGGACTGAAGTGAGGATACTAATCCAGTTCTGAACACCAGGCAAATAGAATTTTGCAATGGAAAATTTATAAATTTCAGACTAATATACATGTGTATTTCCATTTAATTGTAGGTTTCCCAAATGTGGGGAAAAGCAGCATCATTAATAGCTTGAAACAAGAACGGATATGTAATGTTGGTATAGCTATGGGGCTTACAAGGTAAATTGAGCTGTTTTAATAATTTAAATTTTTTTATTGTAAAAAAGATTTTATTTTGGTTCTCTTGAGGAAAGCTTTTAAAAAGTAAAGAGCTAATAAAGTCTTGGCTGCCCACAATTTAGTTTGAGAGAAAAATTAAAAGGCTATGATTGTTACTCAAGTGGAAGAGAACTCTTACCTAGCATGTACAAGGTCCTGGGTTCAATCCCTAGTCTCAACAACTGAAGCTGGATATGATGTACAACTGTAATCCCAACTGCTTAAAAAGCAGAAGCAGAAGAACACAAGTTACAGGTCAGCCTTTGCAAAGACAGAGCTTTTTCATTCATACTGTTCTCTGAGGAGAAGGAAGCTGGTGGCATAGCGCAAATAAGTTTACTAGCATAGTAGCAAGCAAACTTAGCACCTGTGAGGCTCTAGGTTCAATGTCATGTAAGTGGTGGGGAATTGCCCCAGAAAGTAAAGTTTAGGCTGGGGATTGTGGCTCAAGTGTAAGAGCACCTGCCAAGCGAGGACAAAATCATGAAGCAAATGATGATAAATTGGATCTGACTCGCTGTGTTGAGTTTTGTTCAATCCAACCCTGAGCTTCATGTTACGTCTTTTGCCCTCAATATAAACCAGTGCCATTAATTCCATTGTTGTTTCAGAAACATGCAAGTTGTGCCGTTGGACAAACAAATCACTGTCATAGACAGTCCAAGTTTCATCGTCTCACCACTTAACTCCTCTGCTGCACTTGCTCTTCGGAGTCCAACAAGCATTGAATCGCTAAAACCAGTGGAATTTGCCAGTGCCATCCTGTCCCAGGCTGATGCTCGGCAGGTAAAAGAACTCCCTATTTTGCTTGACATCACCAATTTCCTGTAAATCTTATCACCTATCACTGTAGCAGATAAATGAAAAATTTGTGTTGTGTTTTTAAGGTAGTCCTAAAATACACTGTCCCAAACTATAAGAATTCACAGGAGTTTTTTGCGACACTTGCTCAGAGAAGAGGTCTGCACCAAAAAGGTGGAAGCCTGAATATTGAAGCTGCTGCTAAGCTGCTATGGTCTGAATGGACAGGGTAAGGCCTCATTTTGGTGGTATTTTGGTGCCCACCAAAAAAAAAATTTTTTTTTTGACATACTCTTTTTAATACCAGTGCATCATTAGGTTACCATTGCCATCCTCCTGCATCCTGGACTCTTTCTCCACATTTTAATGAGAATACTGTGGCAAACATGAGAAAGGGCTTTAATCTGGAAGAACTAGAGAAGAACAATGCACATAGTATACAAGGTGAGATTTGTGTTTCACTGCTGTTTTTATCTGCTGGCAAAGTAGATTTTACCTATTTATGTGGACTTTGTTCTTTTCGTAGCCATTAGGAACCCCAATTTAGCCAACAGCATCCTTTTCTGCTCTTCGGGTTTGACAAATGGAATAACAGAGGAAACTGACATAGCTGAAGAATTGCCAAAACAGAAAGAGAGCAAACAGAAGGATAACATAGTCAATGGCCAGGAGAGTGTGCACAACAAAGAAATTGATGTAAGCTCAAATTTTGTAGAATAAATGTGTGATGTGAAAGGCTATAGACAAATTTTTAATCAGCTAGAAAATACTGTAAAACTTAGATATTTGAGGGCTTTTTTTTTTTAAAATCACTAGTCTGAAGTTTACCTGATATGTATAACCTTCCAAGACTTAGTAGTGCATTTTTCACTGGTATATATTTTTACTGGACATTTTCAAATGTTACATAGTTTACTACATATTTGATTCTCAACCTGGGGAGGGATGGGAGAGAAAAATGAAAGGGGTGCATTGTACTTAAAAACCTGTATGTGGGGCTGGGAAGGTGGCTCAGTGGTAGAGCGCTTGCCTTGCATGCTCAAGGCCCTGGGTTCGATTCCTCAGCACCACATAAGCAAAAAGAAAAAAGCTGGAAGTGGCTCTGTGGCTCAAGTGGTAGAGCGCTAGCCTCGAAGAGCTGAGGGACAGCGCCCAGGCCCAGAGTTCAGGCCCCACGACCGGACCCAAAAAAAAAAAAAAACCTGTATGTGTTTGTTAGGCACCACTGTAATCTTTAACTACTTGAGAGGATGAGATGTGAGGATAGCAGTTTGAAGCCAGCTGGGGCAGGAAAGTCTGTGAGACTTTGTAGTTATTGCTATCTTTAAGAAGTCACACAAAAAAGTTCCTGTTTTACAAAATAGTATATGAATACAAGGAATCTGACAACATTGTCAGCCATCCCTCCTAACCCATCCCTTCTCTCGATTTTTTTCTCCTTAAATTGAGATTAGGTGATTATGTAAATTCCACATTTCACAATATTGTGCAATAGTGATAGGAGTCACAAACACATTTTAACCTTCACAAGGCACATCGTTATCATCATGGTCTATATAGTTTGTGAATTCCATGAGCTTTGACAATACAAATTGTTTTGTATTTTGACTAATTTTTTTTAGGTACTAATTGGTACAGATGAGACTGATCTGCCAATCCTTAATCATTTCTGTGTCTTACAGGAAGAGATCTCCAACAAGTCTCCTGTGAAAGAGATAACAGAGGAACTACTGCCTGAAAAATCTTTAGCAGGTGAGTCAATTGCAAGAAAGCAGCCCATTGACACAAATTAGTTTTACTTTTTTGTATAAAGCTTCATTTTATTTTTCTCCAATTTAGGTGAACCATCTGCAAGATCATTTGTTTTGGATAAAATTACTAAAGAGGATGATGCTTATGACTTCAGCACAGATTATGTATAAACAACTCATCTTTTTATTTATGGAGATGAACTCAAGTCATAATTCCCTAGCTCTCAGCCTGTAGAGTAGCTAGAATTAGGAGCCACTGGGGCTTGGCTCATGTCTTAATTTTGGTTTTTGGAGACTGTAGCCTAGGGTTTCCCCAAATTGTGATCTTCCTGCCTCTATCTATGAAGTGTTGGGATTTAAGCCATCTACCTTATGCCCAGGAAAGGAACTTTGTTCTTTTCTACAAAGTTTAACACTTGAAGCACACTGCTAAAATCTTCTAAATATGTATGTCAGTTTTGGTATGACATGGGCTGTAATTTTGTTAATATGGATCATGGTGTATATATGACATTAAACAATCAACTGTTAAAAGAAGTCTCCTGGAAGCACAGTCTTGGGGGGAAAAAAGTAGGTTTTATTTACAGATGAGGCCACAGGTTACAAAATTAAAACCAAGCAGCAGTTCTTAAATTAGCTGTATACTTAGTTACCAGCCTTAGTCCATTCTGGTCAATGAGCATTGTGGTAGGCAACACTTGGTGAGGCAGAGATGGACAGTCTTTGCCAAACAAGGCAATTTGGTATCTTTACTGACTGAACTTCTGAAACATCTCATTTGTGGATTGCTCCACATAGGCATGGAAGCCTAGCATGGCCACACATGGATCCAACAGGATTTCCTGAGAAATGGTTATAGTTTATTCTACTTTACTTTATGTTTGACATCTCTGTATGTCTTCGGATTAGGCTGAATTTGCCTGTTGGATCTGGAATGTACCATTTTTCCCATATGTCTATGTATGAAGCAGTTCTTCCCCATGGCTTAAAGTGTCCATTCCAATGGAGTAACTTGGCAGCCTTTACAAACTGGGGCGAATACCGTTTTCCAGCACTGGAACCTTACAGTTGAGAGAAAGAGCAATGTGATTGTACCAGTCATTAGGCAGCCATACTAAGCTACCGAAAATTTAAGATAACCACACATTTTTCATCTCAGGACAGGCCTGTCTTTACATACTAATTGCTGATTTTACTTGTACTTACCAAGGTGGCGGACATTCCACATGGGGTCAATTGTGGAATGCTGTTGATAAAATACAATAAGCAGAGGAGGTGTTGTAATGCTGCCAGCCAGTGTTCTGTAGAGTCCCTCTCTTGGTGGAGCAGACAACAAACGTTAGTGAACAATACTGACCAAATCCTGTTAGTTGAAATCCAAGAGTTTGAAAATTCCAGTTACTTACTCTACATTGAGTTTCATCCATTTTTCCAGCTGGTTAGTTATATTCTGTCTCTTCCATTCTGTCAGATTTGCAACAAAAACTCCAGGATTAAAGGAACATGTGCTGGCTTTCATAGAAAGCTTCCGAATTCTTTCCTTTCTATAGTCAAGATAGCCAATGTAATTGTACTGAAAACACAAACAGGAACAAAAATAGTTTCTAGCTAGCAAAAATAAGCTGGCTAAAAATTGGCTTCTTGGGTTTTTACTTTTAGGACTGGCTTCACAAAACAGATGTTTAAGAATTAGGTTGTCGTGTTTATAAATGAAACAACAGAAAAACAAGTTTGGAGGGGAAATAATTATGAAATATATGATATATCAGAAATAAGTCCCTAAATTTGCCACTCCTTCACATTAAAGTTGTATACCTGGTTCCCTGCTCCACGGATGAGAACTTTAGTGGAAGTTGAATCACAGTCATCTGAAAATGCAGCAGCATGTCCTGGCTTCAGTGGTGTATTATACAGGGCAAGAATATCACCTGAAATGGATATGGTTAAGACATTCCGTAGTCCCTTAAGATTCCCTGTTCCTCCCATCTTTAATACCTTGCACAATCACATCATCATCCATGTATATGGCCTTCTTTGCACTGGGAACCAGGATTGGCAAGTAGAATCTTGCAAAGATTAACTGGAAAAGGAAAGGAACATTGACATAGGATCCAGTGGCTATACTTTTATTTACATAGAAGCTACAAAGACATCTGAGACCTTGCATAAGATAACTAAAGGAATCTTAGCACCCTCTGGATTTGGTCCCCAGAGACTGACTTGTACTATACCCACAGTATTCTAAAATAATGCCCAAGTACTAACAGATACAGGGAACTCACTGGTTTCATAGATTCCCCCTGGTCAGGATCCTCCTTTATTTTCCCTTCCAAAAGTTTAGTGTCAAAATTCACAATTTTGTACTTGATGCTTTTCAGAGAACCACTGTTGAGCCAGGACCTGATTTTAAAAAAAGGGGGTGAGGGCTGCATTTCAGCTTTAAATTAGTCATATTTCCAAGCCATACATAACCTTATCCTTTTCTAATGAGGGCATACACTATGCTTTAAAATTCACTAGTAACAAACGTTTCCATGTTCCTTGGTTTTTCATCTGAAATGTAGGTATTGCTACCATAATTGGCTGTCAACTAAGACTGGTAAATCTTATACTAAAACTCTAGCCACCAACACATGGATGACTCAATTTTGGGGAGAGTAGGTTATGGCACTGCCCAGGCTTACATATGTATCCAGTGTTTCAAGCCACCTGCCTGAATCTACCAAGTACTGCAATTACAAATGTGCACTACCATGCCTGGCCAGAGATTCAATTCTTTGTTGTTTTTTGTTTTTGGTCCGGTCGTGGGGCCTGAACTCTGGGCCTGGGCGCTGTCCCTCAGCTCTTCAGCTCAACGCTAACGCTCTACCATTTGAGCCACAGCGCCACTTCAGGCTTTTTTCTTTCTTTGCTTATGTGGTGCTGAGGAATCGAACCCAGGGCCTCTGGCATACAAGGCAAGCGCTCTACCACTGAGCCACCTTCCCAGCCCCCAGAGATTCAATTCTTAACTTTCCAAATACCCTGGGGAAAAAAAAGTCAAAGAATAGTGGTAGTGGCAGATACCAGTGGCTGGATCCTGTAATGAGGAGACCAAGACAGTACTGAAGTACCATTTCCCACCCCCAAAAGAAAAAAGCTGGGCATGGGAGTCTCATACAGGAATCCAGCAAGTGCAAGAAAATTATATTCCCGAAAGATGTGCTAGAGTGCTAGCCTTGAGTGAAAAAGCTTAGGAACAGGGCCTAGGCCCTGAGTTCAAGCTTGTGAACCCCCTCCCCACCACCCCAAAAAAGTAAAAATCATAGTCCAAACATGGGGCAAGGTTTTAAAAAAGACCCTGTCAAAAAATAATCAGTGCAAAAAAAAAAGGAGTTGTGGTTCAAGAGTGCCTGCCTAGCAAGTACAAGATCTTGAGTTCAAACTCAGTACTTGCCCCCAAATTGCAATGGTAGTGAAAGGTAACAAGCTAGCAAGTAGTCTGTTACCTATATAATGAATTAATTCACCATGACAACCCTAAGTAATTCCTGATCCACTGAAGTCTGAAGCTCTATTAAGAGCCTGAAGAAACACATTTCTTGTCATCTATTTTAAATAAGCGTTTGGGGAACATTTAGTGTCATTTCTATGGTCTATTTTAATGCAGTATGTTTCTACATCTTCCAAGGGTTCTGAAGTCACAGCTTGCATAAACTAAACATGAGCCATGGAAATAGCCATATGATAGTTCATGTTTCAGAACACAGGTAAATGTTAAGCAGTTTTTTGCAATAAACTTTAATTTTCAAAAATGAGAGTCCATTGTGTTTGCATTAACTATAAGTAAAATGTTAAGACTTATAAGCAATTACTATGAGCTAGGTGTGTTTTTGTTAGTACTGGGTAGAACAGAGCCATGTCATATTTGCTGTGCAAAGCACTCTACCATGTTAACACACTTGTAGTCTTTTTTCTTTTGGTGCCAGTACCAAAGCATGAATACTCTCACTTGGGTTTAAGTAGCATTTGTTGTTTTATAGCTAGGTTCCAGGCCAGCTTTGGCTGGTCCTCCTGCTTGTGATTTCCCCATGTTGCCGGGGAATAGCCCAGATGTGCTTCCCCTGAAGGCTGGTGCACACCACCATACCCAGCCATTTTGCCTCAGCTGACCTTCAACTATAGTCCCCTGATCTCTGCCTCCCAAGTGGCTAGCTAGAATTACAGGCTTAAGCCATCTTGCCCAACTAAGTATTCTATATAATTTCTTTTTCATTTGCCACAACCTCTAAATTGAGTATTTTTACTCTAATTACAGAGGAAAAATGGGCTACAAGGTTCCCCTAATCAATACACACTAAGACTTGGATCAGTATTTGCTTACAACCTCACCACATTAGCATGAAACCATCAGTCTTATTGCTGAAACAGCAACTCAGTAGTAATAGGAATAGTGATAATTTGTTTACTTCTTGGCATAAGTTCTTTATAGTATTCCTGCTCATACAGTCATGTGGAAAAATGTCACATGCATCTTACATTGTCATAACCTCAATTATGTAAACATGTATACTCTAAGACAGTTCATGAATTGGCAGCTGGCCCACTCTAGAGCATCCATTAGAAGCTGAATCATGCAATGAAAACTCACCGCAGATGGTCTGCTGTGTTGTTTAGGGTAACAATGTAGAAAATCACATTGGAGTGAGTGTTGTGCTGAACACTGTTTATGGCTGCAATGGCCCCTCCAAGCCTGTCTTCAGATGCAGCAATGACCACAGGAATCTCCTCTCCTCTCCTATCTACCAGATGTCGAGGAGCATTGGGGACAAAGGCAATAGGCTGAAGCCCCAGAATTCCTGAATCTGAAAAGAGCATACAAAAACAGGCACTAGGATAAAACAATCTCGTTTTTTTTGTTGTTTTTTTTTTGCAATAAGAGGTTTTAAACTTAAGGACTAGCACTTGATAGCTGGTGCACTACTCTTTGAGCCAGTTTTTGCTGGGCTCATAGAATGAGTTTAGGGTGCTTTTCTGCCTGAGCTGACCTTGAATCTTGATCCACAAGATCTCAGACTCCTAAGTAGCTAGAGTGAAACACATAAGCCACTGGGCACCTCTCATGAGCTTTGGACAGACATGGAAAGAGGAATGGTGAAGATTATGGTGACAATTTAACTTACTAAATTTCAGTATCTAGACCAGCCTCAAATTATGTTTTTCTAGTCAAGCTTTTGGAAAAGTGGAAGGATTTAAAAAAGGCATGTAACACTTTGATACAGCATTAGAAAAGTTAACAGAACCTTTCTAAAATATATTGTGGCCATTTGTATGAAGAATCATAAGTACATGGTCTTTGACCTAATCATCACATCGCTATTTCTTTTAAGGACAATATTGGAAGCATCAAATGGGTTAAGAGCATGGCTCAAGCAGTAGAGGGCTTGCTATATTTGTAAACATAGAAATATTTATTTTTAAACCTAAGTAGAGATGAAATTATAGAAGTTTCTGGATTAGACAAGAGCAGGGCCAGGTATGATAGTGTGTATATGTAATACTTGCTACAAGGGAGGCAGAGATGGGCAAAAAATAAAAGTTAAACAGCAAGACCTTATTGCAAAAAAACAAGCCAGGAGTATAATCACAGCTGTGCAAGAATAGCTGTCTGAAGCTGGCCCTAAGCAAACACAAAAAATAAGGAAATAGGTCTGGGAGAGTGTCAAGTGGGAGACTGCTTGCCTAGCAATAAGTTCAAACCACATTTTGAAAAAGTGCATGAGCACATCTGAAAATTGTTCTGTAACCTTTTTATTGTCCTGGTAACTGGGGCATCAACTCACGTCCTGGGTGCTGTCTCTTAAGCATTTTTGCTGAAGGATAGTGCTCTACCACTTGAGCCACAGCTCCACTGTGGGTGCTTAATTGGAGATAAAGAGTATTATGGAACTTTCCTGCCCAGGCTGGGTCAAACTTCAATCCTCAGATCTCAGCTTCCTGAGTAGCTAGGATTATAGGCAAAAGCCGCTGGCACCCAGTACAAACTTCCTTCTTTATTTACAATTGTTTATAACCCTCCTTTCGGTATGATTCTCAGACTTTTTAATAAGTCTCACAAGAAGAAACGTGTATTATATGTAGCATATTCATACATACTGTGTATTCTCCATTATATGGTATGGAGTCGTGTATATTATATATAATATTGTATGTTTTAAAAGGCATGGGAGTTATAAGTTAATTTCCTTAGACACAAGAGATCTTATTGGTACTAAAATCACGTATGAAGAGTTTTTACTATCATATATACTTATGATATACTTATGACAAAATCATAAGGAAAAACATGTCATATATAATTAGTAGTCTCAACTATACAGGAAAAAAAATATGTACATAAAGAAAGAGACTGGAGGTACCAGGCTAAATTTTTTATAATGGTTATCTTGAGTCAATTAAGTTATTCACTCAATTATTATTGAATACAACCAGTATGTCAGCAATCATTCTTGGGCAAGGGGGATAAAGCAGTGAACAAAGTACCCGCATTACTACTTCCACCAGAAGCATGTAAGTTTTTTTAAAAATTTTTTGGTTTTTTGCCAGTCTGGGACTTGACCTTAGGGCCTGGGCACTGTCCCTAAGCTGCTTTTGCTCAAGGCTAGTGCTCTACCACTTGAGCCACAATGCTACTTCTGGCTTTTTCTATGGTACTGAGGAATCACACCCAGGGCTTCATGCATGCTAGACAAACACTCTACCACTAAGCTACATTCCCAGCCCAAAAGCATGCATTTTTAATACATATATATTTCACTATACACACAATTATGAAACAAGCTATCAGAGCTGGAGCTGAAGCTCAGTGGTATAGCATATGCTTAGTGTAAACAAGAGACTGCAATTTAATCCTCAGCAACAAAAACAAAGCAAAACAAAACAAGCATTCTATCAGCACTAAAAGAAAGGGAAAGTTACTGTTCTTTTCTTGCCTTGGTCAACTGCGGTAGTTAGCAATTCAAAAATGCTCTTGGGCTTTTTGTTATGAGACAAGGACTCCCTGTGTAGCCCAGGCTGAAACTTCCTCCTGCATCAGCCTCCTGAGTGCTGAGATTACAGGCATATTCCCCCATACTTGGCTTCAAAATGATCTTGACAGGCTGGGTGCTGGTGGCTCATGCTTGTAATCCTAGCTACTCAGAAGACTGAGATCTGAGGACTGCAGTTCAAAGCCAGCCCAGGCAGGAAAGTTTGTGAGACTCTTCTCTCCAATAAACCACCAGAAAACCGGAAGTGATGCTATTGCTCAAGTGATAGAGCACTAGCCTTGAGCTGAAGAGCTGAGGGACAGCACCCAGGCCAAGCTCCACAATCGGCAAAAAAAAAAAAAGATTTTGACAAATACCCAAGTGCCTCAAACATTTCTCAATATTAAGGTGGGGCAGTATGAACAACTAAAGCAACTTGCAGTACAATTATACAATAAATAATTTAAACAGCTGATAAGCCTTTATGATTTCTGTAGTATTACTACTGTCCTGATGTGATTGCTCAAGTTAAAGTTGCAGTTGAAGGAAAGTAGCTAGACTTAACACTAGTAACAGAGTACGTATCAAATAACAGAGACATGTCCCCACCCATCTTTTTTGTTGCTGTTGGATGTAGGGCTTGAACTCAGGGCCTAGGCCTGTCCTTGAGCTTGTGCTCAAGGCTAGTACTCTACCACTTTTGAGCTACAGTTGCTTCTGGTTTTCTGCTGGTTAACTGGAGATAAGACTCTCACAGACTTTCCTGCCCATCTTCTGAAGCCCAGCATGCTGAGCAAGTTCTGTAATGTTCTTGATTTGGTGGAAAGGAATATTTTGTCAGCTCAAATCCTTAGCTAGTGACTATATTGTACAAGGCATCCAAGAATAGAAGAAGTACCCACCATGCCTTTGAATCTTCTATAGCACTTCTAAGGCCTAGAAACAAGGTTTTGTTGTTGTTGTGGTTGTTTTTAATATAGAGATGTGAGTTAATATATGGGACACAAGGAACCCCAAGTTCTCAACAGTTTATAAGGCATTAATAAGGTACCTGTACCTGAAACCTCATTCCTTAGCAGACTGCTTAGGCTGAGGAAGTTATGATGTAAAACCAGTAAGAAGAGAACAACAGCCAAGATCAAGATGATGATGTTTACTGAAACAGATGAGAAAAACCTAAATTACATCTCCTTGCCTTTGATTAATATAAAAACAACATTGAGAGATAGAACAAACATACCTTTACGGAATGACATCTTTTTCTTCTGTCTTATATAAATATTAGTTATTAATCCTGTAAAACAAAAGAATGGTCACCAAAATGCCTACACACTTATTCACATAGGAACAAAGTACATTATTCTTCCAGAAACTTGTTTGAACTAGTAAGTTTACAAGAATCCAATTTTTAGGTCTGAAAATTTTATGATATTCCTAAGAACTTGGAAAATAACTTCCAAATACCTTGGAAAAATACATAGCCTTAGCCTTATATATGACACCAGATGAAAAGCAAAAGAAACACTATTAGGGGAAAAGCCTGGAGTTTTTAATTTCAGAATAAATTTTTACTCAAGATTCTTACTTCAATTGAGGCATGGCCTGGTGCCGGTAGTTCATGATACTCAGAAGGCTGTGATTTAAGGACTGGGGTTCAAAGCTAGTCCAGGCAGGAAACTCCATGAGACTCTTATCTCCAGTTAACCACCAAAAAGCTATAGTGGAGCTGTGGCTCAAGTGGTAGAGCCCTAGCCTTGAGCAAAAAAAAAAATCTCAGGGACAGTGCCTAGACCTTAAGTTAGAGCACAAAAGACACAGATGTCTATGACAAAGTAATGTGAAGGTAAAACTGTTACTTTCAAAAAATTTAAAACTGCTTTTTAAAAAAAAGGATTTTTTTCTGACCTTCCTCTCTTGACTGTCCATCTTGTAAGAAGGTTGTATTTAACCAGGTATGAAGATGCACACCTGTAATCCCACCTCTCAGGAGATGGAAGGGGAAGGATCACTGAGTTCTAGACCAACATAGGCTATATGGCAAGAAGATATCTCAAAAAAATTAAAAAAAGTTGTGTCCAGTCCCGCAGTGATGATAATACCACAGTGGTATTATCATACCTGTCATCCTAGATAAACAGAAATCATAAATAGGATCTTAGACCAGGCCAGGTGGGACATAAATGCAAGATACTATTTGAAAACTAAAGCCAAAAGGGCTGAGGATGTGGTTCTAGTATTGCCAAAGGCGTGTAAGGTGTGGGTGTGTTGAGTACATGAGGGAAAGTATGCCTAAAGAACAATTTAAGACATTTCTTTCCAGAAAAATACATATTCAGTATAACAATGAACTTTATCTCTAAAGCATACACATTATATACCCTATAACATGTGTCTCTCATTGTGATTTGTCTTACCTACAGAAGCTAGCAGATTGAGAGTCACTCAGATAAAATTCTAACATCTGTTTTTAGACAACTTCCACCAAGACTGGATAAAACAATTTCACTCCAATAAATCCCAGCTACATACTAGTACAAAGGAACAGTAACTACCAGCTGGTTCACTTTTAGTGGCAGTTACAAGACCGAATATGCATTGAGAGACACATGAATTTGTGCTATTCCAGTTAGGAGGGAACCACCCCAAACTCTACACCCAATTCTAGCACTTAAATAGGTGAGCAAAGCAGAAACCACTTGTGTTTAGAACCCTTTTCCACAATGGAGTATGCACTCACTTTCAAAAGAAATCTGCCAACTAGGATCCGGTGGCTCAGGCCTATAATCCTAGTTACCCAGGAAGCTGAGATCAGAGGTTTATTGTTAGAAGCAGCATGGGCAAGAAAATCTGTGAAACTCTAATCTCCAATTAACTACCAGAAAGCCTAAGTGGGGGCGTGGCTCAAATGGTAAGCGTGCTAGCCTTGAGCAAGAAAGCTCGGGGATAGAGCCCAGACTCTGAGTTCAAGCCCCAGGACTAGCACACACACCTCTCCTTTTCTCTTAATTTTATAGTTGAAATAACTTACTTCTTTACAGTAACTGACATCCCACGAAATGCACTTGAAGAGGGCTGGAATACACCTGCTCATACAACAGAGAAACACTTCAAATGCATAATACAAGGGAAGAAGGAAGGAGACAGCATAAACTCTAGCCCTTCCCTGCACTGGCTCCTCTGAAACCATAAAAGCAACAAAAGGTTCTGCATATTACTGGAGGCATGAGTAGTGACAGCCACTCTACAACACAAACTTGACCCATCCCTCACGCGGAGCTGCATCTCCCAGAGCACCAGGCCTCCAATTTCCCCAGAGGCTAATCCAGCTGTGGCAGATTTTGGGGAGTGACGTGGCCGTCTCCTTTTGAGAGAGTGTTCTAGGCAAGAGCCTAGTCTCTGGGTCACAGCCGGATCCACCGGCTGACAGTACGTGCTAGGAGAACTGGCAGGCAGAGTGAACGCAGGCAGCAACCACAGGCCTCCCCGCGCGAAGGGATGGACCCTATAGATGGCAGAGGGCAGAGACCAAGGGCTGGGTTCTCCGAGAACGTTCACAGGTCATGGCCACTCCGCCTACCTCACATGTCCGAGAGGACCTAAGCTTTTGAGATCAGTCAAACACCAGCCTTGTAACGGGCTAAGGCAACCAGTCTCCATTGGGAGGCCCAACCTGGGTTTGTGACCAGATAAGCTGGCTGGCAGGGCGGTGGGCCAAGTTTGGGACCCCCGCTGGGGACCCAGCTTTCCCCAAGCGGTGTGAGATGCGGCCGAGCCTTTTCTTGCAAAGATGCGACTCGGAGATCTACTAATTCTAACCACGGCCTCTACTACGCTCAGGGGGAATGGAGAGGTGACGTTATGGGGGTCCCGCCAGGCTCTCACACGGGGTAAAGGCCAGGTCCGACCAGCCAGCCCCCTCACCCCTAGTCACGGCCGCCCTTACCTTCCCTGAGAGGAGGAGGAGCCGCCGCCACTGCCCGCGCCCCGGCCCGCCCCGCCAGCTCAGCGCCCGCGCCGCAGGTCCCAGGCCCCAGCCCTCCGCAAGGCCGCCCGCGTCCCCGGCACTCCGAGCCAAGCTCGCTCACCTGCTCGCCCACGACCTCCGCGGCAGCCGCCCAGTGCCACAACCACAGCCCCCAGCCCGACGGTGTGGCTCTAGCAGCGAGAGCGAGGTGCCCGCAGGCGCCGCGGGGCAGCCTCGCCGCCGGGGTCCTTGCTGAGAAAACGCCGTCGCCATGGAGACGCAGCGTGCGTAGGCAGCCGTTAGGCCGCGAAAGCGTGGCTTAGAACTAACTATTTATCGGACCAGAGCCTCGGCTCCTGGCCCCAGTTTCCCTGACGGCGAACCATTCACGGGTGCGCGATGCCGCGGCTCGACCACCGCCACAGCCCTCGCGGGCTGGACGCCGGGCTACCACCAGGTGCGAAAGCGCACGTCGCCTAGCGATGGCGCAGGGCGAGGCCAGGGGTTATCCGCGCCCTTCTGATACATCCGCTTCCGGGGCCGCGGCAGTCGCACGTAGGGATTTGTCCGGCCCGCCAGTCGACTCTGGGTGTCCGATTCGGACCGCTGCAGTTCGTCACTGCCGTTCGCCCTCGCCTCGCTGCCCGCCTTCTGAGCTAACCATGCTGGAACATCTCAGCGCGCTCCCCACACAGATGGTGAGGGTCTGGCCTGGGGTCCTCGTCCGCCACACGGACCCGGTGGCCTCGAGCGTCCTCCGCGCGCGGTCCCCAACCCCTGGGTTCCCGTCCACCCTCCTCTTCAGGCGCCCGCGCGCTGTCAGGATGCTGACATGCCCTTAGGAGCCCGGGATCTGATTGCTTACTGGGACAGGGGCCGGGGGAGATGCGTTTTTGCTGCCTTGTGAGTCCTGTTCCGAAACTGCAACCCTTCGGAGCGGAACCAAATCTCTCTCACATCCCCCCCCCCCTCACTTCTAGGATTACAAAGGACAAAAGCTAGCTGAACAGATGTTTCAAGGAATTATTCTTTTTTCCGCAGTAAGTATTGGTTTTACATTTGAGTCTCTTTTTTTTCCTCCCTAGTTTGACTGTATTTTCATATATTCTGTTTGTCTCTAGATAGTTGGATTTATCTATGGGTACGTGGCCGAACAGTTCGGGTGGACAGTCTATATAGTTATGGCCGGATTTGCTTTTTCGTGTTTGGTAAGAAATTTGTGGGTGCTTGGGTGAGCAGGAACGTAAGCTTTCAGAATTGGGTTGCTCTGATTGGACTTAGCAGTGAGAACCACAGTGAACTCTATTTTTCCTGTCAGCGTTTCTCTTTAATATCACTGGGACAATGGCATGTTAAATAGTGTCAAATGTGGTGAGCTGCGAAGAACCTTACTGCTTATTTTCTTCAGCAGTGAGATCAAAGCTAGTATGAATTAATTTCTCATGGTGCTCACCATTGCTTCTCGCCCTTCTCTTAGGTCTCAAAGCCCTATGTGTAAACACTAAGGCTTGTTTCATTTACATGACCGTATCTTCTGTGGGTCTTGTTTTGTTGACTCTAACATTGAAGTAATTTAAAAAATATATATGATTAAAAGAAGGGGAAAATGCAGACAAGAATCCAATGTATGTCCTACAGAATTAAGAGTGGGCTGGGAAGGTGACACAGTAGTAAAGTGCTTACTTTGCATGCATGAGGCCCTGGGTTCGATTCCTCAGCACCACATAAGCAGAAAAAGCCAGAAGTGGCATTGGGTTCAAGTAGTAGAGCCCACGCCTTGAGCTGAAGAGCTGAGGGACAGGGCCCAGGCCCAAAGTTCAGGCCCAAGACTGACCAAAAAAAAAAGGAGGGGGGGAGTGGGGTAGAATGTTTAAAAGGGTGACTTTGAGCTAGATATTTAATACATAATCTGCTTTGTTAAATGGCAACTCCTTTGTACCACTACTTAAAGAAAAAAAAAAAGCAGGCACTGGTGACTCAAGTCTGTAATTCTTAGCCACTCAGGAGGCTGAAATCTGAGATCCATCGTTCATAACTAGCCGTGGCAGTAAAGTCTGTGAGACTCTTCCCTCCAATTAACCAACAGAAAACCTGAAGTGGAGCTGTGGCTCAAGTGGTAGAGTGCTACCCTTCAGCACAAAAGCTCAGGGACAGTGCCCAGGCCCTGAGTTCAAGCCCCACAACTGGCACACACATACACACACAAAAATTTTTAAATGCATAATGATTTTATAATGGATATAACAGATGCACTTTTTCTGTTTTGGTCTAGCTGACACTTCCTCCATGGCCCATCTATCGACGACATCCCCTCAAATGGTTACCTGTTCAAGACTCAGGAACAGAAGACAAGAAAACAGGGGATAGAAAAATTAAGAGGCATGCTAAAAATAATTGATTGGGGTTTTCATGACTCAACACCCACTTTTCGTTTTCTCTGAGATGAGCTAAATTGCTATCATAACCAAATAATGAGCTTAAAACTCCCTATGCTCATAAATACAATTGTGTATTGATTTAGTTTTCTTTATACTTCAAAGACAGAAATAACTCAGTTGTGTTTGACTTATATTTTAGACCAACTCCTCATAATCTTATGAAATGGAAAACAAAAACAAGTATGCAATGTTTCTTCCAGGTATAAATAAATGCCTCATAAATAACAGCACAATTTTTTCATGTTTTTTGAATCTTACTATGTAACTTGGGCTGGCCATGGACTCACTTTCCTCAGCTCCTCAGTGCTGGGACTATAGGCATATACTTGGCTTGCTAGTGCAATTTAACTAGGTTTTATAATTCATTATGAATCATTAAGTTATTTTAGACTTTTCTAATTAAAATTCAGTGCAAGTCTATACCTAAAGGGTCTCTTTGAATAGTCTGTAAGACTTAGTAAAAGACAAGAGCTTGTGATTCTGGAAATGTAAGCACCATTTTTACTGTTGTCACTGGAACTTCATGTGGAGGTATGTTGGTATAGGTGTGGCAGTACTACTTAAGCCATGTCTCCAGCCTATTCCTGGTACATTTTTAACTACAGCAAACACCTTTTTTAAAAAATTGTATGAATGTAAACTTGTGACACAACAGTTTTTCCAGAGCAAAAGGGAACATTTTTTTGTGTTTGTGTGCCAGTCCTGGTACTTGAACTTAGGGCCTAGACACTGTCCCTTAACTTTCCTGCTCAAAGCTAGCACTCTACTACTTGAGCCACAGCTCTACTTCTTTTGGTTTTTTGATGGTTAATTGGAGATAAGAATCTCACAGACTTTACTGCCCAGATCTGTCTCCTGAGCAGCCAAGGATTATAGCCATGAGCCACTGGTGCCTGCCTTGGAATTTTATTTTTATTGTTTTGAGACAATCTCACTCTGCAGCTCAGGCTGGCCTTGCACTTATAATTTTTTACTTCACTTTCCCGAGTGCTGAAATTACAGAAACGCACCACTACACCTAGCTAGTTGGAGGATTACAAGTAATGTTATATTTCTCAGTAGTGGGATGCAGAGCTGCCAGACTGTGAGCTTGTTAAGAAAAGGTAGCGTGTCCAAGTGTATTACTTTTACCATGATAAGTTATACAGGCCTCTAGGAATTCACACAGTGAGACTGAAGAAGGAGGATATTATTCTTAGAATCAAAAAGGCTTAATAGTTATGTACATATGAGCACATAAAATGATGTTTATCAAAATTAACTCCAAGAAATGGAAATAGGTTTTTATTTTGCGTTTTGGTTTTTTTCCCTCCCTTGTTACTGTTTTGTTTTCTGTACCTTTGTCTTGTATATAAATTTATCTGGGGGAGGGTAAGAAGGAATACAAAAATAGACAAAGGGTGAACAAATACAGTAGTGATACTCACTAGACACTATTATTGAAAATGAACTTACACAACTTGTGAGGGGAATTGAGAGGGGAAAAGCTGGGAAAAAATGAGGAAAAAATGTTCAAAAAGCAATGTACTCATTACCTGACTTATATAACTGTGATTCCTCTGTACATCACCAAAAAAGAAAGAAAGCAAAGACATTAGCACAGCAAAACTCAGGAAAGAATCTTTTAAAGATTGAGAAATTAAGTAACCAAACTAAGACTCATTGATAATGAATGTGACTAAACAGAAGTTCCCAGATGTAGTTAAAAATCAAGTTGCCAGGGCTGGGAAGGTGGTTCAGTGGTAGAGCGCTTGCCTTGCATGCATGAGGCCCTGGGTTTGATTCCTCAGCACCACATAAGCAAAAAGAAAAAAGCCAGAAGTGGCGCTGTGGCTCCAGTGGTAGAGCTCTAGCCTTGAGCTGAAGAGCTGAGGGACAGCACCCAGGCCCAGAGTTCAGGCCCCACAACTGGACCCAAAAAAAAAAAATCAAGTTGCCTCTGTTCTCAAGATGAAATTGAAAGGCTGAAAAGAGAAGCAATGATATATCTATGATTCAGGCACTGTTGGATCATACCTAAAATCTTTGCTACTTAGGAGACTAACATCTGGATTAAGGTTTGAGGCCATCTCTGGTAAGAAAAGCCCATAGGATTGGGCTGGGAATGTGGTTTACTGGTAGAGTACTTGTCTAGCATGCATGAAGCCCTGGGTTCAGTTCCTCAGTAGCACATAAATAGAAAAAGCTAATGGTGCTGTGGTTCAAGTGGTAGATTGCTAGCCTTGAGCAAAAGAAGTTCAGGGACAGTGCCCTGGCCTTGAGTTCAAGCTCTAGGACTGGCACACACACAAAACTCCATAGGATTTGAGACTGCATCTCCACAATAATCAGAAGAGTGCCTGCCAAGCAAGCTGACTGAGTGTTAAGGCTCTGAGTTCAAATCCCAGTAGTGCCAAAAAAGTGTGAATTGTAGAAGACAGTTACATATGAGTTTGGCAAAATTTAGTCTTGGTAGACCAACTTTTTAACCCTTTTTCTTTGCATAATTCCTCATTCCTGGAATGTCTTTTAGCAGGTATAAAAATTTTGTTGAGATCTCTACCTACTGTTACTATAAAACAAATTCCAGGGATTGGAGGTGTGGCTCAGATGGTAGAGCACTAACCAATAAGCATCAGATACCAAGTCTGGGGCCTAGTCTCAGATGAAAAAAAAATATTCTGACCATCTGTTGAAATGAAGTATAATGCCTATCACTTAAGTCTGCTGAGTTTCATAACATATCTCATTAACAGTAGCTTACGGGCTGGGAAGGTGGCTCAGTGGTAGAGCGCTTGCCTTGCATGCATGAGGCCCTGGGTTCGATTCCTCAGCACCACATAAGCAAAAAGAAAAAAAGAAGTGGCACTGTGGCTGAAGTGGTAGAGCGCTAGCCATGAGCTGAAGAGCTGAGGGACAGCACCCAGGCCCAGAGTTCAGGTCCCACAACCAGACCAAAAAACAAAACAAAAACAGTAGCTTACCTGTTAATTGTCAATTAGAACATCTGCTCAATGAAAAAAAGATCTTGGCTTTGTTCAAGAGATTCCATCTTAACCCGGACATGGTGATGCCAGGAAGCACAGTGGCATGGCACAACTTGTACTCTGTTATCCCCAGTGACAGAGGGAAGCATAAGTAGGAGGATCACAGCCCAGGTATATAGAAAGAGCCTACCTTGTAGACAGTTAATGCAACAACAACAAAAAAGGGATGGGGGCTGGAGTGTCATTTTGGCTCTGATGGTAGATCATCTGCCTAACAAGTGTGTAATAAGATCCCAAGTTCAATCTACAGTACTAGAGGGGGAAAAAATTAAGATAAAAATGAAGAGCCGCAAGAGAATAGATTGAAAACTGAGTCAATGTTTAAACAACACAGCATGGATCTATAAGTCTAAGAAAATAATTACTAAAAAAAATGTAATTAAAATTATCCAGAAAGATGCAGATTTCCAAAACATAGACCAACCATTTGTCAAAGATTTTTCCCCAACTGGACACTGGAGCTTGATAGTTTTACAAATGAGTTCTAATAAGCTTTTCAATGTAAAAAGTCTCAGAAACTAGACTGTGCACTGTAAGAGCAAGGAAGTGTTGTTTTATTCACTGCTATATCAGCTCCTGGCAAAGCACCTAGCACATAATAAAAACAACTGACTGAAAGAAAATTTCATTAGAGTATTTTTGTCTGTGTGTAATTTTTGAAGAAAGTATTTTTATAAGAAACTAAGAACATCTGGAGTATTTATTTCTAGAGTCATTTAAATACAAAGTGAAAATTTACTGGCTAGGTCTTGTATTTTACTTTATAAAAACTATTTCCTGTGTAGGCAGTATTTCTTATCAAACAAATGATGTGATATACAGCCATACATAGAAAGGAAACTATTTTGATGTACATGAAGACATATTTCAGCAGACAAACATTACATGTGCTCAATATAACTAAAGGACCTGGACTTTACTCACAAATTGCTTAATTGAAAAAGGTGTTTAAGAGACTTCTTGCTGGTAGAAATATAAATCTAATAAAACTAATATATGAAAACATGATTTACAAAGTATTTTAATACTTTAGATCCAATTCTCATATACCTAAATGGGATTCATAGTAAGTAAAATATTAACAGTTCATCATTATGTAAAAAGGAAACCAGTTTCTCAAATACTACATAGAACTTCATATTCTTTAAATCTATTCCCAGAATAGTAAATTGACAATATAGATATATATATATATCTCAACTACTCTGTGTGTGCAATATATATATATAACATATATATGTGTGTGTATATATATATATATATGTATATATTGCACACACAGTACTTCCTAACAATAGCAGATATTATCACTGGCCATGTCACTTGTTTCTACTGTTGTATTATTACTATAATAAAATAACTGAAACCAATGCTTTCTGGCACTGTTTTCAAGCTAATTAGTACCTTAAAAAAATAAAGTTCCAAATATAAAATTGGTTTCGGCTCAGTAAACAGTAATCAAACAAATGTAACATTTTTTCCTCATAAAAAGAGTATGAAAACCAAAAGCTTTTTTTTTTTACTGTCTTTGAACTTGCTTTATATTACTTTGTTCTTTTCCATAAGAAAATCCCAAAGAGATATAAAAGAATGGTGAATGTTATCTAAACTGTAATAGTTTGCTTTTTAAGACAAAACCTTCGAGAATAGCTTTAGTTCGAGCAGATTGTAACAAATTCTCAAAAATTCATGTTTTCTTCAAAAAATTTCAACTGACGAGCTTTTGCACTGTAAGTGGTATACTTTTCACCCATGTGCTCCTGTAAACGTACCTATTTGGAAAAGATAAAAAGAAAATCAGTATTTATAATCCTAGAAGAAAGGCTTTCCTAAGTATGATACCAAAAGTGGGTCCATATGAGAAAAAGTTATATTTTCGTAAAAAGTTAAAACCTGGAGATTTTTTTAAAAAACCATGAATATAAAAGAGTAAAGAATAACTGGGGAAAATATTTACATTCATGCCAAAGGATTAGTAGCACTAATGTATAAGGAGTGTTAGGTCTGCCCAGGAAAAATGACCCCTTCCCTTGGTTTTCTCCAGTGTACCCTGTAATAAGTCCTTGCCCAACATCTGTAACCCAGGCAACTGGCATGCTTGGGGCAGTGGGAGGTCTCCTAGGCTCTGAGGTCATTTCCCCATCCTCTGAGCGCACCTCCACATCTGTTGTGGCCACACCCATCCCCCCATCTTCCCCCACCTTCCCCTATATAGTCTCTCTTCCCTTCATAAGCTGTCTTGCTCCTCATGCCTCCACCTTGCACAGGCTGACAGTTTGGTTTTTCTCTCCTAATATACTCTCTTCTGCCTGAACTGCATGGGAGTTTCCTTTTGACAACCCTTACAAGGAGTTCTTACAGTATAAAATAATCCCAACCATATTAGAATAGTAGAACCAATGAAATAAAATATCACATAGATAATCTGTCAAATTCATTTATATATTTATGTCTATGTAAATCCTATACATTTTAAAACAACACAAATTACCAATTAGCCAATACATGAATCAATCTGACTAGTAATAAGTACTGTGTGACATCTGATGTTTATTTGTTTCAAGAAACACTTGAAGTGAAAATAACAATGTGTTAAGGATATCCTGAAATTCCTGATAGAGTTTACTGATGACACCATATAATTTTGGTGGTACTTTAGTTGAAAATGTATAACCTAGCTCATGCCTGTATCCTAGCTACTCAGGCAGTTAAGAGCTGAGGATCGTGGTACAACACCAGGTAGAAAAGTCTTTGAGAGGGACTAGGGAATGTGGCTTAGTGGTAGAGTGCTTGCCTAGCATGCATGAAGCCTGGGGTTCAATTCCTCAGTACCAGCATTTAAAAAAAAAAAAAAAAAGAAAGAAAGAAAGAAAAGAAAAAGCCAGAAGTGGCACTTTGGGCTCAAGTAGTAGAGTGCTATCCTTGTACAAAAAAGCTCAGGGACAGTGCCCAGGCTCTGAGTTCAAGCCTCAGGACTGGGCAAATAAACAAAGTCTGTGAGACTTTTTATCTCCAGTTAACCAACCACTCGAAAACAAAAAAGCCAGAAGTGGAGGTGTGGCTTAAGTGGGAGAGTACCAGCCTTGAGCAGTGAGTACCTAGCCCCTAAGTTTAACCCTTAGGACTGGCAAAACACACACACACACACACACACATGCACATACATGCACACCTAGAACTAAAGCCAAGTGCTAGTGACTCACACCTGTAATTCTAGCTGCTCAGGAGTTTGAGGCCTGGAGGACTGAGACCAACCCTAGTCAGAAAAGTTTGCAAGATTCCATCTCCAATTAATCAGCAAAATGACTTGCAGGTGTGGCTCAAGTGGTAGAGCATCAGATATAATCAAGAAAGTCAAGTGGAAGCTAAGTGACAGTGGTCAAACCTGGAATTCAAGCCCCAGTACCAACACACATACACATAGAAGAAAAAAGAAAAGAAAGAACACGCTAAGTTCAAGCCCCAGTATCAGCACAAAAAAGTAACTAGTGTTAAAGGGGTAGGAGGCCTGGCTAAAGTGGAAAGACTTGCTTAACAAGTGCAAAACCCAGAGTTCAAACTCCAGTACCACCAAAAAACATTTTAAAATTTAAAAAATACAATAGCTGAATTATACTCACCAACTAACAATTTTAGTAGTTCAAAGAATACTATTTTAAAAGTGAAAAGACATCCTCCCATTCCCCCAAACTTAGAGGATATTTACAAAGCATCTATTTGGTAAGCAACCTGTATCTAGACAATACAAAGAAATTTCACAACTAAATAGGCAACAAATAGCCTAAGTTTAAAACAGGCAAAAGACATTACACCAAAGATAATATGCAAATGGCTATGAGTATATGAGAAGGTGATTATCATCATCAATGAAATACAAATCAAATCAATTTAACCAAAGATTAACTATACTCAACTAGGTAAGTATTGTCAAGGGTATGGAAAACTCATCACCTCTTATCTTACAGCTAGTAGGAATGTAAAATGGTGCAGATACACTAAGAAACAGTCTGGAAAATCCCTCAAAAATTTAAAAAGAGTTTTTACATGATCCAGTAATTTCATTCCTAGGTATTCATCCAGAAAACTGAAACCATGCAAAAGCTTCATATGAAAGCTGGGCTAGAGGTATAGCTTAAGCAGTATCACACCAGCCAAGTGAGTGGGAAGCTCTAAATTGAAATCCCAATACTGGTATTTTTTTTTTTAAATGGAGAAAAATTTAAGTTGATGTTGGTGGCTCTTACACCTGTAATTCTAGCTACTTAGGATATGTGGAGGATCTCCTTCAAAGCCAGCTCAAGCAGAAAAGTCCAAGAGACTCTCATTTCCAATAAGCAAAAACAAACAAACAGAGTTGAAGGTATGGCTAAAATTATAGTGCCAGTGAACCAGACTAAGCTAGCATGATGCCTTGAGTTCAAACCCCAGTACTACCAAAAATAAATCTTTCACATGAATTTTCATAATAGCCAAAAAGTAGACCGTAAGCTGATAAACAAAACCCTACAATAAAGTATTATTTAACTGTATAAAGGAATTAGACATGAATAAATTTTAAAAACATTATGCTGGGTAGGAAGGTGGCTGAGTGGTAGAGCGCTTGCCTTGCATGCATGAAGCCCTGGGTTCGATTCCTCAGCACCATATAAGCAAAAAAGAAAAAAAGCCGGAAGTGGCGCTGTGGCTCAAGTGGTAGAGTGCTAGCCTTGAGCTGAAGAACTGAGGGACAGCGCCCAGGCCCAGAGTTCAGGCCCCACGACCGAACCCCCCCCCCAAAAAACATTACGCTAAGTGAAATGAGCAAAACACAAAAGGCAACATTTTTATATGCTTCTATTTATATAAATTGTCCAAAATAGACAAATTTATACAGAAAACTATTTGTGGTTACTTAGGGATGGGGGACTTGGGAGACAATGGAGGAAGACTACTAATGGATATAGGGTTTCTGTGAGGATAATATTCAGGCACTGATTATGGCTATAATTGTATAACTGTGAACATGTTTTATAAAACCAAGTGTTGCCAGGCACTTGTGGTTCATGCCTGTAATCCTAGCTATTTAGGAGGCTGAGATCTGAGGAGCATGGTTGGAATCCAGCCCAGGCAGAGAAGTTTATGAGACTCTTATCTCCAATAAACTACTCAAAAAATGCCAGAAGTGGCATTGTGGCTCAAGTGGTAGAGCACTAGCCTTGAGCACAAAGAGGCTCAGCATCCAGTTGACAACAGTTCAAGGCTAGGACAGGCAAAAAAAACACACACCAAAAACTAAGCATTAAATGTACAGTTAAAATGGACAAGTTGTATAGTACATGAAATATATTTCAAAAAGTTGCTAAAAATTTCTATAACCCGAGTATTTTAACACAACTAATGAGATACTCACCTCTCTCTGCAATTCATCTTCCTCTTCCAAAAGATCATACACTTGTTCTAAAAGCTGAACTCCCAAGGCCTGGATTACATCAGCTCTCAAGATTTCAATTATTCTTCTGATCCTTTCAGAACTTGGCAAGATAGCTAAAAAGCAGTAACAAGGGCTGGGAATGTGGCTTAGTGGTAGAGTGCTTTCCCATATTTATTTATATGTGTGTGTGTGTGTGTGTGTGTGTGTGTGTGTGTGTGTGTGTGTGTGTGTGTGTGTGTGTGTGTGTGTGTGTGTGTGTGTGTGTGTGTGTGTGTGTGTGTGTGTGTGTGTGTGTGTGTGTGTGTATACACACACATATATATAAATATGTATATTTCTCATATATATGGGAAATTAAATCATATATATATATATATATATATATGTGGGAAATTAAATCCTTCACCACTATGGGCAAGAACACCACAATTATTTTGTTTTGTTTTTATTAAGACAAAAATAAGATAAATATGTAAATATATTTACATTTATGGAGATTATATATTTATATTTTTATATATACATATATATATGTGTATATATATATATATATATATATATATCTCCTGGCAACTGAAACCAGGGCTTCCTTAAACATGCTAGGCAAGCACTTTACCACTGAGTTATACTGACAGCCTACTATACACAAAAACACACATATTATCACTATGAAGACAAAGTTGGCCTAAAATACACATGCTCCTCCTGTCTCAGTCTCTTGAGTACTAAGATTCCAGGAGTATATCACAATGCCCAGCTGATATTGATTTACTTACAGTTGTCTTTAAATGTTAATTTTCATGTGACTTTTAGAAATACATCTGTTACATAAAGTAAGATATACCTTTTATGCAGATACCCAAATGAAACTGTAAAAGCCAAAACTATAGTATTAGTTCCTCTAATAAACACAGTTCCTAGACTGCTATGAAAGAATAACCTGATCACCTGAAGGCAGCTCTTTAAATTGGAGTTCCTCTGCTGCTTCTGCAACTTTCCCATGAAGTACCAGTGTATCACGATACTTCCGATGAAGTTTGAATTCTGGAACTGGATTTGGTACCAAGATATCTTCACAGCTGTCTTTAGAATCCAGTTTAAGGGTCTGAGTCATCAGTTGTACCAAGTCACTCATTTCATTTGTATGACTTTTCCTGCAAGGGGGAAAATTCACCTTGTTATTTATTGGCTTCATGAAAATTTTCTTTTCTTCTTCCTCCTCTTCCCTTCCCCCTTCCCCCTTCCCCCTTCTTGTGGCTTCAATTCAGGGTATTGTACTTGCTTGGCCTGTCTGTCAGCTTGCATGGCTGGCACTCTACTACCTGAACTATGTCTCCAGCCCTGTTGTTTGTTTGGCTTTTATTTAATTTTGTTTTGTTTTGGAACTGGGACTTGGAATTCACAGCCTTGAGCTCTTGCTGTGCTCTACCACTTGAGCCATACTTCTAGTTCTGACACTTTTGGCTGGTTAACTGGGAATAAGAATCTCTTGGATTTGTCTGCCCAGGTTTGGCTTCAAACCTCAAATCCCAGATCTCAGCCTTGGGTAGCTAGGATTATAGGCATGAGCACTGGCACACAGCTTACGAGAATTTTTCATTACAGTTTAGATGCATCTGGGCACCAGTAGTTCATGTCTATAATCCTAGCCATTCAAGAGGCTGAGATGTGAGGATCTGGGTCAAAGCCAGCCGAGGCAGGAAAGTCTTTGAGACTGCTATCTCTGATTAACTACTAAAAAGCTGGAAATGGAACTGTGCCTCAAGTGGTAGAGCACTAACCTTGAGCACAAAAGCTCAGGGATAGCACCCAGGCCCTGTGTTCAAGACCCATAACTAGTTTCTCTCTCTCTCTCTCTCTCTCTCTCTCTCTCTCTCTCTCTCTCTCTCTCTCTCTCTCTCTCTCTCTCTCTCTTTCTCTCTCTCTCAAGTTCTGTGTTCAAGACCCATAACTAGTTTCTCTCTCTCTCTCTGTTTCTCTCTCTCTCTCTCTCTCTCTCTCTCTCTCTCTCTCTCTCTCTCTCTCTCTCTCTCTCTCTCTCTCTCTCTCTCTCTTTCTCTCTCTCTCAAGTTAGATGCAAAATGACCTTTAGGTAGTTCTGCTTCCAAATGCTATGTAAGCCTATAGACTGACCCTCTCCTAAATAATCTCTTCATAAAACCAACTATGTAAAGGCAACATAGAATGAATAAAATCTGCTGGCAAAGTCTGGAAGAGAGACCACAGGTAGTTCAAAGTACAGGATGAAACCTAGTCTTTCTGAACTCCAAAATCAAGGAACAACATCCAAGGCAACCAATGCCTGTAGAAAACAAGGGAGGGATCTTGGAAAGGAGAAGGGCCCAAAGCAACATCCCTCAAATCTATATAGAGATTCTGCTCAACCATTTCCAAGTATCTAACTATCCGTAAATATAAACCTCAAGAAGGAAGTATTTAAGGAAACAGAAATGACAGCCTTCAATGAGATAAAATTCACAAGGTCTGACATCCAGTCAAAAAAAGTTGGATGCCAGGAATGCAAAGAAGAAAAGCACTACATATTTGTAAAGAGAAAACAACAACAGTTAATAGAAATGACAGAAGTGATTGAATTAGTAGATGAGACATTAAAGTGTTACTATAATTATACAAAATCATGGTAGAGAAAAACATGAACGTTCTAGAGAGACATGCAAGACATAAATCAGATTTTCCCAGATAAAAATTACAATTTCTTAAGTATATGGGATAGAATTAACAGACTAGACACTGCAGAAGAAAAATTGCTGGCTGGAGGCATGGTTAAAGTTGTCAAGCACTTGCCTAGTATTCACAAAATCTGTGCAGAAAGAAAAGAAAGAAGGAAAGAGGAAAGAAAAGAAAGATATAGTGAGCTCAAGATACAGTAAAAGAATATATGAAAAAAAAATGAGCAAAGAATTGATGAGCTTTTGAATGTTAAGCAGTCTAATCTACATGTGAGTAGATAGAATTCCAACAGGCAAGAGGAGGGACTGACAAGGTGGCTCAGTGGTAGAGTGCTTGCCTTGCATGCATGAAATGTGGGATCAATTCCTCAGCATCACATAAGCAGAAAAGGCCGGAAGTGGTACTATGGCTCTAGTGGTAGAGCGAGCGCTAGCATTGAGCTCAAGAGCTGAGGGACAGTGCCCAGGCCCAGTGTTCACACCCCACGGCCAACCAAAAAGAAAAGAAAAGAAATAATGGCTAAAACTTTCCCAAATATGATGAAAACTATAAACTTATAGATCTAAGAAGAATTCTGAATAATAGATTGCATCTTTACAGCATTTTTTAAAAATTTAACATAAAAACCACCTTCATTTAAAAAAATTAGACTGCACTTATAGAAAAGATATTTTCAGCTTTAGCATGTACCACAAACTACAATGTTATCAATGAGACTACTAAAATTTAGAATGCTACTATAAATGTATATTTAGGATCGATTCAAACAGAAATAGCTCCTGACAGGAGATAGAAAAGTACTTACCCTTCCCTGGAATCCCCATCTGACTTATCTGTTGAACTTGTAGAAGAACTTAACTCATCCTCAGACAAACAATGAATCAGTTTTCTTTCCTATTAATGTTTGGAAAAAATAAAATCACCTGTGATAACATAACCAGAATATAACCCAAGAACAGTGTTAGAGGCAATGGCTGGACACAATGTGCTCCTACTGCAATTTAATAGGAGAAACTAACTAACACAAAAATCGAAGTTACTTTATCCAAATGATGTCTACAGTTCACTCATGATGTTCCTAAATAAAGTCTAAGGAACACCAAGGTGAGGTTTTACAAGGCTCTGATGAGTCTCAATCATGAAGAAATTTCCTTTCCAGAGCAAAGTGAATTATTAGTTCTAGTGTATCAACTTCTAAACAGAGACCTTTTTACAAAAAGAATATTGCAGTTTACAGAATTTTATCTACATCAAGGCAATGTATTTTCTGTTTTAAAAGATTACCTGAGTCAGACACCTGTTATCCTAGCTACTCAGGAGGCTGAGATCTGAGGATCACAGTTTAAAATCCAGCCCAGCAGAAAAGTCCATGAAACTTTAATCTCCAATAAAGTACTCAGAAAAGGCCAAAAGTAGTTCTGTGGCTCAAGTGGAAGAGTGCTACTAGCCTTGAGCACAAAAGAGGATCAGGGACAGCACCCAGGTCCTGAGTTCAAGCCCTAGGACCAGCAAAAGAAAAAAATTACTTAATATAATTAATACAAAATATATAATTTGCTGGGCACTGGTGGCTCACACCTGTAATCCTAGCTACTCAGGAGGCTGAGATCTGAGGATCATGGTTCAAAGCCAGCTCAGGCAGGAAAGTCCATGAGATTCTTATCTCCATTTAACCACCAGAAAACCGGAAGTGGTGCTGTGACTCAAGTAGTAGAGCACTCGCCTTGAGCTGAAGAGCTGAAAGACAGCACCCTGACTTCAAGACCCATGACAGAAAAAAGAAAAGCATAACTTTGGGAAATGGAGGTGAAAGCCTCAATTAGTGAAATAACTAAGTGATAGTGTTAAAGGACTAATACCTTCATTATTTTCAAATGGCAAGAAAAATGAGTGTCAGGTGAATTATGGAGGTGAACCCAGGTTTGGAAACCTTGCAATTACCCATTTAGCCCCTAGATGGCATTCCTATATCATCCACAGGAAAGAAGGTGAACTAATTTGACACAAAGAGAAAACTTATTGGGGCTGGGGCGCCCGGCGCGCACAAGGCCCTGGGTTCGGTCCTCAGCCCTGGAGGGAAAAAAAAGCTACAAAGAGAAAACTTATTAATGATGATTAGCAAGTGAGATTGAAGTCTGGACACGTAGATGAGTATACTAGCAACATAGTAGAATACACAATGTGTGGCCTAGTAGAAACTCGAAGAAAGTCTTGTTTTAACAGATTTTTCTTTTTTTTCTTTTCTAGTACTGAGGATCAAACCTAGGGCTTTATAGGTACCTTATAGGCTGAGCTGCATCTCAACCCCCAAATAGACTTTTTAAACTAGATTACCAGATGTTTAGAATAAATGAAAGTTGTCTACCCTTAATGGATCAAACACAATCATAATTTACCAGTTCCTGTCTTTATCAAGAGGCAAAAGGCATACCTTAACCAGCCCTACCCCTAAAATACATGGAGCTGACATTCATGAAATTTTCTGTATTAGGCTTGTACGATGAAGAAATATTGAAGCACCTGAGCAATACTGGAGTCAGAAGAGAACCGTCGGGTAGGGATGGAATGGCCTTCCTCCTGTGGTTTCCCTGGCCCAGTTGCACTCCTCACTGAAGAGCCTGAAAAAAAGAACATCCCCAAGCAGCTATTTATAGGGGGCTGGTTGGTCTCAATTGAAGACAGTCCAGCCAGAAGTAATTCAAACAGCACATTTATCATCACTATGGGCACTTTAGTTCAAATCTTAGTTCTGAATCTACCAGCTCTGTAACTCTGGGCAAGTTACCTAACCCCCTCAGAACCTCAGTTTTTTTCCTTGCCAAAGGGGTTAAATACTGCCTACTTTTGGCAGTTTCTATAAATATGAAATAATGCCCTTAAGATGCTTACCATAGTGCTGGAGACAACACTGAATACAGGAAAACTGCTAATACCACATTTAGACAATGGTAATAGGAATGAGCACAGCCCTCAGCCCAAGGCAGCACCTCCCCTGACTTCCTCTTTGCTGCTTAGAAGAGAGCATTTCTCTGACTAGCAGGTTATGGATGTGAAAACCAATTAAACATTCACTTGATTTCCAGCCAGAAACTACCCAGGAATTACTGTCATTCAGAATCCTCTGCTCTCTTTTCTAATATCCTCTTTCTCCAGTGACTTGGATTCCAGACTCAATAGTCTATGATAATTTTCTAAAAGGTTTATCTAAGAAACTTTTGCCAGTCCCTGGGGCTTGAACTTAGGGCCTGAGCACTGTCCCTGAGCTTCTTTTGCTCAAGGCTAGCACTCTTCCACTTGAGCCACATTGCCACTTCCAGCTTTTTCTGTTTATGTGGTACTGAGGAATCAAACCCGGGGCTTCATGCATGCTAGGCAAGCACTCTATCACTAAGCCATATTACCAGCCCCCAAATTTTTTTAAATCTCCCAAATCAATTCCCCCAATGGGGTATTGCCTTCTGAAAGTTTAAATACCTCACAAGCGGAACCAGTGCTTATGACCATGAGCCAAACCATCACCTGTCATTTCGATGGGGGAAAAAAAAAAAAAGAGGCCAACTTCACCTGAAGGGGACATCTCTTCCTGTAACTGCTTTAGCCGTCTCCTCTCTCTGGCTGATAATGGTCGATCCTTTTAAAGAAAGTCACAGAGTCATTTCCATTCCTACTCACTATTCTTTCTTTCTTCCTTCCCTTCCTCCCCTCCTTCCCTGCCTCCCTTCCTTTATCTTGCTTGCTTGCTTTCTCCTAAAGCTTGAACTCTGGGTCTGAGCTGTCCCTGAGCTCCTTTTCCTCAAGCCTAGCAATCTACCACTTGAGCCACAGAGCCACTTCCAGCTTTTTCTGTGATTTAATTGGACATAAGAGTCTCACAGACTTTCCTGCTTACTTTCCTACCCAGGCTGGCTTCAAACCTCAGATCTCAGCTTCCTAAGTAGCTAGGATTACAGGCATGAGCCACCAGAGCCTGGCTCCTATTCATTATTCTTGTAACACAAAGTACAATTATCATCCAACAATACATAAAGATCTTATACTAGCCTGTAAAGGAATGTTCATACCAGGGTTACTGCTACTAGAAAGGGACAATCACAGACCCGGTTTTTGCAAAATGCTCATTTTTTGAAAGGCAAAAGGGACTACATTCCTTTTTAGGGGAAACTGGGAGACAAATACCAGGGTTTTGAACTCAAGGACCTTTTGCTTGCTAGTTGGTGTTCTATCACTCAAGCCATGCCTGTAGGCTTGTTTTTAAATTGATTTTTTTTGGGGGGTCATGGGACTTGAACTCTGGGCCTGGGCGCTGTCCCTCAGTTCTTCAACTCAAGGCAAGTGCTCTACCAACTGAGCCACAGTACCATTTCCAGTTTTCTGGTGGTTAACTGGAGATAAGAGTCTCACGGACTTTCCTGCCTGGGCTGGCTTTGAACTGTGATCTTCCAATCTCAGTCTCCTGAGTAGCTAGGATTATAGGTGTGAGCTACCAGTGGCTGGATAAACTGGTTATTTTTATGATCAGGTTTCACCTCCTGCTCATACAAGCATCTCAACTGCAATCCACCTACCTAGACTTCCTGTTGTTTCTGGGATCATAGGCATGTGCCACTTTGTTAAGCTTCCCCCTGCAGAGGTGAGTGTCAGAGATTTTTCTGCTCAAATTGGACTCATCTGAGATCCTCCCAATATCAGCCTCCTATATAGCTTAGGGCAATAGGTATGCACCACCACACCCAGGAATAGGTTGAAAAGGAGCTACATGAACTTTTCTGGCCAGGCTGGCCTCAATCTCTATGGTCACCATTATTCCCATGCACGTAGTATTACACATGAGTACCTGCTCTTACTTTTTTCATTTCTTATACAAAATCTACTTGATTGTCTTAACTAATACAAAGTGATCATCTCTGGAACCACAAAATCTATGTGTTTCAATCAAACCTTCTACTGTGAAATACAACTTAGTCCCTTCCAGTGTTCAGAAAAAAAAGCAGAATTTACATTGTTTTTCCTGAGCTGTTTTAATATAACACTTAATGCATACACAAGATTTTATAACAAAAAGCTTTATAAGAAGGTTTTAAAAAAAAAAAAAAACCATAGTAGCTAGGCATTGGTGGCTCACACCTGTAATCCTAGCTACTCAGGAAGCTGAGATCTGAGGATCACGATTCAAAGCCAGCCCTGGCAGGAAAGTCTTTAAGACTCTTATCTCCAATAAACCACCAGAAAACGGGAAGTGGCACTGTAGGTCAAGTGGTAGAGCACTTGCCTTGAGCTGAAGAGCTGAGGGACAGTGCCCAGGCCCAGAGCTCAAGCTCCATGACCAATCAAAAAAACAACAACAACAACAACAACAAAAGAGCTAGGCATGGGGGGCTGGGAAGGTGGCTCAGTGGTAGAGTGCTTGCCTTGTAATGCATGAGGCCCTGGGTTCAATTCCTCAGCACCACATAGGAAAAAAGCCGGAAGTGGCGCTGTGGCTCAAGTGGTAGAGCGCTAGCCTTGAGCTGAAGAGCTGAGGGACAGCGCCCAGGCCCAGAGTTCAGGCCCCACAACCGGACCCAAAAATAAAAAAAAAAAAAAAAAGAGCTAGGCATGGTGTCAATGCCAGTAAATGTAGCATTCAGGAGGCTGAAGCAGGAGGATCTCAACCTATACCAACCTGGGTTATATGAAGAAATAGTGTCTCAACAAAACAAGACATATTCTCTCTCTCATTCTCTCTCTCTCTCTCTCTCTCTCTCTCTCTCTCTCTCTCTCTCTCTCTCTCTCTCACACACACACACACACACACACACACACACACACACACACACACACTCACAAACCTTTGATGATGATATTTCACTGTTTGTAGAACGGCTCACAGACTCACTGGCTAGTCTACTTTGGTTTTCAACGTTTCGTGTTGATATGACATTCACTTTTCCAACAGTAGGATGAGAGGGCAAAAACTGAGAAGGTGCTTCATTTAACTTAAATAATTTTAAAAGGAGGGGAGATTGTCAGTTTCATATATAGCCATTTCCAAAGTTCCCCTATTTGCCAGCCCCCTGAGTATTTGTTACTGATTTGTCCCTAAAAACTTTAAAACATTGGGGGGGGGGGGGGGCGGGGTGTGTGTGTGTGTGTGTGTGTGTGTGTGTGTGTGTGTGTGTGTGTGTGTGTGTGTGTGTGTGTGTGTGTGTGTGTGTGTGTGTGTGTGTGTGTGTTTAATAGACTGCCAAAGGTGAATGGTCCTTTAAGATCTCAAAAAAAGCTACCTATGGAAGGTAATTTAAGAAAGGCGGTAACAACATGATATTGTGCAGTAGATGGGAGAATTCCTTTATTTTTATTTATTTATTTATTTTTGGTCAGTCATGGGGCTTGAACTCTGGGCCTGGGCGCTGTCCCTCAGCTCTTCAGCTCAAGGCTAGCGCTCTACCACTTGAGCCACAGCGCCACTTCCAGCTGTTTTATTTTATATGGTGCTGAGGAATCGAACCCAGGGCCTCATGCATGCAAGGCAAGCGCTCTACCACTGAGCCACCTTCCTAGCCCTGAGAATTATTTTCTTTAATTCCCATTCTTACTGTGGAAGACTGATATTTATGGTATTTCCAATGCACCAATATTTAAAAACATCTCATCCTTGCCACCTTCCCCTTATGTTCCATGCATTACTTAAAAGCTTTTTTGGCAACTGTTAATTGTACTAAACAGAAACCAGAATCTCAAACAACAGCACAATGGAGAGCATCTCAATAAGCCAGATCTCTGGCTTATTTACCTGGCTCTTTACCCCGCTGTGCTCAGTCTGTTCTCTTTTCTTCTGCCATCGCTGTCGGGAAAGGGATGGTTCAGACTCAGAGTTGTGTGGCTGCAAACCAAGATGGATTGTGCCCTGCTTTTCCATAATATATTCATCAGCAACTTGTTCCTTAAAAACAATAAAACAAAGCAAACATATACAGAAGAATTCCAGAGAATGTGGTGGGAGGGGGGGGACGGTCTTGGGGCTTGAACTCAGGGCCTGGGTGTTGTTCCTGAGCTCTTTTGCTTAAGGCTTAAGGCTAGTGCTCTACCACTTGAGCCACAGTGCCACTTCTGGTTTTCTGGTGGTTTATTGGAGATAAGATTATCACAGACTTTCCTGCCCAGGCTGCATTGAACCGAGATCCTCAGATCTCAGCCTCCCGGGTAGCTAAGATCACAGGCGTGAGCCACTGGCACCCAGCTCCTCCAGTTAACCACCCAAAAACTGGAAGTAGAAGAACTGTAGGTCCAAGTGGTAGAGTGCTAGCCTTGAGCAAAAGAGCTCAGGGACAGTGCCCAAGCCCTTAGTTCAAGCCCCATGTCTGACAAAACAAAAAACAAAAAAGTTCAATACTACATCAAGAACTACTGCATACCCATTATGATGATGGCTATGATCAAATGAGGGATAAGAGTAAGTGTTGGTAAAGACTGTGGTAAAAGTGGAAAAAGACTGTGGAAAAAGTGCTGCTAGTAGTTGGTAGTTTTGTAGTTTGGAAAATAGATTTATGGTTCCTCAAAGAGTTAAGCAGTTACCACATGACCCATAAATTCCATTCCTACATGTTTGTTTACCCAGCAGAACTGAAAAAGCACATCTATACAAAAACACAGGCACAGATATTCAAAGCACGGTTGAGCTCAGTGGTAGAGCTACCTGCCTAGCACACACATGGCCTTGTGTCTGGTCTCCAGTACTACAAAAACAAATAAAACACAAATGCATAACAGCATTATCCACAGTAGCCACAAAACAGAAACAACCCAAATATCATTAACTAATGAAAAGATATATAAATTATCATGGGCACGTTCAGGAGAATGCACTTGGTAATAAAAAGAATACTGGTAGATACCATGGGAAAACATGTTTAAAGCCAGACACAAAAGGTAATACATTGTATTATTCTATTTATAAGAAATGTCTAAATAGGTAAATCTATGGGGACAAATGTTACAAGGGTTGAGAGAAGGAGAAGGGAGAATAAAACTGAGCATGGATTTTTAAAACCTTCTAAGTTTAAACTGGCATACAAAATAACTGATTTTCCTAACATGAGAAACCAGAGCAGACTCACACTTTGTAACCACACTGTCTCCGAAACTTATCTGTCTCCTAGTATATATCACTCCTAGTACTTATTACTTACCTGGTCCTTTGGCCTCTGGTCTTTATTTAGGTGCTGGAACGGCTTCACTGGTTCATTTCCTTCCCTATGGCCATTATCAGAGCACCGTATGGGAATCGGGATTTCAGGCTGAGCCCTGGATTCCGTGTTGTCCTGTGTCTTCTCTTTCACTTGAGAAATGGTACACTGACCTAGCTCATTAGCAGCATCTAAATGTCTTGGTTGATTCTCTTGAACTGAGCCATCATTCATTAAGTCTCTCCTTTCTGCAGGTAAGATGTCAATATTTACTCTACTAATCGTAGCTAATGATTCTGTAGTCTTGCTCATGTCTGGTTTGCCAGTGTGGCCTTTTGGACTAGCAGGCGATTTCAAGGGACCAATAACCACAGGTCTCTCTTGGGACAAACAATTGTCTTCACCCTGAGCAAAAGCATATGTTTCCAAGTTAGCATAGCATTCCTCATAGCATATACAAAAATTAACTCAAAGTGGACTAACAGGTTCCTCAAAGAATTAAGCAAACAGAATTAGCATATATCCCAGCAATTCCTTGTGTAGGTATATATTCCAAAGAACTAAAAGCAGGAATTCAAGTAGATATGCGTCTGCCAGTGTTTCTAGAAGCATTATTCAAAATAGCCGAAAAGTAGAAAAAACCCAAATGTTCATTATCAGATGAATAAATAAAATGTGGTATACATAGACTATGCCAAGAAGTAAATAAACATGAAAATATGCTAAATAAAAAAGACAGACACAAAAGGATATGCATGTGATTTTACTTATACAAAATATCTCGGACAGAACAATTCATAGAAACAGAAATTGGACATGGTTACTAGGCTCTGAAGACACGGAAAATAAGAAGGCATTACAGCTTAGCTTAATGGGTACATGAAATGTTTCTGGAAGGTGCTGGTGATGGTGGACCACTAATTGTGAATGTAATTAAGGACACAGGATTGCATACTTAAAAATGGTTCAAATGAAAGGCTGGGAATGTACTCAGTGGTAGAGCACCTGTCTAAAATGTGCAAAGCCATGGGTTCAAATCCTAACACACTTTTCTTTTTTTAAAAAGCAACTTTAAAAAGGTTAACCAGCTGTAGAAAAGAAATAAACAAAACATGGTTAAAATATGAGCTTTATGTCAGATTTATGTCTGAAATACAAAGATTGTTCAGCATTCTCACCAATTAACATTACACTCCACAAGAACAGAATAAAGGGGAAAATACCACTTCACATCTTAATATAAGACAAGTTATATATGCAAGGCTGCATTGAAAATTATTTAAAGAAAAAAAAAGCCAGGCGCTGGTGGCTCTCACTTGTAATCGTAGCTACTCAGGAGACTGAGATCTGAGGATCACAATTCAAAGCCAGCCCAGGCAGAACTCCATGACGTTATGATCTTGTATGTAAATGCTAACAATTCCACAAAAATAAACTGCTAGGATAAATAAATTTAGTAAAGTAACAGAAGGCAAAATCAGCATACAAAAATAAGTTGCCCTTCTTGTACTATTGTTTGCTAATGAAAACTTAGCTAATTAAGTTAATTATCAAACTCAAGGCCCTGAGATCAAAGCCCAATATCACAAAAATAAATAATTTAAAGTAAATAATGTTTAAAAAATTACTTAGTTTAGATGGGCACTAGTGGCCTAGGCCTATAATCCTAACTACTCAGGAAGCTGAGATCTGAGGATCAAGGTACAAGGCAAGTCTGAGCAGGAAAATCTGTGATACTTTTTTCTTCAATTAACCACCAAAGAGCTAGAAGTAGAGGCAGGTAGCTCAAGCTGCAAAGCACAAGCAAAATCATGAGGGCCTGAGTTCAAATCCCAATACTGGAACACACAAACTAAAAAAGTGACTTAGTTCACAGTTCTGAAGGCTGGGAAGCACAACGTGAGGAGGCCACATCTGGTGGGGGTCTTGTTAATTGTGGGGACTCTGCAGAGTCCCAAAGTGACACAGGAAATCACATGATGAATGGAAAATATCTAAAAGACAGAGCCAAACTGGCTTTTGTAACAGAACCTTTCTCAAAATACACCATCAACCCATTAATCCATTAATGCAGACCCAGTTTTTATAACCTAATCATGTTTCAAAGGTCCCACTTGGTCTCACTTTTTTAATATCTCATAATAGAATTAAATTTTAACATGAATTTTGGTGAGGACATTTAAACAACAGCAATGGTGCTGAGAAAACTATCTACATACAGAAAAAAAAAATGAGGTTGTAGGGGCTGCGAAGGTGACTCAGTGGTAGAGTGCTTGCCTTGCACACATGAGGTCCTGGGTTTGCTTCCTCAGCACCCACGGCCAGAGTTCAGGCCCCACAACCCACAAAAAAAAAAGAACTTGTGGACCTTTCCTAACACCCTATACAAAAAAAATTTAACTGAAAAAGGATCAAAGATCTAAATGTTAAGGGCTAAAACCATAAAAATCTTAGAAGAAAACAGAGCATGACATTGGATTTAGCAGTACTTTCTTGGATATGACATCAAAGACAGAGTTACAAAAGAAAAAACAGAAAAACAAGACTATGAAAATTAAATTTTTTATGCATCAAGAGACCATAATAGGAGGGGGTAATAATGTTGGACAAGAAATGTACTCATTACCTTACTTATGTAACTGTAACCCCTCTGTATATCACCTTTACAATAAAATAAAATTTAAATTTAAAAAAAGAGACCAGCTTGATAAGAAATGTACTCGTTATCTTGCCCATGTAATTGTAACTCCTCTGTCTGGTAGTCTCATAATAAAAAAATAAAATAAAATAAAGAGACCATAATAGGGTCAAAAGGCAACCCACAGAGTGGGAAAAAACTTAAAATTCATATATTTAAGAAGTGATTGATAGTTAGAATATAGAAAACTCCAACAAAACCCTAGACAATCCAAATAAAAAATGGGAAAGGGATTTCAACAGAGACTTTCCAAAGAAGATACATAAATGAGCATGAAAGAATTTTTTTAGGGGCTGGGAATGTGGCTTAGTGGTAGAGTGCTTGTCTAACATACATGAAGCCCTGGGTTCAAATCCTCAGTACCACATAAGCAGAAAAAGCTGAAAGTAGCACTGTGGCTCACATGGCAGAGGGCTAGCCTCGAGCCAAAAAAGCTCAGGGACAGTGCTCAGGCCCTGAGTTCAAGCCCCAAGACTGGCCAAAAAGAACAAAAAAGTTTAACATTATTAATGATTAGGGAAATACAAATCAAAACTACACTGATATCTATTTCCCAACCATTAGGATGGCTATCACAAAAAAAGAAAAAAAAAAGGTGGGTACTGGTGGCTCATGCCTATAAAATCCTAGTTACTCGGGAAGCTGAGATCTGAGGATCATGGTTCAAAGGCAAAAAAAGACCAGGCAAAAAGACTCTTACCTCCACTTAACTACCAAAAAAAGCCAGAAGTGGAGCTGTAGCTGAAGAGGTACAGTGCTAACCCTGAGCAAAAAAAGCTTGGGAACAGCACCTATGTCCTGAGTTCAAGCCCCAGGACCAGCACACATACACACACACCAAAAACAAACAAAAGAAACAGAGAAGGGGACCAGTGTGAGGAAAGAGAATAATGGGAAAATGAATATTATCAAAGTACATTATATACATGTATGATACTGTCATAATGAAACTATTATTTGGACAATATATGTTAATAAAAAATAAGACCAAAACATAACAAGTGGTGGTGACTGTAAGACGACAGAACTGCTGGGAAAACAATATGAGACTCCTCAAAAAGTTAAACTTAGAATTATCCATTTAACCCAGCAATCCCATTCCTAGGTATAAATCCCTAAGAACTAAAAATGGGTATTCAAACACAGGCATCTATATGTTCACAGCAATTCCCAATGTTTATCAATAGGTAAATGGATATACATGTAGCATATATGTGTGTGTTATACACATATAATGGACTAATAATATGCTACACACATATAATGGACTAATAGTCAGGCCTAGAAAGAACTGAGATATTGATATATTCTTCATGGAGGAACCTTCAAAACACAGTAAGACAAGCCAGATATAAACGGTGACATTATATGACTCCATTCGGGTGAAATGTCCAGGATAGGTATATCCCTGAAACAGAAAACACATTGGCAGTTGCCAGGCAAGGAAGAAATGGGCAGTGACTGCTTAACATATAGGATTTCCTTTGGGCTGATGGAAACAGTTTGGAACTAGATAAGAAGTAATGGCTGTAATGGCTGTACAACACTCTGAATGTATATAACTGTCCATTTTAAAATAGTTAATGCTATGCAAAATTCATCTAAAAAGTTATTAAGGTACTGACTTCATGCACAAGTTGACAGGCTGTGTAGATGCAGTAACTTAAAGAACCTGCCCTCACCAGTATTTTTTCTTTTTAATGCAGAAGTCATTGCACAACAGAATTTTAAATAAAGCAAAATCATTTCCCTATTAGATAATTTTCTTAGATAATCTACTTTGCTACATAGATTCTAAAACATGATCCTTTAAAAAGAAACATACCATTACATATGTCTTGGAAGCCTCAGGACAGTGAGGGTGGTGGTGGATCACGTCATGGTCTGAGTCTGCCTTTCTGGAAATGACCTCAGCAACAGGTTTGGATTTAGAGTCACCATTTTTTATGTTATTTTTGGAAGTTTTTCTTTATAAAGAAGAAAAGGTTATAATCAACAGAGTGAAGATTAAGGGTTTTATATATATGTGAAAAATGTATGCATATATTGCACTTCCTTATAGAACTGTACCACTTGACAGATAATAGAATTTTTTTAAAAATATAGGAGGCATTTTATAAAACACATGTCAAGATCATAAGACAAAAAGAAAGCAAAAAATTATCACTGACCCCAGGAGATTTAGGAAACACTGAGAACTAAATGTGTTATGGAATCCCAGACTGAATCCTGGAACGGTAAATTATACTTCAGAGGAAAGACTAGTGAAAGCCAAATAAAATCTGGAGTTAGGTCAGAGGCTAAAGCAGAACAGATGCAGAGGCAATAGAAACTCTGCACTACTCGGCAACTTTTCTGTAAGTATGAAATTATTCCAAAATAAAAACCCTCAGATATAGAAGTACCAGGATAAGTTTTACATGTTCACAATAAAACCACAACTGCTTCACCAATTTTGATAGTAAAAATGGTCAGTGTACGTTTTCTGACTTGAGGATACATGTATATAAGAGGGCTAGGAATGTGGCATAGTGGTAGAGTGTTTGCCTAGCATGCATGAAACCCTGGGTTCAATTCCTCAGTACCACATAAACAGAAAAAGCCAGAAGTGGTGCTGTGGCTCAAGTGGTAGAGTGTGCTAGCCTTAAGCACAGAGAGACTCAGGAACAGAGCCCAGGCCCTGAGTTCAAGCCCCAGGACCAGCCAAAATAAAAAGAAAGAAAGAAAAGTATGTAGGAATAGTATCATAACCTGTCTTAGTAGCCTACACTTTTGGAAAATTAAAGGAGAGCACGAAGATCAGACTAATGGAAGAACAAAGGTCTGTTCGAAAATTATAAACAATGTGAACAAAATGATGGTCCTTATTAAGCCATGGTCGTACCTGCCTGAAAGCCAGCAATTTCAAAGTTGAAGTGCCTTACCTCAAAAAAAAAAACACCAAAAAATACAGCAGCTGAGCCAGGCCACAGAGGCCTGGCTCCTGGATGCCCTGAGAGGCCCCATGTTGACAAATTTTTTTTAAAAAAGACTTTTTCCTAGACAAAGCAGGTACCCTAGATTAAGATGCACTATGTAATTCATTGCTTTGAAGCTAATTCCTCTTTCCACTCCTTTATACATATCTTCTATTTACAAAGCCACACTTTTTGAAATTGAGCATATGAGAATTCCTAGAACAAATGTGGAAAAAATAATTTATTTTTCAACTTCATTTACAACTCTGAGTTTTCTCTTGGCAATAGAAGCAACTCTCAAACAAAGATGGAGCTGGGCAGAAGTAGTGCTGTGGCTCAAAGTGGTAGAGTGCTATCCCTGAGCTGAAGAGCTCAGGGACAGAGCCCAGACCCAGAGTTCAAGCCCCACAATCAACAAAAACAAACAAATAAAAGATGAAGCTCAAGCACAGTATTATTGGTGGCTCATGTCTGTAATCATAGCTCCTCAGAAGGCTGGGATCGGAGGATCACTGTTTGAAGCCAGCTGGGGCAGGAAAGTCCTTGATACTCCTTTACTTCTAACTGCAAAGCCAGAAATGAAGCTGTCGCTCAAGTGGTAGAGTGCCAGCCTTCAGCAGAAAAAAGCTAACGGACAGTGTCCAAGCCCTGAATTCAAACCTCAGTACTGGGTGGGAAAAAGTACAAGCCAGGTATGCTTGTGGATGTTTATAATCCTAGTTACTAGGAAGACAGAGTTTAGGAAGATCGTAGTTCCAGATCTTTCCAGGAAAAAAAGTGATACCCTGTCTCAGAAAAGAAAGAAAAAAAAAAAAAAAAAAAACAGAGCAAAAAAGACTAGAGGTATGGCTCAATTAGTATAGTGCCTACCTAGCTAGGTAGCACAAGACCCTGAACTCAAATTCCAATACTATCAAACAAAATATGGGTTGGAGGAATGGCACAGGTGGTAGAACACCTGTTTAGCATGTACTAGGCCCTATGTTCAATCCTATACTGAAAAGACAAAGAAAAGTCAGGGTCTGGTGGCTCACACTTGAGATCATTACCACTCAGGGAGGCTGAGATTTGAAGATCTTGGTTCGAAGCCAGTATACCAAGAAAATCAGTGAGACTTATCTCCAATTAACCACCAAAAAGCCAGAAGCACAGCAGTGGCTAAAGTAGAAGAGTTCCTCCCTGTCAAGCTATGCATTCAAACCTAAGTACTGCCAAAATCAAACAACTGGTGTGATCAGGGATAGCTAAGTGGTAGGAGACGTAATCTGGTTCAGTTTTCAGGACTGCCAAAACAAACCAGCATGTATAGTGATACCTATAATAGCACTTAGGAGGCAAAGGCAGGATAGAGGCAAGTTTTGTGTCAGCCTGGACCACATAATAAAAGAGGGAGGAAAGGAAGGAAGGAAGAAACAAAGGAAGGAAGGGAGGGAGGGAGGGAGGGAAGGATGGTATAAAAAGGGTAATCTAACCCTCTCCTCCTGATTCTTGAAAGCTAAAGATAAAACTCACATACCAGAAGGAAAGTAACATTCTTATCATTAAGAAGTAGAAGAAAGCTCTGTATAAACAAACAGACCTTATTAAAACGTCTAATCTTCCTTTGGCCTCTCCATCTAGTTCATAGTTACTTTTCCTCTGCTCAGATTAGTAAAGATGCATTTAGGTTTTGCCACTTCTTTGGGTCCTCATGAGAGCTACTGTGTCACATAAGACTTGTTAAACAAATTTTGTATGTTTTTCTCCTGTTAATTTATCTTATGCCCCTTAACTTCTCAGGGCTAAACCAAAAACCCTCAAAGGGTAGAATTTTGCCTTCTCCCATATTCTAATCATGCTTTTTTACTTCCTGTTTAAAGAAAACTCAGGGCCAGGGGCTGGTGGCTCACATTCAGAAGGTTGAGGATTGAGGTTGGGAGCCAGAGATTCATATCGCCAATTAACTAGCAAAAAGTTAGTAATAGAGCTGTGGCTTGAGTGGTAAACACAAGCTTTAAGTGGAAATTGCTAAGGATCTTTCAATGGAAAAAGCTGAATGATCAGGCCCTGAGGTTAAGCTCCAGTACCTGCATTAAAAAAAAACAAACAACTCACTATAAATTCTTGCATATGAAAATTACAGAAGCTAACATCTTTTATGCCATCTCTTTTTTTTTTTTTGGGGGGGGGTCCGGTTGTGGGGCCTGAACTCTGGGCCTGGGCGCTGTCCCTCAGCTCTTCAGCTCAAGGCTAGCACTCTACCACTTGAGTCACAGCGCCACTTCCAGCTTTTTTCTTTTTGCTTATGTGGTGCTGAGGAATCAAACCCAGGGCCTCAAGCATGCAAGGCAAGCGCTCTACCACTGAGCCACCTTCCCAGCCCTTATGCCATCTCTTTAGCCCTGTTATTTACAAGAGAAGTATCTTACGCCTTTGTGGCCTCCAAAAATAAGGATATTTGGTGTTTTATGTAAGGTTGCCTCAGGATGCTTCTCACAGAGGGTCTTTCTTCAGGCCGTCTGCTCAGCATTGTTCTGATCAGTTCTGCCAGCTCTGGGCTATAAATTCTTGGTATTGGTGGCAGCTACAAAGAAAAGCAATGCTACAATTAGGACTAATGATCTCATAAAGCAAAGTACAAGTAGAAGGTACCAGTATTTATTTAAATTACTTATTTATCCACAGAAGTAGGCAGTAACTAGCGTATTCGTCTATAGTAAGTATATTGGTACCAGTTTGTAACAGCAGGTTTAAGATAGTAAAACTATTGCCTTCAACCCAGCAGGCCCATTTTAGAAATCTCTCCTTCAGAAATTAAGAGCAACATCACTGTAAAGATGCATATACTGAGATGTTTAATGCAGTGTTGTTCTTCCAGTAGTCAACAAGTAAAAACAACTTAAATATATCCATAGAGGAGTTGTGAAATAAATTATGGTATATTCTTATAAAATACTAGATAGCTCTTTTGAAAAAAGACAAGTACTAACCAGGAAATATGTCCCTCATACATTAAAAAAAAAAAAAAAAATACAAGCTGCGTGCCAGGTGTCAGTGGCTCAACTGTAAACCTAGCTACCTGGGAGGCCGAGTTTGAGAAGATCATGGTTTGTAGTCAGCTTAGGCAAAAAAGACTCTTTGTCAACCCACAGCAGGGTGCAGTGGCACAACAACATAGCATAATATATGCTATGTGAAAGGCTGATATTACCTGCATTTCCATGACAGCCTGGGCAGAAACTCCCATGAGACTTCATTTCCACAAAAGGAAGCTGGACAATGTGGCAAACACCTCTGATACCAGCAACTACAGTAAGCTTAAAGTAAGTGGATCAAAGTCCAGGCATGAGCCAAGACAAGAAACAAGATCCTAGCCTAAAAATAACCAGCAAACCCAGGTGCCAGTGGCTCATGCCTGTAATCTACTCAGGAGGCTGAAATCTGAGAATCATGGTTCAAAGCCAACTCAGGCAGGAAAGTTCATGAGACTTTTATCTCCAATTAACCACCAAAAAGCCCCAAGTGTAGCTCAAGTAGTAGAGTGCTAGCCTTTAGCAGAAAAGCTCAGGAACAGCACCCAGGCCCCAAGTTCAAGCACCAGGACCAGCACACACACACACACACACACAAAAAACAAACAAACAAAAGGCAAAAACCAGAGCTGGAAGTGTGGGTTAGTGGTAAAGCATCAGCCTAGCAATCACAAGGCCCTGAATTCAAATTCTAGCACAGCCAAAAAGACAAAGTAAGTTTTATAATACTATGTAAAGCCTGACTCAATTTCAGTTTATTTTTTTTAGAATCAGGTATATGTGGATATATGCAGTTATTTCTGTTTAAAGGCAAGTATGGAAATTAAAAGTAAGAGGTTTCACTCAATACTTTTTATTTGATGTTACTGAAGTTTGGGCTCTAAAACTTGAGCCATATTCCCAACCCTTTCTGCTCCAGGCTTCCAATCTCAATCCTCAATCCCAACCTTCTAAGTAGCTAGCCAGCACCTAGCCAGGATCTCCCTCTTTTCCTAGGCTGGGATAGACACCAAAATCTTCCTGTTTACCCTTCTTGTGTAGCTGCAATACAGCAAGTATGTATCTCCATGCCAACATTTTTTATTGGTTTAGATGGGCATGGGAAAGTTTTGTGAATTTTTTAATTTAAAAAAAAATGTTTTCTGTGCTGACCCTAGGGTTTGAACTCAGGGCCTGAGCTCTGTCTCTGTGCTTTTTTGTGCAAGGTTATTGCTCTACCACTTGATCAAACACTCCACTTCCAGTTTTTGGGTGGTTAATTGGAGATAAGAGTATCATGGAGTTTCATGACTGGGCTGGCTTCAAAACAGCCTCTTGAGTAGCCAGGATTACAGGTATACGCCACCAGCACCTGGAGTAAACTGTTTTTAAATTTGTTGTTGTTATTATTATTATTATACAGAAAGGAAATACACACACACACACACACACACACACACACACACACACACACGCACACACACACACATGCACACAGACTAGGCCTACCTCAAGCCACAATCTTCCTAATCTAGCCGGGTCATATTCTTATTTGATTCTTTAAGTACAGGAATTGGCAAATTTAACTTTTTTGTGTATATTTTAAAATATTTTTCAAACTAAAAAAATTAAATGGGTCATGGGATAATATTAAAATCAGTAAGTGACTTAAGACTTTAGAACTTAATAGTACACAATTGGATGTGGTGGTACCTGTCTATAAACCCAGCACGTGGAAGGCTGAGGTAGGATGAATAAGAGTCCAAAGTTAGCCAGCAATACATGGATGACTGACATGACATAACCTCATGGAAATTACATATGAAGTTAGTCACTATGGCAATATACAATGCTTTCTGCAGTGTTAACAATTGTGATGATTATCAAAAGGACAAACAAGGAAACACTGATTGTAAGTAGGATATTCACTTACCAACTTCCCAAAAGATACTAATAGCCTCTCAAAGAATCTGTACATCTCCCAGCTACTGGTTTAAAAAAGCTGGCTCTTTGGAGCTACTATACCACCTTTACAAATTAGCATTAAGAAATGATCAATCCCTTCTCCTCAACTTCAACCTTGCCCCCAGAAGGGACCCATCTTTCTTAACTATTAATACAGTATCAATGACTACTTAATAAGTAATAAAACAATCAAAGAAGGAAGGGGCTACATTTCAGTGGTAGAGTATTTGTCCAGCATGTGTAAGAAAAAAGGAAAAAAAATCTTATCAGTAGCTATATAAATCTTGCTCAATTAGTTCTAGATTATCTGTTTACCTTTCCTTCAATAATCCGGTAAACTAAAGAATTCATGTCTTTCGCATTGAAAGCATGCTTCAGAGTGGCCATTTCATAGACACAGCATCCCAAAGCCCAAACATCAGACTACAAAAGAAAACAAACAGTAAATGGTTAAATGTTAAAACACCTTAGTTACATTTTTCTGATTCATAGATAATTCTGACGGAACTCATCAGATGGGTTCTGAAGTTCTGAGCAAGTTCTCAGACACAGGGTGAACCAGCTTTCACAGCCCAATCTTACCTTATAATTGTAGGGTTTGTTTGAAAACAATTCAGGGCTCATGTAATAGGGTGTGCCAATGAGGGTGCTGGCCATGTCACTATTATTTTCTAACACTCGTGCAATTCCTAGGTCACCCACTTTGATGATGTTTGTTCTTGTCAGGAAGACATTTTGAGTTTTCAGGTCTCGATGAAGGATATGTTTCTCATGTAAATACTGGGAAGAAAAATGAAATTTCATTACATATAAATGTACTGGTTTACTTATTTATTCCGGCTTCTTCTGTATCTTCAGTAATTCTGAGTTAAAGATCCATAGGTATACCTACTAAAACATTACTATTCTGTAATATTTAAATAAGAGGTCTCATTTACCACTTCCAAAGTGATAAAAATTAAGTTCTAGGAATCAACTGGTCTAGAACTTTGAAAAATTGTTTCCTGGTTACTTAACAACTACATCTAGATCTAGTTAAAAATATATACTAACAAACTCTCACTGATGAAATCCTGAACATAGTAACATCTTCAAGAATAACAAGAATCATTTTTATTTAAAGAGAGTCTCTGAAAATATAAACAAGATCAATTAATTCTGGATAAGTCTTTCTAGTTCCAGTGACAGTTTAAACACAGTATGTGGGGAAAAAAATCCCAAGCAAAAAAACAGTATGTGCATATTAAAACACAAACTTGCTTTTACATTTGCAGCCTCTAGTCACAGCAGGCTGGAAGCCCAAAGCCCCAAGTACAACAATATGAATCAGCCCAGCTACCTTTCAGCATGACACCGTCGGCCAGCAAATACTAACCATGGCCACCCTTTGCTCTTTTTCAACTTAGAGTAAAGAAAAGGATTCCCTCCAGTTATAGATGAAACCTATCTACTTAAATCAAGGTTTCACGTAGAAACACTGTAAAGTTACATTAAGAGGGACTGACTTCAGCTTATAAGTGGGCTTTCCAAAAATTCTTTTTCACTAAGTATTTTGTGGGAAAAAAAATGCTAAAATACACCTGGTAACTTCTTGCCACCTTGGAACAAGCAGGATGCTGAGTATAGGTGGTACCTGTAAAGCCATGGCGATCTGTACAAACCACTCTACCACCCGACTCTCGGGCAGAAGCTGTCCTTTCTGCTCCTTGAGCTTCCGGTACAGATCACCTCCTTCGCAGAAGCCCATGACAATGTAGAGAAGACCGTCTCCTCCCTCCCATGACTCTTTGTAGGTGACAATGTTGGGGTGCTTCAGCTGAGACAAGAGCTGAGCCTCCTGTTCAGCAGCTCGCCGCTCTCGGCTAGAGGCATTTCTGAGGTTCAGTTTTTTGATGACATACTAATGAAGAAAACACATATTTTTTTATAATGTACAAGTAAACATGTACTTCTGTAAGTTCCAAAGTATCTAAGTGCTCTCATGAAAGTCCTCAAAATGAACCTTCTAGAGCCTTTCAGAAAATCTCCTTTTTTTTTTTTGGAAGTATAAAATTGTTCTAATGATACTTGTTTGTTTTTGCAATGCTGGGGATCAAATCAAATGTACATATTAGACAAGAACTACACCATTTACATCTCCAACCCAGCTAATGATACTTTTTTTTTAAATAAAAGTTGGGCTTACAATCCTGTGGGGTCAAGAAGTCTTTATTTTACAATTTCATTGAACCAAATGCCTGCAGCTAGAGGCCAAAGCAAAAGTGGGCCCAGAGAAGTAAAGTTAGCCTGGGTAACATATTGAGATCCTTCCTCAAGGAAAAGACAAAACAACCAAATATACAATTTTTATCAATAGCTAAAAAGTGAAGGGCCTGAGAAGGTGGCCCAGTGGTAGGGTGCTTGCCTTGCATGCATGAGGCCCTGGGTTCAATTCCTCAGCATCACATAAGCAGAAAAAGCCAGAAGGGGCACTGTTACTCAAGTGGTAGAACGCTAGCCTTGAGCTGAAGAGCTGAGGGACAGTGCCCAGGCCCAGAATTCAGGACTCATGACCAAAAAAAAAAAGTGAATCCAATCTGGGCATCAGTGGATTTTGCCTACAGTCCAACCTACACAGAAGGTAGAGATCTAAGGGTTGAGCCAGTTGGAGCAGACAAATCAGAAAGACTCTTTTCTCTGATTAACCAGTAAAAAACAAAACAAAACAAAACAAAAAACCCCAAAGTGGAGCTGGCAACCTCAGCCAAGTGAAAAGCCAAGCAAAAGCACAAGGCCAGAACTAGAGGTACTAGAATGCTGGCCTTGAACAAAGACACCAAGTCAGAGTGAGAGGCCCCAGTTCAAGTCCCAGTACTGGAACAACAACAAAAAGACAACACAATTGTACCAGGAAAACATTCTGAGTAGAGAGCCCTTAACTATTTAACACTTCCTTGTCTTGGGTAGGCAGACATATTCCACTAAGCACATACTGTTATTATTTACTTATTTGTCAGTAGTGGGGCTTGAACTCTGGGCATGGGTGCTGTCCCTCAGCTCTTCAGCTCAAGTATAGTGCCCTACCACTTGAGCCACAGCACCACTTCAGTTTTCTGGTGGTTTGGAGATAAGCGTCTCACACTTTTCCCAGGCTGGCTTTGAACCACGATCCTCAGATCTCAGCCTTCTGAGTAGTTAGGATTACAGGCTTGAGCCATAAGGTTATTTATTTTTAGATAGGGTCTTCCACTTTTTTGCTGGTTAATTGGAGATAAGAATCTCACACTTTTCTCCCAGGGCTGGCTTGGAACCACTATCCTCAATGTATCTCAGCCTCTTAAGTAGCTAGGATTAACAGGTATGAATCACCATTGCCTGGCTCTTGGTGTAACTACTAATAGTGCTTCCTTTGGGTTTCAAAATTACCCCAACTTGAACAAAACATTATATGGTCACCCTATAAATAAACTACATTATCCTTTGGATGATGGGATACAGTACTTTAAGCAAAGGAGGAATGACAACATCAGATTTAAGTTTTAGTTAAGACCACTGAGGATGTAGTGAAAGTGATGGGCAGATGACAGGGACTACCTGAGACCCAGTGGCCATGCTTTTGGACTGAGGTGGTACTAGTGGAGATGGAGAAGATGCCTATTGGCACAGTGACAGGTGAATACAATCAGAGTTGTCCAGCTTGAGCAACTGCATGGCTGTGAGGTGGAAGATGGTTTGGCAAGGGGATAATGAACTAACTTTTAGGTGAGCCTAGCAGCCTGCAGTAAAGGATATTTGGGGCCCTTCCTTCAAGAAATTATTAAGGGGTCTGGAAATGTGGCTTAGTGGGTAGAGTGCTTGCCGAGCATTCATGAAGCCCTGGGTTCAATTCCTCAGTACCACATAATCAGAAAAGGCTGGAAGTGGTGCTCAAGTGGTAGAATAGGTAACCTTGAGCAAAAGAAGCTCAGCAACAGTACTGAGGTCCTGAGTTCAAGCCCCAGAACTGGCAGAAAAAAAAAAAAGAAAAAACATCATTAAAATTTACACAGTAGTTATACCATCAAACACTGATGCTTTATTATTAATATCAAACTCAGCACTATAAAAATTTATGTAATAATGGCATGAAGTAAACCAACAACTAGGTAGGTGAATTATAATGAATAGTAATATATTTGCCCAAATTTCATTGACATTTTTATCCTTTTATATTTATTATAGAATAATTATAGGGTTTAAACCTATGTAAAATTGCCAAGATAGGTATGAATATAAGAAAGAGAAACATGTAATTATTTAAGTAATGTCTACTTCAAACATAAAAATATGAGGAGGAAATTCCATATGATGTACTGACAAAAATTTTTTAGAATTTCATTTATTAGGAACATGAGGTTTTGGTATTTGTCTTTTACTTTGCTATTTAAAGCATAATAAACTAAACTAAAAAGAATTAAAAAGGAGCAAAGGAGAAGGCCAAGAGGAAGGAAGGAAGAGGAAAAAGAGGAAGAGGGAGAAGGAGGAGGAGGAGGAGGAGAAGGAGGAGGAGAGGAGGAGGAGGAGGAGGAGGTGGTGGTGGTGGTGGTAGTGGAGGTGGAGGTGGTGGAGGTGGAGGAGGTGGAGGAGGAGGAGGTGGTGGTGATAGCGGAGGTGAAGGTGGTAGAGGTGGAAGAGGTGGTGGTGGAGGAGGAGGAGAGGAGGAGGAGGAGAGGAGGAGGAGGAGGAGGAGGTGGTGGTGGTGGTGGTGGTGGAGGTGGAGGAGGAGGTGGTGGTGGAGGAGGTGGAGAAGGTGGTATTGATAGCGGAGGTGGAGGTGGTGGAGGTGGAGGAGGTGGTGGTGGAGGAGGAGGTGGAGGTGGAGGAGGAGGTGGTGGAGGTGGTGGAGGTGGTGGTGGTGGTGATGGTAGAGGAGGTGGTGGTGGAGGAGGAGGTGGTGGTAGTGGAGGTGGTGGAAGAGGAGGTGGAGGTGGAGGAGGAGGTGGTGGTAGAGGAGGAGGAGGAGGTGGAGGAGGTGGAGGAGGACGTAGTGGTGGTGGTGGAGGTGGAGGTGGAGTGAAGGTGGTTGTTACAAAAGCTGTGCTGTCAGGTCCTGGGAATGCATTATCTGCTCTCGGGGATATATCAGGGGTGGGGGAGAGGACTGTGCAGGTCAAGCCCACTCATTAATACTAAAAGTAGAGGGGTTTGGGGTGTATATCGCAGTGGGCCTGGCCTTGTCTTCATAGTCCAGAAAGATTTTCCCAAGGAAGTGTGGTCCGCGAAGATCCCCTTCACACCATCCCGGGCCTAGACCTACGGACGGCGCACTGGGCGCACTCCGGCCCGCTGAGGCCCTCGCCCGGCCCGGCCCCGGCCCCGGCCCGGCCCCGCTGACCTGCCTGCCGTCCCGCCGGTGCTTCACGAGCGTCACCTCCCCGTAGCTGCCCCTGCCCACGACCCGCACGTAGCAGTAGGCGGAATGGAGCATGTTCCCAGCGCGGGCCCACCCTCGGGATCCTGCAGCGGGGGCGCCGGCAGGTAGGGCAGCAGGCCGTGGCTGGAGGCCCCGCTCATGCCCAAGAGGCGGCGGAGTGGTCGGCCGTGGAGAAGGCCTGGCCCCTGCACCGAAGCCCGGCCCACCGCGACGCCGCTGCCATAGCGATCCTGTTGGGGAAGTCCCGCGCATGCTCCGACAGCCAAGGACGTTACCATAGAGGCGCCATCTGCGCGGCCAGAGTGGTTCCGTAGCTCCGGGAGGACCTGACATAGAGCCTCGGCGCTGGGCGGCTAGAGCGACCCCACCAGAATGAGGCCGACTTCCGGAATCTCAGTCCAGCTGCAGGATTGAAGTTGGGATAGGTTCCGGTCTGAGCCGTTGCAAGTTAGAGGCCATTTACAAGTGTGATTCAGTCATTCTTGAAAGTTTTAGCAAGAGTATATGTTTCTAAAGCAGTATTAACAGAAGGGCCCCAGTGACTCAAGCCTATTATCCTAGCTACTCTGAGTATCGTGAATCGAAGCCAGCCTGGGCAGGAAAGTCAGTGAGACTCAGCTCCAATTAACCACCAAGAATCCAGAAGTGGAGCAGTGGTTCAAGTGATAGCGCTCCAGCCTTGAATGAATGAGCTCAGGAACAGTGCCCAGGCCCTAAGCTCAAGCCCGAGGATATACACACATAACACACACACACACACACACACACACACACACAAGAAACAAGTGTCATTGTCGAGAGAAATGGAAAAAGGTTTCTAGCTTTCCATGCAAGAAATGGGAATTAAAGTTGGGGCTGGGAAGGTGGCTCAGTGGTGGTAGAGTGCTTGCCTCACATGCATGAGGCACCACATAAACAGAAAAGGCCAGAAATGGTGCTGTGGCTCAAGTAGTAGGGTGCTAGCTTTGAGCTAAAGAGCTGAAGGACAGCACCTAGGCCCAGAGTTCAAGCCCTAGGATCCACCAAAAAAAAAAAAAAAAAAAAAGATTCCTACAAGTTTTTTATTTTTTAATTCTCAAAGCATGTCAAACAGTCTTGCACTGAGCACATCACTGTGCTTTATTAGAAGTACTGATACTGTATTAGGAAGACCCCCTACTCAGGCAAGCAAGCACACCTAGTCGTCTGGAGTAACAGAGCCCACTGCAATAAAGTTGTTAACAAAGAAGCAACTTTATTGAGAAGGTTCCTACACTGACCTGTCAGGCCACAGCACATGCTCTGGAGCTGATACTGAGACCCCGAGCAGCCTCCATTGTTTGGTTTTTAAAGGCAAAATCCATGAGGTTGAGCCTGGTCACTCGCAGGTGACCAATGGGATCATAACACACAAAGGACTGTACAGTCATACCAGACCAGGTGGCCAATAGGCGGAGTTTACCCTAAGCATGTGCAAAAGGCAGGGTTTACCATAAACAAGTGGTGTCACCAGTTGGAGCCAGATTACAACCTATCTGTTTTATGGGTCAGTCTTTAACTCAACAATCAAGGGTGGGTTAGGTTGTTAAGGAGGAGGGGGACCAGATGCATTTTTTTTCATTCTAGGAACTAGGCCCATCAAGTCTAAAATCCCTAAAATAAAGGCAAAGCTCAAAATAGACTCCTACCAGCTGGGGCCCCATCTCAGGGTCCACTTTAATACACTTCATACCTAAAAATGACAGCCTGCTTGTCAGGAGGCTGAGATCTGAGGATAACACTTCAAAGCCAGCCCAGGCAGGAAAGTCTGTGAGACTCTTATCTCCAATAAACTACTCAGAAAAAGCTGGAAGTATGGCTGTGGCTCAAGTGGTAGAGCGCTAGCCTTGCATAAAAAGCTCAGGGATAGCACCCAGAATTCAAGGACTCTGTGCCCAGGACTGGCACGCACACGCGCGCGCACACACACACACACACACACACACACACATACACACACACACACACACACCCTTTGTCATTATTTCTTTATCTAAACAATCCTCTCTCCCCTTTAAAATGTCCAGGCCCTTCTGCACAAATTGAAAAAGACCTCAGTCCTTTCTCTTACTGCAACTACTGTTACTGAATAAAAATCTATTTTCTGTTTTCCAACAAATGCCTGGCTTCACTTATCAATATCATTAACTAGAGTTCAATACATATTTGTTTGTTCATTTGGTTGGTTGGGTTTTTACTGGGCAGCATAGATGGAACTGGAATTTTAGACCCCAAGCCCAAACTTCAGGAATTTCACATATTAAATCCGGCCAAAATAAAAAGACATGGTGAAGAGCAGAGACATGTCACATATGACACAGGAAGATTTAAGTTTCATCCATCATTGAAGTACATACATTGGCCTTAGCTTAATGTCTAAGGGGCAAAGGGTAAGAGATATACATGTATAGTTAAGAGTCCCAAGTCACAGAGGTGTTCAGAGGTGATGAGGGGTGGCCAACAGAGGTGCTGTCAGATGTAGTCTGACAAATTGGTCTCGAAAATCTCAAAATCTCAAAATTGGTCGAGTGGATCATTGTTATAATAATATTAACATCTGGCTGTGTTGAGGAAGAACACAAGTTAGCCACTAAAGGGACAAACAGTTGTCGAAAAAAAACAGTTTTTGGAAAAGTTCTCAGGAAAACCCACAATGGAAACTGCAATAATAACCCCTAGCAGCTGCCAGTTAGGCAAAGGGCTGAGAAACATGACCCCAGTTACTGGAAAATGGACAGGTGGGTCAAGTTCCTGGAAAAAGCAGCTGTAGGGTCATAAACAGTTAAAAAATATATTGTTGCCTGCATTCCTATGGTTAGTCTTATGTATCCCAACCAATGATCTGCTTGCTATGTATGATTTAACCAATCCTGTAATCACTAAGTTGGAAAGCCCCTACCCTTACTGGAAATGATTATGCCCCTAACCAATGAGCCTACCTGGAACTTGCCCATGAAATGCTGACCAATTAGGTGGAAACCCGAGAACCTTAAACCAATCATGTAACTGCTAGGGTGGAAACCCCTCCTCTTGTTGGAAACCCTATAAAAACCCTGCTGAACATGTGATCAGGGCTCACAACCCTGACCTGCTGCGTTGGTGATGATTGTGAGTCCAGGCTCGAGCTTGCAATAAATGGCTCTCCTGTACTTGCATCGGATTTGGCTCCTTGGTGGTCTTTGGGGGTCTGTGGCCTGGCACAACGACTATTGCCCTGGTTTTCTGGTTCGCTTTCAAGATGGTTGTAAAATAACTACAGGAGATAATGGCTCAGAGCAAAGAATGTAGATACAAAATGGAGGCAGGAATGACCAGATTTTATCCTGTTTTTTTTTTCCCCCTTGTGTCAGGGGCTGCTGGTCCTGGAGCTTGAACTCAGGGCTTGGGCACTGTCCCTGAGCCTTTTTGCTTTCAAGGCTAGCACTTTATCACTTGAGCTCCACTTCTGGATTTTTTTTGGTAGTTATTGGAGATAAGAGTCTCACAAACTTCCTTGCCCAGGCTAGCTTTTAACTGCAATTCTCAAATCTCAGCCTCCTGTATAGCTAGGATTACAGCTGTAAACTGCTGACAGGTTTTAACTAATTTGTGGGCCCAAACAGTCAGTGTTCCTCAGCAAAAGCAGCTTTTAAGTACCTCTTACACTGTGGCTTGAACTCAGGGTCTGAATCTAACCAGGTATTCTACTTCTTGAACCACTATACTGGTCCCTTTCTTGCACTGGTTATTTTCAAGATTAAAATCTTACCTTATGCCCCAGCTGGCCCACAATACATTCCTCCTATTTGTGTTTGCCTTTGCCAGTGGGGTGACAGAAGTGCTTCACTACACTCAGCCATTGCGTTTCCCCAGTAGATTGGGTTATTAGGCATAAGCCATTGTGCCTAGCCATTGATTGAAATGGAATCTCTCAAACTTTTATGCTTGGGCTGATCTCAAACTAGAATCCCATGATCTCTCTCTCTTCTAAGTAGCTAGGGTTACACCACATAATGGCTTGTTTGGTTTTTCTTATGGAGATGAAATTGGCATTGTACGCAAAATGTACAAGCTTAAGTATGGAATTAGATAATTTTTTTTTCTTTTTGGGTCCGGTCGTGGGGCTTGACCTCTGGGCCTGGGCGCTGTCCCTCAGCTCTTCAGCTCAAGGCGAACACTCTACCACTTGAACCACAGCACCACTTCCGGTTTTTTTCTTTTTGCTTATGTGGTGCTGAGGAATTGAACCCAGGGCCTCATGCATGCAAGGCAAGCACTCTACCACTGAGCCACCTTCCCAGCCTGGAATTAGATAATTTTGACATGCTTTTTCCCAAGTCTATCAGGATATAGACCAAAAATGTAGAGGAATAAGAATCCTTTTGCATTATCAATGGGAATACAAAAATGGCTCAGCTTGCTGATCATCATTCCTCAATAATTTACATAGAGGGACTGAAGTGGACCCTGAGATGGGGGCCCAGCTGGTAGGATTCCATTTTGAGCTTTGCCTTTGTTTTAGGGATTTTTTTTTTTTTTTGGTCGGTCGTGGGGCTTGAACTCTGGGCCTGGGCGTTGTCCCTCAGCTCTTCAGCTCAAGGCGAGTGCTCTACCACTTGAGCTACAGCGCCACTTCCGGTTTTCTGGTGGTTTATTGGAGATAGGAGTCTCACGGTCTCCCCTGCCCGGGCTGGCTTTGAACCACGATCCTCAGATCTCAGCCTCCTGAGTAGCTAGGATTACAGGCGTGAGCCACCAGCGCCCGGCTAGGGATTTTATTTTTATTTTTTATTTTTTGGTCCAGTCGTGGGGCCTGAACTCTGGGCCTGGGCACTGTCCCTCAGCTCTTTAGCTCAAGGCTAGCACTCTACCACTTGAGCCACAGCACCACTTCGGGCTCTTTTCTTTTTGCTTATGTGGTGCTGAGAAATCAAACCCAGGGCCTCAGGCATGCAAGGCAAGCGCTCTACCACTGAGCCACCTTCCCAGTCCCTGTTTTAGGGATTTTAAACTTCATGGGCCTAGTTCCTAGAATGAAAAAAAATGCATCTGGTCCCTCTCCCCTTAATAACCTAACCCACCCTTGATTGTTGAGTTAAAGACTGACCCATAAAACAGATAGGTTGTAATCTGGCTCCAACTGGTGACACCACTTGCCTATGGTAAACCCTGCCTTTTGCACGTGCTTACGGTAAACTCCGCCTATTGGCCACCTGTGTGTGGTCTGGTATGATTATACAATCCTTTGTGTGTTATGATCCCATTGGTCACCTTCGAGTGACCAGGCTCGACCTCATGGATTGTGCCTTTAAAAACAAAAGAATGGGGGCTGTTCAGGGCGCAGTATCAGCTCCCGAGCCTGTGCTGCGGCCCGACAGATCAGTGTAGGAACCTTCTCAATAAAGTTGCTTCTTTGTTAACAACTTTGTTGCAGTGGGCTCTGTCACTCCAGACGACTAGGTGGGCTTGCCTGCCTGAGTAGGGGTCTTCCTACTACAGGGACCAGGTATGATGGTGTACACTTGCAATCCTAGATAGATGGGAGACAAAATGGTGCTAACAAGTACCTCTCACCCCTACCCCAGTTTTTTCTCTTATTTATACCTCAGGTAAATGTCTGGTTGACAAAGATGAGCTATCTTTCCTTTTCCCTCAGCTGCCCACACAGCCTTTCTCTGCTGTTCATTATTACTTGACATTTATTTGGCACATTGCGGGCCAATGGCCAGAGATGACCCAGGAGTTAGCATGTGGGGCCTAAAATCAATGGGAGAATCACAATTTGAGACTGGCCCTGTGCAAATATAAGAAACTCTGTCTGAGAAATAAACTAAAAGTCAGGCATCGATAGCTCACAATTATAATCCTAACTATGCAGGAGACTGAAATCTGAAGATTGAGGTTTGAAGCCAGCCTGGTCAGGAAAGTCCAAGAGACTCTTATCTCCAATTAGGTACCAAAAAACCTGGAAGTGGAGGTGTGCCTTGTCAGGCTCGAACTTGAGACTCCCCCGAGCGACCCCCAGAGACCACGACCAATGCAAACAGCAAAAGAGTCGTCTATTTGCAAGCTTGAGCCTAGACTCACAATCATCATTGACACCGCAGGTCAGAGTTGTGAGCCCCCGGCCACATGTTCAGTAGGGTTCTTATAGGGTTTCCAGCAAATAGGAGGGGGTTTAAGGTTCGTGGGCTTCTACATAATTGGTCAGCAATTGGTCAGCATTTTGCGGGCAAATTTCAGGGTAAGCTCATTGGTTAGGGACATAATTATTTCCAGTAAGGGTAGGGGCTTTCCAACTTAGTGATTACAGGATTGGTTAAATCATACACAGCAAGCAGATCATTGGTTGGGATACATAAGACTAACCATAGGAATGCAGAAAACAATATATTTTTAGGAAACAATATATTTTTTTAACTGTTTATGACCCTACAGCTGCTTTTTCCAGGAACTTGACCCACCTGTCCATTTTCCAGTAACTGGGGTCGTATTTCTTGTATTTGCCTAACTGGCAGCTGCTAGGGGGTATAACTGCAGTTTCGAGTGTGGGTTTTCCAAGAACCTTCCAAGAATTGGTTTTTTCCAATAACTATTTGTTCCTTAAGTGGCTAACTTGTGTTCTTCCTCAACATGCCTCAAGTGGTGGCCCTCCCCTTTATCAATAACTTACCAAAAAAGGTAAGGGGAACCATCAAGGTCCTGAGCCAAAGCCTCACTACTAGCACAAAATGAAAGAAAGAGTGAGGGGGGGAGAGAGAGAGAGGAAGAGAGGAAGAAAGAGAGAGAGAGAGAGAAAGAGAGAGAGAGAGAGAGAGAAAGAAAGAAAGAAAAAAGAAAGAAAGGAAGAAAGGAAGAAAGAAAGAAAGAAAGAAAGAAAGAAAGAAAGAAAGAAAGAAAGAAAGAAAGAAAGAAAGAAAGAAAGCGCAGCAGCCAAATTTAATCATGGTGGTGTCCCAGCTCCTGAAATCATTCCTCACCCACTAGACTTGCTTCATACTAGTATAGGAAAATAAACAGAGCTTCAGATATATAGTGTCATGTTGCTTCATCTACCAGAAAGGCCAGAAAACAGGTCAGAAGGTTATCCTGGACTAGGGACAATAAACCCTTTCCCAGAAGCTGCTCTGTGCGACAAAGTCCAGGACAAGCAAACAGAGATTAGTGAGGTCTCCTCAGCTCTTCAGGAGCACAACAACCAGCATGTTCCTTACTAGGCCACACTGGACTCACCAAGGGGCTGTGTTTGCCCAGTGTGTTGTGGTTTGTAGGGAACAGGAAAGGTTGATCCTAAAAGTTAAAAAGCCATGCCAGGCACTAATGGCTCATGCCGGTAATTCGAGCTACTCAGGAGATTGAGATCTGAGGGTCACAAAGACAGACTTGGCAAATCTGTGAGAGACTCTTGTCTCCAATTAACCACCAGAAAGCCAGAAGCAGAGCTGTGGCTCAAGTGGTAGAGTGCCAGCCTTGAAAGACAAAACTAAGGCACAGCCCCTAGGCCTTAGCTCCAGTATCAGCACATAAAAAAGGAGGGGGGGGGGAAAGGAAGAAAGGGAGGGAAGGAGGAAAGGAGGAAAGGAGGAAAGTAGAGAGGAAGGAAGGGGGGAGGGAGGATGGATGCACCTGTATTAGAATGTGTATGAGAGTGCCTTCTTCCTCTGGGAACTTTGACTCTCCTATTTCCTCCTTCATAAGGCAGAGAGTACTGTCATCACACAATGGGCTTTGGAGTCTGAGTTGCCTGGATTTGAGTCTTTGTTCTGTTACTTAGTGTGGAACCAATTTCTAGTTATGAGAATAGAAATTAAATATTAAAGGACTTAGAGAGACATGTGAGGTACATTTGGGTCATTCACCATTGTCTCCCCTTCTTTTGTCCAGGTATAATCATAATGAAGCCACTTTCTGTCCTTTCCCTATCTGGGTAAGAATGTTCAAGGAGATGAAGCAACTGGCAAAAGCCTGCCTCACCCCTTATACCTTCCTCAGACTTCCCAGGTAAAACTGTTGCCTGGGTTGACACCATTAGAACCCTGGGTGCTGTTACAAGTCATAGTACTTTCTAAACCACCATGTCTGCCTCACTGGCCAGAGTATGGCCAAAAGGCTTAAAGAGTCTTGAAAGTAAAGCTTAATGGTTTACAAATCTACTTTTAACTGATTTCTTCCAAATGTGCACTGTATGACTGGTGCTAGACCCAGGACGGGATGAGCTGTTGGGAGTCTTCATAAAGTGCAGTTCTATATTTAAGGGCATAGTTTGGAGGGTAGTATAAACCTAGTACAGCCCAGAGTCAGGAGGTCCAGAGCCCCGCCCCGCACCCCCCTTTCCCGCTCCAGGAAGAAAACTTTTCTTGCCATTTTTTGTATGTGTGTGCCGTTCTTGGGGCTTGAACTCAGGGCTTGGGGACTGTCCCTGAGCTTTTTTGCCCAAGGTTGGTCCTCTACTACTTGTGCCACAGCTCTATTTCCAACTTTTAGGGGTGGTTAATTGGAGATAAAAGTCTCACAGACGTTCCTGCCCAGGCTGGCTTAAAACTATAGTCAGCCTCCTGAGTAGCTAGGACTATAAGTGTGAGCCACCAGTGCCTGGCTTCTTGCCCATTTTTTGATTCTTCTAATTGTACTGTTTGCCTTCACTGTGTCTAATGTTTAATCCATGTTTTTCCAGCACAGTATTGACTAATGGTCAGAGGGAAGTGACAGGACAGTGGGAGTCTGAAGACCATGGATGGTGCCATGGGGCTTCGAGTGCTGTTGTGCGTGTACCTGATGTCCCTCCTTGCCCTGCAAGCCATTCCCACTCTGGGCCTGGAGACTCGCAGGCCCAAGGGCAGTGAGGTACGTGGCTAAGTCCTCAGGGAAGAGACAGGAAACTGTGCTTTGGCAGGGCCCTGGGGAGACACAAGGCCACTACTTCAGGGTCTTGGGCTATCTCCCATTGGCCAGACCACCCTTGGAAGTGGTGACCTCCAAGCAGCAGGGAGTGAGATTGGGGGGTAGAGGACTGAGGCTGTACCTCCTCCCTTAATAGACGGGCCACGGTTCCCAGCATTCCTACTCTCACTTAGTCCTGGCTTTGTTTTGCAGAAACGGCAGGCTGTGGACACAGTGAGTAAGATCTTGGCAAAAGGGTCTGTATGGGGCCCTAATTACAGGTTTGTTCTCTACCACCCCTCAGGAGTAAAAACCCTCTTGTCAGTGCTGGTGGAGGTGGGCAGCTTCCAGCTCCCAGAAATGGGAGATCGTTTCCACCTTACCGTGTGTTCGACTGCACAATCTCAAGAAAATATATCCTTCTGTTCTTCCTGCCTCTGGACATCCTGTATCAGAGCTGGGTGCAATGAGGTCTCTTACTGGTTTAGAGGCTCCTGTCCCAGCTTATATCACCTCTCTTTCTCCCCTTCTTATTTCAGACAGTCAATGGTGTGATCATCCGGAGTTTGAAAGTCAACTGTAAAGTCACCTCTCGCTTTGCCCACTATGTCATCACCAGCCAGGTGATCAACACTGCTAATGAAGCCAGAGAAGTGGCCTTCGATGTGGAAATCCCCAAGACCGCCTTCATCAGTGACTTTGCCATGTGTGTGTCCTGTGTGACTCCCAACACCTCATTCCAGTGGTGTTCATTCACTAGAACCAGCCTAAGGCCAGAGAGGGCAGGCAGTGCAGGCCATTTCCTCACTTCTGGAAGGGCGATGGCCAGCCCTTGCTCTGAGGGGAGAGGGGAAAAAGCCCTTTAGGGCTAATCTTAGCTTCCACCTTAGAACGCAAAGTGAGGACTCTTGGGATCTTAGGCTCCAAGGAGCAAAGGCTAGCATCTGAGCCAGCCTCTGTGACTGTGGCTTTCCACTACACTGCTATGGGTCTCCTGGACAGTGGGCAGTGGAAGGTGAGTTGGGAGATACTCCTACAAGGGTTCACATGGACAGGGCCTTCTCAGGCTCTAGGCTCAGTACATCGCCAATATAATGGACCTATGTGGTCAAGGATTGGTCCCTCCCGTCCTGAGGAACTACTTCTTTCCCTGCAGCACAACAGATGGGAAGGCATTCATTGGGAACATAAAGGACAAAGTGACTGCATGGAAGCAGTACCGGAAAGCAGCCATCTTGGGAGAGAATGCTGGTCTTGTCAGGTAAACTCTGAGCCCTGCTGGGCTAGCTCCTGGTTGGCAAGGACAACCAGGGCAGAGCAGAGGACTACCAGGTAGAAGGAAGAGTGAGGAAAACACCTAATATGGGCACACTGGGCGAGGCTAGGTTGCCCTTGCTCTTTTCCCAGATCTGCCTCCAGGAAGAAGTGAGAAGTCATCTTTGATCCTTGACCTTGGGTGGCCAAGCTAAGCCAAGTGTGAGAGTTAAGGAACCTTGGGATCAGAGTGGAAAAAGAGAAATTGATTCTAAAGTCTATGTTTTAGTTGACAATGACTTGTATATCACTTGTTCTCTGTCTGCTTGTGGTTGCCTGTTGCCTATTATGGCATGTCCAGGGCCTTAGGGAGAAACATGGAGCAGTTCACCATCCACATCACCATCGGTCCCCAGAGCAAGGCCACATTTCGGCTGACATATGAGGAAGTGCTGAAGCGAACACTTACACAGTACAACATTGACATCAAAGTCAGGCCCAAGCAGCTGGTGCATCATTTTGAGGTGGGTTGCAGGCCAATGCGGAGCTTCTCCCTCTCTCTTTCTCTTTCTTTCCTTCTCTTTTTTTCTCCCCCTCCCTTCCTCCCCCTCCCTCCCCTCTCCCTTCCCCTCCTCACCATGTCTACCAACACTGGCTCAACATACACCATCTGCCAACCTAGGCCTGAGAACATTAGCAAGGGGACTGACACTCCAATATGGGCCCCATTGGAGCTCCCCAGATCTTATAGGGGAGGGTGCGCCCTCGATCCTATCACTCCTTCCTTGTTTCGGAGCCTTTGCTTATCTGCTAAATAGGGGTTCCTGCATTTCTCAGGACTAACAGACAGATCACCAAAGATATTAAATATTCAGGTCACTGGTAAGCCAAAAATTCCTGGGAATCCCTAGGGGCTGCAGCTATTGCTGGCACCTAAATAGTAGCAGAGTTGAGGGGTTTGGGTCTGCACATCTTCATTTGATAGACATTTTTGGACTGCCTATGATGATGTTCCAGGCCTCATGTTAAGGTCTGGATGGGCAATGCACACAGTAGGTAGTCAGATCACACATTGGCTCTTGGCTGAGTCTTGATGCTGTCCTAAATGAGGATTTGGTACCTAACTGGCTTCAATGGTGCAGATTGATGTGGACATCTTTGAGCCCCAAGGGATCAGTAAGCTGGACGCTCAGGCCCCTTTCCTCTCCACGGAACTGGCAACTCAAACTATCAAGAAGTCTTTCTCCGGGAAAAAGGTAGGTGAGATGGCTGGGGATGGGGATGTCCCTGAGGGATCACTCATTAGGAATATCCAGGCTTAGCACCCTCACAATGGCTGCCTGCTTCCCTCAGAATGAGAGTATTAGACTTTTCATCATTGTGACAAATCCCTGAGAGGAACAATTTAAAGGAGGAAGAATTCATTTTAGCCCAAAGTTTCAGAGGTCTCAGTATACCATCATGGAGCTCTAGTGTTTACGTGCTATGATGAGACAGAACCCCAGGAAGGAACAAAGTTGCTCCCCTCCTGGCAGCCATGCAGCAGAGAGAAAGACAGATGAAGGGAGTTGGAGAAAAATACTTTTTTGGGGGTTGTGGGATTTGAACTCAGGGCCTGGGCACTGTCCCTGAGCCTCTTTGTGCTCAGGGCTAGCACTCTACCACTTGAGCCACAACACCACTTCCAGTTTTTGAGTGATTAATTGGATATAAGAGTCTTATGGAGGCTTTTCTGCCAGGGCTGGCTTTGAACTGCGATCCTCAGATCTCAGCCTCCTGTGTAGCTAGGATTACAGGTTTAAGTCACTGTCGCCTGTCTAGGGAAAAATACTATTCAAAAATGCATGCTCATGATCAACTTCCTCCAACTAGGTCCCACCTTTCATAGTTCTACCACCTTCCAATAGCCTATTCAATCAATTTTGAATTCATCAGTATATTAATCTTGTTTGAGCCAATCATCTTCCCAAACCCTCTGAATACAGCCTACATTAGGGAATATGCCTTCACTGCACAGAACCATATAAGATGTAACAGCAAAAGAGTAATAAAGGAGGAAGATTTTATTTTGGCTGACAGTTTCGGAGGGGTTGGTATCCCAGAGTAGTACAATTTCCTTCTTCACACAGCAATTTAGTAAAGTCTGTGTCCTGGAGTGAAGAACTCCAGATCCACCATTCATGAGCTGCCCGATCTAGGTTGAATTACTGGCTTGCTTGAGCCTCAATTTCCTCCTTGCCTACCTCATACTTTCTATGGCTCTAGGGTCATGTACTCTTCCGCCCCACTGTGGGCCAGCAGCAGACCTGTCCCACATGTTCTACATCCTTGCTGAATGGGGACTTCAAGGTGACCTATGATGTCAATAGGGGCAAACTCTGTGACCTCCTGGTAAGCCTAAGGCCCTGGCCCAAGCCCCAGAACACAGGCAAGGATACTCGAGAAGATTCACTTGTTCTCTTCTGTTTCAGGTGGCCAATAACTACTTTGCCCACTTCTTTGCCCCACAAAATCTGACAAGCCTGAGCAAGAACCTGGTTTTTGTGATTGACATCAGTGACTCCATGGAAGGCCAGAAAGTGAAGCAGGTATACTACAGCCTTGAGCAGCTCATCTAGCAGAAGCTTTTTGTCCCCCAGTGCTGGGGTTGAACTAACCACCTAGTGCATGATAGGCAAACACAATAGCACTGAGCTACATCCTCAGGCCCAGAAGAAGCTTCTTCTACCCCTTTAATTTTCTTAGAAACATAATTAATTTGGAGCCAGGCTGTCCTGTGAAGTGGCGATCTCCTTGTTACTGGAGGTGATTGACATTGGAATCCTAACCATTGGAAATGCTATTGGGGGCAGAAAGACTCAAGGTGAAAGACCGGTCTAAACAGCCTATTTGTCTGCCATAGTAGTTAGAACTTACGCTCTTCATTGAAAGCAGGGTGATTTATCTGGGAATCTCAATGGTTAGAGGCTGTGGGATCAGCCATCACTTCCTCACTGTGAAACATGACTGAGTACATTCACTTCTCTACAGTGTGAAAACTAAGCCTAATAGTAGCCAAGGGCTCATGGAGTTTCCTGACAGAGAAGAAGAAACCTAGGCATAGCCAGGGTGCCAGTAGCTCACATCTGTAATCCTAGCTACTCAGGGAGCTCAGATCTGAGGGTTGTATTTCAAAGGCAGCCCAGTCAGGAGACTCCTTGAAATTCTTATCTCCAATTAACCAGCAAAATGCCAGAACTAGAGCTGTGACTCAAGTGGTAGAGCCTTAGCCCTGAGCAAAAACATTCAGAGACAGAATTCAAGCCCTGAGTTCAAGCCCCAGTAATGGCAAAGAAACAACAAGAAGAAGCAGCAACTTAAGCATGACAAGTAGTGCTGGGAGTAATTAAAGTTAGTCTGTGGGGAAGTGACTTGTAGCAGGGCCCAGCCTTCAGCATGTACTCGGAGTATAATGAAACCATGGCCTCTAATTACTGAGATTCCCAGCTAAATCACTCTGCCTCCAACCAAAAATATAAGTACTAAACCACTATGGCAGATAAACAGGATGTTTAGACCAGTGTTGGACTTCACCTTGAGTCTTTCAATGGCATCTCCAGTGTCACCTTCAATGTCAACTTAGCCTCCAGTAACATTTAGTCATTTCTCCCATGCTGGTCCCTTTACTATCATGCCCTTCATCCGCCGGGGCCTAACAGGATGCTCCTCTCTTAGGGTCTTCTGGATGTCCAGACTGTCCCTCTGCTTTATGGATCTCTGAAATGGCTATCTGAAGTCGGCAGGAAGCACTATCCTGCAGTTATTCTGAAATCATGCTGCTCCACTAACTGTCCTGTCCTTACAGACCAAAGAGGCACTCCTTAAAATCCTGGAGGACATACGGCCAGAAGACTACTTTGACCTGGTTCTCTTTGGGTCTCAAGTGAAATCATGGAAAGGTTCACTGGTGCAAGCATCGGAGGCCAATCTGCAAGCAGCTCGAGAATTTGTGAAGCGCTTCTTCCTGGCTGGGGGTAAGGATGAGTATCACCGGACACTGAATTCACCTCTTTTTCCTTAACACGAGCAAACATTGGTTTGATTAATTTCCTACACAGCTACCAACCTGAATGGAGGTTTGCTTCGGGGAATTGAGATTTTGAACAAAGCTCAGGAAAGCCTCCCAGAAGTCAGCAACCATGCCTTGATTCTCATCATGTTGACAGATGGGGAGCCCACTGAAGGTAAGCACCTCGTAGGCTGCCCTGGGAGGTGATGATGTGTTACTGAGGTGGTTAAGTTGACATTGGAAACTCAACCACTGCAGATGCCAGTAGGGCGAAAAGACTCAAGCTGAAGTCAAACGCTGATCTAAAAATACAATTCAGATCATAAAATCCGTGGGAGTTTTAAAGTGTACCTCTGTCTTATGAGTTGGGAACTGGGGTTGTTTCTGCATGACATAGGGCTGAACAGGCTCCTGGAGGATCCAAAGGATCTGTAAGTCAAGTTTAATCAACTATTTTCTTTTCTTTTTTGGGTGGGGGTCTGGTTGTGGGCTTGAACTCTGGGCCTGGGCGCTGTCCCTCAGCTCTTCAGCTCAAGGCTAGCACTCTACCACTTGAGCCACAGTACCACTTCCGGCCTTTTTTTTTTCTGCTTATGTGGTGCTGAGGAATCGAACCCAGGTCCTCATGCATGCAAGGCAAGCGCTCTACCACTCAGCCACCTTTCCAGCCCACCCAACTATTTTCTTAGTATCTACTTCATGCCAAACCTAGGATGAGGGATTGAGAAAAAAATACCAAGAGAATGAGATGTTTCTCTGCCCTCAAGAAGCACAGGGCTCACCGGGGAAGGAGACCCAACAACAGAGGCTCTGGCAAGGGCCCAGAAGGAAAAACATGCTACTGGGTTGTAAGAAACCAAACAAGGGGCACTTCCCGGATGAGATCTGGGAGGAGGTAAGACAGTATCTCTGACAGAGGGGGCAGCTAGAGACAAAAAAAGTGCTGCAGAGCCTGCCCTGGAATTATAGGGGGCATATATAGAATTGGGTAAAATGAGGATGGAAAGGTTGGCAGGGCCCCTCACAGGCCACAACAAAGAGCCAGAATCAGATCTGTCTAGAATGAAGCCATATGGATGGGTGGAGTCTCTGAAGAGGTCTATTTCCAGCTGTTGCCATGGACAATGTGAATAAGGGCTGGAGGAGGTCTGAGATGGGAGACTTGACCACCCCAGACAGTGCTCTGCAAAGTCTCCAGTCCCTTGTCTGGATGTGTGGCTGCAGGGGAAACGGATCGTTCCCAGATCCTCAAGAACGTTCGCAACGCCATTCGGGGCAGGTTCCCGCTGTATAACCTGGGCTTTGGTCACAACCTGGACTTTAGCTTCCTGGACGTCATGTCCAGGGAGAACAACGGATGGGCCCAGAGAATCTATGAAGACCATGATGCCAGCCAGCAGCTACAGGTTTCTCCTTACCTCCCTTTATCTCTTACAGCATGCCATAGGGAGGGCGGTATTCCTGGCCATTTGGCCATTCACCTAGAGGAGAAGATAAAGCTCTGATACAGAGTTCAAATCAGTTGTATGGCCTTGAGCCAGTTATTGACACTCTCTGGGCCTCAGAGTCTGCTCTGAGTGAACTCCTCTAAAATGGGGACCACAATACTCCATTTTGTTAGCCAACTTCCTAAGATACCAGGTACTCAGTACTGAGGCTTCTACCCCTTATTCCTGCAGGGTTTCTACAAGCAGGTAGCCAGCCCCCTGCTGACAGATGTGGAGTTGCAGTACCCTCAGGATGCCATCGTGGCTCTGACCCAGCACCGACATAAGCAGTACTATGATGGCTCAGAGATCGTGGTAGCTGGACGTATTGCTGACAACAAACTGAGCAGTTTCAAGGCTGATGTGCGGGCCCATGGGGTAAGTGATGGGCAGAGTAGGGTGGGACAGGACAGAAAGCATTACAACTGTACTATTCTCCACTATATCCATTCCCAGGATCCTGGTTTTTTTCCCCCAGAATAATGTCCCCACCCCCACAACAGGTTAAGCCTGGAGCTGCATGGGCTGGAATGGGACCAACATAACCTTAGTTAGTAGCGATCCCTTGGTCTTAAATGGATCATGTGTTACTCCTCATATCATTCCCCTCAGGGTATTTGAGAACAAGAGATCAAACTCTTGTTCTTACTTGATACCCACTTCCTGGACACCTCATGTGTGCCAGGCTTGGTGCCATAGTGCAATGTGTGCACATATGTTGTACAGTGTGTGTATAGACTCAAGACCACAGTGGGGTTAAGGGCTCAGAACCAGGACTTTGAGTGAGGAGAGCTGAGCCAGATCTTGTCTCTGGCTTGACCAAATGACTGGCCTTGGGCAAACAGGTCCTGCTCTCTGCATTTCGGTACCATGTGGCTAACTCTGCCTTCAAGTGTTGAGTGAGGTACATGCAATAATCCATATGATGCCCTGATAGTTCCTGGTGCATAGAATGAATACCTTGGGGGAAAAGGACCCATTCATGTGCTATGGCAAGCTAAATGGCACCTGGTAGAACTTGGTGGGCATTTGGACAAATAGATAACAGTAGAAACAGCTGGGTGATTGATGGCTTTCCTAGAGACAGTAATTCCATGAAGGTAGGGCCTGGTCCTCCATTCCAAAAGATCTGGATCCAGGATTTAGGAGCCCAGCTCACAGGGCATACTGGGCCAGCATCTGTAGATTGAATGAATGAATGAGGATGAGGAAAACGGGCTTGGAAAAGAAGTGATGCTGAAAATGCACGACAAAGACCAAATAATACTGGGGCTCCTTAGGGCCTCGGACACAAGCCAAAATTATGCTCTTCATGGGGCATCGCTTTTTCTCCTTATCTCCAATCTCAGGGGGGACAAGAATTCAAGGCAACCTGCCTTGTGGATGAGGAAGAGATGAAGAAGCTGCTCCAAGAACGTGGCCACATGTTGGAGAACCATGTGGAACGCCTCTGGGCATACCTCACCATCCAGGAGCTGCTGGCCAAACGGTAGGGTGCTGCCTATAGATGCCAGGAATGAGCACCTCAGAGTCCCTTATCCATGGGAGATGAACAGAAAGGGGTGATGATTCTGGGCCTTTGTGGTTGTGAGGGAATCAATTCTTCTGCTTTGCTCACAGAGTTCATAGGAACCAGTTGGTCAACAGCATGGATGGCATCCATTGGGGAGAGGGCAACCTCCTATTTGCCCCTCTGAGCATCCATGGCAGAAGCTGCCATTTGCTGTAGGGATACTGCATCTTTTTCTTTTTGACTAGTCCTGGGGCTTGAACTCAGGGCCTAGGCACTGTCCCTGAGCTTCTTTTTTTGCTCAAGGCTCTACCACTTGAGACAGCACCATTTCCAGCCTTTTATGTTTATGTGATACTGAGGAATCGAACCCAGGGCTTCATGCATGCTGGGCAAGCACTCTACCACTAAGCCACATTCCCAGTCCGAGGAATACTCCATCTTAACATACTCATTTAGTTCTCCCAATGTGTGGGAAGATTCCTTATTGTCTCCCATTTAACGGAGAGCAATCTGCGGTTCAGAAAAGTTAGACTACATATCCTAGATCTCACAGTTGTTATTTTTGCTGTGTATTTCTAAAATATACCCTCTCAACCCTGCCAAATCTCTGCAGACATTCATGAAAACTTGAGGACTCTGAGACTATTGCTGTTGAGCAGGGTACCTGGTTCAGTGTGTATCGAATGAGCAAGTGAGTAAGAATTGCATTGGTGGCTCATGCCTGTAATCCTAGCTACTCAGCAGGCTAGGATCTGAGGATCACAGTTCAAAGCCAGCCGAGGCAGGAAAGTCCATGAGACTCTTATTTCCAATTATCCACCAAAAAGCCAGAAGTGGAGAAGTGCTCAAGTGGTAGAGTGCCAGCCTTGAGTACAAAAGCTAAGGAGCAGCACTCAGGCTCTGAGTTCAAGCCCCAGTTCTGGCACAAAAAAAAAAAAATAGAGAAAAAGAATTGATTGGAAGATGAGGGAAAATAAATTCATCTCTACCTGAGTTAAAGTCTTAGAGCAGTATCTGTCACACATACACAGGATGAACATGGAGGGGGAGGAGAAGGCCAACCTGTCGTCCCAGATCCTGAAGATGTCACTTGCCTATCAGTTCGTGACCCCTTTGACCTCCATGACCATCAGGGGCATGACAGATGAGGATGGGCTGGAGCCTACCATTGACAAGCCCCCAGAGGGTATGGGCAGCAGGGGTCTGCCGAGGGGAAGGATGTGGATCAAAAACCTTCTGGGCTTTAATTCTCTTCCTCTTTTCTCCCTTCCAGATTCTCAGCCCTTGGGTGAGTTTTAAATTATGCTGATTTAATATGGGACTTCTGGTGGTCATGCAGATAGCACATGCTCCAGAACCTAGGCACACAACTCCTCATTTCCATATCTGCCCTAACTCCTGTCCTTCCCACATTTCTTCCTTTCCGACTGTACTTCACACTACAAAGCACTGCTTTGTGCTATGAGAGTCTTTGCACATCCTGACCCCTCCACCCTCTCCTTGGGCTTGGCTGGGTCCAAATGTGTCAGTGAGGGGGTCAGAGGCCCCCTGAGGAGACCCTCCAGGAACCAGTATATGGATGGGGCCATATGCCTTGTGGGTAAGAGGTGGGCAGGGAAGGTGCCATGGTAACACTGTGCTTTGTCTTCTACAGAGATGGTGGGACCCAGAAGGAGTAAGTGGCAGCCATCCTGGGAGCGCTCATGTCCGCTCCTCTCTACTCACACTACTGGCCCTCCATAGGAGCCCTCAGCCCTAACCCAAGCCCTGGATCACCACCAGTTCCAGCCCTCTTCCTTGCCGCCCTAGAAGTGTTTAGAACCATTCCCTCACTAGGGCTTGTCCATCTGAACTTGGATCTCCATGGCAGGAGGCAGAGGGGACCAGTCAACCACACAGAACCAAATCTAAGTCCCACTATCCTGAGGGGAAATTGAGAGCGTGTGATCCTCTATAGACCTTGACCCCTACTCCTGCAGCCGCAGGCCAGCTTACTGGGTACAAGGGCATCTCCAGAAAGGCCTAGCCATCTCCCTCTTCAATGCCATTCACTCTTACCCACAGCGTTCGTGCTGTCTGCATCACAGCCTTCTCCTACTAGTAACAGCCTCATTAGTTCTCATCTGCCAAACCAAGTGACAGGTGGTAAGTCCTTGAGAAGGGTTGAGGATGCCCCTGCTTGGCACCCACCTTGCCTGTCCCACTTGTCTCTGGGATCTGCCTCATTGAACACTTGCCCCAGCTGCACAATGCCTAATCTAATGGATTCCATGTTGTGCTCCCAGTGGACACTGATCCCCACTTCATCATCCATGTGCCCCAGAAAGAGGATGCCCTGTGCTTCAACATCAACGAGAAGCCTGGTGCCATCTTGAACCTAGTCCAGGACCCTGACACAGGTATGATGGTATCATGCCCTGCGCCAGACAGAGCAGGATACGGCCTCTTTCACCTTCTATGTTCAGCCAAGGTCAGGACTATGGTGTAGTCTCCACTGCCCACTGTTCACTTTGCTGGGGTCCCCTTACCTTCTTCTCTGTGACCCAGGCTGCCCTATTCAAGGCCCATCTAGTCTCACGAATGTGTGACTCACGGACGTATCGGACCTACATTTAAGGGCCTCATAATTAGTTTAAAGCTCAGCTCTTGCTTTTTTTTTTTTTTTGGTACTGATTATGAGACTTGAACTCAGTGCCTGAGCACTATCCTTGAGCTTTTGTGCTCAAGTCTACCACTCTGCCACTTGAGCCACAGCTCTGCTTCTGGCTTTTTTAGTGATTAATTGGAGACAGACTTTCTGCCTGGGGGTGGGGACTTCAAACTATATTCCTCAGATCTCAGCTTCCTAAGTAGCTAGGATTACAGGCATGAATCACCAGTGGCTGGCTTTCCTTACCATTTTAAAAGCGATTCTTATTTCCATCTACTAAGAATGTAGTATTCTATGGGGGTCCTGCCCCATCTTCCCTACTGCATGGCTGTACAGAGCCTCAAAGTACAGCTCTTTAGGAGAGCCTGGGGCAAGGAACACATCTCCTGCTCTCTCTAGTCCATGTGAGATATGTCATGTTGGGAAAGTGAGGCTATGGATGTGGCTCTTGGTTGTTCCATGAAGAGACTTCAAACAAACACTTCTAGCACTGTGAGTCTGCCCTGTGAGAAGGAGCAAGTCCTCTGTCCTGACCTCAAAAAGTCTAGACCACTGTCAAAGCTCAGAAGGGAGGGCTAAGTAGGGAATGTCTAGCATATCCAGGAGAGGTAGACAGGGAGGCAGGAAGGAAAGAGAGGTGCTCTTGTGAGCAGGACCAGTTTTGAAGGTCAGGTACCCAATAGGGCCCTCCCAGAAAATTGGCACAGCATGAGCAAAGTATTTTGGCTCCCTCCCTCTCCCCCAACTGGATGGATCTTCATCCTACCACAGGCTTCTCAGTGAATGGGCAGCTCATCAGCAGCAAGGCCAAAAGCGCTGGGCAGCATGAGAGCACCTACTTGGGACGGCTAGGGATTGCAAACCCTGCAACAGATTTCCAGCTGGAAGTTACTCCTCAGAACATTACACTGAACCCCAGCTCTGGTGGGCCTGTGTTTTCCTGGAAGGACCAGGCTGTTCTGCGACAAGATGGGTAACTAGGCCCAAGCAGGGAAGGGAGGTGGGAGAGGTGTGTTAAAGCCCAAAGCTCCTAGTGCCAGCTCTGCTGTCTGAACCTATAAAATCCACATCCCCCAAGCAATGTCAGGGGGGTGATGCCCACGGGGCCTGTGCACACAAGTCAGAATCAGGGACCATCCCATCTCATTTTCTACGTTGATGGGCCTGCGTGCGCTCCCAGGACACCCTCACCCTGAATTCCACTGCATCCCTGCCACTCTTTTGCTCTTTTGGCATCTGTCCCCGTTTACCCTGTCCTATGCTGTTCCTTCCTTTGTTCATTCATTTATTCAATAAATGCTGATGAGCACCACTGCATGATTCTGAGCAGCAGAACCATGTGAAAGGGGTATAGATAAGTAACACTCAGCCCTGTGGAGGTGAAGGCCTTCAAGGCAAGGTCGTAAGAGCTGTGTTGAAAAGATGAGCTGAACAGAAAGGGATGCAGTGCAGTTACTCATACCTAATAACCACTTGGCCTTGCAGAATTGTGGTGACCATCAACAAGAAGAGAAACTTGATGGTGGCTGTGGATGACAGGGCCACCTTTGAGGTTGTCCTGCACCAGACGTGGAAGGGGAGTGCAGTCCATCAAGACTTCCTGGGCTTCTACGTGTTGGATAGTCATGGGATGTCAGCTCGGACACATGGGCTGCTGGGTATGGCTGGCCAGAGCTATGGGTTTGAGTATTCATGAGTCTTGAGACAGTTATACAAGCCAATCTTTAACATAGTCTCCAAGACTCAGACCTCTGAAGATGAGCTGTCTTGATCTGAATCTTGCCCTCTACAAAACTGTGATCAAACATGCAATAGAACAAAACCTCAGTGAGCTTGCAGGTGTGATGTGAGCAAAGGCTTGATTAGCAAGCAGAAGGGTTTGGTGGCTCCAGCACCTCGTGAGTGGAGTCGGGTATCGGCCTCTCTGTTCCTGTGTGACCTCTCTGTTGGTCCTGCTCTCTAAGGGCACATGTACCTCTAACCTCTCTCCCAGCCAGATCCCTCTGGAACTGGATTTAAAAAAAAACAACAGGAGTCAGGACCACCTGGGACTATACCTGTTTCTCTACAGAAAGAATTAAGGTCGCTTTTGATGGATAGCAAGACTTCTCAGAAATATGCCCTTGAGAAAAATTCAAACAATTCGCTCAGCTCCTCCAGGACAAGTACAAGGTAAGAAAAAGTCTCTAGCAGTAACTGTTGCCTGTGATCTCTCTTTTCAGGACAATTCTTCCATCCCTTTGAATTTGAAGTAACTGATATCCACCCAGGTTCTGACTCTACAAAGCCAAAGGCCACGCTGGCATTAAAGAACCGCTGGTTAACAGTTACCAAGTAAGTGGGCTATTCTCCTGCACTTCTGCCCCGGCTGCTTTTTTGTTTCCTGTCATTGGTTTGGGCCTTCCTGCAGGTATTACTATGGTGGGGGTGAGTTTAGTGGGAGTTGCAGCCTTATCAGGCCCAAGGAGTGATTCTAGCTGATTTGTTTGTCCCAGGGGCTTGCAAAAAGACTACAGCAAGGACTCCCGACATGGAGCGGAGGTGTCCTGTTGGTTTGTCCACAACAATGGAGCTGGACTGATAGATGGCATTTACACTGACTATATCGTCCCCGATATCTTCTGAGCATCAGCTGGCATCCAGGAGCTCTCTTGAGACACTGCAGAGAAGGACAACATCCTGACCCACTATACCTCCCTGTCTGCACTGGTCCCTTGTGATAAAGCATTCTGTAACTTCCATTAAAGAGAAGCTGTGTCTATACCAGAGCTGGGTGGGTGTTTTAGGGGAGGGAGGATGTCAGGGAACAATCCAACACGTTGCCCTTCTGGGTTACTCTGGGATCAGGAGACCCAGAAATGAGAGGGCAACTCATCAGTCCTGCCCCACGTTCCCTGAAGCTGCCGGGTCTCCATGTCCTCTGTATAAAGCCCCCCTGAAGGCCAGGGACCTGTGGGGTATCTGGCAACGGTGAAAGTCACAACTGATCCAGAGTTTCCTAAAGGCAGGTACAAAATGCTTTCCTTGTATCCCCTAAATGTATGCTCCTTGCAGCCCTTTGGTATACTCTTACCAAGGCTATTCACAGTGGAGGTATCCAAAGCCACTCAGCTTACCAGTGGCAGAACTGGGATTTGGTCCCTTGCTGCTTGTCAAACTTCAATAATATGTGAATATTCCACTCCGCTGAAGGCGAATGGTTCAAGCTTGTTGGAACTCAGTTTTACATAACTTAAAATATGAAAATGCCTATTTCCAGGTAGACTTAGGGTCCAGAAAAGGTTCTACCAAAAACAGGAGGCTGTCCTGTTGAAGTCAAGGCCTCTACTTCAGTCTCATTTCCCGACATTCAGGCTGGTACTTCCCAAAAGCAGAGAGACAGCCATTGCTCAAGCCTGGGATTTCAGGTGTCCAGGTTTCGTCACCCTTTGTCTCTTTACACTGATGTCTAGAACTGTTGGCCTTTGGACCTGGTGGAAATGCAACATCACAAAGTACAAGGCAATGGAGCCAATGGTTTTAGAAGCCATTGACACTTCATGTAAAAGGGGATGGGTCTCTAACCACAAAGAGTTTCTGCTTTTTCCTCTGCTGGCTTCTGTCCAGTATCCACTACAACTGAGGCCTATGAGGACCCAGATAGGACAAGAACTAGTCTTGAAGGCCCAGATGAATAACATAAACACTGAGCTCAAAGGTTGTCCTGGGTCTAGGAACACAAAGCCCCTTAGCAGCAGGCAGTGGGAAGCCTCACCATCTAAAGCATCCCGGCCTTCTCCAGGAAGAATGTGGGCTACCAGATGGCTAAGCTGGTCTGGGCAATGCTTTGTCCAACTTGGGCCTCATTTTCTCCTCCTGTAGAATAAGTTCACCCTGAAGATATTTGAGTCCATGTAGTTCTAATTCTGCACAATGACTATAGTTAGCTCCACATTCCTGAGCATCCCTCATAAGTAGCCACAGAATCCATATTTCAAGTTCTTCCTAAATCTCCAAGTGTCTGGGGATGAAGCAATGGTTCAGATAAAAGAGGCAGGAAAAGCTCCACAGGCAGCCATGAGGCCATGAGGAGGAGCCATTGGACCACATGGCAGAATCAAAGCCCTTTCCTTGCCCCAGCCATCTAATAGTAATCACAAGTAGGAAAAATGGCCATGTGAACCAGATGTCCCCAGAGATAGCAAAGAGGCCCAGCCGTAGTTCTGAGGGGTCCTCCCTCCACTCCAGGTATTAGCACACCCTGGGCTTGGTCTCTGTTAGTATCTATTGGTAGCTTCTGCTACCAACGAACTCAGAACTCAGGAGGCCTTAGAACAGGTCCATCCAGCTGGGCCTAGGCAGTTGCTTATCAACAGTGACATCTGTCACTTCATTTTTGCTGACTTATCAACTCTATTATTGCTGTGTGGCTCTTGCCACTTCCAGCCATTAGGCCAAATCCTGTGGAAATACTGCCTTACAAGTTCTGCTTTCTACAACCAACTCTCTGAACATCTCAAGAGTTGGGCTGAGAGTTTTCAGCCCCACACACGGCACCATCCACAACCATGGGCATATCACAGCTGCTCAGAAGCCACCAAGAATTAACAGGGTCCAGATTTGGCTCAAGAGGCCTCAATCCCTATTGGGAGGCACTTTTAATCATTAAGGTTTAGGTCCTTCTCTAAAGTTGCCACTGCCCTGGGCACTGGAGCACCATTGTTACTAGAAACATTTAGGGGAATTACTCCCCAAGAGGCCGAGGCCTGGGAGCACAGAGGGAGCCCTGGGAGTGGTATTGCCTCCAGGAACTCTAGGTCTAGAAGAGTCCGTCAGACCTGAGGACAGAAAGCTCAACATAAAGTAATGACCAGGTAGGCTGACAGCGGAAGGACGAGGTGCCACATGTAGCCAGAGGAGAATAAACCCAGAAAAAAGCAAGTTGGAGCCAAAACCCAGAGAGAGCTGGGCTGCAGGACTTGCTCATGGGGCCCTGCCAGCTCTAGCAGGGTAATGAGGATGAGGCTCAACCATGAGCAAAAGATCCAACCTGAAGATGAGGGTCTAGCTCTGTGCCCTGGATACCTTTAGTAGGCAGGGGCGGGGCTGTGATCTAGGGGCAAGAGGCAATGATGCAGAGATGCCTTTCACTCTAAACACAACTCACCTCCAACTCACAACCCCTACCCCCACCAGGGAGCCTAGGGTCCACTTGTTGGCATAGTTTCTACTTTCCTCCATGTCCCTGGCCTGTCAGGAGTGAAGCCTCAACATTGTTAATACTCACAGGGGCTTCTCCATACACACATACCCAGGCTGTTATTCTACCTCCACTCAGCTTCCCACCTCCACTGCTCCAGCCCCATGCTGCAGGTCATTGACCCTGCTTGGAAAACACTGGGCTGGCTCATATAAGGAGAGTGAGCCAGGCCTCTGTGTTCAGCAATGGCGTTAGCTTTGTGGTCCTGTCTTGCGTTGGCTCTGCTACCTAATTTGGCAGCCTCCAGCTTTCCAAGAAGTCCCTTCCGGCTACTTGGGGTAAGTCTGTCCCCCATTTTGCTATCAGGAACCTGGGGGTAAATGGGCAGAAGGCACCAATCTGGGCAAGTCCTCTGAGTGGGGTGAAGGCAGACTAGGACCTATACTATACCTTCTAAGACCTCCTGGACCCCAGTTTCCCCCATCTATCCAATTGTTTCACCATGAATTTCTTGTCTCACTGAGGGCTATGAAGGTTCAAGTCTCAGACAGGTGCAGAGGCCTCTATAAAATGCTGAGCTGAGTCATTATGGTAGTAGGGGGCAGGGGTATTCTAAAAGTCTAAGGGTACAAGGAAAGTCAGAAGGAGAAGGGTTTGTAAGTCATGGAGAGAGCTCTGAGTCCTGTTTTTCCTGCCTTAATTCCTGGGTAACCTGGAGACCTGACCAACTGGACCACAGTGTCCCCAATTATTCAGTCTTTCCTACTCTGACATGTGTCTGGAGACCCCTAGGAGTGTGTACATGGCAAGGCCCCTCACTCTGAGTTCTGGCTGCAGCCCAGAACCTGCTCTCAGGTTATACTGGCCTTGCTCGCCACTTGAACTCTGCTTTTCTTTGTTTTTGCAGAAACGGAGCCTCCCGGAAGGGGTGAGAACTTTCACTGGAGTCCGGGCCAAGGGAGTAGGGAAAAATGAAGATGGTTACCTAATCACTAAACATGGGAGCCATAATGGCAGGTGTCCCACAGCTGCCAGGCCCCATGGCCTGCCAGACTCTCCTATGACACAAGATCCACAGGAAAGAACACCATGAAATCATGTAGGAAGTAGCTCAGGAGTGCTCCAATCAGTCATCCTTACTTTCCACAACACTGGCCAAGTACCAGCAGGTATTTGGCCCTGTGTGTGAAGCTAAGAACACAATGAAGTGCCCCCTGTCACTACCCCTGCTTAATCTAGTTGTCTCTATCATCCCTGTTGGATACAGACTCCAGAGGTGTCCAAAGACTCCCTTTGGCTCAAGAAGTACTTGTCTCTTGTAGGACAGTTACAAAGGACAAAGGAAGTAGCCGAGTAGGTAGGGAAAGAGGTTGTGGCAAGAACGATGCCCAGGAAGAGCTGGGCAAGGCCTTGGGCCTGGCTAGAGCTCAGGCTGAAGAAACAGGACTTTCCTGGAAGATCTTGGAGCTGAGGAAGATTGTTCTGGGGGCTATGTGGGAATGGTGGGAGGGCTTTACTTGGGAGAGGGGTCAGGATCAGATCCAGGCTTTTTATGATATATCATTGGCTGCAGCTATGTATAAACATATTCATGTTAAGGAGGCAGAATAAACATCAGGAGCAATGTTGGAGATCATTGGAATGTGGGAACTGGGGACATTGCCCAGGCTTCTAATATAAGTTACCAGGAGGTCTAAGGGACCCTGACTTCAGAACCTGTCAGGTTGGAGAGCTGGCTGTCCAGGATCAGAGTCCAGCTGGTCACCACCCAATGATCCCTGCCCACCTTTCTCACAGGTGGTTGATGACATTGAGATCTACAGTACTACGATCAGTTGCAAGGTGACCTCTCGCTTTGCTCACAATGTTGTCACCACAAGGGCCGTGAACCGTGCAGATAAAGCCAAAGAAGTTTCCTTTGATGTGGAGCTGCCCAAGACAGCCTTTATCACCAATTTCACCTTGTAGGTACCACCATAGCTACTGGCTCTGAGCTTGGGAGCGGAGGGCTGGCCCAATGTGACAAGTCTTTCCTCGCAGGACCATTGATGGTGTCACCTACCCTGGGAATGTCAAGGAGAAGGAAGCAGCCAAGAAGCAGTATGAAAAGGCTGTGTCCCAGGGAAAGACTGCTGGTTTGGTGAAGTAAGTGTAGACCTCAGGTCTGTGGAGAACTCTGGGATGCAAAGATCTTCAGAGAGGCAAACAATAGCTGTTATGATTAACATAGCAAAATGGTTGCATTTTCTCATTTGGAAGTTGAGGCAACTGAGACTCAGAATGCTGAGGGAACTCACTAACTATAGAACTAGAACTTGAACCCAGGGTTGAAGAAGGGTGAGTTCCTGCAGTCTTTGGGGGCAGACACTGACTTAAACACCATCCAGGGCCTCGGGGCGGAAGCTGGAGAAATTCACGGTCTCCGTTAATGTGGCAGCAGGCAGCAAAGTCACCTTTGAGCTAACCTATGAGGAGCTGCTGAAGAGGCACAAGGGCAAGTACGAGATGTTCCTCAAGATCCAGCCCAAGCAACTAGTCACGCACTTTGAGGTAACCAATCACTCCTGCCACTACTGCAGCCCCTGCTGAAACTGTAGAGGGGCCCAGGGAAGGACCTATGTCGCAGAGCTCAGAGCAAGGCCTGGGATCTAAAAGTTCTGGCCTTACCACTTCTTTGAGGGGGCTTGGGGGTGATTACAATGCCTTTAGCCACAGCATCTGGGGGCCAAGGACAGGAGGCTGAACTGGACTCAGCCGACCACTGGGCCCTTAGGGCAATACCATTAAAGTACCTCTAATGTTTTATAACTAAGTCATAGGCATTTTACCTCTGCCAAAGCTGCAAGGCAAAGGGAATGTTGTAATGGTTGAACTTAGGACACGTGGCAGATGGTGGAAACACTTTGGGAAGAATGTCTCTGTGGTCACTTTCCTAGTGGGTGGCAGCAGGCTTGGCCCCCAGCATTGTTCAAGGGGGTCCCTGAGTAATCACGAGCCCATATGTCTTTATCCCAGAGCCTCTGAACTCTCCCTGAGTGACAAAAACCTTCTCCTTGTTTTGACCTTTTCAGATTGATGCACACATCTTTGAACCTCAGGGTATTAGCACGCTGGATGCCACAGCCTCGTTTATCACCAATGACCTCCTGGGCAGTGCCCTCACCAAGTCTTTCTCAGGGAAAAAGGTGGTATAGATGCCTCAGGGACCTGGGGGTATGGGATAAGGGCATTGGCTGCAACAGGACAGGCTTACAGGTATGGGGCTGAGGGACTCAGGTTCCACCTGACACTTTTGAATTTGGCCACCAGAGTCAGCAGTGAGGATGATGAAGACAGGGAATGCTGATGGCCTGCTAAAGGATTTAAAGGTTTTATATACTGTATAGGAAGGAACAGATAGAGCCCAGTAGATAGGGCAGAGGTTGCTGTTCCTGTTCATAAAGGAGACTGAACTCAGATCCAGACTGAGCTCCAGCATGGAGCACACACTACAAGCTACTGACTTCTACAGGGCAGCAACCCTACACTAGGGTCCCTACCACTCCCACCCTTCTCCCTTCTGACACCAGTACTCCAGTTTGCAAAAGCCCAATGTGAAGTTTGCTTACATGAGGCAAGGATCACTTCTCTAAGTAGCTTCCAGTGCTGAGCTAGAAGATCATGATCATGCAGGATAAAAGATGTTCAGAAAGAGAGAACATGATGAGCAGGTATGTCCACCAGGCTCTGACATCCTACAGCATAGTGGGCCAGGCTCTGTGTACTTAAGTGCTCCTCAATGTGAGGACTTTCTAGGACTGTCTGCCAGTGGGCAGCCAAACTGAACAAGGTCTCCAATCTCCATTCCTCAGGGCCATGTATCCTTCAAACCCAGCTTAGACCAACAACGCTCATGCCCATCTTGTACAGATTCCCTTCTCAATGGAGATTTCACCATCACCTATGATGTGAACAGAGAGTCTCCAGCCAATGTGCAGGTAACCACCAATGGTAAAGACAGACAAATCACCACCATTAGTGGGAAGCAGGATGGTGTCTGAAGGGGCTACAGCTGTACCTTGTACTACCCTCCTCAATCTTCAACCCAAGCTGTTTCTCTACTTTTGCACAGCACCTTGTTGTGTGTTAAATAAATGTCTAAGTCAGGCGCTGGTGGCCCACACCTGTAATCCTAGCTACTCAGGAGGCTCAGACCTGAGGATCATGATTTGAAACCAGTGAAGACAGAAAAGTCATGAGATGCTTATATCCAATTAACCAGCCAAAAGCCAGATGTGAAGGGTGGCTCAAGTGGTAGAAAGTCACTTGAGTGGAAAAAGCCAAGTGAGAGAGAGTAAAGCCCTGGGTTCAAGTCTCAGTATGGCACAAAATGAATGAATGAATGAATGAATGTGTGGCTTCTCCCTGAAAGAGAAGCCCACCTGGTATTGCTAAAGAGACCATGGTCCCCATCTCTCTCCTCCCTTTGCAGGTGGTCAATGGCTACTTTGTGCACTTCTTTGCACCTGAAGGCCTTCCAGTGGTGCCAAAGAATGTGGTCTTTGTGATTGATGTCAGTGGCTCCATGTATGGTCGAAAATTAACACAGGTAGCTTTGTGGGGGTTGGGGACTGTGGGGAGGAGGGGATTTTCTTTTTTTGTTAGTTGTGGGGCTTGAACTCTGGGCCTGGGTGCTGTCCCTCAGCTCTTCAGCTCAAGGCTAGCACTCTTACCACTTGAGCCACAGTGCCACTTCCAGTTTTCTGAGTGGCTAATTGGAGATGAGAGTCTCACGGCCTGTCCTGCCTGGGCTGGCTTTGAACCTCGACCCTTAGATCTCAGCCTCCTGAGTAGCTAGGATTGCAGACGTGAGCCACCATGCCTGGCATGGATTTTTTTTTCCCCACACTGAAAATGCTGGTATTTCTGGTGAAAGAGGAGGAAGCGAACAAGGCATCAGAAGGATCAAAGTGTCTTCCCACTTTTGTAGAGAGTCTCAGGCAGCACTGGTCTGCTTGAGGAGACCAGCAGAGCCCCTGTTGCCAGCCTAGGTGGGAAAGAGACTTGACCTGCTGCTGCTTTGGCTCTCAGGTTCTTGTCCATATTATCCTTAGACCAAGGATGCCCTTCTCAAAATCTTAGAGGATATGAGAGAGGAAGACTTCTTGAATTTCATCCTGTTCAGTGGAGATGTGACCACTTGGAAAGACCACTTAATCCAAGCCACTCCAGAGAACCTGAAGGAGGCCAAGACATTTGTGAAGAACATTCGTGACCAGGGAAGTAAGAACAGAGGGAAGAGCAGACACTACCCTTCAGTCACCCCCTCTCCACAGGCAGCCTGTCTCCCTCCTTCTTTGGGACAGAGTGTACATCATTCAATTATGTGCCAGTTCTATACATATGTACACACTAGCAAATACAGGCAGATGGGGACTTAGGCACATGAGCAAGACCTGTTGTCTACTCTGGCATCCTTATATCCTGAGGACCCCCTCCCACAGTGCTGCCTTTCTGTCTCTGTCACAGTGACCAACATCAATGATGGACTGCTGAGAGGTATCAGTATGCTGAACACAGCCCAGGAAGAACACCTTGTCCCTGAGCGGAGCACCTCCATTCTCATCATGTTGACTGATGGTGATGCTAATGTCGGTGAGTGGGGAGGCAGTTCTGAACCACGCTGGGGGTCTGGTTGCTACCCTGGCTGCCTTCCTAGCTCTGAAGCTGGCTCACTGCAAGATTTCAAGCAGTTCTTCCCAGAGGGTCCTACTTCCTGTGAGCCCCTTCCGGACAGGGTCCTGCCCTCTGCCTCCACTAACAATCTGTACTATCTGCCCTGGCAAGAGCTTGGTGCCAACTCCACCAGCTGTGCATGTGCAGGAGTTGGACTTCCCTAGACAGTCCCCAGCACAAATACTCCCTGCTCTTCTGTAGGAGAGAGCAGACCTGAAAAGATCCAGGAGAATGTACGGAACGCTATTGGAGGCAAATTCCCCTTGTATAACCTGGGCTTTGGCAACAACTTGAACTATAATTTCCTGGAGAATATGGCCCTGGAGAACCGTGGACTTGCTCGGCGTATTTATGAAGACTCTGATGCCCACTTGCAGTTGCAGGTACACCTGGCCCTGTGCACTTCCAGGAATGAGGAGCTCGCTGCTTCTTCAGGCAGCTAGCCCATTGTGTAATAGCTTGAGGCATTAGAAAGATTTGGGGTTTCGAAAGACTTAGAGTGGAAATCTACCTCTGGCTGCCTCTTGTTATGATTTAGTCCTTGTACTACACAGAACAGACTTGTTTCCTCGGTAGGGTTGCCAGGGTTAAGTACATGACAGTTAGATAAATATGAAATCCTTATAAGCAATATTGCATAAGATATTGAATTAGTTTACGAATTCTGCCACATTACTGGGTGGGTTAAATAACAGGAATCACTGTCTCACAATTCTGGAGGTTGCAAGTCCAAGTTCAAGATCAAGATGTTGGTGGGTTCCCCTCTGAGGGTGGGGACCTTCTTGGCTTGTCCATGGCATCTTCTCCCTGCCGTCTGTCATTCCTCATTGTGTGACTGTATTCTTCCCTCTTATACAAGGCTACAAGTCATACTGGATCAGGGCTTACCTTAATGACCTCACTGGATTATCTTTGTAAAAATTCTATCTCCAAATAAGGTCACACTTGGAGGAACTGAGGATTAGGACAACAACAGACACTTTAGGAATGCAGTACACAATTCAGCCCATAACAGACATATTTATACTTAAAAAATTTTGTTTTTTTGGGGGGGGTGCCAGTGGCTCATGCTGTAATACTAGCTACTCAGGCGGCTGAGATCTGAGGACCATGGTTCAAAGCCAGCCCAGGCAGGAAAGTCTGTGAGACTCTTATCTCTAATTAACCACAGCTCAAGGGGTAGAGTGCTAGTCTTGAGCAAAAAGGAGTGCAGGACCAGCACCCAGGTCCAGATTCAAGCCTCAGGACAAAAAAAAAAAAAAAAAGCTTTTTAAAAAGCTGATATTAAAACTTAAATGTGCCTGTTCTTTTGATCTTTTTTTGGGGGGGAGGGGAGATCCGGTCGTGGGGCCTGAACTCTGGGTCTGAGTGCTGTCCCTCAGCTCTTCAGCTCAAGGCTAGCGCTCTACCACTGAGCCACCTTCCCAGCTCCTTCTTTTGATCTGTTTCCCTAGACAGGAAACAGTATCTCCACCTCTGCAAGTGGGCCCTTATGCCTTCCTCCTCTCTGTCCAACTCAGATCCCCAGGATTTTTATCCCTTTCTTTTCTTCTTCTTGTTACTTCAACAATCATTTCTCAAATATTTTTATAGAACTCTGCCAAGAACTCTGTCTTATTATAGTCTTCCTACAGAGATAGGTCAGGAAAAACTTCCCTAGAATGAAGGGCACAGTTAGGGCTGTGCTGAAGAGTCAGGACGAAGTACTACCCAGACCCGAGGGCTTTGGATGCTAGACTGTAGCCTTTGTGGGACTGACCCACTCTGGGCTTCTCCATGCTTGTCCTGGCAGATGACCAGATCTCTAATCTGAACTCTAGGGCTTCTATGATGAGGTGGCTAACCCACTGCTGACAGGCGTGGAGGTGGAATATCCTGAGAATGCCATACTGGACCTCACCCAGAACAGTTACCATCACTTCTATGATGGCTCTGAAATCGTGGTAGCTGGACGTCTGGTGGATGAGAATATTAACAGCTTTAAGGCAGATGTGAAGGGCCATGGGGTAAGAGAACTGGGCCTGGGGAATGAAAAGTCAGCCTAATAAGCCCTAACCTTCAGGCATCATGATGGTCCAGTAGTGGCAGCCCCTGATTCTGGCCCACCGAGACCCAGACTCTAACCATTGTCTGTCCCCACTTCTGCCTAGGCTATCAATGACCTGACCTTCACAGAGGAGGTGGATATGAAGGAGATGGAGGAGGCCTTGAAGGAACAAGACTACATTTTTGGGAACTACATTGAAAGGCTCTGGGCCTATCTCACCATTGAGCAGCTACTGGAGAAAAGGTAACCTGGCTCACCTCTTACATTGCAGGGCTTTACCCTGGGTACCTGGCTCTGCCAGCACCACACCTGTACCTGCCTTTGTGCTAGTGTGCTCTGAGGGAAGCCAAGGGGAATAAGGCTCGGCCACACCCAAGGGAAGGGAACCTCCACACCCATCCTTACTGCTCTACTATGTTCTTGGCTCAGCCAAAGAAATGTTTATCTGTATCCCAATACAGAAAAGCTCCCAGCATAGAATCTGGCACATGCTGGGCACCAGGCACACCAGATACTATCACAAACAATTGTTGAACATCCATTTCAAGCTCTTTATATTCTAGAGGTGGGGGAAATAAGGCCAGAGAGAAAACAGGGTTTATCTATATGTCCCAGGGAGCTGGTGGTGATCCAGTGGAGCCCCAGCAACAAGAAGCTACCGCTAGGGATCTTGTATTGTTTCAGAAGCCAGTACAGGGAGGGCAGGGCAGGGATGTTTTGTGTAAACTCTCTTTGAGCAGTCTATCCTCACAGCAAGAAGGCCCATGGTGATGAGAAGGAGAACCTCACAGCTCAGGCCCTGGAACTGTCTCTCAAGTACCACTTTGTGACTCCACTGACATCGATGGTGGTGACCAAGCCTGAGGACAATGAGGATCAGACAGCCATTGCAGACAAGCCTGGGGAAGGTGGGAATAGAGACACTGAGCCTTGGGTGCCCAGCAGAGCAGGTGGCCAGGCTGGGGAGACCACACCTCGGGAAGCGGGACATGTCCAAGAGCATTAGATGGAAAGTTGGCCAAAGGATAGGGAAGGGAGCGTGCCAGCAGTGAGACAGTCAGCAATGATTGGGGTGTAGGGTGAACAGGAACCTCTGGAGTCCCTCAGGGAAGATGGGCTCATATGGTACACTCTTGAAGGTCATTTTAAGGAAGTGATTTTAGTTGCAATATCAGAAGGGTTTTGTTAGGCAAGAAGAAGCACTTCCAACTGAAAGTTATGCCTGGAGAAGTCTACTGGGTACCTTGAGAGCTGGACACAGAGACCAAGTCTGTATAACCAGGCCTCCAGATTGTACTCAGCAAGGGGAGAGGGTCTCAATGCCTGGTTGTGCAGGGGGGGGGGTAGGGGGAGTTGGACACAAAGAGGCATGGGAGGTGAAGAACTGGTCCAGGCAGCAGGCTCTGAGCCCTGCTTGGGCCACTCTCATTGGCTACAATATTCCTGACTAGTGACCTATGTCTTCTAACCTACTTTTCCTCTTCCTTCCTTCCTTCCAGGTACAGAAGTTAAGCTGCAGAGAGAGGCCAACTGGGCATTGTGGGAGAACGATGGAACAGAACTGAGGGGGCATTTCCAAGCCTGCAGGGGTCACCAAAGTGGGGACAAGGGGAGCTCAACACATCTGGACTTGGGTCTAGCTCTGTTACTGCCCAAAATGGGCTACATGACTCTCTGAGCCTGAGTACTCATCAGTTGCTTGGAAGAGGTCTTTCCCTGTCCAAGGAGGGACAATCAGTATGACAGTATCCTTTGGCCTGCAAAAAGAAATGATTATCTGTGAGGCACTTATTTTGGGGGGTCCGGTAGTGGGGCCTGAACTCTGGGCCTGGGCGCTGTCCCTCAGCTCTTCAGCTCAAGGCTAGCGCTCTACCACTTGAGCCACAGCGCCACTTCTGGCTTTTTTTCTTATGTGGTGCTGAGGAATCGAACCCAGGGCCTCATGCAATGCAAGGCAAGCGCTCTACCACTGAGCCACCTTCTCAGCCCCATGTGAGGGCACTTATTTTAAACCCCACAGCAACCATCCAAGAGAGTCTTTTATGATTCCCATTTTACAGTGAGGGAACTGAGGCAGGAACAAGCTAAATCCATTTACTTAAGGACTCAGCAGGTAGTTGATTTGCGCTTAGGCCTAAGCAGCCTGGGCTAAGAACCTATCCTAGAAATCACTGGGATCAAAATGTTTGACACCAATCACCATAAAATTGTATCATTACCCACTGTCATCCAACTGCCACCAGGCAGGCTTCCCTGGCACCTGCCAGCCCATCCCACCTTCACCTACATGAGAAGCACATGTGAATTGGGCCAACCCTTTTCCCTCAGAACACCCCTTTCAAACGCAGTCAGTGGTGTGGGGTGTGTGTATGCACATATGTATTATATATGGGTTATGGGTGTTAGGTGTCTTACTACCAAAGAACAACAGGCAACTGTGGGCCTCAATCTAGCCTAAGTAAGGGGCTGGTGAGTCCAGAGATCTGAACATGTCTGCTGTGATCAATTCCCATGAAGGAGAAGCTAGTGACTGGATGGCTTAGTCACATCAAAATGTTGGGCTCCCAGCATCAACTAGATACACCGATTACCACTAGCCTTATAAAGGAGTTTCCTGGGCATGTCCCTCTTCTAAAGACTGAATCTTGGAGTCACATCCCAATATTTTGTGTCTCCAGTGTGAGAGCCCTCCTAGGACCAATGGCCTCAGGGCAAGCAGAAGGCACAGGGGGTAGAGGGACCTCCTAGACTCTCTAACCATAGCACTTTGGTTTCTTTTTAGCTACTTCAGTGACCTCCTCCAAGGCCTACCTGAGTAAGTACACAATGATTGCCACAACTCTCTTTGCCTCCTCTCTGGAGCTCGGTCCAGTCCCACCCTAGTTTGTGGTCTTTCCTGTGTCAGGCAGATGGATCTGGTGTCCTGAGAAGGCTGGGGGTTCTGGAGGCAGTATAAGGGTATGAGAGCAGTAGGAAGCAAGAAGGATCATGAGTCAAATCTGGGTGGAGGTCTCAGCCATCCCCAGAAGGGCTTGCTGGCTGAATTCTTCTCCCTTTACTCCACAGCCAGCTACCAGCCTCCTCAAAACACATACCACTATGGTAAGTCCATGGCTCCTCCCAGTTCAGGACTCAGGGCCCCAGGTACAGCACTGCCTGTCCAAGAGTTCCTCCTATAGGGCCAGGAGGCCAGGGGAAGTCCTTGGTACAGAAGAAGCTCTGAGTATCAGCCCCTTCTCTGATGTGCCCTCAGTGGATGGCGATCCCCACTTCATCATCCAAGTTCCAGAGAAAGGGGATGCCATCTGCTTCAACATTGATGAAGATCCAGGCACAGTGTTGCGCATCATTCAGGACCCAGTAACAGGTGTGAGCTGTGGCTAGGGGGCATTCTTGGGGGAACAGAAGTCCCTGGGAGGGTTCAGGGGTCTGGTGCTCCTCACTCTGTCCAGAAACAGATTCATCTCCATATGCAGAGCACTCTGTGGGCAGCAGTGGTGGGGTGGGGCACTGAGAGCCAGAATCACTATGTCCTGAGTGTTAGGAGAGGAGGGGAAGACTCAGAGGGCAGAGGGGAGGACCTAGCCTGTGTATGGAGCACTTTGTCTTCTGAGCGACACTCCTTGGCGCAGGCAGGGGGCAGGTCTACCATGCCCTAACATAACCCAACTATATCTAGGCCTGAAGTGTCTACAGCCAACAGGGCTGACACCTGGCTCTTTCCTTGGGACCCCATTTTGCTCCATACGGCAGGTGTGGATAAAAGGAAGGCAGATCTCTCAAGGAAGCCTAGACTCAGAGGACTTCATTGGTCTCTCTCCCCGCTCATCCCTCTGGCAGGTCTCACAGTTAATGGGCAGATCATTGGAGACAAGGGAAGCAGCACTGATTCCAAGACCAGGAAGACTTACTTTGGGAAACTGGGCATTACCAATACTCAGATGGATTTCCGGATGGAGGTGACCACAGAGAAGATTACGCTGTGGAATGGGGTGGCAGCAAGTATTTTCAGCTGGCTGGACACAGTCATGGTCACACAGGATGGGTAAGGTCCTTTGTGTCTCTAAAGGACATAGAAACTAGAAGGGCTTGAACTAATCCCAGCACAGAATATCTGCAGGTTTATAGGAGAGACTGGGAGTTTAATACCAGGGGAGGGTGATCACAGTAGGCCCCAGTCAAACTGGATCCCATTTCAAGAGCCAGACTTTAAACTGGGTGCTGGTGGCTCATGCCTATAAATCTAGCTACTCAGGAGGCTGAGATATGAAGCTCAAAGTTCAAAGCCAGTCAAGGTAGACATGCCTGAGAGACTCATCTCTAATTAGCCAGCAAAAAGGCAGAACTGGAGGCAGTGTGGCTCAGGTGATAGAGCTGTGAGTGAAAAAGCTGAAGCATAAAGCTTTTGAGTTCAAGCCCCAGTATTCACACACCCACACCCACACCCCCCCCCCCACACACACAGAGAGCCAGAATCTAAATGGGGATAAGGGATGGATCACACACACACACACACACACACACACACACACACACACACACACACACACACACACACACACACACACACACACACACACACACACACACACACACACACACACACACACACACACACACACAGCCAGAATCTAAATGGGGATAAGGGATGGATGATTCCATCCTATAATCTGTCCATTTGTGTTACTCAGCTTTCTGGACAGTTAATAGGAATCACTTTGAGGAGAGAGCTGAAAACATTAGATTGAAGCCAGATGTGGTGGCATCAAGCTGAACTTTCAGTACTCAGGAGGCCGAGGAGATCCCATAAATTGAAGGCTAACCTGGGAAATGAAGCAAGAAAGCATTCAGTGACAATAACAACTATCTTTCTACCTAAACTCCTCTGTTCTGAAACTCCCTAGCTCCTAGCTTTTCCTTTGTCTTTGGAATCCAAGAGGCAGAACAGGACTACTACTCCCACTGAGGTCCAAAATCTATCCGAGGTCATACAAAGTTAATGGCCTGGTCTTGGCCCCATGCCCTCTTTCCTTCTTAGAGGCAATTAGGTCCACTCGGTGGAGGGCATAAACAACCTACATGATTTGCCTTGTTTCCAACACTATTCCTCAGAAATCTGTGTGCTCTCAGGTGCCATATGCCCAGTAGGCTTTGCTAGAAGCCCTTAATCACAGTCCCTGGGACCCTACAGCCAATACGTCCTCTTTTCTTCTAGGCTGTCCGTATCAATCAACAGGAAGAAGGACATGGTAGTCTCCTTTGGAGAAGGAGTTACCTTTGTAGTCATCCTACACCAAGTATGGAAGAAACATCCAGTTCACCAAGACTTTCTAGGATTCTACATGGTGGACAGTCATCGGATGTCAGCACAGACGCATGGGCTTCTGGGTATGCAATGTTCAGACTGCAGGCTGTTTAGCTACAAAGCAGCATAGGAAACACACTCCTGCTCACATACGCAATGCAGCCTTTGCACAAACCCTGAAATCCTAGTGACCATGTTACTCATGGCAATAGGCAGGGGCTGACAGTGTGGATATTTTCATTCCCAGGGCAATTCTTTCACCCCCTTGACTTTGAAGTGTCTGACATCCGCCCAGGCTCCGACCCTACGAAGCCGGATGCCACAATGTTGGTGAAGAACCATAGGCTGACAGTCACAAGGTGAGGATGCACCTTTGTCCAGCAATTAGACAGGGAAAAAAAGCCCTCTCTGTTCTGGTACACTGCCTGGTGGGCTCTTCTTTTCTGTGAGGTATCCTTGTTTCTCTTTGAGGTTTTGTCCCTCCTAATCAAGGAAAAGCCCATACTTGGCTCTCTATAAGGAGCAATCATGTCACCTTATTCTTGACCTAAGAATTCTAGGCTTTTGAAATTTCCTGTTTCTGTAGCTGGGGTTACTGCTTAGTGGTAGGTTTTTATTCTTAGCACAAAAAGGAGAAAAGACGAATTTTCACTGGGTGCTGGTGGCTCATGCTTGTAATCCAAGCTACTCAGGAGGCTGTTTTGAGGATCATAGTTTGAAGCCAGTGTGGGCAGGAAAGTCCATCGGACTCTTACTTCCAGTAAACTACTCAGAAAAAGCTGGAAGTGATAGAGCACGAGCCTTGGGCATAAACTCAGGGACAGGTCCCGGGCCCAGAGTTCAAGAATTTCCAACTTCACCTTTCTTCAACCTTAAGCCCATGGCCACTGTAGCCATTCCCCCATCTTGATATTGGGGGATTAAACTCAAGGCCTAGCACCTGCTAGGCACTCTGCCAGTTGAGCCACAAACCCAGTCCCATTATAGCCATCTTGCTTGCCATGCACATTATAGTTTCTCTCTCTCTCTTTTTCTTAGGGGTTCCCAGAAAGACTACAGAATGGATGCCAGTGTTGGTACCAAGGTTATGTGCTGGTTTGTCCACAACAATGGGGAAGGATTGATTGATGGTGTCCACACTGACTATATTGTCCCCAGTTTGTTCTAAGCAAATATATCCGCTCCTGTTGAGACAGAAGGCCCAGTCCATGGGGCATCTGGAATAGGGGCACAGAATGGGGCCTATGGGAGGGACTGGGACAATAAAGCCTAATATGGAAACCAGATAGCTGCTAGCCTCTGCATGCCTTCATGAGCCACTGCTCCAAAGAACAGGCACAGTTTGGCAGCACTTCAAATGAGTGACAGCTGATAGGAAGGCAACTTCATAGGTGATACAGCTGATACAGCTGAGAGTGTGAGTTGGTTGGAGCAACACTTCAGAGTAAGATATATGACTTTTGAAAGGAAAAAATTCTACTATCAGCTCTGGAACAAGAAGCTCTGGAAAGTCAAGAAGGGTTGAGTGCATTTCAGAGTCCAGTAATGTCTTTTTTTTTTTTAAGTAAGGGGGCACAGCTCCTATCAGGACTGTCACAAGTAGAAAGTACTCCCTGGCAAACATAGTGTCATCTATCCCTCAACCTGTCCACCTATGTGAGTAAGCTTTTTGTTCCATAACAAGAAACAAGAAATATCAACTTAGAAAAGAGATTTATTTTGACTCATGACTTTAGGTTTAGTCTTAAACCTAAAATGGCTTGGTGCCATCACTTTAGGCTTATGATTGCACAGTACATCATGTTGAGACTGCATTGTGGAGGTTTGCTTCTGTTATTGTAGTGACCAAAAAGAAGCAAAAAGAATAAAAGGAAGGGCATGGTCTCCAGTGACTAACATCCTTCCTCTAGATCCCACCTCCTAAAGGACCAATCACTTCTCAGTAGTGCCATAGTCTGGCAACTAAGCTTTGAACACATGGCTTTTGAGGGCCATTCCAGATCCAAATTATCCATTCACTATCCTTCCAGCCATACATCTATTACCCATTCATCTATTCTACCACCAATCTGTGCCTCTTATCATTCCCCCCATTTACCACCTACCCAGTCACCCATCTATCCTTCCCTTGGGTTACCAAATTAACACAATATCGTAGGCCAGGATATGGGACACACAAATAGTAATCCAGTCCTTTTTTCATGGATCCCTGCCTTCAGCTGGGCCAGGTCTTCCTGGGATCCTCCCATCACTTCATGATGACCATTGGCTTCCCTACCAGTGAGCCTGGGGTGAGATAACAAGGCAGAGGGAGGTTCCTGGAGAAGCATTCTAGCTTGGATGGCTGCAGTTGCCTTACCTGGGTCTCATTGCCACCTCTCCTACCTCTCAGTGAGCTTCCCACAGAGCACCCTACGGGTGTCATCTCCTATTTATTGATCTTGGGATCAAGTCAAAAGGCCTTCTTTGACCTCTCCAGCTTCTTCTCATTCCTTTCCAGATGTTCCTCCTTGTTTTCTAGTCTCCAGACACACTGGCTGTTTCCAACTTCAAATGTGATATATTCTGTCCCAATCCTTTGCCTCTGCATAACTCTGCCTGAGGGGCTAGGAGCATGCTGGGAGGGGAGGGGGGAGACCCTACTGGAGGAGCAGTGGATTATTTGCTAAATCACAGAACATGGGGCACACAAAGGACGGAAGAGAATGGAATTAAATTGTAGAGCCCTCAATGTCAGTAGGGGTGGTCTCTATCAGTATCTCCCACTGCAAAGGGCTCATAGCCACTTCCTTCTGCTGGAGCCCAAACTAGGCTTTTCTAGAGCTCACACTGGTCTGGGACATGGAGAGGGGACTAAAGGGAAGGGAACTCCCAGGAGCCTGTGGGGCACTCTTGCAGTCTGATGGCTGTTTATGATCTAGAGAGGGGGCACTAGAGAGGGAACTAGAATGGCCCTCCCAATCTGATGGCCTTTCCTGGCTCTAGGATGAATGTAGCAGAGGTCTGGGTTAAATTGGCTAATAGGTCCAAACCTATGAAGGGATCCCTTAGAGAGAGCAGGCTGTGCAGCTCCATCTGGTCCTGAGTGGGTTGAGTGCTATAAGCTGTCAGCATGAGGTCCACATTTACATGTGTGCAATGGAGAGTTGTCCTGCCTAAGTGTGAAAAGGCATCTCCTAGCAGCAGAGCAGAGTGGGACTAAGAAAGGAGGAGGTGATCCCCAAACAAAATCCTGCCCAGAAGCCAGGTACTGGTGGTTCATGCCTGTAATCCTAGCTACTCAGGAGGCTGAGATCTGAGGATCACAGTTCAAAGCCAGCCTTGGCAGGAAAGTCCATAAAACATTTTTTTTTTGGTCGGTTGTGGGACTTGAACTCTGGGCCTTAGCGCTGTCCCTCAGCTCTTCAGCTCAAGGTGAGTACTCTACCACTTGAGCCACAGCACCACTTTTGGTTTCTGGTGGTTTATCAAAGGTAAGAATTTCACAGGCTCTTCTAGAGATTTTTGTCTGATGTTTCCTTGATTTTGATTGTTTTCTTCAGATTGTATTCTTCCCTTTAGTATTCTTTGTATGAATTCCATTAATTTTTGTTTGTCATGGAAGGCTTTAGTTTCACCACCAAATTTAAGTGATAGCTTCACTGGGTACACCAGTTTGGGTTGGCAGTTGTTGATCTTCATGGCTTGGATTGGGGATTTGTGTGGAGAGGACTGCAGAGATTCTGCCTTCTTTGAATTTTTTTTTTTTTGTTGGTCATGGGGCCTGAACTCTGGGCCTGGGCGCTGTCCCTCAGCTCTTCAGCTCAAGGCTAGCACTCTACCACTTGAGCCATAGCACTACTTCCGGCTTTTTTCTATTTATGTGGTGCTAAGGAATCGAACCCAGGGCCTCATGCATGCAAGGCAAGCGCTCTACCACTGAGCCACCTTCCCAGCCCTCCTTCTTTGATTTTGTAGTGTTTAAAATCAATTCCTTGCTATTCATGTCTAATGTTTTTACTATGATGTGTCTAGAACTGTTTCTTCTTGGATTTTGTCTACTAGGAGTTCTATATGCTTCTGTTAGGTGGGTAAGATTTTTTTCTTTTTAAAAAAAATTGTTTTTGGGGGGGTCTGGTCGTGGGGCCTGAACTCTGGGCCTGGGTGCTGTCCCTCAGCTCTTCAGCTCAAGGCTAGTGCTCTACCACTTGAGCCACAGTGCCACTCCTGGCTTTTTTTCTTTTTGCTTATGTGGTGCTGAGGAATCAAACCCAGGGCCTCAGGCATGCAAGGCAAGCACTCTACCAATAAGCCACCTTCCCAGCCCCACATTTTTCTTTCTTAAGATGGGGGAAATTTTCTGTTATTATTTTACTGAATAGGTTTTTCATGCCTCTGCTATTAAATCCTTCCCCCCTCACTGATCCCAATTATGCTTAGATTTGATTTCTTGGCTGAGCCTGTCAATCCTTGAATTTCCTTTGGTAAGTTCTGAGGGTTTTTCCCATACCTTGACTCTGTTCTAGCTCCTCTGTTTTATCCTCAACTCTTGATATTATATTTTCCATTTCACTTGTTCTGTTACCTATGACTCCCACGTGGGTTGCATTGTGGAAATTGAGCCTTTTATGCTTCTGATATCAGTTCTCAAAGTATTAATTTCATCTTTTTATGAAGTGTACAGTATGTCTATTTTTGTCTGCATCTCTCTTTTGGTCTTGGATTTCCTTTGTCATTTCTTCTTTGTACTCTTGAAGTTGCTTTTGCATTTCCTCTTTTGTCCTCCCTCTCTTCTTCACTTTCCTGGGGTTCTTCCCTGGGCTGTTGTTGACTTTTTTATTTGGTTTGTTAACTTGTCTATGAATCTTGTAATCTTTTGTTGTGAGTTGTCCATTTGGGTTCGGGATTGTCAGGATCATGGCCCGAGGTTGGCCTGTTTGCACCTGACTAGTGGCAGCCCTTCTTGGTCTGAGAAGGCTAGCCCACACTGGTTCCCAGGGCCAGCAAGTACCTGTGTACATGCTTAGCCCTGAGCTAGCTGAAAGCAGCTCAGTCCAGTCTGCAGAGGGGGCTGGGAAAGTTAAGATTCGGGCCTCCAGGATAGGCAAGGGCTTTGGAGGGTTGGGCTCCCCATGGGTGCACAGGATTTTGTTTGCACCTTGGCCCTGGGTTGATTATTTCCCAAAAGTGGCTGGTGGTTGGCCCACCACAGCTTGTGTGAGCGTGTGTGTATGCTTGGCAGCTCCAGGGATGCAGTCCACCAGCAGCTGTTTGATTGGAATGTCTGCTGTACAGTGCTGGGAGGAGCAGCTTCAGGTCTCCAGGATATAGCCATGAGGTTTCTGAAAGAGCAGGCCCTGCCAACAGCTGGTGTGTGCAAATGATTTATGGCTCATACTCATTTCTATGCTATTTATTTGTAAGCCATTGATTGTGTCCTTTTTTCCAGAAGCAGGTAAAGACCAGTGGCACTTGGTATATTTTTACAATTGGTTTCAGGAACTTTGAGGCTATCAAACCCCACAGATGCTCAAGTCCCTCCTATAAAATGGAATATTAAGCCGGGCTGTAATCCTAGCTACTCAGGAGGCTGAGATCTGAGGATCACGGTTCAAAGCCAGCCCGGGAAGGAAAGTTCGTGAAATTCTTATCTCCAATAAACCACCAGAAAACCGGAAGTGGAACAGTGGCTCAAGTGGTAGAGAGCTAGCCTTGAGCTGAAGAGCTTAGGACAGTGCTAAGGCCCAGAGTTCAAGCCCCATGCCTGACCAAAAAAAAAAAAGGAACAGTAGCACATGTAACCTGTTCCTATCCTCCTGTGTACTTCAAATTGTCTCTAGACTATTTGGCTAACCTTGGCAAAAAAAAAAAAAAAAAAAAAAGACTCTCTTTAAAAATAATGAAAGCAAAAGGGCTCAGGACATGGCTCAGGTGGTAGAATGCCTATACATCAGTGCCTATAGGGTCCTAAGTTCAAACACTAGTATCAACAACAAAAAAAAAAGTTTGAGAGTTGACCTATAAAGAACAAGCCAGAAAGGGGTAGCGTGGAGTCAAGGGAAAGGGTAGATGAATGAAGAGAAAAGGCGAAAAATAAAGTCAAGAACTCAAGATATATCCTACAAGATTAGGAAGAATGAGGGAAGGGATGAGGAGGAAAGGGACGGGAAAGGATGTTGAAAAGGGTGACACTGATCAAGATATATTGTATTTATAAACTCCTTTGTTAAAAGGCAACTCCTTTGAATCGCTACGTAAATAAAAAACAAAAAAAAACAACAACAAAAACCCAGGCCAAACAAGGGCATTGGTGTTTCATGTGTGTAACAGTATCTACCTAATGGCCTTTTCATCAACCTCTGCCTCCTTGCTCAGACCTCATAGAAACCCAGCTCATGTCCCACCTCTTTACAGTCTCCAAGTTACAAGGGAAGGCTGCGTCCCTCCCTGCTATATCTCAATAAACAGTCATTGCTTGTGGAAGATGAATCTGGCCTATTTCCTTCCTTTCTCCTCCATTTTCCAGACATAAGAAAAGAAAGAGAGAAAAGGTTAATCCCCACTTTTGGAGTCAAAACTGGTTTTTACCATCCAGGTAACAGTAAAGCAACCACAGTCTCTGTTCTAGGTGTAGGCCCCTGAGTGGAGGCTACATGAATTTTACACTCCTATTTCAAATGAGTGGTTTAGTCTTCATTTTCTTACTTTAAAAAATAAAGAAATAATGCTAAAAGTTCTTCATGGGCCTTCCTGGTCAAAGGAGATGAATAGTGAAAAGGTCTAAAGTTCCACAAGGCTAAGTGTTCAGGATGGGATCCTGAGTTTACTCATATAGAACCACAGACACATTCCCTGGGCTTACAGTACCTTTCTTTATTCAATGCATAGGATGCCCTCTCCCCATCATATCCAGGCCCTACCAGTGCCCCTCAGCCATAGACTGGAAGCTATCTTCCCATCACAAGATGTCATAGAGGGTACAGATACTCCCATCTGCACTACAGCTCCACCAACCAGCAGGAAATCTCTGTCCCTGGGGTCCCCTCTTGATAATCCAACTTGACCTCTCTGGCATGGAGAAAGAACAGACAGAGAGAGATAGTCAGCAAATCCGCAGGTGTGGTGGGAAGAGGTGGGATAGCTAGGGACAGGAGGTTTGGGAGTATTCAAGTCCCTCCAAAATTCCCTCTAGCACAGGCAAAGGAGGCCCAGTCATCACTGGGTTACCAAAGTGACCCAGTGTCTGTGGTCTTTATGGTCTAGGGCTCCGAGAATTGGTAACAGAGACAAGACTTTCCTACTGTCCCCAACCAATCCTAGTACTCTTGGGCCTGAGCTGATTGTCCTTTGTGGGGACATGGAGAGCTGGCTCAGGTATGTACCTAAGCTATTGGCCTTCCACTGTTTCTAGTTCCTGAGCCAGGAAAGAAAGAATGGGGTTCTGCAAGAGCCTAGCTGCTAGCCTCCGAGTTACCACCCTGTCCCTGGCTGGGCTCTGGCTTGCTTTTACTGCATCACCTGGTAGCAGAATAGTCTGTTCCCTGGACCCTCAATGTCCTTCTGCTGTCATCTTCTGTTTCTGGTGGGCTCCAAACTGGGTCCTTATAAAACTGGCCTGAGATATAGAGAGCAAATCATCAAGGAGAGACACACTGTGTGAGAGACTAGAAGAGGAGAGGGCGCTGCTTGTTCCCAAGCAGAGTAGTGTTTTAGGGCAGGTGGAATACCAAGGGTCCCGCTGATGAGGCTGGAGAAGCGGTCAGTGTCACGAAGAAGGAGCAGGAGCCCCTTCTCAGGGCCATGCCAGGACAATACACCAATGGTTGCTTTGTTTGGGCCACTGAGCAGTAGGAGGCCTTTCTTGTCCATGGTCATCTTCAGGCTGTGGAGAAACCCAACCCCCTGAGCAGGAAGGCAGAGAAATCTGCATGGAGCCTCAGATGGCCACATGGAATTGACTGGGGCTCCTCTCTTGTCTGGGAAGTCATAATGTAGCCTTGGGCAGGAAGTTACTTAAATCTGAGCTCAGCTTTCTTATTGGTAGAAAAGGACCAACATTAGATTAATGATATCGTTTCCCTGGCACTGAAGCAGGATAAATTGAGGGAAATGAGGCCTGATAAAGGCGACTCAGAAAAACAGAAGCAGTATCTTTGCTTCAGAGAGACAACAGGGTGCATTTCTCACCCCAAGAATTAATATCTTTTGGGGAGCATATATGCCTTCCTGAGAGAAAGGCTCCTCCCAAACCTACCATCTTACCCAAAATGTAGACAACAGGATGCCTTCCTTATCTCAAGAATAAGCATCTGTTTTTTGACCGGATGCATTCTTACATAAAAGAAATGCCCCCCAAACACCGAGGAACTGAGAAAGTATAAAACCAGGAATAATTAGAGCAAAGACAAAACATCTACCTTTGCATAACTTAAAGGCAGAACCCCTGCCTTTACAAAATTCCCTAACAGCCAAAGAGCTGTGTGTCTCTCTGTGTCTCTCTGTTAGAACACCCACACCATTAGTGTGTCTGCCTTTCTGTTTGCTCATTTGTCTGCATGCCTACTTGCTTAGTAAAGTTCTGCCAAGTTTTCTTCCTGTTAGCCCAGAAGAGGCTTCTGGGTTAACATGCGTAACATGCTCTTTCCCTAGGCAACACTAGGCCCATGTAGTAAAGGCAGCAAATGATTAGCCTTACCCCTATCCCTTTGGGATAGCTATGACCATAGAAGGCAGCCAAATTCCCCAAATCCCAGAGGTTATAAAAAGTCAGTCACCTGAGACAATAGCTGGCACTTCTTCTCACTTCCTCTCACCTGGTGAGAAGGGATCTTGCCAGTCCCTTTACTGGCATAAACCTTTCCTTTGTTCTTCGTACCTGGATGTCCGTGAGGTTTTCTGGCAGTCTAATTTACTCTAACACTTAACATCATGACTTATCTAGAGATTCTTATTCTGTGATAAAAGTCAAGAACCCTAAGTGAAGAGTCCCTACTTTTAGAGGGAAATGTCACAAGACTTCACCTGCATTAAGTGATAGCACTACTTAAAAACCTTCTGTTTTTAAACTTAGTTTGTCATGATTTTTTTTTCCAGTCCTGGGGCTTGAACTCAGGGCCTGGTTCTGTCTCTGAGCCTCTTTGCGCTCAAGGCTAGTGCTCTACCACTTGAGGCACAGCACTACTTCTAGCCTTTTCTGTTTATGTGGTACTGAGGAATCGAACCCAGGGCTTCATGCAGGCACTCTACCACTGAGCCATATTCCCAGCCCCTAGTCTGTCAGGAATTATGAGAGTATATGCTTTAGGAGCTGTAATAGTTAATGCTGATTATTAACTTGATTAGATTGGGAAGCACCCAGGACCTTATTACTAAAGCACATCTCTAGGTAAATCTGGGAGTTTATTTCCAGAAAAGATTAGGGGAAGGAAGGAAGATTAAAGGGGGAAGGCTTACCCTGAATATGGGTGTTACCATACCTCAGGCAGCAGGCTGGATGGAATAAAAAAGGAGAAAAAAGCTGGGCATAGGGACCCAAGCCTGTAATCCCAGCGACTAGGGTGGATCAGGGTTTGAGGCTAGCTCTGGCAAAATGTTATTTGCATCTCAACAAACTAACTAGGAGTAGTGAGTCACACTAGCAATCCCATCTACTTAGGAAGCATAGATAAGAGGATTGAGATCTGAAGATAGTCCCAGAAAAATGTGACAGACCTTATCTTAAAAAAAAAAAAAAAGGTGGGTACCTGGTAGCTCATGCCTGTAATCCTAGCTACTCAGGAGGCTGAGATCTGAAGATCATGGTTCAAAGCCAGCCCAGACAGGAAAGTCTGTGACACTCTTATCTCCAATAAACCACTAGAAAACCGGAAGCGGCACTATGGCTCTAGCAGTAGAGTGCTTGCCTTGAGCTGAAGAGCTCAGGGACAGCGCCCAAGCCCAGAGTTCAAGCCCCATGACCGACCAAACAAAAAACCTTCGGCTGAAGGACTGGTTTGGCTCTACTGGTAAAGTACTTGTGTATCAAATATGAGGCCCTGAGTTCAAGCACAAATACCACCAAAACAGCAACTTGTGGACAGGGATGGGAGGGGACAACTGGGGGAAAGCAGAGGAAGGGTTGATCTTTTCCTAAACAAGAACAATACTCATTACCTGACTTATGAAATGGTACAACACATTAACAATAAAATTATATTTTTTAAAAAGTGGGGAGGAGGGAGGGTAAAGAGAAAGCCAGAGTGCTGAGGCATTCTCTGTCCTTGCTTCCTGGCTATCATGATTGAGCTACTCTGTTCCACCACATCGCCATCATGTTGACTAAAATCTCTGAAACTGATTCAGAATAAATCTTCCTTCCCTTAAGTTGTTTCTCTCAGTATTTGGTCACAGAAATGAAAAAGTCTGATGAACAGTTTCTCTGATACACCTACTCTGTACCTTCTGTTTTTGTGTCTCATGCCACTTTCTTTTGATGATTAGTATTTAATAATGTGTTTTAATGGCTAGAGGGTAAGTCTCTTTTAAGTCCATACCTTCCTTTTTTTACTTAAAATAATCTTGAAATCCTTGTCCCTTTGTTTCTTTATGAATGTTAGGTTCCCTTAAACATGTGGAGTAAAACCCTGTTACTGTGAGGTGATGATGATGATGATGATGATTTTGTGCCAGTACTGGGGCTTGAGTTCAGGGCCTTGGTGCTGTCCCTTTGCTTTTTCACTCAAGGCTGGCATCCTATCACTTCAGCCATAGCTCTACTTCCAGAGTTGGAGTGGTGAATTAGAGATAAGACTCCCATGGGTTTTCTTGTCTGAACTAGCTTTGAATTGTGATCCTTAGCTCTCAGCCTCCTAAGTAGCTAGGAGTACAAGTGTGAGCCACTGGTGCCCAGTATCTTGAGGTTATTTCAAGTACAGTTGCTCCACATTTATATTACCCAGTGATTTAATCTAAAAGATGTACCTTAGGAATGTGGCTTAGTGCTAGAGTGTTTGCCTAGCATGCATGAAGCCCTCAATTTGATTCCACAATACCACATAAAAAGAAAAAGCAGGAAGTGGCACTGTGGCTCAAGTGGTACAGTGTTAGCCTTGAGCAAAAGAAGTTCAGGGACAGTGACCAAGCCCTGAGTTCAAGCCCCAGGACTGGCAAAAATAAAATAAAATATGTATCTTGACTTCTTTATGTGTATTTGGGCTATCACTACAACTGAACAGAAATTCTTGATTTCATTTTCTAGTGTGGGTTTCCAAGACACAGAAATGCAACTTATCTTTGTTTTTTTTGTTTTTTTTGGGTCCAGTCGTGGGGCCTGAACTCTGAGCCTGGGTGCTGTCCCTCAGCTCTTCAGCTCAAGGCTAGCGCTCTACCACTTGAGCCACAGCGCCACTTCCGGCTTTTTTCTTTTTGCTTATGTGGTGCTGAGGAATTGAACCCAGGGCTTCAGGCATGCAAGGCAAGCGCTCTACCACTGAGCCAACTTCCCAGCCCCTGCAACTTATCTTTGTGTATCTATCAGATAACAAAAAACTTGGAGATCTTTTATGAAATTGGAGGGTTTTCAAATGAAACTCCCTAATTTGTTGGGTATGCATTCATTTATCTGTGGGAATGAGACAAAATAAACCTTGCTTTCTTTTAGTTGTTTCTCTCAAGTGTTTGTCACACGGACAAAACTGTGACTAACATGGCACACTAAGGATAACATTCACATCCCCCATCCCAGAAGACAGTGATCTTGTATTTGCATGATCATCATCAGGACCTCACAGGCAGACATTGTTGGTCTCTGGTGTGCCTGGGAGGTGCAGCACCATCTGATGGCACGTTTTTCCAAGACTTCCTCTCACTGAATCCTCTAGCCCTCTGGCTCAGGGATAGAATAATTAATTATCTGTAGTTTTTGCAGTGAAGAAACAGAGGCTCCAGTGGGACTAAATGGCTTATGCAGAGTCACACAGGATTAGTACATAGTTAGCTTCAAACCACACTGTACTGTCTGCACATGGGAAAGTGACCTGAGTTAGGTTTGAGAGGAAGTAGAACCCAGAATGACTCCTGGGCAACCTCCAGAGTTACAGGGGCTCAGGGCTAGGCTCTGAATCTCTATCCCTATGGGAGTGTAGCCCACTAGCCCACTGCAGAAGATACCTGGCCATTCCATTCCTAGGTCTGTGGTTACTGTCAGCCAGTGCAACTGAAGGTCATCGGTTTTGGACTCCAACCCAGGACTTACCCAGGCAGCACCAAGTACAATGTCTCCTTCCACTTGTATGCAGAGTTTTTTCGGTTCTGAGTCACCACCACATGTTCAGGGGTTGCATGAACCCGCAGCTGGGGGTTCTTGAAGATCACCTTGATCCATGAGAATCCAGCCTTCTCCATTTCATACTGGCCAGTAACCTCAAGTCCTGAGAAGGTAGACTGAACAAGTCAGAACCAAGTCTGATCACTGACCTGAATCTGATTCCATGACCCTAGAATTGTTCTTCATCAACTAGTCTCCTAAGGAGGGTCATTACTTTCCCCATTAATTCTTTTTTTTTTGTCAGTTGTGGGGCTTGAACTCTGGGCCTGGGCACTGTCCCTGAGCTCTTCAGCTCAAGGCTATCACTCTACCACTTGTCATAGCTACCACTTCCAGTTTTCTGAGTGGTTTATTGGAGATAAGAGTCTCACAGCCTTTCCTGCCTGGGCTGCCTTTGAACTGTGATCCTCATATATCAGCATCCTGATTAGCTAGGATTACAGGCATGAGCCACCAGCACCCGGCTTCCTCAGTAACTCTTTACATAGCAGGCCTAGCTCTTATGATCTCTTTATTCATCTCTTGTCATATATAGTTTTGAAGGGGCTCCTGAATCCTTGGCAATGGCCATCCTTGGTAAGACTTCTAAGGAGCCTTGTCTCAAATTCATAAACCTTGGTCTAGTCCCTGAATCTGAACTAGCCGGATGGCCCAGGGTGAGATGGAAATTTCTGCTTCAGGAAGCAGACAGCAACTATATCTCAGTGATGAAGCAGGGGACCATGTAGTCCTGAGAGGAATGAGGTTGCTGTGGATGTCCCTTAGCTCTTGATATTTCTACTTGAATGTCCCTGAGAAGTGTTCATCCTCAAGGTCTGCCTTGCTACTTCTGCTAGACCAGGCTCTTCTAGGACTAGAAAGTAGAATTTGGCTGGCACACCCACTCCTCCCACTATATCCCTCCCTCCATGCCACTTGGGGCCCATGGAGATACAGGGGATCTGTACTCTGCAGCCATTATTCCTCCATCTTAGAACACCCCCACTCTTTCCTCTGCTTGTCTGTCAAGGCCCAGCCTTCTGGGATGGCTCTAGGCAGCTCCCCTGGATCCTCAGGCTCTGGTCCCTCACTCTGTGATCTGATGCTAGTATACACAGATCTTGCAGACCTGCATGTGATGCCCAGAGAGAGAACCAAGTTGCTGTGGGAGTGTCATGTTTGGACACATGGTATCTGCACATGCAGTGTGTATATCTCTGTGAGTATATGGTAAATGGATGTGAGTGATATCTGGGTCTCTCTCTAGGTCAATGACTGGGGCACCTCTCACCTTGGCCTTGGTCTGAGAGCAGGTTCAAGGGTCCTTGAGAGTGCTTGATGTCCACACAGAGCTGGTCTACTGTGGGCCCAGGCAGCGACATGGTGACAGCAGGAGCCTGAAAGGGGACTGGGACAGCAAGGACACAGTTCCTAGGGCAGGTAAAGAGTTCTAGGGGGAGCAAGACACTGGTGGCTTGTGTCTGGAATCCTAGCTACTTAGAAGGCTGAGATCTGAGGATCACGTTCAAAGCCAGCCTGGGCAGGAAAGTCCGAGAGACTCTTATCTCCAATAAACCACCAGAAGACCGGAAGTGGTACTGTGGCTCAAGTGGTAGAGTGCTACCTTGAGCTGAGAGCTCAAGGACAGTACCAGGCCCAGAGTTCAAGCCCCATGACTGGAAAAAAAAAAGTTCTAGGGGGAAAGGATAGGAAGGGGTACTGAGAGGATTAGCAACTTACCTTGGGAAGGGTGTATTTGGGTGGTTTCTAAAAGAAGAAAGAAAGATCTGGATTCATTCAGCCCTTTCCTGAGGAATAGGGCATTGTAGGATGGAGTACTAAACAAGTGTGGCCAGGACTCTCTTTCATTGAAAGCCTCAGAGTTCTCTCTTCCCTGGATCTTCCAGTTAGGACAAGAAGTTACTCCAGGGGTTCTGGCCTGGGAGTACCTTTGATTTGAACTTCCACACCATGTAATACAGTCTGATGGGGATCTGAGGGAGCCATCTGTGCAACAGTGGGGTTGGCTGCAAAAACTTTGGAAACAAAAAGGGAGCAGTCTGTCAGGATTCAGGGTTATCAGCACATCTTTCAGGCACCCCTCCCTTTTGCTACCCAGCAAATTCTAGTACACTCTGCCCCCCAGCAGTCATATCTGAGTCTAGACTAAGGGGATAAGAAACTACAAGGGAGGATGTTAGCTTTAGGAATAGGGAAAGCATTCCCTTCCTAAAAAGCTTTATCATGAGGAATGAATTTCATCCAGTGGGAACAATAGGTATAAAGCAACCTAAGGACAGTTAGAAAGCCACGAGAGCTTACATCAAAGGAGATAAAATGCAGAGGACAAGGCAAAGGGGAAGCTGGTGGACAACTGGCAAGGGCAATCACAGAAAATTCTATGCTCTAACCGTTTAGGGCAGAAAGCTAGAAGAGAGGATTCCTGGATAGGCTGGACCCACACAGAATGGGTAACTTTCCCTTTCTGGCCTGTGCTTAGTGTTTTTTTCTTTTTGCCAGTCTTGGGGCTTGAACTCTGGGCCTGGACTTTGCCCCTAAGATTCTCTTGCTCAGGGCTGGGAAGGTGGCTCAGTGGTAGAGTGCTTGCCTTGCATGCATGAGGCTCTGGGTTAGATTCCTCAGCACCACATAAGCAGAAAAAGCTGAAAGTGGTGCTGTTGCTCAAGTGGTAGAGTGCTTGCCTTGAGCTGAAGAGCTGAAGGGCAGTGCCCAGGCCCAGAGTTCAATCCCAAGACTGGCAAAAAAAAAAAAGGATTCTTTTGCTCAAGGCTAGTGTTCTACCACTTATGCCACAGTGCTACTTCCAGCTTTTTCTGAGTAGTTTATTGGAGATAAAAGTCTCAGAGACTTTCTTGCCCTGGTTGGCTTCGAACCATGAGCCTCAGATCTCAGCCTCCTGTGTTACTAGGATTACAGGTGTGAGCCACTGGCACCTGGCATACTTAGTGTTTTTTCTTACCCAACTCTATGGGGCAGGTTTAGTGACCTTCCTAGAAAAACTGAAGCCCACCAGGAGTCAGAAAGTAGCTTACGGAATGGCAAATCTACTGGATCTCTCCAGGTCTTTGTTGGGAGTCTGAGACGTTTAGAAGGAAGAAGAGGTCCAGGCTGTCCATTCATTTTAGAGAGACCTCTAGCTGCATCTTTGGAAACAGAAGAGACACTGTAAACTCCTAGTTTGGAAAGGTTGACACATAATAGCTTTCTCTGAGCTGGTAACATAGATCCTCATTGGGATCAGAGACCTTGTGCCATCAGTGAGATATAGAGAAGGCAGGTGGACCACTCCCAGCCTACCACTTTGTAGTGGGAATCATTCACTGCTAGAACTCCCCAGACAGCACTTTTCAAATTACCTGGTGTAGTGATTCTTCTTAGGAGAGAGGGAGCATATTCATAGCTGCTGCCTAATCAAACACATACAAGTTCAACTTCAGGCCTGTTACCAGCCATGTTAGCCAGGCAAACAATTTCCCCTCCACAATGGCAGAACCTAGTCTATAGCCAGGGTCATAGTTCCATTCACCATCCCTCCCCACAACAACCCTCCTGTGCTACCTGTTGGTCTGGACAGTCGGGCTCCTTTGGCATGAAATCTGGAAGGATTATAACCTGGAAGTCAGTGAGACTTGGGTTTGCTCCTTGGACTTACCTTTCTGGGGTCCCAGATAGATGGGAACTATGTCCCCAGGACAAGGCCTAAGGGACAGCCAGTATTTCAATGAGCAGGTGACTAAATGCACCAGCATGTTTGGCCAGACACACTGTTTCTAGGAAGTGGCAGGGTAAGGACCTTTGCCACCCTAGTGAGCTTTTTGCCACACTAGGAACCCTACCCAGGCCAGCCTTTGGGCCCAATAGGTCTTACCTCCTGAGACGACTGTCTTCTGTTTGTTCTCTGGACAGTGGGGGAAGGGGGAAAGAAGGAAGAGGGAAAAGGAGAGGGGAGAGGGAAAAAGCAGTGCTTTTGATCAATTTGATATGTTTATGCTTAAATTTGCTTCTCAACACTGAAACTACATAGGCACATGCAATTAATCTGGGGAGCCAGGAAACCTAGCCTCAGTTTCCCTGCCAATGAAACAAGTTGGGGCTGCTCCTGAGCTCATGGGAATCTGTCGGGGGAGGGGACAGGACTTGGTCTTGGCCAGAATACAGAGGAGGCTGGAGTCTTAGCCTCACCTTCACTGTTTTCCACAGGCTTCTCAGCAACCGACTCTTTTTGGCCTTCAGGCCTGGTGACCACCATAGATGTGAGAGGAGTGACAAAGTTGTACTTGAGTGACAAGTTCAGAGCTTGGGTCTGGAGGGCCTGTGATTCGGTATCTGGTGCAGAAATACTGTGGATAGAGGATATCAAAGCTCAGAAGTATTTGGTCCTGGACAGTCTCCCTTCCAGTGGGCCCTTCTGGGGGAGTCCCACTAGGAGGAAGTGGAGTTGACATGATCCTTCTCTCCACACCCAGGAGAATCCCATGCCAGCTATGCCTGCTTCACCAGAAAAGGGTTTGGGTAACACTGATACTAGGTGTACTCTACCCCAGTGGTCTGCAGTCAGGGCCACTCACATTTGCTCTAGCAGCTGCTGGATGGTCAGGTAGGCCCAAAGTCTCTCCATGAAGTTGTGGAAGATGTACTTGGGGCTCCGGAACTCCTCCTCCTGCTGGGTCACGTTGGACTCAATTTGGAAGGTGATGTTCTGCATGTGCTAGAAAAAGCCCAACCAGGGCAGAAGCAGTAAGGGCCTGAGGACCATCCCACCCTGCATGTACTTCTGAGCCCTGACTGGAAGTAGGGCCATTGGTGCATTGACCAACTTTCAAGGGCTGCTGTAGGGAACTCTGAAACTGAGCTGTAAAACCTGGAAAAGGTTTGAGAGGTTGGAATGCTGCCTCAGTAGTACTCAGAACACTGAGAACTGGTCATGGAAGGGTTAAAACAGACAGCTCTGGAGAGGGTTAAGAGACTGAAATGCCACCCCACTTCCTTAGTGCTGGAAGAGCTAAGACAAAGATCTGAGAGCTTGACTATAAAGGCTAAAGTGAAATTCATGTCTGGATCTTGCCTAGGGTTACAGTCTCCTTTCTCAAAACAATAAGGGAGCCAGTGTTTCTCACAAACTGTTTTGGCTCTGATTGTAATATTAGTACAGATGTTTTATTTTTTGCATGTATCCATGGTAACCTTCCCTGTTTGAACTCACATAAATATATCTGTTTGTGAGAACTCAGGGCCCAAGTACCAGTGAGCCTTGGGACCCCTGGGGCCCTGCTATTTCTCTATGTCTCTGTGTTCCAATTTCTTCAGCTCTGGTATTCCCATCGTGCTGCCTTGGATTGCAGCTAGCAACAGGCAACAACAGGCCTCATTTCTTTTGAATTGAGATGAAATATAAAAGGGGCTTAGGGGTAAGGTCTCTAAAGACAGGGAGATGGAGATAAAGGATAGCAGCAACTAACTGTCTAGGAGCAGCAAGATACACAGTCAAAAGTTGTGTTAGCTGACCCTTTAAGGGAAAAGGAAATAAAGATAGGACCTGAATCCCAGGCTAGCATCAGGAAGGACTTGCAAATTCGGTGAGGAGCAGAAAGAAACACAGAATATAGCACGCTCGCCTCTACAGATGGGGAAAAAAAACAGGAAGGAAAGGGCCTTCCATGGAAGTCAATGGAAGAGTTGAGAACAAAATGTATGGCTCCAAATTTGGGGCTTCATCTATTCTAACAAACTGTCCCTAAACAAATTGGCCTCCATGCTGAGGCTCTGCATGGGGGAACAATGACAGAAAAGCATGCACCCAGGCTTTAGATGGACTGGCTACTTTCTTCTGTGAGAAGTGCAGGGAGTTATCGTCCCAAGCTGGCTCAGCTAGCAGCTTGGAAAATAGGGGGTGAGGGCAAAAGAGCCCAGGTCTCCTTCACAGAGGTCTCTCCAGAAGCCAAGAGGCTCTTTACAATGCGACTCACTTCCTGCCTGCCCTGATGGCACTGGTCTCTCTGTTTCTCATCCAGAGCTTTGGCATATATAGATCACCTGCACAAAATTTCCCCTATCTACATGTACAGGTATATATTTGGTGTTTTCCTTCCCTTAAATGAGCACTGACTAGACAAATATTGTTTTACTTGGACTTATCTCATACAATAATATTTTCAAAAACATAAGGTCTGGGCTTGGAAGGTGGCTTAGTGGTAGAGTACTTGCCTAGCATGCATGAAGTCCTGGGTTCGATTCCTCAGTACCACATAAACAGAACAAGCTGGAAGTGGTGCTGTGGCTCAAGTGGTAGAGCGCTATCCTTGAGCAAAAAAGCAGCTCAGGGACAGTGCCCAAGGCCCTGAGTTCAAGTCCTAGGACTGGGGAAAAAAAAAAACTAACAAAATCTAAGGTCTGAGATAGTACTACTGAAGTAACTACTAAAACAAAGACATATCTGTCCATGAACAACCCTAAATTACCTTGGGTTCCATGCTTTGGCACCTTTGGCCTACAGGCTAATATCAGCTATTGACATGTATGGAGGGTTTATGCTTGGCTGGACACTGATTCCACAGTAACTTTATGAAGTGGGCCATGAGTTATTCTCATTTTTACACAGAAGAAAACTGTGGCATAGGAAGTTAAGGTGACTTTGTCATTTATCACCACTGGGAGGTGGCAGAGATAGCTTTGATGCCAAGTAAGCTGGTCTTACAGTCTGCATGAATAGTCACCATACTTGGGTATGTATCCTGAGTCTAGGCTTAGCCCCACTTGCCCACTGCCATTCTCTATAGAAATGCTGCCCTTCTGCTACACAAGTCTGGAATGCCTCTCTTTCCCATCTGGGTTTTGCCTGCTTCCTACTTATCCATCACTCTTAGCAAGTCTCCATTTCTAAGAAGACCATTCTGATCCTCAGCCAGCCTAGAATTCCCAGTGCTGCTTCATGGAGGCCCTGGGTTTGTAAAGACCATCCCAGCTGTAACTCCATGTTTCTATGTAAGCTATCTCTCTCTACTAACCTATCTCAGGGATAGGTTAGTCTCTTTCATAGAAACATTCCAGTACCTAAAGAACCTGATTCAGAGCATGTGTTGTTTTTCTGTGATATCACAGGGATGTACTGAGAAGAGATAGCACAGGCTGAGCCTCTTGGGGCACAGAAGCAGAGATAGTTGAGCAAGACTGGTCTCCTGATGCAGATGCAATGGAGCCCAGTGCATGTTGCTTTTCCTGCCTGGAGCTCAGTCTGGTCATCTGTGAACTGGGAATAGCCCTGTCTGGGCTATAGCAATGCCAGCAGCTGGTATAAAGACTGGTGGGGATGACAATTAGGAAGGAGCCCCTGCTATGATCTCAATGGCTAGGCAGTGGAAGGGCAGACTGACTGCGCAATGTCTACCTGTGCCAGGCACACACAGGTGCTCCCAGAAGCAACAATGATTCATTGAGGCAGAGTCTGGTGTCATCCATAGGTAGCTGAAGGGAAACCTAAAACCCAGGGCACTTTGAGTCTCACTCTAGATCAAACAGCTGGTGCTTGGCAGGGTTGAGACTTGAATCTAGGCCCTCTAGCTGAAAAGAAGGGAGTTACCAATCTATTCTCCACTTTAGTATGATTTAATCACACTCACCATCTGCCCACTGACTTTGGCTGAGAGAACATCAAGATCCTTGTCCTGGAGTTTCCCAGCCACCACCATCTCTGAGCCTTTGAAGAAGAGCTGGAAATTGTCCTTTGTGATGGCTTCCACAGAATTGCTTGAGTACTCGAAGGCCACGGCTGACAGCAGTGGGCTGGACACTTCCTGGTAGAAGTCCTACGAGATGGCAGGGACATGGGTCACAAAGATTAGTCTGGAACTGGCTAGCTCCACACTCCACTTGGGGTGTACAGACACCTGGAGTTGTAGGGCAGAGTCTGAATCCTCGTATATGCGTCGTGCCAGACCATTGTTTTCCAGTGCCATCTTCTCCAGGAAGGTGTAGCTGACATCAAATCCAAAGCCCAGGCAGAAGAGGCTGTACTGGCCTCCTATGGCTTCTTGTACGTTCTTCTGTATCCTTGTGGGATCTGTCACACCTGAACTCACAAGTTTGAATGAGAAAAAAAAAATTTGTTCAATGGGTAATTCTGTTACCCCAAAGCCTGAAGAGGTCTAAGTAACGCCCCCCCTCCTAGCTCCAGGCCCCACAGCAAGCCCAGACATAGCCCCAGCTGTGTCCCTCAGCAGGGTGACCTGCAGTAATTGCATTCTCCTCACCCACAGTGGGGTCACCATCAGTGAGCAGAATGATGATGGAGATGCTCCTTGCAGGCAGCAGCTCAGCCTTGTTGCTGCTCTCCAGAAGCTTCACGGCCATCAGCATGGCATCATTGATGTTGGTCCCTGAAGGGCACACACTTGAAGTAGCTCCCAGCTGAATATCCCAAAAGCTCCCTAGGCTTTGGGGCTACATAGGCACCCACCTCCCAGGGCATGGATGCTGGCTACATAGCTTGTGGCCTCCTTCACATTCTCAGCTGAGGCTGGCACCAGTGATGACTTCCACTGAGTTGCTTCCCCATTGAAGACAATGAGGTTGAACTGATCTTTGGGGCTGAGGTCATTCAGGATCTGGATTAGGGCTTCCCGGGTCTGGTTAGAGGGAGAAGAGCAAAGGGCTCAGAGGTGCTTCCTGAGGGTTCATGACACTTGAGCTGGCATCCTGGACAGATGTCTAGAGTGGTGACATGGTATGTATTTTGTGAACAATGTCAGAAGCCCCAACCCCACCTCCGAGGTGATGGACCAGGCAGACAACAGATGGTGGCATAAGGGAACTAGAGTTTTCAAGGGCAAGTTCCAGCCCTTGGGACCCACCTGCTGGATTTTCCTGCCACTCATGGAGCCGCTCTTATCAATGACAAAGATCACATTCTTGGGCATTGTGGGCAAGTCCTCAGGAGCAAAGTAGTGCACAAAGTATCCATTCTCAATCTGTGACCAGAGAGAGATCACACTGAGGTGATAAGAGATGCAGACTTGCTCTACCCTGGAAACCCTACCTTCATTTCAAATCTTATGAGCTCCTGTGTTCTATGCCCTCTTTTCCATCCCACTGCTAACAATCCCATTTCTCCTCTCCTTTGCCATCTTCATGGCTCAGCCTTTCTCTAGGAGAAACTTTTTTTTTTTCACATGTGAGCACTAGAACTCTCCCCAGCTTTGCCTCCTATTTGATTCAGCACTGGACTCAGCTATACTAAAAGGTTCAGGCATGATAAGCCTAATAGCTATCAAACAGAGGAAAGACTTAAAAAAAAACATGGGGCAAAAGGAAGCATAATGATGTCAGAAACTTGTGTGATAGAAGCTCTTATAGTTGAGTACAAAAATGAGCGATGAGCCTCCTGGCATCAAAGGCAGACAGGGAAATCTCACAGCAGCTCTTCACAGAGAAAATCTTTTTGTGCTTTGAAAGACAATGTTTCAAGGATGACTCTGTGCTCACCCCAGGTGCACACTAAGGATGGCCCATCAGATTTTTCTTCTAAACATTCATGCTCAGGAAATTTGTCATGGCAGACAGATTTCTAGGTTGCTTTTCTTGTCTAAAGTATACCCACCTGAATGGAGCCCCCAGAAAGAGTCCGGTTCACATCATAGCGGATGATCAAGCTGCCATCCAAGACTGTGTCCTCTTGATCTGGAAACTTTTGTTGCTGGGACAGTGTTGGCTTAAACCGGATGTGAGCCTAGAGGAATAACCTGGGCTGAAGTGGGGAGCAGGTCATGCCAATACCATCTGCCACCTCTGTAGGCACACTAGGAATCAGGATTCCAGCTACTGCTGTAGGTCAGTGTTCCAGGGGTTTTTCAAGCTGTGCTGTTTTCGTGTGTGTGTGTGTGTGTGTGTGTGTGTGTGTGTGTGTGTGTAGCTGGAAGAGGTCGGGCTCAGAACATGTGTGTGTGTGTGTGTGTGTGTGTGTGTGTGTGTAGCTGGAAGAGGCCAGGCTCAGAACGTGTGTGTGTGTGTGTGTGTAGCTGGAAGTGTGTGTGTGTGTGTGGTGTGTGTGTGTGTGTGTGTGTGTGTGTGTGTGTGTGTGTGTGTGTGTGTGTGTGTGTGTGTGTGTGTGTGTGTGTGTGTGTGTGTGTGTGTGTGTGTGTGTGTGTGTGTGTGTGTGTGTGTGTGTGTGTGTGTGTGTGTGTGTGTGTGTGTGTGTGTGTGTGTGTGTGTGTGTGTGTGTGGCTGGAAGAGGCCAGGCTCAGAACATTAGTCTGCTTCTCAAGTTCATCAAGCACAGATCTTAGAGTTTGCACACTTGCTCTAAGTGCCCAGTAGTGGCACAGATGGAGATCTCAGAAGCTCCTCCAGCTAAGAGTCCCAATTGTCATGGCTTGTGCACCAGTCCCAAAATGCTCTTGCCCTCTACCCTCCATACCTTGGTCTTATTCTGTGAGGTCATGAGGGCATCTTCCAGCTCATTGGTCATGAAAGTGCTCTCTGTCTCCAGGAAGCTGATTCCCTGAGGCTCAAAGATGTGAATGTCCATCTGGAGGCAAGATAATGGTCACCAGGGTAGCCAAGAGGCTGAGCTGAGCTCATGGGAGGACAAGCAGCAAGGAGGACCAGGTACCTGCAGGTGCTTGACCAGCTGCTGGGGCTGCACTTTTAGCAGTAGCTCATATGCTCCCAGATGCCGCCTAAGCAGCTCTTCATACACCAGCTCAAACGTGACCTTGGCAGAAGGAGCCACGTTGACTGATACCTGGAACTGCTCCGTTTTTCTCCCAGTGGCCCTGAGGGTGGGGTGGGGGGGAAGGACATCAGGCCTGCCCCTCCAGGTCAGGTAGGCTATGTTTGCTGGAGGAGAGCAAGGGAAATAAACAAGAGGTCTCTCTGTCTATAGCCCCATCCCAATCAACTCACTTGATAAGGCCTGCACTCTCTCCCCGCCTCACTGCAGTGCTGTACTCTTCCTGGGCTTTGGCCTTCTCCTTGATGTTCCCTGGGTAGGTCACACCATCAATGATCCTGAAGAAATGGAGTGAGAGCTGTTGAGAGCCTGATTATCTAGGACTCGTTGTGTTAAAAAAATTTTTTTTTTTTTTTACTTGGAGATACTGGGTTTTAAACTTAGGGCCTCATATTTGTTAGAGCTCTACCACTGTTCTTAGTTATTTTTCAGACGGGGGTCTTGTGTTTTTGCCTGGGCTAGCCTTGAGCCTTAATCCTTCTACCTATACCTTCTACATAGCTGGTATTACAGGCATGAACCATCATGCTGAAGCTGTTGATTGAGATAGGGTCTTAACTAACTTGCAAGAGTTAGTCTCAAACCATAAGCCTCCCAAAGGCATGTGGCCTTTTGGTATGCTTTTCAATACAGTGACATCTATCTTTCCCAGAGCCTATGGCCATTTATTATTTACGTACTGTGTAGGAATAACGTGTAGGAGGTTCCGGATAGGGTGTGAGGTGGGGCGTCCACCTCCAGGAGGCAGGTATAGTTAGTCCACATGGGTTTCATGGAAGGGACATCCAGAAGGTAGCAGAGGAGACAAGGCTGTCTTTAGTTAGCCCTCTCTTCACCCTTGCAACCTGGCTCCATATTCCAGTGTGCCTCTTCCCTCATGGGCTGTTCCCAGAGGCAGTGGGCAATCACCAGCAGGAGCTTTCTGAACCACATCTTGTCCAGCCCTGTATCCAGCCCTAAAGTTGAGAATCTGGGCAGAAAAGAGACCCAGGACTAAAGGCTGCCATCTGATCCTATTCCCTGAAGCACTCTCCTTTCCCTCCTGCTCAGGGAAGGTACTCTGCATGGAGCTTGGAATCTCTGAAAATAGAAATGGAACAACTAGACAAGACTCCAAGGTGTGGAACTGCTCCTAGCAGGCATAATTTGGGTTGAGAAAGAAGAGTCCAGGCCATTACACTGGAAGGAAAATACTCCAAGAGGGGTGAATAGGGACATGTCAGGTAAATGGATGCCTGCTCTGTCTGGCTGTGGTGTGAAAGGGTAGCAGCATATGGGGTAAGGAGCAGGACTAGCTCCTCCTCCACCTCCCTGGTCTAATGTAACTCTGGGCCAGGAAGCAGCTATGACGCCAACAGTCTGATGCCTCCTCCCAGATACAGTTCTCTCTTTGGATGTCTTTCTGGGCTACTGACCAGGTCAAGGAGCAGAGAACCTTGCCCTTGTGTCTCTATCTCATAGAGAAGCAAAGTGTGGGGGCAGAGGATGGTGCCAGACCTGGGCTATCAGCAGAGGCAGTGGCCTTGGCTCCTAGTGGAGGCTGGAAGGTTCCAGCCCAGGCTTAAGACTAGGAAAACAGAAGCTACTGTCTGGTATGGGGGGGATGATGAAGAGAAAAGGTGTCAACTACACGGACTCCAACCCCCAATGCAGTTCTTCAGAGACACCCTCTCTGTCAAGCGGCAGAGGCCAGGGACAGGTTGCTGAATTCAGCAAACATTGCAAAACTCTGTGTGTGCAGGGGCGGGGGGGGGGGGGAGGGGGAAAGAAGAGATGAGGGCACATCAGAGGACTGAGGACTGGCACCGGTTCCCAGAAGCATCCTAGGCATCTCCTGAAGTGACAGAGCAGATGTGTCTCCTGCCAAGGCAGCTCTCCACTATGGGGGTAAAGGGGTTCATAAGTCCTGTTTTTAAATCTGAGATGATTTGCCTTTGGTGACTACTTCCTGCCTGGCTCTGGCATTAGTAAACCCCAACTTTGTGCTCCTTGAAGACACACAAGTGCCATGGACCTCTGCCTGCCATCTGGTAGCACTTTTTCTTTTGTCAGTTGTGGGGCCTGAACTCTGGGCCTGGGCGCTGTCCCTGAGCTCTTCAGCTCAAGGCTGGCGCTCTATCACTTGAGCCATAGCGCCACTTCCGGCTTTTTTGCTTATGTGGTGCTGAGGAATTGAACCCAGAGCCTCATGCATGCAAGGCAAGCACTCTACCACTGAGCCACCTTCCCAACCCTGGTAGCATTTTTTGACAGCCTGGATGGCAGGAAGGATGGAGACATCTTTGAGCTCCTTAGTAACATTCTTGTCCCTGTAAGGCCAACAGGTGGAACACAGCTTCCTGTGTGCCTACCTTCTGGAAGAATCTTAAGGGGCCCAGGGGACATGGAGTTGCAGGACTGGTGTGGGATGAGGAGGGGTTAGGAAGGTACTTACATGGAGAAATTGGTGATAAAGGCTTTCTTGGGCAGTTCCATCTGGAAGGTGGCCTCCCGCACAGTATCGGCTCTGTTGACCACTCGGCTGGTGATAACCGTATGTGCAAACCGGGATGAAACCTTGGAGTCCACACTAAGGCTGTAGATGTCAATGTCATTCTGGACCAGCAAAGGGGAAGAGGGTTAGATAGTTTCAGTGCCACCAGAGCTCTTCAAGAGTGGGCCCTGACTCATACCTCAGACCAGTCTCCCAGACCTGAACTAGTCTCTGACTAGGCCTCAGGCTGGACCCAGAGAAGCATTTCCCATATGAACATTCATCTGAATTTAGAGGCAGCTTTGTGGTTCATTTCCCCATCCTATAGCAAACAAGGAAGGGGCCATATCCATCTTGTTCTATGGGGGCCTCCAGTGCCCCCTGGAGAACAGCTAGTACATAGGTATAGGGGGATCCGAAGTCCTCTCTTTTCAGATCCCTTGGTGGGATCAGGAGTTTTGTGTCTAGGCTCCAGCATCAGTGAAAGGGGAGTAAACTAGTTCTTTGATTTTCTGGTGACTTTGATCTTCATGAAAATGGGGGAAAATCCTCCCACCAGTCTTCTCTGAGGAGGGGCCCACAGGAGCTGGGAGAAATTTGGCAGTAGAGCAGGATCTAAAAGTTGAGAATCTTTGCCCATTTTTCCTATCTCTCCAAAAGTTACTTGTCCACACAGATGTTCTTTGACCCAGAGGTGTACAATCTGCTAGGAAAGACCACAGATAACATGTGCGTATACTGTTTGTTGCTTACAGTGTGCCAGGCTTGTGTCTCCACTAAGTTTGTTCATATGCTAATGGCTGCCAGCATATAGAGTTCAGCACAGAGCAGCCCAGTGGTTTTTAAGTTTAGCTTTGTGCCATATACTGCACAAAGCACTAAGCTTTTATCTGGTACTTTGTGCTTGGATTTCACATATCTGCATTATTACTCCTTTTTCATTCAAGGCTGGCACTCTACCACTTAAGCCGCAGCTCCACTTCTGATTCTTTGGTGGTTGGCTGGTGATAAGTCTTGTGGACTTTTCTGCCCTGACTGGTTTAAACCCAGATCCTCAGATCTCAGCCTCCTGAGTAACTAGGTTTACAAAGGGTGAGCTGCTAGTACCTGGTGTTTACCATCTTTTACAGATGAGGAAATAGAATTGTAGAAAGAACAGACAACTTCCTGGAAGTCACTCAGTCAGGGAGTGGAAGACCTGAATTCATAAAGCCATATTCTTATCTATTCTATTCCATTTCTAGCGTCAAAGGGCAAGTGGCTAAGTGCATGACCCATTCAAGTAAGTAGGGGAATACTTACCTGTAAGGGTGGTGTCTGGTGGACAATCAATACCATTTCTTTATACACACTGAGTTTCACACACTCTTAAACACTTTCATACCTAGAGGTTCCCTCCAGTTTCCCAGACACCTGCTCTGTTTTGCTAGTTCACATCACACACACACAAGGGCTCACACAGGCATCCAGAGGTACCTGATACCTTTTGTGCAGTAGCAGTATGGAGGACAGACAGCAGTAAAGGAAAGACCAGCACAATGCTGCAGCTGTGGACAGCAGCTGGGTTCTTCATTTTGGCTCTGGTGCCTGCCAGGCTGCTTCTGAACCTGAGAACAAGTAGGGAATGAATTAGTAACTTGCTTGCTGTCCCGCCCCTACGGGGGCAGGTTCTGGGAAATTGAGATCTCTAAGCCAAAAACTCCAGGTGCCTCAGACAAATGACCAATGTTCAGTGAACTATGGCTGGGGGCCAGGAACATATCTCAAAGAAAGGCAGGTTCTAGCTAGAGTTGGGTATTGGCATCCCTTCTGAAAGGTCATTTTTGGGTATTATCCCTCATATCCCAAAAACATTTCCCCAAGCCTAGAAGGCTGGCCAGGAAGACAAGGGCTAGAAGGCACTCCAGGGAGACTTCTGGGGAAAGGGGGATCTTGGCAGCCTATGTAAATGTGGGCAGCAGAGGGACAGTGGGGTGAAGGCATCAAGTACCCTTTGGAAGTATCTAAGCGAAGCCAGGAAGAACAGATACGCTTTATTTCTGAGTGAGAGTTGTTGGGCCTAAGAGCCCCTCTTTGCTCTCCTAGGTCTTAGGCTGCTGTTTGGGCCCCATTAATCTAGCTGGGGTCTAGGTTCAACCCCAGTGGGGCCAAAAAAGGCATGTAAATTGACGATGCACACCAAGTCACAAACATGAACATGCTATGGCCAGAGGTATGATGCTAGGAGTCTACTCATAAGAAAGCAAGGCAAAAAGGAGTGATGGGTTCAGTCAGGTAGCAGAGAGGGCATTATGGGTGGCCTGATGCTATCACACCAGGCATGTGGGGGTGCTGTTCAAAGGCCTTGGTAAGGTTTCTATGAGCTTTTATCAATTTGCCCTCATTACAGTTGAAGTGGGTTTTTTTAGCTTTTTTTTTTCGTGCCAGTCCTGGGGTTTGAACTTAGGGCCTGGGCACTTTGCTACCACTTGAGCCACAGCTCCACTTCTGGTTGTGATACAAGTCTCATGGACTTTCCTTCCTAGGCTGCTTTGAACCATGATCCTCATATCTCAGCCTCCTTAGTAGTTAGGGTTACAGGGATGAGCCACCAGCACCTGGTGAAGTACTACTTTTATAACAATAAGGTGAACAAATATTAGGCACTCAATGCGGCTGATACTTAGGTTTCCTGGTGATTTTGGGGAAGCCAGCTCCTGATCTGCGGACATACAAGGCTAAAGGTGAGTCAGAGTGCGGCTAGGAGCCAAGTCCTGGGTCAGGGAAGGAGAAAGGCTCAGAGACAGCAGTGTGGAGCTGTGAGGATCCACATAGGACCCTAGGCCAATAAGTTACTTCCAGAGGGCTGGGACACTATGCCCCTCATCAGCCCTAACACCCTCAAAGCTGGCAGCATCTGGCTGTAGGGATCATAGACTTAGAAGAAATTTCTATAGCTCCAAGTAAAATCATCCCTCTTCCTTAGCATGACTACAGCTAAAAGCCCGTATGCATGTGTTTACAGTTCACTCTTGGCTCTAGGAAGGCCTGGGGTTACACAGGGGGACATATCTTCAGTATTTCTGGCAAGAGCCTCCCAAAGGGACCCAGTAAACAAACCCAAGTTCTGTCCCCACAGTAGGTTTGCTCCCTTGGGTTACAGAGTATTTGCCAAGACTAAGCTACTTAAGGAGGCCAGGCTGGCTGGGAATGTGGGAAAGGCTGAGTAGCCAGTTCCCTCTGCCAAGGGGATGGAAAGGTTTGTCAGCAGGCATCATCCTTGAGCCCAGGCCCTACCAGTCTAGCCCCAGGAGTTAATAATCAGCCTGTATATGGTCTTTCCCTCTCAGCTGGATAGGCCTCAATAGTATCCTGAACCTGAAGGTTCAATGTTCATAGGTCTGAAGAGGGAAGAACTGAATCACGCACAGATGAGAAGCTGGTATTCCTAGGCTTTGGGCAGCATGATAGGAGCAGAAAATGGGCTCGCCCAGCTGTCTGGAAGAGACAGTGTTTAAGAAACTGCCACCTGGCTGGGAAGGTGGCTCAGCATGAGGCTCTGGGTTTGATTCCTCAGTACCACATAAGCAGAAAAGGCCAGAAGTGGCAAGTGATAGAGCACTAGTCTTGAGCTGAAGAGCTGAGGAACAGTGCCCAGGCCCAGAGTTCAGGCCCTATGACCAACCCAAAAAAAAAAAAAAAATCAAAACAACAACAAAAACTGCCACCAGCCAGAGAGGATTCTGAACCTGGCTTTATCTTTTCAGGGACCATAAACTGCCAAAAAGTCAGTGTAGACAAGGCTGCAGGAAGTATAGGCTTTGAGGGCCATGGCCCCACAGGGTCTTAGATTCTTAGAAGCATCTAATATGGCAGGGAGAGGTAAACCTAAGCCTCTACTGGCTTCATTCTGAGCAGCACCACTGTGTCCTGTTTTTTTGTGTTTTGTTGTTGGTTGTGGGGCTTGAACTCTGGACCTGGGTGCTGTCCTTCAGCTCTTCAGTTCAAGGTGAATGTTCTACCACTTAAGCCATAGTGCCACTTGCGGTTTTCTGGTGGTTAATTGGACAGTCTCTTGCCCAGGCTGGCTTTAAACCACAATCTCAGATCTCAGCCTCCTGAGTAGCTAGGATTACAGACGTGAGCCACTGGTGCCCAGCTTGTGGCCTGCTTTTAAAAAATAGAATAGGCTACAGCACAATTCAACTCTCCTAAGAAGACAATGAAACTTAGAAGAGAGTCTACAGTGATATAGGTCAGCACCAGGTCTCCATGCATCTCAGTGCCCTAAAAGCACCTACATTATCCTTTGTGACTTTTCAAAAGTCCAGATAGGGCACTGAATATCCCCTCACCACATCCTGTTCTCCCCTTCACCTTCAGTTAGTATTCATGACCAATGACTAAATGACACCTTCCCAATGCTGGGGCCACAGGCATCTTCTTTATTGGTGTTTTTTAGGCACTGGTACAGAGGGCTAGGGCTTTAGGGAAAGGTGGCAGTCTCAGAGATAGCAGGGATGAAGGGGTGATCTGGCATTAAAAAAAGAGTCCGTGGGAAAGGCTCCTGTGTCGAGGTGTTCAGGGTGGTACAGGGCATGACATGCACTTCTCAGCCAAAGACGCTCTTCGCAGGTCCAGCTTTGGGCTTCTCAAAAACTGTCTCAGTGCCTGTGCGGTTGCGGCTGAATACTGATGGGGCAGCTGAGCCAGCTTGCTCTGTGTGGGTAAGAGGTATAGAAGACACTGTCAAATCTGTCCTGTTCTGGCTTCTTTGGAGGTAAGGCCCCAAGTACTAGGGCAATCCCACCTAGACTGTGGAGTTCTGGACTCAGAAAAGAACCCCTGACATCCCCCCCCCCCCCCCCCCCCCCCGCCAAACACCACCAGCAGATTACCTGTGTCCCAAACCCCATCTCATGTGGAAGACACTTACCACATTCCTGCATGACCTGGTAGGTCTTGGACTTGATCTGCTGGTTCTTGGCCAGGTTCCCTCGGGCCCCCTTCAGATCCTCCTCTTTTACAGGAGGACGTTTCTTCTTAATGGGGGCTTCTGGAATGCCAGCCTTGGGGAATCCAGAGCCTTATATTACAACCCAAGGCTTCAAGGTAGCCGTTCTACCTTCATGCCTTAGCTGACACTCTTCCTCTTGGCTCATTGGGCCAATTCTAGGCCCATTCCTCTTCCAGGCCTTCCTGACAACATTCTAACTCTGAGCCTCAGACCTCTTGATCTGACCTGTACATTTGCCCTTCTCCTAAAGTCTAGGGAATGGGTTGGGGGAGTGTTGGGGGGGGGGACGACAGTGAACACGCTAAGACTTGGATAAGTTTAGAGTAGACACAATGGGGAAAGGGACTGGTCTGAGGCTGAGCTGCCTTACAGAATCTGTTAAAAAACTGGTTGGATGCCGCTGGCTCATGTCTGTAATCCTAGCTACTCAGGAGGCTGAGATTGGAGGATTGCAGTTCAAAGCCAGCCTGGGCAGCAAAGTCTGTGAAATTCTTACTTCCAATAAACCACCAGAAAATGGGAAGTGGTACTGTGGCTTGGTAAGAGTGCTAGCCTTGAGCTGAAGAGCCGAGGGACAGTGCCCAGGCCCAGAGTTCAAGCCCCATGACCGACCAACCCCTCCCCCAAGAAAAACCTCCCACCTCATCACTGGGTGCCTAGGAGTCCCTTAGGACTTGTATTTTTAGTGTTTGGGAGGGGAATGGATAGACAATTTAGATGCCCATAAAGTTAGTCCCAACTTGGCACTCACCCATAGAGCAGGCGGTTAAGGTAACCCCTTGGCAGGCTAATCTGTTGGTCCCTCCAGTACTGGGATAGCCAGACCAGAGCTTAGCCTATCCTCAACCCCAGGCACCTGTGTGTCTGAGGTCTTATTCCTTTCTAAGCCTTGAGAGCAGGTGCAGGGATTTCCTACCTCAGCCTGGGCTAGGCTCCTCAGGCAATAGTTCCCCATCCCCAGGCACATCCTGCTGGGATACAGGGGACAGAACTGTGCACCTAGAGGCACAGCCTCGTGTATACAAATATACATTCACACTGCACAGCCTCAGAGATCACAACTACAGTAAGTTATACAGTTCCATCATATACAAGGGCACAAGAAGAGTGATATAAGTACCAGACATTAAAGCCGACCTCTCCTAAGAAGCCAGGAAATAACAAGGCTTGAAGCAGTACAGGGATCCATCAGGGTGACTGGGTGTCCTGGAGCTCAGCCTTCTAGGAGCTGCCTCCTGTTTATGCTTGGATCTTAGCCCAAGACAGATGCCAAAGATGACAGAATCCAGGCTCCCACCCCTAATCCCTTGGCCCCAACCTGGACTATGTTGGACCCTCCTACCTGGGACATGTTGAGCGCTGAGCAAGAACTGGCTCTCCACAGGCACTTCTCTGGAAGGCAGTAGCAGAGGGAAGAGATCTGAAGAGATCCGAGTGGAGCTCAGCCCTCTGGAGCTTATATAGTCTGCTTGGCAGTCCTAGGAAGTCACTCCTCCTCCTCCAACAGGCTCCCTGATGATTCATATCCACACAGTCTGTTGTCCACACAGTTTATTCTTGGAGATGATGGGGCAGCAGCCCTTGTGAAAGCAGACAGCTGAGGAGACCCTGCACCGTTGGAAACAGCTGTTCTATCTGGAAGTGGGAGGCTCTGGCACTGCTGGTAACTGGCTGTGTGTTTATGAATGTGGGTCCTGGAATGTGACAGTCTGAGCTAACAATCTGCACAGGCCCATCTGAATGAGTATGTATGTATGTGTGTGTGTGGGGAGAGGCCTGTACCTGAGGGAAGGGAAGTTTTGAGGCAGTTGGTTGCTCTTTTTTCTACCCATCCTTATGGATTTCAGTGGGAAAACTTTCTATCTAAGTAGCAGGGCAGAAACTGTGCCTGTCAAATGGAAGCACTTCCTCATGGTAAGCTCCCTAGGCTGTAGCAGTAGACTCAGAGTAAGAGGTCGCCATTGGTTCATAGGTGAAGAAACTAAGGTTGAGGGCTGAGGGGAGCCAAGGGAGCTGTTTATCTTATTTTTGCTGATGTCCTCATCCTTTATGAAGCAATACCAGGATAAGGAGCCCAGGAAGGACTGGAAGGAGACGATACATACTTGTGAGAGCCCTAAGGAAAACCTCTGCCTGAAATAGGTCATGGAGAGTGAGAGTTCTAGAGCCCAAGGGCAATTTAAATGCTGCAGCAGGGCAAGTGAAGCCACTCCAGATACTGGTCTGTGGAGAGAAGAAGCCCAAAGGGACTCCTGGAAGGTTGCCTAGCTGTCCCCTCTGGGAGCTCCCAACATCCTTTCCTTTGCAGGAGAAATTCCTGTATGTCACATGACAAGATCCTAAACTTGAGGTGTGTGTGGCGGGGGAGGGATGGGAAGGTGGGAGTGGATGTGAATAGGAAGTCAGAGTTGTCTCCATAAGATCAGACATACCTCAACTCCTTCCCAGTTTGTGATGGAGTTTATTTTAATCCTTGTCAGTTCTAGGCACATGGAATTCAGTCAAGCACTGATAATCTGGTTATCCCAAATGCCAGTCTGTGGCTGGCATAGCTCAAAGCTCATCCCAGTCCCTCCTCTGGTCCTGGTCCCAGTGAGCACTGCCAGGACTGGGTGGAGATAGGTGCTGATCTAGGAATACCCTGGACTCAGAGGGGCCAGGAGGAGGTGAAGGGCAGGCCAGGCCTTGAGCAGGCCTTTCCATTGTGCTAGGGGGGTTACTGCAAGAGGTCCTTGCAACTTCAGCACTACCTACTGCTGGTTCTGCTCACCTGTGTGGCCTTGAGGACAAGAATGTGGATGTTTACTTCTTACTCTATTTCCCAACAACTTATTCCTTGGGAGGAAACTGGCTTAATTTTTTTTCTTAGTAAGGAAGTGGAAATGGCCAGAGTACATTTGGCTTCTTTCCTTGGCAATCTGGTTTCACTGCTAACATGAGGTGATACAAGGTTCATTCTCACTCCGCTTCCTGTTCTCTCACTGGGCAATATTTTTCCCCCTACTAAGCTTTTCCACTCCAGAGAACATACAACCAATGACCACAAAAGTGATGTTTTCTTTAAAAAAAAAACTGTAGTAAGATGTGAAACTTTATTGTAAACCATTTTACAATGTAGGTACATCGGTCTTCCCTTTCATTTAAAAAAATGTGTTGCCGTGATGCATAATACTCCCACTGACAAACATCCCCACTTGGATGGAAGCTAATGTGGGCATGGTTTTGCTCACACAACTTGCTTCTAATAAACTCCATGGAAAGAGAAATCAAATGTAAACCAACCAAACCAACCAATGAGTTAACCAACCAGCCAACCTTCCCACCCACCCGGAACTCAAGATGCTCAAAGCAAGTCAGATCACAAGTTCCTCACTGAACACAAAGACCCTCAAGGATTACCAACATCTCACAAGGACCCCTCAGGACACCTATTTTAGCTTAGCTGGAAAAAAGAAAGCCAATGAATTGCAGTCTGGAGGACTGTCCTGAAGCAGTCTTCAAATGAGGATTCTAGACTCAGCCTACAGTCTATACTATTGAAGGAAAGTTACAACTTGCATTTGAGACACTGTACATTTTCCCTGAAGAAAGAGGCATAAGAGGTGACATTATCTCCTAACACTTGTTGTGATGGAGGGCATGAGTTAAAGGTTGAGGCAGGAGGGCCACCAGTGTGCTTAGAAGGTGAGGCACCCATGGACCTTCACCTCACACATCTTCAGGCTGAACAGACTGAGAAGCCATTGCCCCCTTGACATTGTCCATGTCCTACTGAGAGTTGAAGGAATGAAAACTATCATCTCTTCCTATCAAATAAAAGCTCATTTGACTCATTAGTTTATTTTTACTGATAATAAGAAATTCCTTTATGACCTTGTTTTTCAAGTTTCTACCATGAGTGCCTTGGCCAAGGTCCAGACTTCGAAAAATCAAATTGACAGCATATAATAGTATTCATTCTGTCATTTTTCAAGCATAGTGCTGCTTGACATTGGCCAGTGAAGGGCTGTACCTCATAAGGCACTGTGGAGCAGGTGGTGAGGAAACTCATCCCAGGGAGGAAAGACAGTTCAGGAGAAAGCCCTGACCACAGTTCTCTACATCCACTCTCATGGGACAGTGATCACCAGAGGCTCTCCCAGGGATGTGTATGTATAACCATCCACACAGAAAGGTAAGGCAAAACATGTGATGGATGCCAAACTGCCCAAACCTGCAAACCAGGAGCCCACTGGTTTGATCAGACATCTGTTAGAATTCCATTCTTATTGCACCAACTAATTAGATGCAGTTCAGAGACTAAAGCCTATTTATTGAAGATCACAAAAACCCACAGGAGAATACCTGTGTTCACTGTCCTCCAAGCCACTGCTCAGCAGGAGTTGGGATGAGCCTGAAGATGCGGTCATCTGAAACCTATACAATCTGGAGTTGCCATGCTTCACAGTGTGGATCCCTTATTTCTATTCCTGGTTTAGAGACACAAAGAGTCTCTAAAGTGAAAGCCCTGACTCTGAAAGTGAAGTGAAGCCCTGACTCTGAGCTCCAGGAAGGTGTCAACAAAGGTGGCAGAAACAGCTATGTTACAGGTTGGCCAATGTATAATGGAACAGAAAGGGAGAACAAGCACTGCACCAGCAAAGCCACCAGGAACTGTCTCTCCAGACATGCCAGTCCTCTTCCCAAATACAACTTAGTAAGGTCTCACTAGAGATGGGGTGGGGATAGGACAGCCATAGGATAATAGTAGGTAGAGGGAAGAACTGAGAACTGGAGTAATGCAGGCCCCAGACAGATGCCATCTTACTAGCTGAGTGGCAGAGGATAGTCCCAAGTGCCTCATCTAACCACTTGGCTCACACAGAAGCATATCCAGACCCATGCTTAAGTAAAACATATTTTTACATAGGGCTTAAAAAGAGGGCTCTGATTAGAGTAATCTCCCTGTATACTAGTCTCATTTAAAGCCTGGGTCATCTCACTTCTAGCTAGCACTGTAGCAAAGCACTTTTCTGTTCCTAAATGTCCATGGCTGCTTCTTGGCTTGAACAAACAGTGGGCAGTTCCACCTTGTTGCTTCTATAGCAGGGACAGTTGCAGGGTTGCCCTGTTCCACCCTAAAGCAAACTAAGAGTACCAGTGGCCATATTGAGGAGTGGATGTCAACACCCAAGGGGGAGAGTGGGAGCACAGTCTAGAAGCACTTCATGTTCTTGTGAATTGAGACAGCTGGCTCTCTTGCCTCTTCAGCTACCTCGCAGCTTTGAGTGTGTGAAAGCAAGCTCATCTAGCCAAATGGATGTTCTTCAGTTGTTGTACAAGCAAGCAGATGGCAGCAGGTGACAGGTAGGGCAGAGGCTGGCTCTGTAGCTCCCACAATGGAGGCAAAGAGGTTGAGACTATGAAGAGAGACAGGGAATAAGCAAGGGTAGCCTGGTGGTTGTGATTCCTTGCTACACAAAGATCTAACTCCTGAACTCCTTTCTCAGTCACCTGTAACCAAGGTCTATAATCTGCCAGCAGAAATGCCAATGAGCTCATGGGCCCTAGAAGAAGCCTTCCTGATCCACACACTGGGGCACCCAGATCACCTTCAGAAAAGCTGCCTCATGCTCATGCTTCACCTTCACACATCACTAGCCTTCTATTTCCAGATAAAGGCTACCATTTATCATTTATCCCTCCTACAGGATCATTTACCTCATCTTATTACCAGACATTACTTAACAACAGTGCCAACAAAAAAACTCCTGACTTTTTCCTCTCTCCAGCTCATACCCCATTAAAGGCAAACAAATCCACTTCTTTGGGGTTTAAAAAGTTTTTAAATACAATAGTATAAAAATATAACTTAAAAGTATAAAAGTCAATAGCATACGGAAGACTTAAAAATCTGTTTTGCCCATTAGTGCGTAGGTATTTTGTAGGAAATAAACACATACTCAAAAAACAGTAACACTGTCATAGCTCGTAAAACAGGCTTTAGAAATCAAGAGTTACAAAAAGCCACTTGGAGTAAGAAAGCATTCTAATTCCAACTTGGTCAATGAATGACTGTCAACCCCAAGCACAACTTATGTCCATAGAGTCAGCAGCCTCGGTGTGAAGACCCACCAAGGTCTGTATGTGCTATGGTTTCTTCCACCATGCCACTCAGTCAGACATAGGGTCCCTCACAACACTGTTCAGGACAACAACAAACAAACAAAGCTCTTAGCTTGCATATTTGGTCAGTGTTTGTAGTGCAACTGAGCAGGGGCCCTCCAGCTGCCCACAGCATCCCTGGCCGCTGGTTCCTCTTTCCTCTTTTAAGTCACAGTAGTCTGGGGTAGGCAGAGAGCAGGAGACAGCAAGAGGAATGGAGGTAGAAGAGGAGAGGCAGAGAGGAAGGAAGGGACAATGCTGTGGGATGACCATCTGCTGATCCAGCAGCCAGGTTGGCCCCAAACCTGTCATCTCCTGCAAGGGAATGTGTCATACAGGCAGCCCAAAGCGATGCTTCTTTTTCTTCACAGGCTTAAGTGGGGTTAGTCTGCGGAGGTCCTCCTCTGCATCTGACTCCTCCATTTCATCATCTGCCGAGATCAGGATCTGAGCAACAGAGAAACATGGTCTGAGTTACTGTCAGCAGTGACTTCTGTGTTTATTCTCCTAGGACCCTGGGCACCCCTGGAAGGTGTCAAGTCTTATAATTCCTTAGAAAAGGGCAATAGGAAGACCCCTCACCTTATACAATGAGACATGCTGGTCTACAGAAACCCTCAGGCTCTGCTAGAGTTCCTCACTTCTCCATTCAACCTTCAGCTGGACCCAAAAAATCAGAGCTAACTCAGCAGGGAAAATACCTTTCTTTTTTTTGGGGGGGGGGGGTCTGGTCGTGGGGCCTGAACTCTGGAACTGGGCACTGTCCCTCAGCTCTTCAGCTCAAGGCTAGCGCTCTACCACTTGAGCCACAGCGTTACTTCCAGCTTCTTTCATTTTGTTTATGTGGTGCTGAGGAACAGAACCCAGGGCCTCATTCATGCAAGGCAAGTGCTCTACTGTTGAGCCACCTTCCCAGCCCCGATACCTTTCAACTTGATGTATGGAGTCCCAGGGCTTTGCAGCAGAAATAAACTGACAAGCCCCTTTCAAAAGGAAAAGAAATCATCAAGAGGGCACACACAGTACAGCAGGATTTCAGAGGGTCTGTCTCCAACCAATCTACAACATCTGAAGGCAAAGGCTGACATTTACTTTTCTGAGACCCTGGAACAACTCAATCATGAAGCTAGGACATTTAGGACAACATACTTGTTCAATTCCTACCAAATGGCCTCAGTCTTTGAGTACCACAGAAATACTGGACAGTCTACATTAGGTAGAGAGGCCCACAGCCCACTTGTACAGGGGAACACAAACTCCTACTTTGGAACAAGGGCAAACAACTTACCACATCTCTCCTGGACTGATCTCTTAAGGGCTTTCTCAACTAAAACTTTACTGGCTCCTTACTGCCTAGACAAGCATGTCCCAGTTCCTTAGCCTGGACCACAGAGCACCTTGCCATCTACCTCAGACTCTGGCTAAATCTCATTTCTTTCATCCATCCTACACTCTGGAATAAACGCTACTCTGGTCACCATGAATTTCACATTATTACCCAGATGCCACATCACATGATCTATTTATTGTTTTTGCCTTTAAGGCTGTCATTCACTGAATGTTCACCAAGTTCTTACAATGAGGCAAACTTGTGCAAGATCATAGAAATACTAAACTACAGAAGATAAGGGCTTTCTCCATCTTATCTGTGCATCTTCTGAAACTTTCTCTGGATTTCCCAGGGTCTTTATGGGGGTTGTTTATGCCTAATTCTCAGAATGCACTATGAACATGACAATGAATGAGCTGTTTACCTATCTACCTTTACATCAACCTCATTCGTGAGCCTGAGGACCTCTCAGGGAGGCATCAATCTCCATCATTTCTGTGGCTGCTCTCAAGAACACAGAGCCAGCATACTATAAGAGCTTCCTCAGACTCCTCTGAGCCAGCCTGCTGCATGCCACGGTGTAGAAGTACAGGAAGTACAGAGGGCCACCAGGACACATATCCTGGCCTCTTATGTTAATGCTTATCAATACCATTCTTTCTGAAGTCCAAATCTTTGGACTTAAGAGACTAAGAGATGAGGAGAAATGAGGCTATTCCTTCAAGGTCTGCCTATTCCTACATTTTAGAAGTTTCCTGCTGGTTTAGCCAACAGATCAATTGTCTGCTGATGGTGGGCAGGGCACCTTAGTGCTTAAAGATCAACCATGAAGCCCAAGGTCTTTGTAGCTTCCTAGAAATGAGACAGCTCCCCTCTTGCCATTCTCTGCTGGCAGAGGTCCCAGAGGCAAGCTGCCTCCATTATGTGTTCCATGTTCCTCTTTGGCTCATCTTTTTTCCCTCCCTCTGCCTGGTATTGTGATGCAATAGTCAGGTAACCAAATGAAGCACAAGACAAGTAGGGGCCGGTGGTATGACAGACAGGCCCTGGAGAATTTGGGAAGTCCCTACCTCAGATTCAGACTCTTCATGGGATGCTGCTCTTCGGTAGCGGACCTTGCTCCCATTCCTTGAGTCCTGGTTGGCTCCCCTTTCTTCTAGTTTAGCTTTCGTCTTCCCCTTTCTCATGAGGAAATTGTCTACTACCCAAAACATCAATGCCTGATGAAAGAAGAAGTGCAGGTTACTCTGGGATAGTCCACTTCAAAGCAAAGCAAAATGGCCCTTGTATGAACTTTTACCCAGATCTATTCAGTTTATAAAATGCAGAACTAGTGAAAGAGAAACCTTATCCAGTTCCCTGAAATCTTCCAGAAGCTTTGAGAGAGACTGCTAATCTCTATTTCCTTTGTTGAAGTTTAATTGTTACAGAAGAGGCAAGAAAACTTCTGCCCTATTCACTAATGAGTTTTTAAGTAACAGGCAGCCTGTCTTTGACTCAGACAAGCGTGTCCCAAATCCCTAGCCTGGACCACAGAACACCTAGCTCAGACTCTGCCTAAATCTTATTTTTTGCCATCCATCCATAACCAAAGTCTCTGGATACCTGTTCTGGATTCCCACAGGCCCAGAGCATATGGCTACACTTTCTGCCACATCTGCACACCCTGGTTCCTTTACCACTATTATCACTGGTTCCTCACCTTAAAAAAAAAAAAAAAAAAAAAGGCCATTGTGCTCTGGAGTTTCCCTAAAGTCTGAAGACAGAAATAAATGATTAGGGAATTCATCTTGATAGGGGAGCTGGAGTGGGAACCTGTCTTTTGAGGAATTAATCCCACAATCTCTAGGTATAGGAGTGAGACTGAGGAGCTGGCAAGTAATTTGCCAAACTCAGAATTATGAACAGGAACCTGGCAAGGCAAAGCATAATCTGGGGTAAAACAGGCAATATGGCACTGACATTGACAAAGAAGGGCACAATCAGCATGACGATGGCGAGTTTCAGGTCTGGGTTTTCAATAGGATTCAGTAGTGCCACCTGTAAAGAGAAGCAGACTCAGTGAGGTGGGAGACCATGGATAAGGTGCAAGAATCCCCAAGGGGGGCTTAGTTTAGATACTCCCCTAGAGCACAGTGGGAACAGACCTAAGGGTCCATGGCCGTAGAGTACCCTATATGTAACTGCTAACAAGGGACCCATCCTGAAGCCACTCTGAGTTGTTATTTGGTGTGAACTTGCAAAGCACAGTGGACTTACAATCACTGGCCCAGAGCCAAACAGTGCTCAAACCAAGTCGGGAAGGGCCCAAAGCCCCAAGGGCCAGTAGCTCTGAAACACCTTGGCTTATTTATTTAAAAAGTAAATAAGTAACACAGTCACAGATATAAAACCAAAGGGAAGGGGCTGGGAGGGTGGCTCAGTGGTAGAGCGCTTGCCTTGCATGCATGAGGCCCTGGGTTCAATTCCCCAGCACCACATAAGCAAAAAGAAAAAACCCAGAAGTGGCGCTGTGGCTCAAGTGGTAGAGTGCTAGCCTTGAGCTAGCCTTGCTAGACTTGAAGAGCTGAGGGACAGCACCCAGGCCCAGAGTTCAGGCCCCACAACCGGACCCCCCAAAAAACCCAAAGGGAAGCCAAGATTTGCAATGTTCCAGAAAGCTCTTCAGTGATTTCACTGTGGGAACAAGAATTGCACTGGGAGCAGATGGCAGAGGCTAGGCCAGGGAAATTTGTGGGCTCACCCAGGTATCAGCTTGTAGGTGGTCACAGACTGGCAGCTGCCTGTGATATCAAATGGCTTAAATCTGGTCAAGACAGGTACATGAGGAAATCTACAAACCCAGAGACATTGACAGTTGCAAAGTCTGAGGATTAATCAGATCATAGGCAACTCACAGAGACTATATTTCTATTAGTCTATACATCACAAAGTGTAGACATTTTTTTAAATGAAGCTGGTGGATGCCAAGTAAGAGAACAAGAAGTTAATGCTCTTGTAAATAACTGCCTGTCAGACCAAATCCAGGGTGCATTCATGCAGTTAAAACAAAAACAAAGTTGGTTTTCCAACCAGGCTGGACTGTGAGGGTGATTGGGCGGAAGGTCCTGTTTGCTTAGCTTATCAGGGAGCTGCAGAATCAGGGATGAGAGGCAAACCTTTTTCCACTGGAGTATGAGGAGAACGATGAAGACGACCGACTTTTCAAAGATCATGATCACAATGTAAAGGGCACACTGCCCAACCCAGGCCCCACACTGCAGAGGATCTCCTGCAGGGACAAGAAGATGCTTAGTTACATGGGCCCAGGCATCCAAGTGGGACATGCCCTCACCCAACTCTCTACAGCTTCCCACCACCCCTCACATCTGCAGCACTCTCCAGTACCCTGGCTCTATTAGTACTTCATGAGACCTAAAAGCTATTTTATCCCTAACAGATTTTGAATAGAATCAGAGAATTCCTAATTTGGACATACCAGAATGGCCTGCCTTTAAAGAGATTCTACGACAGAATTAAGAGATACTAATGTTAGTAAGTGCTCGTTGCTGGGGCTCAGAAAGATTGGCTCTCTCTGTCCTTTGGCAGCAAAAGCCATGTGAAGTAAGACTACTATTATTATCCACTGCTGAATTTTTCAATGACTAGTGAGCAATATCCTTCCTTTCCTCTGTGAATCAATAGATTGAAGATAGTTTTATGATGAAGGCAGATGATTTATGAAGGTAGTAGTCAAGCCCTTTGGTCATCTCCCTCTTGTCCATCCCTCACTACTACCCCACTCCCCAGCCATCTCTGTTGCCCGGAGAGCAGAAATCTGACCTGGAGAAATTCAGATCCATACTGTCTAGTATGGGTGATCCCCAAACACCCTGGGGCTAGGGACAGGAAGAAGACAGAGAAGCCTTCCTGTCAAGGAGGTGGGAGGTATAAGCTAAGGTATGCCACTGTGACAAGAGGCCCATCTGTGATCTCATTAGTCACTATACTTGAGAAATGGAAAAGTCTAAAAGTCCATTCTGGAGAACCTTCCCTGGGCCCTGGAGTGTTACAGAACACTGCAAAAGAGACTCAAAGAAGGGTGAAGGAGCAGCCGTTCCAGGAAATGATCTTGCAAGGTGATGAACCTGTGGCAGGCACATACACCTACCCAAAGTGATGAACCTGTGGCAGGCACATACACCTACCCAAAGTGGGAAATTTGGAAACAGTTGGCTCTGTGTGTGTGTGTGTGTGTGTGTGTGTGTGTGAGAGAGAGAGAGAGAGAGAGAGAGAGAGAGAGACAGACAGACAGACAGACAGACAGACAGACAGAGACAGAGACAGAGAGACAAAGAGAGAGAGACAGAGAGAGAACAGAGGGCTTACTCTGAAGCTGCCTAAACTTTGCTGCCCAGAATGGAAGCAGAGTAACAGTTTAGGGGCGGCAAAGGCCCCAATTCAGGCTATGAGCATATAAGACCCAAAGAGAAGTCTCCAGCTTCTCATGGATTCTTTTGTTTTCATAGTAACCTCTGTCTAGTCACCCATGCTGCAGCCTTGCCCAGGCCTGTCATCTATGCACAGTGGAAATACAAGTGAATGCCTTTACCCAAATATAATGGGAAACACACTGGACTAGGCTATTCCCTTTTCTGAAAACCATTGGGCGACAGGTGATAAAAAAGCATGCAGAAACACACCAGCTGCCTTTCTGGAGGTCTTCCTATTTCCTTCACCTCTAGGGTAGGGAATGTGAACCAGAGGGAAACCATTTCAGAAGCACAATGCACCTTTGCAAAGTTGTTAAAGGAATTTTGTAATGCTTTCAGTAAATCATGACGCTATTGAGAAAAGTTCTCAAAACCAGTAAACAAAGCTATTTGCTAAAATTATTAAGCAAGACTTAGGATAGCCTGACAGGAAGCACCACTGGGAAATATCTGAAGTGGGACTGGTGTGCCTGGAAATCAGAAGAGCAAGTGAGCATACTTGTTCCATTTGCTCTTAAACTGTGACTGATTAGTAAAAGAGGAAATGGATTTTCCTTCCATCTGCTTTCTGAGGTTCAGCTGCACAAATGACCTGTTACTACTGCCTTTTTTTGGGGGGGGGGATCCGGTTGTGGGGCCTGAACTCTGGGCCTGGGCGCTATCCCTCAGCTCTTTAGCTCAAGGATAGCACTCTACCACTTGAGCCACAGCGCCACTTCTGGCTTTTTTTTTCTTCTGCTTATGTGGTGCTGAGGAATTGAATCCAGGGCCTCAGGCATGCAAGGCAAGAGCTCTACCATTGAGCCACTTTCCCAGCCCCCACTACTGCCTTTTGTTTCATTTTGATGCAGAAATAAGAAGGTCCAGTTTGGTTTGGTGCCTCAGACCTGCTTTGGAGGTAGAAACTGTAAGGATAGTGGCTCAAGGCCAGACAAAGCAAAAAAGTTCACAAGCCACTATCTCAGTCAATGAAAAGCTGGGCATCAAAAAGCATACCTATAATCCTAGAGTAATCCCAGCTATGTGGAAAGTGCAAATAGGAGGATTGTGTTCTAGGCCAGTTTGAGAATAAATGGGAGACACTATTTGTAAAGTAGTTAAATCAGAAAAGGGCATGGCAGGATGGCTCAAGTGGTAGAGTGCCTGCCCAGCAATCACAGGCCCTAAGTTAAAACCCCAGTACACTCCTTCCCCTCAACATACAAAGTTCAAAACGATGAGGGGATAAAGAGAAACACAGCCTATGGTCTAGCTTTGACACATCCTCTCCTGTGAGTCCAGGCTACATGTCATCACAGCTGGACTATGCCCATGTATAGCTTTTTTCATTTCTGTTTGAGTCTTTCAAATATACCTCATAAATCTCATTTCTAACTGACAAATGTTCCAGGTATGGTTGCTGTCTCCTGCTCCTTTCTGTTCTAGACAAGCTCAAGGTTATGGGTATTTGGTTTTGGTGAATCATTCCCTCAGAAATTAAGTTGTAGGGGAAAAGGGCCCAAGAAACACATCTGTGTTAAAAGGCTTCTGGAAGGGAGTGTTTAGATGGGGTGAGTAGCAAAGCAAATGAAGCAGTGCCATGGACAATGACTTTATTTTCAGAGAAGGAGTAGCCTGGCTATCAGCCTGCAGATACTACATAATACCCCAGAACTACTCCTTAGGTCACACAAGTGTGGCATAAATGTCCTAAGTCCTGTGAAACTAAGCTCCTCTTCTTCATTTACCTCAGAAGAAGGCTTTGGTTATTGTTTTCTACTGAGGCAGGAATACATGGGTATTATTCTTGCCTCTAATTTATAGATAGGCTCACAGATACAGTGGACAGAATAATGGTACTGCAAAGATGTTCACCATCCTATTTCCTGGAACTTGTAGATACATGATACTTCCTAGCAAAGAGAGGAATCACAACTACCAAATGGGATCAAGATTGCTAATAAGCTGACTTAAAGATAGGGAGAGTAAATGAAGTGTCTAGATTCACCCAAGTTATCATATGGCACTTTAATGTAGAAGACAGCAGTGGAAGGTCAGAGCAAGGACAGAGCAGTGTGATGTGAGAAGAACCTGATCTATTGCTGGCTTTGAAGACAGAAGAAGGGAGCCAAGAGCCAAGGAATGCAGACAGCCTTTAGAGGCTGCAAAGGGCAACAGAATTAATTTTCCTAACACCTCCAGAGGATCTACTCCTAGTGATACCTTGATTTTAGTCAAGAGAACCACATACTAGACTTCTAAAGATCTGTAAAATAATCTGGATTATGTCAAGTCTGTGCTAATTTGTTTCAGCAGCAATAGAAAACAATAGATATTAACAAGTAGAAAACAGATAACTGAGGAGTCAGTCTGGGGAAAGAGTAGGCAACTTTCTCTGGAGATGCTATGTCTTGAAGACTGGTTCCCAATAGCAATGACTTAGGCAAGACAGGGGCCAAAGTAGGCAATATGGGGGGAGAAGGAGGTGCAAACACAGCCACTGCCTTCTTCCTATAAAATATGTCTGTGAACAGTTGGTACTTTAATTCATAGTGTATCAGAATCAGACCTGACCTTCACTCCCAGGTCACACAGCTAACTATGGGGAACCATGTTAGCTCTGGTCAATATAGCCTTCCAGAAAGGATCCTGGCAGCAAAGGAGTATGGTGAATACTGTTCATGGAGGTGAGAGGGCTTAAGAATCTTGCTGCAGAAGGTACACATTGGCTAGGTGTGCCACTTAACTCCTCTGGGTGGTCCACTGTGTGGACCATTTTCATCCTGCAAGCTGAGGAACTGATGGCTCAGAGCACCTCAGAAGCCTTCCCTGGAGTCCAAGGAGGCACATGTTGGTGGTGGACACTATCTTAAGTTAGTGACTCATTAGCATCAAGTAACTGGCTAAGAAAAGCCCTCCCCTGAACTCATCTCCCCCCAGTGGAAATAAATAATTACTTGTTCTTACAAATTCCCCAAACACTCACAGCTAGCACTGTGAGTCAGCTGTCCTTTTACACCTCAGTCCCTTGAGGATCTTCAGCCATTTAGGAGTGAGTGGCCACTGCTCCCAGAGCCATGAGTTGAGAGGCCTAACCAGGAAAGAGGATTGGGATCCAGAGTTCCATTCCCACTCCCCACCTCTTGTCCTGGGTGGCTGTGATTATAAAACTCCAGCTGAGAAAAAGAGCTCTTGCCTGCAGACAACAGGGCTCACAGGGATAGAGCTCTGACTCCTTAAACTTGTCCTGAAGCACAAGTGAGGACCCAAAGAGGGTGGCTGACCAGCAGCCCCATGAAGGCCACACCAGTTGTTTCTCATGCTCAGAGTCAGCATAAAGACAGCTTCCTACTCAAGCTGTGTCTCAGAGAGTCTGATAAGACAAGCTATCACCCAAAAGTCGTCTGTTTTAAGCCTTGATTGACATCACATCTCTGATGATGTGACTGGTACATCCAGATACCAACTGGAGGAAAACTGTAGAGGCACATACTTGGAAGAAAGCAAGGCAACTTGGCTACAGGTTGCCTTGGAGATGAACCCCCATGCCTGGCTGTGTGAGCTCTGTTCTATCAGCAGAATAGTCTAGCATCGGACAAGCACAAGTGTATTGCATTAAGGGGGAAAAAAGAGCTTTAGCAAAATGACAATTCCCAACAGGTAGGCAGGTAGGGTGAGCTCTATGGGAAATTTGACCCAAGGAGGTGGCTGTGCAGTCCTGAAGGTGATTCTGCCAGTGCCCTCTGGCAGAAGGAGCAAGTGTCTAGCCTCTCCCTGAGTTTAGGGTGTCTCTTGGCTCCTGCCACAAAGGTGAGGAGGAGGAGGATGTTCAGTTCTCAAAACCAGCTACCTCCTCCACATGCCAGAGACAGCCACCAGCTTCCAAAACCTGGATTCATTTACTTGGTGGGTTGCACAAAGCATGCTGCCCCTACCACGCCCCATCAGATGTATATGGTATGTTACCATATTCGCCAAAACGCAGGGATTCCCACTGCTGCCACTCCACCAAGACGCTGACAGCACGCACTCCCACATAGATAAGCAGCATGCCCACAGTGGCGTCCAGAAGAAAGTTGATGAGGTACCTAGGAGGAGAGGGTACTGGCATGGTCAGTGGGCAAGAACCATTGCGCTGAGACCTCAGTACAATGCTCACCATGGTAAGCCTTGACCTAGACTTGCTCTGGGGGCTGGCAGCCTTAAATGTACCCATACAAGAAGTTGCAGAGGTCATGGATGTCACTTCCAGGTGCCTGACAACAAGATGCTAATATTCAACAATTTGAGGGAACAATGGGAGGAGTAAAGCTTTGAAGAACTTCAAGTGGTCTTGACAAAGCCAAGATTCAAAAGAGGAAATGTACCTGGGAATAGCCAAGGAAATCAACAAGGAAATAAAACTTAATTAACAACAAAAATCCGCTCACTGAATTTGCTCTCTCCCTAATGGTCCAACCCATGAGGCCCCACAACAGTGCTGCTGTCCCAAGATAGTCAGCAAACTAGTCCCTGAAGTCTCTTACACAAAAAGGGCAGGCCATGTGGCCCTTGCTTATTTCCATCAGCAATCATGTGCTAACAACACTTTCATACTTCTTTTTTGTAGTGCTAGGTACAGAATCCAGGGCCTTGTGCACTTAGGGAAGTGTGCTCTCACAAAGCTTCCTCATAAGCTGTTACTTTAAAGAGAACTTTACTGATTTGGGAAAGGCCCAAGGATTGGAGGGAGGGCTAGAAGTCACGCCCACAGTGACCACTCTCTCATAAGGCCTATTTCCACTTTCCTTCACCAAGGAGAGGCCTCTTGTCCATCTGTCCTCCCTTGAAGGCCCTGTACCCAGGTATGGATGAGCACTGCTGGCCACAAACACCAGCAATCTGGAGGAGATAAAATGGGAAACAAGGTCATGACCTTAAAAACAAGCTCTAGGACATTGAGACGGACTGCAGGGAGATTCCAAGCAGTTGAGACCTCTACAAAGGCTACCATAGCCATATAAGCACAGCTCTCCAACATCAGAGAGCACATGCTATACTTTGTTCCCAGCAGGCCAGAAAACCAGCCTAAAGGGAGGATGACAGATTTTTCCTGCCTGCCTTCCTCTTTAACGTCGCAAGGTGTCACTCTCAGACCAGATATAAAATAGCACTGGCTTCCACAGCAATTTCTCCTCTGCCCCAAGGCTATGGCTCTCAGATACTCACATCTAATTAATGCCAAGGGCTACTCACACCTGAGTTCTCACATCTGAAACCCAGTCTGAAAACAACAAGGACAACAGATGTACCTGCTGGCATTACAGTCATTCATTCACTTGCTAAATACTTGTTGAAACTGCTAGGCTGATGCCTTGGGAAATGAAGACCAACCTCTATACCATGTATTCAACCAATGGGAGATGGGCAGATAGCAGGGCACCATGTGGACTTTGAGCCCATCACACTATAACTTAAGCTATAACTACTCTGTACCAACTATAATGTGAGGATAATAAAGGTATCTATAGGGTAGGGCTGCTCCACAGGTAAAAGGAGGCAGAAGAGAGCCTGGATGAAAGAAATATACCTCCTTTGCCACTCCACCTTCTAACAGAAGGACCGGCAACAAGGACAAAATTTCAGGGCCAGTTAAGGTTTCAGACAGATTGCCCTGGGTGCTATGTGGCACTCTTCACTGATGAGGCTGAACGACCTATATTCTTTAGGGTAAATTGTCAATAATGGCTTTGCCCCTGAATGGCTGAGTTGACAGGAAAGCTCTGTTCCAGCCACAGAAACATTCCTACAATGTTATCCTGTTTAGCCAGGAGCTGTTGGGAACTTTGGAGACAGAAAAACCTGGGCACAAAGGACAGAGTGAATGTCAGACAGTCGACAAATGGGGTAATTGTCAAAGCCCTGAGACCCAACTGATCACTTAGTATGAGTTCATGGCAGCATGCAAAGGAACACAAAGGAGAAAGGGGGCACTCTCCCCAAGCTAGAAGAGGAGGGCTAGAAGAAGAAAGCATGCTGAGGACAGATCCTGACCACATGTGAATATATGGCACTTACAGTGAACAAGGGTCCTCTTCAGTAAGGTCTGCTAGGTACACATTTGCAAAGTGGATGAATAGCATCCCTATGGCTTGTTTGGAAGTGTCTAAAAACCTGCACAAAAGAACCATTAAAGTTATCAACTGGACAGGGGGGGTAATAATTTGTGAAAAATGAACAGAACTAGAACTATCCAAACCAACTTTGTGACTGAGGCAGAATCCCTAAACTCAGTGGCAGAGGGGAGTGACTCAAGGACAAATGTGCATAAGACACAGGGGAGAGGGGCCACCAGATCTGATCTTTAACAGGTCCCTGCCCGGTCCTAAGGCAAAAGTTAAATACCCAGAAAAAAGAGAACCAGTAAAGGGGAAAACAAGAGTAAGAATTATCTACATTCAACAGTATGCCTATAAGAACAAGTAAATTAAATAGATGCTTAACATTTTATGGATTTTTATCACAAGGATTTATCAAGGCCTCACTTGAAAGGAAATGACTATTCTGTCAGCACAGAAGTGAGCTTAAGGGCTGGGAAGGTGGCTCAGTGGTAGAGCGCTTGCTTTGCATGCATGAGGCCCTGGGTTTGATTCCTCAGTACCACATAAGCAAAAAGAAAAAAGCCAGAAGTGGTGCTGTGGCTCAAGTGGTAGAGCGCTAGCCTTGAGCTGAAGAGCTGAGGGACAGCACCCAGGCCCAGAGTTCAGGCCCCACAACTGGACCACCCCCCCCCCAAAAAAAGAAGTGAGCTTAAGGCACCTTACAAAGGTGGCTTCTTATGGGCACCAGGCTATCCTGAAGGGGTCTGTTCTTCCAAGTGACTTACTATTTTAGACTTTTGTCCCTGGAATCTATTTCTTTTTTTTTTAAACTGTATTTTTTTCTTTTATGGTCCTGAGGATGGAACCCAGGACGTTGCACTTGCTAGGCAAGCGCTTTGCCACTGAGCTACATCCCAGCCATGGAATCTATTTCTGAAGCTCAGTTTTGTTCATATTATGAATAAAAAACTGCCACTGTCATTGTATGTGAAATAATGTCTGACAAATATGTATCGAAGTATCCGTAAGGAGATTCTTTCCTCATTTCTGACCCAGAGCTCCCAAACCCATTGAAATTTCTCATATGCCAATGATGCTAGGGGCATCTTTTGTCTTTCATGCTTGCTAGGCAGATACTCTAACACTTGAGAACTGGTCCCTAACTCTTTTAGGCTTTATTTTTTCAGATTGGCTCCTAAACCTCTCAAACTTCTGCCTAGGGCTGGACTCAAACAGCTACTTCCTAACTTCTACTTCTCAGGATTACAAGTACAGACCATTAGGCCCCGCTTGTTCTTTGAGATAGGATCTAACTTTTTGCTCAAACTGGCTTCAAACATCTTTCTATCTCTCTTCCCCAAGTAGCTAGGATTACAGATATGAGCCACTGTACTTATTTTTTGTTTTGTTTTGTTTTTATCCTAGTTCCTGTTAAAGGGCTCTTACTCCTTTGAAATGTTCTGGGTGACTGAGGTGACTATGGTACCAGGAGGGCTTCAGAAAAGGGAAAATAACCAGAAAGACCAAGCCATAATTAGAAGCTTAAAACTTTCAGCGCCCCCATCCTCCAGGGAAAGGAGAAGGGCTGGAGTCTGAGTTAAAAAAAAAAATCATAACTACATGATAAAGTTTCTATAAAAATCCTTAAATTCTGAGTGCTCTAGAGCTGGTGATGAAATATACATGCAGAGTATTTTACATCCCAAATCCATAGGCATGGAAGCACCTATGCTTAGCATCTATCAGGTTTTGTTTACTATATATACCTCTTCACTAGCTGTTCATCTTGTGGAAGATAATATTGTTCACCTGATTGTACTGAAAAAAACCTTAGATTAGAAAGGTGTACTGTCTGGATATATGTGGAGGAATTTCCAGAGATTAGGTGAGGACTCTGACCTATTGATGAATTAATACTGTGATGGATTCATAATATGATGGCATTATTAAAGGTGGTGAACAGAAGTAGGCTATTGGAGGCATGTCTGTTGTGGTTATATCCTGCATTTTCCCCTTCCTCTGTTTCCTGGCCACCATGATGTGAGCTGCTCTGTTATGCCATGTTCTCTGTACTATAATGGACTGGTGCCTCTGAAATGGTAAAAATTAATAACTCCTTTTTTAAAGTTGTGGATGTCAAACATTCTGTTATAGCCATGAGAATCACAATCTTTATTCTTCATAATGAACCAGTGTATGTGAATGTTTTCCTGAATTTTGAGCGCCTCCTCTGAGAGGGTTGTGGGGGACCCCCTGATTTTCTAAGTTAGGAATGTAGTTTCTGGAGGATCCCACCTTGTATGCTAACTCCAGATAGTGTTAGAATTAAATTAAAGTATGGGACACTTAGTCTGGTAGCTGGATTGTCAGAAAATCAGTTGGTGTAAGGAGAAAAGTTCCCACATATTTGTTTTAAAAATAGTTTTCTTTTATCCTAAAGTAGTTCTGAAGACAGAGGCATTTATATGATATGTCTCACTAATTTCCAAACTTCAGATTACTTTTTTCTGTACACATTTAAACTACTGAATCTAAGAACTGAAGCATAATCTAACAATGGTAAACCAAAGCCTGAAACAGAGACTGATGTACTATTTTCCATCTTCCAAAACTGGAAACAGACTGATTAGTTGAGTGCTAATGGCTCACCTCTGTAATCCTTTCTATTCAGGAGACTAAGATTAGAATATTCAAGGTTTGAACAAGCCTGGGCAAAAAGTTTGCAAAACCCTCTCTCAATCTATGAGCTATACATATGGCTACTGGTATATGACAGTCATCCTACTAAGATCAGAAGGATTCCAATTCCAAGCAACATGAGATGCCCACCTCAACAGAAAATGCTGGGCATGGTAACACATGCATCATCGCAGCTACTGGGGAAACATAAATAAGGGATTGAAGTATAGGCTGGCTCAGGTAAAAAGTGAGATCCTCTCTCAAAAATAATCAAAACAAAAAGGCTGGAGGCATGGTTCAAGTGTTAAAGTATCTGCCTAGCAACTAGAAGCCCTGGGCTCCAGTCCTAATTACTACCAAAAAAAAAAAAATTAAACAAATAAAGCTAAACTTAGTGCTTTGATATACATTGATCCTAATGATTAACTCAAAAGAATCAAATGTAACTTTTTGTTATATGTAATTTTCATATTCTATCCTCTAAGTACCCCTCTAAGTATCCTCCCCCTAAAACAAACAAAAACCCCCAACACAGTTAAAAGCATTCTAGGAATGTGTTAACATTTTAATACATACCATATCCTCCATGGTCGTCTTTCATGCTTTGGTTCTCTGAAGCGTTTAACTGTAAGGACAGAAAGGCATTAGTTGTTTTCCAAAGCATGACAAAGCAAAATGCACATACAAGTTAATTGGTTGTTAACATTACTATTTTTCCCCTCCCTCCCTCCTTCTGTCCCTCCCTCCCTCCCTTTCCTCTCTCTCCCCGTCCTTCTGTCTCAGTGCTAGTACTGGGGCTTGAACTCAGGGTTTTGTGATCTCATTCAGCTTGATTACTCATGGCTGTTGCTCGACAAATTGAGTATGCCTCCAGTCTTTTTTGCTGGCTAATTGGAGATACACAGACTTTTCTCTCTGGGCTGGCTTTCTCCAGGTCACAGCCTCCTGAGCAGCTAGGATTTATAGGCCAAGGCCTTTGCTACTCACTGGCACGTTCTTTTAACATATAACAACATACAGTAAACCCAGTGCAGCTCACAGAAGCCCTGTGTTGCTGAGGACTAGTACCATGGGTTATTCAGAAGTGGAAACTTATGAAGAATGACTCCTCACAGGTATGCAAACTTCTTGTGACAAGGCTTACTGAGATACTACTAGAAGCAACAAAGTAGAATGTAGTTGCTTCTAACTTATGGGACATACTCCCACTTATCCAATCAGCAGTTTTACAACATGCCCACTCCAAGCCAGACACTGGGGATATAAAAGTGAAGTCAGCTGCCTAGCAACTAGAGATCAGACATAGAGAAGTACTAGAGAAGAGGCAAGTCTAAGGTCGAAGAATGACCAGACCTGCCTGCCTGCAGGAAGGGCAAGCAGTTAGGACAGGCTTCTCTGATGGAAATAATCAAGCCAGGTCTTGAAGTCTGGGTAAGAATTTACCAAGCTAACTAGTGAGGAGATGGAAGATGTATTCAGATGTATTCTGGCAGAGCCAAAGGTAGAAACTCATAGGTACAGGTACAGAGCATGGAAGAGTATGTTTGTCAGAATCTAATTTGGCTCAATACAGCAGATTAACAAGAAAACCTGCTGGAGAAAGAACAGCTAAGAGGGTGACAAAAGGAGTAGGGCCACTTGAAAAAGTGTTTTGAGTACTTAACCAAGGAGTCTAGAGTAAATTCTATAGTAAAATAAGAGGCAGGGAAGATTCTAAGGAGATTCAAAGACTTGATGGAATTGATTTAGAAAAGCAGCTCTGATAATTGCAAATGACAGATTTCTGGAGCGGAGGGCACCACAGGAGGATGCTGGCTGTGCTCATAGGAAGCAAGACTCTAGTGTGCAAGAGTCAGCAGGCATAGGACACTCATTCAGCAATGACTTGCTTGACTTCGGTTGGCAAAGACTTCAACAAATTTGTACCTGCATCCTGGAATGTCTGCTGTCATTCTTCAATTCTGTTTACTGAAACAAACACTGAAAGTGCTGTTTACCTACGCAAAAGTATTGAAACAGACACTGATGCAAGGCTTAGAGTATGCTTCTTAACAACTGGTAGAAGGTCAGAAGCAACTTCTGGTGGAGTCCCAAGCTGCCAATGAGGTTTCGAGAGGAGCAAGGTGACAGGGAAGGAGAAAATGGTGCCTAAATAAACTCAACTCTCAATACATATAGGCAGTCCACATCTGGCAGAGAAAGGCCTGTCTATACAAGGAATTGAAAAAACAAGTCTGATGTTTGGAGAGACATGATGATATACAGACCAGAAAGCTGATGGAATTTCAAGGAGGTCTGTCTTTTCTTGACACATCCCAGATCCAAAACCTCAACAATGCCCAAGAATCGGAAGTGAGGCCCTGAGGTTCTGTTGGCCAGAACGGCACTCAAAAGCAGGAGGCTCCTTCCCACAAGTATACTAACTTTTAAATGAGGGACTGGGGGCTTGAGACAAAATGGTACCTCCAGCCAGAACCAGAGCTACATCATGCTCATTTAGCTCTTTGGCCTCAAGGAGACTGTGCCTGTCAATATAAAATAAGAAACATCAACCAAAAGAGGATATTGTCTTTCCTAAAAGATATACCTGAAGTATGAGTGGCAGCAATTTCCTATCAAATAGTTTAAAGGAGAAATGACGCATTATATATAATTATGTTTTAAATATACATCACAAATGATAAAATTATAACTACAAATAAATGGAAGTAACAATAAATCCACATTTACAGTTATACTATACTACTATGACTACACTACTGGCTGCATCCTCTATTCATATACTAATACCCTAACTGCTGCTGCCCCAAAGTGTGACTATTTATATATGAGGCAATCAAGGTTAAATGAGACGCTCACCCAATATGATTGGTATGCTTTTAAGAAGTGATTAGGATACAAATATGTGAGTATATAAAGAAAAGACCATACAAGGATTACAAGGAAAGGCCTCAGAAGAAATTAAACCTGCCAACTAATACCTCATCTAGGACTTCCAGCCTACAGAGAAAATGGACACCCAGTCTGATATTCTGTTGTGGCAGCCCAAGCAAATGAATTCATATGGAAACAGAATAACTGACAGACTAAGTGAAGGATATTAGGGATTCATTATAACCATTATTTAAGACTTCCTATACGTTTAACATTTTTCGAATAAAAAGTTACAGAGAAAACATACTCCAGAAGAGTAAACTAGTACAGCTATTCGAAGATCAATCTGGTAAGGTCTATCACAATTTTAAGTGCTCTTTAGCCTGCAATGTACTTCAAGGGATGTATTCTATAAGCGCTGGAGATATACCAAGATATTACTGCAATACTATCATAACAAAAACACTTAAAATTGAGGCTACGTGAGCATATTTGGTTGTTTTGGCTCTACTTAGGATTGAACTCAGGGTAGGTACTCTACCACTTGAGACATGCCTCCAGTCATTTTTTTGCTCATTGTTTTTGTTTTATGGTCTTGCTTTTGCCTGGGTCAGCCAGGACAATGATCCTCTTGTTTATACTTCATATTATAGCTTCATATTTTACCTCATCCAGCCTTTCCTATTGGACACAGGATCTCATAAACATTTTCCTCAGGCTGGCCTCAAACCACAATCCTGACATTTTAGTCTCCTGAGTAGCTAGGATTATAGGCATGAGCTATCATGTCCAGCTCTCTTGGTACTGTTTACTTGCTTGAGACAGAATTTCAGTAAGTAGCACAAGGGGGCCTCAAACGTTTGATCCTTCTTCCTGTGGAATGCTAGGATTAGAGATGTGTGCCACTATGCCCAGCTGGAAGGCATGGTTTCTGAATAATTAGTGCCATTAAGATGCTACTATTTTCCACTGTGTTAATAGGAAAGAAGTCTTGAAAGTATCTCAAGAATTGGTCAGATTCCACTCATCTCAGGCTACAGGGTATAAAAGTATCAACTTAAGACTGGAATGTGGAGGTCAGTTAATTCCATAGAGGGCTATCTAGAAAGTTGTTTCTCCAAAATTCATTTCACAATGAATATTCAGCCTCCTATCACTCAAAGGCCAGTACAGCTGTGGTCCGTAGGAGCCCAGCTATTGCAAGCTGTTATCCACATAGTACTGGTTTTGCAGAAATGCAAATAGAGACTTCCACTCAGATTTCAAAGGAAGGCTTGGGAAGTCAGGCAATATATGACAAAGTTGAGTTGGAGTCCTTGAATGCAGTCTTGAGAGGGTGATATGTGAAATTGGGAGTGAAGCTGAAGATGCAATAGGGACCCCCAAAAGACCATAGATAGCAAGCAGAGCCAGCCCAAGAAAGAGGCATGTGGGCCTGTGGTCAGCAAGGCCATAGGGTGAGGTTGCCAAGCTCTTTGGAGCTTGATATCCTATGTATCAGCGGACATGGGCCTACAGGATTTAGCGTTTATCCTGCTGGGATTCAGTTTTGCTCTAGTCTCATTCCTCCTTTCTATACCCTATTCCTCCCTTTCTATAGCCCATTCCTCCTTTTTGGAATGGAAATACTCTGTGATACTCTATCTTAGAATACATAACTTGCACTGGGCGCCGGTGGCTCATGCCTGTAATCCTAGCTACTCAGGAGGCTGAGATCTGAGGATCGTGGTTCAAAGCCAGCCCAGGCAGGAAACTCCCTGAAACTCTTATCTCCAATAAACCACTAGGAAACTGGAAGTGGCGCTGTAGCTCAAGTGGTAGAGTGCTAGCCTTTAGCTGAAGAGCACAGAGACAGCCCTCAGGGCCAGAGTTCAAGCTCCATGACCGACAAAAAAAACAAAAACAAAAACAAAAAAACCCCCCATAACTTGCTTTTTTATTTTGCAGCAACTTACAGCTAAGAATCTGTCCTGAGTCTTAGAGGAGACTTTAGACTTAAACTTTTGAGCAATGCTAGAACATTACAACTTTGGGGATTCTTGGACATGGACATTTTAATGATCTAAGTTAGAATGTTATGGCTCATTGTGTTGAAGGGTTGTTCTCCAGCTTGTGGCACTATTTTGGAAGTTGCTGAAGGAAGCAGGTCATTGAAGGTGTTTCCTTAGAGAGCTGTTTCTTACCATGGCCCCTCCCCATCTCATGCTTATTATCTGTCCTGAGGTAAGTAGCTCTGTGCCACAAACTTGTTCTGCTCCACCATGTTCTGCTTCCTGTTCCAGAAACAGTGGAGCCACCTGACCATGGACTGAAACCTCTGAAATGGAGTAAAATAAATCCTTCCTCCTTTAAATTGTTTCTCTCAGGTATTTGTCACAGTGATGAAAAACCAACCCCAAAATGTCTTTTTTTTTTGGGGGGGGTGTATGTGCTGGTACTGGGGCTTGAACTCATGATCTCATACTCTTACCTAGCTTTTTTGCTCACTGCTGTAGTTCTACCACTTGAGCCACACTTCTATTTCTAGTTGTTTTTGCTGGATAGAAGTAAGAGTCTCTAAAGTTTGTTTGTCCAGGCCGGCTTCAAACTGTGATTTTCAATCTCAGCTTGTTCCTTTTTTAAAATTTATTAAGTAGTTGTACAAAAGTGTTTCAATTCAACATGTCAATTTATGACTATGATGCAGCTTGAATCACCTTCTTGAGTTGCTATGCACCTAGCTATAAAAGGCTTTCTTTAATGAAAGGGATTATAGACCAGAAAGTTTATTTTATTTATGTGCTTACTTATGTATTTGTTTATATATTTGTTGTCAGATGTGGGGCTTGAACTCAGGGCCTGAGTCTTTTTGCTGAAGGTTCAAAATGCAGTGCTAGAGCACTTTGAACCACAGTACCACACTGAGTCTCTACTAAGGTAAGTTTAAGATCATCATTACACTGTTATCCCTGTGTAAATAAGCTCCTCAGACCCACCAGACAGGCCGGGGCCCCCTCCCATGCTAATAGGCACAAGTTAGAATAAAGTGTTCATGATGAGTATGATGGTTCATGCCTGTAGTCCCAATTCTTGGGATATAAAGGTAGGAGAACTGTAGTCTGACACCAACTTGGCAAAATTAACTCCAGATTCTATCTAGAAAAACAAAGTAAAAAGGCAAAGACTGTGTGTGTGGTTCAAGTGGTAGAGCATGTTCCTTATAATAAGTGGAAAGTGCTTTGTTTAATCCCTAACCCCCATAATTCATTACACATACACTTAAATCTTTCAGGATTCTCCAGTCTCCATGCCTATTAGTGGGATTCTAATAGGCCTGCTCACATGATGACATCCAACTACTAAGTTCTTACATTTCCATTTGTAAGTAGATAAAAAAAAGGGGGGGATCAACCTTTGCCCATTCAGCACACAAACCTAGGATAGTTGTTTGTTCAAGTAATCTGTTATCCTAAAGAGACTGCAGTCTCTTGGAGAACAGTGATGAATTTTCTAACTTCAGCTTTACTATATAGTTATATATAGTATATATATATATATAATATATATATAGCATCTATATATAGTATATATATAGTATGACTCCAAAATTCACTGTCTTAGCTGCATAGTCTGACATGAGTAAGTCTACAGGTTAATTATCAGCCAAGGCTGCATCATCTGAAGCCCTGCCTTAGGATCCATCCACTCCAGAAAAGGCTGTGGCCTGGAGTCCTTAGCTTCTCCCACATGGGGCTCTCCATTATACTGCTTGAGTGTCCTCAATCATGGCAGCTGGCTTTCCTCAAACAAGTGAGCTTACTGGGAACAAGCAAGAGGGCATACCCCAAGTTGGAAGTCCTATTAATAAGTTAATCTCAAATGCCAAGCACTGCTTCTGACATTTGATTGATCACACAGGCTAACCTTGATACAATGTGAGAGGAGACTGCCACATTTGCCACTCTAAGTTCTCCAGAAGTTTTTACTGATAATGGCATATGTATATTTTTCCAGGGTGAACTTGAAGCAAAAGTTCATGTTCTGAACTGCTTTCAATTTAAGAGTGAGCTGATCTATTTGGCTTCAAAGGCAGAAAAAAAGAAGATAGGACTACAAGTACATATTTACAATGTTTTTTTTCCATCCTTAAAGGAGACTTCCTTTGCGCTCTTCTCCCAAAACTAAACCTATGATTTAAGTTCAATTCTTTCTCTTATTCACCCAAACTAGAGAGCATCATATCAGTGAATTGAAGAATCAGCTTACAAGGCTAGAGGGTATGGTAGTAGTACTTGCCTAGTTCCACAAGGCCCTGGGTTTGACCCTCAATACTTCAAAGAAAACAATACTAACATAACAACCCCCCACCTCCCACCTGTGAAACATATGTTAACGGGGGCCGCTTGACCCAAATGATGCCATATAGGGCTAACTAGATGGGCTTTGGACCTGACACAGCACATGGAGAAAGACTGGAGATTTCCCACATGGCTTCTCTAGGAGTTGAAAACTGCACTTTTTTTTTTTTTTTTTTTTTTTGCTATTGTGATAGCAGTAGTTTTCAATGTTAAGAAAGCAACTCAATCTTTCCCCATGCAGGTAATTTTCTATCACACTTAACTGCTATGACTATCTAAAGATACCAAATGAATAATCAGGCTTAGGAACTAGGCTGAAGAGGTCACTATAAGAACTAGAATCACACCAGGTGCTGGTAATCCTAGCTACTCAGGAGACTCTGAAAATCAAGGTTCAAAGCCAGCCTTGACAAGCAAGTCTGTAAGACTCTAATCTCCAATTAACTACCAAAAAAGGGAGAAGTTTAGTTGTAGCTCATGTGGCAGAGCACTAGCCTTGAGCAAAAAGAGCTCTCAGGGACAGCACCCAGGTCCCAAGTTCAAGCCCCAGGACTGGCACAAAAAATAAAAAAAAACTAGAATTACTTTGTATAAGGAAGGATCCAAGTGATTCTATCCATTAAAAAAATCTGCCTTCATTTCTCACTGGATACAGAAATAAAATTGACAGGTTTTACTTTCTGCAGTTTAATGATGTTGTTTCATTACATTCTGATTTGAGTAATTTCATAAAAATTCTACATTAACTCATATTTATCTGCATATAATGCCTTTTTTCTTCTGGTTGCTTTTATAGTTTTCTTCCTGTCACTGTGAGGTTTTTTTTTTGTTGTTGTTGGTCAGGGGGCCTGAGCTCAGGGCTTGGCCACTGTCCCTAAGCTCTTTTTTGGTCAAGGCTAGTGCTCTACCACTTGGAGCCACAGCTCTACTTCTGGTTTCCTGGTTGTTAATTGGAGATAAAAGTCTCATGGATTTTCCTGCCCTGACTGCCTCTGAACTGTGATCCTCAGATTTCAGCATCCTGAGTAGCTAGGATTATAGGTGTGAGCCAACAGCACCTAATTGTGTCATTATTTTTCAATACTTTCATTTCACTATGGCTCAGTGTGATTTTCTTTGTGCATATCCAACCTGGAGTTCATTAAGCTTCTTGGATTTCTGTTTATAGGTTTCAACAATTTTGGAAAATGTGCAGTCATTACTTTTTCAAATACTTTTTTACTCTTTCTTCTCTTTTCTGGAAATCTAATTATATACCAGTCTTCTGAGATTTTTCCATGAGTCATTATTCTTTCAGTTTTTCATCTTTCTGTGCTTCAATCTGTAAAGTTCTGTTGTTAAATTGCAAAGTTCAATAATCTATTCTTCAACAGAGTTTAATTTTCTTTGAAATCTACCCAGTGAATTTCTCAAAAATTCCTTGTCTCTTTCTAAAAGTTCCATTTGTTTCACTTTAATATCTTCCTCTAATGCTACTCATTATGATCTATATTTTCTTTAAAACCTCAGTATACTTATTTTTAAAAGTCTCTTAGATAAATTGGACACCAGTGGCACATGTCTGTAATCTTAACTACTCAGGAGGCTAAAATCTGAAGATTGTGGTTCAAAGCCAGGCAGGAAAAGTCCATGGGACTCTTATCTCCAATTAATTACCAAAAAGGTGAGAAGTAGAAGTGGTGCTGTGGCTCAAAGTAGAGTACTAGCCTTGAGTGAAAAAGCTCCGGGAGAGCACACAGGCTCTGAGTTCAATCCCCATGACTTACAAAAGAAAAAGAAAAAGGAGAGAAGTAGAGCTGTGGTTCAAGTGCTACAGTGTTGTCTAAAGCAAAAATGCTCAGGGACAGTGTCCAAGCCCTGAGTTCAAGCCCTAGAACTGGCACAAATATAAATGAATACATGAGTAAATAATCTTAGCTCATTCTCTAATCTCTATAATTTTTTGGTCTACTTATTGTGACTGAGTCTTCTGACTATAGGTTAGAATTTCCTGATTCCTTTTTTTTTTTTTATTGTGTAATACAGAGGGGTTACAATTACATGGGCAAGATAATGAGTACATTGTAGCCTCCTCCTTTGTTTCCCCTTCCCATCCCTTCCCATCCTCCCTCCATCTCATTTTTTTTTTGTTGGTTGTGGGGCTTGAACTCTGGGCCTGGGCGCTGTCCCTGTGCTCTTCAGCTCAAGGCGAGTGCTCTACCGCTTGAGCCACAGCGCCACCTCCAGTTTTCTAGTGGTTCATTGGAGATAAGAGTCTCACGGACTTTCCTGCCAGGGCTGGCTTTGAACCTCGATCCTCAGATCTCAGCCTCCTGAGTAGCTGGGATTACAGGTGTGAGCCACCGGTGCCTGGCTTTCCTATGCCTATTTTTAAACTACATTTTGTCTTGTAAAATGTCTTTTCATTGCTTAAAGCAGGTGGTCATATCATTCATGTTGTAAATACTTTCACCTAGTTTGTAGCATGCTTTTTTCTTAAAAAAAATCAACATTATTTTTAATTGACAAGTCATAATTGTATTTGTAGGGTACAGCATAATGCTTTATATACATACACAATGTGAAATGACTAAATTGAGCTAATTAGCATATCTGTAACCTCACCATTTTTTGTAGTGAGACATCTGAAATTTACTATCGCTGCTATTCTGAAGTACTGGTTATGTATCCCTTATTGAAATGCTTGGGATCAGAAGTATTTCAGATTTTTATTCTTCAGATTTTGGAATACTTGCATAGACTTCACTGGTTGAGCATCCCTAATCCAAAATCTAAAACTTTTTCAGTGTCATGCTGGATTTTGGATGTTCACTCTATATATGATAAATTATTCCTGACTATAGTCACTTGCAATGCAAGGGGTCTCAAAACGTATCCTCCTGCTTGAAACTCTGTGCCCTCTGATAATAATTCTTCATTTCCCCCTCTTCCTTTTCCTACATTTTATTTCTTAATAGTTTTTTTTTTTTTTTTTTTTTTTTTTTGGTCAGTAGTGGGGCCTGAACTCTGGGCCTAGATGCTGTCCCTTGGCCCTTCAGCTCAAGGCTAGCACTCTACCACACTTGAGCCACAGTGCCAGTTCCAGCATTTTTTTCTGCTTATGTGGTGCTGAGGAATCGAACCCAGGGCCTCATGCATGCAAGGCAAGCACTCTACCACTGAGCCACCTTCCCTGCCCCCTTAATAGTGTATTTTGAGAAATACGAATTCTTATGAAATCAGGCTATTATGTCCTAAGAAATCTTTGCCCACGGTCAGAAAGATTGTTTTCTTTTTCATTCCCATTTCAACATGATCTGTGATCTATTCCTAGTCTATTTTTACAGTATACTGTGGTACACACACACGTACATACACACATACACACACACACACACACACACACACACACACACACACACACGCATCTGGTTCATAGTTCTTGGCTCATTACTTTCTTCTTCAAGATTGGCCAACTGGAATTTCTTTCTCCCAAGATGGGACAAAAAAAATCTAACTTTCTCCTACCTTTCTGTCTCTACTTGGTCATAAATAAATTCTTTGACCTACATTACCTGCCTGTAGATTTTAAGACTCTCATTTTAGAAGGAATCCTACTGAAGAATCTGGAAAGGCCTTGTTGGCTTTTCCTACTTGTGTATTAGGTCATAGTGTTTTTTCTCAATCACATTTCAACATGGTCATTCATGTTTCAACCATGCCTATGCAAAATCTCCATAAAGCCCCAAAAGTAGATTTGGAGTTTCCAGGTAACTGAATACCTGGAGGTTCCTGGAGGCAGTACATCTGCAAAGATCATAAGCATTCTATCCTAAGCATCTCTCATTGGTATCCTTTGCAATAAACCACCAGATCTAAGGATATGCTTTCCTGAATTCTGTGAGCTACTTAGGCAGCAAGTTAATTGAACCAAGGTTGATGGTTGAGGGAAACTTGATGTCTAGCCAGTGGGTCAGAGCCTCAAATATAACCACCAGGAACTTAAAAGCAATGGGACATGCAGTCTGAGTCACAACTGACACTAACTCCAAGAAGATAATGTCAAACATAATGGGACTGAATTTGAGGACAGGTATCTGCTGCTATGGAAACTGACTACTTGCTAGAACTGACTAATTAGGGAAGGGAAATTAGTTTCTTTGGCCCATCTGTCACTATCTTTGGCCTGGCCATTATCATTACAAAGAATTGTGATGTCTCCTGGTCCTAGAAATGGCTCCGCTTATGGCTACCAGCAGTTCTCTCCTTTGCTTCACTAGTTTCATCCCAGCCACACAGATGAGTATTCACCAAAATCTCAAGGAACCCCAGAGTAATGTCTAAAGCTTTTCCTCTGTGTAAAATCCCAGTTGCTCCTCCTCACTACCATGAGAGTAGAAGTTGCCTCTAGGCAGAATGTTAGGGGAAGACCACAGGCATACCTTCATATTTCCTTTCCCTCAGGAATTACTTGTATGAGCAGCTTGTCCAATGTTTACAAATATTTCATATATTTTTCTACAGTGGTTGTCCTCAAATGTTTCATATATTGTAGTCTCTGTCCTGGTTATTCTAAAAAAGGGCAAATTCCATACCATTTATTCCTTCATGAGCAAAAACTTCTTCATCCACTTGTGTACAAGTGCAAGTGTCAAATTTAGCTATACAGGAGCATTACTCTGGCTTCAATGGAATCCCCACTGGATTCCAATTTCAAAATGACAAGTCTTTGGCTTTTCCCACTCCATCTACCATATCCAGAAAAGACAGCACTGGTATTCTCAATGAAAAATCCAAGCAGGTCAGGGTCAATGAGCAAACAGTGTTGAAGATGACTACTTGTAGAGGGAAACAGGAGGCCTGCAAGAGTTAGGAAGTAGTATCCTGTATTATGTAGTGCAAGGGTACACTACATACAACAAATAGTAGAGGAAAGCCCAGGAAGCAATAAGATCCATCAGGTATGAATCTTGTTTTGCCATTTAAGGGGTTATCATAACCTTGGACAAGTCACTGAACTGCTTGGTGCCACAGTTTCTTAAAGTTTAAAATACAATAAAAGTATTTATCTTAGAGGACTAATATGAAGAGTAAAGGAGTTACCATATGCAAAAACTAGGCAATTAATAAGCCCTTTACAAATAAGTCTCAGTCATCAAAAGAGTTCCTAGATCCAACTGGCTACAGTACCTTCTCTCTGTTTATACCATAACTTTCCAACCAGGGAGGGTTTACAAACAGCACTAAGAATATATTTTGTTTGCAGTTTCAAAAGAACACTCTGAGGCTGTAGCTTAGTAGCATAGATGCTTGCCTAGTATGGGTGAGGACCAAGGTTCAATTTTCAGCATTGAAAGAAAAAAAACTCTCCTCCCTGTAAGTTACTTTTTAGTTACAAAAGGAAAAAAAAAAACACAACATAATTTCACTGAGGGACTTAAGGTTGGGATACATACACTAGGCTGCACCAACATCTCTACCAAAAACATGTAAGCTGGACATAATCACAAGAAGACAGATATCAAACAAACTCAACAGCCCAATCTAGGAATTCTTTAAGATCTCTGGCATGCATAAGGCCCTGGGTTCGATACCTCAGCACCACATAAGCAAAAAGAAGAAAGCTGGAAGTGGCACTGTGGCTCAAAGTGGTAGAGCGCTAGCCTTGAGCTGAAGAGCTGAGGGACAGCACCCAGGCCCAGAGTTTAGGCCCCAGGACCGGACTGGGGGGGGGGGGGGAAGGACAAAGAAAGGCTGAAGAACTATTCAAGACTAAGAAAGACTAAACAGATGTGGCAACTAGATGTGAAGTATGACCCTGGACCAGGAAAAATTAGCTGTGCCAGTCTTTAGTTGGCTGATGAAATCTGAATATGGATATACATTAACATATTAATGTTAAATTTTCTGAGTTTGTTTTTGCTTTTGTTTGGGTGGGGGGAGTACTGGGGTTTGAATTCAGAGTCTCATGCTTTGCTAGGCAGGCCCTCTACCACATGAGCCATGCTGAGTCCTTTGTGCTTTCAGTTATTTTTGAGATATGGTCTTTAATGTTTGTCTATGTCAGCCTAGATGGCAATTTTTCTATTTATACTTCCTGGGTAGGTGGAATCACAGACCTGAGCCACCATGTCCAGCTATTGGTTGACATAGGTTTCACGAACTTTTGTCAAAGCTGGCCTCAACCTTGATCCTCCCGATTACTGCCTCCCAAATAGCTGTAATTACAGAAGTGACCCCTATACTTAGCTAAATTTCCTGAGTTTTGACAACTGTACTGTGCTATGTAAGAGAACACTCATGTCCTCAAAAAATGCACATTACTTAGTATGCAGTTAGGAGACAAACATCTTGGTCTCCTTCTACTTCTCAATTGTTCCCTACTCAGGAGCATTTAAGAGGTAATCTAAAAGATGCTTTTGCTGGGCCTTGTGAATTAGCTAAAAGCTGAAAACTCAGTCCCACCTTCCTCATATGTGCCCTTTTATCTGAGATATTCCCTACTGCAATCACTTTACCATCACCTTGGGCTCCTCAAAGAATAAGATTCACCAATTCACTGCTAAATAACTTGTGACAAAGGATGAACTGGTCCTCAAACAAACAATGCTATCTTATCATCTTAAAAAAAAAAAAAAAAAGCAAAAAACTCAGAAGACTACCTACTAGTAACTTGGCTCTATTCTGTTCCAGTGGAAAAGTAATAACTTTTCCTGATCTGGTCGAAGGGCAAAGATTGAGCTAATGGTCAGTGAGACCACATCTGTGATTTTGGGAATGTTTTAACTATATAAACCTTTCTCACCCCCTGTCCCCAATTCTATTTAGACTACAACCAATGTTTATTTGTTGTAGACTGACTGAAGATGTTGTTAAGTGCTGCCATGTGACAAATTTTTCTCTGCTTTTTATGTCTCTTTATTTGGCATATAGGGGTGATTTGCTGGACCCTGGAATTAGGCCTAGGGTAAAAACCAGTTTCAAGCAGACTTGTTCTGAAGCACTTTCCCAAGCATCACATGCTCTACCATGTGCCAGCAGAGGCCTGGCAGGCAGACCAGATAGATCAGGGAATGCAGAGGCAGATGAAGCAGGGTCCTGGATATGTCTAATAGACTGGGAAGGTCCTACAGACTTCAAGGAGAAAGAGTAAAGGCTACTGTGGTTAGGAAGAGTTTCTTGGAAGATGATTAGGATGTGACTAGAGGGAAGGAAGATAAAATAGGTTAAAGCATCCCTGTTTACTCAAATTCAACAGAATTATATATATACATATTATAAATACTGACTGTAATATATAATATAAATATTAAACATATAAATAACATGAAATACTTAAATATAACATTAATATAAATATGTCATATATATCTTGTGTATTATAAATATATAATATATAAAATATATTTTATATTTAAATAATATGGAAATTTTATATAAATTATATATGTATGTAACTTATATGATATCATAACAGAAAAATCTAAGGATGGAATTATAAACTCAGGGTTCTTCAAAGAAAAAAATACCTCCTCTTACATTGTCTATAGGATTCCAACCCTTATTCCTGTCTCTAACCTCTCCTGAGATTCTGCATCCTGGTTTGCTCCAAAGTTCAGACCAGAAATAGAAACAGCAACTTAGAATCTGTGGTCTGATGCCTCAGACATCCAATGGCAAAGCCAGCAAGTGTAGAAACCACATGTGCGGCACATACCTGTTCAAAGGAGCCTCCTGCACACTCTATGCTCTGTCCACAAATGCCACACACACACACACACACACACACACACACACACACACACACACACACACACACACACACACACACACACACACACACACACACACACACACACACACACACACACACACACACACACACACACACACACACACACACGGAGTTAGGGTTCTCACTGTAATGGCCTCTAAGTATTTCAGACCAAATAAAGAGCATACTCAAAGGCAACAGGCCAATTTAGCCATGACACTTGTACTGTACAGTCTGTGCAGGAGGACACAGCATGTGTTGTGGCTCATTTTAACTAATTGTTTTTGTTTAATTTCCCCTTAATCTCCAGTTTTTTAATGCATTGTTAACTACTTTATATATCATTTCATTTTATTAATCAAATGTTTTCTTTGAAGACAGAAAAGTCCATGCAGCATATTTGCTTAAGAGGTCTAACAATACTCAAAGAAGCTGAGTAATGGTAGCTCATGCCTGTAATACGAGCTACTCAGGAAGCCGAGATCTGGGGATCTCAGCCAGCCCAGGCAGGAAAAATTCCATGAGACTCTTTATCTCCAATTAACGACCAGAAAATCAGAAGTACAGCTGTGGGTCAAAGTTGTCAAATGCTAGCCTTGAGTAAAGAAGCTCAGGGACAGTGCCCAGACCGAGTTCAAGCTCCATAACCAGTCAAAACAATAACAACAACAAAAACAAAACCACCAAGACCACAGAAAGACTAGAACAAAAGCTAAGGGAGAAAAATGTAGGTTTGAAGCTAGGTGTGGCAATACATGCCTGTAATCCTAGCTATTAGGGAAGCAGAAGCAAGAGTATCATGAGTTCAAGACCAGCTCAAGCATTTTTAATGGGATTTTATCTTAAAAACCAAAATAATAATAATTTTAAAAAAGATTGTGTGTGGAAGGAGCTCAAATAGTAAAGTGCTTGCCTAGCATGAAGAAGGCCTTAGGCTCAAGGCTCCAGTGCTGCAAAAAACAAATGTGTTTGGCTTCAAAAGACTCCTGCCCTACTGTCTACAGCTTTGTTTAAATAGAAAGAAAGAAAGAAAGAAAAAGAAAGAAAGAAAGAAAGAAAGAATGAAAGAAAGAAAGAAAGAAAGAAAGAAAGAAAGAAAGAAAGAAAGAAGGAAGGAAGGAAGGAAGGAAGGAAGGAAGGAACACAGGCAGGCAGGCAAGCAAGCAAGCATGCAAGCAAGCAAGCATGCAAGCATAACAGTATTTGACATCTACCAATGATTAGTGATAGTAAAGATACAAGAGTCTATATCAAGACTTTAAAAAGAAGTGTCAAAACTGAGAAAAACCCTGATTGGGTGTCCTAGTCTATTCCTTCTTTTGACCTCCTTTCTATATATCACTATCTCACAGCTTCAATCTCACAGCCTCCATGTGAAACTGCCTCGAATCCTGAAAGTCCTGAGCCTTGCCTCTTCATCTTTGAAGTGACGTGAGTGAAATATGCCAATGGCACAAAATACTCTTTAGAACGAAGACACACTTGAAACAGCAGGGAAGACATGTCTGCTAACATGGGACTGTAGTACCTCAAGTGAAAAGCTGTTTCTCAAAGGCATAAAAGTAATTTGAATGGTTCATAATTCTGCTACAGTGGGTTCAGGATTTCTAAAATATGTTGACACTGGCACTCAGAGACATTTTCATAGCAAAGCCCAACTCTAGGAAGGCTAGGACCTCACACACTTATAGGGGAGGTGGCAGCAATTCCCAGGATTTGTGCAACCTGACATGGCTCTCTGAGCCCACTCCCTGGGAGCGATATAGAATTGGGGATGAAATAAAGATGGAAGCATCTCTATTTTCCCAATATATCTGTTTAATGTGGTGGAGAATCAATAAGAGCTAGTTAACAGTAAGGAGGGACTTCATTTCTTACCTAAAAGCAGTTTCCAGAGCCAGCCTTTCTGGATCTACCATGTATTTGCTATATGACCTTGGGCAGGTTACATAACGTGTGACTCAATTTGCTCATCTATAAGACAAACAGGTATAGTAAGAGTATGTCTCAAGGTGGCAGTGAGGGATTATATACGTAGCACTGAGCACGTACAGCATGTTTGTCAAGATATCACCACTATTTAGCTCAGAAGGCACTGCCAACAGGATGAGGGGCTAGAGGGCACTGGGTCCCTTTCTTCTTGGGTCCAAAATACAAAAACAACTAGGCACCAGTGGCTCATGCTTTTAATTTTAGCTATTCAAGATACTGAGATCTGAGGATTGCAGTTCAAAGCCATCCCAGTCAGACAAGCTCAAGACACCAATTGGAGAGCAAAAAGCCAGAACTAGAGGAGTTGCTCAAGCGGTAAAGTGCCAACTAGGAGGAAAATGCTGAGAATGCAAGGATCTGAGTTAAAGTAACAGCACATGTGTACATGTACACACACACACAGAGTAAAAAGATAAAAACAAGCACCACACCCCGGGTGACTCACACCTGTAATATTAGAAACTTAGAAGGCTAAGATCTGAGGATCATGGTTTAAAGCCAGCCTGAGCAGAAAATGCCATGAGACTTATCTCATTAACCATCAAAAAGCTGGAAGTAGAGTGGTGGCTCAAGTGGTAAAGTGCTAGCCTTGAGCACACAAGTTCAGGAATAGCACACAGACCTGAGTTCAAGGCCCAGAATCAAGGCATCAAAAATTAAAGGTACAGTTTATGTACCTCAGAGGAACCACATGAGATCTAAAAGGGACATCCTGATAAAAACTGTTTTACAAGAAAAGTTCTCATTTTCCTGTTTTTTTTTTCTTTCATGCATGTGTTTCTAACGCATTTATAAGTTTATTTCTTTGTTGCTTTGTATGTCCCTCCCCCACAGTATAACCCCCGCTTTCAATATATTTGATGTCAGTATAACTTATGGAGGAGATGGGGAAAAACAAGTCATTTAAGGATTCAGGTGGACCTGTTGCAACAATGAGAAGTACAAATTGTCATGTCAAAAAGGAGCTTTACAAAGTCGGTGGGGGGGGAGCGGGAGGGGGGGAAGGGGGGGAAGGATTGGGTGGGGGGGGAGGGGGGGAAGGATTGGGTGGGGGGGGGAGGGGGAGGCTGGGAGGGAGGTGAAGGGTAAACAAAGGAGGAGGCAGCAATGCTTGGTAAGAAATGTATGCATTATCTTGCCCATGTAATTGTAACCCCTCTGTACAGTATGTTCACAAATAAAAATTAAAAAAAAAAGTTCTCAAATAAGCACTCCAAATGGTAGGCAAGTTAAGTACAGACCTGACTTGACAGCCAATAATCTTACTCACCATCCTCTGAAGTGCATGCTGTAGAAGAGGCCTGAAATGTACTAAGAAAGCTTTTCAGAGCCCCTCAGAAACACTGGCTGCTTTTTTGGATTTTCTGCTCACCACATGCTCCAGCCCACAATGAACTGCCATGCCCATTCCTTTTCAAGGACCCTCCATGTGGAAAGCTTTCTTGTCTATCTTCGATGCTGGGCTCAAGTGTATATATATCCATAAGCGTCCAGACAGGATCTGTCATCTCTCTTCTCAATGACCTGTCAGCTGGGACCCCCTCGAGGAAAGAGACAGTCTCAGCTCTTCTTTGTCAAGGTACTCCAGCACTCCACTCAACACCCAAGTACGTAGCAAATCCTACCAGTCCGTTCTCATATCCTGGGTCTTTAGTCTAAAGCTAATGAGTTTCCTGACGAGGCACATACTGAACAGATGCAGTGATTCTAAACAGGTTTCACTTTGTCCAGAAGGATGTTTGACAATGTCTGGAGACATTTTTGGTTGTCACCATGGGTGGCTGCTACTGGTGTCTAGTGGGTAGAAGCCAGGAGCTCCTTCAAAACAAAGAATAATCTGGCCCAAAAATCTAACAGTAATCTAAGAGAGATTCACTGACTACGTCTACACATAGAATAATTCATAGGAAAAGAACAACCCTTACAGGATTATTAATGATTCTCCTTATAGTTAGTTTGCATTAGGCAAACTGGGTGAAAATCACCCAGTTAGTAAACAAACTACTGTCTTCCCTTCCTCTGAAGCTCAGCTACAAGACCTCAGCCCTAGGGTAGGACCATCTTTTACACAGCTAAGGAAACTTTACAAACCCAACTGTAACTCATATTTTCAAAAAGTCATTTCAAATATACATACATATTGAAATAACACACATACATACATATGTATACATACCATATATATGTATGTATATACACACACACACACACACACATATATATAGTTTTTGTTTTGTCTTGTTCTCATGGTGATAGGGATCAAACCCAGAGTTGTGTGCGTGATAGGCAAGTATTCTACTGCCTATCTAAATGCTATATTCTAAATGCTATCAATAGGCATAAGATGATATGAAGCTCCAGATAATACTTTAGACATAAAAAATAATTGGGAGCCGGGCACTGGCGGCTCACGCCTGTAATCCTAGCTACTCAGGAGGCTGAGATCTGAGGATCGCGGTTCAAAGCCAGCTCGGGCAGGAGAGACCGTGAGACTCCTATCTCCAATAAACCACCAGAAAACCGGAAGTGGCACTGTAGCTCAAGTGGTAGAGCGCTCACCTTGAGCTGAAGAGCTGAGGGACAGCGCCCAGGCCCAGAGTTCAAGCCCCCACGACCGACAAAAAAAAAAAAAAAAATTAGGAAAGAAAATCAGCTTTGTTTATATAGCCAAAAATGAGATGAAGAAGCTACATACACAACTGTGTGAAAGAGGAGGGATAAGGCAGGCAGGATCAGAGGAGGGGCCTACAAGTGCTTGGAGTCTGAAGGACTGGCTTACATTTTAGCTCTGCATCTACTTAGAGGGTGACTTTATGCTGGTACTTCATGGGCTTACTCTCCTTTCTTATAAAATGATAACCCTTCCAGGGTCCCATGAGTACAAGTGCTGAGCACCAAAGTGGATATACTGTGGAATCAAGAGCAGCAAGCTACAAGAAAAAGCCCAGCTCTATTGACCAGAAGCACTACCCAAAATAAAAGCAGGAACATGAAGGCAGGTTCACTGCCTCAAAGTTGCAAAGCCTCAGTCCACCTGTGAATGCCCACATGAGGTACTGAAGGTGAAAAACACAAGAAAGGGTTAGGTAAAGGAAGGGAGTTATGATGTCTCCTAAAGGCATCTGGTTTGGTTATATCTTTTTTTTTTTTTTTTGGCTCAAACTCTGTATCACACACTCACTCATTAGCTGGCACTTTTGCTGGTTGGGATTAAGCTTCTTCCATTATGCACTCTATAAAGGAAGTTAAAGTAAAGCCATTATGCAAACAAAAGAAAAGGGAAATATTTAACCTAATTCAGAAGACAAGTTAGTACTTACTTGGAAAATGCTTTTCCACAGACCACCTGAATGCACATACTATAAAAATGAGTATTATGCTATCACATCCTCTCCATACATACGAAGGCCCTAACAGGTGCTAGACACTGATTCAGACATGCTTACAGACATTCTTTCTAGCCTCCTCAATCCTAAAAGAATGAAACGGTTCTCCTGTGCTACTGGGAAAGAAGACTGAAGCTTTGAGAAATATATAAGCTGCTCACTGGCACTATGTGTCAGAAGCAGAAACGGAAGCCTGGACTGGATCCATAGCCAGGTTTCCTGATACTTTTAACCTATAGTGAAACTCCTTCAACAAGACTTCCTCTTCATGCAAATATTATACCAATTGTAAAACATTTAAAAAGACCATTAAAGGTACAGAAGTCTGATAGGTGCCCCTAAGGCAACACTTGGCTAACAGAAGTAATTAACCATCTAAAAATTATATTTTCAAAAACTCCAAATTTGTGAAGATAATAGAGCAATATATCTATCATTATGGATAAATGCCATCATATAAATCAGGGTCTAGAAAATATGAAAACTTTCTAAAAATAAAGACCCCAAACCAGCCAGTATGTTGATACCATCTATACTTCTCTCCTCCACAGGCAACACACTAGCCTGGGACAGAAAATGGAAGGCTTTTCCTTTGTCGGAGGAGTAACTGCATAGGAGGAAAAGACATGGTACAGTGTGTGTCAGGTGCAGGATTCAGAGACAGATAACTTTACTTCTGACTTCCAGCCCTGAGACTGGTTTCCTTCTTTATCAGGGGAAGGTGATCACTGGGTGAAAGGTTATCACAAGGTAACGAAAGGATCTCAAAATACTACCAATGTACAGATCAGTCATTAACAAGGGGAAATGTACCTTTACTGGGAGAGATGAAGTCATCTTTTCTCCATCACTAACAAGTAACCCACCTTATTCTTTCTAATAGTGGGACAATCTCCTGAGGAGAGGGGTGAAATGGAACCAGAAACATATAATACAACTTATTAGGAATGTTACTCTACCTCTTTTCCCCCTCCTCCTCCTCTTCCTCCTCCTCGTCTTCTCTTCCTCTCTTGCTCCTCCTCATCCTCTTCTTCCTCCTTCCCTCTTTTCCCTTCCTCTCTCTCATACTGGGATTTGAACTCAGGGCCTCATCAGTTGAGCTGCATCTCCAGCCCTTGTAGTGTTCTTGTACAGAAAATTACCTGTATCTAGTTCCTCCAGACCAAACAGAAAAAGCAGAGGTCTAAACACCACAAGGAAACACTCAGATATCTCTAAGATTTGGACATTTATACAACCACTGGCTGTGACTCTTCCAAGAGATATAAAGTCATTAAAAACTTTAAAAAGGTGTGTGTGTGTGTGAGAGAGAGAGAGAGAGAGGAGATTCTTCTAGAATGACTGAAAAACATAAGCAATGGCACTAGAGATGTAGCTCAGTAGTAGAATGCTTGCCTAGTATGAGTTAGGCCCCAAGTTCAATCCCCAGCACTAAAAAAAAAAATTTTTTTAAAGCAGGAAGAGACAAATAATGTAACAAAATTTGAACAACTGCTTAATCCAGGTAGAAGGCAGACTGGTACTGGCTATATTTTTCTCATCTTTTCTATGTATGCCTGACATTTTAAAATATAAAAACTGGGATGGGAGTGAAAAGGTAACCAGAGAAAAGGTTATACAAGCTAGCATGAGAGAAAAACACCAGATTTGTAAGCTAGCAAAGATGAGGCCAAGCATGATAGTGCATACCTATATGCCCAGCTATATGAGAGGCATTTTTGTCAAATTCTGTCCACATTTCAGCCCAGAACCCTAACTCTACATAGTGAAGGAGGCTTGAATTTACTTTGCACTCAGTAAGTACTGAGAGTAAACACCCTCAAGTGCCAACACACACATGTGGGCCAATGCTGACCTTTGGCTGACAGCTGGGTGACTTTTCTGAACTGGAACAGCTCGCTGAGCTCCAAGACTGCTCAGGTCTGGTCTGCTGTGACTCCAGTCTGGAGCGACTTTGAGGCAGGATAGATCAGAGAAAATGCATGGAAAAGAAGCCAGAAATTCAGGAACAAAAGCATTAATAAATAGCTTGAGGCTGGGAAAGTGGCTTACTGGTAGAATGCTTGCCTAGCATGCATGAAGTCCTGGGTTTGATTCCTCAGTACCACATAAACGTTAGTTCAAGTGGTAGAGTGCAAGCCTTGAGCAAAAGCAGATCAGGGACAGTGCCCAGGCCTAAGTTCAAGTCCTAGGACTGTCCAAAAATAAATAAATAAATAAAAAGCTTGATTAAAAGCATACAGGCACTATTATCTTTGCTTTAAGCTTTACACTCCCTCTACAAGCTAAAATATTTAGTAAAAATTGGGAGGGAGAAGGAGAAAGAGCAGCTGCCTCCTTCTGACCTTGCCCACTTGCCCAAATAATTAGTGGGCTCTCAGAACTGAGCAAGGATTATCTTAAAAGATATTTATCCTGGGAATAAACCTTTGGAAAAATGACCCTCCTGAGCACAAAATCATTTGCAAAGAAAAATATTTATCTTAAGAATGGACACTTGAAAATCTAGCAAAACTCAACCTTAAAAGATGGTCAAACTTCTACAACATAAAGACCCAAAATTTAATTTGCACTTATTATCAGAGATGCCCATAATTATGTGTGGGTCATGTGCTATTTTGCTATCTTTCCTTTCGTTTGCTAATAAACTTTCTCAGTCTCTGTGTCCTCAAATTCTTTTTAGGAACATTACAACTTCAGTATCCAAGGGTCTTCTCTTCCTTGGAGCTTTACCAGTTCCTTTAACGTGCTGACACTGGGACAAGTCGTAACATGGCAAAATCTGAATGTTCATACCTACAGGACCAGCCTATGTCCTCTCATCTGTTTGGAATGACTCAGTCTCCAAATACTCCACATAAGGCAAGAATTCTATTAGAGCAACACGGTGAGAAATCCTGAGAACCCAAATTGTCCCTAGGAAATTAAGATAATTGAGAAAACTTCCTCCAGAACAAACCCTTCCCCCACATTAAAAAAAAAAAATCACAGCAACTGGTAAGTAGCGAAGCATAAATGTGGTGGACTGAGTAGTCACTGAAATGAGGGATGTGAGATGAGAAAAAAAATGACCTTACAGTTCGGCAGAGAAGTGGTCTACTGTGTTAGAGAGCTGGCCCAGAAGAAAACCAAACAGTCCTGGTCATCAGAACTGAGGAAGCACCCAAGAGTGAGACACTGAGTCCACTGCCTCAGAGAACAAAAGTAATGGAAAGGGGAAAGACTGTAATCTCAAAGAGGTTAGGGATTGTTAGTTCCAATTGCTCAGAACAATCTGGTATTTAAAATGGAGCAGACAGCTGGGCTGGTGGCTCACGCCTGTAATCCTAGCTACTCAGGAGGCTGAGATCTGAGGATCATGGTTCAAAGCCAGCCCAAGCAGGAAAGTCTGTGAGACTCTTATCTCCAATAAACCATTAGAAAACCAGAAGTGGTGCTGTGGCTCAAGAGGTAGGGTGCTTGCCTTGAGCTGAAGAGGTGAGGGAAAGTGCCCAGGCCCAGAGTTCCAAGCCCCACGACCAAAAAAAAAAAAAAAAAAAAAAAAAAAGGAGCAGACGAAGATTACAATGGGAATGATGGAGAAAGGAGCCTCATCTGAACAAACCAAGTCTTCCTTCCAGGAGCTGCCAGGTACTACACTGTGGTCTGGGAGCCATGCCCTTGGCTTCAGTAGCTCTGTCACCAATGACAAGTAGGCTCCATGAAAGACAAAATCCAGGGCTGGGAAGGTGGCTTAGTGGTAGAGTGCTTGCCTTGCATGCATGAGGCCCTGGGTTTGATTCCTCAGCACTATATAAGCAGAAAAAGCCAGAAGTGGCCCTGTGGCTCAAGTGGTAGAGTGGTAGTCTTGAGCTGAAGAGCTAAGGGCAGTGCCCAGGATCAGAGTGCAAGCCCCACAACCGACAAAAAAAAAGACAAAATCCAACTGCAGACAAAAAAAAAAAGACAAAATCCAACTGCAGACACACACAAAAAAAGACAAAATCCAACTGCAGGCAGAAGCTGACCCTCTCGTTCCCTTTTCTGTTTCCTAGCAAAGTCAATTCCAGAGCTCCTTTAGTTTCCTCCTCTTCCCACTAGTTCAAAAAGGAAAAGACCCCTGGTTTTGTCAACAAGAGCAAAGAATCTGAGCCCTAAGAAATGAACTTCTTTGGTTCTAGCTACTAGGATCTTCTCATGCAGTTCCATAGTTCCATCACCTTGACCTTGCTGTCTACTTCTAGGTAGAGGGATGAAGCTCTTGCTCTCATCTCTTTTCTGTGTCTAGGGCAATCCCAGCTCTGGCCTTCCAAGAGCTTCTCCCCATAACCTAGCGCTACTGTCACAAACCCCTTCTCCATCAAGTCTTTCACTTAGTAAGCTACTTTCCTATCCAGTCTTTCTTTGCACACAGAAAATATCAGCTGGAGTGGGATTTGCACCTGTTCTCATACTGGAGTAAAGAGGTAAGAGTGTCCCTGATGACTCACAGGGCCAGCATAACCACTCTGAACACATTCAATCCAGCATACTTCCCAGCTGGGAGCAACTCTGTTCTGTTATACTCACACTTAACTCTCTGAATGATAAGTGCCAACCTCTAGGGGATTTGTGGGCTATCACCACCCATCATACTCATGAAAATGCCCAGAGCCAGGCTCTAAAATCTCAGGTTAGAGAACAAAATAAACATGAAACTTAGATTTTGTTGAGAGTAAAGAAAAGTGGCTGGAAGGCAGAGAAGTGGGAGGAGGAAGTGGGAAGGGAGAAGTGGGATGAGATGGAGGCCAAATTCACAACGTCTTGAAAACATATACATTCGGTCCATGCACCCAAGTTGACAACTGATTTTGGCATAGTTATCATCAATTATTATTATGGGAACAAGTGAGAATATAACAAAGCAAATCGGGACTAAAAAGGATTGTAAAAAGTGGCATATACTGACATTTGTACACTTAGGATTTATCAAGGCCAGGCAACCAGAAGCAAGCAGTGTTCATGAGCACACCCCTCAAGGGCCACCAGAAGCCAGAGAGAATGCACCCAAAGAAATCACAAACAAGCATAAGCAGGGGAGTCATTCCATCAATAGGACCCTACAAGACATCTGCACACAGCTGCAGAGCCCTCTCAGAATCCCCTGCTCTGCCCACAGAACACAGTGGGGAAGTATTGGGAACAACTCATTTTTGGAATACCTCTTTACTGGTAGTTACAACCTTTCCTTCCCCAAAACACAATCACAGGAGTACTTCTATGTGCCACACAAAGTTTCTCCTTACTTTCACAGGGGGAAGTATGTGCACTTTAAGAAAACAACATGAGGGCTGGGAAGGTGGCTCAGTGGTAGAGTGCTTGCCTTGCATGTCTGAGGCCCTGGGTTCGATTCCCTAGCACCACATAAGCAAAAAGAAAAAAGCCGGAAGTGGCGCTATGGCTCAAGTGGTAGAGTGTTAGCCTTGAGCTGAAGAGCTGAGGGACAGTGCCCAGGCCCAGAGTTCAGGCCCCATGACCGGACCCTCCCCCCCCCAAAAAAGAAAACAACATAAAGCTGGGTGCCGGTGGGTCACGCCTGTAATCCTAGCTACTCAGGAGGCTGAGATCTGAGGATCGCGGTTCAAAGCCAGCCCAGGCAGTAAAGTCCATGAGACTCTTATCTCCAATAAACCACCAGAAAACCGGAAGTGGCGCTGTAGCTCAAGCGGTAGAGTGCTCACCTTGAGCTGAAGAGCACAGAGACAGCGCCCAGGCCCAGAGTTCAAGGCCCGCGACTGACAAAAAAAAAAAGAAAAAAAAAAAAAAGAAAACAACATAAGCCCCCAGGATCAAAAAAGAAAACAACATAAGCCCCCAGGATCATGTACACATGACCCTGCCACCCCACAGAACACAGGACAATAATATGGGCCACCTGGCTCTTCTTTTATTACAAAACTCTCAAGGAAGTGTCCCAGGTGGCTTAGCACAGAGATTCTGGACCTCATCCCTAGGTTGAAGGAGTTTTGTAAAAGAGAAAAGAAAAAAAGAAAAACTGAAAGTGTGAATAAAAAGTGGGTTAGGAAAGGAAACATCAGGGGAAGCTTGAGACATCACTCAATTAGGAAAGCTTGGGACAGTCAAGAGATGAACAGGTGGGTCTGTTGAGGAAGAAACGAGAGGAAGGAGATGCGGGGAAGAAGGCAGTCTGTAGAGGCCTTGCCCTGACTAAGCAAGGGAAAATAAAGCTGGAAAGGGCCACTGGGGTGGTAGAGGTCTTGGGAAAAGAAATGCACCCTCTAGACACAAAAAGGGTTCTATATAAAAGTGTAAGGTTTTTATATGCTAATGAGACGACAAATTCTTGAGGTGAAGTGCACCTGCATCAGACCAGGGGTTTAGAGGTGCGGGTCTAAAAATCTGAAGGAGAAAACTGCTCCCTTTGAGGGTCACGACTTCAGGCTAGAAAGTGTGGTAACCTTAATTTGGAATGGGGAAGTGGGAAGGGGAGAATTGTAGGCGAGACACACGAAGGTGGCAAGGGGCAGGGCCACTTCTGACTAGAATCTACGGTGGTAGGGAGAGGGCTCAGGACGCTGGGGTCTGCGCGGGCTCCCTTTATCTGGGAATGGAAAGGAGACAGCTCTGGCGAGGGGCTCCCCTCCCAGTTGGAGCTCTTCCGGCGGGAGGGTCCCGGGACGGGGCGCGGTGGGGCTGGGACTGGGCCGAGGGAGCGGGGCCCAGGGAAGCGGGGCCTGGGGAAGGGCTGGGGTCCGGGACTCACGCATCAACGTGCTGAAGGCCACGACGCCGAGCAGCCCCTGCAGGAAGATGCCGAAACTATGCATGAGCGCGCCGCTCTCGCAGCGGCCCGCCCCGGACGCGTCCGTGGAAGGCGGCCCGCCTGGCAGTCCGCGGCTCGCGTTCCCGGCGGGCCCCTGCATAGCGGCCTGGCGGGAGGGCGCGGCGACGCCCCGCCTCGTCTCAATGCTGCCGGGGCCGCGCCGCCGAGCCCAGGGCCGGGAGCCCGAGCCAGGAGCCCGAGCCGTAAGCCCGCGCCGGGAACTCGAGTCCGGAGCCTGAGCCGGGAGCCGGTACCTCAGCCGGCGGCCCACTCGGTGCCGCGCGTAACCCGACGTCCGAGATCGCAGCTCCTGATTGGTTCGGCCTGGCGTGGGGGCGGGCCTCCGCGCCCGTGCTCTCCAGGGGCGGGGCTCCGGTTCTGGCGAGAGGGCTCGTGGGTCGGGACCTGCAGGTAGACCAGGTGAGCCCAGCTGGATCCAAGAGAGAGCCAGAGTCGGGGCGGGGCTTCGAAGACAGCAGCAGCAACAGTCTTTGTTTAAATCATCTTCCCTTGCAAGGTAAATCCCTTATTCCCTGGAGAATGTATTTAAAATACTCTTGAATACTACCCTCAGAGAAAGTCCAAAAATCTGTAACTGGATTATTATGAAGCAAGTAGTTTTGTTGGGGAAAAGAATCTGAGACACACACAGGCATCTTTTTCCAAGACAGACATTGGCCGTCCCTCTAGTTTCCTGACCAAAACCAGGGAATTCAATTTATTAATCAAGACGCCAAATGTATTTTCCCCCATAACTTTAAAATATTAAAAAATATTGACAGGATCTTGCTAACTAGTGCAGGCTCAAGCCTCAGCTTCCCCTAGTACCTTGCCAGCATACCACACTCTCAATGTTTCAACTTCAAAAACGTAATTTAAGTGCTCACTTCAATTGCTTTTAATGAGAAATATACTGACTTTAGACTGAAAAGTCAATGGGCCTTCTTCACTTAATACATAATAATGTGATACGTTTTTTAAGCTGAATGACTTGTATTTTTCAGTCTCCAGCCTCCAGCATCCCATGTTCACACGAGAGAGAGACAGAGACAGAGAGAGAGACAGAGAGAAAAAGAGAAAGAGGGGGGAAGAGCTAGCGGGAGAGGGAGAGAGGGAGGGAGGGAGAGAGGGAGGAGAGGAGAGGAGAGGAGAGAGAGAGAGAGAGAGAGAGAGAGAGAGAGAGAGAGAGAGAGAGAGAGAGAGAGAGAGAGAGAGAGAGAGTCCTACTTATCATTTGAATCCTTGCAATATGCCTTTACCAGGGGCACTTGAAAACTCTCTGCCTTTTTTCTGGACACCTCTTGTTGATGCTTAAGAGTCACTGACTTACCTGCTACATGATGTCAGAGTACACTGTGGTACAAGTCCAGTTGACAGAACTACATTTGTTATAACAGTAAATACCATCTATGGGTAATTTTTTTCCTTATTAAATAGCCTCCAAGAGATTCTAATTATATGAAGGTATAGTTCCAAAGGTTTCTTGGTTAACTAGAATATTAACCTGATTATCCAAAGAAGAAAAGTACAGTTCTCAGCAAGGCTCACACCTATAATCCTAGTTATGCATGAGGTTGAATCTGATAATATGGATTCGAAGCAAGCCTAGGCAAGAAAGTCTGTGAGACTCTTATCTCCAATTTAACCACCAAAAAGCAGGGAGTGGAACTGTGGCTCAAATGCCAAAAGAGCACAAGGCCCTCTGAGCTCAAGCCCTACTGTGAGTAAAAACAAAAACAAACAATTCCTCAATTTTCTAATACACTCTCATGCCTGTGTGCCTTTCTGCAGCATTTTAGCTGCATGGACATTGTTCCCTTCTCCCTGCTGTTCCTACTGTTCCCTTTTTCTTGTACACACTACAAATTCTTGGATGCTAAACTACATAACTATAATACATCTCTCCTACAGATGAGTGACTCTCTTGAAGGCAATAACTGGTTTTTTTTTTTTAATGCATTCTTGAGTCTAACACAGTGACTGGCACAGAGACCATGCAACCAAATGGTTTTTAAATTAAACTGGATTTTAATTTATAAAATTTTAACTCTCCACAAATATTGATCATGGGCAATACAGAAAATCAGGTTAAGAAAATAAATGGTTAGGGGAAATTCTGAGTGGCATTACTGCCTCAAATCCAATTGGAACTGTACAAGAATTTTCAATAATTAGCAGTTGATGTTCACAGAGAACCAGAGAAAAGGATGTGTCTTAAAGCACAGGATATTATTACTGGAAATAGATTTGCCTGAAGACACAAATCAAGAAAAATTGTACAAAGGGCTAAAAAGTAGAAGCTTTGGGCAAAGCACTTCTCTGTATATCCAGGTGTGGACGAATCCCTCATGCCTACAGACATCAAGAAGTTTTCAGCATTCAGGGCAGAAACCCCAATGCAAAGAACAAGGTCGTTGTTAAAGATTCTGTTTTTATGATGTCTCTTGAAATGAAAATTTAAAAGTACCTAAGTTCAGAGGGAAAGGAAGAGACATCCAAGATGAGGGGAAGAATTCTGGAATTTTATTCAAATAGGAACTTTCTCATCTATTCAGAGATGATTCTCTTGAAGCTCCAATGGAATTTTGGCCAAAATGCCTTCCTTTCTGTCAAATCAGCATAAATAAAGTTAAACATAGCTTAACACCTGTTTTGATTTTCTCACAACCAATTAAAACCTGTCATATACAACTTTAATACAAACTTAGTTACCAAAAGGAAAGGCAAACATGCAAATATTGATCAAAAAGTTTCCTCAGTCTTTTTTTAAACCTTTTGAAGTTATGCCATCAAAATTGATGAGTATTTTAGTAGGTATTCTTGTGCATATTTTTCCTTAAGTATACTTGGTCTTCAGTGCATCATTTTTTTTAAATTGAGGAAAACCAGCAAGCAGGAAGAGCACAATGCAACAAGCATTGCATTTTGTTCCAGACAAACAGCTTTAAAAAAAAAAAAAAAAGGCAAAATACATTAAACAAAGTGCATCAATTGCAATGGGGTCAGCATTAGTAAAATGTCTAAGGATAGTGCTGGAAACAATCAGGAAGTTCCTCCCTGGCAATCCTCTAATTGTCTTCAGAGAATGCTCAACCAAAAAAGGAGGGAGGAGAGAGAAAAAGAAACCAGTACTTAAAATCTCAAGAGAAACATTCAAACTTCCTTCTCCAGAGATTCTTGCAAAGAGAGCTAAGGGACCACTCAGCTTTAACTTTTCAAAAACTTTGTAATTCCCCCTCAATCATCCTGCTTTGTGACTTGATTTGCTCCCAAAGACTACCCCCATCCATTCAACACTCTATGATTACTTCCATCCTGCCAGGCTAGGTATCAGTTATTAGACTAAATAAACTACATAGAAACCCTAATTAGGCCTGATCTTCCACAAATCCTGAGAATAAGTACCCCTGGCCCTTCAGCAGTGGTAGCACCATCTCACAAGTCAGCTATGACCAGAGTCATGCCTTCCACGGCTCTAGTCTGTGCTTTATTCCTGTTATTGAAGACTTGTCTGGTAAATTTGTAACTTGCTTATCCTTTTTCACATGACAATAGGTCATCACACTCGGATAGACCACTCAGAAAGAACATAAAGGAAGAGTTTTAGGCCTACATCTCCATACCAACCCTCCAATCCTAGTATTGATGGTTCTTGTGAAGATCTGACTTTGTAAACATTGAAAAAAAAAAAGATGCTTTTTCTTTTTGTGCCAGTCTTGGGTCTTGAACTCAGGTGCTGGGTGCTGTCCCTGAGCATCTTTGCTTAAGGCTAGCGCTCTACCATTTGAGCTCCACTTTCAGCTTTTTTTGGTAGTTAACTGGAGATAAGAGATTTGTGGGCTTTCTTTCCCTGTGCTAGCTTCAACTGTGATCCTCATATCTCAGCCTCCAGAGTAGCTAGGATTACAGGTGTGACCCACCAGTGCCTAGTAAGATAATCAATCTCAATGCCTATTAATTTCTTCCCTCATCTAAGGTGTATGGTACCCTAAAAACAAGGCTACCTATGTGTTTGGGGACAAGCAGTAAGGAAAATACTTCAAGTGAGTGGACCTGGAACTAGATTTGGACTGGGCTTTGAATTTAGAAGTCTTTTTTTTTTTAATTTATTTATTTATATTTTTTTTGGATCCAGTCGTGGGGCCTGAACTCTGGGCCTGGGTGCTATCCCTCAGCTCTTCAGCTCAAGGCTAGCGCTCTACCACTTGAGCCACAGCGCCACTTCCGACTTTTTTCTTTTTGCTTATGTGGTGCTGAGGAATTGAACCCAGGGCCTCAGGCATGCAAGGCAAGCGCTCTACCACTGAGCCACCTTCCCAGCCCCTGAATTTAGAAGTCTTAAACCATACTTCTAAGTCAATTAGTAATTATGGGTAAATCAAAATATCCAAACATACATATTCTCATACAAAGTCATTAAAACTCACTAGTAAAAACATTTAAAGTGAATGAAGGCAGGGAAAAAGTATTAAAAATTGCCATTTCTTTTTGGTTTTGCAGGAAGCTATTTGTCTCATAGCACCATAGTCATGACACATGGTTACTTACAGTGGATCAAGGACCAAAGACATTCAAAATTAAAGAGGGAATACCTGATCCCTGTCAAATTTTATGCCTCATTTCTTTTAGTGATGCTATCTTCATAAGGCCAAGACATTTCTACTGATAAAAGAGAACTCTTTTGAATTTGCACACTTACAGATCATCCTCAATATAAAGGACAAGTTCAAACCCAGGGTGTATTTCAGATTTTGAGACTATATGACTAATAACTCTTAGAACTTCTATGGAAACCAATCAAATGAGCAAAGTATGTGCTAATTTTAAGTCTTTGGTGATAGGTGCCTGAGTAAATCATAATTGCCAGTAAGTTTTCACAATTTTCCCATCCAAAGTTTCTGATGTTCTGTGTCCCTTGGAGACAGTATTGGTTTGAGAGAGGAATGGTTCTGAGACATAAGGAGGCCTAGAGCTTTTAATTTGTATTCAGGTATCACATTAGTGATTGAACTAGTAAAAGAGAGCAGGTAAGTTCTTAGGAAGCTCTAGTCCAAGGCTCTCTCACAATGAGAGTAATTTTACTTCTAGAAAACATATAAAGACCAAGTTCTAAACTGGTTTTCTATGCCTGCCTCTACCATAATTCAATAAATACTTGTCAAGAACATCATCATTCCCGGAGGTTGGTAAATACCCATTCTTGGCCTCATACGTCTATATTGTACATGCTAGAAACCACCTGCATTGTTAATGGTAGGGTAAAAGCCCCCATTAATACATTTCCTGTGTTGACCCCTTCAGACTCCACTTCCTATGAGAAGGATGAAGTTCATAAAAGAAAGTAAGGTAGTTACCAAAAGCCCACAAAAAAATACTCAAAATGTCAGAACTAAAGGTTTTCCCGGTGCACTGATATAGCTGTTAACGGTCTAATGTTGGGCAGCCAGCTTTTCAGGACCAGGAATAACACAGTCCATTGACCTTTCTCTAAGCTTGTCAACCCAAGTTGAAAGTGGATTGTGAAAAACCTGTTCTCAGGCAGGCTGTAGAGGAAAAACATAGGTGAAATCTAGATAAATGCAATGCATTTATATTATACTTCTTATAAATTTAAGAGGGTGGTCTCTCTCAAAAACAAAAGGGCTGGGAAGGTGGGTCAGTGGTAGAATGCTTGCCTTGCATGCATGAGGCCCTGGGTTTGATTCCTCAGCACCACCTAAGTAGAAAAAGCCAAAAGTAGTACTGTGGCTGAAGTAGTTGAGCATTAGCCTTGAGCTGAAGAGCCTATGCCCAGGGTTTAGGCCCCACGACCAACAAAAACAAAACAAAACAAAATAAACAAACAAAAAACAAGCATGAAAGCCCAAGCCTATAATCCTACCTACTTGGAAGGGAGAGAATTGGCAATCCAGGTTCAAGGCCAGCTTGGGCCCAAAAGTTCACAAGATTCATCTTGACCAATCTCTCTCTCTCTTTTTTTTTTTTTTAAATGGAATGCTTCATGAATTTGCATGTCATCCTTGTGCAGGGGCCATGCTAATCTCTATATCGTTCCAATTTTAGTATATGTGCTGCCAAAATGAGCACTTGATCAAATTCTTTGCTTTTTTTTTTTTTTGGTCCAGTTGTGGGGCCTGAACTCTGGGCCTGGGCACTGTCCCTCAGCTCTTCAGCCCAAGGCTAGCACTCTACCACTTGAGCCACAGCGCCACTTCCGGCTTTTTTCTTTTTGCTTATGTGGTGCTGAGGAATCGAACCCAGGGCCTCATGCATGCAAGGCAAGCGCTCTACCACTGAGCCACCTTCCCAGCCCCTTGATCAAATTCTTAAGGCATGTGTAGTAGCACATGCCTGTCATCCCAGCGACAAAATAAACATAAATATGAGGACTGGAGTCTAGGCTACTTGGTCATCAAGTGAGACTCTAATCTCAAAATATAACCAACACAAAGGGGTTGGTGGAATGGCTCAAATGGCAGAAAAACAGTCTTGGCAAGTGTGAGACCCTAAATTCAATCTGTAGTGCAAACAAAACAAAAGTCCATAAACGTATGTCTAACATACAGCCATTTTACCCCAAGGTAAGCTTAAAATGTTTCAGCATCACCATAATTGGGCCACCACTGCTACAGAGGCTAACTTCAGTGGCTTTAGGAGGTAAATACAATTCAAATTTTATACTTAAAAAAAATAAAAAGGAGCTTGAAGGTAGAACAGGAGGGGGAAAATGAGGGAGAATGGTGGAGGGAGTGACATTAACCAAGAGGTACTGTACTCATAACCTGACTTAAGGAATTGTAACCTCTTGTACCACTATATCATCAATCATCATCATCATCATCATCATCATCATCATCATCATCATCACCATCACCATCATAAATGAGGCCAACTGCAGGTGGCTCACACCTGAAATCCTAGCTACTCAGGAGACTGAGAGCTGAATTGAGGTTTAAAGCCATCCTGGGCAGAAAAAGTATGTGAGACTCTGTAAAAAGCTCTAAGTAGAGATGTGGTTTAAGTGGTAGAGCAACTAAGGGACAGTGCCTAGGCCCTGAGTCCAAGCCCCAGGATTGGCATACAAAGTCTGTTCCAAATTCCAAATATTCTCTTATATGTAAGAATCTAGTAGTAGTAAATATAATTCTTCTTAAATGTGATCGTCTGATAAACTATATTCAGTATGGGAGTGCAAGGAAATCTTTAGAGAAGCCCCATTTCTTGCCCATTTATACTTGGCTTTCTCTTGTAGAAACTAAGCTTGAACAATCATGGTACAAATAGACAAATCTGCTGTGTCCCAACCCTCCACAGATTAGAGGCTACTCAGAGATATGTGTTCCATGTTCAAAGGCTGCATCCCCTTAACTGTGAAATAAGTTAGTTTTTGAAAAATCTGTGGCCTTGGGAATAGTTGAGAAGATAGACAAAATAGCATATTGCTATACTTGGCAAATTACATTTATGTAAAGCTCTACACATTAATTCCAGAAATTTTGTGTTCCATGGTTCTTCCTCAAGGGACTCTCTTTTGCCATGGTGACTTTGTGACTGAGCTCTATTAAACAAGATAACCACTACCCCAGATTTACCAGCTTAATACTAATTATCCCCAACCATCATATATATGCTGCTTTTCTACAGGTATAGAATTAATAACAGTTTTAAAACTCGTATCTCTGAGTAAGCTCAAATATATTGACTATCATTTAAATAAAGCTTCTTTCCAGATAAACCTGGTAGAGCAGAATTAATGTTTTATGATCTGGTTGAAGGGCTTGAGATTAGGTGGCTCACAAATTATCCACTGAAGAAAGAATTCAGACTTATGGGTTATATACTAAAGTCTATAAAAACAAGTGGAGTGAACAAATGCAGGCATGGCACTCAGTAGACACTGTGGCAGGGGAAACTGGGGGGCAGTGAAGGAAAGGATGACAATTTCCAAAAAGAATTGTACTCATTACCTGACTCATGAAATGGTAACTCTTCAGTGCATCTTAATCAAATAATAAAATTACATTAAAATAACAATATAGGAAAAAACAAGTGGAGTTGGGGAGAGAAAAGGAAAAAAAATCACAGTTTAAATTTGTAGTAATATTACCTTATATTTGTATAGTTGTTCAGACTTTACCAAATTTGCAGTCTTAAAACATTTTCAACTCTTGAGTAAGAATGATTTATAAATTTGCAGGTGACTAGGATAATAAAAAATAAATAAATAAATAAACAACAAAGCAAACCATTTAAAGGAGGCAATCTGTATATATGTCTTTTCTCCTTCCCCAAGGCTAGAACAATATAAACAAGTGCTATTAGTTTATAATAGCTAGAAATGCAATCATAAATGAAAATCCATCTGAACTTTCATGTCCACTTGAGCTGAATCAAAAAAAGCAACAATAAAAAACACTATCATATTGGGCTAAGTAGGTCTCCTTAGATGGTAGATTTCATTCACTTTAAAGGTCTGACTAAAGTATACACATGGTTAAGCAGGTTTTCAGACTCTTTAACCATCTCTCTGTTCTCATCCTGACATTAAGGATGCTGCTAATCCATGCTTTGTGCCAATCACAAAGACCTATTTTTCTCTGCTGTGCTTCTACGTTATCTACTCAGACACTTAAAAAACAGTAAATGGGCTTTACAGTAAGTCCAAGGAATAACTACTGATTTCCACCCAAAGTAAGAACTCCAGAAATGAAACAGAGGTAGACAAACAACTCTAGAGAAAAGGAAACACAAAATAAAAGCCACTTTTATCCTCTCTGAGAACGAATAACGAGTGAGTAATTAAAGTGAAATACCAAAAATCTTTGTGAGGCTACTGACCACAGGAAGCCAGAGCTGGGTCAGGGTGGAGAATGACTGTAGAGCTCTTGAGTTATGTCAGTTTAAGACTGCTCTAAGTGTCCAGGTGTTTTTAAGAAACCAGTTTTTCTCCACCCGTCTCATTTCTGTCATAGTTCTAGTGTTCTCAAAGCTTAAAATTCATATCATATAAAAAGTCCTCATTCATGAATGTAAGCTCAATTATCAACAGAGGTAGTAAACAAAAGAACTCCTAAGAACAGATGTGAAAATGGATCAAAGTGTGACTTTACATTCAAAACCCTAGAGCCACATGATTATCCCCAAAATTAACTGTTTTAATTTTAAAAAGCTTAAAAACACAATGATGGTGAAGCACTGAGGTGCCTTAGGCACAGTCCCAAATCAGTGCTGACTTAAAGCTATGTCCTCTCTTTTCAAGAAAGAGAAAGTAGAGAACAAAGTTCAATCTATAGTTGGGAGGAACAGAATGAAAACAACCAAAATGGTGTTGTCCAGTGCCAACATCATCTTTTGTTTTCAGGCCACGCCACTGGAAATTGTTATTCTTATTATAAGTTTTCTTATAACCTTGGTTTGTTTTTTTTTGTTTTTGTTTTTTTTTTAAAGCTGCAACCTGCTGAACATGCATTGTCCACATTTTCACTGGCAGGAGAGTCACTTTTGTGCCATTTTTGCTTTCTCAGTGTGGGTCTTCCTTCCCTGAAAGTGCAAAGAGAGTAAGCGGACAGCTGCAGGGCTCAGAGCCTCAGGAGTATTTCAGTTTCACTTCTAGAGCAGGGTGAAGGTTGGCTGCATTTGTGCTTCAAATATCCAACTTGTTTTGGTTGTTCCTCTCAGTTGGCAAACTGTTCATAAAATGCAAACTTGATCCTCTCTATGTGATGGCAAAGCTTGATGGCAGGACCCAATTTTAAGTCCATGCATTCTTGGACAGTAGGAAGAGTGAGGAGCAACAAGGCCTGCCCATCAATTTCCTGTTAAGGCAGAAAATGCAAATTATATGTACATGAATGACAGCACCATCATTCACTTTGGTCAGTCCTCATTCACCTTGACTCCGGCACAACTGGCCTATGTTTCTTTTTGGTTTTTGTGCTAAGAATCAAACCCAAGTCCTCACACACGCTAGTTAAGTGCTCTCTCACCATGCTACACTTCTAGTCCACAATAGTCCACTCATTATTTGTGTTTCAGCAAATCTTCCTTAAAATTGATCACCACTCTAGAGCCTGACATATGACAGATACTAATTTTTTGCACAAGCAACTGACTATTTTCAAAAAGATAAGGAAAGTTAAGCAGAGAAGGCCTGATTTCGTACCATTTAGATATTTGGGGAATAGGATCAAATTCTTAGGGTAAACAGGACTGTTATGGTGCTCTGCTTCAGCTATGGAGCAAGTCAGGGCTGGACAGGGGTGTGTGTGTGTGTGTGTGTGTGTGTGTGTGTGTGTGTGTGTGTGTGTGTGTGTGTGTGTGTGTGTGTGTGTGTGTGTGTGTGTGTGTGTGTGTGTGTGTGTGTGTGTGTGTGTGTGTGTGTGTGTGTGTGTGTGTGTGTGTGTGTGTGTGTGTGTGTGTGTGTGTGTGTGTGTGTGTGTTCTGCTTCAGCTATGGAGCAAGTCAGGGCTGGACAGGTGTGTGTGTTTGTGTGGTATCAGGGCTGGACAGGGTGTGTGTGTGTGTGTGTGTGTTACACACACACAAACCTTTAAGTTTAAACATTAGTGCCAAAAAAAAAAGAACAATGAGCAAGTCAGATTAAATAGCTTTTTGTTACCTTTCTTCTCCTGAAAAAGAAATTAAAACACTGTTTTCCTTTTGTACAAGATTTTTCCTAAAACTTGTACATTCATGGTTCTTTATAGTTTGTTATAACAGATCAAGAGTCTTGGCAATTACCTGGTCTAGGAATATTCTTGCTAATGGAGCACAGTCAGTGGATCTGATGAACCGCACAACATCTGCCACACTCCACTTCAAGGGGTTACTGTCCAGGTGAAGTTTTTCAGCAACTTCAATCCTTATTTCCTTCATTTCCCACAAAAAAATCAAACCAAATAGTGTAAGAGCTATTCTAAAAAACAAGATGTTTCTACATATAAATTCATAATCCCACAGACAGGATTTTCAATGGTCTCAAGGCATAATATCTTGCAGCAAAGATGGCAAAGGCCCACACGCAGTAAGTATTCAGAAAAATTTTAGTACACATTTTATCTTATTTACTGTCTTTTGTAACAATATCAGAATTTATCTCAAAGTTACAGGATAAATGATTTGGAAAAATTAACAGAGAAAAATAGTTTTTAAGTCTCCCATTTGTTCTTGATTTATTTCAGCTGGTCTCTGGCAAGGCACTAAAGTGAATAGGATGGAATTTCCAATAAGAGAAGGGCTACTCAAATTATCCTAAGAAACTCTGTGTTGCTGCTGCTATTGGAACATTGTCAAATATAGTCCAGTTTAAAAAGTAACAAATATTTAGTATGTACATCATATAATATATGCATATATGGATATATGTATTAAATACATTAAACAAGATAATTAACAAGAATCAAAGGGATAATTTATTTTTTTAAAAGCATACATATTATGGAAAATATTTTAAAAGCAATTTCCCCTAAACTGAGAGGCTGCAAATTGAACAAGCAATTAAATTTATTTGTCCTAGGGCTTAAATGCAGGGCCTGGGGACTGTCTCTGAGCTTTTATGCTCAAGGCTAGAACTCAACTTACTTGAGCCAGACTACATGTACCACTTTTTGGAGGTTAATTGGAGATAAGAGTGTCACAAACTTTCCTGCCTGGGCTAGCTTTGGATTTCAGATCTCAGCTTCCTGAGCAGTTAGTATTACAGGCATTAGACACCAGTACCTGGCTGAAACTTTTTATTAAAACTTAAAACCAGCAATTTTTCTGACAGACTGTCCCCATCATAAATAGCTGTCTTTTAAGTAATCCTTGAAAGACATGTAAATCACTACTTTTGGAATCATTTTAATAGTCTCTAGAAATTTTTTATAAGCTTGTCCTGAAAAAAGTAGAATGTCAGCATCATTAGCAATTAGATTCTAGAGAAAAATTACAAAGGAGGGATAGACAAACTCTTTAAAATGGTACCTTTGGTGAAGGAGGTCTATTTTCATCATCTGAAAATGAAAACGTGGGAAGCTCTCTTTTTCTTATTTGTCTGTCTGAGGGCAGTGAAGAGGACATCTCACTTTGGGTGGGAGAAGAGGAACATGACTTTTTTTCTGACATTTCTGACTCTTCCTGTAGTTCATCCTGCTGCTCAGATGTACTTCCCTCACTTAAAGAATCTTCATCCCCCTCATCGGCATCATCCTCATCTTCACCCCCACTTCCCTACAGGAAAAGGAGAAAAGGGTTACTGAAATTCAAACCAGTTCATAGGCCACAAAACCATCTTCTATTGGCTAGAGATGTGAATTAGAAATACCGGCAAGTATTATGTGTTCACACTGTAAAGAAGTGGTTGCTTGGCTTCTACACATAACAGGGTACATTATGGATCTCATACCTGGGGTGAACCCACTGGGGTATTATCAACAGATGCAGAGGAGCGTTTCTTCTTATGAACAAAAACATTTTTCCGCCTCTTTCTCCTCTTACTGGCTTTTTTCAGGGCACAAGCTAAGTTACTATGCCCACCAGGTGGCCTCCCAATTCTTTTATTTTTCTTCCTTCCATAATAGTGTGCTAAATGCGGATGACAAAGAAAAACAAAGTTGTTTTATTATTGTACGCCTTAAACTTGCAAGATTCTATTAGCATAACAGAAAATAAGTATATATTTGATTGAGGTTTTAATTCCGTACAGTGAAATAAGCAGAGAAGTGTACAATTTAATTAGTAGTAACAAATGCAAAAACCGAGTAGCCCTCCCTCCCTCTGTCAAGATAAGAGACTATCTCCATCAACTCATTCCCTTCCCAGACATTCCTCTCCCAGAGCATCTACTATTCTAACTTTCATCATAGATTAGTTTTGCCTCTATCGAACCCCAACGGAGGTAAGGAAGGAAGCAGAGAAGGAAGGAAAGAAGGAAGAAAGGAGAGAGGAGAGAAGGAGGGGGAGGGAAGGGAAGGGAGAAGGAGGGTGGGAGAGAGAGAGAAGAGGGATAGAGGAAGGGAGGAAAGAAAAGAGAAAAGGAAATAGGGAAAGGTAACGGAAAGGAAGTACTGGGTTATATATTAAAGTAATATAAAAAATTAAACATAATTTCCTTCCTTCCTTCCTTCCTTCCTTTCCTTTCCTTTCCTTTCCTTTCCTTTCCTTTCCTTTTCTTCCTTCCTGCCTTGAATCCTGGTGTTTGAACTCAGGGCCTGGATGCTGTCCCTTAGATTCTATGTTCTTTATGTTTAAGGCTAACACTCTACCACTTGAGACACAGAGCCGCTTCCGACTTTTTCTGAGTAGTTTATTAGGGATGAGTCTCATGGACTTTTCCTGCCTGGGCTGGCTTCAAACTGCAATCTTCAAATCTCAGCCTGCTGAGTGGCTAAGATTATAGATGTGAGTCACTGACACCCAGCTTCATAATGTTCTTTTTATGTGTGTGCCAGTACTGGAGCTTAAACTCAGGGCCTCACAGTCTCTTTTGGCTTTTTGCATTCTACCACTTGAGCCATACTTTCACTTCCAGCTTCTTGCTGGTCATTTGGAGATAAGTCTCTTGGATTCATCTGCCTGTACTGGCTCCAAACCATGATTCCCAGATCTTAGCCTCCTGAGTAGCCAGGATTATAGGTATAAGCCACCTGTGCCCCACTCTGACAAAATTTTTTGCAAAGATAGACTGGGCACAATTAGTGGCATATGTCTATAATCCCAGCTACAGAGATTGGGATGATCAGTGTCTGAGGCAAGCCTGGACAAAAAGTAAGACCCCATCTCAACCAGCAAGCCAGGCATGGTAGTATGTACCTGTAATTCCAGCTAATAGGAAGCATAAGTAGGAGGACTGGTCCAAAGCCAGCCTCTGGGAAAAAAATGTCAGACTATCCAAAAATAAAAAGTAAAAAGAGATAGAGGTATGGCTCAAGTGGTAATACTTACCTAACAAGTGCAATGACCTGAGTTCAAAACCTCAGTACTGAAAAAAAAGATTATTAAAGATGCAAATTTACTCATCTAGGCTAATTTCAATTATATCATTGTGAAAGACAAGTTCACACTTAGTCTTTAGTTTAGAAAATAGTCAGCTAAGTGGAAAATACTGTTAATTAAACTCCTCCTTTGGAAGAGTTAAAAGTTTTAGTGTTTTTGTCTGACTTCATCTTTTCCTTTGTGGAAGTTTGATGGGAGTCATATAGGATGAAATTTCCAACTTGGAGCCTCAAGGCATTATCACCTAAAGCCAAAATTCTGATCCTACTTGTCCTCAAATCCCACATGCCCTGATGTCACTTGGAAGAGGATTTTCCATGTTAAGCACTATGGTGCTTACAAATCATCTGAAGATCTTATTAAACTGAAGGTTGTAAATGATCAAATCTGTTGCTTTCTGGTCTAAATGTCTACATTTTTAGCAAATTAGTTTAGTTGTTACTGATTGAAGGTTCATGTTTGATAGGCAAACTTTCTAATTAGTATTTGAATTGCACTCATGTATAAGTTTAAGCTTTTATTCCTGCTGGTAGTGGAGACTGAACTCAGGGATTTGTGCTTTCACTTGACTTGCTTGCTTGCTCATACCTGTCACTCTATCATTTGAGCCATGCCTCCAGCCCAGCATGTTTGCTGGTTATTTAGAGATGGAGACTTGGAGACTTTTCTGCAGGGCTGGCTTCAAACTATGATACTCCAGGTCTGAACCTTCTGAGTAGATAGGATTAGAGGCATGAACCATTAATGTCCTAACTTTCTATTAGTATTTAACAAACTATAAACTTGTATGGGAAGAGATTTTCTTAGCTTTTATTAGATTCTTTGTTTAGAAAATTGCAGTCATGAGGAGCTAAAGTGGAAAATACTGTTCAAAGAAGTACATATATATCACTTTGGGCTGTTGGAAGATTTGTAGACTTTATCATATTTGTTTAATTTTTCCTACAAAGATGAGTAAGAGGAGGAAACAGTGTGTAAGGACAGTGAATCTGCAACTACTTCCTCTCCTGCTTTCTCCACCTCCCTGTCACCAGGGCCATTTCACTGCTCTTCACAGACATGCAGCAAACTTCTGCCTGGAACTGAGCTACGATGCCTTTCTGCCCCTCCTCCAACTTGTCTGGGCTGCTGCCTTTTGTTTTCTCTGGCTGCTCCCTGTTAGATACTCTCTGGGTACCTGTACAAACAGCATCCTACACCACTTTTCCTTACTGGTCCTTTTGCTCTTGCTCAACTTGATTTACCTGGCATGTATTTCTACTAGGTCATTTTATTATCTCTTTCTCATGCTAAATGAAAACTTGGCTGGTACCACACCAAGCAAGTCCTTACATTAAAAAAAAATTCTCAGCTGGACTCACATCTGTAATCTTCATAATGTTGGGACGTGGAAGACTGGTTTGGAGCTGGCCTAGACAAAAAAGTTCATTAGATTCTATCTCCAAAATAACCAGCAAAAAGCCAAGGTGGTCAGGCACAGGTGGCTCACACCTATAATCCTAGCTACTCGGGAGACTTAGATCTGAGGATTGCAGTTCAAAGCCACCTGGGGCAGGAAAGTCTGTGAGACTGATCTCCAATTAACTACACAAATCCAGAAGTGGAGCTGTGGTTCAAATGGTAGAGTACTAGCCTTGAGCCCAAAAGCTCAGGGACAGAGTCCTGGCCCAGAGTACAAGCCCCAGGACCAGAAAAAAAAAAAAGAAAAAAAAAAGCTAAGCTCTCCAGGTACAGTGGCCATATCTGTAATCCTAGCTACTTAAGAGGCTGAGAGATGAGGACTGCTGTTCAAAGCCAGAAATGGAGCTTGGTCTCAAGTGGTAGAGTGTTAGCCTTGAGTGAAACACTCAGGAACAGTGCCTAAGCCATGAGTTCAAGCCCTAGGATAGACACACACACAGACACACACAGACACACACAGACACACACACACACACACACACACACACACACACACACACACACACACACACACACACACACACACACACACACACACACACACACACACACACACACACACACACACACACACACACACACACACACACACACACACACACACACACACCCATCAGGGTGAGGCATGGCTCAAGTGGTGGAACACCAGCTAAGCAAACGAAGCCCATGCAAAGTCCTGAGTTTAAACCCTGGTACAACCACAAATACTTGTTTAAAAATAAAATACAACAAAACAAGAAAGAATGTGACAGAGATCACATAACCTATAGTATATTTTCTGGCCCTTCACGCCTTTAAAGAAAGTTTGTGTATTTTTGTTCTATGTCTGTAAAAAGAAAAAAAAAATCTCCAGAATATGAAGTACAGTCAGGCGATACAGTTAACACATTTGAAAAACATGACTTACTGTATTTGGTCTTTGTAAGTACAGAGCAGTTCTCAGAACATGTATCCAGAACCATACGTGGACCAAAGAGGTTAGGACAGCATTCCAGTTTGATACAGGTTTGCCGACAGAATTCAGTCACCCGGTCTGCTGTTTTTACTATCTCAACAGTAGCTCGATAACTCTTCCCTTTATATCTGCCATTGGAAGACATTAGCTGTCAAATTCATTGAGCCAGTTACCCAGACAAAACACAAACATACTGATACATATGAAAATTATTTCATTCATTTCATATACACATACAACTCTGTGTCGAATAGGTGAAAGATACTGTAGCCAGATTATCTCACATACATACATACATACATACATACATATTGTTGTTTGAACTCAGGGCCTTAAGCTTAGTGCTTATTAGGTAAGTACTCTACCACTTGAGCCCACATCTCCAGCTCTTAAAAATATTTTTTGGGGAAGTAGCACTGTGGCTCAAATGGTAGAGCACTCGCCTTGAGCTAAAGAGTGAAGGGACAGAGCCCAAGCCAGAGTTCAAGCCCCACAACCGACAAAAAAACAAAACAAAACAAAACAAAACAAAAAAATATATATACATATTTTGCTTCTTAGAATATTCTATGCCCAAGCTGTGCACCAGTGGATCACATCTATAATCCAAGCCTTGAAAGAAAAAGTCAAGTTAGATAACCAGCCCCTGAGTTCAAGTCCTAGTACCTCCATGTGTATGCATGCAGGCATGGACACGCACGCACACATACACACAAACTGTGTATCCATAGTTTGAAAACTCTGATAGTAAGTTATACATTTTGTACTTAAATCTGGCTAAACTATGACAATTAAAAACTATTTAAATTAGCAAACCCCTGCTTTCTGTTCCTCGGTGAGCAAAAAAAAAATTATTGTCCTTTAAGTAGTTGTACAAAAGGGTTTCAACTCATTAAGTCAGATTAAATGATTAAATAGAGAACAATGCATCTTGACCAGTGTCATCCTTTCATCATTTTCTGCCATCTTCCCAATTTCATCCATACCCTCAAGTTATGTGATTCCATTTACACCTATGTACATGGGCTGTATTCGCCCATCCCTTCTCTCCATTCATTTGTCCTCTTCCTTTTTACCCTCTCCCGCCATTTTGTTAAACTGTTAGTTGTTCAGAGGAGTTACAGTTTTCTTTTTATCTTCTTTTGTAGTCCTGAGGACTGAACCCAGGGCCTGTAGATGCCTTGGAAGCACACCTTGAGACCCAACCTGATCACTGAAAGTTTTCAAATAGTAATTTTACTAGCTACTATAAAAAGAAAAGTGGTTTTTTTTATCCTTATCCTTTACTCTGGTAGTGGTCTTTGGAGTATCTGTTATTCCAGGACAGTATAACCTGCCATCTATCCATAAAAAGGATCAGGTCAGAAAGCATTTTGAAGAGTAATTTTTGTGTCTCTTAAATCTAATTTAAAAAATTGTTCTATGCCAGGTGCCAGTAGCTCATGCTGATAATCCTCGACACTCAGGAGGTTGAGATCTGAAGATCACAGTTCAAAGTCAGCCCAAGAAGGAAAATTCAGGAAACTTAACTACAATTAACCACCAAAAAGCTGGAAGTAAAACTGTGGCAAGTGGTAGAGTGCTGGCCTTGAGTATAAAAGCACAAGGATAGTGTCTAGGCCCCAAGTTCAAGACCCAGAACAAGCCAAAAAAATATATATATCCTAGCATTTTTATGTCTTTTGAAGTCGTATTTCTCTTCTCTTATTTGTTTATTTATTGATGGTACTAGGATTTCAACTTAGGGTTTCCTGATTCCTAGGGAACCACTTGGGCCACACCTCTATCCCTTCTTTCTTCAGTATTTCTTTTAGATAGGATCCCTGATTTTGCCCAGGCTGGGCTCAAACTATGATTTTTCTGATCTCTGCTTCCCAAGTAGCTAAGATTAGAGGTGGGAGCCATTGTGCCTGGCCCCCTATTTCTTATATTTCATGTATACATATTTCATAAATGTACTGATGCATGACAGAATGTAAATTGAAAAAATAGCCTAATCTTTCACCACAACATAAATGTTCTGATATTATCTGTAGAATTGATTCTCTTACCTGCAAAAGACTAAAAAAAGAATAAAGGACAGAGGAATCTACTCACTTGGCTTTTAAGACTTCCCCACATCCATGCCATACAGAATCTTTATCCAGCTGAAGCTCCCGGAGAACACGACTGGGTTTATAGGCTGCATTGATAAGTAACGTGAGGACCTGAGCTCAATTTAAAATAGAAATGTGGGTTGGGAGGAGAAAAGCAGACCATTAGAATCATGGCATCCTTTTGTTAAGGTCATCTTGGGGACTAACTCGAGTCATACTAGTAAAGAAATGTTAATACAATAATACCAAAAAATATGGAAGTTCCTTAAAGTTACAAATAAACAATAACTAATCCTCTTAATATGTGGCCAGGAAAAATTTCAAAATAGCATGTATTTCCAAATGCTTTTCCAGCCATGGCATACACAGAAAATTGTACTTGGGACACTGTGTAGACAATTTGACCTTGTTAAAGCTACAGAAGTCTGGTCTAGTACCTCTGGCTCCTCTAGACTCTGCCTTGACATACTGAAGGCTGAAAGGTTCAATATGACCTCACATCCATTACCTACAGCACAGCATACTGTTTGGGAGACACTTAAAATAATGATTCCTTCATATTCATAGTTTTGTCACACAGTTCAAAGTTCACATTTTCCTTTTTTGGTGTGTGGTACTGGGTATTGAATCCATGGCCTGGTGCCCACTTGAACTATGCTCCTAGCCCTTTTGTTTCTGAGAAAGGGTTTTACTACCTTTCCCCGGGGCTGTCCTCAAACTCATGATCCTATCTGTCTTCTAAGGAGTTGAGATTACTGGCATGTACCACTATGTTCAGATTCTCATGATTCACACTTGTTTTTATTTTTGTTTTCTGATCCATCGTGGGGCTTGAACTCTGGGCCTGGGAGCTGTCCCTCAACTCCTCAGCTCAAGGCAAGTGCTCTACCACTTGAGCCACAGTGCCACTTCTGGTCTTCTGAGTGGTTTATTGGAGATAAGAGTCTCAGGGACTTTTGCTGCCCAGGCTGGCTTTGAACCATGATCCTCAGATCTCAACCTCCTGAGTAGCTAGGGTTACAGGTGTGAACCACCAGCACCCAGCCACACTTGTAATTCTTGTGAGGTCTCTGACAGAACACTTTTCAAACTGATAGGGGTGAACCTGCTAAGTGAAGAATTGCCTAGATGAATGTTCCCTAGGAAGTAGAAAAAAATATACCCAATTCAGTTCCCAGTATAGTAATTTTTTCCCCTTATCTGTGACTGCATTCAGAGTTTCAGTTATCAATGGCCCACAGGAATCAAAAAATAATAAATGGAAAAATCCTAGAAATAATAAATTAATTTGTAAGAAATATGTAAACTGCGCATTGAGTAGCATGATGAAATCTTGTACTTTTTTTTGCCTAGAATATGACTTATCATTTTGTCCAGCATACTCATGCTGTCCATAGTACCCATCTTTTATTTGCTAAGTAGCTGCGTTGGATATAAAATTTACTATTGTAGTATTGCAGCACTAATGGTTCATGTAACCCTTACAATAGCCTACTGCTACACAAGAATGCCCATATCATTCACTTCACTTCATCTCATCAGGCAGGCATAATACCTAAATCTCACACTATCAAAATTAGAAAGGTGGATTCAGCACATACTGAGACCATATTAGTGTATTATTTTCATTGTTTTGTGTTGTTATCAGAAGTTATTTTTAAACTAGACAGAAGTTCTATGATTTGGTTGTAGTTTAAGTATGTCCCTCAAAACTCCAAGGTGTCAGAAAACTGGTCCCCAGAGTGCCAGACATATGGGGGGAATGGGAACGTTCAGAGAGAGGTGTTCACTGAGATGTCCTTAGGCCAACTGAGAACATGACCTCAGAAGTGACTGTGGAACTCCAGTCTCTTTGGTTATCTGTTTGGTAATGCCATTTCTTTCTCTTAGATGCTGTTGCACAATAATATGACACAGCCACAAGACCTTCACTAGAGACCAAACTGTTAGATCTACCAATGAGGCAGACCACCTCACCTGATGTTGAACTTTCAGATTCCAAAACGATGAGCTAAATAAACCTCTTTTCCTCACACCAGCTTGCCTTAAATATTTCACTATACCATAAAAACCAGATTAATATAATACATATGTATAGGACAAGATAGTATATATAGGATTTGGTACTATGCATATTTTCGTGCATCCACTGAGGTTTTGGAATGCATCTCCCATGGATAAGGAGGCACTCTACATGAAAAGTTAGTGATGTTTGAGAAAACCTATACCTGTTCTATCTGTAGAAGACTATTGTGAAATTCCAAGTTCCTGTGCTTTAGGTCAGAACCTTACCTCTCTAAGAACCAGAACACAGTTTCCAGGTCCTACACATTGAGGCAGCTCAGCAATTCTTCCTTTGTTAAGATATGGCCCTGAGAAGCAACGGTGATTGAAGTATATCTTTGGACAGCAATATTTTCCATTGATCATAACTAGGAATTAAGAAAAACAAATATTCAGAACAGTCATTCTCTACCCCATGTTTCCAGAGCTGAATTACTGGAGGAAAGGGACGAAGCATACACGTATTCTAGTGTATATGTATGTGATGTTCGGAATCAAATCCAGGGCTTTGTGCATGTTAAGCAAGTACTGAGCCCTGAAATTACACATTTTAAAGCTTAACATGCTTTGAGAATGCTCTTGAAATAATCTTATACTAGATTACAGAGCTTATCATTCTGTTGAAATCAAACAAATACCCTGAATGCTAATTCTGGGGTTAATACAACAATGTTCTAGACTGAAGGGCAATTAGAAGCTATTTTCTGCTTAGAAAAATAAAGATGTTTTATTGTCTGATTTTTTTTAATCTTTAATAGGTGACTTGTCAGTTACTATGGGGATTTTTTTAAAAAACATTACTTTAAAGAGTATTCATTCAAAAAAGTAACTGAGAGGGTCTCAAGGTCTATTTACACCCACAAAGCACAAAAGAACCAGAGCAAACTTTTTAGCCCATTAACAATTACAGAGAGAGTTCTTAAACTCTCATCAGCATTGCCACCTTTTTGGGTAGGGTTTAGGGGCCAAATTGTAACTCCCCAGAAACATTCTGCAACAGTTGGTTTTAAAGAACTAGAAAAGAAATAACTGGGAATCACAGGTTCATAAAGTATATCTTCCACTTTATCAATAGAAATTTAGGGCTCTGGAACATTGTATTAACTCCGGAGTTAATCAGCATGTATTTCAGGGTATTTAAGCAAAAAGATGTGTGCATACTGCACATCATTAACAGAATTCTTACATTCTCTCTTTAATTAAAAATTCAGATTTGGGGTAAGGACACAGCTCAAGTACATGCATGAGGCTCTGGGTTCCATCTCAATACCAGAAAAAAAAAGTGAATAAAATTTAAAACAACAACAAAAAGTAGTTCCACTTGGTAGGTGGAAGTAGGAGAGCTCCAGTTCAAGGCCAGTCTAGAGTACATAGCAAGACCCTGGGTAAAGAAACTAATAAAAAAAAATTAACAAATAAGCAAGTCATGGGTAAGAGAAAAAAGTTCATGTTTTGAGAAAAATTTTGAGTTTCATTTCTGACTCTTCTACTCAGAAGCTATTATGAGCACATTCAACCCTTGTTTCTCTCCTAGGCATTTACTATCACCTCAATGCCCAATCTGTGATGCAACATCTATAGTCAAAATGCTATGCATTAATTACATAGCAAAGGGGGAGGCAAGAGTACTTAACCTCCAATGATAATCTCATTTATTAGGGACAATCACAAATCCAGTGATTTTTTTAATTTATATATTTTTATTCATATATAAAGTACATTATAAAAAGGGTTTAAAAAAATAAACCATACATCTCAAAGCTCCTAATTAAGAAAAAGCACTAGCTTGGCACCAGTGGCTCACGCTTGTAATCCTAGCTACTCAGGAGGTTGAGATCTAAGGATCGCAGTTCGAAACCAATGCAGGCAGGAAAGTTTATCCCCAATAAATTATTCAGAAAAAGCCAGAAGTGGTGCTAAGGCTCAAGTGGTAGAGCACAAGACTTAGCAAAAGAAGCCCAGGGACAGAGCCCAGGCCCCAGGAGCAAAAAAAAAAAAAAAAAAAAAAAAAAGCAGACTATCTAGAAAGCTTCCATCTAAAGTCAATGACAATAATATTGACTTTTGGAGCCCTTGGCACACAAATGGTGGTCAGTAAAGAACAGTTTCAATTAGAAATGTGTAGAAATATTGGTATTGAGATGTTATAAAAGTAAATAAACACAATTAAAACTGTACCATCACATGAATCAAGTTTCTCTAATGAAGATGTCATATTCAATAAGTCAAATATATTCTTTAACTTATTTTCAAAATAGTCCACTAAAAGCAACTGAGGGTGGTCTTCTTTTCCATAAGATCACAAAGGCTTATACCTGAGTCTGTGGAGTTCAGTTCCTGACTCTTCAGGCCCTCATGGACAGTCCTTGAGGACAGGACTCTAGGTAAAGTAAACAAAGCAAAATAGTGAGATCATCTCTAAGACAAAAAAAGTGTAAAGTTTCCTTCAAATCTAAGAACAAAACAAATGTGTCAGGTTGTGAAATCTACAATGAAAAGTCTTCCTTCATCATACATTTTTTAAAACAGCAATTGCTTTTTAAATTATGCATAGGGATAAATGAGCCAAAAGACAGTCTATCAACAGTGCTAAAATATCACATGTTCAGGTGATGTTTTTATTCATGTGTATAAGAAATTGTAAAAGGAAGTGGCACTGTGGCTCAAGTGGTAGAGCACTTGCCTTGAGCTGAAAAGCGCAGGGACAGCACCCAAGCCCACGACCGACAACAACAACAAAAAATTATAAAATTATGACTCTAAGATTATAAAATTTCTTGTGTGATCATTTTTTCTTTGTAATTTGCTGTTTTATGGTGGTACTGGAATTTGAAGTCATGTTCATAACTGGCACTCTACCACTTGAACCATATCTCCACTTCTGTTTTCTTGCTGATTAACTAGGATATGAGTCTTAGATTTAAACTGCAATGCTCAGATTTCAGCCTTCTGAGTAGCTAAGATTATAGATGTGAACACCAGTGCCCAACTCTTGTGGAATTCTTAACAAATGAATGATTTTTTCAACAGAAGCACTCATGTTGAATTTTCTATTAACTCCAAAATTTACACACACACACACACACACACACACACACACACACATACACACACAATATGTATACAACTTATAGGGGAAGACGGGGGGAGGGAATGGGAGAGAATGAGGGAAACGATGATACTGTATGAAAGGAAATGTACTTATTACCTAACACATATAAATATAAGACCTCTATATATCACCTCTAATAATAACAATAAATTAAATTTAAAAAAACAAAACAAAACAAAACACAGCTGCCAGGGGTGGGTGGCTGATACCTGTAATCCTAGCTACTCAGGAAGCTAAAAATCTGAGGATTGCAGTTCAAAGCCGGCCCAGGCAGGAAAGTCCATGAGAATCTTATGTCCAGTTAACTACCAGAAAACCAGAAGTGGCACTGGGGCTCAAGTGGTAGAGTGCTTGCCTTGAGCTGAATAACTCAGAGACAGTACCCAGGCCCCAAGTTTAAGCCCCATGATGTACAACAACAACAACAAAGAAAAACCACAGCTATATGTGGTAATCCATTGTCTGTAATAACAGCTTCTCAGGAGGCAGATATGAGATCATAAGGTTTGCCCAAACAAAAATGTGAATCTCTATCTAAAAACTAACTAAAGCAAAAAAGCTACCAAGGGTGTCACTCTGGGGGAGAGGGGGAGGATGCACCTGCCTTAATATGTGTGAAGTCATGAGTTCAAACCCCAATGCCACTTATGTAAATTACTTTAAAAAGAAGCCAGGCATGATGGCTCATACTTGTAATTCTAGCTACTCAGGGGGTTTGAAATTCTAGGACAGTCTAGTCAAAGAGTACATGAGACTATTTCAATCAATAAAAAGCTAGGGTTGGTGGCATGTACCTAACATCCCACCTCTGTGGGAAATACAAATAGGAGAACTGTGAACTGAGCTGTCCAAGAATAAATTTGAAACCCTATCTGAAAAGTAGCTAAAGCAATCCCTTGTAGTTAATGCTGCATGTACTAGTCTCTAGAAATATGTGTTAGGCTGACACAACTTGATGGAACTCCACAGGGCTTGTTGTCCAAAGAAAAGTATACCATTTAGAGACATACAAATAAACTTCCCTAGATGTTGTGTTAAAAAACATTAAAGCCACTCAGCAGCAAAAAAAGAAAGAAAGAAAAAAGAAAAGTAGCTAAAGCAAAAAGGGCTGGAGGAATGGCTCAAGAGGTAGAATGCCCTACCTAGCAAGCCCCAGGGCCTTGAGTTCAAATATTAGTACTGCAAAAAAAAAAAAAAAACCTCTTAAGAGACTTATTCTTCATGTAATAACCTCTCACAAAAAGATTATTTTTGAGAATGCTTCCTGACTAAAGCTTTAGATTAGTCATAACAACTAAATCAAAACTCCAAGGGCAGCTTTTTTGTTGTTATTGTTATCTCACTTTTTATAAAATCCTATGGCCTTTCTTCTTCTACTATTAACTATAGTTTATAACTACAAAGGTAGTCATAACTATATATTAGGTAGTTATAGAATTAGCTATAGGTGAAATTATGTTTCCTCAAAATTCATTTGTTAAAGTCCTCATTCTTATGTATTTGGAGATCAAACTTTTGGGATTTAATTAAGATGAAGTGAGGTCATAAGGATAGAATTTGATACTATTGCTGATCTTCTAAGAGGGTGAAAAGGATCCGGAGGAAGGGTGTGGGGGAACATCATAGCTATATGAGGATATAGCCAGAGAGTGGCAATCAGTAAACCAGAAGAGAGCCCTCACCAAAACCAAACTGGCCATTACTTCAATCTTAAGATTTCTTAGCCTTTTAGGGCTGGGCATGGTGGCTCATGCTTGTAATCCCAGCTACTTGGAAGGGGAATATTGAGAGGAATATGATTCAAGACCAGTCATAGCAAAAAGTTAGCAAGACCCCATATCACCCAATAAGCTGTAGTTAAAGCTATGTGGAAGGATCATTGTCCAGATTGCTCCTGGCAAAAAACACAAAACCTGTAGGTTATGGTGGCTTATTCCAGTAATCTTAACTCCTCGGGAGGCTGAGGTCTAAAATCAAAATTCAAAAGAAAGTGTAGTTTTATTTCTAACCACCAAAAAGGCTGCAAGTGGAACTGTAGTTCAAGTGGTAGAGTGCTAGCCTAAAGTGGAAAAGCTCAGGGACAGTGCCCAGAGTTCAAACCCTAGGACTAGTACACTAGTGCATGTGTGCAACACACACACACACACACACACACACACACACACACACACACACACACACACACACACACACACACACACACACACACACACACACACACACACACACACACACACACACACACACACACACACACACCTTACCTGAAAAATACCTAAAGCAAAAAGGGGTAGAGGGCTGAAGTGATAAGAATGATTGTTGTGCAAGCAGAAGCTGAGTTCAAACCCCAATTGTGCCACACACACACAAAAAAATTAAAAATAAAATAAACCAGGCACCGGTGGCTCACGCCTGTGATCCTTGCTACTCAGGATGGTTCAAAGCCAGCCCGGTTCAAAGCCAGCCATGGTTCAAAGCCAGCCCGGGCAGCAAAAGTCTGTGAGATTCTTTTCTCCAATTAACCACCAGAAAACTGGAAGTGGCTCTGTGACTCAAATGGTAGAGTGCTAACCTTGAGCTTAAGAGCTCAGGGACAGAGCCTACGCACAGAGTTCGAGCCCCATACCGACAAAAAAGTAAAAATTAAAAATAAAATCAAATCTATTTTTCTAGCCTCCAGAATATAGGAAATTTCTGTGGTTTAAGTCATCAAGTTCAGTATTTTGTTATGGTAGTTAAATACCATTAATATTGATTTAAACACCCAATGTAGGGCTGGGAATGTGGCTTAGTGGTAGAATGCTTGCCTAGCATGATTGAAATCCTGGATTCGATCCCTCAGTACCACATAAGCAAAAAAAGCCAGAAGTGGTGTTATGGTTCAAGTGGTAGAGTGCTAGGCTTGAGCAAAAGAAGCTCAGGGACAGTGACCAGGCCTTGAGTTCAAGCCCCATGATTGGCAAAAAAAAAAAAAAAACACCTCATATATATAGATTAAAAACTACCTCCCCCTCCTTGCTGGTCCTTAGGGCCTGGTTACTGCCCCTGAACTTTTGTGCTCAAGGTTAGTCTACCACTTGAACCACAGCTTCCCCTTGGCCTTTTGGTGGTTATGTTAATAGGAGATAAAGAGTCCCATGACCTTTCCTACCTGGGCTGGCTTTAAACTGCAATTCTCATATCTCAGCTTTCTGAACAGCTAGGATTACAGGCATGCACCACTGGTGCCCCACTGAAACTTTTGTATTTTTAAGAGTTGCAGGTACCACCAATTCACTGCTTCTTAAAAGCTGTATGTGAAAGAGTTGCTAAGTCAGCACAAAGCCACTCTTTAGAGTGTGTCTTTTCTTCTTCTCTTTTTTTTTCCTTTCTTTCTTTCTTTTTTTTTTTGTGCTGGTACTGTGACTAGAACTCAGGGACTAGACACTATCCTTAGCTTTTTCACCAAAACTGGTGCTCTACCATTTGAACCATGGCTATAGCTCTGGCTTTCTGGTGGTTACATGGAGATATAAGTCTCATGAATTCCTGTTTGGGCTTGCTTTGAACTGTTATCATCAGATCTCAGCCTCCTGAATATCTATGGTTATAGGCATAAATCACTTGTGCCCAGAAGAGTATTTTAAGAGCTATCTTTAACCTCAAGATATCATAATTAAATAATTCCTAATTTATAATTTTTCCCTTCTTTCACAAGTACGAGGGGACTCATCTCCTTTCTTTCCAATGACTTCAGGCTGTGAATACCAAAGAAAATTCAATTTAGGGAACATTTTGAGAATGTATTTTGCCCCTTTGTATATAATGCAATTTTAGAAAATGCCTACACTGTAAGAAGAAGTATAAAAAGTATCAAATTTGAATGCAAAGACTATGCTTATATTTGGGAAAATAAAATATGAGGAACTATACTCTGAAACTTCTTTTTTCCCCTTGTACATTCTTTCAAACTTCAACTGTTCAGATATTCTATTACATTACTTACTGTTTTTCTGGTTGAACCACTGCAATTTTCCTTTGTTTATGAACTGTTAAAAGAGAAAAAATAGCAAAGAAAAAATTTAACTAAGGAAAATTATATACATATTAAGCTTCTATCAGCATATTTAATACCTAGTTCTATGTATGCATAACTGGCAAAAACTACATATTAGGGTTTATGTGTCTGAATATCTAACCTAAACTGGGTAAGGATCTTTATGCAAAAAGCAGATATACTATTTCCAGGACTCTCTGGGTCAATAAATTCCTATGAGTATATTCTAAACAAAACTAAGTATCCAAAAGAAAAACTGACTTAACCAGAGTGCCAAGACCATTCAAAAGAGGAAGGAGAGTCTTCAATATGAGGTGCTAGGAAAACATCATACACAAAAATCAACTTAAATCAGATAAAAATCTAAGGAGGTTAAAACAAAACTCTTACATATAAGAAAATACTCACAATTTGGTTTATCACTAATTCCTTAAATATAACATCAAAAGCAGAGGCAATAGAGTTGAAGTAGACTATAAAAAAATTGAAAGCATGTAAAAATAGTGAAAGACTACCTACAAATGGGAGAAAATATAAACCATATATTTGATAGGAGACTAATATTTAGAATATAATTCCCTACAACTCAATAATTAAAAGTAACCCAATTTAAAAAGAAGCAAAGGATCACATTTTTCCATAGAAAATATACTCATGGATAATACAGCATATGAAAACATGCTTAACATCACTAATCTTCTGGGAAATGCAAATCAAAACTAAAATGAGACCACTTTATATAGCTATCAAGACCAAAACAGCCATAAGTAGACAATAACTGCTGGGTGTATAGCAACTGAAGCTTCATAGCTGCTGGTATGGATATAACATAACACTGGTGTGATGTAACATACTGCTCTGGAAAAGCGTAAACACAGCATTGCCAATGGCTCACTATTCTACTCCTCAGTACAGAAATGAAAGCATACATCTACATAAGAATTAGTACACTAATGTTCACAGAAACGTTGGCCATAACAGTAATCAACTGGAAGCAACCCAACTGTTCATCAACTAATAAGTAGACAAATTGTGCACATCCATACAATGAAATATTAGTTTATAAAGTAATAAAATACTGATAGGTACGATAATACAGATGAATTCTTGAAGTTACACCAAGGCAGTCACAAAAGATCACATACTATGTGATTCCACTTATTTATTTTTTGGTTTTTTTGTTACCTTTAAGTAGTTATACAAAGGAGGTGCCATTTATCAAAGCAGTTTATGAATACAATGCATCTTGATCAGTATCTCCCCCTTGTGTGATTTCATTTAGATGAATGGTCTAACACAGAGGTAAACCTAAGGACATAAAAACTAGATTCATGATTGCCTGGAAAGGAGGGATTGGCTATTAATGGCTTTGTAGTCTCTTTTGGAGATGAAGAAAATGTTCTTAAATTACAACAAATGTTCTTAATTGTACAACATGGTAGGCTTACTGAAACTATTGAATTGCATATTTTAAAAGAGCAAATTTCCTAGTATGTCAAATTATATTTTAATAAAACTGTTTTAAAAGAAATGGGGGTAAGGATAGGGATGGAAGGGGAAAATGGGGGAGAACAATAGAAGGGTGACATTGACCAGGAAGCACTGTACTCATAATCTGACTTATGAAATTGTAATCCCTTTGTATAGCTGCTTAATTATAATTTTTTAAAAAACAGTATGGGGGAGAGGATAAGAAGTTACTTTCAAGATTAGGATGCTAAGAGACTGCTTCCATCTTGTTCATTTCTTTAGTTCTTTCACTTTCTCATTCTCATAAAAGCCAATTGCCATGCTGTGAGCTGTCTTATGGAGAGATCCACTTGGGAAATAACTAAGGGAAGCCTTCAGATAACAGGTAAGAAAGAGCTAAGGTCCTCACTTCAACAGTCAATGAAAATAAATTTCTGCTGCTATTATTGTCAGAACATATGTACTTCTCAAAATTCTTCTGAAACCTGATTAGGTTTCAGTAAGAAAGGAAGGTAATTATATTATGAAGGAAAACGCAGTATTAGACTTGAATTCAGGGCCTCTTCTGCTTGAGCCACACTCTCATTTGCCCAGCACATTTGTTTTAGTTATTTTTCAGCTAGGGTCTTGTGATTTTTACCTGGACCAGCCTGGACTACAATTCTTCTATTAGAGGAATGGCTCACCATGCCTGACTTGTTAATTTGAAAGAGAATCTTGCTAACGTTTTCTGTCAAGGTAGCCTTAGAACATAGTCCACCTATCTTTGCCTCCCAAGTAGTTGGAATGACAGGCTGAGTTACCATGCCTGGCTAACAGTTTAGTTTAGAATATGAAGATGCAGCAAGAAGCCTTCATATATGAACAACAAAATGGGGCCTCATCAGAAATGAAAAATGTCTCAAGACTTGCTAGATTCCAATGGAAATAGAAATATAATTTCTATTATTTACAAATTATTCAATCTATGTATTCTTTTATAGCAACCAGAATGGACTAAAATCTGACTAAATCTGTAAGACCTTCCCCAAGCCAAGCTCTGAGTTGATGCCTGTCCTGACTGGTACTTTCACTGCAGTATATGAGAAAGCTGCGTTCATAGAATTCAAATAAGTTGAGCCCATACACTCTTCCCACAGAAACTTAAGAGTTGTTTATTACTTTTTGCAATAATTTCCTATGCAGAAACAGATAAGGAGAATGCCACTTTATTTTTGGTTTCTGACATACTAACTGCTATGAGATATAATAGATCATTTAACAATCTACCCTGTAATCCAGAAACAAATACCTCGTGCCCGTCGAGGAGTACTTAGAGGATGGCCATTGGTTTCACACCAGCCCAGAGGAAATATATCCATGGATTCCACACTCACAATACATTCAGGTATAGGCTTTTTAGAACCTGTTAAGATTCAAAAATAAATAAAAAAAAGAAAAAACAAACTTTAAGACCATTAAACAGCTTCTTTCACAAATATTTTTCTAAACAATGGTCTACTTTTGCAGTAACTCAGATGTAAGAGTTTTGATAAATATCTTTCTCAGGAGACATACTTTTTCATATATGGTAAGTAGTATAAAAATCAGAAAATGATTTGGCTAGTTGCTTAGAAGAGGTTTCACAAAAGCCTATATTTAATACTGTCCTTCACATCTGCATTAAATACCAATTCTACAAATCAGAAACAGAAAGAACTGTGTCAAGAGTATAGCTTCTGGCAGCAGGATAAAAAGGAAAATAGGCACATGGAGTATAGCACTAAGCACTCACAGCCTTCCATCTACAAACCCAACACTGAGGACTGTCCTGAGAAAATATATCATTTCTATTTTATATTCTTTTTGGTTTATTTGTTTGGGAAAACCAAAATATTATCTCTTCAATAAGCCATGTATTAATGTTCATACTCATTTATTTTGTTCACACAAAATGCTTTTTTAATTATTCTTCAAGAAAATAGGAGACTCTCATTTCCTAATATTCCTGGTTAGAGGATGAGAAAATAAATTTTAGTTTAGGATATTGTATTTTCATCTTTAAACAAGATTGCTATTTAACTAGCTAGTCCAGTAAGGTTAACAAACCACAAAAGTAAACAGGAGTAGCAAAGGAAAGTGACCACAGGAAGCTTCTCAGGGGCACTGCTGCTTACCCTCCAACTGGAGCCATAGATAGGAGCCTCTTACTGCAGTAATGGTGGCAATGCACACTTCTTCAGGAAGAAGAGGATTGACTGCTTCAAGCTTCATGTTCTCCTTAAAGTCATGCTCAGAAATTGACTAGAAAATAAATGAGTCAAATCCATTGCTTGGATTAATATATTAACTTATGTGCTTTTTTCAAGTACTACTTAATCCCTAGGTCTGCTTTAAAGCTATTGGCTTATAATTTATTTTGCCATACTAGGATTTGAACTCAAGGCCTCATGCTTTTTAGGTATAAGTTCTATTGATGAACCACAATTCTGGCCCTTTATACACTCACTGTTTTTGAGACAGTCTTCTACTTCCTGCAGGGCTCATGCCCAGATATCAATTCTTTTACTTTATGCTTCCCACTGTAGCCTAGATGACAGCATAAGCCACCACACCTAGCTTCTGTTGCAATAAAGTCTGTCTGTATTTTCTGCCTGAGCTGGCCTGGAACTTAGATCTTCTTAAAATGTTGTTCTGAAAAGTATAGAGAATCCTCTAGTACCAAGTATGGGGAAATGCTTGTGAATTTCCCACGATAATTGTATGAATTTTCTATGTAATTTTGTTAATTTTTCATTATATATCGACAATATTACTATGTATGTACATATAGCTAAAATTAGTAAATATAGTTGTTTTTTTTTAAAAAAAAGATGTTCTGCCAGGGGCTGGTGGCCCACACCTGTAATCCTAGCAAATCAAGAGGCTGTGGTCTGAGGATTAGAATTCAAAGCCATCTCAGGCAGAAAAGCCACCCTGGGTAGTAAAGTTAAGTAGACTCTTTATCTCCAATTAACTACCAAAAAGGCATAAGTAGAGCTATGGCTCAAGTGGTAGAGCACCAACCTTGAGCAGAAAAACCTAAGGAAAAGCACCCTGAGTTCAAACCCCAGTACCAGCACACACACCCCCCTCCACACACACACTGCATTTTTTTTAATGGATCTAAATTTTTCATCAGGCCTAAAAAGGTTTCACACAAGCCAGGCACTGGTGCCTATCACCTAGCTATTCAGGAGGCTGAGATCAGAGGAACACAGTTCAAACCCAGCTTGTGCAGGAAAGTCTGTGAGACTCTTATCTCATGGTAGGGGAAAAACAAAGGAGGAGGCAACAATGCTTGATAAGAAATATACTCATTACCTTGCTCATGTAACTGTAACCCCTCTGTATAGTATTTTCACAATAAAAATCTTATTAAAAAATAAATATCATAATTATATTATACCTAACACAAAACGAACTTAATGACATCTAAAGACTATTTCATCTAGCCTGTATATTTTTCTCAGCAGCCTATAAACTTTCTCCAAACAGAGCATATTTTAGGACATAAAGCAAGTTTGACAAATATAAGAAAACAAAAATATCTTTCTATATTGTACCAGATCAAAATAAATAAAACTGAAACTCAATACAAAATAAAAGAACAAAAATTAGACACATAAAGAATGAAAAATACACTGTTGAATGATCTATAGGTCACTGAAGAAACACCCTGGAAATTCAAAAGCTCCTAAAACCAGCGAAAGAAACTACAGAATTTAAACACACACCTATAAACAACATTGTTGAATGACCAACGGGTCATTGAAGAAATATGAATCTAATGAAAATGATAACACAACCTTTGAGATACAGCAAAGGCAACACTAATACACACACCACACACACACACACACACACACACACACACACACACACACACACACACACACACACACACACACACACACACACACACACACACACACACACACACACACACACACACACACACACACATCTAAAGCCTAATGACATTCTTTAAGCCCCTAGAAAAACAACAAACCTCAAACTACCCAATGGAAAGAAATAGTAAAGATTAGGGTAAACCTGGGTGCCGGTGGCTCACGCCTATAATCCTAGCTACTCAGGAGGCTGAAATCTGAGAATCACGGTTTAAAGCCAGCCTGGGTGGAAAAGTCCCCTGTGAAACTCTTATCTCTAATTAACCACTCAAAAACTGGAACTGTGACTCAAAGTGGTAGAGTGCTAGCTTTGAGCAAAAGAGCTCAGGGATAGTGCCCAGGCCCTGAGTCCTGAGTTCAAGCCCCACAACTGACAGCCTCCCCCCCACCAAAAAAAAAAATAGATTAGAGTGGAAATTAATAAAATAAGACAAAAAAAACTATACAGCTGAGCAATATTGGCTTATGCCTAGAATCCTAGCTGTTCAGGAAGCAGATATCTGAGGGTCAAGTTTGAAGCCAACCTAAGCAGACAAATCTTCTATCTCTTATCTCCAGTTAACCAACAAAAAGCCAGAAATGGAGGTGTGACTCAAGTGGTAGAGTGCCTGCCAGCTATGAGGGAAAAAAACTGAGCAAGAGCCTATAGCCTAGATTTCAAGCCTGTGTGTGTGTGTGTGTGTGTGTGTGTGTGTGTGTGTGTGTGTGTGTGTTCTGTCTGTCTGTACTTGTGTCCATGTACATGTGTTCATATACAGACACACACACAAAAACAGGCTAGGGATGTGGTTCATGGGAGAGTTCCTGCCTAGTCAAGGGCAAGGCCCTAAGTTCAAAATTCCAGTATCACACACACACATACACACACACACATACACACACACACACACACACCACACACACACACACACACACACACACACAAATATCATTCCAACTGAGGCACATAGTATTGGTTTTGATTTAATACTATTAGGAAAAAAAAAGATGTCTCTAACAAAATTATAGCAATGATGATTTCCTGATGTTATTGCTGCCTTTATGAACATAGCAACAAAAGTCTACTTCATGGTGCAGGGAGGTCTAGCAATGGAATAAAAGAAAACAAAACAGCAATATTAAGACCAATGAAAAAGGAAATAATCATAAAATACTGCCATGATCAGCTGTGACTTTTGGATGCACATAGCAATGTAAAACCTCAACATGAGATGGGTAGGATGGGGGAAAGGTAATGAAAAATAGCTACGTGCTCATTTACTATATTATTATACTATATTCCTCAAAAGATGACAGCATATTATTTTTAGAAAGAACTATGAATGGCAGAATTACAGAGAGAAGAATAGGATGTGATGCCTTCTAGGAAGGGAGGCTATGGAAAGGGATTGGTCTACATTCTAAACTTATTACTTACTGCTTTTTTTTTTTTTTTGTCGGTTGTGGGGCTTGAACTCTGGGCCTGAGCGCTGTCCCTCAGCTCTTCAGCTCAAGGTTAGCACTCTACCACTTGAGCCACGCACCACTTCTGGTTTTCTGGTGGTTTATTGGAGATAAGAGTCTCATGGCCTTTCCTGCCCGGGATGGCTTTGAACCATGATCCTCAGATCTCAGCCTCCTGAGTAGCTAGAATTACAGGCGTGAGTTCCCTGTGCCCGGCTTTTTTTCCTTTTTAAAATATGTATATGTATTATTTGGATAGAAATTATTTTTAAACAAGCTTAATTATTCTCTGCTTTATATTTCAACATTTTTTCATATTACTGAACCATCAAATTAGGACATAAAATTTCAAATTCATATCATTTCAAAAAGAAAATATGAAACTACAAATCTATAATTAACTAACATAATTAGCAAACCATCTAACTACCTTCTATAATAAAAGTATTTTTCTTTGGACATTTTATTACAATCAACTAAGTATCTGGTTTGAGTGATATGGTGAGCTTGAAAGTAACTTCAGGACAAGCAGGTGAAAGACGACAGTCCTGCTTCCCTGAGGCAATGCCATAAGGGGTCTCACCAGAGGGAAGCACCTCTGGGGAGCAGCTTCAGCACCACACTGTTTGAGGTAGTCGGCCCAGTCGAAGTCCTGGCTAGGATATCCTATATGGAAACAAAAGAGCAATGATTTACACAACATATGCTTACTGGTTCTACCACTTTATCAAGTATCTACTGACAACTTCTAATGATTTGAGTGTGTTGATCATTTTAGAAAGGGAGGAAAATACCCTGTAAATCCAAATCATAGCTACTTTCTTCAGAACTTGGGATCAAACTGAAAGACTCATATGATTAATTTTATAAACCAGAGCAACTCTGGTCAAACTATGATAATAAAAGAAGAATCTTTAGATAGCATTTAAACCTTTAAAGTTCAAATGAGGCAATTACTTCAATCAATATTTTATTTTTAAAAAGTTGCTTGCCAGGAGCTGGTGGCTCATGCCTGTAATCCTAGCTACTAAGGAGGCTGAGACCTAGGATCGCAGTTCAAAGCCAGCCGGGGCAGGAAAGTCTGTGCGACTCTTATCTCCAATTAACTACCAGAAGACTGGAAGTGGTGCTGTGGTGCAAGTGGTAGAGCTCTTGCTTTGACCTGAAGAGCTCAGGGACAGGGCCCAGGCCCAGAGTTCAAGCCCATGACAGCCAAAAAGAAAAAAGGTTGCTGGGAATTTACCAAAAGAATTTAAGACAGTTATGACTGGATGTCATTTCTGGAAATAAATCTTATTGTCAATTTTAGTAGGACATGGGCTCTAAAGGAAAGAAATATAGGACTATTTTCTCAGTGAAGATTTTTTTTTCTTTGATAAGGCCATTTCCTTAAACATGTCATAGTTAATAGTGGTATAGCACTATTTTCAGATTCATAAACTCCAAAATCTCAATGCTCTGAGGCTATAAGTACAATGGCTATTGGTTGCAGTGTTAACTATATACAGTGACAACATCTATACCACAGACAGGAAGAATGAGTCTAATATTTAATAACAGCAGGGTAACTATGGTTGACAACAATTAATTGGATATTCAAAAGAGCTAGCAGTGAAGACTTTTAATGTTCTCAGCACAAAGAAATAATATATGTCTGAGGATATGCCAATTACCCTGATCTATTCATTATGAATTTATTTGCATACTGAAATCCATCTTGTATCCCAGAAATACAGTATTACTATGTGTCAAGTCAAGGAAATTTTAAAAACTTTCAATGCTCTTATAATCTGAGTCATGAATTTAACCCAGAAAAAAAAAGCTTAATTCCCTACTTCATTCTACCAAGGTTTTTGAAACTGTCATCTCCAACACAATGCCTGACTCTACCATCTGTATGGAAGGAGCTGGGTGGCTCACTGTGCCTGAACTGCTCTCTGCCTCTGAGAACTTAATACCACACAGAAACAGAGCAGGCTACTCAAGACTATTTCCTCCTACAATCGACAGCCCCTACAAATCACCTTCCCTGCCTAAGCAAGAAAGGCTCCATGTTCTCTGTCCCCACTTTACTTCCTGACAGGACACTTTCTGTCATTTTCAACTACAAACTTTCCTTCTTACTACAAAGACAGCTGATTTGTCTCTAACAATACTAACAACTTCAACATCTTTAATAATTCTTTTCTCCTTTTCACCTGAAGATAGCATGCAGGATAAAAAAAACTACGAAGCCTTCTTTTCAAACAAAGAACTTCTTTCATATAATACCCTCCCCTCCTTCCATACCATACCTTCCTTCTCTGATTACCACAGGGAAATGGGCATATCTATCAGTTCACAAATGCATCATTTCTTTAATTAGGTACTCCTATGCTCTGCTCACGGGCAGAGAACCTGGGAAGTTCTGTGAGTGTCTTCTACTTTTCCCCTGAAAGGGCTAGGTTACACTCATTTTATCTACCTCATGACCAGCTCAATGTCTGCTTCATAAGAAACATTACAGGAACAGTTGTTGGATGAATAAGACTGGATAGAGAGCCTTCTGACATATAACCCTTGTCAACACACTTCTAGCCCAGTGTTTCAGTGATGGAAGTCGTACTTAACTAACCAGAGACCTACCAATGAAGAATGCACAGATAACCTATCAATTTGTTTTGCTTATATAAAACATCAGATAAATATTGAATGTTTTCAAGATGCTGTTAAAAACATTAAAACTTTCATGCAATTATGATGAATTAAATCATAGTTAAATGTCTTGATTTTTAAAAGGCCAAAGATTCTATTTTACAAGGTTGCAGACATTTTACATTTTCTCTGTAGATAGCAGGGAAATGAGCTAATACTTTGCTCCCTAGAGCCCCTGAGTCCTATTCCTTACTAATGAGGTCCAGACATTAAAAATTATCCATCCCCTACTTTCTAGCCCTGCCTCTTTCTAACAGTTAGCTAGCTCCAAATGTTCTGTGTCCTTCCTTGCCCACTCCTATGTGAACTCTCAGAGACTCAAGACAGAACAGACTGGGCAACTAGCACAGAATCCAGGCCTGAAACTGGCTTTCTAGCTGGTTATACAGACAAATTTGTCAACGCAGGATAACAGAATACACTGTTTAACAGCTTCTTAGCTTATTTATAACTTTTCAAATATGTAAGTATCTGAAATCTAGACCATCATTTATACTTGCCTCAGGTCCTCAAAATATTAGGAACAGAAGCACAAAATACTTGTCAATGTCATTTAACATATATCTCATTTATGGCTGGGAAGGTGGCTCAGTAGTAGAGTGCTTGCTTCACATGCATAAGGTCCTGGGTTCGATTCCTCAGCACCACATAAACAGAAAAGCCAGAAGTGGCTCTGTGGCTCAAGTGGTAGAGTGCTAACCTTGAGCAAAAGTAGCTCAGGGACAGTGCCCAGACCCTGAGTTCAATTCCCAGGACTGGCAAAAAAAGAAAAACATCTATCTCACTTTAAGATATAAGGCAGGAGGACCATGAGTTTGCAGCCAGATCGGACTACATACAGAGTTCCAGGCCAGACTGGGCTACATAGTAGAACACTGTCTCAGAAAGAGAGAAAAAATTCACTAGGTGAGGTGCTTCATAACTGTAATCCCATACACTTGGCAGATAGAGACAGGAGGATCAAGTTTCAAGGCCAGTCTAGGCAAAAAGTTAACAAGAGCCTATCTCAAAAAACAAGCTTGTAGCCAGGCACTAGTGGCTCATGCCTGTAATCCTAGCTACTCAGGAGGATGAGATCTAATGGTCGTGGTTCACAGCCAGCCCGGACAGAAAAGCCCATGAGACGCTTATCTCCAATTAACCATCAGAAAACCGGAAGTGGTGCTATGGCTCAAGTGGTAGAGCACTTGCCTTGAGCTGAAGAGTACAGGGACAGCGCCCAGGCCCAGAGTTCAAGCCCCTTGACCACCACCAACAACAACAACAATGAAAACAAGCTTGTAATCTCAGCTGTGCTTAGTGCAGAGGTAGAAGTCATAGTTTAAGCCAGACCCAGGCAAAAACAAGACCTTATATAAAAAATAACTAAAGAAAAAAGGGCTGGAAGGCCAAAGTGGAAGAGTATCTACCTAGTAAATGTGAAGCCCTAAGTTCAAACTCCATAACACCCCCCCCCGCCCCCGCATAAGTAAATCAATTATTTTAAGGACACAACAATGCATGAATTCGCACCTGGAGGTGGAATGATGTGTAGACCATTCTTCAGACTCCACTGCACAGGGAAGATGCCAGGACTATTGGCGTGGCACACAAATGATCGCCGTTCATGATGCTCTGGCCGTAAATCATCCATTTCCACCAGAAAGTACTTCTCGTCAAAAACCTATACATGCAAATAACAGATAAAACAGAGAGTAGCTTTATATTTGTGTGTATGTGTGAATGTATGTTTTCCTTGGCATAGCCAAACATGTCACAAAACTTCATAATTATACTAAGTATTATGCTAAAAAATTCAATAAACTTTAATTGTTAGGCACTATTTTAATTAAATATTTTTCATGTGATAAATTAAGTTATAATAATTTAATGAGGTAGATATCATTATCTCCATTTTACAGATAAAGAAAGTGTTTTTTGTGTGTGTATGTGTGTTGGTTTTTGGGCTGTGTGTGTGTGTGTGTGTGTGTGTGCATGGGCACACGCGCACGCGTAATGGGGTTTGAATTCAGGAACTGGGCACTGTCTCAGCTTTTTCACTCAAGAATGGAGCTCTGCCATAGTTCCACTTTCAGCTTTTTGCTGAGCAGAGGGGTCACATGGACTTTATCGTCCAGGCTGGCTTTGAACCATGAAATTCAGATCTCAGCCTATTGAGTAGCTAGGATTACAGATGTAATTCATGAACGCCTAGCTGGAAAATGAGTTTAAAGAAAGGTAAAATAACTTAGCTTTGGTTACCCAGCCAGGAAGAAACAAAACCTGGCTCCAAACAAAGTATTCAGGCTTCAGACAAAATTTAGCTTCAACTTGGTGTCAGTATACTAACTTTTCAGATCCTTAACCAATTTCAAATGCCAAATGGAGAAGTTAATGAACTCTGGCTCAATATTCCACATCTCTCCAGATTCCACAGTGTTAGGATCCAACTTAAAAGTTCAAAATTCCTCTTCTACCAGACAAGGAAAAATTAAATCTGAACAGGTCAGATGAATCATCACTCAAACAACTATTCCTAAACTCACACTTTACTGAGTTCTACTTTTAGTAAATGGGCTTCTGCGCTAGTTCAAAACTGAATCCTTTTCCTTCCTTACCTAGTAACCCAGTAACTAGGCTTTAATGATGTGCAAATTTTATAGTTACTCCAAACAAAGGCCTTATTTTTGTGACTTGACTGAAAGATTAAAATCTGAATTGTAGTACGCTAGATCTGGTGACACTAATTGCCTGTTCCCTACATAATTCTTCATCTCAACCAGCTCTGCATCTGACTGGACGGTGATGATACTGCCTGTTACAGTTACCCTGACCTGCATACCAGTCAAACCTCTTCTAGTTATATACAGTTAGACTTGTGCCAAATCTCACTCCTCTGGTGCCTAGGCTCACTGCTTTGGTTGTTAGAGCTACCAACCTCAGAAGAAGGAATGGGCCACAGAAAACTGATAATAAAAAGTATGCACACAAACAGTTCTGACCTCACAAATGAGTTGGATTAGTAGAGTCTGAAGATGAAATCACTACAATCTCCTCAACCATACACCCTGATGTGGACTCTTAAAAAGATAATTGCTCCCATTTTACCTTAATAACTGTAGCAGGAGAGATCCCAAAAGGAGACCAGGGGTCCACAGCTTCCAATTTCATATTTACAGAGAATGTATGAATACCAATAACTTTTTTGTCCTAGAATGCAAACATCAAAAGGAATAAAAACACCATGCTTTTACATTAATTTTATACTCATGTGTAGCTGAATCTAATTACTTAAATAATGGAACTGCCCAGCTTGTGGTAAATCCTGTAATTATCTTCCCAGGAGAAAAAAGAAACAATTCAGGACAAAAAAAAAAATAACACAGAAAGTAATCCACTCTACCTCTCTGGAACATAAGGACTATCTGGAGGAAAAAACTCAATTTATTTTATAACAAGAGCAGGAAACATTCAAATTGCTTTAAGAAAAGTGTGGGAGGGGGTGTGGAGGGGGAGGGGGGGCATGAAGGTGGGGGTGGGAGATGGGAAAGGATGGGAAGGGGAAACAAAGGAGGCAGCAACAATGCTTGATAAGAAATGTACTCATTACCATGCCCATGTAATTGTTTTTTGTTTTTTGGGTTTTTTTTTGGTCCAGTCATGGGGCCTGAACACTGGGCCTGGAAGCTGTCCCTCAGCTCTTCAGCTCAAGGCTAGCGCTCTACCACTTGAGCCACAGCGCCACTTCCGGCTTTTTTCTTTTTGCTTATGTGGTGCTGAGGAATCGAACCCAGGGCCTCAGGCATGCAAGGCAAGCGCTCTACCACTGAGCCACCTTCCCAGCCCCTGCCCATGTAATTGTAACTCCTCTGTATGGTATTTTCACAATAAAAGAAAAAGAAAAAGAAAGAAAAGTCGGGGAGAAACTCAGGCAACTGATCGAAGAAAATAAGGGTCCTTGTCCCTCCGGCCTGAAACCCTCTTGCAGCAGTTATGGCACTTTCCTACTTCCAGGTATTATTTTTCAGTTTTTAATGTCCTCAACTTGCTTTTCTCTACAGTAAGGAGAACACTGCTATCATATGCTTTTGTTCTTACCTTAAATAAGTAAGATGGTAATGGTTCTTTCTCCTCCTCTTTCACTTTGGTCAAAATCTCTTGCCACTCAGCTTCATTTTTCAGATGTCTGATGGCTTTAGTAGGACAAGACAGCACACTTTAGTTGAAAATAAGAAAACCTATTCAATTTTTAACTATTATGCAAGCATTCGTATAATAAAAAAAATGGGCTTTCTACTGGGAGCAAGAGGTTAAGCCACACATGCCATTCTCATACAAAACAACTTACATCTCAGTTCAGCGCCTAGACAGTTAAATTTTGTGGAAAAAAAGCCTAAGACTGCCTGGGCGCTGGTGGCTCACACCTGTCATCCTAGCTACTCAGGAGGCTGAGATCTGAGGGTCACAGTTTGAAGCCAGACTGGACAAAAAAAGTCCCTGTGAGACTCTTAACTAACAGAAAACTGGAAGTGGAGCTGTGGCTCAAAGAGGCAGAGTACTAGCCTTGAGCAAAAGAACTCAGGGACAGTACCCAGGCTCTGACTTCAAGCTCCACAACACACACACACACACACACACACACACACACACACACACACACACACACACACACCAGTACACATACCAGTATACACACCAGTACACACACACACACACACACACAGTACACATACCAGTATACACACCAGTACACACACACACACACACCAGTACACACACACACACACACACACACACACACACACACACACACACACACACTCCTAAGACTGGAAGAATTGCTTTGTACATAAAGCAATAATCATTCAGCTGGCCACGGTAATGTGGGCCTAAACATCCTAGCTACAGCAGAAGCACTAAATAGGATACTGGTCCTGATTAGCTGAGGTAAATATTATTCAAGATCCAATTTGAAAACTAGTAAGCAAAAAAGGTTTGGGTAAACAAGCACCATGGTTCCTGCTTATAATCCTAGCTACTCAGGAGACTTAGATCTGAGAATTAAGGTTCAAAGCCAGGCTGGCTAGACTTCTTTCTAATTAACCAGCAAAAAGCTGGAATTGGAGGCATGGCTCAAAAAACAGTAAACACGAGGCTCTGATTTGAAGCCCCAATACTGGCACCAAAAAAGAAAAAAAAAAAAGGGGGGCTGGGGATATGAATCATGGTAGACCTCCTGTCTAAGGCAAGGGCAAAGCCCCAAGTCCAAAACCCCATCTCCCCCCCAAAAAAATCATTCCAAATGGGACATAAAGTAACTGCAAATTGATTTAAACAACAATTTGATTTAATATTAGAATTTCCTTTAATCAACATTTGTTGTGAACTCAATTTGCTACATACATCTATCTAAATGCTACATAAGGGATTTTATCACTTTGTGTTGAGTTAGGATAGTCTATGAAGTATATCAGTATGTGTAGTAAATTATAGATGGAATAAAATCAAAAGCATAACACATTTACTTGAACAACCCCATATTAATCTGTTGTAATACCACTATTATGTGAACAAAGGCTATCACAAAATGTAGAAAAATGTATTTTTCAGGCTCACAGAGAACAATAATACCAATATAACAATAATGTAATAGTTAATAGAAAAATGCTGTTATTTCTATTCACCTGATGGGGGCTGAAGCTCATATCCCTGTTGAGCAGCCCAACCAATGTGATGAAGAAAAGGATCCAAGTAATACAACCATTGCTCCAAATTGTCAGGACTCTCAAGTCCTTCATAGCGCAGCTTCAGCCGTCCCCCGATGTTTTCTACTACAGTAACAATCCAAGTGCTTAAAGAATCCTGAAAAGCTTGGCATTCTAGCCTGGATCCTGGAGCAATGAGATCTAAAGGATTTCTTCCATTACGGAGCTACATTGAAAAAGTGAAACAAAGTAAGTTAATCTAATCGTAAACCTGTCTTCACATGTTTATTCATTTGAAAGCCAATGACACTGAGTACTATTATTCAAGTCCCTTACAGTATTATTTCTAGGTAACACAAAAATGTTTATATTCAAGAAAATCTACCTAGTCCAGTAAGCTTATTCTAAAAAAATCTAGTTTTCTTTAGTTTCACTTAGTAAGAACTTTTAAGCTATCACCATTACTTGTCTCTGATTATAAAAGCAAATATAAGCCAGGTACTGATGGCTCTAGCTACTCAGGAGGCCAAGATATGAGGATAGCGGTTCAAAGCCAGCCTGGGCAGCAAAGTCCCCTGTGAGACTCTTATTTCCAATTAGCCACCAAAAAAAAACTGGAAGTGGCTCAAAGTGGTAGAGCACTATCCTTGAGCAAAAACAGCTTAGGGATAGCACACAGGCCCTAAGTTCAAGGCCTATAACTGACCAAAAGAAAAATATGATCATTAAAGAAAAATATCAAATATGTCCACCACTTCTAGGAAGGTACCACAGAAAATATTTTGGCATACACTATTTTCCTATGCACAAGTCAGTATACTTCTGCCTCTTTCTTTCCTGTTTTCTTTTTTCCAGAATGGATACTGTTTTTCAATTTGTTCTTCTATAAACATCATAAATGTCTTTCTATGATGCAAAATTTCCTATTTTTTGAATTGTTTTGATATTCTGTATTATAAACAGGCAATAAAATATCTACTTCTGATGACATTTTGCTTGCTTTTTATTTCTTACCTATTACCAAGGATCTAATGTACATAGCACTCAGCCACATTATTTTTTTTGCTGTCTACCTAGATATATATTAAAAACTCACCTGAAGCAAAATGGATACCTGCTCAGTTCCAGAAAGCTCCCTTCCCCCCTATCTCTCCCCCAAAAAACCCCACTTTCTAACTGTAAAAAAGTAAGGAAAAATGGATCTTAACATGCCAGCAACTAATTTAGAAGATTTTTAAACATGGGAATAGGCTACCACTTTTCAACCCAAGGCTAAGTGAAACATTCCAATACCTATGTCCATGACTCTAGTACTTTTTATTTGTATTAGAAGACTACAATAGCAATCAATCTTGTATTCCTTTGGAGGTTTTTCCACACTGATTTGGAGGGTTTTCCACACTGATTTGGCAAGTGATTAATTCCTTCTGAGGATTTTCCTCAGAGAGAGAGAGAGAGAGAGAGAGAGAGAGAGAGAGAGAGTGTGCGTGCGCGCGCGCCTGGGTGCTGTCCCTCAGCTCAAGGATAGTGCTCTACCACTTGAGCCACAGCACCACTTCCAGCTTTTCTGCTTACGTGGTGCTGAGGAATCAAACCCAGGGCCTCATGCATGCTAGGCAAGCACTCTACCACTGAGCCACCTTCCCAGCCCCCTCACTGGTTTTTTACACAGTAATACTCACGCCCTCTAGCAGTGGAACTGGAGGACTGCATGCTCCCAGCAAGGTCTGCTGCAGAAAGGCATCCCAATCAGACACTTTGTCTCTGATGCCTACAGAGGGAAGAAAGGACTGCTCCTCAGTGTTCCACCCACAAAACACAAAGAAATCAAACATGTGGAAATGGCTTAGAGATGTGTTTGTCACTCTAAGTTCTAAACTTCAAAAATCTTGCTTTAGATGGACACTTTTCACTTAGTTTAGTAAGAATTGCATGCAAAACAAATAGAATGAGTTGTATACCAACAATTCTTAATAAAAAAAAGTATCTAAAAGTTGTCTATTTTATTAAATAAATTTTCAAACACATTAAAAATAGAGAAAAGGCAGATGCTGGTGGCTAATGCCTGTACTCCTAGCTACTCAGAAAGCTGAGATCTATGGGACAAGAAAGTCCAAGAGACTCTTATCTCAAATTAATCACCAAAAAGCCAGAGGTGGAGCTGTGGCTCAAGCCATGGAGCACTAGCTCTACTCCCCCTCCAAAAAAACAAGCTCAGGAACAGTGTCCAAGCCTTGAGATCAAGCCCCAGGATCAGCGCGCAAGCATGCGCAAATACACACACACACACACACACACACACACACACACACACACACACACACACACACACACACACACCACACACACACACACACACACACACACACACAGAAAAGGTATAATGAATCCTCATATACCCTAGCTTCAACATAGACATGCTAGTTGTTTGTTACTGTCTCTACCACCTTCATACAACAAAGGATAGAACTGAGCAACCATGACTTACAAAGCTAGAATTTGTACCAAATGGCCTTTTACAAAAATCTGCCAACACCTGGCTTATGCTTTCACTCCATTCTTACCCAATCAAGCATTACTAAAAAGACAATTCTAAATGGTGTATAACTTTGTCCATAAATATTTCAGTATATATTTTACAAAAGAAATTAATGCTTTATCTTATCAGAGTATGACACCTTTAAAAAGTTAGTAATTCCCTAATATCAAATGTCTAGTCCATGTTCACATTTCTTTAGTTGTCTTATAAATAGCTTCTTCAATATGTGTGATCATATTAGGATCCAAAATCAGATCAGTATGTGGCAAATGGCTGATGATCTAAATTTCACTTGTACTCCAATCAGAGCTAAGCATTTACATGTCAAATGCCCCCAGACCACATGGATGCCAAAGAACTCAGCCCACCTAAGCCAGATGTCAGTTAGGATTTCACAAATCCAATCCAAAACACAGGAGGTATGTGTGCAAGGGTCACCTGGGTTACCACCCATCACTTAGCCCAACAGAATCTCAGACTGGTCTCTCCAAAATCTTCTTGATGATCTGAAGCATGTAAAGCAGAGAAGACCTTTGGGAGAAGTCCCTTGTCCTGTTCCCACCCATGTTCCTGCCTTCATGGTCCAACAAAAAATTCATTTGTAGGTACCTTCTTCTCCATACCCCTAACTCTTTTTCTTGCAGTATGTACTTGACTCAACTCTTTCCTATTATTTTCAGAGTCTGTTTCATTGGCTGCTTCTTTACGACAACCCCTACTCTTTTCTATAAATCTGTATTCAGAGCCAGAGTTTATCAAAATCAAGTTTGCTCTTTTTGGAGGGGAAAACAAGAAAATTTTTACAAGTGGAGTTATATACTTCCATCAGAAGTACATCAGGCTCATCACTGGTAGCTCATGCCTGTAATCCTAACTACTCAGTGGACTGAGATCCGAGGATCACAGTTCAAAGAGAGTCCAGTCAGGAAAGACTATGAGACTCTTACCTCCATTGCTCAAAAGCTAGACAGCATCCAGGCCCTGAGTTCAAGAACCAGTCTACCAGCACATATATACACAAAGTACATCAGGTTTGGTTGTCTGTACTTCTGTGACAATAGCTTTTAATGATTAGATGAGCTATAAATATAGTTCATCTATTTATAGCTTCTGTATATAGGCTTACCAGTAGCTAAAACTGGTAATATTAATTCCTTCTTCACTGACAAACACAAATACTTATGAAGAAAAACTTGCCTATAATCCAATCTACTCAAAAAAGAATTTGTAGAAGATCATGGTCTCACCTTAGCCTAGGCAAAAGCACAAACCCTATCTAAAATACAAACTAAATGTAAAAAGGTTGGGGTTATGATTCAAATGATAAACCACTTGTCTAACAAGCACGAAGCCCTGAGGTCAATTATCAGTACCACCAAAAGAGGGGGAGAAAAGAGAGGAGAAAGAGGAGGAAGGGAGAGAAAGAAGGGAAGGAAGACAGGAAAGAGAACAGAGGGAGGGGAGAGAGGGAAGGTGAGGAAGAAGAGGAGGAAGTGGACGGAGGAGAGGAAGTGAAGAGGGGGAAGGAAGAAGTGTTCTCTTCAGCAACTTATTATTGTAAAGCAAAAGTTCATTTTTTTTTATGAACTATTCTCTTTATTCTTTCTCTAAATCTACCAGCCCTTTAAATAATCAATTAGTTCCCTTGTATCCAGCAGAGGCTATTAAGTGAGGGGGCTGTTTATTTTTTTGTGGTGATTTTTTTTTGGGGGGTCCGTTCGTGGGGCCTGAACTCTGGGCTTGGGCGCTGTCCCTCAGCTCTTCAGCTCAAGGCTAGTGCTCTACCACTTGAGCCACAACGCCACTTCTGGCTTTTTTCTTTTTGCTTATGTGGTACTGAGGAATGGAACCCAGGGCCTCAGGCATGCAAGGCAAGGGCTCTACCACTGAGCCACCTTCCCAGCATGAGGGGCTGTTTAAAAGATTTTACTATGCTGGGCACTGGTGGCTCACACTTATAACCTAGCTACTTAGAAGCTCTGAGGATCACTGTTCAAAGCCAGCCTAGGCAGGAAAACCTTATCCCCAATAAACTGGTAATGAAGTAATAGCTCAAGTGGTAAAGTTCTAGCCTTGAGCAAAAAAGCTCAGGGACATTATCTAGGCTCTCAGTTCAAGTCCTAGAACCAACAAATAAAGACTTACTTACATGTAGATACATACATACATTCATACATTCATACATATATACATATTCACTATAAAGTAATAAGCTAAATCATATATATTAGAAACCACTGTATGTATTGTCATTACTGATATTCAAATTATTTCATCTTTAACCAGAGGAAGTCTCTTCAGCTTGATTTTAAAGGTCTTTTGACATGATATAGTCATTGGTATCTCTGTTTCTTTTGGGTATGACAAGATGCTTCAGTCTCATGGGTACATTTCTTGTCTCAGACAAGAAACAGCAACCATGCCAGGCATCAGTGGCTCATGCTTGTAATCCTAGTACTTAGGAGGATGAGATCTGAGGATCATGGTTCAAAGCCAGCCCGGGCAGGAAAGCCTGTGAGACTCTTAACTCCAATAACCACCAGAAAACCGGAAGTGGCACTGTGGCTCAGGTAGTAGAGCCCTCACCTTGATCTGAAGAGCTCAGGGACAGCTCCCAGGCCCAGAGTTCAAGCCCCATGACTGATGGAAAAAAGAAAGAAAGAGAGAAAGAAAGAGAGAAAGAAAGAAAGAAAGAAAGAAAGAAAGAAAGAAAGAAAGAAAGAAAGAAAGAAAGAAAGAAAGAAAGAAAGAAGCAAAGAAAGAGCAACCAATTTGTTCCAATAAAACTGATATTTAGAGATCACAATCAAGATGCTGGGAGTGTGTGTGCCACTCCTGGTTAATATTTCTAGGTGTTTCAGTGCCTAGAACTATCAACTTGCTCTTCAGCATCTTCTTTTAGAAAAGATAAACACATCAGGATTTTTTCAGCACAATTCAGAAAGACTATATTTTTATGTACTTACAACTACATCTATATTTCCCTCCTATTGTGCCATAAAGCCTAGCTCCCAATTAGACATTATTCTGCTTTATTTCACAATAAACAAATAATTACTTTAAACTAACATAATCAACTATCACCAAAAAAAAAAAAGTATAGTTCACCTCTACTAAAGATTCAAATTACCTTTTTTTGAACTCAACCAAACAGTTGTTCTCTGTGTGGTTTTCCTGTCATTTTCTTTTAGTTTTTGGAATTGCTTTTTCAAAGATTTCATCTGTTTTATAGTTACATAAAATATCTACATGATTCAAAAGTCAAATCTACAAAATAAAGGATATTCACAAAATCTTTCCCTATTACCTTTATTGTTCTTTTCTTTCTCCTCCTCATTTCCAGAGAATACGCTTGTAGATACGGCTTGATTTTCTTGACGATAACTTTTATTGTTATAAAATACTCTTGTTTCTATGCAATGTTTTCCCCCTCTGTATTCTGCCTCTGTCACATAACAAAACTGGTTTGAAACTTCTGTTTTCTTTTTCTATTTGTTTGTATACCCTTGCTCAACATTTTATTTTACTCTTGTTTTTTCTTTTTTGTAATAGTACTGGGGTTTGAATTCGAGAATTCATGATTGCTAGGCAGGTGGTCTACCATTTGAGCCATACTCCCAGAACTTTTTTTGCTTTAGTTATTTTTCAGATAGAGTCTTGTGCTTTTTGCCTAGACAGGTCTTGGACTGTAATCTTTCTACTTATGCCTCCCACAGAGCTGAGATTACAGGCATGGAGCTGGGGCTTCACTAACTTTTTGCCCAGAGTAACCTTGAACACAGATCCTCCCAATTTTCACCTCCCAAGCATCTAGGATCACAGGTCTGGCTAGTCCTCCCTATTTGTTACTTTTTTTTTTTTAAATCTCTCTCTCTAAACAATATTGAACTTGGATAGGAGTTCTCTTCCCCTCCCCACCTTCTCTTTCAGCATCTTATATCAGGTAGTATCCTTTTTCGCACCCAGTTAACACTTAAAGGGTAACTACTTAAATTACATAGGTATAGATATTTTTAAGGCCATAACTGAGCTTATGCCACTATTCATATGCTCTCCCTCATTGTCTTTCTTTCTTTCTTTCCTTTCTTTCTTTCTCCTTCCTTCCTTCCTTTTCTTTCTTTCTTTCTTTCTTTTTTTGTTGGTCCTTGAATTCTGGGCCTGGGTGCTGTCCCTGAGCTCTTCAGATCAAGGTGAGTGCTCTACCACTTGAGCCACAGCACCACTTCCAGTTTTCCAAGTGGCTTATTGGAGATAAGAGTCTCATGGAGTTTTTTCCCTGGGCTGGCTTTGAACCACAATCCTCAGATCTCAGCCTCATGCGTAGCTAGAATTACAGGTGTGAACCACCGGCGCCCGGCCATGTTTCATATTTTTAAAGTGACATTAAGCAAAGCAAGTATGAAACATACTATGTCTCTTTTATACCATTGTTTAATCAGTGCTCCCAGCTACACATGTACTTAAATGTCTCCTTATCAGTTCTTATGTTAGCATCAATTAATTCATTTTGCTTTCTGAAGCTCCATAAAAGAAGTTCAGAAGAACAGTTTTCCTCCAATCCTTTACATGTTCCTAGCAGTTTGTATATAACCTTTATTCCTAAAGTTTGGCTTGACTAGATATAAAATTCTCTCAAATACTTTCATTGAATTTCTTAAGTTTGTTATCCTATTATCTTTTGGCATAAAACCACTATTGTTAATAACCCGTGACACTGTGCTTTCCTTTCTTGTCAAGAAACTTGGTATTTTTGTCTAAATAATAAAAATATTTTAAAATTCCAGCAGTTTGAACACTTTTTTCTCATTAAAATAGGTCTTGTTAGGTAGTCCCAGCTAACCTTGAAATCCTAAGTGCTCCTGAGTGCAAGTGACCATCCTGCCTCATCCTTCCAAGTAACTAGTGTTACAGATGCACACTACCACACCCAGGCAGAATTCATTTTTGTGTAATCATTCTCATGTGACTTCTTAAAATCATGAGATTTTTATGGACATATTTTAAATAGACTTATATTTCAGTTCAGTTTACTTAAAATATAGTTAATAACATTTGCTTGTATCATTTCTTTGGGTTTTATTCAGATACCTACATTTTATGCATGTAAATCATTTTAAACTTCTTTTTTAATATGATGCCTACATATGAGTTAAATACTTTAGAAGTAACACAAATTCTCTATGGCTAATAGAATTTAAGGAGAATGAAATGACAGCTATGAATACAAATCTCCCAAATGTCAAACTCATTGGTATAATTTGTGTATTGAATTTTAAGATTTTTAACCTATTTTTGCGATTTTTCTCAAGTCCTTTTAGTTTCTTCATTTGCGTTGTATTTTAAAATGTTTTTCATCTTTTTCTCTTCAAATATTGTCTGTGCTGTTGTTTCTTTCCTGTGTTTTTACAGTTTCCATATCTAATTTTTTTTCCTGTTTAAGTTCTTTTTTCTTTTTTCAAATCTCCCTTTTCTCTTTCCTTTCTCCAATTACCTCATGTTTTTGGATTTTTATAAATTTTATTTATCTCTTTATCATTATTACTACTTTAGCTTATTTTGTTTGTTACTTTTTTTGAGACAGGATTTCACTATGCCTCCCAGGCTACTCTGGAATTTGTGATCCTCTCGTTTCTACCTCTTGAGTGCTAAGAATACAGGTATGTATAGCCACATCAGCTCTTTTAGTTTGTTTTGAAATGTTCTTATCTGACTCAATGTTTGTTTCTGTGTGATTATATTTCTCTTGAGAAGATTTTTATTCTACTCTTCGCTTCTTTCATTAAAAGAATCTTCCTTGCAATTCAATGAAAATGCTCCTATGGTTATTGATTAAATAAGATGTATTTCCCCATACTCTCAAGATAAGATTGTGGGTCTGTAACTTCCTTTCTCTATATTTCCCTCTTGTATTATTTTTTTACAAAGTAAAAAACAGGGAGTGCTAGAAGCCATCAGATCTTCACCTCTAAATACCACTCGTTACCAAAAATCAATCCAGACTTCTGGGGGAAATGGCTGATTTCAAGCCTAAGACAGAAATGCTTATTGAGCCAGAAGAAACTATGCAAGGAATAAACACACACACACACACACACACACACACACACACACACACACACACACACACACACACACACACACACACACACACACACACACACACACACACACACACACACACACACACACACACACACACACACACACACAAAGCAGCCAGTTTAAAAAGGTATCCACTTGTCAATCTAGGCAAGCTTCATCAGTCAAAAAAAAGTAATGATAATGAAGGGTTTTAACCCATTGAATAAAGTAAGAATCATAAGTCCACATAGACATACACACATATATACACACCTATATAAATATATGTATTCAAAAATGTAGAAAAATGCTGGGCGCCAGTGGCTCGTGCCTGTAATCCTAGCTACTCAGGAGGTTGAGCATTAAGGATTACAGTTCAAAGCCAGCCTGGGCAGGAAAGTCTGTAAGACTCATCTTCAATTAAACACCAGAAAACCAGAAGGAGCACTGTGGCTCCAGTGGCAGAGTGCTGGCCTTGAGCTGAAGAGCTGAGGAACAGTACCCAGGCAGTTCAACCCCCATGACTGACAAAAAAAAAAAAAAAGAAGGAAGGAAAGAAAGAAGGAAGAAAAGAAAGAGAGGGAGGGAGGGAGGGAGGGAGGGAGGGAGGGAGGAAGGAAGGAAGAAAGGAAGGAGAACACCATTTGGTATCCATTAGAGTAATAATGGCAAAACCCATCTACGGATGCTCTTTTTAAAAAAGTCTGAATACAAAACTAACAGGACTTAAGAAACAAAGAACTCCCACTCATCTGGTTGAACCACTACCAAATATACCCATGCTGCTGATCACATATATGGTATATAACATATGAGCACCGTTATATATTACAGACTGTGATAGACAATTTGCTCCATGAAAGTTAGAATGAACTTGTGACTTTAAATGAGCATCATTATTCCACAATACTGTGAATTTCCGGAAATTAAGTAATCACTTAATCACAATCAAAAAAAAAAAAAAGAACCTTGGGGAAGGGAGGGAGGGAGGGGATGGTAGGGGGAAAACAATGGAGGGAGTAACAATGTTCAAGAGGAAGTGTACTCATTACCCCACTCATGTAACTGTAACCCTCTGTATAGTATCTTTACAATAAAAAAATTAAAAAATAAATAAAAAAAATAAAAAAATAAAAAAGTCTGAATAGCAATGGGATGTTTTCACAATCTTAAAGTATTTTCCTATAAGATATTAACTTAAAATGATAAAAGAATATTTTTACTATGGAAAAACCTGACGCATACCAATTTAATCAAGTGATGAAAGTTAATATTAACCTCATAAGAAAAATCAACAACATGTAGCTCCTCAAAGGATGTAGTAAGAGATATAATGTCTTTTTTATTTTTTAACAAAAATAGCAATTTGAATATAAGGAAATAACAAGACAAATACAAACTGAAGATTCTACCAGGTAACTAGCTTTTCCTCTTCAAAAATGTTTAGACCAAGTAACAAGAAAAGATTAAGAAAGCTAAAGAAATGTAACAATTAAATGTTACGTGATCCAGCACTCAGGGTCCTAGACCAGAAACAGAAAGCAGACATAAGGAATAATCCTGAAACTAGGGGAAACTAGCCTGTATCTTTTAAAATGTTCAAGTCATGAAAGACACAGATAACTTGAGGAACTGTTCCAGATTAAAGGAAATGTATATATGAGACATAACGACTGAATGTAATACATACTCCAAGATTTTCTTTGATTGTAAAAGTATTGATTGGGACAATCAATTGGCAAAATCTGAATAGGATCTGCAGATTAGATAATAATTTTCTTTTATTTCCTTCCTTCCTTCCTTCCTTTCCTTCTTTCTTTTTCTCCCTCCCTCCCTCCCTCCCTCCTTCTCTCACTCTTTCTTTTCTTTCTTTCTCTTTCTTTCTTTCTTCTTTCTTTCTTCCTTTCTTCCCTCCTTCCTTTCTTTCTTCTTTCTTTCTTTCTTTCTTTCTTTCTTTCTTTCTTTCTTTCTTTCTTTCTTTCTTTCTTTCTTTCTTTCTTTCTTTCTTTCTTTCTTTCTTTCTTTCTTTCTTTCTTTCTTTCTTTCTTTCTTTTGTTATGAGTCATGGGCCTGAATTCTGGGCCTGGGCTTTGTCCCTCAGCTCTTCAGCTCAAGGCTAGCGTTCTACCACTTGAGCCACAGCGCCACTTCCAGCTTTTTTCTGCTTATGTGGTACTGAGGAACCCAGAGCCTTATGCTTGCAAGGCAAGCACTGGACCGCTGAGCCAACTTCCCAGCCCCAATAATTTACTTTTCTGATTCTGACATTTTATTAGATTCATCAGTTCTTGTTTTCAGAGGTCCATTAAAGTGTTTATGAATAAAAAGGCACCATGTTTAAAACTGACTCTAGCTCAATTATTGCTATATATATATGACCATATAGGAGGATGCTAAGCAAAATGAACTCTAAGACATGGACATAAGAGGTTTTTCTTTGTTGTTGTTTTTAATGTAATACATGATTTTTTTTCTTTTGTGTTTTTCCCTCCTATGGTTTATCCTCTGTTGTCACTGTATTTGATTTTGGTACCCTGGGTATTGTATACATGTTTATCTGAATTAGGGAAGAGAAGGGGAACAAAAAATGGTGAGAGTCAAAGGACAAAGGAACCAATGCAACAGCAATACTCACAAGACACTATGTTGGAAATGATTTGTATAACTTGGGGGAGGAATGGGGGGAAAGAAAGAGGGAGAAAAATAAGGGAGGGTAACAAGTTCAACAAGAAATGTACTCACTACCTTACTTATGTAACTGTAACTCCTCTGCACATCACCTTGACAATAAAAATAAAATTAACAAACTGATTCTCAAGCCACTAAAAAAAATGTGTGGGCGGGCAAGAAAGGATAAGGCAAATGTAGTAAAGCATCAACATTTGGGGAAACTTGATAAAAGGGCCCCCAGAGTTTTTTACACTATTCTTTAAAATATTCCTGTAAAACTGAACTTATATCAAAATAACAAGTTAAAAGATGCCAGGTGTAGAAGCTCATAACTATAATCATAGCTACTCAGGAGATGGAGATTAGAAGAACTGAAGTTTGAGGTGAGCCTGGGCAAAAAATTTGCACAACCTCCATCTCAACCAATATAAAAGCTAATCATGGTGGTACTCAAATGTCATCCCATAGGATCACAGTTCAGAATAGCCAAGGCAAAAGGCAAGACCCTATTTGAAAAATAAGACTAGAGACATGGCTAAAATGGCAGAGCACCTCCTGAGAAGGCTAAGGACCTGAGTCCAAACCCCAGGTCCACCAATAAAAGTTAAAAGGAAAATAAAATTAGAAACATCTGATATTTTCTTGAATCTTCAGTCTCTCCTTCCTTCCCCACTTTACCTTCCCCTTTTCTTCTGCCTCATTTCTTGCTTCATTTCTATGGAGAACACTCTGCTGATTTGAAGCATCATTTGGTTCATTTTAAGAGTTCAGAGTTACCAATTCCCATTGCTTAGGGACAAATGGAGAAAAGACAATAAAAAGAGAGACTCAACAGTACACTAATTTGGCCAGATGTACAGTCTTACAAGATGAAAAACAGCTGATAAAAATCTGACTCTTTACAGAAAAAAATAATTTCAAAGGGGGGAAAAAAACGTATGCTTTCCACATACTGGGAAATGTGCATTCTTTTTTATATTCAAAATGTTATCCTAAAAAAGCTCAGTAAACATATGGGCCATGGGCAATCCAAATGTTCTTACAGTAATCACATCATGCCTGAACAAGAAGTATTTTCTTTACCTTCTGGGGCTTCAAGGGTCTTTTTATTCTGTTCACACCACCCAATGGGGTAGAGACCAGCCTTCCTGATGTCACACCAGAAGTCTGCTCTCCGGTCTTCCCCATAGCCATCATAACGAAGGAGAAGCAACTGTTCACAGGCGGTGATGATGGTGGCAACCCAGTAGGTTTCAGGATCTCTTTTCACAGCCACCTCCAGTTTCATCCCAGGAGCAAATCCATTTTGTAAACGTGTGTCCACCTGAAGAGATAAATTATATTAGGCCTGAGACACTTGTCTTAGATGAGTATTTCTCTACCCAATGTTCTTTTTTAGGGCTTAGGAATTCTAAAGTAATAAAATCTTCTCAAGGGAAACCTGAAAAATTCTAGTTCTAACTCATAGGAGTGATCCACACAAAACATTTTTTTTCTTTTTTTTTTTTTAATGTTTATTGTAAACGTGAAGCACAGTTACAGAAGTCAGGTAATGAGTACATTTCTTTATTAATTTATGTTACTGTTATGTACAGAGGGATTACAATTACATGAGTCAGGTAATGAGTACATTTCCTTTCCTACAGTGTCTTCGTTCCCTCACCCTCTCCCAGTCTCTCCTTCCTCTCTCCACCCACAAGTTGTATAGTTTACTTTCATCAATGTCTAGTGAAATTCACTGCTGCAGTTTTTCACCTGCTGCAGTTTTGCCCCTCCAGTCCTATATCCTTCCCCATGCCCTTCCAAAGATACACACTTGAATACACCATACATACATAAGGTAAAGAAGACAAAATCATCGAAAACTAAAAAATTGAGAGAGCTATTGTTCCCATATCTTGGAGTTTATTTCAATATGTATATTATTTTATATAAACATGAATAGTCACTTAGGCATTACACTTGGGTGTTTCTCTCCTAAGAGTATCCTCTTTTGGTCTCACTGTGAAATATCTGGAATCCTGTATAATTTATTATATCCCAGTGCATTTTAGATCTAATTTTTGCATACCAGAGAAAACAGGTACCATTTGTCTCTCTGATCTTGGCTTACGTCACTTAACATGATTTGTTCTAATTCCATCCATTTCCCTGCAAATGACATTATTTTATTTTTTCTAATGGCTGTGTAAAATTCCATTACCCATAGGTACCACATTTTTTTTATCCATTCATCTATTGTGGAACATCTAGGTTGTTTCCATAACTTGGTTATTGTGAATTGTGTGGAAATGAACATGGATGTGCAGGTGTCTTTATTGTATCCTGGCTCATCATGTTCAGGGTAGATGCCCAGGAATGGTACAGCTGGGTCATAGAGAAGGTCTATGTTTAGTTGGTTTTTTTTTTGGGGGGGGGGTCCAGTCATGGGGCCTGAACTCTGGGCCTGGGCGCTGTCCCTCAGCTCTTCAGCTCTAAGGCTAGTGCTCTACTACTTGAGCCACAGCGCCACTTCCGGTTTTTTTCTTTTTGCTTGTGTGGTACTGAGGAATGGAACCCAGGGCCTCAGGCATGCAAGGCAAGCGCTCTACCACTGAGCCACCTTCCCAGGCCTATGTTTAGTTTTTTGAAGAACCACCACCAGACTGTTGTCAAGAGTGGCTGTATTAGCTTACATCACTACTAACAGTGCAGTAGAGTTCCTTTTTCTTCACATCCCCACCAACATTTGTAGTGGTTCAAACAACCACACTTAGAACAGAAGGGGTGGTACGGCTCAAGTGGTAAAGCAACATCCTTGAGGGAAAACCCCAAATGAAAGCATTAGATCTTGAGTTCAAATCCCAGTACTAGAAGAATCTTATAGGAAGAAGCTTTGAGATTATGCAGATTCCATTTCCTGCTTACCATGTTTATTTGAATGGTGTCTAATTGTGATTTTTCTTTGATGGGCCCAGGCCCATTTTTATTTTTTTATTTTTTATTTTATTGTAAAGATGCTGTTCAGAGGGGTTACAGTTACATGAGTAAGGCAATGAGAACATTACTTGTCGATCATTGTTACTCCTTCCCTTGTTGTCCCACTATCCCCTCCCTCCCAGACCTCCCTTAGGGCCTTGTGTTTGGCTTTTTCACTCGTGGCTTGAACCACACCTCCAATTCTGTTTTCTTTGTTTTTGCTGGCTAATTGAAGGCAAGAGTCTCAAGGATTTGTCTACCTGGGCTGGCTTCAAAACAAGACATTCAAATCTTAAGTCTCCTGAGTAGCTAGGATTAATAGGTATGAGCCACTGGTACCCAGCTCATGTCTTTAACCTTAATAATGGCTTGAAGTTCATTGCAAACTCCATTTCATTACATTTATTCCTAGACACTTCATGTTTTTATGTTATTATATTTTCATTTAGTTCAAAATAACTAAAATTTCTCTTTAGAGTTCTTCCATGACTCATGTATTATTTAGAAGTATGCTGCTTAATCTCCAAGTATTTGAAGATGTTACACTTATCATTCTACTACTGATTTCTAGCTTAATCCCACTGTGCTCTGAATTACAGTCATGAGCCACCAGCACCCAGCTCCTTGTGGTTTTAAAAGGATGCTTTAAATTATCCATTTTATATTCTTTCTTACATCAATTATTTTTAAAAATTTTAATGGCTGCCCTAGAGTCTGCAATATACTTATTCAAAGTATGCAGAGATTCTCTGCACTTGCATATTCAAGATCATCTTTGAAATAACACTATACCACCTCGTGGGCAGTATGAATACCTTATGATAACAAAATTATTCTAAATCTTCTCCCCTATCTCTGCATATTCTTCTCCTGTTCTCATTTATATCTCATGTCATTTATAAATAATAATACATTTCTACAGTTATTATCCTAAACTGTTATCTGTTAGTTCAATTAAAAATAAGAAAAATTAAATATTTTATCTTTTTGCTCCTTTCTCTAATGCTCTTTCTTTCTTCTTCCTTCCTCAAAAACTATGCAAGCAAGAAGAGTATTGAGTGAAATACTTAAAAGTACTTAAAGTAAAAACTACCAAACTAGAATTCTATATCAAGCAAAATTATCCTTAAAAGTAACAGAGAGTAGGGCCCAGGTGGTTCAGGCCTGTAATCCTTGCTATTCAGAAGGCTGAAATCTGAGATTAGTGGTTCAAAGTCAGTCCAGGCACAAAAGTCTGTGAGACCCTTATCTCCAATAAACTACTCCTCAAAAAGCTGGAAGTAGAGCTTTGGCTCAAGTGGTAGAACCATAGCCTTGCAAAAAGAATCTCAGGGACAGCACCCTGACCCTAAGTGCAAGTCCCAGAACTGGCCAAAGGAAAAAAAAAAGTGGAAAAGAAATAAGTATTTCCTCAGACAAACAAAAATTGAGAGATGTTGTGACCTGTGGAACTACCTTGCAAGATATATTGGAAGCTAGGTTGGGAATGTAGCTCAACTGATAGAATGCCTGCCTAGACAAAGCCCTAAGTTCAAACTCTCTAATAACCCAAAAAAGAAATTATTTATTTATTTATTTTTGACCAGTTGTGGGGCCTGAACGTTGGGCCTGGGCACTGTCCCTCAGTTCTTCAGCTCAAGGTTACCACTCTACCACTTGAGCCACTATGCCACTTCCGGCTTTTTCTGCCTTATGTGGTGCTAAGGAATTGAACCCAGGGCCCCATGCATGCAAGGCAAGCACTTTACCACTGAGCTACCTTCCCAGACCCAAAAAAAAATTCTTTAGAAAGGTAAGAAACAATATAGGTCAGAAACTTGGACCAACATAAAATAGGAAGAAAGTTAGAGAAGAAATAAAAAGCTAAAATTAAATCTTTACTTTTCTTAATTCTTAATTGAACTAAGCTTTTCCAAATAATAAAATGTGTTGATTATAGCTCATAAATATGATGGTTTATAAATGTACAAACGATGGCATGTCATAAAGAATTCATGGAAGAACTGAGGATATTTGTTGTAATACATCTTTACTACCTGTGAAGTGGGATAGTTACTTGAAAGAAGATGAATTACTTGTAACTCTCTATTAAAAACTCCAGGACAACTGCTAAAAACAAAAACTGTTTAGGTAAGCATAATGGTATATATGAGCACTGTGGTAAGTGAAATAAGAGACAAAATGGACCACTATCCACTATTTTTATCTTAAATACACAGAGAATGGATAAAAATTTCCAAGGACCAGTAAGAAGAAGAAAATGTGAAATTACCTTTCGGTTGTATACTGAGCTTCTTCTGTTTAGGTCAATTTAGAAGTTCTACAGTTATATAACACAATTTACTTAATGTCACTGAACTGAACACTTAAAATTTTCCCCTATTTAAATGGTAAACGTATACATATATTTTAACAAAATAATTTTTTAATTTGGTGGCTCCTAAAAGGTTTTCAATGTACATATTTACTAAGTGTAGTCTACTCAAAAGTAGCATTTTATCACTTTACATATTATACAATGATCTTCCAATCATACACTCCCAAGTGCTCCCTCATTCTCTGTTTTGTAGTTATACATACTATAACTACTTTTGTATATACTAAAATTAAGGAAAAAAAGTTTAGATATCTACTTAAATTTATATTCTTTTCAATCATTTTAGAGACAAAAGTCTGTTCTAAATTCCCCTGTCTTAAAGAACTTCTAAAAATATTTTCTATAAGCACAGATTTCCTAGTAATAAAACTTAGAAAGTGTCGGGCGCCGGTGACTCACGCCTGTTATCCTAGCTATTGAAGAGGCTGAGGGTTGAGGATCACTGTTCAAAGCCAGCCCAGGTAGGAAAGCCCATGAGACTCTTTTTCCAATCAACCACCAGAAAACTGAAAATGTCACTTGGCTCAGGTGGCAGAGCAGTCACCTTGAGCTGAAGAGGTCAGGGACAGAGCCCAGGCCCAGAGTTCAAGCCCCACAACCAACAAAAAAAAAGAAAAAAAAAAAAAAAAGCCAGCAAATTTTGTTTTCCTGAGGAAAGTCTTTATTTCTCCTTTACTTCTGGATGGAGGTTTTGCTGGTTATACACTCCTAGGTGGAAAGATTTATTTTCTTTCAAGATTTTACTCCATTGTATTCTGGGTTATTCAGTTTCTGAAAGAAATTTTGCTGTAATTCTTTGTTCCCCTGCCTGTAATCTTTTTTTCTCCCCAACTGTTTTCAAGATTCTCTTTCTCTTTGATTTTCAGTAGTTTGAGTATGACCTGTCTTGGTTTTGTCTGTTTAGTATTGATTCTGATTTGTGTTCCCTGTGCTTCTTAGATCTGTGGTGTGATATTGTTCTTTGGGTGGATACTATTAGAAAAATTGCCTGACATTTTAGTTTCCTATCTCCCTCTGATTCTAACTTAAAAATATGATGTGCTTCTCTATTTTACCCCATGATTGTTGAGGATTCTGTCATGGTTTTTCTACTCTTTTCTGCATGTTTCAGGCAATACTGACCTGTCTTCAAGTCCATTGATCATTTTCTTAGTTAAATCTAATAATAAGCCTAAGATCAATTATGATCTATGTTTTTCATTTCAAACGGTTTCTGTCTCTACTGAAACTCCTTTCCACTTACATATATTAAACATAATTATTTTAAAGTCTCTAACAAACAAGTTCTAACAACTGGGTCTTCTGAGTGCTTCTGTTGACCATTTCTTGGCAATTTGTATGTGTCTTATAAGGTTCAGAACAGTCAACCAGATAATTAGTATTAATTATGAAAATGGGCAAGTTTCCTCTTAGGCCTTTAGTTTGAAAAGAAGACTCAGTTTTTTTAGTCAAGAATGAGCTAGGGCTGGGAAGGTGGCTCAGTGGTAGAGCGCTTGCCTTGCATGAATGAGGCCCTGGGTTTGATTCCTCAGCACCACATAAGCACACAAAAAAAGCCAGAAGTGGCACTGTGGCTCAAATGGTAGCACGCTAGCCTTGAGCTGAAGAGCTGAGGGACAGCGCCCAGGCCCAGAGTTCAGGTTTTCCTTTTCCTTCATTTTTTGTTTTTTTTTTTCCCTTTAGTTTATACATTGTTGCCACTGTTTTTTTATTTTTGGTACCCTGTGTCTTGTACATATGTTTATCTGATTTGGTGAAGGGAAAGGGAATAACAAAATAGTGAGACTAAGGATAAAGGGTGAATCAATGCAACAGCAATACTCACAAGACACTAGGTTGGAAATGAACTTTACAACTTGGGGAGGAGGGAAGTCAGGGGTTGGGGAAGGGAAAGTGGGAGAGAACAAGGGAGAAATAACAATATTTGACAAGAAATGTACTCATTACCTTTACTTATATAACTGTAACCCCTCTGTATATCACCCTTACAATACAAGAGAAGAAAAGGAAAGGAAAAGGAAAAAGATAACCATAAAGGAGCTGAGCCAGATGACTCATGCCTATAATCCTAGCTACTTAGAAGGAAACACAACTCTGGTTCAAAGTTAGCCAGGGGAAAAACCTCTGAGACTCCATCTCCAATTAACTACCAAACTCCTGGGCTCGATGTATGGCTTTAGTGGTAGAGCACTAGCCATGAGCAAGATCCTAAAGCCCAGAGTTTAAGACCCAGTACTAAGGGGTGGGGGGAGAGGGGAACCTACAATAATAAGGGCAAAGATATAAACAATTTTTCAATTTCTGAAGCTTTTTCACCAAAATAAGGACATATTCATAAGCACTCAAAAAGAGAAGTACTGTACTATGGAGCAGAAAATGTACAAAAAAAAGAAGCTTAGGCTTTTGATATTCACTTGTTTAAATTGTTTGAATGTGGGCACACTAGTGGGAAAGAGGTAGGTGAATGAAAAAAGGGAATGAGGGACAAGTACAGTCAGAATATTCAATATGTGCATGTGATGAAGGAAATGGAAAACATGAAGAGTCAGAGTCGGATGAGGGAGAATGATGGGAGGGGTCACTCTAATCAAGAAGCACTGAACACACAGACACACGTCAAACTGAAAGAAGCACTGAACACACAAACACACGTCAAACTGAAACCCCCTTGGTACAACCATTTGAAGTTTAAAAAATTAATTTTTTAAAAAAGATAATGATAATTGAGTAAAGAAAAAAAAATTATAGTATAGCTCATTTTTCTCAACACAGGTAGCAACAAGAGGAAAAAGAGCCATTCAAATTTTTTCAAATGCTCCAACTTAAAATCATTTTAAAGTATTAAACAACATAATAATTAAAAGAGATATAACCAGTAAAACAAACATAGCTATCACTTACATGTTTAAAAGACCCATAGGGAACTGCTGTGGACCCTGTCTCTTCTAGATAATCTTCCCAGCTTAATTCCACTTCTTCCATACCAGATCCAGTATCTGGAATTCAATACAAAATGAAACAGGTGAGAATCCCAACTAAATAAATTAAGAAAGAAATTAAGTTACAGAATGTTCTTCAATACAAGTTAACTGATTTTAAACCAAAGAATTAATTGTATCTTGACTTTTTGTACTTTTTATTCTGTTTTACAAGTAGGTGACCTTAAAGTACTGGTTATTGATGCAAAATAGCACTTTATCTACCTGTCTTGGTGGCAAGTCAATAACTGTGAAGTTCATCCAAATGGATCATATACAGCTAATGGAAGTGTAAAAATTCAACCATTTAGTTTTCTTAATAGATATTTCAAACAAAAAAAATTCAATCTGATTCTGAGTATATTCCAACTGAGTAAAAGTACTAGTCAATATTTTACCTCAACCCAAAAAAAGATAAAGTCATCCTTGTTTTTTTTTCCATTTTTCACTGTTATATCCAGTTCATAAAGAAAGCTTCTATAGGTACTATCCTTAAACTATATGGCAACTTTAATCACTTCTCACCTATCTAGCATTATCTCTAGGTCAAAGCCTAAATATAGTAGCACTTATTTTCAATCTAGTTAAATAAGGTCTTAAAAAATCTCTAGGAGACTTAAAAGCCCTATGTGATCTGACTCTCTTGGCCATCTGCCTCCTCTTTCACCAATCAGACTTGCTACTCACTGTATTCGGCTAACAGTTTTGTTTGCTATGTTTTATTATAAGACAAGGTCTCATGTATTGAAGTAAAGAGGCCAGACCATGCTAGCCTTAATCCTCTTGTCTCTACCTCCAAAGTGCTAGGATTACAAGGAACTGGGATTATTTAGGCATCTACCTACAGTTTCTTACAATTCTTTTCTTTTTTTTTGGGGGGGGGGGTAGTACCAGGGATTGAACAAAGAACCTCATATAAGCCTGACAAGCACTGTCTTGAGCCATGCCCTCAATCCTTTTGTTTTTCCATTTGCTTTTCAAAAAAGGTCTCAAGCTTTTCCATAGGCCTTCCTTGGCCTGTAATTTTGCTACTTCTGCCTCAATAGAAGCTGGGATTACAAATGTGTACCACCATGGCCCAGCTAATCATGTTTTCTCCAAGGTCTCCACATTTGCTCTTCCCTATGCTCAGAGGCTTATCAGTTAATTAGGATCACACCTCTTTCATTAAAGTCTCTTCTCAAATACTGCCTCTTCAGAAAAGCCTCCCATACCTACGTATTCTAAATGGGTCTCTACTTCCATTTTCTTCATGGCATTCATTACTATTTGACCAGTATACCATATTTTTTGTTTCTTTCTGTGTGTGTGTGTGTGTGTGTGTGTGTGTGTGTGTGTGTGCGCACGTGCACACGCATGTTTGCCTGCATGCATGCGTGTGTGCCCATGTTCATGAATTACTCCCAGAACTTCAACTCAAGGCTTGGGAGCTAGTCTGGAGCTTTTTTGCTTAAGGCCAGTTTGCTACCAGTTGAGCCACAGCTCCTCTAATGGCTTTTGGTGTTTAATTGGAGATAAGAGTCTCATGGAGGGGGGAGGCGGGAGGCTGGGAAGGGAGGTGAAGGGTAAACAAAGGAGGAGGCTGCAATGCTTGGTAAGAAATGTATGCATTATCCTGCCCATGTAATTGTAGCCCCTCTGTACAGTATGTTCTCAAATAAAATAAAATAAAATTAAAAAAAAAATAAAGAAGAGTCTCATGGACTTCATGCCCAGGCTGACTGAATTGCAATCCTCAGATCTCAGCCTCCTGAATAGCTGGATTACTAGTGTGAGTCACCAGTGCCTGGCACCATATATGTTTTTTTATCTTCCTTATGGGTCAAAACTCTGAGAAAACAGGAATTTTGTTTTGGTAATTCCAACATCTTTGTCGTCTGGACTCAGGTGGTATACAGTAAACAACATTCATTAAACAGACAAAGATTTACACACTCTATTATTCAATAACAGATTTCATATAAACTGCTTAAGGGAATGTTTCCTTATTTACTAATATATCCCTCTTCCTACAAGCACAATGCTTGATACAAAGCTAGTTCTCAATAAACAGTTGTACCCTAGGCAAACGCATGCTTCCCATAAACAGAAGGAAGTAAATACAGGGATAGTCACAACAGCACTGTAACAGACTGAAAGCAAATAGCAGAAGAAGTTGTGGCAATACCGCCACAGAATACTGCCACATAATAGCTGAAATGAATGAACTAGTATTGATATAGATATGTTTCAAACACACCCACACTAAGTAGAAAGGGCAAATGCAGAACAGAAAGTGAAGCTAGAAACAATTTAAGCTTCAGAACAAAACAGCAGAATAATTTTATAATTATATGCATATTAGTAAGAGCAAGAAAACAGGAATAGAAAGAATATACATGAATTTCAACAATGATACCTTAGAGGTAACAAAAAGAAAATAAATTTGAAGGGAAATACAAGAAACTTTATTGGTTTTTTCTTTTTTAAAAATGGAAATACATCATGGAGCATGGTGATACAGGCCTGTAGTTCCAGCTCTTGGGAGCTGGAGGCAGGAGAATGTAAAGTATAAGGCTAGCCTGGTCTAGATAGTCACATCCTTCTCAAAAAAAAAAAAAAAAAAAAAATATATATATATATATATATATAAAACACTACTGATCATACAACTATATCTAAACTATAAACAAATACCATCTCACACACACTAGGATAACTATTATCAAAGAAACAGAAAATGGCAAGTATTGGTTGAGTACTTGGAAAAATTATACCTGTGCACCACTAGTAGGAATATAAAATTAAAAAGTCACTATAGAAAATTATAGTGACCTAAATTTTTTTTCAGAAAAATTTTTAACAGATACTTCTCATAAAAAGCCAAAAGAAATGAAAGGAGGAGCAAAAATATATTAATACTTGAGTGTTGTTCACAGCAGTACTTACAAGAGTCAAAAGGTCTTATCCACAGAAGAATGGATATGCAAAATGTTGTACATATACACAATGAAATATTATTTAACCTTAAAAAGAGGAAATCCTGTAGCATGCTACAACTTGAACTTTAAGAATGTAATGCTAATTGAAATAAATAAGCCAGCCACATAATACAATATATGATGTCATTTACATGAGATACCTAGAGTAGTCAAATTCATAAAGACAGAAAATAGAAGGGTGGGAAAAGGAGAATGGAGAGCTATTGTTTAATTCACACAGAGTTCTCATTTGTAAAGATGTAAAAAGAGATGTATAGCAGTCTCGAACAAAAAAAAAGGAAAGAAAAAAATAAGCGAGAGTACAAGGCCCTGAGTTCAAACCCCAGTACCAGCATATATAGCTAGAGCAAAAATAACTGCTAACATTTAATAAGTAATATGACAAAATTTATATTGTATCTACTTTAATACAGTAAGAAATCACAACAAATATTAACAACGTTAATTAAATATTCACAGCAAGTACATCTCTGTTATTTTTTTCATATGTTTTTATGTATGTGAGATTTTTCATTAAAAAACAAGTGACAAAGACTGCTTTGAGAATAACCTTGGAACTTTAGGCCAACTTCCACTACTAAACATAACCAGGCTGAGTATTCATAGTCCTGAGTAAGTACTTCAGTCCCTTAATCATTATGCTATTCAGATAGTGATAATAATAATAATGATAATAGTAGTAGTAGTAGTAGTAATAGTAGTAGTAGACAGTAGTAGTGGCTCATGCTTATAATCCTAGCTATTCAGAGAAAGAGAACCAAACCCATTATCCAATGCCATGAGAGACAAAAAGCTCATGACACCCCATCTCATCAGAAAAAGCTGGCCATAGTGGCATCTACACATCTATCATTTCAGCTATGGCAGGAAGTATAAACAGAGAATCTTAGGCTAATCTGGACAAAAAGAAAGATACTGGAAGTGACGCTGTAGCTCAAGTGGTAGAGCGCTAGCCTTGAGCTGAAGAGCTGAGGGACAGAGCTCAGGCCCAGAGTTCAAGCCCCACTACCAACAACAACAAAAAAAAGATACTACCTCAAAAAATAACTAAAGCACAAAGGGCTGGAGGTTCAAGCAGTAGAGTGCCTGCTGAGTAAGTACAATGCTCTGAATTCAAATCCCAATACTGTCAAATAAATAAAAAGCAACAATAAACCTGTTGGATTAGTCAACTAAATTCTTTCATATATCAAAAACTACTAAAACTGAGACAAAAGAAGACTGATAAACAAATATATGGAATAGTTAAAAAGGAACTCTTTATGAAAAGATGTACAATTTTTTCTAATTTTAAGAGGCATGCAAATTACAACTATATGAAACATATGTCTGAGAACCCTTTCATATATCTTTTTTTTTCTTTATTTTTCTGCAGTACTTGAGGTAGAACTCAGACTCAGGGCTTTTTACTTGCTCAGCGGGTACTCTACCACATAAGGCTCTTTTTGTATTGGTTATTTTTGATACAGGGTCTTGCTTTATTCCTGGACTGTGATCTTCCTACTAATGCTTTTTCGTGTTGCCAGCGATGACAAATACATGCCACTATATCCAGTTGTTGGGCTTCTTCTGTAACTAATATAACAGGCAATTGCCACAGACTTTGGCTAAAATGGAATATTAAAAACGTATTCTCAGGCTGGCTTCAATATCCCATGATCCCCCATCTCTGCCTCCTGAAGAAGCTAAGGTTATAGGCCTGTGCCACTGTGTCCAGGTTCAGACTGGAAAACTTTTCAAAGTCTGACGATGTATTCCATAAAAGCTGTGATATGACAAATAAAGCATAATAACAACTCCTGTAGAAGAAAACTAGGCAATATTCAATAAAATTAAATATATTCTTACCTTTTGATGCAGCAATCTCACTTATAGGAATCTATCCCAAAGATATGCTAGCAAAAATACAAAAAGACATATGTACAAAGCTATTCATTACAGCACTGTTTGCAGTACCACAACTGGAAATAATCCCAATGTCCATCAATAATGACCTGATTGAATACATAGTATATCCATTGAGTCTGTACTTTAAAATCAAGACATTTTAGTTTGGCATAGCTGTAAAAAGCAATGAAAATGATCTCTATATACTCAAGTAGAACAGTCTCCAAAATACATTAAATGAAACCACAGTAAAGAATAGTGTGTGTGCACGCGTGTGTGTGTGTGTGTGTGTGTGTGTATTGTGCGTGTGTGTGTGTGTGTGTGTGTGTGTGTGTGTGTGTGTATTGGTAGTGAAGGGGCTTGATAAAGGCCTGGGTACTTTAAACCATGAGCCTCAGAACTCAGCCTCCTGAAGTGTCTAGGATTACAGGTATGTGCCACAGGTACCCAGCCCAGAACAGTTTTTTGTTTTGGTCTCAGTCCGAGATTTGTTTTTTCATTTTTTGTTTTTTTACCAGTCCTGAGACTTGAACTGGGCATTGTCCTGAGCTTGTTCAAGGCTAGCACTCTATCACTTTAGCCACAGTACCACTTTTGGCTTTTTCTGTTTATGTGGTACTGAGAAATCAAACCCAGGGCTTCATGCATGCTAGGCAAGCACTCTACCACTAAGCCACTTTGCTCATTGGCTGATGCTCTACACTTAGCAATGCCACCAACCCCAAGAACAGCTTACCTCTACTTTTTGTATACCATGGGAGAAATAGATGAGTCTGAGTATGTGTACACACACACACACACACACACACACACACACACACACACACACACACACACACACACACACACACACACACACACACACACACACACACGAAGAATAAATTAGAAAGTAAGGAAAGTGGTTGCACAGGTGGAGGAGAAATAAGACTGATTAATGATATCAGGGTAAAAGTAAAAATCTTGTTATCTAAATTTGACTTTGAAAGTATGTAGATACTTCACATAATTTAAAATCTCAGTACTTGGAAGGGTAAGTCAGGAAAACTCCAAGTTTGAGGCCAGCCTGGGCTATATAATGAGTTGCAGGCCAGTTTGGGATGCATGAGACCTTGTATCCAAAAATTAAAAATTAAAAATTAAAAACAAAGAAGAGCCAAGAAAGGGGGCTCCTGGCTGCCTATAATTCCATCTACTCTGGAGACAGAGATAAGATGGAGTATGATTTGAGGCTAGCCTGAGCAAAGAGAGATGCCATCTCAACCAATGAGCTAGCATTGTGATCATAGCTACACACAGTTTAAAGAAAGCCCCAGATTTAAAAAAAAAAAAAACAAAAAAAACAAAAAGCAAGAACTTTTCTTAGAAGTAAAGAAGATGATTATGACAATGACCTGGAAGCATGGGTTAAGTGCTAAAGCCTTGACTATTAAGCATGAGGCCTTAAGTTCAAACCTCAATACTACAAAATATATAATTGAAAGAAAAAAATTCAAGAAAGTGCAAATGAACTTAAACAAAAGAGCCTAATAGTTGCAAAGCTAAAACCAAACTCACAATGGTACTCCTTTAAGCCATGTAAAAATATAATTCTTTACGCCTGTCATCCTAGCTACTCCTAGCTGAGATCTGAGGATTGTGGTTCAAAGCCAGACCAGGCAGGAAAGTCTGTGAGACTCTTATCTCCAATTAACCAGCAGAAAGCCAGAAGTGGCTCTGTGGCTCAAAGCAGTAAAGCACTATCCTTAAGCAAAATTGCCTAGGGACAGTACCCAAGCCCTGAGTTCAAGCCTCCCCACCCCCCCTAAAAAAATTCTCTATCACTCTCCCTTTCCTCTCTCCCTCCCTTCTTCACCCATCCTATTCTTAGGAGGTAGAGGAAGCTCAAGAGTTCATGGACACCTCATACAAAATTAGCAAAACCCTATCTCAAAAGAAAATACAAGATGGGCACCATTGACTCATGCCTGTAATCTTAGCTACTCAAGAGGTTGAGCACTGAGGACTGTGGTTTGAAGCCAGCCCTGACAGAAAAGTCCATTAAGATGCTTATCTCTGAGCTGGGCACCAGTGGCTAAGGCCTGTAATCCTAGCTACTCAGGAGACTGAGATCTGAGAATCACGATTCAAAGCTATGCCAGGCAGGAAAGTCTGTGAGACTCTTTTTTTTTTTTCTTTTTCTTTTTTTTGGGTCCGGTTGTGAGGCCTGAACTCTGGGCCCGGGCGCTGTCCCTCAGCTCTTCAGCTCAAGGCTAGCACCCTGCCAGTTGAGCCACAATGCCACTTCCAGGTTTTCTTTTTTGCTTATGTGGTGCTGAGGAATCGAACCCAGAGCCTCATGCATGCAAGGCAAGCACTCTACCACTGAGCCACCGAGACTCTTATGTTAAGTCTGTGAGACTCATGTCCAGGAAGGAAGAGAGAGAGGGAGGAAGGGAGGGAGGGAGGGAGGGAGGAAGGGAGGGAGGGAGGGAGGGAGGGAGGAAGGAAGGGAAAAGGAAAGGAAAGGAAAGAAAAGAAAAGAGAAGAGAAAAGAAAGAAGAGAAGAGAAAGAAAAGAAAAAGGGAAACTGGGCAATAGTGACTCATGATGTAATCTTAGCTGCTTTGGAGGCTGAGAATGAGAAGACTGCAGTTCCAGGCCAGCCCTAACAAAAATGTTCAAGAGTCTCCTTCTCCATGGAGGGAAGCTGAACGTAGTGGCATGAGCCTATGATCCTAGTAAGAAGATAAGCCTAAAGTAGTGGATTGCAACTCCATTATAAATCAGTTGCCTGGGCTTTAGAAAGAAGGACCTTACCTCAAAAACAACCAAAGAGCCTGGTGTCAGTGGTTGACACCTGTAATCCTAGCTACTCAGGAGGCTGAGATCTGAGAATTGAGGTTGAATTCAGCCTGGGAGGAAAGTCCATGAAATACTTATCTCCAATTAGCCACCAAAAAGCTGGAAGTGGAACTGTGGCTCAAGTGGTTGAGTACCAGCTAAAAGACTAAGGGACAGCCAGGTGCCGGTGGCTCACTCCAGTAATCATAGCTACTCAGGAGGCTGAGATCTGAGGATTGCAGTTCAAAGCCAGCCCCGGCAGGAAAGTCGAAGTGACTCCAATTAACCACCAGAAAAATGGAAGTGGAGCTGTGGCTCAAGTAGTAGAGGGCTAACCTTGAGCTGAAGGAGCTGAGGGACAGTGCCCAGGCCAAGAGTTCAAGCCCCACAACGACCAAAAAAAAAAGACGAAGGGACAGTGCTAAGGCTCTGTATTCAAGCCTCAGTACTGATACAAAAACAAAACAAAAAACAGGGTTGGAAGCATGGCTCAAGTGGTTGAGCACAAGTCTAGCAAGCACAACAACATGAGTTCAACCTTTAGCACCATATTTGGGTGTATGTCCCAAGTGGTAGAGCAGGGTAATAACCAAGGTTCAATCTCCAGTACCATGAACATATGAACCCGCTCTCTCGCTCCCTCCCCCCTCTCTCTTTCTCTCTCTCCCTCTCTCCCATCTCTCTTTTCTCTCTCTCTCCCCCTCTTTTCTCTCTCTCTCTGACAGCAAACTTCAGGAAAACGTTTCAAAGGCAAGAGTCAACAAGAAAATTTAAATTGCAGACTACTATTTTATTTATAGAATGCTTGCATAATTTTCAAACAACTACAGGACTACTATAGTATCAAAGCAAATAAGAAATAATATTAACATCATTAGGAAAAAAATTCCAAAGGACAATATAAAGCATAAAATCAAAGAAGTAAAAGTCGTGCAATTTTAAATTAAATATAGATATTTACTAATATTAATATACTATTAGTAAATATTAGTATGAAACCATGAGTTTTTGTCTTCAAAAGATATGCATTTTTACCAGACATGGTGGCTCATGCTTATAATCCCTGATTCTTTAAAGGCAGAGATAGGGAGGACATGCTTCAAAACCAGCCTAAATAAAAAGTTAAGAGAAGCCAGGCACCAGTGGCCCATACCTGTAATCCTAGCTACTCAGGCTGAGATCTGAGGATCACGGTTCAAAGCCAGCCCAGGCAGGAAAGTTCATGAGATTCTTATCTCCAATAAACCACCAGAAAACCAGAAGAGGTGCTGTGGTTCAAGCGGTAGAGCGCTAGCCTTGAGCTGAAGCACTGAGGGACAGCGTCCAGGCCCAAGTTCAAGCCCCACAACTGACAAACTGACTAAATAAATAGAGACATCTATCTTGATCAACACACTGGGAATGATGGTGCATACCTGTCAGCTCAGCTACATGGGAGGTCATATGTAGGAGGATCATAGACTGAAGCTGGCCCTAGACAAAAGTGAAAAATAATCTAAAAGTAAAAAGGCTGGAGGTTGGCTCAAATGGTAGAATGCTTGCTTAGCAAGTATAAAGCCCTAAGTTCAAAATCCAGTATGACAAAAGAAAAAAATAGGTGTTTATTTATCTTTTTTTAAAGTTACAAAGAAAAGAAAGGCTTTAAAAAAAAAAACTTAGAGAAATGGCAAGTTCTAAGTTAGGAGCAATATATATACAGGGGATACCAAGGAATCTTAGAGTGCCTGAAAAAGGACTGATATCAAAGATGGATGGTATCTCATCAAAAGAACACAGGATGCCATCTGAAAGAATTCTCACTGGTCCAGAATGATCAATTTGATCATCAAATAAACAATAGCAATAGATTCAAATACACACACAGGTAATCCAAAAGTTAATAATAAGGCCGAAACAAAATAAATCAACTTCTAAAATGGCAAAGTAAATTTATTTTCCCACAAAAGCAGTAAAAATACTGGCTGAAGGGCTGGGAAGGTAACTCAGTGGTAGAGCGCTTGCCTTGCATGCTTGAGGCCCTGGGTTCGATTCCTCAGCACCACATAAGCAGGGGGAAAAAAAGCCGGAAGTGGCTCTGTGGCTCCAGTGGTAGAGGGCTAGCCTTGAGCTGAAGAGCTGAGGGACAGTGTCCAGTCCCAGAGTTCAGGCCCCATGACTGGACCCCCCCCAAAAAAAAAATACTGCTAAAAAGGATATAGGAGCTGGGCATCAGTGGCTCACTCACGCCTGTAATCCTAGCTACTCAGGAAGCTGAGATCTGATGATCATGGTTTGAAGCCAGCCCAGGCAGAACAGTCCTGTGAGACTCTAATCTCCAATTAACCACTCCAAAACCACAAGTGGTGCTATGGCTCAAAGGGTAGAATACTAGCCTTGAGAAAAAAAGAGCTCAGGGACACCATCCAGGCCCTCAGTTCCAGCCTGACAACTGACAAAAAAGAAAAAAATTATATAGGATGAGCATTTCAAAATTACAGACTTAATAAAGGCAAAGAACTAGAGTATCTGTTCCAACTAAGCTGCTGAGCCTTGTTTGATAGTGAGGGTGGCATTTTTAGCTAGAGAAATTATGCTTCTCCTTGTCATTTCAATAGTAAATTTTAGGACTGAACATAACAAAAAATTTAAAATATTAACAACTCTTATGTACAAGCTCAATATTAGAATGAAGTAAATAGAAGAAGTAAATTGAAAACAAGATAATAAAAATATACCCAAACAACCAAGAAGAAACACCCTTAAAAAAACAAAGAGCCTCAAAAACTTATAGATATTAAAAGAGCTAACCCAGTTCCATTCATGTTCCAGGTGAAGAAGAGAGAGTGAGGAGGGCTGAAAAGCATTTAAGGCAAGACACTGGTGGCTCATGCGTATAATCCTAGCTATTCAGGAAGCTGAGATCTGAGGACAGCAGTTCAAAGCCACCCTGGGCAGGAAAGTCCATGAGACTCTTATCTCCAATAAATCACCAAAAAACTGGAATGATGCTGTGGCTCAAGTGGAAGTGTGCTAGCCTTGAGCTGAAGAGCTGAAGGACAGCGCTCATGCCCAGAATTCAAGCCCCAAGACCAACAAAAAAAAAATAAAAAAGTATTTAAGGAAAAAGTAACTGAAAAACTTCTCAATTTGGCAAAATACATAAGGCTTATAGTTTCAAGAAGCTGAGAAAAGCTTAAACATGATAAAACCATGGAAAGCCATGAAAAGAAACACCAGGCTCAAACTTCTGAAAACTAAAAGTCCCCCCCCCCAAAAAAAAAAGATCTTGAAAGAAATAAAAGAAACAACATCTCTCCTAAACCAGTGGCAAGAGTCTCATTCTGAGAGGATGAAAAGTCTCATGACAGCAAATGTCTCAATGGAGCCCAGGATATGTCACAACACTTCTCAAGAACTGAAAGAAAAAGAACTTTCAATCCAAAATTCTATATCCAGAAAAAATATCCAATAAAGCATGAGGGCTGGGCTATCTGGTATATGCCTCTAATCCTAGTACTCAGGATATAAAGATGGAAGGATCACCAGTTCAAGGTTAACCTGGGCTACATAGCAAGACCTTGTCTCAAAACACTAAGAACTAGGGCTGGGAAGGTGGCTCAGTGGTGAAGTGCTTGCCTTGCATACCTGAGGCCCTGGGTTTGATTCCTCAGGACCACATAAGCAGAAAAAGCCAGAAGTGGCGCTGTACTGTGGCTCAAGTAGTAGAGCTCTAGCTTTGAGCTAAAGAGCTCAGGGACAGCACCTAGGCCCAGAGTTCAGGCCCCACGATTGCCCCCCCCCAAAAAAAAAACAGAACAGCACACAAAAAAACTAAGAACTAGATATTTTGCTCAATGGTAGACTGCTTGTTTAACATGTTCAAGACCCCCCTGGTTCAATCCCAAACAAATTCTAAGAAAAAGAAACTAAGAAAATTTGTTGCCAGCAAATATACCCAAAGCAAAAGGCAAAGGACAAAAGAAAACAATCCTAGAATATCAGGCAAGAATAAATGACAATGAGAAAAGTAAAAATATTGAAAAGTATATTTCCTTTTAAAAATTATGTTCAGTAGTTAAAGCAACAATGTTAACAATGTCTGAAATGGTTCCTACAATATTTAGAAAAAATATTTAGCACAACTGTATTATAACTAACAGGATGACAAAGAAATATAGTAGCAGGTAAAGTGTCCATGCGTGACTCAAATAAAATGTTACTGTGTAACATCTAGAGCAACAAGTAATTATCTTTGCAGATAAGACACTAAAAATACTACAATTTAGAAAAAAATCCTTGTTAAAAAAAATAAAACCAACTAATTAAGAATGAGCCAAAAATATGAAGAGCTATTTCACTGAAGAGAATATAGGGATACCAAATACACACATAAAAAGATGTTCAACATTAGGATCATTAGGAAAGTACAAATTAAGAGCATGATGAGCTGTTACTGTCCTGCTAGCAGAATGTCTTACATAAAAATGACAGTTTCAAGCTAAGTGCTGGTGGCTCATACTTGCAATCCAATCTACTCAGGAGGATGAGGCCTGAGGATCACAATTGGAAGTGAGCCTGAGCAGGAAAGTCTGGAAGACTTCTTTTTTTTTTTTTTTTTTTTGGTCGGTCGTAGGGCTTGAACTCTGGGCCTGGGCGCTGTCCCTCAGCTCTTCAGCTCAAGCGAGCACTCTACCACTTGAGCTACAGCGCCACTTCCTGTTTTCTGGTGGTTTATTGGAGATAGGAGTCTCACGGTCTTTCCTGCCTGGGCTGGCTTTGAACCTCGATCCTCAGATCTCAGCCTCCTGAGTAGCTAGGATTACAGGCGTGAGCCACCAGCGCCCGGCAGTCTGTAAGACTTCTATTTCCAATTAACCACCAAAAGCTGAAAGTAGAACTCTAGCTCAAATGGTAGAGTGTTAGCCTTAAGCACAAAAGCTCAGGGACATCACTCACACTCGGAGTTCAAGCCCCATGATGAGCACAAAAATCAAATTAACAGTAAGAATGCAGCCAGGCGCTGGTGGCTCACGCCTGTAATCCTAGCTACTCAGGAGGCTGAGATCTGAGGATCGCAGTTCAAAGCCAGCCCGGGCAGGAGAGACCGTGAGACTCCTATCTCCAATAAACCATCAGAAAACCGGAAGTGGCGCTGTAGCTCAAGTGGTAGCGCGCTTGCTTTGAGCTGAAGAGCTGAGGGACAGCGCCCAGGCCCAGAGTTCAAGCCCCACGACCGACCAAAAAAAAAAAAAAAACCAGTAAGAATGCAGAGCTATTATATGTCTGCCACTGATAATAATGGTACAACCACTCTGAAAAGTAGTCTGATAATTTCTTTATTAACTCTATAACCTAAAAATACTTTGTGGCATTTATCCACTAAAAATCATAGTCGTATTAAAAAAAGAAACTCTCAAAAAATATGTGATTATTCATATCTACTTTTTTTAGCCATAACTAGAAAATGCCAAAATGTATAGATAAGTAGTTAATAAACTAGAATACATGCATGAAATACTATTAGCAATAAAAAGTAATGACAAATTAAGACTTCAACCTATTTTAAGGCTATTCTTTTCTCTTTTTTTTTTTGTAGTCTTAGGGTTTCAACTCAGGCTTGTTCAGCTTGCTCACACAGTTGATGCTCTATCACTTGAGCCATGCCTATCTTCACTTTTTGCTAGTAAGTTTGAGATGGAGTCTCTTAAACTATCCTACCCAGGCTGGCCTCAAACCTCCAGATCTCAGCCTCTTAAATAGCTAGGATTACAGACCCTCAGTCTCCAGTGCATGGCAGGGCTATTATTTTTAAACAAATGAGCAAAAAATCACAATAGTAATATACTGATTTTATAAATGTTAAAATTATAAGGATAGAGAATAGATGAATAGTTGTCTGAGGTTAAAGAAGTTAGGAAGAAAGAATAGGCATAGGAAACCTTCACAACAATATAATAGTTTTATATCTTGATAGGGAGTTACAAGAGTCTACATGGAAGTATATTTTATACCAATATCAACTGGATTTATATTGTATTACTGTTGTATGAGGAATGGGATAAACTAAGTGGAGGGACTGTAGAAACTATCAATGTTATCTTCATAGCTTCCTCAAACCCACAAATTATTTCAAAATAAATCAAAATGAATAATAAACTGAGATACTCAGAAGGAAATTGGGAGAATTCAACTTGAGGCAAAAAGTGAGATCACATTTTAATGTTTAAAAAAAAACAAAAAACGCTGGGTATGGTGGTTACCCACCTGTCTATTCTAGCTATCTGAGAGGCAAAAGAGCATAGTCTGAGGCCAGTCTGGGAGAAAAAAATGCAAGATCATATATAAAAAATAACTAAAGCAAATGGTAGAGGGTCTGCCTTACAAACATGAAGCCCTAAATTCAAATCCCAGTACCATAAAAAAAGAATCCATCAAAATTAAAATTTTATTTTTAAGTTTGTTCATAAAAATTATTTTTTAAGCAAGCATTATTAGTAGTATTCCATAGTACTGGTAGTATTTGTCAAGTGTCAGGAGATGGCAATGAAAAACAACTAATGACTTGGAAGAACTTAAGTGGTAGAAAGTCAGATGATACAATGAAGACAAGTAATATAATTCTGCACTCTATAGAATAAATTATGTTCATCAGTACCAATACCTGCATCAGGCTGCTGCTCCCCGCTCATCTCCACAGCACATGGGATACTTCCTCCCCATACAAAGGAAAGGCTTTGTGGTTCTGCTATGGTCTCCAGGTAACTTGCAATTTTCAAGTGTTTGTCCAGTGGGCATTCAAGGTCCAAAGCAAAGTGCTAAAAAGACAAAAAGAACACACGATAGCCTGAATCTCAACATGGCATTTGACAGGGTTGGTTGACAGATTTAAAGAGGAAAAAAAAAGATTACTGGGGGGAGGGGGGGGAGGAACTAACAACTTTTTTTAAACAGAAACTTCTGTGTGTGCTGGTGCATGTAGAAAGAAGTGGATTGGGAAGGAGAGAGGGAAGCTATCAAAAGCTTTGATAAGATATTTAAAGATTACAACAAATCAATATGGATATGAATCCTACCCTCTAAAATTAAAATCACTATATTTTGTACCTTGATTCCTTTCCATAAAAATTCCCATTCCTAATCAGTTCCAAGGATAGGGTTACCTTTCAAATCTCTGTCTTACCAACTAAATAAAATTCAAAATATCATATCTTTATCTAGTTTTCCATTTCCTTTCTATAGAATATTATGCAGAAGTAAACTTATCAATATATTGTTCTTCAATTATAAATAGAATCTTTCCAAAATAAGCTCTGCACTCATTCTTTTTTTTCTTTTGTCTATCGTGGCGCTTGAACTCTGGGTCTGGGCACTGTCCCTCAGCTCTTCAGCTCAAGGCTAGCTCTCTACTACTTGAGCCACGGCTCCACTTCAGGTTTTCTGGTAGCTTATTGGTGATAAGAGTCTCATGGGGAAGTACAAGTCGTCATGTCAAAAACGAACTTTATAACTTTGGTGGGGGGGGCGGGATTGGGTGGGGAGCGGGGGGAGGCTGGGAAGGGATGTGAAGGGTAAACAAAGTAGGAGGCTGCAATGCTTGATAAGAAATGTACTCATTATCTTGACCATGTAATTGTAACTCCTCTGTACAGTATGTTCACAAAAAATAAAAAATAAAAAAAAAAAAGAGTCTCATGGGTCTTTCCTGCCCGGGCCGGCTTTGAACCTGGATCCTCAGATCTCAGCCTCCTGAATAGCTAGGATTACAGGCATGAGCCACTGGCACCCAGCTTGCACTCATTCTTAAATAACTTGTTTGAAACATAATTCACATACCAAAATTTCCTATTTTAAATATAAATCTAATAGTATAATAATATATAATATTAATACAATATATAATATACAATAAATATAAATCTAATAGTAAATTTACATAGCATGTAATCACCATTAAACTGACTTCGGAATATATCAGTTCTCCTGAAGAGCATCACATTCATGTGGCAGCTCCTCCTCAGACTCACCCCTCAGTGCAAACACCACTAATCTACTTTGTCTGAACATTTCAAATAAATGGAATAATATGTGTTCTTTTCTACTGGTTTCTTTCATTGGGCATGATTTTACAGGGGGAGAGAGAGGTACCAGTTCTGAAGCTTGAACTCAGGCTTGTGCACTGTCCTTGAGCATTTTAGCTCAACTCTATCACTTGAGCCACAGTTCCACTTCCATCAGTTCCACTTCCAGCTTTTCAGGCATGAGCCACTGGTGCCCAGCTCACTGGGCATGATTTTGAGGTTCACTCACATTGCAGAATGGATTAATCTATTTATTCTTGTTTTGTACCCAAGCAAAATAACAACAGTATTTTTATTCATGCCTGATAAATTACAAAGAGTAAATTAAAAAGGATTTGCTATAGGGAGGCATGATCATGAACTAACTGTAAGGGCATGATCATGAAAACTATAAAAGTAGGATACGTACTTTATAGAGTAGCTTTCAGAGTGACATTCTACAAAATTAAACTCCACATCCTTTTAAGAGATTTGAGTGCTACTGCATTCCTCAGTAATTGGTTCTCATAAACAGCTTCAATCATTAATTTAAAGTTTGTCAAGGTTTTAATATATTCCTTACAAAGGTATCAGCTACCTAAAGCACAACAGCTTTGGATGTAAATATGGATATAGTAAACATGAAATACACAGGGATGGATTTTACTGTGATATTACTGTGACATGTACACAATGTATTCCAATAAATCTTCTCCCTTCTGTATCCTCCTTACCTCCCTTCTCCCTTCCTAATACAGATTCAATAGGTTTCATTTGCTCTATTTTCATGTCAACAATCTATTTTTACCATATTCACTCTATTCTAGCTATGCTCATATATTATCATAGCAAATAAAATGAGGTAAAGACCCATTCAGCCTTTAATAGTTATCAGAACTGTCACTCTCCAATTTAAATAAATGCTGGTCCTCCCAAATATATCATACATTATAAGCAATCAAACCTACACTTTCTCATATAAAGAGCTCAATAAAAAACAGACTGATATTTAAAGTCAAGTTACCGTCCCAGGGTTTAATTTTCTACCCCACGCATTTGAACAGCAATACTTCATCTACTAATTCATTTCATTACCTTCATACTTATCAATACCATCTAATTACCATTCGCTATTTAAGGAATTGGAGGTAAAATGAGAGGATGGCTCCTGCTTTCATGAGGCTTATTATGTTCAACTGGGGAATTGGGCAACTTATTTTAAAACAATTATTTAAAGAGTTATGAAGGAAAAGTATTAGGTGCTAAGACAAAATATAAAGTCAGATCTAACCTAAATTGAGATGTCACTGACCATATTCCTGAAAAAAAAAATTACATTTAAGCTGAGTATAAGAAGAAACAACAGTTAGGCAAAAGAAGGAGAAAGGGAATAATGACCCAGGCATAGGGAACAGTCACATATATTGTTGGAAAGTGAGAAATGGAGAGAAGGTCATTGTGTTCTCCAACAGTGTAAGTGGCACAAGACTAGGCAGGGAAAGAAGTAAAAGGGACTATTATTTACTGAGGACTTACAATGTGCTGGGCGCTGTTCTAAGCACTTAAACATATAAGTCCATTTACTATTTCCCAAAAACTCCACCCAGTGAGCACAAAAATAATTCTGTACCTGCCCCAGGACCGATAGCTAGATCATATCAAGTTTTAAACCTAGCAAACTGTTCTCTACTTTATATCCTCAAACACGATTATACTGCCTCTCAACTGGAAGAAACTAGGAGTTATTTTCTTTCTTTTTGTTCTGGGTTTTTAACTCAGGGCCTCATAATTGCCAGGCAGGCACTCAACCTTTTTTTATTTTTGGTAGTCTTGAGGCTTGAACTCTGGGCCAGGGTGCTGTCCTTCAGCTCTTTAGCTCAAGGTGAATGCTCTATCACTTGAGCCATAGTGCCACTTCCGGTTTTCTGGTAGTGTATTAGAGATAAGAAACTCATGGACTTTCCTGTCCGGGCTGGCAGCTTTGAACTGTGATCCTCAGATCTCAGACTCCTGAGTAGGACTGAAGGCGTGAGCCACCAGCACCCGGCCATACTATACCTTTGAACCATGTTCACAGTCCTTTTTGGTGCTTATTATTTCAGAGATAGCATCTTACTGCCTGCCCAGGCATGTACATGGACCATTCATAGATCCTCCTATTTTAGGCTTGCCATCTTAACTGAGATAAAAACACACCCAGCTTCTTTCCATTGAGATGGAATCTTAAAAACTTTTTCTGTCTACACTGGCCTTAAACCACACTCTCAGGTAGCTAGGATTACAGGTATAAGCCACCAGCACTAACATTGTTGTTAGTGCTGAGAAACGGAAGGATAAATCTCCCAACAACAAATCCTCAAAAGAAACAACTGCTCCATTAACAAGTGGGCTAAAGACTTAAACAGAGACTTCTCTGAAGAGGAAATAAGAATGGCCAATAGGCACATGAAGAAATGCTCAACTTCTCTAGCCATAAAAGAAATGCAAATCAAAACAACAGTGAGATTCCAACTCACCCCAGTTAGAATGGCTATAATCAAGAAATCTATAACAATAGATGCTGGAGGGGATGTGGCAAAAAGGGAAGCATACTGCACTGTTGGTGGGAGTGTAAACTTGTTCAACCACTTTGCAAAGCAGTATGGAGGTTCCTCAAAAGACTCCACATAGAGCTCCCCTATGACCCCTCAATCCCATTTTTGGGCATTTACCCAAATGATCACAAACACGGCCATACTAAGTTAGCTACCAGCACAACTATGTTTATCACTGCATTATTCACCATAGCTAAGATATGGAACCAACCCAGATGCCCCTCAGTAGATGAATGGATCAAGAAAATGTGGTACACACACACACACACACACACACACACACACACACACACACACACACACACACACACACACACACACACACACACCCCACACACACACACACACACACACACACACACACACCCCGGAATTCTACACTCCATCAGAAAGAATGACACTGCTCCACTTGTTAGGAAATGGAAAGACCTGGAAAAAATCATATTAAGTGAAGTAAGCCAGGCCCAAAGAAACATAGGTCCCATGGTTTCTCTTATCTGCAATAACTAGTACATGTCTAGGACAAGCTGAAAAGGTCAAAAACTATGTACATATGACCATATAAGATGATGCTAAGCAAAATAAACTCCAAGATAGGGACACAAGAGGTTTTATCTGTCTTGCTGTTGTTTTTAATGTACTTATTGTAGGATCCATCACATCTATCCCAGGAGACCACGCAGAGGCAGGCAAGCACAGGAGAAAGATTATTATAAGATTTATTAGAGGAGCCATATTTCCCCCAAGAGGGAGCACATGATGCCTGGCCCTATCCAGGTAGCAGGGGAATCTAGGGGTAGGAAGTGAGGTAGATGGGAGTTCAGGTGGGTCTGGGCAGAGAGAGGGGCCAGCTGTAGGGCTGGAACTCCAGGACTGGGAGGAGCTCAGGTCTGGGTGGACTTGAGGACCAAAGGTGGGCATAATGCTTACATTTATAATGTAGTATGTGATTTTTTTGTTTCTTTTGTATGTTCTTCCCCCCATGGATAACCCCTGTTTTTACTGTATTTGATTCTGGGGAGGGAAAGGGATATAAAATGCTGAAATAAGGATACAGGATGACCCATTGTAACAATGAGATGTACAAGACATTATGCTGAAAACAAGCTTTACAACTTTGGGGGGAGGAGGGAGGAATTGGGGAGGTGGGAAGGAAAAGGATGGTAGGAGAAAAACAAAAGAGGGAGTAACAGTGCTTGATAGGAAAGGTACTCAGTACCTTGCTCATGTAACTGTAACCCCTCTGTATAGTATCTTTACAATAAAAAAAAATTTTTTTAAAGAAAAGAAAGGAAATGATCAAATCTGTATTTCTAAAAATATTACTTTGGCTCTAAACAGAGAAACCATGAAGAGAGACTTCAAAGACAATATGCATGGGCAAAGATAACAATAAATAAAATTCATGGTGAAGGGTAAACAAAGGAGGAGGCTGCAATGCTTGGTAAGAAATGTATGCATTATCCTGCCCATGTAATTGTAACCCCTCTGTACAGTATGTTCTCAAATAAAATAAAATAAAATTAAAAAAAAAAACAATAAATAAAATTCAAAGACAACATAGGTGAAAATATCTCAACATACAAAACACAATAAATTCCCATTAGTGATGAGAAAAACAAAAATTTTAATGATATATTACTTTTTCATCTTATAAATTATTACAAAACTTGTGTGTGTCCGAGGGTTTGAACACAGGGTCTTATGGCTTGCTAGGCAGATTGAACCATGCCCTCAACCCCTTTTGTCTCAGTAATTTTGAGATGGTCTTGAAATGATGATGCTTCATGTCCAGGAGGATGCCTAGACCCCCAATCCACTTATTTTATGTTTCCCATCATAGTTGATTACAGGCATGTACCTCCATGCCCTGATTCTTCTACTGACATGGAATCTCATGACATTTTCTGTTCAGGGTGGCCTCATACAACAAGCTTCCCAAGTCACCATTCCAAGTAGCTAGGATTACAGGTGTGTGCCCATGGCCCCTGGCTTAATCAGTAAAACTTTTATAACTGAAAGTATCCAGTATTGGCAAGAAAGGTGGAAAAATGCTTACATATAGATTAGTCCCAAATATTTCATGCAAAAGATAAAAGTGGAAGGCTACATAACTAATTTTTTTAACCACAGAATTATCTATAATGGTGAGAAACTGGAGACCATTATGTCCTCCAACAGGGAATGAAATGACAGGCCATACCCCTAGAAGCATTTAGGGTATATTCATGAAAGCACTGGTAACATTATTTGTATCACTGAATCAAGTAAATGAAGAGTATATATTAACTTTTTAAAGCCCATGTCCATTGTTTCCTTGGCTATATGACAGGTGACCACTGTGCCAACCACATCATTTGTAAAAGGAAGATAATTGTGCTGTATCTACCTCACCTACCTCTCAGGACTACTAGAATGATAGTAAAATATCTATGAAGAATACTTAGGATAAAACTGGCTAGTTAATAAATGACTGAGTTAATGTTAACTGTCATGGAAGGTAGACAGGGTCAAATGTCTGGCACTGATTTTTTAGATCATCTCCATATATTAAGTCTTGGTAGTTCAACATGGTTTTGATGGGAGGGAAAAGCCAATACTAATAAATATCTATGGGTTCACTGCAGTAGATGAAGGTGTCATCTGCTGCTTACGTGGAATACCTTACAGTATTTTGTTCAGAGAGCCAACTAAAAAGCCAGGCACTGGTAGCTCACGCCTGTAATCCTAGCTCTTGGGAAGCTGAGATCTGAGGATCTGTGCTTCAAAGCCAGCCTGGGCAGGAAAGCCCATGAGATTCTTATTTCCAATTAATCACAGAAAAAGCCAGAAGTGGTGCTGAGGTTCAAGTGGTAGAGCGCTAGCCTTGAACAAAAGGAGGTCAGAGACAGTGCCCAGACTCAGAGTTCAAACCCCAGGACAAGAAAAAAATAACTAAATTAATAATAATAATATTATTATTAACATATAAAGGAATCATCAGAGCCAAAAACCATGAGGTGGGAGATATAGCTGAAAGCTAGGACTGTGATGATGATTTTTCAGCCTTATATCATCACTTTGATTGTAGCCAATGAGTAACTGATTCATCACAATAGGATCATGAGAAATAAATTGACGAAGACTTTTGTTATTTATTGCTAGTCTGCTGCCTTTTTATGCAGTGATGAAAGAACAGCAAAATATCCAGGGACTTACTACACGGAAATGTAATTCATTTACTTCCTACTCATATTATTTACCTGTCCTCATTTATTTATTGTTGATTGTGTTATTACAGTAAGTCTTGTGACCAGAACACATTAAGAGTTATTCATTAATGGAGGGACAAAGAGTGAACAAATATAGCAGTGATACTTACTAGACACTATGTTGAAAATGAACTATACAACTTGTGGATGAGGACAGAAGGGAAAACTGGGAGAGTAAGGGAAGGGATATTGTCCAAAAAGAAACATACTTTTTTTTTTTTTCTTTTGACCAGTAGGGCTCAGCTCAAAGCCACTTGAGCCACAGTGCCACTTCAGGTTTTCTGGGGGTTTATTGAAGAGAAGGCTCTCACGGACTTTCCTGCCCAGGCTGGCTTTGAATCGCAATAATCCTCAGATCTCAGCCTCCAGAGTAGCTAGGATTACAAGCATGACCACCCAGCAAAAATGTACTCTTTACTTAACTATGTAACACTGTAACCCTTTTATATGTCATCTTTATGATAACAATAAAAAATTTATTCACTTAAGTAATATCTCATTGAACAGGCCTTGCTCATCTTATTTAGTATTTCATAAATTTATGGATTTTTTTTGAGACTGGATCTTGCTATATTGCCCAACCTATCCTCAAATTCTTGATCCTTCTGCCTCAGCCTCCTATGTGCTAGGATTACAAGTGTTTTTCTTCATAAGAGCTTTATTATTTTAGTGAATAGTCAACTGCATATTTACAAGCACAGATGCCTACTTGCATGAATATGTGTGATTTAATAAACATTTAAAACTTTCAGTTGGCCAAAAGAACCATAACCAACTTTTTAAAAAAAACAAGGTATAGACTGGAAAACAAGCTATACACTATTTCAACTATGTTTAGCAAAATATCAGTAGCCATAATAACAAACAACACTTAAAAATACAGGGCTGGGAAGGTGGTTCAGTGGTAGAGTGCTTGTCTTGCATGCATGAGGCCCTGGGTTTGATTCCTCAGCAGAAAAAAAAAAAGCCAGAAGTGGCGCTGTGGCTCAGGTGGTAGAGTGCTAGCCTTGAGCTGAAGAGCTAAGGGATAGCACCCAGGCCCAGAGTTCAGGCCCCACGACCAGACCCAAAAATAAATAAATAAAATAAAAATACAATAAAAGAAAGATTATACCTAATAGAAAAACAAATTTTTAAAAGGTCATATATGTTTCTTTGGGTCTGGCTTACTTAACTTAATATGATTTTTTTTCCAAATCTTTAGATTTCCTAACAAATGAGGCAGTGTCATTCTTTCTGGTGGAAGCACAGAATTCCTGTGTGTGTGTGTGTGTGTGTGTGTGTGTGTGTGTGTGTGTGTGTGTGTGTGTGTGTGTGTGTGTGTGTGTGTGTGTGTGTGTGTGTGTGTGTGTGTGTGTGTGTGTGTGTGTGTGTGTGTGTGTGTGTGTGTGTGTGTGTGTGTGTGTGTGTGTGTGTGTGTGTACCACATTTTCTTGATCCATTCATCTACTGAGGGGCATCTGGGTTGGTTCCATATCTTAGCTATGGTGAATAATGCAGTGATAAACATAGTTGTGCTGGTAGCTAACTTAGTATGGCCGTGTTTGGGTAAATGCTCAAAAATGGGATTGAGGGGTCATAGGGGAGCTCTATGTGGAGTCTTGAGGAACCTCCATACTGCTTTCTAAAGTGGGTGAACAAGTTTACACTCCCACCAACAATGCAGTAGGGTTCCCTTCTGCCCACATCCCCTCCAGCATCTGTTGTTATTAGATTTCTTGATTATTGCCATTCTAACTGGGGTGAGTTGGAATCTCACTGTTGTTTTGATTTGCATTTCTTTTATGGCTAGAGAAGTTGAGCATTTCTTCATGTGCCTATTGGCCATTCTTATTTCCTCTTCAGAGAAGTCTCTGTTTAAGTCTTTAGCCCACTTGTTAATGGGGTGGTTGTTTCTTTTGAGGATTTGTTATTGGGGGATTTACTTGTTTGAGTTCTAAGATATATATTTATATCTTAGAGATGAGGCCCTTGTCTGTTGTATTAGGCTAGTGAAGATCTGGTCCCACGGTTTCCCATATTTGCAATAACTAGCATAACATCTAGGATAATCTTACCAGAAAAGCAGAAAAGATCAAAAGCTATGTACATGTGAGCACATAAGATGATGCTAAGATTCCTTGCTCATGTAATTGTAACCCCTCTGTATGGTATTTACACACACATACACATTCACACACAAAACTTATTAATAAAAAAAAAGATGATGCTAAGTGAAATGAACCCCAAGATAGGAACACAAGAGATTTCTCCTTTGTCACTGTTTTTTTTTTTTTTTTAATGTACTACGTGATTTTTTTGTTTGTTTCTTTTGTATGTTCTTCCCCCATGGTATAACTCCTGTCTGTATTCACTGTATTTTATTCTGGTGCCCTGAATATTGTATATGCATTTTTCTAATTTGGGGAGGGGAAGCGAAATAACAAAATGCTGAAATAAGAATACAGGTTGGGCTGGGAAGGTGGTTCAGTGGTAAAGCGCTTGCCTTGCATGCATGAGGCCCTGGGTTCGAGTCCTCAGCACCACATAAGCAGAAAAAGCCAGAAGTGGTGCTGTGGCTCAAGTAATAGAGCGCTAGCCTTGAGCTGAGGGACAGTGCCCAGGCCCAGAGTTCAGGCCCCACGACCGGACCCAAAAAATAAATAAATAAATAAAAATAAATAAATAAGGGTTGACTAGTGATAAAAATAAAACTCAGCTTAATTTTGCAGTCTACCATGTACTACCTCAGTTTTCTTATCTGATAAGGAATAAGCTTGTACAGTTGTACAATGCCCACCTAGTAAGTAGGAGGTAGTGAGTTTAAACCCTAGTGTCACCAGAAATCAAAATAATTAGCCATATTTTCTAGTAAAGAAAATGGTATTTTATGTGAAATCCATCACCATACAAATTGCTGATATCTAATATTGTGTTTATTAAAATACTAGAAATGTGTCAAAGCCCTTGTTTCCATGCAACTATGTTTCTTCAGCTAAGAAAGCCAGCATTACACATTTTACAAAACAATCTAGACTAAACTGTCAAGCAGTAAATTTAATTTTAAAAATTAAGTAGTTAACAGCTCTCATAAATGGGAGAAAATCAATACCATAATCACTACTGTATCAAAAATAACTGAACAATCTAATCTAAGAAAAGGGTCTCAAAAGTCTGACTGCCTAGATTGAAACCTCAAGACCCAGCCTATTTGGAGAATTTGGGCAAATGAAGAAATAAATCTATGCCTCAGCATCCTCATCTGTAAAATGGAGATGTTACAACAGTGCCCATCTTATAGTTATCTTAATTCTTTTAAGCAATTAATATACGCAAAAGTTTACAGCATACTAAACCCTAAAAGAACACTAGATTTAAAGAACCTCTTACTAGAATGAATGAATGAATGAATGAATGAAGCATTCATCTTTCAAAGATGATACTCAGCACTTAAGGATCTGAGATGTCCACTTTTGCATCTACCAAATATCCTTCCAACTTCTAGTAAAGTACACACTTCTTAAATTGTAGTGTATTTTCTTATTAATTCTCTAAAACTGAGTTTAGAGAACAGCCAAAAGAATCAGTGTAATAAATTGTCCACAAAAAACAGACTCAGCAGGAAAGTGCAAAAACAAAGCCTGTCCCAAGGAAACAAGAAGCAAGCTCAACTTTATCCCAGAGGCCTCAAGAAAAGAGAGCTGAAGGGAAGCTGTTGTACTTTTGGCAAATCTTTCAGCAAACTAACTCTCAAGGAAGTTGGTGGAATGGGGGTGGGGTGTTACATTAAGCACACAAGCATTTTTTAAAAGCTTCTGTCTGATTTTAAAGATTCCTGAACTACAGATAAAATGTGCTGTAGTTGGGAGGGGTAACCTATTTTGTTTTCGTTATATTAAACATTCAGGCATTTTTTAAAACTTTGTGTCAGATCTTTAAAATTCCTCAACTGTAGACATGTGCTATAAAACTGATACACTGTAATCTTTTAAGAGTTTAAGGCTCTAAATGAAGATTTCTAATTGCAAATTCTGAGGCCCTTTGAAAAGGTTTCTAACCTTCAAAATCATTTCAGGTATCTACATAGATGATCAGATTTAAAAAAAAACAAAACAAAAAAAAAACAGAAATTAAGAAGGTACTCTAACAGTCGCTGTTAGAAAACAGCCTAGCGAACAAACCCAGGAGACTTTTATCTTCAGCAGCGCGGTTAATGAAACTATGGAACTAAATGTGTGGCTCAGATGGTAAAGCACCAGCCATGAGCAGAAAAAAGACAAGCAAGAACTCAAGGCCCTAGTAACAGCACACAACAAAGAAGACACCCTCCTGAGCGCCGGTGGCTCACGCCTGTAATCCTAGCTACTCAGGAGGCTGAGATCCGAGGATCATGGTTCAAAGCCAGCGCAGGCAGGAGAAATCTGTGAAACTCTTATGCCCAATAAACCACTCAAAAAACTGGAAGTGTCACTGTGGCTCAAGTGGTAGAGTGCTAGCCTTGAGCTGAAGAGCTGAGGGACAGCGCCCAGGCCCAGAGTTCAAGCCCCACGACTGACCAAAAATTAAATAAATAAATAAATAAATGACACCCCAACAGGAAGGTAATGCTGGTGCCCCTTTGTATCCCTGGAAAATCTGTAATGGTAAGCATCTACCAAGGTGGCTCAGTGGTAGAGTGCTTGCCTTTCATGCATGAAGCCCTGGGTTTGATTCCTCAGTACCAAATAAACAGAAAAAGCCAAAGTGGTGCTGTGGCTCAAGTGGTAGAGTGCTAGCCTTGAGCAAAAGGAAGCTCAGGGACAGCGCTCAGGCCCTGAGTTCAAGCTCCAGGACTGGCAAAAAAAAAAAAAAAAAAGGCAAAAAAACAGAGCAAGGTCATACCCTAAGAAGCATACTGAGCAAGTGAATAATGAGCAAGTTCAGTTATGTCAAAAAGAATAAATTAGGGACAGCATGCCCAGAGGTCCAACAAATCTGTCTCTCCAGTGTTTGGCAGAACAAACCTATGACTGTCTCTTTCCATCATTCCATCAACTGTCTTCAAATCTCCTCTTCTGTCACAACACCTGAATCTTCTCAACCAGCTCCTGATTCAAGGACCAGTCAGCACAGTTTTTGGGTTCTTTTGTTTGTTTTTGTCTTTATGGTTAGCTGGGTATGGACAACTAACTATGACCTCCAAGAGTTGTCAGTTACTCCACTGAGGCAGGGGCTACCATCAACCACCTGGTCAATTTGAACTGCAGGCCTCCTGCATCTCTCTGGGCTACTTCAGTCCTGACAACATGGCTCTGGAAGGTGTAAGCCACTTCTTCCTAGAGTTGGCAAAGAAGATGCAAAACTGAGTGGTGACCTGTGCTGTTCCACTATGTGGAGAAACCTCAAGATCAGTAAAGTAAAACCCTGGATTGTCATGGAAGCTGCCCTAGCCATGGAGAAAAACCTAAACCAAGTCATTTTGGACCTTCATGCCTGAAGCTCTGCCTCATAGTCACTCAACTCTGTGGCTTCTTAGAAAATTAGTTTTCGAGATGACAAGGCAATGCTTATGAAGATAAAAGGTGACCTCCTAACTATCTAGTGGCTCCCCCAACTGGGCTGGGCAAGTGTCTGTCCAACATGCCACCCTCAAACACCCTCAGGCCACAGACCTGAGCAGCTTTTGAGGGGCTCCTTTCTTTGCTTCACATCATGGTTTCTGCCTCTGCCACTCCCTTTCAGCCACTAGGGTGCCTTCTTAACCAAGTACCCTTGAACCCCTCCCAAGCCTTGGACAAAATGAAAGTTTCTTTTTGTAAAGAGAGAGAAGGGGGGGAGGGAAAGAGGAAGGGAGGGTGGGAGGGAGGGAGGGAGGAAGGGAAGGGAAGGGAAGGGAAGGGAAGGGAAGAAGGAAGGTTAGGAAGGAAGGAAGGAAGGAAGGAAGGTAGGAAGGAAGGAAGGAAGGAAGGAAGGAAGGAAGGAAGGAAGGAAGGAAGGAAGGAAGGAAGGAAGGAAGGAGAGAGAGAAAGAGGAGGGAGGGAGGAAGGGAGGGAGGGAGGGAGGAAGGAAGGAAGGAAGGAAGGAAGGAAGGAAGGAAGGAAGGAGAGAGAGAGAATAAAAAGTATAAATTATTTAGAACGCAAACTAAGTCTTCAGGAACAAAAAAAAAGTGAGAAGTGGAGCTGTGGCTCAATGGTAGAGCACTGACCTTACACAAAAAAGTTGAGGGTCAGCAAAATGCACGTGCACACAGAGTAATCCCAATGACCATCTTAAAAGGTAGGGCATTTTAGGAAGGAAATAAATTACAAAGTCTATCTCCCCATAAATGGATTATAACCATTATTTTTAAAAAAGAAAAGAAAAGGCCTTTGCTGCTCTACCCTTGCCTTCTTTCCCTTTTACCTTATGCTATGTGAGGACATGGTAACAAGGCACCACCAATGAGATGGAGCCTTACTAAGTCAAACTTGCTAGGGTCTTACTTTTAGATCTCTCAGTCTACAGAACAATGAGAAAATAGGTTGTAAATTACTCATTATCAGGTATTTTGTTTTAGCAGCACAGTCTAAGATACAACCTATCCCTGAGAAAAACGTTGTCCATTCTATATTCTAACATCACAGTGACAGAAAACTCCCACAGCTACCTTGTAGCCTTGTGGGACAATCTATTCTACTTCTGAGAAGTTCCACCAAAGTAAAACTATCTTTACACTGTCCCTAAACCCATGACTTCTCCCCATTGGTGCTTCCCACTCAGAATAAGTCTGTGTCTTCATTCATACAAGTCCTTTGCACAGCTAAGGAGAGCTAACAGTTTGCCCAACTATTCATTCTAAAACAGATCTTGACATTCCTTATCCTCCTGACTCATCCTCTGAAACGTAATCCAGATTATCTGTTATTCAAAACAGAACATAGGAAAACTAAAACCTTAAGATAGGCTATTTCTGTCATTAGGCAAAATATATCAAGTGTAAATCTGTGTAGCTAATCAGACTTTTAGACTAAGATCTTAGTAAGCAAATTGCTGAAATAAAAATGGAGAAAAAGGGAGTGGTGCTGTAGCTCAAGTGATAGAGTGCTTGCCTTGAGCTCAGGGACAGCACCTAGGTCCAGAGTTCAAGCCCCACAACTGGCAAAAAAAAAAAAAAATACCCAACACCTTTTTGGGGCTGGGAAGGTGGCTCAGTGGTAGAGCGCTTGCCTTGCAATGCATGAGGCCCTGGGTTCGATTCCCCAGCACCACATAAGCAAAAAGAAAAAAGCCGGAAGTGGCGCTGTGGCTCAAGTGGTAGAGCGCTAGCCTTGAGCTGAAGAGCTGAGGGACAGCGCCCAGGCCCAGAGTTCAGGCCCCACAACCGGACCCCCCCCCAAAAAAAATGGAGAAAAAACTGTTCTTTCAATGTTACCTTAAATTTAACTAACAATCTAATGAAAACACAGAATTTGTCAGAAGGAAAAACAAAGGACAATCACAGGTAGATCAGCATACTCTACAACATGAAAGAAAATAAACCAACATTCCCAATTAGAATTCAAGAATCTCTCTCCAAAAGCTGGTCAGCAAGCATTTTGGGAGCCCCTGGAAGAATACTTCCCCAAAAGGATTTGGCATCTGTTCATGGATCCTGTATGGGCCACGTCTTAGTCTCTCTCAGTGAGATGGTAAGACTACCAAGGGAGTTAGCTGAATAAAACTAATTGGGATGGCTGGGCCATCTAGTTGGGCAATCTGGCTCTCAATTAGCATTATCTCTCATAATCATCCTTTAATTTAGAAGGGTGCCAAAAACACTAATTATTGAACCTTCCCAATTCTGAAATGACTTACTAGTTAGAAAAGTAGAGAATCTCACTCCAGTCAGAATGACCATCATCAAGAATATAAACAATAAAGACGATAGTTCAGATGTAGGTGAAAAGGAACCCTAGTATACTGTTGGTAGGAATGTAAACTTGTTCAACCACTCTGGAAAGCAGTATGGACGTTCCTCAAAAAACTAAACATATAACTATTCCTGTGATTCTGCAATTCCACTCTTGGGCATTTATCGAAAAGATTACAAACTAGGATACAGTAAAGCCACTTGGACAATCATGTTCATTGCAGCACTAGCCCCAAAGCCAAGATGTATATAATACATACATGCATGCACACATGCGCGCGCGCACACACACAAAAAAAATAGAATTTTACTTATCCATGAGAAAGATTGATACTGAAAAAAAAGGCAGGGGGAGGACCTAGAAGGACCTGGAAAAAATCATGTTTAGTGAAATAAACCAGACCCAGAAAGACAAAGAATACATATTTTCTCTCATGTATGGAAGTCAGAATTAATTTATAAAGGTATAAGTGATTCCAGATTCCAGATGGTATGCATGTATATACAAATGCATTGACTAAAATATGGTAAATTCAGGGGAGAATTCAGGGTAACTCCTTAGAAAGACCAACTCACAGTCCAACAAAATAAATACCAGGAAATGGTTATTTAAAAGTGAGAGATGGAGCCAAGGGAAGGGGGGCATACGAATGAAGGAAGGAAGGGCAGGGAAGAATGTAATCATAAAAATCAATGCACAGGGGCTGGGAAGGTGGCTCAGTAGTAGAGCGCTTGCCTTGCATGCATGAGGCCCTGGGTTCGATTCCTCAGCACCACATAAGCAAAAAGAAAAAAGCCAGAAGTGGCACTGTGACTCAAGTGGTAGAGCGCTAGCCTTGAGCTGAAGAGCTAAGGGACAGCGCCCAGGCCCACAGTTCAGGCCCCACGACTGGACCCAAAAAAAAAAAAGAAAAGAAAAGAAAAAGAAATGTACTCATTACCTTGCTCATGTAATTGTAACCCCTCTGTACAGTATTTTCACAATAAAAAAGCTTAATAAAAAAAAATCAATGCACATCCTAGAAAATTGAGGGGAGGATAGGGGAGAATAATGGGAGGGGTGACATACATCAAGATGTATTGGCAACTCCTTTGTACAATTAAAGATAATAAAAATATAATTTAAAAGGGGAAATATGACATTAAAATAACTAATGTAAAGTGCTAGAATAACTTTGGAAAAGAGACTACAAATTTCTTAAAAATTACCATATATCCCAGAAATTCTTTTTTTTTTCTTTTTGTCGGCTGTGGGGCTTGAACTCTGGGCTTGGGCGCTGTCCCTGTGCTCTTCAGCTCAAGGCAAGTGCTCTACCACTTGAGTCACAGCACCACTTCTGGTTTTCTAGTGTTTTACTGGAGATAAGAGTCTCACAGACTTTCCTGCCCAGGCTGGCTTTGAACCGCGATCCTCAGATTTCAGCCTCCTGAGTAGCTAGGATTACAGGCGTGAACCACTGGAGTCTGGCTAGAAATTCTTATTTTTATATAAGAGTTCACTGCTATGAAATGGAAACCCAAATGTCCATCAACTAGTAACTGGATAAGCAACACATGGCACATCTATTTAATGGAATCCTTCTCAGCAATAAAAAGGAATAAACTACTGACATGCAACAATGATGAATCTCAAAAACATCATACTTATTGAAATATGGCAGATGCAAAAGAATACATACTGTGAGCTGTGTTCATATAAAATTTATTTATTTATTTATTTATTTTGTCGGTTGTGGGCCTGGGCACTGTTCTCCAGCTCTTCAGCTCAAAACTAGCGGTCTACCACTTGAGCCTCAGCCCCACTTCCAGCTTTTTCTGCTTATGTGGTGCTGAGGAATCGAACCGAGGGGCTCATGCATGCAAGGCAAGCACTCTACCACTGAGCCACCTTCTCAGCCCCCATATAAAATTTTTAGAAAAGACAAACTGTGAAGAAAAAAAGCAGATAGGTATTGGGGCTACTGGTAAATGGTCACATTTTGAGGAGCAATGGAAATGTTCTAAAACTATGTGATGTTACACATTTGTGTAAATTTACTAAAAATCAAGGGCTTTGCCTACAATACAAAGTATGCTTCAATGAAAGTTTAACAACAACAAAGCTGGGTGCCAAAGGATCATGCTTGTAATCCTAGCCACTGAGGAGGCTGAGATATGAGCCAGCCTAGGCAGAAAAATCCAAGACTCTTATCTCCAGTTAACCAGCAAAAAGCTAGAAGTGAAACTGTGGCTCAAGTGGTGGTGGAATGCTAGCCAGCCTTGAGCAAAAAAGCCAAGAGAGAGCAATCAGTCCTGTTAAGCCCCAGTACTTGTACCAATGTCAAAGAAAGAAACAGTCAGAGACAGGGAAACAGATAGACAGGTAGGCAGGCAAACAGCCTAACTTAAGAAAACAATGCAGCATGGTATCAATGGTTCCCATGTGTAATCCTAGCTACTTAGGTGGCTGAGGTCTGGAAATCAAGGTTTAAAGCCACTCTGGCAGGAAAGTCTGTGAGACTCTTATCTCCAATTAACTACTAAAAAGCCAGAAATAATGTTGTGCTCAAAGTCGTAGAGCACTAGCTTTGAGCACAAAAGCTTAGTGACAGCACCTAGGCCCTAAATTCAAGGCCCACAACTGGAACAAAATGTTCTTCCCCCTATGGTGTATCCCCTGTTGTCACAGTACTTGATTTTGGTACCCTGTATCTTATATATACATTTGTCTAATTTGGGGAGGTGAAGGAGAATAACAAAATGATTATGTTAGCACTGAAAATAGACCTAAATACTGAACAATGGGAGAAAAATACTTCATTTACATAACACTGTTATAATTTACAAACCTCTGAAGTTTACATTTTTCCTTAAATGATCTTTTTTCCCACAGAACAATTTGTAATGTAGAACATTTGTCACATTTCACAAGTAGGGAATTGCAGCTCAGGACATTTCCTTTAATGACCAACATTCCCTGTTTCCTTTTATCTACTGTATGTCACAACCACTAGACTGTAGTATAAGTGCCATGAAAGATGCAGGAACTCTGTTGGTTTCTGTTTGCCTTTGAACTCCCACTGCCTCACTAAAAAGCCTTGCTCACTACCAGACCACACCAGCCTACACTGGACACACACTGAATACACAATGGTTAGGTAAAAGCACACCCCTCCTTCCTACTCCTATTTCAGTGACACTGAAATGCTTGTTCAGCCAAAAGTAGTTTTTGTTTTTGTGTATGTTTTGTTTTAAATGATTGTTCTGACAACAGAAAGACTTTGGCAACTTTAGTATCTGTTCCTGACACTTTCTAGATAAGACCTCTTTTCTCCTGACATAGGAGTAAGGCAACATGCATGCATGCGCACTTGTGTGTGTGCACGTGCATATGCACACACCGGTTTTAGGCAGCTTGTCACCTTTACATTGAATCATAAAGTCACTCAAAGTGATATATTAGATTAAGGAGCTCCCAAAAGGTTAACATCTGATAATCATATTTTCAAAAATATTCTAGCTCCTTGCAGAATACAATCTATGCTAAAGCAAACAACTAAGGCAAAACTGAGAAAGAAAGAAGCAAGAAAATACTCAAAGAATTAAGCAGCTATGTCAAGAACAAAGAAGAGCTTCAAGAGGCTCCCTCAAGACAAATCTGAGATGATTTACACATCAGTAGAATGAAAGTAAAATTGGAAACCATGAGTTTATGTTGATATAAAATAAGTCAATAAATTTAAAAGTTTGATGAAGGATGGTATAAATCTACAGTTTGGAAGTACTTATCCATGAAATACTAATTACAAATTGAAAATAAGTTAGCAGCAAAGAAGCCTGGCAGACATCACCTTAAGCAGCACCTCATCAGAAAGAGAACAGAATGAAATTGTCTTATCACCAGTCTGAGACATAACATTATTTCTATGATATTCCTAACAAAGATATGTTATCTGAGTTTACTCAAGTGGAAATGACAAACCCAAATGGGATCCTTTTACAAAATAACTGACCTATAATGTCCAACCATCAAGACTATGAAACAAAAAAAAAAAAGACTGACAACTAAATACAAAGCACATGATTCTGAAATCACATCTTTTCTCTTACCCGAGGTAATGGGGTATAGTGAGAACCTGAGGGGGACGGGAAGTCCTGCCCCATGCGGACGTCACTGCCACTCACGCCAGGCCGCTGGGAGTGGGGAGATACAGGACATCTTGGGGGGCGGGCCACCAGATATAGAGAGGAGGGGGTTCCGGCTAGGAGATGGAGAAAGGGAGACAGGGCAAGAGACACGGCAAGAGAGGTGCCTCCTGAAGCAGAGCGGAGCAGTGCCCGGGCTCTCCTTGGGTCCAGACCGGCAGAATGGCCCGGGAAAGGCCCAAGCCAGCGGAGAGACCCAAGGAGAAGTTGGGGCCGCAGGAGAGGCCCAGGAAACCTCCAGCTGGTAGAAAGGCCCGGGCCAACAAAGAGACCCGAGGGGCCCCAAGCTGGTGGAGAAGCCTGTGCAGGGCCAGAGGCCTATGGAAAGGCCTGCGGAGAGGTCTGCACAGGGCCAAGGCCTGTGCAGAGCAAAAAGGCCTGCAGAGAGCCAAAAGGTTTATGAAGAGGTAGAGAGGCCTATGGAAAGGCCTATGGAGAGCAGAGAGGCGAGACTTGTAGGAAAGAGACTTGTCCCATAGGAGGTTGGAGCTGCTCCTAGTTCTGAGTAACCTAGGACAGGATTGCAGACCAACTAATAAAACTCTTTGTCACCTTTAACTGTGCCTCCGTGGATTTTCTTGCTCACAGGTTATTACAGGAGTCTGAGGAGTATTGAATGGTAATAATGTGACAATATTAATTTCCTGACTTTGATAGTTATTTTGTACTTATGTACAAGAATTCCTTACTATTGGAAATGCACACTAGGGTACTGCAGAATGATAGAGCATCAGGTAGACAATTTATTATCAAAACTTTTGGGGAAGGGGAAAAAGTTTTCTCTACCACACTTGCAACTTTTTAAAGTGACTGAATTTCAAGGAGTCCTAAACTTGCTAGGCAGGTGTTTTATAACTTAAACCATGCTTTTTGTTTCATTGCTTTTCAAACTGTCTTCTACTCAAGCCCAAACCTACCTGAACTTCGATCCTATTTATGATTCCCACACAGAGTGACAGGTAAACCCTACTGCACTCAGTTGGTTTTACTGACTGAGATGAACTCATGAACTCATGAACTTTTTGCCTGAGCTGACCACAAACCTTAATCTTGCCAATTTAAGCCAGGATTACTAGCTAGAATTAGAAATGAGCCACCACACTCAACCATTTCAATTTTTAAATTTTTATTTAGTGTCAATACTGAGGTTGAACTCAGGACCTCTCACACTTGCCTGGCTTTTTTTGCTCTCAGCTGATACTCTACTATTTGAGACAGGCCTCTAGTCTAGTTTTTGTTTGTGTTTTTTTTTTTTCTGAAATGATCTTTCAGACTTTTCTTCCCAGGCTAGCTTTGTTACATATATCATGGGATGTTGGAGTGTTCCAAGGACACCAAATCAAAAAGAAGTTGGAAAGGAGCCATCAACCAAAATCCAGCAAACAGACAGGCTGCTTCCTTTTCATCCCTAATGCAGCAAGAACCTGTCCCTCTACTCTGATTGCCAAACTTAGGTTCACAATCTGCAGGAAGATGTAGCTTCATTCCCGGGAACAGGATGTCTTAATTAACAGGAACAGGACATAACTAAAATTCAATGCACCTATAAGAGGATGTATTAATTAAAGGGCAGCAGGAACAGTAGGTAACTAAAATTTAATCAACAAGATCCAAGCCACCTGGCCAAAAAAGGAATTTTTCAGAAAAATAATTCTCACAAGACTGACAGAAAGGGATGGAACTTTGATACAAAAGAAGGCTTATCTCACATATTTAAACCACAATCCTCAGATCTCAGCCTCCTGAACAACTAGGATCACAGGTACCAGCTCCAGGCTTTTTAATTTTTTTAATGATAAACATAACTTCAAAATAAAAGGTATAGATGCAATCTTAACACAGACATCATTCCAATAGGAATATTCTGGTCATAAAAACTAGCTGGGACTGGGGAATATGGCATAGTGGTAGAGTGCCTGCCTAGCAGGAAGCTCTGGGTTCGAATCCTCAATACCACATAAATAGAAAGAGCCATAACCCCTGCTTTCACTGTACTTGATGTTGGTATAATTTGTGGAGAGGAAGGGAAAAAATAAATCATTTAAATAGGGATACAGGTGGACCCATTGCAACAATGACATGTACAAGTCGTTATGTCGAAAAATGAACTTTACAACTTTTGGGGGGGGCGGGGTGGGGACTGGAAGGGGAAACAAAGGAAGAGGCAACAATGCTTGATAAGAAATGTACTCATCTTGCCCATGTAATTGTAACCCCTCTGTGCAGTATTTTCACGATAAAAAAAAAAAAAAGAAATAGAGCCCAATGTGGGGCTGTGGCTCAAGTGGTTGAGTGTGAACCTTGAGCAAAAAGAAGATCAAGGACAGTGCCCAGGCCCTGAATTCAAGCCCCAGGACTGGCAAAAAAAAAACAAAACAAAACAAAACAAAAACAAAAAACCTAGCTACTTAGGAGGCTGAGATCAAGAAGAGAGCAGTTTGAGGCCAGCCCAATAGCTGGGCACAATGGTCCATGCTTTTCATCCCAACTGCATAGATGTCAGTGCCACAGATCTGAGAGCCAGACCAATATGGCGTAGTACACACTTGTCATCCCAACTACAATGAGAAACTTAAAATAGATCATGATCTAGGCATATGCCTAAGCAGGAAGTGAGATCCTCTCTCAAAAATAACCACTGAAAAAAAGACCTGGAAACATGACTTAATCGTAGATCATGAAGCTCTGAATTCAAAACTCAGTATCTCCAAAAGAGAGAAGTATACTTAACTTGAGCATGATGGTTTACATCTATAACCCTGGCACTCAAAAATCTGAGGCAGGTAGATTATGAATTTGAGGATTGTAGTGAGACCTGTCTCAAATCCACTCCCTCAAAAAAAGTATACTTAATGAGTCTGTTTGGTCACTAAGAAGTAGTTGTGAAATAGTGTTGTGTAACAAGTTTTAAAAAGAAAAAAACAGGCTTTACATACAGAAATACTGTCTTAAACTCTAGTTTATTACATATAAATTTCAATAATTTGAGAAAATTGTTTACACTTCTGGGTTTTCAACACCCTACCCCATAAAATAGGAAAACTTCTGTTTTTACAGAATATCTGTAATGATGAAATAATGTCTATTTGAGAATGCCTTGTGTGTAATAAATACTCAAAACCAGTTCTGTCTCACTTTTAGCAGCCTATTTTAGGCTTATATCTAAGGAGCAGGCCTCCTAATATCAAACAGCTTCTCAGATAAAAGGGGTATTAATGATCTTTCACTCTAACATCCTCTCTTCAAGATAAGGAAACAGGAAGTGGCGCTGTAGCTCAAGTGGTAGAGCGCTCGCCTTGAGTTGAACAGCTGAGGGACAACGCCCAGGCCCAGAGTTCAAGCCCCACGACCGACAAAAAAAAAAAAAAAAAAAAAAAAGATAAGGAAACAGCTCCAAGACCCTGGACTAAACAGGGCAAGGTGAAGCATCTCTCATTACGGAGAAAACAACATAGGTTTTGGCTCCAAACACTTAGACATGCTCTCATTTCATCTTTAAAACTCTAAAGCAAATATTATAATAAGTTTTTAGGATTCTTACAATAATTTTAAGAAAAGGCTCAACCAAAATTAAGAAACATACTCAAAATTCAAGTCCAACTCAAAAATTCATAAATTTCCTATAAATGGTATCTCATTTATTTCTATCCATGATTAAGAAAACCACTATACACACATTTAAAGTTTCTCTATACCCTATGCACTCAAGTAATTACTTCCTTACTTTCAGAGTTCACAAAATGTTATCACTATAAAACAGAAATTGTAGCTGGGCGCTGGTGGCTCACGCCTGTAATCCTAGCTACTCAGGAGGCTGAGATCTGAGGATCACGGTTCAAAGCCAGCCCGGGCAGGAGAGACCGTGAGACTCCTATCTCCAATAAATCACCAGAAAACCGGAAGTGGCGCTGTAGCTCAAGTGGTAGAGTGCTCGCCTTGAGCTGAAGAGCTGAGGGACAGCGCCCAGGCCCAGAGTTCAAGCCCCATGACTGACAAAAAAAAAAAAAAAAAAAAAAAAAAAAAAAAAAAAACAGAAATTGTTTAACTCTAAGGTCTTTGTCCATCAGCATCCTCAGCAATTTACAATAATCTTACCCACTCCGTTATCTCAGACTTGTTTATTAAAAATCAACAATAGTGAAAAAAAGGAAAATTTCCTAAAATGTCTTCCCGCCTTAACTAATTTAACTTATTCCTTCTGCATAGAAGAAAAGTGTTTATTTTTTGTTTTTGTTTTTTTGCCAGTCCTGGGGCTTGAACTCAGGGCTTGGGCACTGTTCCTGAGCATTTTTTGTTTACAGCTAGCACTCTAACACTTGAGCCATGGAGCCACTTCTGGCTTTTTCTGCTTATGTAGTACTGAGGAATAAAACCCAGGGCCTCATACATGCTAGTCAAGCACTCTACTACTAGCCACATTCCCAGCCCTAGAAGAAAGTTTTAACTTGGAGTCCTAGGGGTCTACAAAGAGAATTTAGTAAAAGTCTGAGAATACTGATAAGCAAAGGGTTTTTATCTATAATTGATAGTGAAGGTTTTCTTCAAGTATAAATATAGGTAACATTATCAGTAACTGCAATTTTAACACAGAAAAGCACATACTTTCACATTACACTTGCAGAATATAGTTAACTGTTTTCCTTTTTAATCCTATATGTTTTAATTTTATATATTTAAAACCATTACTTGGAAAAGACTTTCTGAGCTATGTAAGGGGTACACTAACACTACAAAGCCTAAGAGCCATATTTTTGGAGTTGGGATATAAAGCTTGTTTGTCTAGCATGCACAAGACCCTGGGTTCAATCCACAGTACTGGAGAGAAAAGAAAATACCTCTAGTTTTGGCTGTTAATAGCTACAAATTGAAGATAATATAGGAAATTAAAGGTTTGGTGCTAGATAACAGAATTCCTTACAATTTTACTATATTTGGCTTCTAAACATGAATCAATTACTCATTCATTGGCTTCTATACTTCTTCACTTGATTTCTATTTACTCAGTTCTATACTTCTTTATAGCAGCTACAAAGATAAAGCTTCATTCCTTTGCCTCAAACTAGGAGAGGAGACAAGTACAAGCAACCATAAGAAAAAGACATAGTGGAAGATTACTGGAGAAAGGAAGGGTGGGTGACAGAAATGAACCCACAGACCTATAGCCACCTAATCTTTGATAAGGGAGCTAAAAAAATAAAATGGAAGAAAGACAGCTTCTTCAGCAAATGGTGCTGGCAAAATTGGTTAAATGCCTGTAGAAAACTAAAGCTAGATCCTTATGTATCACCCTGCACCAGAATCAACTCCAAATGGATCGAAGACCTCAAAGTCAAAGCAGATACCCTGAAACATTACAGGAAGGAATAGGAGAAACTGTAGGACTCCTTGGCACAGGAAGAATTTTCTTAATAAAGACCCAGAAACACAACAAGTCAAAGAAAGGTTGGATAAATGGGATTACATGAAACTGCAGAGCTTCTGCGTGGCAAAGGATGTGGCAAGATCAATAGAAAGCCCAAGGATTGGGAGAAGATCTTCACTAGCCATACAAGGGACAAGGGTCTCATATCTAAAATATACTTAGAACTCAAAAAATTAAATCCCCCAACAACAAATCCTCAAAGAAACAACTGCCTAATTAATAAGTGGACTAAAGACGTAAAGAGAGATTTCTCTGAAGTGGAAATAAGAATGGCCAATAGGCACATGAAGAAATACTCAACTTCTCTAGCCATAAAAGAAATGTAAATCAAAACAACATTGAGATACCACCTCACCCCAGTTAGAATGGCTATAATCAAGAACTATAATTAAACAACAGATGCTGGAGGGGATGTGGACAGAAGGGAACCTTACTGCATTGTTGGTGGGATTGTAAACTTGTTCACCCACTTTGCAAAGCAGTATGGAGGTTCCAGCAATCCCACTTCTGGGCATTTACCCAAATGATCACAAACAAGGCCATACTAAGGCTACAAGCACAACTGTTTATTGCAGCATTATTTACCATAGCCAAGATATGGAACCAACCCAGATGCCCTCAGTAGATGAATGGATCAAGAAAATATGGTGTGTGTGTGTGTGTGTGTGTGTGTGTGTGTGTGTGTGTGTGTGTTGTGTGTGTGAGTGTATTGTGTGTGTGTCTACACACACACAATACACACACACACAACACACACACATATATAATGGAATTCTATGCTTCCATCAGAAAGAATGATACTGCCCCATTTGTTAGGAAATGGAAGACTTGGAAAAAATTATATTACATGAAATAAGCCAGGCCCAAAGAAATATAGGTCCCAAGGTTTCCCTTATCTGCAATAACTAGTACATGTCTAGGACAAGCAGAAAAGATCAGAAGCTATGTACAAATATAAGATGATGCTAAGGGAAATGAACCCCAAGTTAGGGACACAGAGGTTTTATCTTTCTTGCTGTTGTTTTTAATGTATTTATAATGTACTGTGTGATTTTTTTTGTTTCTTTTGTAACCCATGGTTTAACCTCTGTATTCACTGTATTTGATTCTGGTGCCCTGCATATTGTTTGTACATTTTTCTAATTTGGGGAGGGGAAGGGAAATAACAAAATGCTGAAATAAGGATACAGGTTGACCCATTGTAACAATGAGATGTACATGATACTATGTTGAAAACAAACTTTACAACTTGTGGGGGGGCGGAGAGGAGTTGGGGAAGTGGGGAAGGAAGAAATGGTAGGGGGAAAACAAAGGAGGTAAAGATGCTCGATAGGAAATGTACTCATTACCTTACTCATGTAACTGTAACCCCTTTATACAGTATCTTTACAATAAAAATATGTAATTAAAAATGTAAAAAAGGGAGGGTGGATAAATACAGTACTAATATCCAATGTACCTATGTTTTAAAAAAGAGAGAACAGAGAAAATGTAGTTAAAAATTTAATGTATACCTTATGAAATTAAGAAAGTGAGGGACAGGGTGAGTTGGGAGGTATGAGGAGAATGTTGAAAGGGATGACATTGAGATCAATAAACATTGTATTTATAAACTGCTTTGTTAAATGGCAACTCCTGTGTACAGCTACTTTAATAAATGAGAACTAGGTTAAAAAAAGAAAAGGACAGAATGTCTTAAATATTAGAAGGACAAGTAAAAGTCAAATTGACTCTCATTTTTTCAACAAGCAGGCAAGCAAACTCCTTGGGTAAAGTAAGAACAGTGAGAAAGATGCTAGCTCTCATGCTTCAGCAGGAAGTACAGACAGTACTAGAAGCCCTAAACTGTCTAACACAGGGAAGGACAAAGGGAAGCAAAGACACCAAGAAAGAAGAGCTGGACTGATACTGTACCATGCTACCAGCTAGGGAAAACAGTTCATGACACCTGATTTAACTCTCAGTGAGGCTGGTATGCCCTTTCTCTTCCAGAGATGGTTATAGGAAATAAGAATGAATAACAGAGAAAAAGCTAGATACTTAATTTTCTTAACACAAGATGGGGAAAAGGCACAGAGAATTAAGTGTGGGGTCATGTTCCAAAATAAAACGCCACTTACTTAATTTGTACAAAAATACTATTTTCCAAGAATTAGTATCTCTGTAGCATTTTATTTATAGCCTCTTCTCTGTTAATCTTATCTCTTTTACAGTAGCTGACTAAAGAAGTAGCAAATGAGTATCTTCTATATTTAGCACTTAACATAAAACAAGATATTTAAAGGAGTAATTTGCTTAAATCTCTCTTGCTGGATTTTAATTTTTTATACCACACCAACGAAATGACACTAGATGAAAGATAAAACCATATTAGGAAAAGAGCATTGTCCTTACAAACATCTATCTTCTTATATCTTTATCTTCAAGACTGCCTTCTGATTCTCTGTCTTTCAAGAGGAGGGGGCAGTGCTGAGGTTCAAACGTAGGCTCTTCACATGCTACACAATCAATCTACCACTGAACTATCCCACCTCTTTTTAAGAAATTACACTGCTGGGCACTGGTGGCTCATGTCTGTATTCCTAGCTACTCAGGAGGCTGAGATCTGAGGATTGAGGTTCAAAGCCAGCCCCCGCAGGAAAGTCCGTGAGACTCTTATCTCAAATAAACCTACCAGAAAACTGGAAGTGGCGCTGTGGCACTGTGGTAGAGCACTAGCCTTGAGCTGAAGAGCTTAGGGACAGCACCTAGGCTCAGAGTTCAAGCCCCATAACTGAAAAAATCACACACACCCCCAGTCAGAATGTCCCACATCCACAAATCAGCCAACGACAAATGCTGGAGGGGATATGGAGAACGAGGAACGCTATTACACTGCTGGTGGGAATGTACACTTATACAACCACTTTGGAAAGCAGTCTGGAAGGTCCTTAGAAAGCTAAAGATTGACCTCCCTTACGACCCAGTCATACCACTTCTAGGCATCTACCCTGAACAACAGGAACCAATATACAAGGACACGTGCACCTCCATGTTTATTGCAGCACTGTACGCAATAGCTAGGATATGGAAACAACCTAGATGCCCCACCACAGATGAATGGATCCAAAAATTGTGGTATCTATACACAATGGAATATTATGCAGCCATTAGAAATGACAAAATAATGGTATTTGCAGGGAAATAGATGGAGCTAGAAGGAATCATGTTGAGCGAGGTAAGCCAAGAACGAAGAGACAAACAGTACATGGTCTCCCTGATAAGTGGATGCTAAATCCAAAATGTTAGGTGATATGACAAAACTAACAGGACTTAAGAAACAAAGAACTCCCACTCATCTGGTTGAACCACTACCAAATATACCCATGCTGCTGATCACATATATGGTATATAACATGTGAGCACCGTTATATATTACAGACTGTGATAGACAATTTGCTCCAGGAAAGTTAGAATGAACTTGTGACTTTAAATGAGCATCATTATTCCACAATACTGTGAATTTCCGGAAATTATGTAATCACTTAATCACAATCAAAAAAAAAAAAAAAGAACCTCGGGGAAAGGAGGGAGGGAGGGGATGGTAGGGGGAAAACAATGGAGGGGGTAACAATGTTCAAGAGGAAGTGTACTCATTACTTCACTCATGTAACTGTAACCCTCTGTATAGTATCTTTACAATAAAAAAAAAAAATCAAAAAAAATCACACACACACACACACACACACACACACACACACACACACACACACACACACACACACACACACGAGGGACAGTACTAAGAATTGAACTCAGGGCCTCAAGCTTAATAGGTAATAATAAAGTTACAAGTGTATAATTTTGGGGCAGTAATGTTTGAACTCAGGGCCCTGTACTTGCTAGACAAACACTCTAACACACACACACACACACACACACACACACACACACACACACACACACACACACACACACACGAGGGACAGTACTAAGAATTGAACTCAGGGCCTCAAGCTTAATAGGTAATAATAAAGTTACAAGTGTATAATTTTGGGGCAGTAATGTTTGAACTCAGGGCCCTGTACTTGCTAGACAAACACTCTATCACAAGCCTCCAGCCCTAAAAAAATGTTTGAAACAGGGTCTCACTATGCAGTCCAGATTGACCTCAACTCATAATATTCCTGTCTCAGCACCCCCAAGTCCTGAGATTTCAGGTGTATGTTACCACACCTGGTACTGTGTCCTAGTGTTTGCCAACACAATTAGAATTCAACATGTTTACAATGTTTCTGAACCATCTTCCAGCAACTTGCCTACATTCACTACTAGGAACTTCTTTGTTTCTGCTATTACCTTAGCTAGGAATGGGGAAACAATATAAAGCTCAGTCTTGCCCTAAATGATTTTATAGTTAAGGATTGACTCACTAGGGGAAATTCTGAAATGCACAAAATTTTTAAATTAGCTGTACAGAAAAGAAAGTTAATTATAGATCAAAGTAACTACAAACAGTTTCAAAAGTAAAGCATGAATTCTTTCAGCTTGAAGGACAGAATTTTGGAGAGATAGAGAAAAGACTAGAGAATGTTCATTCATAGATGGACAAGCATGCCAGCGCTGGTGGCTCAAGCCTATAATCCTAGCTAGTTAGGAGGCTGAGATCTGAGGATCAAGGTTCAAAGGTGGCCCAGGCAGAAAAGTCCCTGTGAGATGCTTATCTCCAATTAACAACTCCAAAACCAGAAGTGGAGTTGTGGCTCCAAGTGGTAGAGTGCTAGCTAGCCTTGAGCAGGAGTTTCAGAACAGTGCCCAAGCCCTGAGTTCAAGCCCCACAACCAACCAAAAATTAAAATTAAAAAAGGCAAGGAGAATGCAAAAGGCACTAAGGCAGGCATGAGGCTGGTATCAATGCTGGTAGGGGACAGAGTGGAATGTATGCTTGTATTGAAGTAAGGAGGTCAGGTCTGGCTGGTGCCATATTGGCCACATGGTGGATTGTAGGGTCTGGCAACTTGTCTTCATGCTGGGGGACAGAAAATCCCCTGCCTATCACCTGCCTCTCAGGTGATGGGTGTGCCCAGATCGGTGGACATTTGGCTGATAGGTTACTGAAAATGTCAGTTCAGTGCCTGGGACTAGGAATTTCCTAAGGATCTGCCCCCTATGCCGACCTATTTAGGCCCAGACCAGCCTAGCTGCCAGAGGCCATGCCACAGGTGTCTCTGTGATCTGTCTCCTGGCTCGTCTCCAGTCATCATGGCATCCCAATTCAGCTCTCCATTGGAGCTGAATTGGCTTGTTGATATTGTTTTTGTTATTTCTTTCTTCTTTAGCATGTTTCCCAGCTGTGTTATGTGTATTTGCGTGCTGCAGGCATTCATAACAACTGGCTACCTGAGGCCTGATAACTGTTTAATAAAGACTCCAATATTCTGTATTTTAAAATGTGGCTTCTGGTATGATTTACCTTACAACAAGGCAGCCGGAGGGATCAGTCTGTTACTATAAAGAATAACAATGCCACACAGAAGAATACATATGATAAAGAAGTCATGCAACACACAAAAGCAACAGCAAAGATTTGAGGAGTTCTACTGAAATCTAAGGCTTATTTGTTCATTAATAGATATGCAGTTAAAGAAGAATCTGGCCAGGGGGAAAGTGCTGGACTAAGGGCTGGGAGTAGAACAACAAAGGAACCATCATAGTAGGAAATGAATTAAAAATGAAAGATGACACTCCCAGTTCTAGCGTGTGAAAATAAATAGTGGTACTATGGCTAATACCAGGTTAGTAGTTAAGAACTGAGGGTTAAGTGTCAACAACTGGTGCACTCCATTGACTTATATAGACTTGGGCTGGAGCAGGACACCAGGTAAGGAAGCCTAGAAGCAGCTGCAAATCAGACTGCCATGAGATGATATAATATCAACCAGGTTGATTTAGAAGCTCACTAGCATACTACTAGGAGCTACAACTTAGAAAAACCCAACAACAGGGCTGGGAAGGTGGCTCAGTAGTAGAGTACTTCCCTTGCATTCAGGAGGCCCTGGGTTTGATTCCTCAGCACCACAGAAGCAGAAAAAGCCAGAAGTGGCACTGTGGCTCAAGTAGTAGCCTTGAGCTGAGGAACAGAGCCAAGGCCCAGAGTTCAGGCCCCATGACCAACAAAGAAAGAAAAAGAAAATCCCAAGAAAAAAACAGAGCAGAGAACAAAGATGACACAAAAAAGAAAATCATGCCAGGTGCTGGTGGCTCACACCTGCAATCCTAACTACTCTGGAGGCTGAGATTTGAGGATCAAATCCAAACTAATCCAGACAGGAAAATCTGTGAGAGTCATCTCTAATTAACCACCAAAAAGTTAAAAGCACAGCTGTGGCTCAAATGGTAGAGTGCCAGCCTTAAGCAAAAAAGCTAACATCACTTAGGTCCTGAATTCAAGCCCCAGCACTTGCACACATACACAAACAAGAAATTCTTCTCCATCCTGATGTCACAAAGATCTCTTAAATTACCATCTAAAAGTTTTCTAGTTTTGTCTTTTACACTCATTTCTTTAATATACTTGAAATCAGATTCAATTTTGTTTTTCCTATGGAGCACTGATTATTGAAAACTAGATCTAACTATAATACCTATAACTACTAACCACTAAGCAAAACAAATAATGTCCTTTTTGTGATGACTTAACTACACTAAGTACTATATGCATTATGCAAATAATAATTTTGCAAAATACATTATTACTATTCCCATCTTACAAAGAAATCAAGGTTCAGAAATCTACTTGAGTTATAAAAGACTGGATCCATTTCATATCACACCATATTAATACTTTATTTCTAGATAATTACCGGGATTTTGCTTTTCAGGTCCATTAAAAAAACAGTGAAGTTTATTTTATTTTCACAGTTCATTTATTTATTCACTCAAGAAATATTTCTTGTGTTTACTACCTGTCTGACACTATCCTAGGCCATGGGGATAAAATGATGACCAAAACAAAGCCCCTACCTTCTTGGGGACTGGTTATTCAACTTCTTTTTTTGGGGGGGGTGGTCCAGTCGTGGGGCCTAAACTCTGGGCTTGGGCGCTGTCCCTCAACTCTTCAGCTCAAGGCTAGAGCGCTACTACTACTGGAGCCACAGCGCCACTTCCGGCTTTTTTCTTTTTGTTTATGTGGTGCTGAGGAATCGAACCCAGGGCCTCATGCATGCAAGGCAAGCATTCTACCACTGAGCCACCTTCCCAACCCCATTCAACTACTTTTTAAATAGCCTCCCATGTCTAGTCTATATGACTACACATCTAATAGGAAAGTGACAAGAATGCAACCTGTTGCACAGATGTGCAACAATGCTGAACTTGAGGAGCAATTTTGGAAAATATACAATTCATCCAGAAAGAACTTCATGAAAAAAAAAAGTCCCTAGACCTCTTCCCTTCTCCTGCAAGTTATAACCTTCACTTTTTTAAAAAATGTAAATATTCCAAATGTTAATACCTTTACAAAGTGAGTATAACTCATAGACATTACCCTTTCCCTTTCTTATTCTATAAACTAGTGCTTGCAGTTATTCCTCTGCAATGCATCTCACTTCACTGCATTTGTCAGTAAAGGCAGCACACAAGCATGCTCTAATACTGCCACCTCTATAATAAACCCTCCCTTGACCCCTCATGCTTTCCAATTACTTCTCCATTTCTCAGCTTTCTCTTCACATTAAGATGTCTCATCGCTGGTCTGGGTACAGTGACTCACATAATTACGACTACTTAGGAGGCAGAAATCAAGAGGATCACAGATCAAAGCCAGTTCAGGCAAAATGTTAGCAAGACCCTATTACAAACACTAAGTTGAACAGTAGTAGTACACATCTGTGATCCTGGCTATTCAGAAGGATCTAGGCAGGTCTGAGGCCAGCACCAGGCAAAAACCACAGACTACCTGAAAAATAACTAAGGCAAAACTGCCCAGAGTGTGGCTCAGAATGATACCCTGATTCCAAATCCCAGTACTGCCAAAAGGGGAGAAGGGAAAGGGAGAGGAGAGAGGGAAGAAGGAGAGGAAATAGGAGAGAGGGGAGGGAGAGATCATCTCAACACCTTGGCTACATAAACCATTTCCTCACTTCCTCTTCTGTCTGGCACTGCTCTTGTTCAGGTCACAGATGGCCTTCTAACCATCAAATCCAATGGTTTCCTGATGATGACCCTCACACAACACAGCTATGCATACTGTAAACTGCAGCTCCTCCAAACACTTTTTCCTTTCCTCTACTGGGACTCTACTCTCCGGATTGTCTTTCTTCCTCATAGGCAATCATTAGGCTTCTTTTCTGCCTGCTCCAGAATAATACCAATTCTAATTAGAATTCCACAGGTTTTAGTGCTGAGTTTGTTTTTTCACCCATACACATTTGACATTCTCTTGTTTCCTGTCTGTATGGGAGGTTTTTCTTTTGTTTGGGTGGTCCTGAGGTTTGAATTTGGTCCCACTTGCTAAACAGCTACACATTCAGGCCATTTGACATTCTCTTTCTAGGTAATGTCATAAAAATCATGGCTATAAATATTATCAGTGATTATAGGGACTTATTCCCTGCACTCCAAATTCAGGATCAGCTACTTATTTGGAATCTCCATTTAAATGCTACATAAGCAACCAAAACTGAACTCTTAATTCTGCTTCCAACATCAACTCTTCACAGGATTTCCCATCTCAGTACCACACAATCAAACAAGCCAACCCTGGGACCCTTCATCCATGGCTCCCGTATTCTTACTCCATCCATTACTGAGTCTTACTAAGTCTACATCATCATATTGCCTAGAAATTGATTATTTCTCTCCATTTTCACTGCCATCATCCTAGTCTAAGCCACCTTGACAACTGCAGTGGCTCCAAATTATCTTTCTTTCCACACTTTTCATAGCATAGAAACATCATTTTAAAGGCTTCTTAAATTGCAAACTCCAAACTCCTACAAAATCTACAAGGCCCAATAAGATCTGGTCCCTACTTAGCACTCCCATCTTCTTCCCACTTACACCCACAGACTCCAACCTTGAGACCTTAGCAAATGCTATCTCCTCACCCACAGTGCTCTTCACATAACTACTTCTTGCCCATCATGTCTTAAGTCTCAAAGTCAACAATATATTAAGATTTTTTTCTAATCATTCTACTGAGCACATTCTGATCCTATTCTCCATATCACTCAGATTTGGTGCTTAGTACTTACCACAATTACTACATTTTATTTATTTTCTTACTTGCTTATTGCCTATCTTTCTGCAATATAAGCTTCTGTTTTTTAGGGGTAGTAAAAACAGTGCCCTCAAATTGCAGAAGGAACAAATCAAAGATGAGAGAGAGAAAAAAAAGAGGACAAGGAGAACATAGCTGTAATGTATATTTGTTTCTACCTAGAGTTCTGTAATTATAACAACCCCTAAAGGTGTAAAAGAGTTTGTTTGGGCAGTTGTGAATTCTGAACCTCACACTTGCTAGACAGGTGCACAGCCTCTTTGAACCACACACCCAGACCTTTTTGCTTTTTAGTTATTCTTCAGATAGGGTCTTTCATTTTGCCAAGGGCTGGTCTTAGACTTTGATCCTCCACCCATGGCCTCCTGCATAGATGGAATCACAGATGCATGCCACCAGACCCTGTTTATTAATAGAGATGGGGTCTCCTTAACTTTTTGCCTGAACTGACCTCAAAATGCATGATCATGATCATACTCAAGTAGCATCAGTATTACAGAAATTCAAACTAATTTGATAAATTACATACCAGGTACCTGAAGATAAACTGTTCATTAAAAACATGATAACTTGGGCTGGGAAGGTGGCTCAGTGATAGAGCGCTTGCCTTGCATGCCTGAGGCCCTGGGTTCGATTCCTAAGCACCACATAAGCAAAAAGAAAAAAGCCAGAAGTGGCGCTGTGGCTCAAGTGGTAGAGCGCTAGCCTTGAGCTGAAGAGCTGAGGGACAGGATCCAGGCCCAGAGTTCAGGCCCCAAGACCGGACACCAAAACAAACAAACAACAACAAAAAAAAACATGATAACTTATTCCTTGAAGATATTTTAGATACTTTGGTTTTTTGTTTTTGTTTTTGTTTTTTTTCTGTCGGTCGTGGGGCCTGAACTCTGGGCCTGGGCACTGTCCCTCAGCTCTTCAGCTCAATGCTAGCTCCCTACCATTTGAGCCACAGCGCCACTTCCAGCTTTTTTCTGCTTATGTGGTGCTGAGGAATCCAACCCAGGGCCTCATGCATATGAGGCAAGCACTCTACCACTGAGCCACCTTCCAGCCCCCTTTAGATACTTTTTAACATTAAAAGGCCTTAGAATTTCAGTTTCTCAGAAAAGGATGTGAATTAAAGGAAAATTAAGTGAAGGCACAATTTTGTCTGTAAATGTGATCACAAATACAAGATTTCTTTCCTCTTTTCTTTTTTTCTAAGGAGATCTCACTAAGTTGCCCAGGCTGACCTTGAACTCTTAGGCCTCTGCTAAGAGTAAAGACTACAGGCCTGAATCACCATTTCTAGCCCATTTTTTTTTCTTTCTTTTTTTTTCCACTTTCTCATTCTTCTCTTCCCCTTTGTCCTCCTCCTCTTCATCATCCTTTGTCCTCTTTGTCCTTTTCATCCTCTTCTTCTACACTGAGGATTGTATCTGGGGCCTCCTGCCTTTTGTTTGTATTTTATTTTATTTCATTTTGTTTTTGTACTGGTGGTACTAGGGCTTGAACTCAGAACCTAGGCATTATCCCCTAGATTTTTTGCTCAAAACTGGAACTTTACCACTTGAGCCACATCTCCACTTCTAGCTTTTTTGCTAGTTAATTGGAGGTCAGAGTCTCCTGGCTTTTCCTTCCCCAGGCTGGCTTCAAACTGCCATCCTCAAATCTCAGCCTCTTGAGTAGCTAGGATTACAGGTATGAGACACCTAGGGCTGGCTGTATTTTATTGTTGAGGTAGTACTGCTACCTTTGACCAGGCTGGCCTCAACCTTGCAATTCTCTTTTCTTTTTTTTTTTTTTTTTTGGTCGGTCGTGGGGCTTGAACTCTGGGCCTGGGTGCTGTCCCTCAGCTCTTCAGCTCAAGGCTAGCGCTCTACCACTTGAGCCACAGCGCCACTTTCACTTTTCTGGTGGTTTTTTGGAGATAAGAGTTTCACAGACTTTCCTGCCCGGGCTGGCTTTGAACCGTGACCCTCAGATCTCAGCCTCCTGAGTAGCTAGGATTACAGGCATGAATAAGCCACCAGCGCCCGGCTGCAATTCTCTTTTCTCCAACTCCCTAGTAACGAAGATTACAAGCATGTTCCAGCATACCTGGTTCTCTTCTACTTCCCTATTATTTTTATCCTTAGTCTCTCCTTCATCCTGTAGTAAAGCCATTAGATATTGCCTTGCTACTTTTTGGCATTTAAGACACGGAAGGATAATCCTAGGAATATCAAAAAAAAAAACAAGCTGGGAAAAGGGTAGCTTCTTGGTCTATCAATCACAAATATCATGTATCTACACACACACACACACACACACACACACACACACACACACACACACACACACACACACACACACACACACACACACACACACACACACACACACACACACACACACACACACACACCAATCTGGAGCATGGACTTTTTTTATTATTGTTAGTGGTGGCGGTTATTTTTGCTTTTTGTTTTTTAACAGGGCAAAAAGGTGAGGGCACAAAAAGGGAGGAAGGGCAAACAAATGCAAACATGCCATACAGCATACACTGTGGAAAATGAACTATATATCTGTGGGCAGAGATGAAAGGAGGAGGAGGAAACTGGAAGAAAATAAAGGAAGGAGCGACACTGTCCAAAAAATGAATGTACTCATTGCTTACTCATAATCCTTCTGTACAACATTATAATAATAACAATAAGCAGGGCACCAGTGGCTCATGCCTATAATCCTAGCTACTACTTAAGAGGCTGAGATCTGAGGATCATGGTTCAAAGCCAGCCCGGGCAGGAAAGTCCATGAGACTTTTTTTTTTTTTTTTTTTTTGGTCAGTCGTGGGGCTTGAACTCTGGGCCTGGATGCTGTCCCTCAGCTCTTCAGCTCAAGGCGAGCACTCTACCACTGGAGCCATAACGACACTTCTGGTTTTCTAGTGGTTTGTTGGAGGTAAGAGTGTCCCGGACTTTTCCTTGCCCAATCTGGCTTTGATCATGATCCTCCAATCTCAGCCTCCTGAATAGCTAGGATTACAGGCATGAGCCACCGGCACCCGGCTCCGTGAGACTCTGTGGAACCTTAATTTCTCCAACTGGAAAATGAAACTGTTCTTACCTAACTGAGTTACTCAAAGTGGATGGAATTGCCATATGAAGTTGAACATGGCAGAAGAAGACTGTGTATCTGATTCCTTCATTAATGTTACAGGAAGACATCAGACCAGGATTGCCTATGCTGAGGCAAATATGAGAAGCTAGTTGAAAAGAAGAAAAGCAACAGGCAGCTAATTTGAAAAATAGAAGAGTTTAAAAGAAGAACAAGAAAGACGTGACCCTGGGCTGTGAAATGCACTAGGCTGTGAAAACAAAGAGTTTGCCTTGCTCCAGAAGATGAGATATAAAAGTGGTCAGGCTCTTGGCAAAAGTGGAGATGGTATTGTTGAACCACTTCCTCTCCATGTCAAAACAGGGAAAAGTGGCTTTGGTCATGAGGCATTATTAAAACAGAGAGCAGAGGAAAAATTAGAACACTACAGAAGAAAGATTCACATGAAAAACCAAGCTGAAGAAAAAGCTGAAGAATGCAAGAAGAATGCAACTTTAAAATAAGCGGGATGAGATGAAGCTAGAAGGAAATCTTAAAAGAAGCCAGCATGCCTGTCAACAGTTGGATAGCCAGAACACTGAGGTTCCCAGGGAAGAATGATACTGGTTGAGGCCTGAAGAGGAGACTGAGGAGGAGGAAGAGGAAGAAGGGCAGGATGAAGATGAATATAGGAGTGAAGATTTAAGTGTTCTGGAGAAATTACAAATATTGACTAGTTACTTAAGAGAAGAACATCTGTATTGCATTTGGTGTGGAACAGCCTATGAAGATAAAGATGACCTCTCTACAAATTGCCCAGGACCAACTTCTGCTGATCATGACTAAGTCTGTTGCCAATAAAGTAGAAGTTGCTAAGGTCAGAAAGGACAGACGGCCTTCCTATAATGCTTGTGTTTCTTTTATCTATAATGTTAAATGTTCAGTGTCTTGAGAAAAGTAATACAATATTATTTCAGAACACAGGTGTCGAAGTGGCATTGTAGCTCAAGTGGTAGAGCGCTAGCCTTGAGCTGTAGAGCTGAGGGACAGTGCTCAGACAGGCCCAGGGTTCAAGCCCTACAAACAACAGAAAAAAAAACAAAAAAACAGAACACAGGTGTCATGAAAAATGAGCTCAGGAGGCTAGGAAGGTAGCTCAGTGGTAGAGCGCTTGCCTTGCATGCCTGAGGCCCTGGGTTCGATTCCTCAGCACCACATAAGAAAAAAGCCAGAAGTAGAGCTGTGGCTCAAGTGGTAGAGCACTAGCCTTGAGCTAAAGAGCTGAGGGACAGTGCCCAGGCCCAGAGTTCAGGCCCCATGACCAGACCCCCAAAATAAATAAATAAATAAATAAAGGTTAGTAAGTCACTCTAAAAAAAAGAAAAGAAAAATGAGCTCAGGGACAATGCCCAGGCCCTGAGTTCAAGCCCACGACCAACAACCAAAAAAAAAAAAAAAAAAAAGCCAACCTGGAATTCTGAACCAATATTAATTAATATAGGGAAGTAAGGAAAAGGGCAGAAGACACAGAGAAAAGACATACCAACTCTTATCATTTCCATTATTTTCTCCTATCTGGAAAACAAAGTCATTGCCATCCAGAATAAGTATGCAAATTTAGTATAAATATACAATGAAGTATTATCAAGCCTTAAAAAATGAACACATGCCAAACATGGATGAACCTGAGGGCACTATGCTAATAAGTCAGTCATAAAAAGACAAATATTATGATTGCGTTAATATGAGGTAGTTGATATCATAGAGAAACTAGAATGATGGCTGATATCACAGAAACTGGAATGGTGGTTGCTAGGGTTAACAGGAGTAAAGAATTAGGAGTTTATTGCTTAATGGGGATAGCTCTTCAACTTTACAGATTAAATGAACATGGAATATGTAAATGTATAGTAGTTGTGACCACTATTCAGATCAAAACATATTTCATAAATATATTTCATACTGCTGAACTATATACTTAAAAATGGTCAGGATGATAAAAAAATTTTATAATAAAAAATTGGAGTTGAAGCCGGGCGCTGGTGGCTCACGCCTGTAATCCTAGCTACTCAGGAGGCTGAGATCTGCGGATCGCGGTTCAAAGCCAGCCCGGGCAAGGAGAGACCGTGAGACTCCTATCTCCAATAAACCACCAGAAAACCGGAAGTGGCGCTGTAGCTCAAGTGGTAGAGCGCTCTCCTTGAGCTGAAGAGCTGAGGGACAGCGCCCAGGCCCAGAGTTCAAGCCCCACGACCGACAAAAAAAAAAAAAAAATTGGAGTTGGGTGTGATGGCTCATACCTGTAATCTCAGTACTCAGGAGGCAGAGATCAGGAGGAATGTTGTTCAAGGTCAGCTAGTACAAAAGATATCATCTCTATGAATAAGCCAATCATGGTGGCACATTTCTAAGCTCTCAGCTAGATAGGAGGCTGCAGTCAAGGTCACAATCTAGACCAACTACAGGTAAAAAAACAAAAATGTGAGACCTATCTAAAAAAATAACCATGAGCACCACTGGCTCACACCTATAATCCTAGCTACTCAGAAGGCTGAACTCTGAGGATTGCAGTTTGAAGCCTGCCCTGGAAGGAAATTCCATGAGACTCTTATCCCCAATTAACCACCAAAAAGCGGGAAGTGGAGTTATGGCTCAAGTAGTAGTGCTCTAGCCTTGAGGAAAAAAACCTCAGGACCAGCGCTCAGGCCCTAAATTCAACCCCAGTACCAACCAACCAACACACACACACACACACACACACACACACACACACACACACACACACACACACACACACACACACACACACACACACACACACACACACACACACACACACACACACACACACATAAAACCAAAAGAGCCTGAGGCATGCTCAAGTGGCATACCACTTACCTATCAAGTACAAGTCCTTGAGTTCAAACCTCTATATTGAAAAAAAGTGGTCTGGCGCTAGTGGCTCACACCCATAATTCAAGCTACTCAGAAGGCTGAAAGGTTGGAAGCCAGCCTAGGCAGTAAAGTCTATAAGACTCTTATCTCCAATTAAGCACTAAAACAATGTGGCTCAAGTGGTAGAGTACTAGCCTCAAACAAAAAAGCTCAGAGACAGTGCCCAGGCCCTGAGTTCAAGCCCCAGGACTGGCACCAAAAAGAAGAAAGAAGAAGAAAAAAAGAAGAAGAAAAAAGGAAGAAGGAAAAAAGAGAAGGAGAAGGAGAAGAAAGGAAGAAGAAGAAGAAGAAGAAGAAGAAGAAGAAGAAGAAGAAGAAGAAGAAGAAGAAGAAGAAGAAGAAGAAGAAGAAGAAGCAGCTGCAACAGCTTCTTAATAACAGAATCACATCATCTATTACAGTGACTTTACTAGGCATGAATATAGTTGGCAATAATGTATGTTTGGATTTTGTCCTTATTCATATGGTGAAAAGAGAAAGGAAGAGGAACAAGTTCACACTGGTAATGAATCCTGAGGGAGTGGAAAGCTAGGGAAGGCACAAGGAGCCCTAAATCAGAAATAAACACAAGTCTGTCACATCTTAGAACTTTGAATGATGGCAGAGTCCTGAACAATGACTAATCAGATCAGGAGAGACCAGTATCATTCTGTAGGTGCCAAATATCTAATCTGGGACATGATTCAACCTAAACACAGATTTACTGAATTCAAGGAAACATGCACTAATCACACCAAGATATCACAGCCACAGTGAAGATCTTAAGTTTCCTGCTGTGTACCATTTCTGGAAGCTGAGTTCAGTTTTATAGATCAACACATAGATGTGACAGGCTAAATTGGAATTTAATCCTTAACTTTTTTATGTTTTAGCCATGATCTAAGACTTTATCCGAGGTATTTAGTGTTGCAGCTTAATTTGTCCTACATCTAAATTTCTCTCTACAAATAAAATTAAATAAATACCGGTGCACTGTCCAGTATTAGTGCTTAGCCCACACCTACTCTTGTGGACTCTCTCCTGAATCATCAGGCCTGAAATCTACATTTTAAACCTGTGAGTTGTGTTCCTAGCAAGCTCTAGCAGTACACTAGCAAGAGTGTAGGATGTAGTAGTTTACAGATACAGTAGCTTATAGCTGTAATTCTGGAGACTGAGGCAGAAGGATCCTGAGTCTGAGGCCAGCCTGAGCAACATATAGAGACCTTGTCTCCAAAACAAAACACACACATACATACATACACACACACACACACACACACACACACACACACACATTTTTAAAAAGGTACAAGCTTAGCTGTGTGCTAGCGGCTCATGCGTAATACTAACTATTCAAGAGTATGAGATCTGAGAATCATGGTTCAAAGCCAGTCCAGGCAGGAAAGCCCGTGACACTCACCTCCAATTAACCATCAGAAAAACCAGAAGTTGAGCTATGGCTCAAAGTGGTTGAGTGCTAGCCTTGAAACAAAATAGCCCAGGGATAGCACCCAGGCTTTGAGTTCAAGCCCCAGTCCCCACCCTACCCACCCCCCCCAAAAAAAAAGTTCAGGCTTGGTAACAACAAATTGCAGCAGCACCATAGGGTTTGTGGGCTCTGGTTTCTACTGCCTCTGCTTTTGTAACCAATTCCTAGAATTACATCGCTTCTTGAATGAAGCAACCAGAATGAAATTCTGGTTAGACATGGGCTGATACCCCACCAATTTCACAACTTACATAATTCATAAATTAGGTGGGATGCTATGAAAATTCATTCACTCAAATATTGTGTGTGTAAGAGAGAGAGCAAGTGAGAAAGACAGAGACAGAGACAGACAGAGAGAACTTGTGTGTGCACACATGTGTGCCAGTACTTGGTGCTGTCCCTTAGCTTTTTCACTCAAGGTTAGTGCACTACCAATTGAGTTACACCTCCACTTTGGGCTTTTTGGTGGTTATTTGGAGATAGAGTCTCATGGGCTTTCTTACTCAGGCTGACTTTGAACCTTGATCTTCAGATCTCAGCCTCCTGAATAGCTAGGATTATATGCAAGAGCCACTTCCACTCCATGTCAACACATCTTTACTAAGTACTATATAGGCCAGGCCTTGTTCCAGGTATTGCAGATGTAATATCAAGCAACACAAACAAAAATTCCTCTGTGGGTATTGGTTTTGACTAACACCTTGACTGGATTTAGAATCACCCAAGAGATTTATGAGGCGCATCTCTAGATGTCTGTGAGGGCACTGGTAGAAAGGTTTAGGTGAGAGGGAAATATCTACCCTGAAATATGGGTGGCACCATCCCATAGGCAAGGGGGGCTAGTTGGAATAAAAAGGAAGGAAAGTTCAGCACTGGTGTTCCCCTCCCTCTCCTTCCTAGTCTAGGTGGCATGCACTACTCTGGTCTGCCACACCCTCCCATTCAGATAGACTACCACCTCTAAAACTGTGAGTAAATAAATAAATCCTTGTCCTCAAGGAGCTTTCTATTCTTTTCTTTTTTTGGGGGGGTGGGGGGTTCCGGTTGTAGGGCCTGAACTCTGGGCCTCGGCGCTGCCCCTCAGCTCTTCAGCTCAAGGCTAGTACTCTACCACTTGAGCCACAGCACCACTTTGGACTTTTTTTTTCTGCTTATGTGGTGCTGAGGAATCAAACCCAGGGCCTCAGGCATGCAAGGCAAGCACTCTACCACTGAACCACCTTCCCAGCCCTTTTTATTCTTTTTTTTTTTAATAAGTTTTTTATTGTGAAATACTGTACAGAGGGGTTACAATCACATGAGCAAGGAAATGAGCCCATTTCTTATCGAGCATTGTCTCCTCCTTTGTTTTTCCCCTACCATACCTTCCTCCCATCACCACAACTAAATCCCCCCCACATCCCGCCTAAATTGTGAAGTTCATTTTTCAACATAGCGTCTTATACATCTCATTGTTGCAGTGGGTCAACCTGTATCCCTATTTAAACAATTTGTTTTTTCCCTTCCGCTCCCCAAATTATACCAACATCAAATACAGTGAAAAAAGGGGTTATACTATGGGGGTGGGACATATAAAGCAACAAAAAAAAAATCGTGTACCTTATAAATACATTAGAAACAATAGCAAGAAAGAAAAAACCACTTGTGTCCTTATCTTAGGGTTCATTTCGCTTAACATCATCTTATCTGACCTTTTCTGCTTGTCTCAGACATATACTAGATATTGCAAATAAGGGGAAACCATGGGACCTATGTTTCTTTGGGCCTGGCTTACTTCACTTAATATAATTCTTTCCACATCTTTCCATTTCCTAACAAATGGAGGCATAAAATTCCATTGTGTATATATACCACATTTTTTTGATCCATTCATCTACTGAAGGGCATCTGGGTTGTTCCACTATCTTAGCTATGGTAAATAATGCTGCAATACACATAGTTGTGCTGGAAGCTCTATGTGGAATCTTTTGAGGAACCTTCATACTGCTTTCCAAAGTGGTTGAACAAGTTTCACTCCCACCAAAAATGCAGTAAGGTTCCCTTCTGTCCACATCCCCTCCAGCATCTGTTGTTATTAGAGTTCTTGATTACAGGCATTCTAACTGGGGTGAGGTGGTATCTCAATGTTGTTTTGATTTGCATTTCTTTTATAGCTAGAGAGGTTGAGCATTTCTTCAAAGGAGCTTTTTATTCTAAGGAAAGAGAAGGTGCTATGAAAATTTCATTCATCCACTCATTGAACAAATCGTGTGTGTGTGTGTGTGTGTGTGTGTGTGTGTGTGTGTGTGTGTGTGTGTGTGTGTGTGTGTGTGTGTGTGTGTGTGTGTGTGTGTGTGTGTGTGTGTGTGTGTGTGTGTGTGTGTGTGTGTACTGGGACTTGAACTCAGAGCACAGAGGCTATCCCTTAGCTTTTTCACCCAAAGATGGTATAAATAAGCAACAGGATAAACAATAGGATAAATAAGCAAAATATATAGTGAGTACTAAGGAGAAAAAAAATGAAGGATATGAAATTTGAGGGCAGGATTAAAACATTTCATACGCAAGCTCCTGAAGTGATTTCTGGGACAAGATCCCAAGGAAGTGAGGAATCTAATAATGTACTTTTCTACAGAAAGTGTATTCTAGCAAGAGGGAATGGTAAGCGCAAGAGTCCCATGAGCAAACTAGAGAATAGAAAGAGTCCTGGGAGTCAGTGGGGAAGACAGGCCATGAGAGCCTTGTATGAACAAAGTTTTGTATGAACAGCACTAGATTCTGACATCATCTGACTTACCTATAACAGGGTTCAGTTATAACAGAAGTCTGTAGGGAGCAAAGATGGAAGTAAGAGAAACAACTAGGAGGCACCTTCTATAGCCCATAAGATGGAATGACAGCTAAGACCAACGTGGTGGACTAAAGATGCTGAGCAAGTTCTGAATGTATTCTGAACTCTACGTAGTCCTTAATCAGAAATTGGTCCTTGAATTTCACGCAATAAAAAATTTTATGGGACTCAAACTAGGTAAGAATATAATGAGTTTAACCAAAGAAACAGGGAATTAACAGGTACAATAGCTCACATCTCTAATCTTAGCTACTCAGGAGTAAAGATTGGGAGAACTGTGGTTCAAAGCCAGCTGAGGTAGAAAGCTAGCAAGACGTCATCACAATAAGCCAGGCATAGTATTATTGGCCTGCTAGGCCAGCTAGGCATGGGGTACAGACCTTACCAAAAAAAGTAAAACTAAAGAAAAAAGGGGCGAGGCTGAGGGTGTGGTTCATGTGGTAGACTGCCTGCCTACCAAGTGTGAGGCTCTGAGTTCAAACTCCAGTATTACAAATAATAATAATAATAATAATGAAATAAAAAGAGGAGTGCATCCATGGACTAAAGCAATAAACTAAGCTTTTCCTTCTAATTATCTTGGGTATTTGTTACAGTAACATACAGCTAACAGTTTTTAGGAAAGCATTTTAAAGGAAATGGCAGTAAACAAGGCAGTATCAAAGGAATATGATACATGCCGAGGGATAGTCTAAAGTTCTCTGAACAAAGGATAATAATTAAGAAGTTAAACTATTAAGATCTATATCAATAAGTTCACAAAAAATAAAAATTAAAATTAATTTAAAAAATCTATAACACCACAAGGTTCAACCACAGAACACCTCAAAACCCAAATTCAATTTCTTTAGAAATGCTGCATAAAAACAGGAACATCATACTAAAAATTTCTTACCAAGTAATACAGTTTAAAAGTCAACTGTTTATAAAAAGTCTACAGAAACATCCAGGTGTTAGCCAATTAAAATGCAAAGCAAATTAGCTTATAACACTCAACACCATGGCAATCTAATGACAATTTTAGATGCTTCAGTTTCCCAAGAGTAAGTTAAGGATTCAGCCTAAAACACCTCTTCAGCAATATGGGGACAGGAGGGTGAGCATGGGCAGAGCTGGGAGGGTTAAAGGCCTTTACCTACAATTTCTCTTACTCTACTGTACACAGTCCCTCAATCTTTTCATCTTAGTGGGTGTGTAGTGGCTATAAAACAGTCTATCTTCATAAAGACATGATGAGCTCAGAATAAAACACTGTCACTCTGAGATAAAGTAAGTGATACCATGCCTGGCTCAAAAAGACTCATTTGTTTCCTTACATTTTTGTTTTGTTTGGAAGTACTGCAGTTTAAACTAAGGCAGGCCTTGTACTTCCTAGACAGGAGCTCTGCCTCTTAAATCACATCTTCAGCCTATATTGTTTTCTTTATTTTTCCAATAAGGTCTTTCATTTATGCCCAGGCTGGCCTGGACTGCCATCCTCCTATTCATACTTCCCATATAGTACCACAACCAATTTTTTTATTGGCTAAAATGGTGTCTCATAAACTTCCTGTCTCTGCCTCCAAGTAGCTAGGATTATAGCTAGGATTCTCAGCCAAGCTTTTCTTAATCCAAGCAAAATAAATTATCCTTTTCTTTTTAAACAGTCCTAGGACTGAACCCAGGGCTTAGAACGTATTAGGCAAGCACCCTACCACTTGAACCACATCCTAGCCCTTTCCTATTTTGGTTTTGAGGTTTTGTTTTATTCTGAGATAGGGTTTTACTAACTTTGCCTGAGCTAGCCTCAAACTTGTGGTTCTCCTACCTTCATCTCCTAAATAGCTAGGATTGTAAGTATATACCCACTTGGCAAACTCTCAGTTACTTAATATTAATCCATGATACTATTTGCAGTAGAAAAAGCCTGGAATTAACTTAAAAAAATATAAATAATCAACTAAGTAACTTCTGGTGCAGCCATACAATGAACAGTAACTAAAAGAATAAGGAAATTATGTATACTTGGATGATTTTAAGGTATTTTAAATAAAAAGAGCAATGTGTAAAACAATGTATAAAATATACTACTTGAGAATTTTTTAATATACATGGGAAATATATTGTTTCTTAATATATAGAATATATATAGAGAGAATTCTTCTGTAAAATACAAAAGGAACTGGAAATAATAACGATCAGTAAAAAGAAGCAACCTTTAGGACTTGAACTCAAGGCCTCATGTTCTTGCTTACTAGCTTTTTCAAGGCTGGTGCTCTACCACATAAGTCACAACTCCATTTCTGGCTTTTTGTTAATGGGAGATAAAGAATATATTTGTTTGCCCAGGAGGTTTCAATTAAGCCACAATCCTCAGATTACAGACATAAGTCACCTGCATCCAGCTTTAAATACTTTTTTTTTTTTTTTTTTTGGTCAGTAGTGGGGCTTGAACTCTGTCCCTCAGCTCTTTAGCTCAAGGCAAGCGCTCTGCCACTTGAGCTACAGCGCCACTTCCGGTTTTCTGGTGGTTTATTGGAGATAGGAGTCTCACAGTCTCTCCTGCCCGGGCTGGCTTTGAACAGCGATCCTCAGATCTCAGCCTCCTGAGTAGCTAGGATTACAGGCATGAGCCACCAGCGCCCGGCTTAAATACTTTTTTTTTAAGAGGAAGATTTATGCCTATGACTATGATTTTAAAAGAAAGCAATAGTAATGTCTATTAAGAGCAATCTTTCTAAACTATAACCAGGCACTTATAAAAGTTCTCTCATGAGATTAAATCTCCTAAAGATTGCCATTCTAGCTATCTTAGTTTAAGTGTACACTGTGTTCACACAATGACAAGGCTGCCTAACGATACATTTCTCAGAACATGTCCCTGGCCATGACCATATTTCCAAAGTCTGTGTGGCACAACTTGAATTAAATAAAATGGGTGGATGAAGAGATTGGGAGTATGAAGAAACCCCTTCTACCATCCTTCTTTATAACTACAGTAACTTAGTTTCTTGCTGTAATGCAAAGAAAGGGGGGGGAGGGAGGGAGGAAAGGAGGGAAGGAAAGGAAGGAAGGAAGGAAAGGAAGGAAGGAAGGAAGGAAGGAAAGGAGGGAGGGAAGTAGGGGGGATAGATAGGGAGAAAGAGGGAGAGAGAGGGAGAGGGGGAGAGAGAGAGGGAGAGAGGGAAGGAAGGAAGGTAGGGAGGGATGGAGGGAGGGAGGGAGGGAGGGAAGATCCACTTGCTTTTGAACATATTCCAATTTTTTTTTCTTCTCAGTGATGGAGCTTGAACTCAAAGACTAGACACTATCCCTGAGCTCTTCAGCTCAAGGATAGTGCTCTACTACTTTGAGTCATAGCTCCACTTGCAGCTTGGAGATAAGGGTCTCACAATCTTTCCTGCCCAGGTTGGCTTAGAACCAAGATCCTCAGTTCTTAGTTTCCTGAATAGCTAAGATTATAGGTGTGAGCTTCCAGTGCCTAGTTGAATATTCTATTTTTTTAATTTTATTTGTTTTGTTTATGTGGTACCAGGAATTGAACCCAGGGCCTTATATGCATGTTAGCCCTGGGTTGAATATTCTAATTTTTTTATTTCTTTTTTTTTTTTGGGGGGGGGGGGTTATGTGGCATCAGGAATCAAATTCAGGGCCTCATGCATACTAGGTGAGCACTCTTTCATGAGGTTAAACTCCTAAAGATGCTATTCTAGCTATCTAAGCCACATTCCCAGGCCTGAATATTCTAATTTTGTTGTTGTTGTTGTTTGGGTTTTTTGGCCGGTCACGGGGCCTGAACTCTGGGCCGGGGCCTGAACTCTGGGCCGGGGCCATGTCCCTCAGCTATTCAGCTCAAGGCTAGTGCTCTACCACTCGAGCCATAGCTCCACTTCTGACTTTTTCTGCTTATGTGGTGCTGAGGAATCAAACTCAGGGCCTCATGCATGCAAGGCAAGCATTCTACCACTGAGCCACCTTCTCTGCCCTGAATATTCTAATTTTTAAGTGACTGATATAACCAAAGTTTAAAAGATTCAAATACATTAATCAACAGCTAAAGTCCAACTATAATTCATGTTAATATGAGACGCTAATTTTATTTTTATGAGTAAACACTTTTACATATTATTTTGTCTCCAACTAACAAAAACTCTAGAATTTAAAACATTTCCTAAATTTCCTAAATTCATCCTGGCCAATAATTTTCTCAGTGAAAAATTATGGTGCTTTTCCCTCATAGCTTCAAAATCTCCCAAAACTTATGCATTTCCAAGAAGTATGGGGAGGAGGGAGGAACAAAGGCAAAGTTTGTGCCTATGGAACTTGTACCACCCCTGTATTCACCTCCCCTGGGCCCACAGGTCCTTATCTAGATATAACTATTATCAGCATTCCCAGAGAGAGCACAGGTTCAATGAAACAGCAGGAGACAAGTGGATCCTACATATTTGTTTCTCAAGCTTAGCCTTAAACTCCTGCACCTACAAGTAACAGGCTCTCATCAGTCACTGGGACAATTCCAGCACAGTTACCTCATCCCAAGCCCACACAGCACCAGACTTTGGATTGTCTCTTTATGATCTCTATCACAAAAAATAAAGCAAATGATTGGCATAATGTCCTTCAACTTGAGGGGCTGGGAAGGTGGCTCTGGTAGAGCGCTTGCCTTGCATGTATGAGGCCCTGGGTTCGATTCCTCAGCACCACATAAGCAAAAAGAAAAAAGCCGGAAGTGGCGCTGTGGCTCAAGTGGTAGAGCGCTAGCCTTGAGCTGAAGAGCTGAGGGACAGCGCCCAGGCCCAGAGTTCAGGCCCCACGACTGGACCCAAAAAAAAAAAAATGTCCTTCAATTTGATTTTATTAATGTAAACATATTTAACAAACATTTAAAGATACAAAGATACCAGGGAAAAAGTGTTATAAAGTTCTATGACTTTAAAAAATGAAGATGAAGAAAGTTTTTAGCTTTTTAAAAATTATCTTACATTAGTTACACAGAAGGGTTACACTGATACATTTCCCACAAGTTTACAATATATTCCAATTAATCTCAACCCCTTTATCATTCTCCCTCCCACTGCCGAGGAAAAAAAAATTGTTAAACAAAAATGTTAATCAATATAGATTCTGAAAGCTGGGTATGGTGGCACATGTCTATAATCCCAGTATAATCCCAGCTCACCAAAAGTTGAAGCAGGAGGATCCCAAGTTGAAGGTCAGCCTTGGTTCTAATGAAATAAGGAAGAAAGGGAAGAAGAGAGAGAAGGAGGGAGGGGCTGGAGGGAAGGAAGCAAAGAAGATGGTATAAATAGTATAATATGATAAAATGCTTGCTTCTTTAAAAAATCCCAATATTCAGAATTTAACTATAACACTAAAAGTTTTCATGGTTAAACAGGAAATAAAAATCAACTGGAATTAATAAAATTACTCAGATTCCATTTTAGCCCAATCAGAATGGCAATCATCAGAAAACAACAACAAATGCTGGTGAAGGTTAGGGGCAAGAAAGTTTTATACACAGGAATATGATACAGTGCTGCAACCATGGAAATCAGTATTGAGGTTCCTCAATAAGACTAAAAATAGAACTTCCATATGATCCTGCTGTAGCATCCCTAAGCATATATCCAAAGGAATGTAAGTATGCACACAACAGAGATACCTGCACGCCCATGTTTATAGTAGCACTAGCCACAATAGCTAAACTTTGGAGTCAGACTAAGTACCAATCAACTGATGGATAAAGAATTGTCATATACAAATAATGTATATGTGTCCTTTTCAGGAAAATGGATGGAACTGAAAATTATCTTGTTAAGCAAAATAAGCAAGGCTGAGAAAGACAAGTGCACAGTGTTACTTGGTTAGTTTTTGTTTTTTTTGGTGCCAGTCCTGGGGCTTGAACTTGGGCACAGATGCTGTCCCTAAGCTTTTTTGCTCAAAGCTAGTGCTCTACAACTTGTGCCACAGTTCTATTTCTGGCTTTTTTTTTTTTTAATGTTTGACAGTTAAAGAGTCTCACAGACTTTCCTATTCAGGCTACTGGAAATAAGAGTCTGATGGACTTTCCTACCCAGGCTACCTTTTAACCACAATCCTCAGATCTCAGTCTCTAAAGTAGCAAAGATTACTAGTACAAACCACTGGCACCTGGCCAGAAGTTTTAATATAAAAAACTGTAAGGACCACCTACCTCTGGCCCACTCTGTTTCATTGATTAAAAACTTTTCTTTTGTTTAAAGAAAAAATATTTCTCTTCTAATTTACTTAGAAATTCAAATTCATTTTTTATCAGAACCCGAGTCTACTCTATAAACTGTATTTTCAAAATACTTCACTATAATCCACAAATATCAGTGATACTACTTCTCTCCTAGCAGACAGCAACATCTTACCAAAGAAACTGGCACTTTCAGAAAAGCTTTAGCAAATCTAAGAAACAACTGGCCATTCTGACTTTAATATCTGAGCAGTAACTAAAGGCACAACAAAAATTAGGCTTCATGACAAAGACACCTTTGCCACAAAGGGAGGATGATTAAAAAGACATCCTAAGTCCCCACTCCCCCACTCTGCCATGCCACAGCACACAGCATCCAGAACAAATCCCATACTTACTAGACAAATATAGACATTAAAAATAATAATAACAATAAAAGAGGGCTGAGAAGGTAGCTCAGTGGTAGAGTGCTTGCCCCTCATGTGTGAGGCCCTGAGTTCGATTCTTTAGCACTACGTAAACAGAAAAAGCCGGAAGTGGCACTGTGGCTCAAGTGGTAGAGTGCTAGCATTGAGCTGAAGAGCTGAGGGACAGAGTTCAAGCCCCACGACCAACAAAAGATAAATAAATAAATAAATAAAATAGGAAACAATAATAAAACAGAAAAACATACATTCTTTAGCGACTGTGAAAGTATACACAATTGCTCGATTCCTATGATCCTTATAACTGGATGCTTATATTTAATAAAACTCCATCATTATTATATAAGCCTTTCTAAATACTGGTTTTCTATTAATACAAAATGAAAGGTTGTATAACCCCGACTAATCAGAACTGCTGGAGATGACTAATCATGCCCTTCCATACCTGAAGTCTGATGTACACATTTGAACTTGTACTTTTTTTTGTATTAGGGCTTAAACTCTGGACCTTAAGATCTTGCTCAGCTCTTTCACTCAAGGCTGGAGCTCTACCACTTGAGCTTTGCTCCACCTTCCAGCCTTTTGCTGGTTAGCTGGAGATAAGAGTATCTTGAATTTATCTGCCTGAGTTTGTTTCATATCAGATGCTCAGACCTCAGCCTCCTGAGCAGCTAGAATTATAGGTATGAGTTCAAGCCTGGCTCCCTTTCACTCAGGACAACACTGAATCTCAGTGACTACACAGAAAGATAAGATCCTAAGACTCACAAGTTCTGCCCTTAAGCAGGAGACATCAGCCTCTAGTAACCTTAGCTTTTACAGTTTGTCTTCTACCCTGTTTCATATTCTTCATCATCTTGCTTTAGCTCTGATACCAAAGTATGCCTAAATTGCGTCTACAGAAAAGGTAGCTGGCTCTCATGGCTCTCCTCAGCACCTTCAGTGCTCTCCAGGGGAGATAAACAAATCCTAGTGTACAAGATTTTATGACTTCTATTACACCTTACTTCCAAGCTAGGCACCAGTGGCTCATGCCTATAAATCGTAGCTAGGATCATGGTTCAAAACCAGACCAGGCAAGAAAGTCTGTGAGACTCTTATTTCCTGGTTTAAACATGAATTTATAGCAACCTGACCACATTCTTCCTATTCTAGTAATTTTTCATCACTTAAGAAATGAAGCCAGCTGCCGGTGGCTCATGCCTGTAATCCTAGCTACTCAGGAGGCTGACATCTGAGGATCATGATTCAAAGCCAGCCCAAGCAGGAAAAACTGTGAGATTCTTATCTCCAATAAACCATCAGAAAACCGGAAGTGGCGCTATAGCTCAAGTGGTAGAGTGCTAGCATTGAGCTGAAGAGCTGAGGGACAGCACCAAGGCCCACAATCGACGGACGGACGGAAGGAAGGAAGGAAGGAAGGAAGGAAGGAAGGAAGGAAGGAAGGAAGGAAGGAAGGAAGGAAGGAAGGAAGGAAGGAAGGAAGGAAGGGTGAGTCCTATCAAAACCCCACTCCCTATAGTCTAATGGTTCAAAATCTCCCAGGTAACCAAAATCCCCAGACATCTCATCCAATTTAACGACTATGTACATAGAAAAACATTGTTTTTGAAACACAAAACACCTTATTTAGTTAACAAATGCTTTTCACTGAAAGAAAATAACCTGACCGAATAAAGCTGTACTATTTACTGATTACATGTTCTTTTATTCTCACTTAATATTCTCATTTAATATTCATTAATATTCTAAAATATTGCTTGTCAACTAAACAATGCCACAAAATAAAGTTTGGAGAAATCCTAAAGCTTGAACTCAAGGCCTGGGTGTTGTCCCTGAGGTTTTCCACTCAAAGGTAGTACTTTACCACTTGAGTCACAGCTCCACTTACTGCCTTTTTTGGGGGGGGTGGAAGGATTAATTGGAAATAAAGAGTCCCACAGACTTGCCTGCCCAGAGTGGCTTGGAACCACAATCCTAGGACTACAAGTGTGAGCCACTGGCGCCCAGTAAGAATTTTTTTGTGTATGCTGGTCCTGGGGCTTGAACTCAGGGCTTGGGTCCTGACCTTAAGCCTTTTTATTTTTTTTCTTAAGACTAGTGCTCTACCACTTGAGCCACAGTTTCTCTTCTAGGTTTCTTTTTTTTTTTTCTGGTAGTTAACTGAAGATAAAGAGTCTCACAGACTTTTCTGCCCAGGCTGGCTTTGAACCACAATCCTCAGATTTCAGCCACCTGAGTAGCTTGGATTACTGGTGCCCAACACAAAGTAAATTTTTAATATAAAAATTTTAGCATTCAATATATCTGTCTAAATGATAGTGTTTTGATATTGTATTCAACTCACTTAATGTGAGCATAACATGAAATTATAATAAAAAGTCTTAAGGGCTAAAGGTATGGCTCAAGAGGTAGAAAGCACCTGACACACACACACACACACACACACACACACACACACACACACACACACACACACACACACACACACACACACACACACACACACACACACACACACACACACACACACACACACACACACACACACACACACACACACACACCCTATTTAGGTTTTGACAGTTCTCCTTTTCAACAGACCTCAAAGTCAAATGACATCTACTGCTACACTACTTATCACTGTGAAATGAAAGTACCCTACAAATACAGTAAGATTGTGCACAGGCAAAATATTTTTTAAAGGAAGATCATAACTTACAAATTCCAAATGGAGGAAATTATCTTCCCTATATATTTTATATCTCTTCAGTGGCATCTGAAGGTTTTAATAATTTTGTGGGTGTGGGTATGTGTGTGTGATGGGTCCTGGGGTTTGAATACAGGGCCTCAGTACTGTCTCTGAGCTTTTGTGCTCAAGGCTAGTGCTCTACCACTTGAGCCACAGCTCCACTTCAGGCCTTTTTTTTGGTGGGGGGAGGCGGTAGTTTATTGGAGGTAAGTCTCACAGACTTTCCTACCCTGGCTGGCTTCAAACCATAATCTTCAGATCTCAGCCCCATGAGTAGCTAGGATTACAAGATAAACCACCACCACCTGTCTCTAGCAGGTTTTAACAATTTTTTAATTAAACAGTCTCAATTATGAAAAGCCAAGAAATCTACAATCTCTAAATTAATAAATAAATAAATTTTCCTCAACAATAAGCAAGTCATCAAGTACTCACTTGCTAACGGCCTTGGGAGAAGTAACCAAATACAGCTTAGCTGTGGGTTGATCATTTAGCTGCTTAGCTGAGAAAAAGAATTACTAGAATTACTCAGTGAAATTACTTCACAAAAGAAAACCTCTGCACATGTGTGCGGGCTGTTACCCGACACATCCCTAACATAAGCCTGAGACCATCCCACTTTCCATCTCACACAGATGTTCTTGCAGTAAAAAAAACACAGGCATTTGTTAGATGCTAACAAAGTAAGAATTCACTTATAATATCTAATTCCTCTTCTTTGGCAGTAGAAACAAGACACACACAATACACACACACACATACACACACACACACACACACACACACACACACACACAGAAAAAAACAAAATCATACAGTATTTGCTTCCAATACAAAATAAACTCATCTTCCTAAATATTAGTCTGATGCAAAAATAATCTTCAAAAAGAAGACATGAGGGGGGGAGGGGGGAGGCTGGGAAGGGATGTGAAGGGTAAACAAAGGAGGAGGCTGCAATGCTTGGTAAGAAATGTACGCATTATCCTGCCCATGTAATTGTAACTCCTCTGTACAGTATGTTCACAAATAAAATAAAATTAAATTTAAAAAAAAAGAAGACATGATTTTTAGTTATCTTTTGCTTTTGCATTCATTGAATTTTTGCTATGATTTGGTAAACCAGGTGCATATCTTCCATTTATAAATAAAGCAATTATGCTGTCATTTTAAAAGGTCAGTAAAGCTTTATACCCATATTTTTAATTCACTGAACTTTAAAAAAAATCGATTTCCTCAACAAATTCTAAACTTTAAGGAACAGATTTGTTTACTGATAAACTCTGTCTTGTTAAGAAAGTTTGTGATTCATCCTTTAAACCTACTTTCCACAAATATAACCAAAATGGGTAGTAAGACAATAATACAGCTGTGAACATAAGGACTCTAAACCACAGATCCAAACACACAAAGTAGTACCTCAGCTCAGAAATAACCTGTTCATGATATCAGTCAGAATACTAAGTTATCTAGATAATAAAAAGCCTTAGGATCATTATAAACACACAAAATTATAGCTAAAAAGACTATAATAACTCCCAAGTTTATATACCTGCTGTCCTTCAACGTTATTGTTCCCTTCATTAAAATTATTCCCTTTTTTGGTCACAGCCCTGAGCCTTGACCTCAAGGCCAGGCACTGTCTCTGAGCTTTTTTGCTCAAGGCTAGTGCTCTACCAATTAAACCACAGCTCCACTTCAAGCTTTTGGCGGTTAGTTGGACCTAAGTCTCTTGACTTTCCTGTGAAAGCTAACTTCAAGCCACAATCCTTAGATCTCAGCCTTCTGAAAGTAGCTAGGATTACAGGCATGAGCCACAGGCACCTGGCTAATATTGTTCCTTTTTCATCCCCCACCAAGTCCTGTGATACTGAAGTCAGAATACTGGTCACCTTAGGGAGGGAAAATGTGTTTCCTGAATGGGCAGGAAAAAAGGGAGCCTTTCAGGTGCCTGCAAATGTTCTAAAACTTCATCTGTGTGTTTATCAGGGAATATACATATGTGAAATGTCACTGAACTGAACTGTACTTAGTACTAAGACTTTACCATAAATTACCCCTCAACTTAAAAATACACGTTTTCTTAATTACACTAATATGTATTTGGGGGATGGGGGAGAAGTAGTCCTAGTACTGGGGACTGAATTCAGGGTGTCATGCCCACTTGCTTCTCACTTGGCTCTCACTCAAAGCTGGTACTATACCACCAGAGCCATACCTCCACTTTCCAATATTCTTAAAATGTCTTTGTTCAAATGTATTACATAAAATTTTCCTGGATGTTGCCACCAAGATTATTTTCTAACTGAATTTCTCTAAAGATGCATATTGTAACATACAACATAAGAAACCCACCAATCACAGTTTAGAAAGTGAGAGAGGGATGGAGGAAGGGGAGCAAAGGGAGTATGATGGAGGTGAATTTGTTCAAAGCACACAGTGTACATGTTTATATCACAATGAAATCCCCTCATACTACAAATGTTAAGTCAAAAATAAGAAAATAAAAAGGTGCATTTTGTGAGCACCTTTCAAAACATTTTTTTAATCTTAGAAACCAAATTTTGAACCAATAGCACGCAGAAAGATTATCTCAATATGTAAATATGGAGAATCAAATCTACATCTCTGGGTAGCCACTGGTCAGTGACAGCCTAGTAACAAGTGTTTCCTGACTTTAGGCCGCTCCTGTTTCCACCAGATTGTTACTTTCCTGGTATGACAAACAAGTCTGAACTCTCAATCTCCCTGTGGGCTTCGAAAGACTCAACATTCTGCCACCAGTTAACTGGCCCCAAAGCGTAAGCATTAAGACACTTCAAACGTACCAAAACAGGAAGGTAGCAGTCTGGGCATTTTTCTAGATGCAATAAAGTACATCTTTTAAAAGGTGGCTCAAGAAAAGTCACAGAGCTATTGGCAAAAGCTATCACATTTTCTTTCAAATCTCTTTGATGGCAACTTGGATCTCAAAAACAGATTTCTGCTAAGGACGACTCAGGAAACATCCCTTGGGGCCATTTACTCCCCCGGTTTTGTGTGACCCGCTGGGAACAGTCCTCACCAAGAAAAGCCCATTTGGTGACCAGCGCGTCCTACTCCATTCTTGCGCACAGTAAGAGGTGACCTAGGCTGACGGCTTAGTTTTAGACCCCGTGCGAGAAGCTAACGCTTAGGAAAAACTTAACACATACACATCCTTTCCGCGGGAATTTATTTCTGATCGTGAAAGGCATTTCCACTCGGCAACGAGCAGGCCGAGCCCCACGACACTCTGCTCGCCTCTCTGCGTCTCCTCTTTTTCAGTGACCAAAACCACACTTCAAGAACCGAAATCCAAACGGTCACGGACGTGCCCAATGGCTCGAGAGCCGGGGCCAGGTCGGCTCCGAGGCCGGGCATCAGTGCACGCAAAGCTGCAGCCCGGGAGGCCCGCTCAATACACAACGGCAGCCGAAGCAACCGGTTGCGGCGGCCGCTGGACGCTCCGCCACTGCGCAGTGGCCGCCTGGGCCCTCCGAAGTTGCCACCCGGCGCCCGGACGGCGCGCCCAACCAAGCTGCGGGTTCGCGCCCCGCCCGGGGCGAGCCCGGGGGGCGGGTCCGCGGGGGCTCGGCGGGCGGGAGCGCGGCGTGCGCGCGGGGAGGGGCGCGCGGCGGGCCCAGCGCGCTGGGGAACTTGGGCACCCGCGATGCCTCCGCCCCGCCACTTTTCCATTCACGCACCCCCCCCCCACGGGCTGGTGCGCGCCGTCCCCGCACCGCCCCCCCGCCGCCTCCGACCGGGGCCACAGTCGCCGCTCAATGCGGCGGCGAGGTGCCCGGGCGCGTTCCTGCAGCCCTGCCGGCCGGCGCGCGGGGCCGCGCGCGAGCGCCGCGCTCCCCCACCCCCCCATTTCGCCCCCGCCCCCAACGTGCCGCCGCCGCCGCCGCCCGTTGGCGCCTCAGCCCGCGCGCCCGCTGCCCTCCAGCTCCCGGCGGTTTTCCGTTGGCAAAGTTACCCGGCCGCTTCGAGGGGGGGTGGGGGGCGCCGCGCGGCGGTCTCTCGCCCCGGCGCCGGCACCGCCGCCGCCGCCCCTTCAGGCCGCCGCGCGGGAAGGCCCAGCCGGCGGCCCGGCTTTTTTACCTGCCGGGAGTTTTCGCGCGCGCGCTCGCTTGCTCGATCGCTCTTTTTCCCCCTTCTCGCGTTCCTTTTCTTTCTTTCTTTCCTTCTTTTCGCTGGCTCGCGCGGGTGCTTTTTCCGCCCTCGCCGCTCGCGCTCGCCGGCTCGCGCCCTTCTTCCTGCTGGGCTCGGCGGAGCGGGTCGGCCGGCAGCTCTCCCCGCCCCCCTCCACCCGCGCTCCGGCGGAGGCGGCGGCGGCGGCGGCGCTCCGCGCTCCGACTCATTCCAATATGGCACGGGCTCAGGGCGCATGCGCCCGCGGCCCCCCCCACCCCCAGCTCAGCGGTCCTCCCGGCAGCCTGCGCCCCTCGCGCCACGCGTGGCATCCCCCCGGCCCGACCTCCCCGCGTCCCCCTGCCGAGCTGGGGCAGCGCAGGAGGCGAGGCGTCAGCGGTATTGCAGACTGCGAGTCCAGTGCCATCCCTCTCCTCTCGTTCCCAAGCCGTACCTCGCCGAGAACACCCCCGGGGCGGCGGTGCAGGTTTCAAACGAGGGACGTCGGGTCCCCGACGGCTCTGTGGCCTGGTGTGGACCTGCGAGTCGTGGAGGCACGCTCTCCGGAGACCTCGCGCCGGTCCGGCTCCGACTCGGGGAAGGCCCTCTGCTCAGATTGTGGACTGAGCGGCGGGAACCCGGTGGAGTCCCCGAGGTCGGTCCTGGCTGGCCGGCGGAGCGCTCGTGTCGCCCGCACCTGACCCCATGGGCTACGTGGTATTCGCGAGAAAAGAGCAGAACAGTGGCCAGATCCCAGCGGGGCGCACGCTGCTGTCCAAAGGGGCTGCGCCCGCTTGCCTACCTCACGTCGAGGATCTGCTGCGTGCGGAGACCTAAAGAGACACCCATGTGTCCTCTGTCTGCCGAGTCCAGCCCAGGGCCCTTTGTGGGCATCGAGATGCCTTCAGGCTTCCGCGGGTGGCGCCTCCTATAGCTGAGTGTTCCTGCACCGAGCTGCCTCCGAATGCCGGCGGGAGGATTCAGAGCCCGACTAGAATGAGAAATTCATGCTCGAAGGTGACTCCGGGACAACCCCACCGCCTGAGATGCCCATGGGCGGTTACATTTCCCGAGCTCATCCCTTCCCTCGAAAGCGCAGGTGCCCATGGGACAAGGCTACAGGGGCGCAACCCACCGGTGCCATGAATGCTCGACTAAATTCCAGAGGCAAGAGGAACGTCCACTAGAAAGTCTAGGAAATCAACACTGTGCCTGCTTTCAGCCCCCCCCCCCGGGAAATATCCCACTTTACAGACAAATTTGCTCTAAGTCATGCTACGGGCTGGGTTTGAATCTAGATTTTTTTTTCTTTTTCTGTAAGCACCACTAAAAAGACAGTATGATAACCAGAGATAGGAAGAAAAATGTTAAAATAATAAAGTATACGTTATTGTTACACAATATCACTTTTCAGGCATGAGACAGTCCGTATAGATACATATCTTCACTCTGTTGCAGCCGCATGTTTTCATTCATTTGCTACTTTGACTTAAGTTTTTCTTTTGTTCACATTATCATTTGAAAGTGTGCTGGTATCTTGATTATTCACTTAGAAACCTAGTACATTTTGTTTCTTTGTGATTGTTTGGTAATATATCTTTGATTTTTGTACTGGGATGAATTTTTGAGTGTGGAAAAGCTTCCAGGTGGACGGCTATGAATAAGTGATTTTGCCTTCAATGCCATGAGCTGCCCCAATTACCCTTCCACCTCCAAGAAACAAGTGTAGATAGTTCTGTGCACATTCCAAACAATGAGTGACACCTTTTCTCCCCTATATTATCAATGTCTGCTAGTAAAGATTACCTTACTCCGCATTTTTAAAAATGATTTTCTGTGTATTTACTGTCAGTATTCCCCCTCTAATAAATGGTCCATTCATTTGTTGAGGAATTGAACTTCTAACTTTGAACATTTTTTTTATTGCCTAATGGTGACTAAAGTGAGCATTCTTCCACCCATATGATAGCCTATTTTCTGCTACTCCATACAATTTGATCTCATACTTAATTATTTGATGACTGTTTTATTTTGCTTTAGTTTGTAGTAACATGTGAATTTAACTCACCACCTGTCACAAGTTGCTATTTCTTATGCAGTTTACTAAAGAATTCTTACCTTAGGGGCTGGGAAGGTGACTCAGTGGTAGAGTGCTTGCCTTGCATGCATGAGGCCCTGGGTTTGATTCCTCAGCACCACTTAAGCAGAAAAAGCCAGAAGTGGCTCTGTGGCTCAAGTGGTAGAGCGCTCGCCTTGAGCTGAAGTGCTCAGGGAAAGTGACCAGGCCCAGAGTTCAGGCCCCACAACCGACCAAAAAAAAGAAAAAAGAATTCTTCCCTTACTTTCTGTTTATACTAGGCTTATCCTTTGGATTGGTATATGTCTGAATTCTCCATTTCCTTCCATAGACCTTGGTTTGAGCAAATACTATGTGGATATTAATATTGGTCCTTTGAAATAGCTTCTCACATCTGACAAGGCTTAATTCCCACTCGAGGTCTTTGTTTTTCAAAGGATCACTTGCTCTCTACACTGGATTATGTGTCCAGGCACATTCCAGAATAATTACTCACGTAACAGTTAACAGCATGGCTTTAGGAGAGACCATATATCCTGGTGCAACACTTAGCAGCCCTGTGAAATGGGTAAGTTTCTAGGCCTTACAGACTATGTAATGGGGATAAAAGTAACACATGCCTCACAAGCTCAATGTCTGGCACTTAATAAGTGCTTAGTAAATATTTATTATTAAATACCTATTGTTAATTATATTTTTAGTTCAAAAAATATATTGAAGTTGATACAAAGTTACATTAATCTAGGAACTAATTTTAACAGAACAAATGACATTTCATTTTCCCAACCAGGACATGTGTTATTTTTCAGTTAATTCAACTACTATAAATCTGTCAGACAGAGGGCTGGGAATGTGGCTTAGTAGTAGAGTGCTTGCCTACCATGCATGAAACCCTGGGTTCGAGTCCTCAGTAGCGCATCCACAGAAAAAGCCAGATGTAGTGCTGTGGCTCAAGTGTTAGAGCGTTAGCCTTGAGCAAAAAGAAACTCAGGGACAGTGCTCAGGCCCTGAGTTCAAGCCTCGAGACTGGCAAAAAAAAAAAAACAAAACAAAACAAAAAACAGACAGAAATCAAGCCTCCTGTTGACTCCAGTCTTTCTCTACTGTTTACCCTATGGCACTCTCCACTGAGGCCCAGCTGGTTATGCTGACCCTACTGCCCTAGGAGCAGGGACTGCTATTATGAGTTCTCCCTACATCTACCCTGCGCCATCTTTGTGTCTTGACATCTGTAGTCTCCCCAGCTTCCCAGACAAAGCTCTTGCCTATACCTTGTTGTGAGGGAAAAAACAATGGCTTGGTGGTAGACAGCTTGGAGGTCAAGTTCAGATTTAGCCACTGCTTCTCTCAGAAACCTTCTGTGGGACCTTTGTAGGAGCCTACACATCTGTGAGCTGTTTCCTCATCTTTATGAAACAGGCATGAAGCTACCTATCTTGCTATGCCCTGAGAATCCAAAGACAAAATAGTTACAATCATTCTTTTTTGGGGGGAGGGGGAGCGGCAGTCACGGGGCTTGAACTTAGGGCCTGGGCTCTGTCGCTGAGCTCTTGCTTGCTCAAGGCTAGTGCTCTACCAGTTTGGCACACAGCTCTACTTCTGGTTTTGAGTGGTTGATTGGAGATAAGAGTCTCACAGACACTTTTCTCCCCCAGCTGGCTTCAAACAATGATCCTCAGCTCTCAGCCTCCTGAGTAGCTGGGATTACAGGCATGAGCCACTGGTGCCCAGCTATAATCACTCTTATTAAACTGTAAAGTACAACATAATCATAAGAATTTACCTGAGGGCTGAAGGCATATCTTAGTGGTAGAGCAACATATGGAAGATTCTGGTTTCAATCTTCAACACTGAAGAAAAAGAAAGAAGGAGGAAGAAGAGGAAAAGGAAAAGAAGGGAAGGGAAAATAAGAGCATGACCCCAAAGCGCTTCTACCTGGAAGTTTCCCAAGATCATTCCACTTCCTTCACTGTCTTCCTAAGATAATTAGCTTGCTTCTTCCCACCCCCAACTCCTCAATCACCTTAGGACATTCTCCTAACACCATTTTCTATCCTCCATCCCTAGAGAGCCCCTCTCTGCCTCCTTATTAGCTCTCTTCCCAGTTGAGGAATCAGGGGAGAAAAGTAAAAAGGTGTGAAGTTCCCAACCTTATAGTTTTGCATGCACTTTTCTTAAACCTTTTTTCACATTTAACATCTCAACCGCTAATAAGAATTCACAGGTAGCTGGGTGCTGGCAATTTATACCTAGAATCCTAGCTACTCAGGAAGTTGAGATCTGAGATCACAGTTCAAAATCATCCCAGACAGGAAAGTCCAAGAGACTTTATCTCCAATTAGCCAGTTTAAAAAGCTGGATTGGAAGGGTGGCTCAAATGGTAGAGTGTTAGCTGTGAGCCCCCCCCCCCAAAAAAAAGATCATTAGGCCCTGAGTTCAAATCCCAGTATAAGCACATAAAAAAGTTCATGGTGCCAAACAGCAATCCAAGAACATTTAGCAGCATATAGAAAAAATAGGAAAGCAGGCCTTTGGAGAGGGGTTTCTTTCTGGAGTGATAAAAATGTTCTAAAACTATGGGCTGGGAAGTTGACTCAGTGGTAGAGTGCTTGCCTCGCATGCATGAGGCCCTGGGTTTGATTCCTCAGCACCACATAAGCAGAAAAAAGCCGGAAATGGCGCTGTGGCTCAAGTGGTAGAGTGCTAGCCTTGGGCTGAAGAGCTGAGGGACAGTGCCCAGGCCCAGAATTCAGACCCCACAACTGGACCCCCCCAAAAAAAATGTTCTAAAACTAGACAGCGGTAATAGCTGAAAAACTTTGTAAATATAACTCCCATGGAATTATTCACTTTATAAAGGTTACTTAAGCCAGTGCAGTGATGTACATCTGTAGTCCCATCTATTAGGGAGGCTACGACAGGATGATTTCTAGAGTTCAAGGCCAGCAAGGGCAACACAGAAAGACCCTGTGTCACAAAAAATAAAAATAGGCTAAATGCCAGTGGCTCACACCTGTAATCCTAACTTATTCAGAAGGCTAAGACCTGAGGATCACTGTTCAAAGCCAGCCTGAGCAGTAAAGCCTTTGAGATTCTTACCTCCAATTAATCACCAAAAAAAGCAGGAAGTGAACCATAGCTCAAGTGACAGAGCACTAGCCTTGAGCAAAAAAGTTCACAGACAGTGACCAGGCCCTGAGTTCAAGCCTCAGGACTGGAACAAAAATAAGTAAATAAAAACAGAATTGGTAGCCAGGCTCTGGTGGCTCATGCCTGTAATCCTAGCTATTTAGAAGACTGAGATCTGAGAATTGCAATTTTATGCCAGCTTGGGCAGGAAAGTCCATGAGACTCTTATCTCCAATTAACTGTGGCTCAAAGTGGTAGAGTGCTAGCCATGAGGGGAAAAAGCTCAGACAGCTCTCAGGCCCTGAGTTCAAGCCCTATGACCAACAACAACAAAAAAAAAACAGGACTGGTATATGGTTCAACTGATAATAGCTAGGCCTGGAGTTTAATCCCTAGTGCTACTAAATCAATAGATAAATAATATATAAGATTAAATTAAGATCACAGTCATCAAAAACATAAGTAAATAGACCCGGCATGATAGCACATGACTGGAATCATTGCTATTTGGGAGGTAGAAACAGTTTGAGGCCAGCCTGGGCAAAAAATTAGTATAAAACTCTGTTAAAAAAATAAAGGCAAAAAGACTTGAAATATGGTTCAAGTGATTGAGCACTTTGCCTAGCAAGTGCAAAATCCTGAATTCAATCTCCAGTATCACAAAAAGGGATAAATAAATTTATTGTGTCTGAATAATGTCTCAATTAAATTGTATAAGAAATGTATATAGCGATTGGTAGAGACTATAGAATTGGTAGTCTTTGTGTTAAAACACCATATGGTGCTTCGACCAGCACAGTCAAGATTTTCACAACATTTTTTAGATACAATTTACATACAATTTCATGTACATACAGCTCTGAGGGCTGACAGAGCCATATCCCTTATAACTACCACCACTACAATTAAAATGCAAAATGTTGCTGGGCATAATGATGAACACTTGTAGTCCCCATTACTTATAAGGCTGACAAGCCCAGGAACAGCCAGAGCAATCTTGAGAATCCATGTCAAAAACAAAAGAATGGGTTAGAGGTGTGCTTCCGCAGTAGAGCACCTACCTAGGATGCACAAGGCTCTGAGTTCAAACCTCATTATTGTCACAAAAGTGCACTCATGTACATGCAGTGCTCTGTCATTCCAGAAAGTACCATGAGATCCCTTCCAGTGACAAACAAACTACAAACTAGTGGCTCATCTGATTTCCAGTTTCATAGATGAACATTAGCTATTTTTAAAAGCTTCATCGTATACACAATTCAGTGCAATCCCCATCAAAATCCCAATGGCATTCTTTGCCAAGTTAGCAAAAACAATCCAAAAATTCACATGGAACAACAAAAAGCCTAAAATAGCCAAAGCCAAAAAAAAAAAAAAAATCACATAGTACATTAAAAACAACAACAGCAGGGTGCCAGAGGCTCACGCCTATAATCCTAGCTACTCAGGAGGCTGAGATCTGAGGATCACGGTTGAAAGCCAGCCTGGGCAAGAAAGTCAATGAAACTCTTATCTCCAATAAACCATGAGAAAACCAGAAATGGCACTGTAGCTCAAGTGGTAGAGTGCTAGCCTTGAGCTGAAGAGCTGAGGGACAGCGCCCAGGCCAGAGTTCAAGCCCCAAGACTGACAAAAAAGAAAAACCTTTTGTGTCCATATCTTGAGGCTCATTTCATTTAGCATCATCTTATATGGTCATATGTGTATAGCGTTTGAAGACTTTCCATTTCCTAACAAATGGGGCAGTGTCATTCTTTCTGATGGAAGCATAGAATTCTATTGTATATATACACCACATTTTCTTGATCCATTCATCTACTGAGGGGCATCTGGGTTGGTTCCATTATCTTAGCTATGGTGAATAATGCTGTGATAAGCATAGTTGTGCTGGTAGCTTTAGTGTGACCTTGTTTGTGATCATTTGGATAAATGCCCAGAAGTGGGATTATTGGGTCATAGGGGAGCTCTACATGTGGTCTTCCTCCATACTGCTTTCCAAAGTGGTTGAACAAGTTACACTCCCACCAACCGTGCAGTAGTTGTTTCTTTTATATGTTCTTCCTCCTATGGTATATCCCTGTTGTCATTGTATTTGGTTTGGGTAACTTGCATCTTATATATACAGTTTTCTAATTTGGGGAGGTGAAGGGGAATAACAAAATGCTGAAACAAAGACATAGTATGACCTATTACAACAATGAGACTCACAAGACTCTATGTTGGTAATGAACTTTAAACTTTGGGGGTGGGGAAGAGAGGGGAGGAAGGAAGGGACAGTAGGAAAAAAACAAAGAAGGGGGTAACAATGCTTGACAAGAAATGTACTCTTTACCTTACTCATGAAACTGTAACCCCTCTGTACAGCATCTTTACAATAAAATAAAAAATTTAAAAATAGCCAAAGTTCCTGGCGCCAGTGGCTCATACCTGTAATCCTAGCTACTCAGGAGGCTGAGATCTGAGGATTGCAGTTCAAAGCCAGCCCAGGTAGGAAAGAAAGTCTGTGATACTCTTATCTCCAATAAAGCACTAGAAACTGGAAGTGGTGCTGTGGCTCAAGTGGTAGAGCGCAAGGACAGTGCCTAGGCCCAGAGTTCAAGCCCCATGACCGACAAAAATAAAAAATAAAAAAATAGCCAAAGCAATTTGAGGCAAAAAAAAAAGCAATGTGGGTTGATATCACAATACCGGACCTCAAACTCTACTATAGAGCTCTAATAACAAAAACAGCTTGGGGGCTGGGAATGTTATCTTAGTGGTAGTGGTAGCATGCATGAATCCTTGGGTTTGATTCCTCACTACCACATAAACAGAAAAAGCTGGAAGTGGTGCTGTTACTCAAGTGATAGAGTGCTAGCCTTGAGCAAAAGAAGCTCAGAGACAGTGCCCAGGTTCTGAGTACACACCCCAGGACTGGCAAAAACCAACAACAACAACAAACATACAAACCAACAAAACAGCTTGATATTGGCACAAAAAATAGACCTGAAGATCAATGGAATAGACCAAAAGGCTCAGAAATAAAACCATACACTCACAGTTATCTGATATTTGATAAAGGACCCAAAGACTTACAGTGGGGAAAAAATAACCTCTTCAACAGTTGTGTTGGGAAAACTGGGCATCCATATTCAGAAAACTACGTGAATCCCTGTTTGTCACATGCACTAATGTCAATTCAAAGTGGATCAAAAATCTCAACATCAGACCTGAAACTTTGAAACTACTAAAAGAGAGAGTGGGAGAGACATTAGAACTTATAGGTAGAAATTTCTTGAATAGAGTCCCAGGGGCACATTAGATAGAAGAGAAACTTGATAAGTGGGACTACATCAAAATAAAAAAGTTTCTGCACAGCTAAGGACATAATTACTAAACTAGAAAGACAGCCAATTGGGCTGGGAAGGTGGCTCAGTGGTACAGCACTTGCCTTGCATGCATGAGGCCCTGGGTTCGATTCCTCAGCACCACATAAGCAAAAAGAAAAAAGTCAGAAGTGGTGCTGTGGCTCAAGTGGTAGAGCGCTAGCCTTGAGCTGAAGAGCTGAGGGACAGCACCCAGGCCCAGAGTTCAGGCCCCACGACCGGACCCAAAAAAAAAAAAAAAAAAAAGACAGCCAATAGACTAGAAGAAGATCTTTACCAGGATTATATCAGACAAAGGCCTAATATTCAAGGTGCTTAAGAAACTAACACCTCATAAACCTAAAAAGCCAATCAATCACTAAATGGACAAAGGAGCTAAGAAGAGACTTCTCAGAAAAAGAAATAAGAATGACAAAGAGGGCTGGGAAGGTGGCTCAGTGGTAGAGTGCTTGCCTTGCATGCCTGAGGCCCTGAGTTCAATTCCCCAGCACCACATAAGCAAAAAGAAAAAAGCTGGAAGTGGCGCTGTGGCTCAAGTGGTAGAGTGCTAGCCTTGAGCTGAAGAGCTGAGGAACAGCGCCCAGGCCCAGAGTTCAGGCCCCATGACTGGAACCAAAAAAAAAAAAAAGAATGGCAAAGAAACACATGAGGAACTGTTCATCATCCCTGGACATAAATCACAAATCAAAATAACTCTGAGATTCCAGCTCACACTAATTAGATTGGCTAACATCTGACTTCAAACAACAATAAATGTTGGTGGGGATGTGGGTGAAAAGGAACCCTACTGCACTGTTGGTAGTAAGTATATTAGTACGACGACACTTGACAACAGTCTGGTAGTTCCTCAAAAAACTAAACATGGACCTTCCCTATAACCCAGGCTTATCACTCCTGGGCATCTGCCCTGAACATTATGAGCCAGGATATGATAAAGTCACCTGTACATCCATGTTCACTGCTGCACTATTCACAATAAGCAAGATATGGAAACAGTTCAGATGTCCCACAATAGATGAGTGGATCCAAAAAAATGTAGTACATATATACAATAGAACTTTACACAGACATTAGAAAGAATAAAATAATGCCATTTGCAGGGAAATGGATGAAATTAGAACCAATCATGTTAAGTGAGGTAAGCCAAGATCAGAGAGACAAATGGTACATATTTTCTCTATCATGCAGAAATTAGATCTAAATGCACTAGGATATGATAAATTATACAATTTCTAGCTACTCATACACAGTGAGACCAAAAGAGGTTACTCTTAGGAAACAGACACAAAGGTGCAAGGCCTAAGTGCCTATTCATACTTATATAAAATAATATATATACTGAGGGCTGGGAAGTTGGCTCAGTGGTATAGCGCTTGCCTTGCATGCCTGAGGCCCTGGGTTCGATTCCTCAGCACCACATAAGCAAAAAGCCGGAAGTGGCGCTGTGGCTCAAGTGGTAGGGCACTAGCCTTGAGCTGAAGAGCTGAGGGACAGTGCTCAGGCCCAGAGTTCAGGCCCCACAACTGGACCAAAAAAAAAAAATTTAAATAATATATATACTGAAACAAACTCTAAGATATGGAACGAGACTTCTTTTATTTCTTTTTTAGTTTTTGATGATTCTCTACTTTTTTTGGGGGGGGTGGTGTTGGTCGTGGGGCTTGAACTCTGGGCCTGGATGCTGTCCTTTAGCTCTTCAGCTCAAGGTGATGTGCTCTACCACTTGAGCCACAGCACCACTTCCAGTTTTCTGGTGGTTAATTGGAGATAAGAGTCTCATGGACTTTCCTGCCCAGGCTGGCTTTGAACCATGATTCTCAGACCTCAGCTTCCTAAGTAGCTAGGATTACAGGTGTGAGCCACCGGCACCCAGCTCTTCTTTATTTTATGTATGGTGTATTCAAGTACACATCTTCAAAGGTTGAGGGAAGGGTACAGAATTTGAGGGGAAAAGGGTGAAAATGAACCAGTGGATCACTAGACACGGATGAAAATGAACTATACAACTCATGAGTGGAGATGGGAAGGAGGGACTGGGAGAAAGTGAAAGAACAGAAGACAATTTATGAAAAGAAATGTACTCATTACCTGACTCATGTACTTGTAATCCCTGGGTACATCACCTCTGTATTAACATTAAAGTAAATTAAAAAATAATAAAACAAAAAAGTCATCATAGAATAGTGCCCCTTTCGTGTCTACTTTGAAATTCAATCACATTGTCAAATATATTAGAAGAGTATTCATGTGTGTGTCTGTTGAAAATTGAACCCAGGGCCTTGGGTTCTACCTCTGAGCTACTACATCCTCAGCTTTCTTTATTATCTTTAAGTTACTCAGTTATTTCAGCTCAATAGTTTTTCAATCTTATAGAATACCCAGAGAATTATGATTACAGAACACTATTGTTTGCATTTGTCTTTGAATTATAGTTCACATATCAGTGAAGTTTTAAGCAATCACTCTCTAATAGTTTATCTATGTTTATGTCATACTATTTAACATACACAGAATAGTCTAGTAACATACCATATACATTATAAAAAACAAATTTTAAAGAAATATTTTGGCTGCATATTTATTTGTTGCTTGTTTTCCTTCTTTCTTTTTTTTTTTTTTTTTTGTCGGTCATGGTGCTTGAACTCTGGGCCTGGGTGCTCTACCATTTTGAGCCACAGTACCACTTCCGGTTTTCTGGTGGTTAATTGTAAATAAGAGTCTCACAGACTTTCCTGCCTGGGCTGGCTTTGAACTGCAATCCTCAGATCTCAGCCTCCTGAGTAACTAGGATTACAGGTGTGAGCCACCAGCACCCAGCTTGTTTTCTTTCCTGTATTAGAGTTTAAACTCAGGGCCTCAAGCTTTCCTGGCTTTTTGCACATCTGGTGCTTCTACTACTTGAGCCATACATCCAGCCCAAAATGCAGATTTTTTTAAAGAAACAAAATAGGATATGACTTATACGTTTATTTTGCCCCTCACAAAATATATCAAATGACATTAAGGAAAACTATCAAAACAGTATTAATAATTTTTCTTTTGCTACTACAAGGATTTGAACTTAGGAAATTACCATTGCTTAGCTGCTGCTTTTCTACTTGGGTCATATCTCCAGTTCTGCTTTTTGCTATTTATTTGGAAGATGGAGTCTCACACACTTTACTGCCTAAGCTGGTTGCAAACTACAATCCTTTGGATCTCAGCCTCCTGAGTAGCTAGGATTATAAGCATGAACCACTGGCATCTGGCTATTAACAATATTTAAAAAAAAAACAATATTAATAGTATTTTTAATGAAAAATGTCTCTTTCTACATTACTAAAATCTAATAGAAGCAAAATAAGTTACACATATGTAAACAATTTGTTTACTGTTGACATGTGAATATATCCATGAGACCATTGCTACTGTCAAGACGACAAGTGTCTTCCTATTTCTGTTCAAATATACAAAGTTTTTCTGTGTCTGGGCTGGATTTGTGGCTTAAATGGTAAAGTACCTGTCTAGCAAGCACAAGGCTATAAGTTCAACCTCCACTATAGTCACACACAATAAAGAAAAAGTTTTTTGTGTGTGTCTATTTCATCCATCCCACCTCTGGTCTGTTTTCCCTCCCCACATGTTAGTTTGCATATTTCTAGGCTTTTTTCTTTTTCTTTTCTTTTTTTTTTGGGGGGGGGGGAGGGTCCGGTCATGGGGCTTGAACTCTGGGCCTGGGCACTGTCCCTCAGCTCTTCAGCTCAAGGCTAGCACTCTATCACTTGAGCCACAGCGCCACTTCCGGCTTTTTTCTTTTTGCTTATGTGGTGCTGAGGAATCGAACCCAGGGCCTCATGCATGCAAGGTAAGCGCTCTACCACTGAGCCACCTTCCCAGCCCCGGCTTTTTTCTTTTTTAAGACAATAGCTACTATTTTTTGTCTGTCTTGGCTCATGAAACATAATGATTGTAGGATTCCTCCACATTTTTATGTGTAGCTCATTCCTTTTTATTGTTGAATAAGTAATATTCCATTGCATGAGGAGACTGCAATTTGTTTACCCATTCCTTTGTTCTTTTTTTGTTTTGTTTTTGGCAGTATCAGGGTTTAAACTCAGGGCTTTGAACTTGCTAGGCAGGTGTTCTATCACTGAGCCACTCCACAAGCCCCTATCTATTCCTTTGTTGATAAATATTTTGGATATTTCAGTTTGGGCAACTCAAGTGTCCAAATGATAGGCATTAATGTACAAATCTTTTTGTGAATATGTTTTCATTATCATTAGTTAACAGCAACTATACGATGTGTTAAATATATTAGTAATAAAGTAAAAGTGGTATAATAAAATGTAATTCATAATTAATTATTCAATATTACTATTTATATGTAAGAAATGTCTTATCAAAAATCACACACAGCTAGCCACAATGGTATGACTGCAATCCTAGCTACTTAGGAGGCTGAAGCAGGAGGATTACATCTTGGTGGCCAGCTTGAGTAATCTAGTAAGACCCATCTCAATTTTTAAAATTGAAAAAGGTTGAGGGGGTAAGAGGGTTCAGCTCAGCAGTAGAGTACTTGTCTAGCTTTCATGAAGCCCTTGGATCATCCTAAAATAGATCATTTAATCACTGGGACAAGTTCTGAGAAATGTATCATTAAAATCAAGCACAGTGGTTTATGCCTGTAATCCCAGCTACTCAAGAAGGATCACTGTCAAGGCCAGTGTGGGCAAAAAATGAGACCCTATCTTAATCAATAAGATGGGTGTGGTGGTTCACACCTGTCAGTTCAGTTAGGTGGGAAAACTTAGGTGAAGGGGATCATAGTCTGAGGCCAGCTCCCCACAAAAACATAAAAACTTATATGAAAAATAGTTAAAGCAATAGAGATGAGGGCATGGATCAAGTGGTAGTGCACTTGTTTGCAAGTGTGTTGTGTGTTGAAAGTATGTCTGCAAGTGTGAGCTCAAACCCCAGTACCACCAAAAAGTAAAATTAATTAATTAATTAATTAATAATAAAAGTAAGCAGATGCCCAACAGAAGTCAGTTCTGGAGGTCAAAGTGAGCTGAGGGCTTACACTTGACAGCAGGACACTCAATCTGTGTGGGCCCTGGGCTCCTCTGTCTGCCTTCAGCCTAGCAAAATCAGGAAAAGAGTAGAGATCAGAGCTAGTTTAGGCATGAAACATCCTCCAAAACCATTATAATCTTTGTAAGTTTGGGGTGAGAGATTGGTGAAAAAAGGTATCACCAGGTTCTTAGAAAGGACTTGGCAGGGTGAGCCCACCTAGGAGAGAAGAACAGAAAGGAAGAGGTAAGCATTGGCCCTCCCCGTCCCTCTTCAAGGCCATGTGTCAATATCCCTCTGCTCACCTGGGACTTCTCTTCATACCCTTCTTCTGCCATGAGTGGAGAACTATTCCTCACCTATCCTATGACCTTTATCCCATTCCCTGTTTCTTCTCACTCAACCATTTTTTTCTCATTGTTTGCTTACATATAAGTTAAGAGATTGGTGTGGAACCCTTAAAACACAAGCAGAGACATTTAATGCCTGGTAAAACTACAATTCTCCATAATTAACTAGAGCAACTTCTAGGCCTCCAACTTGAGTTCTGGGCTGATTTGGAATGATACAAATTTTTGTCTAGTACAGACAAAAAGAAGGGAAATGCTAACAGACCTTGCTTTATCCAATAGCTTTGGAGAAAGTGAAGCATGGTCAATTGAATCCTAATTTTTTCATATATTATTTTATATTTCCTCAGGTATATGACCTTCATTCCTGATGAGAATTGCTCCTAAGGCTTTCAGTTTCCATTTCCCACTGGCCTTACCTAGTCATTCTATCAGGTCTGGAGTAAAATCCTGAGGCAGTCACTTATTTCCTGATTCCAGTTATTGTCTCCTTACAGTTTGGCTAGTAACATATTGTTGTTTGAAACCAGGACACTGAACTCCAAGATATCTAGAGGTTTTTTTTCCACTATAAGATTTGAGCTCCAAAAAAAAAAAAAAAAAAAAAAGATTTGGGCTTCAGCTATCAACAGGCTTGTCAATATTTTTTAAAAAGCCTTCTAGCTTTTTTTCCCCAAGGGAAAAACCATGCTCAATCATTCATCCATCCCTCTTTTCATTGATGCTTATTGTGGGCCTGAACCAATTGGGCTATTGCTATCCACAGGTTTGTGACAGTCTCTCAGATAAAATATCTGATTATCCCAGGCCTCCCCGGGGCAGTTTTAATAAGCACAGAAAAGACCTCTGAGTGGGGAGACCTGATTTTCCTCTCCTAAGCTAGGAGCAGAGCAGATGAATCCTTGTCCAGTTCTGCTTAGAACCAGAGGGGCAAAGTCTCTTCTCTCTATGGGCCTTGCTCTGGCTAGTGTGGGGAATGGAAACTTTACAAACGTTTGTCAGTACTTTGGTGATGGGTCTTGTGATAGATACAATATGGTGACCTGGGAGAGGTGGCTAGAGACAGGCAGCTTTGACAAGTAGAAGCAAGACTCTTTGCAAGCAACAGATATTTTATCTATCATTCCTGGCAAGACTCCAGCACGCAGAAGTACATCATGGTGGTGTGTGACAAGTAACTGGGATTCAACAAAGGCAAGTTTCTCTTCTTTCACCTTCCCATATCTGCCAGATCACTCCCTTGCAGCAGGACTCTGGGTCACCATCTCAGTAGACAGGGCTATCTCCAGGTAGGATAATGGATGAGCTCTTTGAGGCAACAGAGCATCTGGGGCAGATTCATTCTAAAGATAAGGAATAAGTGGCGTTCTTACACATTGCTGTTGGTAGTTTCTTACAAGTTAAATATACACATATACCCTGGGACATAGCTACTACTCTTAAGTATTTACACAAGAGAAAGTAAAACACATGAGTAGACCCAGGCTCTGGTGGCTCACCCCTCTAATCCTAGCTACTGAGGAAGCTGAGATCAAAGGATTGTAGTTTGAAGCCAGCCTAAGCAGAAAAGTTCATGTAACTCATATCTCAAATTAACCAACAGAAATGGAACTGTGGTTCAGTGAAGAGCACCATCCTTGAACAGAAAATGTTATAAGACATTGCCCATGCCCCAGCCTCAGCATGCACTTGTATACATGTGTATGCGCACACACATGTACACACACACACACACACACACACACACACACACACACACACACACACACAATGAGTACACATAACTAGGTAATCTTAGCTGGAATGCTAACCTTGAGAAAAAAGCTCAGAGATAGCACCCAAGCCCTGAGTTCAAGCCCAGGACTGGTACAAAAATAAAAATGAATGCACACAAACACTTGTACAGGAATATTCAGAGTAGCTTTGTTCATAATAGCCCAACATAGGAAACAATTCAAACGTCTGTTGATAGGGAACTAGATCAACCAGAGTGGGCTTCCTAGTCATACAAATTCTAAAACTACCAAGGATTACAGGAATGAACATGCATTAGACAAGCAGAACAGATAAACTTAAACACGATGCTGACTAAAAGAAGCCAGGTGCAAAAAAAAAAAAAAATTGGCATGATGATATTGAGATGCTATTCTAGGACAAAACATCTCTGAGAAGTCAGATGGTGGCTACTACTTCTAGAGTAGGAAACATTGACAGGAAAGGGGCATGAAGAGCCTTCCCAGTGTGACAATCCTGCTTAGGATCATGGATACACAGAATAAGTCTATATAAAAATCACTGAGGGTAAGCAAGCTAAGGCTACAAGGAGGCTCTGGGAAGGGATGGCTATGGGAGAAGCAGACAGCAGACCTGTACCAGCTCTCTCATACCCTGCAGCACCATGGCCGGGAACTATGCCTGCTTTCTGATGCAGTCAGGACAAACCAATCTAATCCACTGGCTGGTGAATGAGGTCATAAACAAGTAAATAGCAGGTTTAGAGCAATTTGGGAGGCTTTTATCACCAGTATACCAGCGTCTTTTATAGCAACTCATAAATACACCTCCTATTAGAGTTTTAGCAGATTATAGCTAAAGGGGCCATGTGATGCCCTGAAAGTGGGGAGGGGGAGGGAAGGCACATACAATAACTTCCAGACCCTGGGATTTTTTCCCCCAGTGTCCGAATCCAAAGGCCAGTGGATCATGCCTGTAATTCTAGCTACTCTGGGGGCTGAGAGCTGAGGATCATGGTTCAAAGCCAGCCCAAGTAGGAAAATCCATGAGACTCTTATGTCTAATCAACCACCAGAAAACTAGAAGTGGAGCAGTGGCTCAAAGTGGTAGCCTTGAACCAAAGAGCTCGAGACAACATCTAGGCCCTGAGTTCAAGCCCCAACAAAAAATAAAATAAAATAACCAGTGGAAAAACAGATCTGTTTATTTGGTTGGTTTATCAAGAATGAGGGCCTGAATTTAAACCCTAGTACCACAAAAAAAAAAAAAAAACAAAACTAACAAACAAAAAAGACTCAAGCAAACTCCTAAGTATTAAGTAATAAAGGAGACTCACCCAGAAGGGAGATGTGGTTTGGCAAAATGTTAGTGCAATGAAGTATGAGGAGTCCCCTCTCTTAGAACAGCTACAGGCCTGTTTAGAGAAGGAATCAGTGTCTGCCATTTTGCCTAACAATTCTATTTCCTAGCTCCTCCCATAGAGAGCCCCAGAGTAGGGACCTGTCCCAAGGTAACCTCTGGCTAATCTATAACTGCACCACATTGGAAACAGAAGTCCAGGAAGGGTCTAGATTAATCTTTTGGGTTATCAGTACAAAAATAGGCATGGCATTTTTTACAAAGACTGAGAAGAAGGGAAGAAGAAATGGCTGGTTTGAAGGTGCTGTGTGTGGATGGAGAGAGAACATTTACCATTCTCCCCACAGGAGAGCAGAGTCTGCAAGGACTCTAGATCTGGAATCTGGGAGTTGGGGTTGGATATCTCTCCACCTGCCCCCATTCAATGCCAAATCGAATTGGGATTGGTGGGGAAAAGAAAAATAAGTTCTGAAAATTCAGATTTAAGTTTTTAAAGGAGCAGAAATGAGGGGACAAAGGCAGGAAGTATGGGGGTGGGTATTCAGCATCATCACAGGGTTTGTTGCCTATGGGATAGGATCTTCAGCAGAGCCGGGCACATACTCTAAAAGACACGCAACGAGGGGCTGGGAAGGTGGCTCAGTGGTAGAGCGCTTACCTTGCATGCCTGAGGCCTTGGGTTTGATTCCTCAGCACCACATAAGCAAAAAGAAAAAAGCCAGGAGTGGCGCTGTGGCTCAAGTGGTAGAGCACTAGCCTTCAGCTGAAGAGCTGACGGACAGCGCCCAGGCCCAGAGTTCAGGCCCCATGACCGAACCCAAAAAAAAAATAAATAAATAAAAAGACACGCAACGATTTAAATTTCACCTGGTATTTGAGAAACTGGTTATGTCTTAAATGCTTAGTAAAATGCTTTTTTTTTTAAAAACATAATAAACTTGCAGTTTGGGTAGTACAAGTATTATTAGTCTTGTTTTATTAAGAGAAACCAAATTGCTAACCTTTGTGAATTCTGAGCTCATAGAAAGCTGGCCGAGGCCAAGGGTGAGGGGTGATTTCATTTTATTCCTTTTTTGTTTTCTTTTTTTTTTTGGGGGGGGGGTCCGGTTGTGGGGCCTGAACTCTGGGCCTGGGCGCTGTCCCTCAGCTCTTCAGCTCAAGGCTAGTGCTCCACCACTTGAGCCACAGCGTCACTTCCGGTTTTTTTCTTTTTGCTTATGTGGTACTGAGGAATCGAACCCAGGGCCTCAGGCTTGCAAGGCAAGCACTCTACCACTGAGCCACCTTCCCAGCCCCACCTTCTTTCTTTCTTTCTTTCTTTTCTTTTCTTTCTTTCTTTCTTTTTTGAGATAGAAACTCCTTCTGTGATCCAGGCTGACCTCAAACTCCTAGGTTCAAGCAACCTTTCTGCCTCAAATTCCTGAGAAGCTGCAATCCATGCATAGAACACCATCACCAGCTTTAATTATACTTTGCTTGTTTGTTTTACAGTGCCAGGGTATCAACTCAGGGCTTTGTGCTTGCTTTTTTTGAGAATCTTGATTCTTCCCAGTCCTGCGCCTGAGTACTATCTGCCTAAGTTAGGATAGTTAACGGCCATTTAGCAAAGATAATAGACACATACTACTGCTTTTATCTTTCATTATTTGCATTTATGTCAGGGCCAACCTGGACAAAGATCCTCCTATTTTCTTGCCACATAGTTGGAATAACAGGTGACAAGATATTTACAGAGTGAAATGGGGGGTGAAGGGATCAGGGCGATGTCTCGTGAATTTTTTTTTGCATGGGCTGGACTTGAACCATTTTCCCCCTAATCTTTACTTTCTGAGTAGCTAGGATTTCAGACTTGAGCCACTATTTCCACCTTTATATTACATTTTTGAAGTGAGGATGTATTTATATATTTTCTATACAATTAAATCATTTTTTAAAAAATTTAAATACTCTTTTGGGTAGTATTGGGGTTTAAACTCAAGTCCTCACACTTTACTGAGCCATTCATCTGATTCTGATTTTGCTGCTTTTTTGTCCATTATGGATCTTGAACTTGGGACCTGGGTGCTGTTTCTGAGATCTTTTGCTCAAGGCTAGCACTCTACCACTTTGAGCCACAGTACCATTTCTGGTTATTTGGTAGTTAATTTGAGATGAGTCTCACAGACTTTCTTGCCTGGGCTAAATTTGAACTGTGATCCTCATATCTCAGCCTCCTGAGTAGCCAGGATTATAGATGTGAGCCACCAGTGTCTGGCTAGATGCTTACTTTTAAGACAAGGTGTCAGGTTTTTTTTTGTTGTTGTTGTTTTTTTTGTTTTTGGTTTTGGTTTTGGTTTTGGTTGTGGGGCGTGGGCCCTGTCCCTCAGCTCTTTAGCTCAAGACTAGCACTCTACCATTTGAGCCACAGTGCCACTTTCAGCTTTTTCTGCTTATGTAGTGCTGAGGAATTGAACCCAGAGCCTCATGCATGGAAGGCAAGCACTCTTACCACTGAGCCACCTTCCCAGCCTGAGAGTGTCAATTCTTAATCTAGTCATGTGCCAAGGGACTATATATATGCCTATGTTAGGATAGCTATCTGCCATCCTGTTCTTCCTTGAGAAAAGGTCTTGTGAACTTTGCTGCTCAAACTGTCCTCAAACCACAACTCTCCCAGTCTCAGACACCTAAGTAGCTATGCTTATAGATGAATAACCTAAAAAAAATTTTTGAACGTGGAAAGCAGGAAGAAAAAGAGAAGACTAAAGCCAAGGGGAAAAATGAAGAAGCTGGTGGCAAAAGGATGGTGAGGAGCCAAGTTTTGGAAGCTTATGCCTGTAATCCTAGCTACTCAGAAGGTTTTGAGATCTGAGGACCATGGTTCAAAGCCAGCCCAGGCAGGAAATTCCCTGATACTCATATCTAATTAACCACCAAAACATCTAGAAATGAAGCTGTGGCTCAAGTGATAGAGCACTAGCCTTGAGCAATAAACCTCAGGGACAGCACCCAGGCCTCAAGTTCAAACTCAGGATTGGCATGTACACTAAAAAAAAGAAAGAAAAAGGATAGTTAGGCCTGAGCCTGAGTGTCTCCATCTGAAAATAGACACAGTAGTCTCTATGATCACAAGGGCTGTTTAAAAACATGGGGGCTGGGAAATTGGCTCAATGGTAGAGTGCTTGCCTTGCATGCATGAGGCCCTGGGTTCAATTCCTCAGCACCACATAAACAGAAAACCCGGAAGTGGCACTGTGGCTCAAGTGGTAGAGCGCTAGTCTTGTGCTGAAGAACTGAGGGACAGCGCCCAGGCCCAGAGTTCAGGCCCCATAAGTGACAAAATAAAAAATAAATAAAATAAAATTTAAAAAAGTGGTTGGAAGCTTGGCTTAGTTGATAGAGTGCTAGCCAATGAACAAAAATGGCAGGTACCAAGTTTGAGTCCCAGTCTCAGACCAGAAAAAAAAAATGAAAGAAAGAAAAACCCTGCACAATTTGTTTCTAATGCATTTATAAGATTATTTCTTTGTTGCTTCGTATGTCCCTCTCCCACAGTATAACCCCTGCTTTCACTATATTTGATGTCGGTATAATTTGTGGAGATGGGGAAAAACAAGTCGTTTAAGGATACAGATGGACCCGTTGCAACAATGAGAACAATGAGAAGTACAAGTTGTCATGTTGAAAACGAACTTTACAATTGGTGCGGGGGGGGGGAAGGGGGGATATTGGGTGGGGGGGCGGGGGGAGGGTGGAGGATGGGAAGGGATGTGAAGGGTAAACAAAGGAGGAGGCTGCAATGCTTGATAAGAAATGTACTCATTATCTTGACCATGTAATTGTAACCCCTCTGTACAGTATGTTCACAAAAAATAAAAATAAAAAAAAAGAAAAACAAGGGACACACATATGCTCATACACACACCCTTACATCCTGCCATTTGTTACAATGTGGATGAACCTGAAGAATATTTTGCTAAATAAATCTGATGCACACACACAAAAAAAGAAAAACCCTGCACAAATGGAGCATATGTTTTGTAGCTGAAAGGGTTTGTTCTCTAGATGTTTGGCTGGAGGATAAGGTTCTGCCCATATGCCTTATCTGGGTCTGCTTGTACAGCCATTCTTACAGGGATGCCTAATGCTCACAGGTCTCAGCACATCAGGGGCTACTCAAACAATAGCAAAGTTCTGAGTGGTGCTGTGCCTCAAGTGGTAGAGCAATAGACTTGAATGAAAAAGCTCAGGGACAGTGCCCAAGGCGCTAAGTTCAAGCCCAGGACTGACACATGTACACACAAAAGAAAAAGAACAGTCTTTTCAACAACAGTAAGATACAGAAGTTTATCTGACCTGCACACCACTGAGTCTAACCTTTATGGTTGAAGCAGGGCCCATGTAGGAAGAAAGTTCTGGCCATGGCACTGATGTCCCCATCAAACCCCAGCTTTTGAAAGGCTCCTTACCCTATCCCCCATCCCAATCTTCAGCCAAGCCGAGGTCTCCATGCAAGTAAGTCACACAAGCCATAGCTCAGTTTAGACTCACAATTCAAAACCCAACATTATTCTTTATTGGTTCCTGACAATTTGGGGACAGAAGAAATAAGTCTCAAACTGGTCAAGCCTCATTAGGGATATGAAACATAGCAGTATCAGGACTTTGCCTGAACCAGAAGCACTCACCTCTGGCTCCAGGTACCAATGACTCATGCCTATCATCTGAACTATTCAGGAGGCTGAAATCTGAGGATTGTAGTTCAAAGCCAGCCTGAGCAGAAAAGTCTGTGAGACTTGTAACTCCAATTAACCATCAAAAAGCCAGACATGGAGCTGTGGTTCAAGTGGGAGAATATCAGTCTTGAGCAAAAAAGTTCAGGGGCAGTGCCCAGGCCCAGAGTTCAAACCCCAACCAGCACATGCACACACACACACACACAAATCTCAAGCCTAGTTAGAGGAGTAAGACCAAACCAAGGGTTCAGAGAAGGTCATAATGGAAGTGGTGCTGTAGCTCAAGTGGTAGAGTGCTCACCTTGAATTGAAGAGCTCAGGGACAGCACCCAGGCCCAGAGTTCAAGCCCCATGACCAACAAAAAACAAACAAACAAACAAACAAAAAAGAAGGTCCTAATGCTCACAGCTGGAGCATGAGAAAGCCTAACAGATTGCCACTGGTGCCCTTAATAGGCACCTTTCTCTTGGTTTTAGTGCCAGCATTGCACCAAACAGTCTTAACTGAGGATTGTCATGGCATAGATTGTAGGCTCCTTACATAGCTTCTCTTGCACAGAGCATGAGGATCTCCCTAGCTGGGTCCCGATGAGGGACAAAAGTTACAGCATTGTCCCTGCTGAAACAGCCAGAGCTCCCTGGGAACATGTGTGCACACATATCCATGTTCACTTAGTCATCCACTATTTGCTCAGTGGGTGACACAGGAGAGTATCTCTGCATGTGTGATAATACACCATGGGAGCTCAAACACAGGCTTGCCTGTATTGGCTAGAATCCTGGACCACGCGGGTAGTGTGATTTCAGCCATGATAGTCTCTTTAAGTGTTGCCTCATTACAAAAACAAGACAGTCTCAGCCAGGCATGGCGGCACATGTATGCAATTCTAGCAGTTGCTTTGGAGGCTGGAGCAGAAGTATGATCAGTTTGAGGACAGCCTGGAATTCAGAGCAAGATCCTGTCTCAAAAAGCCAAAACCAACCACCAAACAAAAAAGTAAGACAATCCTAGCAGCAGTGACTCTAAAGAGTCACTGGGTGCCTGGCTCATGGCCAATCTGCAAGATATGTCTGCCTGGACCTAACTCATAGCGTTCAGCAAGGTGTGCCTCAGTTTCCTCATTGTACCTGGAGGTAGCTGGAGAATCTGCTCTTCTCATTGTTCCTCTAGCACCAGTGTCCTAAAAAAGGGGAGACTGATGGGGCACTCATGGCTCACATCTGTAATCCTAGCTGCTTTGGAGCCTGAGAACTGAGGATTGCAGTTTGAAGCCAGCAGGAAAGTCCACAAAACTTAATCTCCAGGTAATCATCAAAAAGCCAGGGAAGTGGAGCTGTGGCTCAAGTGGTAGAGCACTAACCTTGAGCTGAAGAGATGGGGGACAGCACCCAGGCCCAGAGTTCGTTCAAGGCCCACAACCACAAAAATAAAAATAAAAATCCATAGTCATTTTGCTGGGCGCTGGTGGCTCGACCTGTAATCCTAGTTACTCAGGAGGCTGAGATCTGAGGATCACAGTTCAAAGCCAACCCGGGCAGGAAACTCCATGAGACTCTTATCTCCAATAAACCGCTAGAAAACCGGAAGTGGTGCTGTGGCTCAAGCGGTAGAGCACTCGCCTTGAGCTGAAGAGCACAGGGACAGTGCCCAGGCCTCGAGTTCAAGCCCCACAACTGACAAGAAAAAAAAACCCCGAAGTGTGAATCAAGTGGTAGAGCACCAGCTTTGAGCAAAAGAGCCAAGCAAGACTAAAGGCCCTGATTTCAAGCCCAATTATTGGCAAAGAAGGAAGGAAGGAAGGGAGGGAGGGAAGGAGGGAGGAAGGGAGGGAGGGAAGGAGGGAGGAAGGGAGGGAGGGAGGGAGGGAGGGAGAGAGGAGGAAGGGAGGGAGGGAGGGAGGGAGGGAGGGAGGGAGGGAGGGAGGGAAGGAGAATAATTGCCAGCTGGTTCTTCAATGGGCTCAGGTCCCAAGGCTCAGGGATAGAATTCCAGGAGGGGCAAGCCTAAAGATTGAAGGAATTATTTGGAGGCTTATTGTCCAGATGGACTTCTGGCCAGCCTCCTAGCTTCAGCCTCCCTGTTTGCAGCCTGCAGCGACTGTATCCAGAGCCCATCAGGACTGCTGTGTCCCAGCTGCCCTGTTCATTGGCTTGCCAGCCCTCTGGAGGAAACACACAGGAGGGTCCTGCCCTCTAGTGGCTACAGTCAGCCAAGCCTCTGTTTTCAGGGCTTCTGTACTCCTGAGTAGCCCACTCTGGGGGTACCTCCTGCATAGGAACAAGCCCATTTCTCAGGAGTTGAAAATGAGGCTGGTCCTAAGAGCTGGCACCTGGGATCCCAACGTGTGAGTGCTTTTGAGACTTGAGAGACCAGCTTCCATATGTGAGCTTTCCAGCTTGGTCCTAAGATGGGTCACAGGGTCTCAGTCCCCTAAGAGGGAGGCTTGACAGTGCCTGAGACAAGGACAAGGACAAGAGAGAGAGAGAGAAAGACAGATAGACAGACAGACAGACAGACAGACAGACAAAGGAGTGGGGCATATACCTCTGTCCAGGGTAGGATGGGGCTTTCTTCCACATGCTCACGATGTGCCATCATCACAGCCTCTGTCATCAAATTATGACCATAGCCTGTAGGAGAGGAGGGTATTACAGGATCCAGAACCTTGGCCTGGGCTTGACACAAAAGGTGCTTTGCCTCTGCATACCCCATCTCTATTCTGAAGGCTCTGTGGAAGTGCTGGGACTGAAGGTCAGTGAAGGGTTCAGAGACTCCAGGCACTTTCTCTCTCTCTCTCACTAGGCCCTGAGCATCCTCTGCCTTTGGTCCTAGAGACTGGTGAAGAGCCATGGCTTTTTGTCAGGTGAGAATTTCAGGGTGACTGAGATGCTCTGCTCAGGGTAGGAGGTCGCCAGTGCAACCTATGCCTTTTGGAGAGCAAAGGTCTGCCTGTACATGGATCTCAGCTCACCAGCCCTATGGGAGACTCCATACCTGATGGGGAAGAACCTGTCCCAGGAAGCTAGATGCCTCAAAGATCTGACAAGAACATCAGCGCTCCAGGCCCGCCCCTCTCCCATGTACACAGTTTACTTTCAATTAGCACTAATTGGACACATGGGAGAGAGCCCACAGATTAGGTAGCAAAACAGTAAGGGCTGTGAGTCCCAGGGTGGTAGCCCCATGGTGGGCCAGATGAGCTGAGCTCTGGGAGATGGGCCCTGGGGTCTCTTGTCTCTCTGGAGGATCAGGTGATAGGGTCACATTTGCTAAGGGGCCAAGTGCTTCCCCAAGGAAGATGGGAGTTGTCCTAGTTCTGATAGGCCAGAACCTCACAAACACCACCTGTCACACTTAAGATCCCTCAAACCTAGGCCTACTGCATTTTCCTCCCTAAAAACCTGACCTTTTCATTTCTTCTGTTCCCAGACATTAGAACCCTAGTCAACCACTCATCATTCATGTTTTAGATGTCTGTAGAGCTCTACCTATTATCAGGCCCTATGGAGCATAACTAGACATCCAAGTCTTGGCTGGTTGGGTTGGCCTCAGAGGCTTGGGGGTGGGTAGGGCTGGGGGCCCCAGAGCATCAGTTCTTGGGGTAAAACAATAAGGTGGGCTTGGGGGCAGAAAAATTTCCTGATGCTTAACTCCTTCCCCATTCTGGTAATTCTGGTAATTCTGTTCCACCATATATTGCCACCTATGCCTGTATCAGCTTGTGTGTGTGTGTGTGTGTGTGTGTGTGTGTGTGTGTGTGTGTGTGTGTGTGTGTGTGTGTGTGTGTGTACATGTGTGCACTAGTACTAGGGTTTGAACTCAAGAGCTTGCCATTACTTGGCTTTCTCACTCACAACTGGTACTCTACCACATGAGCTATTCTTTCAGTCTGGAATTTTTCTGGTTAATTGAATAGTATCTTGTGGACTTTTGGCCTGGGCTGGCTTTGAACCATGATCCTCCAGATCTCAGCATCCTGAGTAGCTAAGATTATAGGAATGAACCATTGGTGCCAGGCTGTTTTTGTGGAAGTGGGATTTGAACTATGAGCCTTGGGGTGTTAGACAAACACTCTACTGCTTGAGCCACATCTCTAGCCCTGACACATCATTTGGCACTCTGGGTGAGGGTTTAGGTCCCTTGATCCTTCAAACTGGACTCAAGGAGTGTTCGAGGCTATGTTCACATTCCTGTCCAGGCCACAAGCAGAAGCTCTACTATGAACACTAAGATTAGCAGGCAGGAAGAAAAACATACTCTAAGTCTGCGCTGCTCTGGAGAGGGGTTAGCCCTCAAAAGGAAGAACTGGTCCTCAGCAGGGACTGTCTCTATAATTTGCCATGCTTGAGCAATCTGGTCCCATGGCTTGAGTAAGGGACCTGAGCCAGTCAGGCTGTTTTGCATTGCACTGTATGACTCACCCTCAACCTGAGCTGGAGTGGTGGAAAGAATGCACCCAATTCAGCGCAGGTTATGTCCAGCCTGATCTCTTATTCTAACATCTCTACCAGGGAGATTGAGGCTCAGCTTGCTTCCCTTCCCTAGAGACCAACCAGATCTTGGGCAATTTTGTGTTGCTATGGCAACCACACATTTTCTTCTTCCTTGGCCAATTGAATCTGAGTTGCAGATTAAATTCTGGTGGGTTATCTGTGTAGAAAGCATGTGGCCTTATGAGATTTATGCATCTTCCATCTCCCAAGTGTTTCTGACACTTTTGCTGTGTCTCTTGCTGGCTGTGGCAGAAGAGATGTGCTCTGTACCCTCACCCTATTTCCTGGGACAGTTCTTGGTGGTATGGCTTGTAGGAAGATATGCATGGCAACCTCATGCACAGCTGCTGTGTAAGTGGGTCCTAAAAGCTAAACAGGTCATCAGAGGCCTTTGAATGCACCAGCCACTTGGACATGTGAAGCATAGGTAGAATTATTTTGACTCTCAACTCAGGAGGATCTCTCTGTTCAATTTGGGAATGCATGTTACCTTTAAAAGTTTGGGTCACCAAGGCTGGTAAGTTGCCTATGTGTGGACTTGAAGTATTCGACCCTTAGACCTAGGTTCCCTGGCATCATCTTAATTTTCATGTGTTCCTCACTGCTGTCCTTAGTCTCCTCTGACCTACAATGTGGGGCTCAGTGGGAGCAGGCCCGTAGCTCATCCCCCTGGATGGAGGAGATGGGGGACAGTGACAAACAGCAGCCCTGTCAAGGATGTGCCAGTGCTGGTGACCCTGAGAGGTATGCTTTATTTTGACAGTTGGATATAGCTTAAAGCAGCCAGGAGTGGTCTTTAAAAAGCATGGATCTAGTTGTTAGGCCAAAGTTAGGACCAGCTCATTCTCAGATCTACCTGGGATAGTGGCTGAGAATGAGCTGTGGGACACTCAATAGGAAGGTTCTCTTAAAATAATAGAGACCTGCCTCTGCTTTCTGCAGTCAGGACCAGCAGTTCAGTACTATTTAAATGTCTGTTGCCCTATTGAGTTGTAGCATCCTTGGGTCAGAGGCTGACTAACTACATCTTTTGGCCTGGCCTGCACCTCCAACCTTCAATGTCTCTAAAGCTCAGTACCTTCACTGTTGGGGCCAGAGGAGTAGAGCAAGAAAGTAAGGGGTTCCTGGAGCAAAGTCCCCCCCAAACACAAAATACATAATAATGGATGGGCTTAGACATTTTGAGAAGAGATTATGGTGTTTTGTCAGGTTCAGGACTTTGTAAAGAAGAGCATAAAAGACAAAAAAATAAAAAATAAAAAGGTAAATGAAAAACTGAGACCATTATTAACTTAAGGAAATGTAAAGAATTCTCTCAGAAAGGAGACAATATTACTTTTGGCTTAGCAAAAAACACTGTTTACATATAGTAGTTTCAAACATCTAACAATGTGACACTGATACAAGAAGGATGGAGAGGGTGTATATGAGGTGACTACAGAGCCAATTTTTCATAATAGAAGGCAGTGTTAAAATGGCAACATAATTATTGAGAAATATGGGGAAAATAGTAGACACAATCAAGAGAACTGGAAACAGTAGATTAAGAATTGAGGGGTTTAGCTGGGCACCAGTGACTCATGTCTATAATCCATGCTACTCAGGACGCTGAGATCTGACAATTGTTGTTTGGAGCCAGCAGACAAATCTATGAAACTTTAATCTCAAAGTAACCATCAAAGAGCCCAGAAGTAGAGATGTGGCTTAAGCAGTAGAGCATCATTCTTGTGCAAAAATGCCCGGCAAAAGGGTTAGGCCTTGAGTTCAAGCCCCAGTCCTTCCATAAATAAAATAAACACTGAGGATCTTGGTGGAATGAGTAGACTTGCTGTTTCTGGAGAGCAGCCTTACAGTATTGTTTGACTTTCAAGATTTATGTGTTATTACTTTGATTGAAAGAAACATTAAAAATAAATAAAAGCAGATAGGATTCAGATAGTACACTGAAGCTTGAGAAGTTACAACTGTCCAAGTTTGGGTTATGGAGTAAAGAAACAGCAGATCTGGGATCCTGATCCACATTCAGATCTGTCTGTGCCAAAGCCTACAGCAGACCCAAGCTTAGGGTGACCCTGTCAAGTCCTTGGACTCCACCCAAGGCCAGATGGCTCAGAACCCCCCTCCCCACAAGCACCCATACATAAACCCAAAAGGAGGTTTAAGCCTAAAGGGATGCACCCATGCCTTTGGATAGAGAAGCCAGACCTATGAGAGGGCTCTTTCCAATGCCACTTGTCTGCAGAGGCCACCTCACTCCTGAGGAAGGAGTGAAAGTGCACAGACCCTGCCTTATCTGTTCCATTTCCTCTGTTTACAAGATGGGTTTTGTTCCCTAGTTCCCCAGCTAGCCAGACTGGATAATCATACCCTCTGAGGGGAGAGCTGGGGGCATCAATGACTTTCTTGACACCCAGAGGAATTGTTTCTGGGGAAGCAATTATTTGTGGAAGCCATTCAGCCTCAGCAGCTGAGCCTGGTGCACCACCCATGTGTGGCTGAGACAGCTGTGAACCTGAGTCTTAGTTACTGACTTGTTACTCAGCAGGGTTTCCTAGTTCTGCAGTGGCCTAGTGACAGGCTATGAGGCCACATTTAATACTGACCATTGCCTAGGTACTTAATCTCAAGTTCTAGGCTCTGAGCAGCTGGCACTTACTCAGTATGACCTGGGCAGGCTCCTTTCCATCCAGTACTACTTTTGGGTAAGATAAGGACTGATCAGCTGTGACCAGCTAGATCCATAGGGAGATAAAACACAGAAGCAGGCTGTGTTCTTTGAGATCTTGGTGTCATTTCCTCTTCACCTGCAGCTTTGCTTTCAAAGAAAAGGAAATAAATGTTTCCAAAGAAAAAGATTTCAACCTGAATACATGTTGCTTCTGCGGATTTGGGAGGTGGGGCAGAGGGGCAATAGGGATGACATTAACATTGCCAGGGACCATCGTCCCTCTACAACTATATTGGATAGATTTAGAATTTCATTCACTGAACTCCACTAAGCTAGAGGTAGGCACCCCTACACAGTGTTTTCCCTACATTCTCTCATTTAGTCCTTGCCACACACTGTTAGGCCCATTTTAGGTGAGTAAACTGAAGCTTGGGGAATCCAGGGTCTAGCTTGAAGAGTCAGTGTTGCGATAGAGTGGGCCATATCTGAGGCGTGCCTCAAAGTGTCTTTCGAGGATGCTTCCATCTCCTAGTTCTCAAGGGAGAAAAATCCCAGGGCTTTCAGAAGGAAGGGGACCATGGTAGGGAAAGAAGGTGGGAGGTAAGAGCACAGAGCCACTGGGTCTGACCAAAATTCTCCAGCTTGGCAGGGTTATGAGGACCAGAGGCAGTACAGTGGTTCCTTCTGGAGATGTAGAGAGTACCTAAGAGCCAGTTCAGACATCAGACAGGTGATTGGAACATGTGTTCATCAACAAAATGTGCCCTGGGCTAGGTATCTACTGTGATGACAGGGCTGAAGGAAACTGTTAATCCATGTAAAATAATGTGCTTTGTTTTTTTTGTGTCATTATTGAGGCTTAAACTCAAGGCCTGAGCACTGTCCCTTAGCTTTATTTGCTCAAGGCTGGCATTCAATTGCAATCATCGGTTCTCAGCCTCCTGAGCAGCTAGGATTATATGTGTGAGCCACTGATAGCTGGCATGTGTAGTTTTCAAAAGGTTTAACAGTTAAGCTTTTATGTAACAGTGAAAAGCTGCTGAATATTTGTAGTTTCCTCTCTTCTGTCTTTGATAGCTCAGCCATAGTAAGCCTTTGAGGAACAGGGGACAGCAGACCTGGGATCACAGTAGGGTCAGGGTGGACTGCAGTTCTGCTATTTTCTTCCTAACTGCATGGCCACTTCTTCATATCTGGGTTTCCTCACCTGTAACATGTAGATAACAGGGTCTGTTGTAGAAATTTCACATCTAACACAACTGAATGTCTTCATACACACTTGGCACATACTCTATAGCTAGTGAAATGAGGGAGACCTGTTCAAGGTCACCAAGTTATAGAGAAGGACAGCCAGGTAAGGCATAAACAATGGCATGTAACAAAACAGAACTGTCACTGGAACACAACATCCACTTACCAACTCCTCCCATAAAATGAAAGGAACTAGAAGGCAGGACACTTCTAGGGCCTTCCACCTAGAGCCCATCTCTGTCCCTGTGTTCACAGGTTTGCTGCAGGGAGATCCAGGTGAAAGCAAAAATAAGACTTGCTAGTATACTTAGGCATCATGAGTAAGGGTGCTATTTACAGCCAGAACACTACATGATTTCTCTATTACAAAAGAAACAAATGGAGCCAGGCACTGGTGGCTCATGCCTGTAATCCTAGCTACTTAGGAGGTAGAGATCTGAGGATCAAGGTCCAAAGCCAGTCCAGGCAGAAAAGTCCTTGAGACTTTAACCTCCAATTAATCACAGAAAAAGCTGGGAGTGGCACTATGGCTGAAGTGGTAGAGCTCTAGTCTTGAGCAAAAGGAGCTCAGGAACAATGCCAAGGCCTAGAGTTCAAGCTCTAGGAGCCCCTCCCCACTCAAAAAAAAAAAAAGACAAGAAAGAAAGAAAAAGAAATAAATGTAAGCAGTCTGGCCCTTTCTATTTCCCTCCCCTCCATGGTGTGACATCTGCATACTTGCAAGAACATTCTCTTATCATTAGAAAGATGTCACTTAGGGACCTCAGAAGCTATGTGGGATAAAGAACAATCTTCATTATCTAATTTAGAAACATAAAAATGTACTATGTGCAGGAAGCCAGTGGCTCAGGGCTGTAATCCTAGCTACAGGAGGCTAAGATCTGAGGATCATGGTTTGAAGCCAGCTGGGGCAGGAAACTCTGTGAGAATGCTAGCCTTGAGCACATGAAGTGCAGGGACAGTGCCCAAGCACAGAATTCAAGTCCCAGGACTGGCGAAAAAACAAAAGTACTATGCTAATCTGTTCATAAAATTATGTTAAAGCCCTAGAAAAACAAGGAAAACTACGTTAGCAACTTTAGTTTGGTTGGGATGATGTGGAGGAAAACTTTTTTTTTTTCTTGCTACAATGTTGTATTTGTTCGGGTCTTTTGTGGTTCTCCATAAATAACCTGGGTCAGGCCAAACCAGCACTTGCTAAGGCTGGGGTGTCTGTAGTTTTCACCTGAGGCTCCTACATCATCAGCTTCCCTTCTGGGAGTTGGCTCACGATTCTTGGAATAGAAAGGCTTTCAAAGGAGTTCCCTATATCCCTAATGCTGTTCACCTCAGTGTCACTGCTCATGATGTGCTTGCCGTTTTTCTCCAAGACAGGGTCTTACTATGTAAACCCAAGCTGTCCCTGAACTCATAATCTTGCCTCTGCCTCCAGGACTACAGGCAAACAACGCCACTCATGGTTCATGATTGTCAATAAGCATCATCAAGGGATGAAGCATAGGTGAGCCTGGAACAAACTAATGCTGTCCACAGTGAGCCATGCTTTCCTTCCAAGTTTCCCTTCTCCTGCATGGAAGCCTCATGCCATTAGTTCCACATAATTGGAAAGTGTCAGGATCTCCCAGACATGACCAGAAACATGCTCTCGGTTGTCACCTCCAACATGACTAATGCAGTCGTGTTTTAATTAGTCACTGCTCACTGACTGCGCTGACAGCATCTGAGCCTGTTTAGAAATCCAGACTAGTGATGAAGTGGTGTAGATGAGATTCAATGTTAAGAGACTGGCAGGAGGAAATGTCCAGAAATAGTTAAATTTTCACATCTCTTTTCTCTTGAGCACAGTGAACCCAGATGGCCTCTGTCAAAGGCATTGTCAGGCCAGGAACAGTGGCCAGACCCTGAGTTGAAGCCCTATGACTTGTGTGTGTGTGTGTGTGTGTGAGAGAGAGAGAGAGAGAGAGAGAGAGAGAGAGAGAGAGACCTATGTAACTGTAGCTCCTCTTTATATCACCTTTATAATAATAATAATAATAATAATAATAATAATAATAATAATAATTAAAGGGCTGGGAATGTGGCTTAGTGGTAGAGTGCTTGCCTGGCATGCATGAAACCCTGGGTTCAATTCCTCAGTATCACATAAACAGAAAAAGCCAGAAGTGGCACTGTGACTCAAGTGCTAGACGGCTAGCCTTGACCAAAAGAAGCTCAGAGACAGTGCCCAAGCCCTGAGTTCAAGCCCCAATACTGGCAAAGAAATCAACAAATAAATGAAATAAAATAAAAAATTAAAAAATTAAAAATAAAATAAAAAATCCACTTGGCTCCTCTTAGTATCTTTTGTCCCCTTGTCCCTCCTAAGCACCAGGGTTCTTGTTTACTCACCCTTACAGGTACAAGATCTAGAGTCCTTTAACTCCTTAGGAACCTCAGAAGAGTTTGTAATTTGGATATGGAGCATCCTCAAAAGTCTTGTGGCACCATAGTGACCAGCTCCATTCTACCACATATTCCTCACCATGGTATTCTGCCTTGTAACAAGCCTAAAGCAACAGAACTGAGCATCCATGGCCAAAAGAAATACTTCCCTCAGATAGCTCAGCAACAGAACAAAACAGCAATGGAACAGCAACTATCACAAAATTTATCAGTTCCAAAATTCAAACTATGCTTCAAAAATGATTTTTAAATATGTGAAGAGAGTAAGAACTACATCAAATAGCCAACAATAGTTCAGTGTGTGCCAGGGTACAGACAGTTTTCACAAGCTGAGAGATATGGTCTCCAAAAGTAAGTATGCAGGAACCAGCAGAAATAGGGATAATTCTAGGCACACTAGTCTGCTGCTGCTGATGACTATTACTCAAAGGAAAGGATCAACTTCCTACATTTCACCAAACACTTCCCAAGAAAGGTGGAGAAGTAGCAGACAAAGAACAACTACAAGCCAGGCACCAGCAGCTCACACCTGTAACCCTAGCTACTCAGGAGGCTAAGATTTGAGGATCGAGGTTCAAAGCCAGCCACGGCAGAAAAGTCCCTGTGTGACTCTTATCTTCAATTAACCACTCAAAAACTAGAAGTGGAGTTGTGGCTCAGAGTGGTAGGGTACTAGCCTTAAGCAAAAGAGCTCAGGGACAGAGCCCAGGCCCTAAATTCAAGCCCAACAATCAACAAAAGAAAAGAAAAGAAAGAACAACTACATTTGAAGCAGGGATAACTAATAACTCCTCCTCATTCATCTTTAGGACAATACAGAAGTATCTATAAGACTTCTTCATTAGGTCCCTAAAGGAAGCTCAACTATATTAAGAATCTGTTTTCCCTACTTTGCACTGATAGACCCAGGCAGTTCTGATTTAAAATGAATGATGACTCAATAGGGCACTGATAAGGCCCTATTGAGCCTTAGGGACTGACTGACAATGCAATGAGTCTTCTCTCTCCTAATTCTTCAAATGAAGTACTCTTATTGCTATCTTTGAAAGTAGTTAGCACATGAAATATTTAAAACATTAAGGGCTAATTACTGGGGTATGGTAGATAACAGTAAAACAATCAATTTGTCACGGGCATGTGTGGTGGTTCAGAAATCTTATTTCCAAATTAAATACATGAGTCTCAGTCCATTCCTGCATAGTCATGGACTATTGACCAAAGGAAAGCTGTACGTTAGAGTAGTGTTTGAGTTCCATTGCTCTTCCCAGGACTGTCTCATTCTCTTGGAGAAGTTTCTACAGTTTCCCTGATACCTGTGCATCAGCTCCATCTTCTTTTCAAATCTGCTCCTTCCTGACAGGTACTTATAGCCCTCTAGGCTTCTAGAATTCTCTCCTAGGGCAACTGAGAACCTCATGGAATTGGCATCCTAAGCTACTTTGGGACTGCTGTGACTGGTACAAAGGTTCTCAAGACTGAACTCCTGGCACTCTCTTCATGGCTTAATCTCTTTACCTAGACACCAGTGCCTCTACCACTACCTGGCTTCCTCAAAGAGCAGGGGTCTGTAAGGATGTGAAAGGTTTCTCTTGCTCTTATTCTTTCTCTAGTTCCCACTCCAGGCACAGTCCATTTCCCACTTAGCTCTTTGAAGACTTGGTCATGGATCAAGCTGTCCTTGATTTTCTTGCTGAAATAGAATCCCATATAGCCCAGAGGTTACACGGAACACACAGAGCACCATTTTCTCACCTGGGCTTGTTTTCAGGTTCTGGATGCTTCCAGCTCCTGTCTCTTCCTCAACATCAAGGGAAAAATGCCTGATAGGTTATTGTTTGTCTTTGTATAAATGAATCAGAGCTGGAGATCAAATCTAGGGATTCATACATTCTAGGCAAGAAAGTTCAATTAACCACCAGAAAACTGGAAGTGGTGCTGTGGTTCAAGTGGTAGAGCACTTGCCTTGAGATGATGAGCTCAGGGATAGTACCCAGGCCCAGATCAAGCCCCATGACCGACCAAAAAAACACAAAAAATTATTCCTTTCCAAACCAGAGGACTGACATGAAACCTGCAACAGGAATACTTAATTAAAGATAAAGAAAAGGGCTGGGAATGTGGTAGAGTGCTTGCCTAGCATGCAGCATGAGTCTTGGGTTCAATTCCTCAGTACCACATAAACAGAAAAAGCTGAAAGTGGCACTGTGGTTCAAGTGGTAGAGTGCTAGCCTTGAGCAAAAGAAGCTAGGGAAAGGGGCTGGGAAGGTGGCTCAGTGGTAGAGCACTTGCCTTGCATGCTCGAGGCCCTGGGTTCGATTCCTCAGCACCACATAAGAAAAAAGCCGGAAGTGGCGCTGTGGCTCAAGTGGTAGAGCACTAGCCTTGAGCTGAAGAGCTGAGGGACAGCGCCTAGGCTCAGAGTTCAGGCCCCACGACTGGACCCCCCCCCCAAAAAAAAAGAAGTTAGGGAAAGTGTTCAACCCCAGGAGTTCAAGCCCCAGGACTGGCAAAAAAAAAAAAAAGAATAAATAAAAAGAAAGAAAAAAAAGGAAGAAATGAAGAAAGAAGGAAAGAAGGAAAGATAGGAAAAGAAAAGATAAAGAACAGCTGAGTGCCAGTGGCTCACAACTATAATCCTAGCTGCTCAGGTAGCTGAGATTTGAGAACTACAGTTCAAAGCTAGCCTGAGCAGGAAAAGTCTATAAGACTCTTATCTCTTAACTAGCAAAAAGCTAAAAAGTGGAGCTTTGGCTCAAGTGCCAGAGTGCTAGCCTTGAGCAAAATACAAACCTATCTTAGGGACAGTACCCAGACCTAAGTTCAAGCCTCAGTATGCCCACTCCCCAGACAGAGATGGGGGGGAGGGAGAGAAGTATAGACAAATAGATGGAGGGAGGGAAGAAAAGGAAGGGAGGAAGGAAGGAAAGAAAGAAGGAAGGAAGAAAGGAAGGAAGGGAGGGAGGGAGGGAAGGAGAAAGGGAGGGAGAGAAGGAAGGGCAAGCCACATTTTCAGTAGGCTAGGAAGCAGCGCAGACAGCACCTTCAGAGCCAGGAATCACTATGGAATGAATATTAAGTAGCATAGAAGCATCCTGCAGGCCTAAGGCCACGTCTAAGTGGTTAATAGTTATATGTAGCCAGAGCACAAAAAGCCAGCAATACTGTTATTCAAACAACCAAAGCCTTCTCCTTTTGGTAAAAGGATACACCTTAGAAACCTGTTTCCACAGGGAAGTAGCCTCAGTGCTACCAAGTGTACTAAAGCCCAAAGTGGGAATCCCCTCAAAATCTAGTCATGTGTGCAGTAGCCCTAAGGCAACGTGTGTTTGGGAGCAAAAGAGGGTAGCAAAGTAAAGTACTAGAGACTATGGTCAGGTCCACTTGACTTCAGGGAGGCCAGACAGGTGTGTGTGTGGGGGGTGGGGGGGACAGCAGTGAACTGTGAAGAGCCTGGGACCAAGTGCTGGTAGCCCAGGAAGTAGGACTGTGTTAACAAGAGAAAACATGTTGCCACAACATTTTTTCTGGAAACAGGGAAGCAGGATATAGGAAGGAGAGTCATGGGCAGTCCCAGCGAGCTGGGAGCAGGCCCTAACACTAGCACCCAGTGGACAGCACAGAGAGATATGAGAAAACAAGCTGTGTCTACTGCAGAGCCTCGCTCTCAGTCTTCGTACCAAAGACCTTGCCAATCACAAAGCTTTTTATTCCTGGAACAAAGAACATAGACCATAGGATTAGGCATGAGTGGTGCTGGTTCTGCCACTGAGGAGGATGATGGGCTGGGATGAGCTTGGTGGCATCACACATGTGGCTTGCCAAAAAACTGAGCTCTGGCCCCAGATTCTGAAGGTGTGGAGTGGGTTCTCACCTCTCTTCTTTCCTCTCTTTTTCTCTCTTCTCTCCTGTCCTCTTCTCTTTTCACTCCTCTCCCTTCTCCCCTCTCCCCCATCACTTTTTCTCCCTTCTCTTCCCCTCTGCTTTCCTTTCTTCTCCCCTGCCCTCCTTTCCTCTTTTGTGCTAATAATGTGGCAAGGATTGACCTCAGGGCCTTGTACTTTTGCTCAGCTTTCTTGACCATGGCTGTTGCTTTATCACTTGACCCATAACTCCAGTCTGGCATTTTGCCTGTTAACTAGAGATGGAGTCACAGATTTTTCTGCCCATGATGGTTCTGAACTTTGATCCTCCAGTGCTTGTAAACATGTACTTTGTGAAATGTACAAAGTCCTATGTTCAACCTCTACCTAGTATAATAAAACAACAATAGCATATCAAGGTGACTGACTTCAGTCTTGGTATAGCTCTTGGTACTAGCTCCAGGCATGTGGGGTTTTTAAATTTTTTATTTTTGTGCCAGTCCTGGGGCTTGAACTCAGGGCCTAGGCCCTATTCCTGGACTATTTCAAGACTAGCACTCTGCCACTTGAGCCACAGCTCCACTTCTGGCTTTCTTGGTGGTTAATAGAGAAGTTTCAGGGATTTCCTGCCCAGGCTGGCTTCAAAATATGATCTTCAGATCTCTGCCTCCTGAGTAATTAGAATTACAGGCATGAGTCACCAGTGCCAGGTGCATATGGATTTAAATGCATGGGTTTTTGTTTTATGTGTTTGTGCTGGTTCCAGGACCTGAACTCAGGGCCTCGTACTTTTTTTGCCCATAGCTGGTGCTCTACCACTTAAGCCACACCTCCAACCTGATATTTTGCTGGTTGGCAATAGACTCTTGTGGGCTTTTCTGTCTAGGCTGACTTTGAACCAAGATCCTTTAGGTCTCAACCTCCTGAGAAGCTAGGATTATGGGTGTTAGTCACCAGTGCTTGGCTTAAGTGTATTCATTTTATACATGATACTAGTTGCCTCAATTGGCTGTTTCTCTGGGGATAAATATGGAAGATGTGGGGGCTGTAGGTCAGAAGTTTCTTAACTATTGATATAGGTTGTGCATGTAACTCCAAAGGGTAGACATATCCAAAAGGGAACTCCACATTATTGAAAATAGAAAAACTTTACAATCCAAAATAATGTTTGATATTGCCTGCAGGTGCAGGTATAGGGAGCCTTGGCTCAGGGTAACCCAATGCCCAGGCCTGCCACTTTTGCTCCAAGGCTGGAATTCAGTTCTACTGCCTCCTGCTAAAATAGATGGACCAGTTAAAATGTTTGACTCACTGATACTTGCTGTATACAATTTATTCTATTTTATTCTGAAGATAAAAAGGGATATACATGTAATTTCAGTCATCATTTGTATAATTTCCATGTGTGAAATTGCAGAAAGCTACGAAGCAGCCTTCCTCTCTGGGAGACAAAGTAGCTCACACTGGATTAGTTACTATCAAAACCCCATCAGCTAGCTCTTATTCACTCTCAAATCAACCAATCAGAGGCCCCATGCTGAGGAAGGCATGAACTGGCCTTTGGAAAAAACATCATTTCTTGGATTTCTTGCAGAGAAACATTTTTTTTCTTCCTCTTTCTTTTTTTCTTCTTTCTCTCAGACCATAGCAGTGACCCAGGGAAAGCCACAACTCAAAGGCTATATTTTGTTCTTGCTTGGACTGTGACATCAGATCTCCTAACTTCTTTTTTTTTGGGTCCGGTTGTGGGGCCTGAACTCGGCCTGGGCGCTGTCCCTCAGCTCTTCAGCTAAAGGCTAGCGTTCTATCACTTGAGCCACAGTGCCACTTCCGGCTTTTTTCTTTTTGCTTATGTGGTGCTGAGGAATCAAACCCAGGGCCTCACGCATGCAAGGCAAGCGCTCTACCACTGAGCCACCTTCCCAGTCCATCTCCTAACTTCTTAAACAGAAGAAATGAAGCATTCTTGTGAAGGGTAAATAACTCATCTCTCTTTTTGGCCAAATCACCATTAACTATTAATATCTAAGATATAGGTTATAAAAAGCATGTACCTGCAAAGATCAATCACATCCACAGGAATTGATACATAAATAAAAACGAAAAATGCTGATTAGAATAAAATGATGAAAAAAAACTGATTTAAAAGGGCTTTTTGGTCTTCATCTTAGAAAGCACAGTCCTCCTTTGGGTGGAAGGTGTCAAAGGACAGTGTTTCATGCCGGCTTCTCACTTCTTGGGTGGCTTTCATTCTGTAGACCCCAAAGCAGGGCTTTTGCACAGCAATATGTTCCACTTAAGACCCTCCCCACAGTGGGTCCAAGTACCACAGGTGTCAAGGCATCTCTGAAGTCATGTCATTTTGTCAGTGACTCTGGACACACCCAACTGAGTCCTGAGAAAGTGGATCAGCTTGGTCTCTGTGAGGAATGCTGTCCCAAGAGTCACTCCTAAACAGAAGGCCCCCACAACAATGTGTGTCAGCCTGGCGGGCCAGCCTTGCTCACAACAGAGGAACACCTGGGGAAAGAAATCACAGTCACTGCCAATTCCTCTGTCTATACCCCCTTTCTTTGGGACAAGCCAGGGAAGCTTCCAAGCTAAATAAAATGTGTCTGCTCTCTTCCCACCAGTGACAATCTTTTGCCATGTCTATCAAGAGATGCTACCTCAGAAGCCTGAGGAAGGGTAGGAGGAGGCAAATACTCATCCAATTGTTCAGGTATTGTGGGAAAGGGAAACCTAGAGGGAAGAACAGTGGGTAGCCCACAGAAGAATTTGAGCTGCAGTTCATCTTACCTCTGAAATACTGGTAATCACAGCACTGAGGGAAAATACCCCAAGAAGTGCGGGTGACACACGCAGGCCAGCCAAGGGCCTGTGGGGACTCTTCTGATAGTAGCGATGGATGAAACGAAGACTCTGTGTGATCCGAATGCCCATATTAAAGCAGTTGGCCAAAATGAAGCCCACACTGCCACACCAGTGGGTCAGGAGATAGGATAACACTAGGAATGAAGAGGACAGTGCCAGCATTGTGAAATTATATCTGGAGAGAGGGAAACAAGCAAACAAGGTCAGTGGGTACTTTGCTCCAAGATAAGACTGTTGCAAAAAAGTGAGTATGAATTCAACTCAGAGAAAGAACTTGAGTTCCCACAATTTAAGGTTGTTTTTTTTTGTTGTTGTTGTTTTGGTTTGTTTTTTCCTAGTCCTGGGCCTTATGCATACTACTTATTTACCACCAGGTGCTAGTAGCTCACGACCATAATCGTAGCTATTCAGGATGCTGAGATCTATGGGTCATCATTCAAAGTCAGCCCAGGCAGGAAAATCTGTGAGATTATCTCCACCAAAAAGTCAAAAGTGGAGGTATGAAGCCAAGTGCCAGTGGCTCACACCTATAATCCTAGCAACTCAGGAAGCAGAAATTTGAGGATTACAGTTCAAAGCCAGACCAGGCTAGAAAGTCCATGAGACTCCTAGGATCATCCCTCCTTGGAGACAGAGGCTCTCTGACTTTTCTGCCCAGGCTGATCTAGCACATTTTCCCAATTTCAATCTCCTATGTAGCTTGGTTTGACAGGCATATGCCACTATGCCCTACTATGGACTGAGAAGGATTTTTGCAAACTTTGCTGCCCAGGCTGGCCTCAAACTCAGATCTTCTAATTTCAGCCCCCAGGTAACTTATTACCAGTGCCAGGCTCAGCTCTTAAATTTTTGAGAGAGGTCTTGCTATGCAGCCCATGCTGGCCTTGAATTCATAATCCTTCTGCTCTTGGAAGCCAAGAGCTAGGTTTTATGAAAATGTAGGCTTTCATAACATGGAATATTACATAGTTAATGTGGCACTGTTCCCTTCATCCCTGAAGAGAGGAATAAGAAAACTAACCACTTAAGATATTTTACACTTTTAAGGATAATAGTTGATTAGTTAGTGACACTTTGTAATCCTGCTTAGTCCCAGTTCCTGACATGAGGTACAAGAATGTAACCTGGGTAACAGTCATATACTGGAAGCCCACTCTGTAAGCAGCACTATGTGGAGAGCTGGAGTCACTCAGAGTAATGGATATCATGACTCCTGTGCTGCAGAGTTTGGGACAAGAAAAGTAGCACAGAGAGGCTGAGGAACCTATCCAGGAAGTAAGCCAACATTTAAACTTGACTCTTGACTCCTTAGCTTCAGCACCTCACATAAGTACCCCAGGAACTTAGTGAATCTCATTCAAAATAAGTGACCATCCTCAGAATGAAATATGAACAGTCTGGATCCCCTCTGGTTCTTTCCAGACTCTCAGCCATCCTTCTTCAGCTCTCTACACCTCTAGAGGTCTTTGGATTCTGGAGCTGAATAGTTATACTACTCCTTTCACTTCTGATTCCTAAGCAGCGCATTACTTACTCAGCTCAGGTTCTCTATAAAGGAAAGAACCAATTCTCAGCCAACATAAAGTAACTACCATGGTCCTCCAAGAGGCTGTGGGATAGCCAGGAATTAAGCTTGCCAGTATGTGGTTTCTGCTTAGCTCATAGAAAGTATTGTATAACTATATAGTGGTTATGGAATCAAACCTTTTAGGTCCCATGCTGGGTCCACTGGGTTGGGTAGCCTCTGAAGCTACCATCGAGGTTCTGCACATGAGGGATAATAAGAAAGCTGGGTTTCCTGAATGCACTTGGGCTGACCAAGGTCAACGTGCTGTGGAAATACAATTTATCAAAGTGCATGGTAAGAATGCCCACCCTCTATTCTATATTCTAACTGGGGAGGTATGATTTTATCCAGAATTCCAGAGGAATTTATTTGCATTTCAATAGAACATCTCTATTAATGAGCACCAGTACAAGAGGACATACCTCCATAAGAAAGGTTTTTCAAGCCTTGTATCAGAGGTTCAAGTCTATAATACTAGCTATTCAGGAAGCTGAGATCTGAGGATTGCAGTTTGAAGTCAGTCCAAGCAGAAAAGTCTGTGAGATTCGTATCTCTAATTAATCATCAAAAATCTGGAAGTGGAGCTGTGGCTCACGTGGTAGAGTGCTAGCTTTGAGCAAAAAAGTTCAGGGACAGTTGCCAGGCCCCAAGTTCAAGCCCCAGGACCAGCATAAAAAAAAAGGGAAAAAAGGAAAGAAAAGAAAAATTAAAAAAGGGACTGGGGGAGTAGCTGAAGAGATGCAGTGACTGCCAAGCAAGCAAGCAACTCTGAGTTCGAATCCCAGCACTTCCCAGAAAAATGTGTTTCTTTTGGCTCAATGCAATATAAAAGGAAAGATTAGCTACTGTACATAATTTCATAATTTTCATGATTTGGTTGCCAGATTTTTATTTAATTTTATTTTTTTGGGTCCGGTTGTGGGGCCTGAACTCTGGGCCTGGGCGCTATCCCTCAGCTCTTCAGCTCAAGGCTAGTGCTCTACCTCTTGAGCCACAGCACCACTTCCAGCTTTTTTCTTTTTGCTTATGTGGTGCTGAGGAATCAAACCTAGGGCATCAGGCATGCAAGGCAAGTGCTCTACCACTGAACCACCTTCCCAGCCCCGGTTGCCAGATTTTTTTTTTTTTTTTTTTGTCGGTCATGGGGCTTGAATTCTGGGCCTGGGCGCTGTCCCTCAGCTCTTCAGCTCAAGGCGAGCACTCTACCACTTGAGCTACAGCGCCACTTCCGGTTTTCTGGTGGTTTATTGGAGATAGGAGTCTCACGGTCTCTCCTGCCCGGGCTGGCTTTGAACCGCAATCCTCAGATCTCAGCCTCCTGAGTAGCTAGGATTACAGGCATGAGCCACCAGTGCCCGGCTCCAGTTGCCAGATTTTTTTAAATGGGTTTACTGTTAACTCACCCCTGCTCTACACTACTGCTGAAGTTACAACAATAAAATTCCCTTCAAAGTGACAAGACTCCTAGCTGGTCATGGTAGTGTACACTTGCAATTACAGCACAAGGAGGCTGATGCAGGAGGACTGCAAGTTCAAGGCCAGCCTGGGCTATATAGTAAGTTCCAGGCCAATTTCCACTAATTAAGAGATTCTGGGGGCTGGGAAGGTAGCTCAGCGGTAGAGTGCATGCCTTGCAAGAATGAGGCCCTGGGTTCGATTCCTCAGCACCACATAAACAGAAAAAGCCGGAAGTGGCGCTGTGGCTCCAGTGGTAGAGTGCTAGCCTTGAGCTGAAGAGCTGAGGGACAGCGCCCAGGCCCAGAGTTCAGGCCCCATGACCAGCAAAAAAAAAAAAAAAAAGAGATTCTGTATCAAAGCTGGGGGAGGGGGATGTGGAAGCCAAAATAACTCCTCAATGGTAGACTCCTAGTACAAGCTTGTTCTACTCCATCACAAGTCATGCTTTAAGTTATTTAAATTATACACAGTACACACACACACACACACACACACACACACACACACACACACACACACACACACACACACACACACACACACACACTCTCCACACACATCACTCAACATGCTTTAAAATGTATGCATGTTTGTATATTGTTTTTTTCTCAGTACTGTAAAGGTTGAATTCAGGGCCTTGAGCATTCTAGGCAGGCACTAAGCCATGCCCCCAGGCATAAATCCTATTTTTTAAGCTATTTACTGGCAGAAGCAGCTTTCAAGAGATAACATGGTATTTTCTATTTTTAAAAAATTAATTTACTTTATTGTTATTATAGAGTGATGTACAAAGGGATTGCAATTACATGAGTCAGGTAATGAATACGTTTCCTTTCTTACAGTGTCTTCTGTTCCCTCACTCTCTCCCAGTCCCTCCCTCTCATCTTTACCCATGAGTTGTATGGATATTTTCTTTTTTCTTTTAATGTAATTTTATTGTCTTTAGGTACTTGCATAATGGGGTTACAATTCAACATGTCAGTTTATTACAATGTCTCGAGAAAAACATGGTATTTTCTAAGTTAAGCAGACTTTTTCATCCATGGGAAACAAGGATAGGCTCAAAGGAGTTTATTTTTTTTACTTGTTTGTTTTTTTGAATTAAGGCCAATGCAGGCTGGTATGGAAGTCAAGATGCAGGCCAGGCCTTCTAAAATTCCCAATTCTCTTGCCTCAGCATCCTGCATACTAAAGTTTACATCATGCTCATTTCAAAGCAGTCCTATATAGCTATAAATATATCTAAAGTATGTCTAGATCACTATTTTTTTTTCTTTTTTTTCTTTTTTTTTATTGTAAAGATACTATACAGAGGGTTACAGTTACATGAGTGAGGTAATGAGTACACTTCCACTTCCTCTTGAACATTGTTACCCCCTCCATTGTTTTCCCCCTACCATCCCCTCCCTCCCTCCCTTCCCCAAGGTTCTTTTTTTTTTTTTTTTTTTGATCGTGATTAAGTGATTACTTAATTTCCGGAAATTCACAGTATTGTGGAATAATGATGCTCATTTAAAGTCACAAGTTCATTCTAACTTTCCTGGAGCAAATTGTCTATCACAGTCTGTAATATATAACGGTGCTCATATGTTATATACCATATATGTGATCAGCAGCATGGGGATATTTAGTAGTGGTTCAACCAGATGAGTGGGAGTTCTTTGTTTCTTAAGTCCTGTTAGTTTTGTCATATCACCTAACATTTTGGATTCATCATCCACTTATCAGGGAGACCATGTACTGTTTGTCTCTTCGTTCTTGGCTTACCTCGCTCAACATGATTCCTTCTAGCTCCATCCATTTCCCTGCAAATGCCATTATTTTGTCATTTCTAATGGCTGCATGATATTCCATTGTGTATAGATACCACAATTTTTGGATCCATTCATCTGTGGTGGGGCATCTAGGTTGTTTCCATATCCTAGCTATTGCGAACAGTAGATCACTATTTTTTAAAACTATGAGTACTGGCCTACTAATAGGATGGGACATCAATTCAGTATCTTCAGTGTACAACTGGTATAGTTTCTGCTTTGTGAATTCTCATTTCTGTATAATGGGTTACAGTGTTGAAGTGAGTGTTGACTGTGAAAGCTGCTGTTCTACAGCAGTAGAATCAGAATCACCTTCATCTGGCAATAAATAGATTTCCTGGCTCAAGCTTTCTAAAATGCTAATTTTAGCTTGGCTTGGGGTAGTGGTAGAGAATCAGAACTTTCCAGGAGAATATCATTAGTCCGAGAAGCACACTGGTTACACCCTAGCTCTCAACTACTATGTGGCTTCTACATGAAACAGCCCAAGATGGGAAGCTAGGCTGCTCTGAGAAAGGAGAAGGACCCTCTGCCTCTAAAACCAGTAGTTAGAGACACATTACAAAAGTCCCCAAGAACCCAGGCTCAAGGGGAAGATGAATTTTGAGGGCCACTCATCCACCATCTATATTCACCTTCAATTCTATCTTCATTATCATCTTATTTATTTATTTATTTATTTATTTATTTATTTATTTATTTATTTATTTATTATGGAGTTTTGAATGAATACAGTGCCACTCTCAGGCTAGACAAGTATTTTATCACTTGAGCCTCATCTCTAACGTTTTTGTTTATATTTTGTATTATAAGGTCTTGGTAACTTTGTCTGGACTAGCCTTGACCTCTCCATCCTCCTGCCCTCCACCTCTTCCGTAGCTGGGATAACAGGCATGCACCACTGTAGCTGACTTTTTTTTTTTCCCAATTATTTTTATTCTTTTCCTTAACCTCATCCAGTAGTAATGATACTGTATGGTTACTGCTGGCATTTAGAACATAAGATATAGATAATCCTGGGTATGAGCCAAAGGTACTTAGCCAGGAATTCACATTAGAATATTTGAGATTTTTCTGAGGGGGTGCCGGTCCAGAGGCTTGAACTCAGGGCTTGGGTGCTGTCCTTAAGCTTTTTTTGCTCAAGACTAGCACCCTATCACTTGAGCCACAGTTCCACTGTCAGCTTTTTGATGATTAATTGGAGATCTCATGGACTTTCCTGCTCCAACTGGCTCCAAACTATGATCCTAAGATCTCAGGTAGGATTACAGGTGTGAGCAACATAGCAGTTAAGGAACTTCTTTTTTTTTTTTTTTGGTTGGTCCTGGAGGCTGAACTCTGGGCCCAGGCGCTGTCTCTCAGCTCTTCAGCTCAAGGCTAGTACCCTACCACTTGAGCCACAGCACCACTTCCAGCTTTTTTCTGCTTATGTGGTGCTGAGGAATTGAACCCAGGGCCTCATGCATACGAAGCAAGCACTCTACTACTGAGCTAACTTCCCAGCTCAGTTAAGGAATTTTTTAAAAACACACATGAAGCTGGGTGTGGTGGCTCACACCTGTAATCCTAGCTGCTCAGGAGGCTGAGATCTGAGGACCACTGTTCAAAGTCAGCCTCGGCAGGAAAGGCCATGAGACTATTATCTCCAATAAACCACTCAGAAAATTGGAAGTGGTGCTGTGGCTCAAATGATAGAGTGCTAGCCTTGAGCTGAAGAGCTGAGAGACAGTGCCCAGGCCCAGAGTTCAAGCCCCACGACTGACAAAAAAAAAAAAAAGAAAAACACACACAGCTCAAGGACCTGTTGATTCTACTAGTATAATAGGATAGAATAGTGGAAGTAGAATGGACAAGAATCTTCATTTCTAACAAGTTCCATGGGGATGTTGATCAGAACTAGCGTTAAAAAACACTGGTCAAGCTACCAGGGTAGGGGTCCTGATCTGGGATCAAAAGATGAGAAAAAATTGTGGCAAAATGTATATGTGCATTTGAGTCTTTCTCTGAGAAGTATCACAGAATCACTGAGATCTCAGACTTACAATCAGTTTCTCAGGACAAGGAATCTGCATTTTGAACAAGCTCTTTGATAATCCCTTAGAGCTAAGGGCTATTCCTAGGAAACTGGGAAAAGAAAGAGGCAGAAGAATGATAGTCTAACTTGTTCTATGCTGATCTAACACATGGACAAACAGGACACATCAGGGTTGATATTGTTCCCTTTAATAGTGAAGCAAATAAAATTTGCTTCCTCCCAGCCTTCCATGGAAGTACTAGCTGAATTGGGGTAAGGCATTAGTGGTCCCAAGGAGGTAATATGGCCTTTGAGAGCCACAGCTAAAGGAATGCTCTGAAAAGTGGAAAGTTACTTTATTTTGGACAAAGGCCATGATTACAAGTGTACCTTCTAGATTACCTACCTGTCAACTTCCTCTTTGCTCATGGCAGCAAATGTGAAACACTCGGTCACTCCATTGATGGCAAGCAGAAGAACATAGACACAATAGCACCGCAGCAAAATGGGTCCTATAAAGAAACAATCCATGCAGAGTCTAAAGTACAAATAGAAGGCACATATGTATCCTCAGTTCGGCCAAGTCACAAAGAACACAAGAACCTGGATCATGGGACCTGCTGGTAGCAAGGGGCAAACTGCATGCCCACTGCAGGATTCCTGGCATTCCTTGGCACTGATTAAAACAATGAGCTAAAAACAAAAATACAGATATAAATGTACAGATTTCTTGTTGAAGAACTAACAGCTTATAGGGCCAGCAAGTAAAATGCCAACTTTTTAAATTGGCATACAAAAGATTGCTATGACAGTTTGAGCACTCAGAACTAATTGTGAAGGGAGAGCCTCTCTTGGCAACATCCTGTGGTTGCTTTAGAGGGTGTTTCTTTGTGACTGTTTTCTAATCTCTGCACATAAACTCATTAATGGCTTCCTATTTGCCTTATGAAAATATACTTCTCACAACACAAACCCCACCACAAGTTGCAAACCACTTTATTGGCTGCACAGTAGATTTTTCCTCAAACTTAATAGCCTTTGCTCTAATGTGAAAACCTGGGTCTCCCTGCTACAACTAATTCCAAAAGACTGAGCCTCGTGACAGTGGTTAAAATATACCATTGTAAAATGGCAGCAACAAAACCCTTTATATTGAGATGGATAACAGAAAGAATCTTCCAGGTTCCTGTCTAGGACCTGGACCTGAGGAATTGCTAAACACAAGGCGAAACACTGCAAGCAGATTGTCAGCTTTCAGTCCTGCACATCTTCAAATTGGTGAAATCTCCAAAGACTAGCAAGTGCTTTGAGATTCGCAGCAACCTAGGAACTATGTATTTCAATGTCAGATTCATTCAATACTTTTCTCCTTTAAAAACCAATAATATATTATTACATATACAATTTTATTTGCTGAGATCAATTTTATTCTCTGCAAATGATGCTGGGTTATCCTTCAGAGACTTTCATGCATCAGGTCTTGAGATTGATGTAGCATTTACTATATTCAAATGTGTTTAGGACCAAGCAGAAGCTCATTAGATGTTGGTCCTTCATGCTGGAGGGAACATAGGCAAGTGCTTAGGTCTGACTGAGAAGAAAGCCAATAGTAGGGAGGTTTCATGACAATGTCTTCAGGTGATGTTGGGGAAGTAACTGATGGACTTGGTGCAAGCCCTTGACCACACCCTATATATATATTAGCTTGTATGAGGGAACAATCCCAAAGACCCCACTACTGACAGTTGCCTTGCACCAATACATTAGTCAATTAAGAGTGCATGTTTTCTTGAATTTCATGAGACACTTCTAGTTCTATTTGGAAATTAGATTAAATCCAGCAAAACTCTAGGGCATACCTGTTCCTGAGCTAAGCATGGCCCCTCCATAGATATCCAGAGCCAACTGAGAATAGGCAAAGCCAAAAACAGTGATGGTAAGACCGGTTAGCAGGGCCAACTTTAGCAGGAACTCCAAAACTGTAGCAGCCACAGCAACATCCTCCTGAACCAAGATGTAAGAGAAGAAAGTTGAATAAATCATAAAGCTGAAGGACACCCTCATCTCTGGCCTCCTCTCTAAACTATTTTACAGCTCATTTTTTCAACTAAGGGCCTCACTGATTTTATGAGAATTAGCAAATGACTTTGTAGGTGGAAAAGGGAAGGCTTAGTTTTCATCTCATTTAGGATCTATTATTTCAAATACTGCCCACTTTGATACTTATTCTTAAGTAGGCAGCACATTTTCATCTATACTAGTGAGCTTTTGTGCTTCTCTTGAAAACATATCAAAATTCTGATGTTACTGTCAATGTACACTTAGGAAAATAAATTTTTTTTGGGGGGGGGAGGGTCGGTCATGGAGCTTGAGCGCTGGGCTTGGGTGCTGTCCCTGCACTCTTCAGCTCAAGGCGAGCACTCTACCACTTGAGCTATTGCACCATTTCTGGTTTTCTAGTGGTTTATTGGAGATAAGAGTCTCACGGAGTTTCCTGCCTGGGCTGCTTTGAACCATGATCCTCAGATCTCAGCCTCCTGAATAGCTAGGATTACAGGCGTGAGCCACCAGCGCCCGGCAGAAAAATAATTCTAAATCAGATTGTGAACCAGATTAGCTCATCTTGAGATATTATGCATAAACTATATTTTTCAAAACATCTTCTAAAACATGTACAAGATAGACATAGTTTGCTTTTAATTCTAAGTGAGACATTTTCAATAGTTTTAAAAAATAAATTTTTCTGTAAGCAAATACTCCTCAAATAAAATCTCTTCTGTACTGACCTGTTAAGAGTACATGGAGGGCTGGGAAGGTGGCTCAGTGGTAGAGTGCTTGCCTTGCATGCTCGAGGCCCTGGGTTCGATTCCTCAGCACCACATAAGCAAAAAGAAAAAAGCCGGAAGTGGCGCTGTGGCTCAAGTGGTAGAGCGCTAGCCTTGAGCTGAAGAGCTGAGGAACAGCACCCAGGCCCAGAGTTCAGGCCCCACGACTGGACCCAAAAAAAAATAAAAATTAAAAAAAAAGAGTACATGGATTCCCAGAATCAGAATGTAGCCCAGGGCATGTCACAGTCTAAAGTTTAATTGGTATGCTGAGTAAAGCCTGGATACCACATTGTTTCTTCACCATGCCCTAAGTTACCCCTGCTCCAATCTCAACAGTCTTTGGTTCTTGAGAATCTGAGGACAAGAGCGGCTACCTCATTCTTATACCTAGGACTATGCCATAGAAGGTATTTGAGCTACAACTGAGGAGAGAAGAGCTTTGACAGGGCTGAGGGTAAGGGCCATAAGACAGAAGTGAGCCGTAAATCCTGCCATCAGTCTGAATGTGATAGAAGGATAAAATCTACAAGAAAATTCAGATTAAAAAGAAGAGAAACTGTCCAGTGCCTGTGGCTCACCCTGTAATCCTAGCTACTCAGGAGGCTGAGATCTAAGCACCATGGTTCAAAGCCATCCCAAGCAGGAAAGCCTGTGAGACTCTTATCTCCAATTAACTGCCAAAAAAAGCTGGAAGTGGAGTTGTGGCTCAATTAGTAAAGCACTAACTTTGCACACTAAAGCTGAAAACAGCACCCAGGCCCACAATTTAAGTCCCACAACCTGCACCCAAAAGAGAGAAACAGACTGTTCCACATTTCTGTTTGGTTGCCTTGCAGTTATAGAGAAGTGTTTTTTTTTTTTTTTTTAATCTTTAAGTAGCTATACAAAGCAGTTGTCATTTAACAAAGCAGTTTATGAATACAGTGCACCTTGATCAATGCTACAGGAACTTTAAATGAGATATAATGGCATGAGAACCAAGATTACCTGCTTCTGAAGTATGGCATCCTTTTCCCTCTCCACTACTTTAGCAAAGAATATATAAAAACTCTCCTCTATTGGCTGGAATATTAACCTGGCCACAAGAGAGCCAAGATTATTGACTATGTCATACACTCCTACAAAACAAAAAGAAATAATCACATCAGTTTTTCAATTTTAACTTTCACAGTACTATCATAAAATCATTTTTCTAATTCAATCTTTAATTAAACGATATTCAAACCTTGAGCTAACTACAGATTTACAAACAGAAGAGGTAATATTGATCCCAGTAAGCATTCACCCACTTTCCCTAAATGGAAACGTGCTGCAGAAGTATAGTAAAATACCACAACCAGGATACTAATATTGATAATCACAATAAAAGAAATTTCCATCACTAGTACATTTAAAAAAACAATGAAAGTCCTCAAAGCAAAGTTGCTTTTTAAAACTTCTATTGCTTTGGCATAATATTAAAAATAAATAAAGAAAAAAGTGTGATCAATCTAGGTATACAAATTTAGGCCAATCTTTGTGACTGTTAAGTTTCCTTTTCTTCTCATCTAGAACACTCCTGCCACCCCCCCCCCCCCCCCCGCAAATCAGCACCAGGGTTCTACTGAAAGCAAAAAAGAGAGCAGATGATGTCAGCAAAAACCTGCTTCTCATGTCACATGAGAGAGAGCAGTTAGTGTGCTGCATATATTTACCAAGACCTACAATTTACAATCTTCAGGATTCATTTTTAAACAATCTTTGCTTCTTATCATCTTTAATTTTTCATTAAATGTATCAAGCTATAGGAAAAATACTAAGAAGTATCTATTAATAGTATTCATGTTTAATAAAAATGCTACAGAATTTCATCTTACCTTGATCACCAAAATTTAATACATTCAAAAATGTCATCACATAACGCTCACCTAAAAACAGAAAAGCAAAATAGCATTTTAAATGCATATTAATTTTTTGTTTCTTTTTCTCTTATCATCTATCAACTTTTCTAGCAGGTAAGTTCTTTCTCTTAGGTTTTTTGGGTTTTTTTAAAAGATAGAGTCTCCCTATATAGCCTCAAACTTAGGATTTTCCTGCCTCAGCTTTCCAAGGGCTTCAGAAGACAAATACTTTTTTTTGGGGGGGGGGGCGGTTGTGGGGCCTGAACTCTGGGCTTGGGCGCTGTCCCTCAGCTCTTCAGCTCAAGGCTAGCACTCTAGCACTTGAGCCACAGCGCCACTTCTGTTTTTTTTTCTTTTTGCTTATGTGGTGCTGGGGAATCGAACCTAGGGCCTCATGCATTCAAGGCAAGCGCTCTACCACTGAATCGAACCTAGGGCCTCATGCATTCAAGGCAAGCGCTCTACCACTGAGCCACCTTCCCAGCCCCAGACAAATACTTTCAAAGGAAGTGTCCAAAGCATATAAGTGAAAAACAAAACAACACAACCTAACAAGCTAAAAACAAAATATGAGAAGCCAGGCACCAGTGGCTCATGCCTATAATCCTGGTTACTCAGGAGGTTGAGATCTGAGGATCTCAGCTGGAAGCCAACTCAGATAGGAAAATTTGTGGGACTCATCTCCAATTAACTCCACAACTCCACAAGTGGAATTGTGACTCAAAGTGGTAGAGTGATACCCTTGAGCAAAAAAGCTTAGGGACAGCACCCAGGCCCTGAGTTCAAGACCTAGAACCAGCACAAAAAAGTAAATAGACATGGGGAGATTATGAAAATGTTAGCCATAAAAATGATTGTCTCAAGGTCCCCCCCACCCCATACCTTTTCTTTTGGTGTCAATACTAGAGCTTCTTATTCCTAGGTTGGGTTTTCTCTAATCACAGCTGGCACTCTTGAGCCACACCTTCAGTTCTAGCTTTTTGCTGGCTAAGTGGAGAGGAGTCTCATGGTTTGCCATGGGCTGCCTCTGAAACTCTATTCTCAGATCTCAGCCTCCTGAGTAGCCATACTGGAGGTGCAGCTAAGTGACAAAATGCCAGGTGTGAGCAAAAAAGCCAAGACAGTAAGATAAACCAAGCTCAGAGACACAAACAGTACACGTTTTCTCTCATATACCGAAGATAGATCTAAAATACTGGGACATGATTCACATACAGTGAGACAAAGGAGGATACTCTTAGGAGAAGAATGCAAAGGTACAATGTCTACTGCATCTGATCATAGAAAATAATATTTATAGAATAAACTCCAGGAAATGGAAGCAGGAAGCTTTTTCTTTGTTGTCATTTTTGTTTTTTCTTTTTGTCTTGTTTGTTCATTTATCTGTTTTGGGGAGGGTACGGAGGGACATGGAGGAACAAAATGCACCAGTGATACTCACTAGACACTATGTTGAATATGAACTATATAACCTGTGGGTGAGGACAGGAGAGAAAAATTGGGAGGGAGCAAGGGAAGGGGTGACATTGTCCAAAAAGAAATATACTCTTAGCTGGGCGCCAGTGGCTCACGCCTGTAACCCTAGCTACTCAGGAGGCTGAGATCTGAGGATCGAGGTTCAAAGCCAGCCTGGGCAGGAAAGTCTATGAAACTGTTATCTCCAATAAGCCACCAGAAAACCAGAAGTGGCACTGTGGCTCAAGTGGTAGAGCGCTTGCCTTGAGCTGAAGAGCTGAAGGACAGTGCCCAGGGCAAGCTCAAGCCCCATGACCGACAAAAAAAAAAAGAAAGAAAGAAAAAGAAATGTACTCTTTACCTGGCTTATGTAAATGTAACCCCTCTGTATATCACCTTTATAATAACAATAAAAAATTTTTAAAAGCCAAGAGAGCAGGAGGTCCTGAGTTCAAGCCCTAGCACCCTCCCCACATACACACAATGCAATCTAGAAATGATTTTAAATATACAGAAGAATGTGCCTAGGTTATATACAAATATCACACACACACACACATTTTTGGGAGGAGGAGGTATTTGTACTAGGGCTTGAACTCAGGGCCAGGGCACTGTCCTTAGCTTTTTTACTCAAGGCTGGTGCTCTACCAACTTGAACCACAGCTCTTTTTTGGCTTTTGTGGTTAACTGGAAATAAGAGTCTCATGGACATTTCTGCCCAAGCTAGCTTCAAATTGCAATCCTCAGATCTCAGTCTCTTGAATAGCTAGGATTATAGATGTAAGCCTCCTACACCCAGCCAACATTATACATCTAATATTACTGTTCCTTTACATGAGGGACTTGAGCATTCTTAAGATTCTAATATCTGGATTAGCTCTGGAGCCAATCCCCTGGATTCCAAAGCAAGATAAAAGATTAACTACTGTTAATCTTGCTTTCCTACCTTCAAATGGCTCATTAGTGTTTGCAAAAAGTCCAGTCTCCATTATTTACGTTTGAGGGCTTTTATATACAGCTATCTTTTGACCTTCCTTCAACAATCTTAACCCCATCATGCTATCATTCTTTGTTATACCCTCCCCTACCTGGGTTTGACTTTTCAGCTGCTCTGAGTCAGGCTGGGCCTGATTGTGGCATCCTCACATCTAAAATTACATTTGTGTAGAAGAAAATCTCTATCAAAATAGGCCTTCTCTTCACATCTATAAGCTCCCTGAGGGTAGGAGAGTCCTCTCAATCATTCTGTCCCTCTCAGGTTTCTTAGTAGAGCTCCAGGAAATGAGGGAGGGCCTAAAGGACTTTTGGTGACTGAGCTAACATTTCCAAGTACTAATCCAGGAGTTGGTGGTTCACTCCTGTAATCCCAGCTACTCAGGAGGCTGAGATCTGAGGATCGAGTTTCAAAGCCAGGCCCAGCAAAAAAGTCCCTTGAGATAAGAATCTCCAATAAACCATTCAAAAACCAGAAGTAGAGCTGTGGCTCAAGTGGAAGACCACTAGCCTTGAGCACAGAGAGGCTCAGGGACAATGCCCAGGCCCTGAGTTCAAGCCCTATAACCAACAACAACAACAAAACATTTCCAAGTACAGCCCCATATTTCTGAAACAGCCACACAATGTCTGTGACTGTGATAACAGAATGAGCTCCTTGAGGCCATGGCTTGTTTTCACCTCTATTTTGGCACTTGTCACACAGCATGCAGGAAATGTGGGGGAAGAAGGAAAGAGCACTGTATTTTTTTGTTACCACAAAGTGATTTCAACTGTTTTCTTTTTGAGCTACAGCTTTTAAAGATATGCAGAATCTGGGAATCCTGGTTAGGCCACTTACTTATTTCCCAGACACTACAAAGTCAGACAACAGACTAGGAGGGCCAATTGTGGAAAAAGTACCAGCTATGTTTTCAGACTAAGTCCAGGAAGCTCTAGTGCTGTCAAAAACATATGTCTAGCAACTGCAATCCAGACAACTAGTTGAGCCCTATTTTGATTGATCTGTTCCTCAACCTTACTAAAACTTCTCTAACACATTAGAGGGAAAGGATGATTCTCTTTTCCCAAAAATATTAACCATCAAATACACAATTTAATTAGTTACCTTCTACTGTTGCTTGTCTTACTCATCAACAAATATTTGCTGAATGTTTATCCTCTGTCAGGTCTAACAGGGGAACAGTAGACAATGGCATACTCACTGTTTCTGAAGGAACTTATAGCTCCGTACCTTCACTCAGTTCTTCCAATGCTTCTGACCCAAAAGTCCCCTGAGCAGTTTTTTTTTTGGGGGGGAGGGGTGGTTTGGTCAGTTGTGGGCCTTGAACTCTGGCCCTGGGTGCTGTCCCTCAGCTCTTCAGCTCAAGGCTAGCACTCTACCACTTGAGCCACAGTGCTACTTCTGGTTTTCTGGTGGCTTATTGGAGGTAAGAGTCTTACGGACTTTCCTGCCCAGGCTGGCTTTGAACTGCGATCCTCAGATCTCAGCCTCCTGAGTAGCCAGGATTACAGGCATTAGCCACCAGCGCCGAGCAGCATATTCATTTTTATACTGGCAAAAGCTCAGGCTAGAAGCATGCACTCTCAAGACTCAGAGAGCTCCTGGATATCTCCTGGTCTCTCCCTCAGCTCATAGGTAGGAAAAATGAGGCACAAGAGGAGTTACTTCCCTTTGGAGATATAATAAAAATTTTAAATGGGGGAAAATAAGATAATAAAGGTGGTTGTATTAGAATGCTAGGATTATAGAAAAAGACAGTTTTCTATTTTCTGGAATTTTTTTTTTTGGGGGGGGAGTCTGGACATGGGGCCTGAACTCTGGGCCTGGGTGCTGTCCCTCAGCTTTTTAGCTCAAGGCTATCACTCTACCACTTGAGCCACAGCGCCACTTCCGGCTTTTTTTTCCTGCTTATGTGGTGCTGAAGAATAGAACCCAGGGCCTCAAGCATGCAAGGCAAGCGCTCTACCACTGAGCCACCTTCCCAGCCCCATGTTTAGAATTTTTATAATGGCATTAAATAACAAGCCAGATATGGTAGTCCATGCCTGTTATCCTAGTACTTGAAAAGCAGAAGCAGAAGGATTGCAAATTTGAGACTAATGATTTCCAGACCATCCTAGGCTATACAATAAGACTCAATTTCAATAAACCAAAACCAACCAACCAAATACAGAAGATGTACTTCCACTCTTTGCTGGTCCTCTAATCCTAGCTATTCAGGAGGCTGAGATCTGAGGACTTCAGGTCATTCGAAGGCAGAACAGACAGGAAAGTCCATGAGACTCTTATTTCCAATTAACCCAAAATGCCAGAAGTGGAGCTGTGGCTCAAGAGGTAGACAGCAAGAAAGCTCAGGGACAGCAAGGACTCAGGCCCAGAATTGAAGCTCCAGGACTCATAAAAAAAGTTAGGATGGGATGATATTATGGATAAATCTCTATTTTCCATTTTTGTAACTAATATAATACTTTTACAATGAATGTATTAAAATTATATACCATGAGGTCTTACAGTTACTTTGCTATAGTTTGGGTCTGAAATTCAAAGCTAGCCCAGACAGGAAAGTCTGTGAGACTCTTATCTCCAATTAATCAACAAAAAGCTGGAAGTGGGCTGTGCCTCAAGTAGTAGAGTAGCCTTCAGCAAAAAGCTCAGGGATAGCACCCAGGCCCTGAATTTAAACCCCAGGAGTGGCACCAAAGTCAAAGGAACAAAAAAGGATAAGATAATGAGATTATGGGTAAATCTCTATTTTCCTTTTCTGGGGATAATTGATATAATACTTTTATAATAAATGTACTAAAATTATACATTATAAGGTCTTACAGTAGTATCTTGCTATAAGTTTGGGTCTGAAGTGTCCCCCAAAGGCCAGTGTGTTGAAGGTTTGGTCCCCTGTCCATGGTACTATCAGGACGTGATGGAACCTTTAGGAGTTGAGACTTAGTACAAGGAAGTTAGGTCACTGGGCATAACCTGGAAGGGGATACTGGAATGCAAGTCCCTTTCCAGTTTCCCAGATACCATGAGGAGAACATGCCTCTTCAACTATTTGCCTGCACGATGAAAAACTGCTGCCATAGGCCTAAAGCAGCCAGGCCAAGAAACCAGAGACTGAAACCTCTGCCAAAACAATGAATCAAAATAAATATTCCTTCCTTTTAAGTTGATTATCTCAGGTGTTTTGTCATAGAAACAGAAAGCTGACTAATCCAGACTTGGATTCCAATTAAGCTGTTCCTCATTACTGTTGGACTCTGAAGAAACACCCTTATTTCCTTCATCTATACTGAAGGAGGAAAGTACCTTTTCTCTTAAAAACTTTTTATTAGCATAACTTCGTGGTACAAATAGGGGGTCATTGGGACATTTCCATACATGCATACAATGCATCCCATCAATCTTATCCCTTCTATCACTCTCCTTACACTCCAAAGAGGAAAAATATATTTTATAAGGCTGTGGAGCAATTAGACATCTCAAATAAAGCATAAAACTAAACAAATATTGGTTTCTCCCTCCATTTTTTCCCCAAGAGTTCTATGCCAACGGGGCTCCAAACAGGCAATCTGGATCAAGTTAATCAGAAGTCCTGGGATATGTATTCACTTATCTTCTGACTGTTCATAGTGACCTTTTACTTACCTTCTGTCAAAATCTGTTTCAAGAAAGATTGTTTGAAAAAACTCCAAGTCAGTTTAGCTTCTTGCCAATTCACAAAAGCCTATACAGAAGAAAAAACAAGAAACAAAGAAACAAAAATTCCAGGCATTTCAAGGCTAAGAATACAATGCTCATGAGAAGCAAAATCATTTGGGTCCTAAACCCCAACTTAGATAGTCCCCACTGAATTTTTACTTAATGCTAGGCATACAGAGGCATCCAAAACTTCTGGGAAATAATTTATTTGGTGTGGTTCTATTTTTTTTTTTTTTGTCAGTTATGGGGCTTGAATTCAGAGCCTGGGTACTGCCCCTGAACTTATTGCTCAAGGCTAATACTCTACCACTTTGAGCCACAACTCCACTTCTGGGTTTTGAGTGGTTAGAGATAAGAGTCTCACAGGGTCTTTTTCTTCCCTGGCTGGCTTCAAATTGTGATTCTCAGATCTTAGCCTCCTCAGTATCTCAGTAGCTAAGTATTAACCACCAGCACCTGGCCTTTTTTTTTTTTCTTTCTTGCTCAACTTGCTTGCTCAGCTGACACTCCATTTGAGCCATACCTCCAACTTGGCCTTTCCTGAGTATTTTGGTGATGGAGTTAAAAACTTGCCTGCTTGGGTTGACTTTAAACTTTATTCTCCAGATCTCAGCCTTTTGAGTAGCTCAGGTATGAGCCATTAGTGTCTAGCTTAGTTTGGATTTTAAATATCCCCCAAAGGCTACGTGTTGAAAGCTTGGTCCCTTAGTGAAGGGTTACTCAGAGGCAGAACTGTTAAGAAATAGAATCTAATGGAAAGTGTTTAGGTCATTAGGGATGTGCCCTTGAAGGGGACTTTGCCTCTTCTTTCTGTCCTTTCTCAGGCATGAGGTAAACTGTTTGGTTCTGCCATACATTTCCGTATTGCTTGCCACGGGCCCAAAGCATTGATATCAACTGATCATGAATTGAAATTTCCAAAACCATGAGCCAAAATATACTTTTTCTCTTTATAATCTGATTATCTCAGGTGTTTGTTATAGTAACGGAAAGCTTCCACAATTTAAAGAACAGTCTTCAGCACACTTAAGATTGATACATAGAAACCCCTAAAGAACTGCTGTTATCCCTCCTAGAGGAGTTCAGACAGTTCAGTGACCAGATCTAGAACATACAGATCACAGTCAGGTCCTTTCTAGTTACAACAAAAAACACCACCTCTGAAGCTGAAGAACAAATTCTACTATAGGTATATCACATCTTTTTGTGTTGTTGTTGGTCTTGGGGCTTGAACTCTGGGCCTGGGCACTGTCCCTGAGCTCTTCAGCTCAAGGCAAGTGCTCTAGCACTTGAGCCACAGCTCCACTTCCAGTTTTCTGGTGGTTAATTGGAGAAAGGAGTTTCATGGACTTTCCTGCCTGGGCTGCCTTTGAACTGCGATCCTCAAATCTCAGCCTCCTGAATAGCTAGGATTACAGATGTGAGCCACCAGCGCCCAGCCTGGTATATCACATCTTAATACTACAGTCTACTATCTTTTACACAAAGTATATAAGGTATGCTTGTATAATAAAAAAAGAAACAGCCTCTCCAAGTCAGATAAGCAAATCAGAATTGGTACAACAGAGAGAGGTAAAATCAAAGCTTATGCAGCATTTCTGAAAGTCCCAAATGGTACCAAACTGCCTACATCCTAAGTACAAAGTGGATAAGAAAGCAAGCATGAAGGTAGGACAGAGGTTAACCTATAAGAAATGGATAGCCTCAAAACAGAGAGCTGATCACAAAATGGAGGACTATGAAACCTAGCTGATCTCAACCAGTGCCCACTAGGGGCCACTCCTCTATCACAAGGCATTTTGGATCTCAGAAGTACAGTCTAGATGGTAGAGCCCTAATGCTTAGGATGCATGCGTTTTGTAAAGAATTGTCTATCTGAAGTAATTTGGGTGTAGGATTTCAAGAGGCTCTTTGGGTGGTGAGAAGTGAACTACAAAAGCCAAGTTAATTTCACCTCTCCAAAAGGCCAGCCTCAGCTATAGAAGAAGGCCCAAGAGCAGCCTTAAAATCTACCCTGGTCACATGGGCCCTTGCGCCTGGCCAAAAGCCCATCTGTGTAGAGCAATGCTATTGAGTAGAAATGTAGCATTAAGTTTCTAGCAGCCACAGTAAACAAACAAACAAAAAAAGGAAACATGAAAATAATTTTAAATTTTTTGAGACAAGGTATCACTAAGTAGTTAAGGCTTACATAGGCCCTGGCAGGCCTCAAACTTGCAATCTTCCTGTCTCAGCCTCCAAAGTGCTGGGATTATAGGATATAACTACCCGCAGTTAATTATCTTTTACTGAACCTAAAATATTCTGTCAACATGTAATAAATATAAAAAATTATGAGAAATGTATTTTTTAGACCAAGTATTTGAAATCCAATGTGTAACTTGCACTTAGCTCATCTCAATTCATATCAGCCATGCTCTAAATGTTTTTTTTTTTTTTTCTGTTGTTGTTGGTGGTTATGGGCTTGAACTCTGGGCCTGGGCGCTGTCCCTCAGTTCTTCAACTCAAGGCAAGTGCTCTACCACTTGAGCCACAACGCCACTTCCAGTTTTCTGGTGGTTAATTGGAAGTAAGAGTCGTACAGGACTTTCCTCCCTGGGTTGGCTTTGAACCTACATCCTCAGATCTCAGCTTCCTGAGTAGTTAGGATTACAGGTGTTGAGCCACCAGTGCCTGACTCTAAATGTTTATATTCACATATAGCTGGTGGCTATCATTCAAGACAGAGCAAGCCTAGAGCACTTCTGAAAACAAGGGTCTCTCAGTTCATATTCTTCACCTCTGTGTTTCCAAAACTTTGGGCACCAGTGGCTCATGCCTGTAATCCTAGTTACTCAGGAGGCTCAGATCTGAGGATCACAGTTCAAAGCCAGCCCAGGCAGGAAAGTCTGTGAGACTCTTTTTTTTTTTTTTTTCCTTTTTTGTCAGTTATGGGGCTTGAACTCTGGGCTTGAGCACTGTCCCTCAGCTCTTCAGCTCAAGGCACTTGAGCCACAATGCCACTTCCTATGAGACTCTTATTACCAATTAACCACCAGAAAACTGGAAGTAGCACTGTGGCTCAAGTGGTAGAGAGCTCACCTTGAGCTGAAGAGCTCAGGGACAGCACCCAGGCCCAGATTTCAAACCCCACAATCGACTAAGAGAAAGAGAGAGAGAGAAGACAAGCCTGAGTTATCTCAAAATGTACTGCCTACAGGGCATCACTAAACCTGGAGCAGATGTCGGAGCAGTTTTAGCCTTAAATAAATTTTCATTAAGGAAACTGGGACTCAAGATGTTTAAAAACAGAACAAAGGGCACCAGAGAACTTAACACCACTAGGCGGCACTGTAGATCACTCATTCTTTGTCACTGGTTCTGCCCGGCATCTTGCTATCATTCAGGACAGAGCCAGCCTAGAGCACTTCTGAAAACAAGGGTCTTTCTCTCTTACACTACTTCCTACTTCCTACCCATACACCAAGGTGGCCCCTGCAGCAGTACCCATTCTGCAAAAAGGAAACAAAAAGTTACAGCTTTTTCCAAGAGGCTTTTCTGCATCCTGCTTGCCAGTAGGTTTGGGCATATGACTAAGCTCTTTAAAGAGCTTGGGGAGAGTGAAAATATACAGTGAATCTAATCTGAAAGCTCATGTTCAAGAATCCTTTCTCCTAATAACTTCAGTGTAAAAGTGTCCATAGTTCAGAAGGAACAGCCATACTGCTTACTATTGCCAAAGTGCTTATTAAAGCCACAGTGGAAGGAAGTCCAATTTGAAACTGGGGTTCTTCTCAAGGGTGTTTGCTAAGTTTTAGAAAAGAGGAAGTAATCTCTGTGGACTGTTACCATTTTCTTCACAATGGATTTATCATTTGGGATGGTGAGTAAGACCTATTTAAAGCTGAGTTGATACTACTGAGCTTGTCTAAACAGACATGAATTTCTCTGGGATCACTTAACATGATAGTCCACACAGTGTCACTGTGTTGATGGGGAAACTGAAGCTTAGAAGGCAAAAACTGCCGGGTGCCGGTGGCTCACGCCTGTAATCCTAGCTACTCAGGAGGCTGAGATCTGAGGATCATGGTTCAAAGCCAACCCGGACAGGAAAGTCCCTGAGACTCTTATCTCCAATAAACCACTAGAAAACTGGAAGTGGCGCTGTGGCTCAAGTGGTAGAGTGCTCGCCTTGAGCTGAAGAGCTGAGGGACCCAAGCCCCATAACTGACAAAAAAAAAAAAGGCAAAAACTTGGTGAAAGCAATAGCTCAATAGCTATGTACAGGGGCTGGGAAGGTGGCTCAGTGGTAGAGTGCTTGCCTTGCATGCCTGAGGCCTTGGGTTCAATTCCTCAGCACCACATAAGCAAAAAAGAAAAAGCTGGAAGTGGCGCTGTGGCTCAAGTGGTAGAGCTGAAGAGCTGAGGGACAGCGCCCAGGCCCAGAGTTCAGGCCCCACGACTGGACCCAAAAAATAGCTATGTACATATGAACATATAAAATAATGCTAATTGAAATGAGATCCAAGATATGGAAACATGCTGGTTTGTTGTTGTTGGTTTAGTGTACTGTTTACAGTTTTTCCTCTGATTTATTCCCTGTTGTCACTTTTTTTTATTTCAGTACCCTTTGTCTTATACGTAAGTTTATCTGATTTGGGGAAGAAAGAGGAATCACAGAAATAGTAGGCAAAGGGTGAACCAATGCAACAGCATACTATGTTAGAAATGAACTTTACAACATGGGGGGGAAGGTGAGTCGGGGGAGGGAAAGTGGGAAAAAAAACGAAGGAGGGGGTAACACTGTTCGAAAAGAAATGTACTCATCACACTGGAACCCCTCTGTACATCACCTTTACAATAATAAATAAATTAATAAATTAATAAATAAAAATAAATGCAAAAAAAAACTTGGTGAAAGGTCTGAATCAGAACTCAGATAACTCATCCTACTTCAACCTGAGTGACTCTTCCATTTCTCACTCTTCCACTGACTCACAGTGATCTAATCAATAGCATTCTTCCCATACCAACAAGAGTCACCAGAGAGCCAGACGCTGTGGTCCTGCCTCTGCCCTCCTACACATGTATCTTTCCTCTCCCCTTCCTCCTCCTGCTCCAGTCACTCCAGACCATTGATTCTATCCTAGTTTATCTATCCTCCCATTTCCATTTTCCCCAATGTTCTGTCTCTTCTCACCAGTACAACTGCCACTGCAGCCTACAGAACTTTTTCATTTCTTTATCTCTAGACCATCCTTATTGTAGGTTCAGGCTTTAGAGTCAAGCTTGAAAAATGAAGCTCAAATTGTAGTCTTCGACTTAACCCAAAGATTATGGGCAAGACAGCTAACTTTCTAAGCCTTGGTTTTCTCGTCTGCAAAATGGGATAATAAGTCTTATCTCATGGAGCTAAAATGAGAACAAATTAAGAAAATGAGACCCTACATCTGTAACAGATAGAAAGCTCCATCATATAAGCTGATCATGGCACTATTTAAAATGTTTCATTAGCTAGGTATCAGGGCTCATGCCTATAATCCTAGTTCCTCAGGAGGCTGAGATTTGAGGATTCTGGTTTGAAGCCAGTCCAGGCAGGAAAGTCCACAAGACTCTTATTTCCAATTAGCTACCAAAAAGCCAGAAGTGGAGCCACTGCTCCTGAATTAAGCCCAAATTCCACAGAACTGAGGCCACTACTACCTGACCCTAACTTAGGAGACCAAGTTTAGTTACCTTAATGCCCTTCTGCCCACCTTTTGTTTTCTCTCTGTTCCTATCCAGACAACCTAAGTACCTCAGTAATCTATATATTCTCAATTCTAATATAGTGAGGGAGATTATAGTGTGTTTTTGTTTAGTTTTGTTTTGAAACATACACAGTCTTGAACTCAGGAAATCATATTCACTTGGTTCTCTTACTCAACCCTTGCATTCTACCTCTTAAACCATGTCTTCAGCTCAGTTTTTTGCTAGTTAACTAGGATGATGTCTTGCAGACTTTTTTCCCTGGAATGGCTTAAACTGTGGCCCTCCAGATTCCCAAGTAGCTCAGATTAGTGGTGTTAGTTACCAGTACCCAGCTAGTACTGTGATGCTTTTTTTTTTTTTAATCATTGACAAAGCAATTTTTTTCCTTCCTGTGATCACAGATGCCACCATACACACATTTTCACTTCTGCTCACCTGTGTGTCAAGGTCCAGCTCAAAAACAACTTGTTGCACAAATTCATCTCTAATACTCCCAAATGAAATTCATCAGTCCTTTCTAGTTGCTTCTGTTCCGACAACCCTAGTTACATGCACTGTCTTATAGTGTAGTTAGCTAGACACACATCTAATCTCCTCACCTCAATGCAAGTTGTGAGGACAAGGACCACATTCAAGGTATATGGCATTGTATTCAACATAGAAACTCTTTGAATATGTTTGTTGTGCCAAAGTCCTTAGCTTTATTTAAATATTAGCATAGGTCTGGGAATGTGACTTAGTAGAATGTGGCTTGCCTAGCATGCACGAAGCCCTGGGTTCAATCCCTCAGTACCACATAAACAAAAAAGGCCAGAAGTGGCACTGTGGCTTAAGTGTAGAGTACTAGCCTTGAACAAAAAGCTCCGGACAGTGCCCAGGCCCTGAGTTCAAGCCTCAGGATTGGCAAAAAACAAAACAACAAAAAAAAAAAACAACACATCTCTGAGGTCTAGAGTCCTTGAAACTTCCTAAGGCCTGGGAATGACCTCTTTTACATAACTGTGTGCCAAGTAGCAACAACATGAGGAAAACCATCTCAGGATCAAGAAATCTGCTCCAGGAGAGCATGCAGGGTACTTTCAGGTAGGCTGACAGATTAAACTGCTGAGCCCTCATACAAGCCATCAGTGTTGGCATTATTGATACGCTCTAACAGAGCCAACACTTTTCTCAGAGCAGCAATATATTGATGGTGACAAGACTGATTCATACTTAAGAGACACTCACTTGTGCCAGGCCACAGCATTAAGTATCTTATATAACCTATCTTATCAGGCTCTCTTAACAGCCTTCAGAAAACCTGACAGATAAAGAAATCAAGCCTCTGCTGGACATAGTGGTGCATGTCTTTAATACCAGTTATCCAGGAGACAAAGTTAGAGGATCAAGCTAAGGCAGACCTGAACAAAAGTATACCATATGTGAAAAACAAAGTAAAAGTAAAAAGTTGAGGGTATGGCTCAAATGGTAGAGTACTTACCTAGCAATCACAAGGCCCTGAATTTAAACCTTAGTACTGGGGGATGTGGGGAAGAGTTGGACCTAGACTAAGAAATCTGAGCCCATGGAAGGGTTTAACAAACACTTGATAGATCAGATCTTTCACTATCTTCTCTTCTTTATTCACATTAACAGTTAAAATGCTGGAGCACAGATGATGGCTCAATATGAAAATCTGGTCAAACCTGATGAAGGTGAACACTCTGAGTCCTCAGGGGAAGAGGGACTTTTCTGTACTCAGACATGTACTGTGAGCAGCGAGCAGAAGCTTTAGGCAAAAGTGACCTGGAGTCCAAACCATCTAAGACTTCAGATGAGGCATAGTCATATCCAAAACTCATGATAATTTAGGTGAAAGCCAGATGATCAGAACTAAAAACTGTTCATTTAAAACTGAGAACATAGCTGGCTTTGACATACAACATCTAGTTGTTGTTTTTTTTTGAAAAGCTATTATGACAAGGTTCCATAAATTCTGAGACTTACATCCTACATAATTGGCTACTTTTTTTTTTTTTTAGGTCGGTCGTGGGGCCTGAACTCCGGGCCTGGGCGCTGTCCCCTCAGCTCTTCAGCTGGAGGCTAGCACTCTACCACTTGAGCCTTAGCCACCTTCCCAGCCCCTTGGCTACTTTTTCAAGTAATCACAAAAGAGGAACAAGGAGAAGTCTGATGTGTCTTTCTACAGAAAAATTAAACATCCAATACACAAGTATAGAGAAAAGGGATTGTGCACAACATGGAGCAGTTTAGAGCCCTTGAGTAGAAGAGTATATCATCCTACTGTGGTTCAAGCTGTGGACAGCAGTACTAACTCTACTATAGCTAGGAAATACAAGGCAAATGGCCCAAAAGTAAAGGAGTGGGGTAGAAAAACAGATTGTACTTCATTCCCACACATCAAAATGTAGCATCTAACACCCTCAGCAGTTTGGATGGGAATGTGAACTTCATGAAACTGGCCTCACACCTAAAGAAACCAGGGGGAGCTGAGTATGGTGGCACTCAGAAGGCTGAAGTAGAAAGTAGGAGGATCAAGAGTTCAAGGCCAGCCTGGGCTACTTAGCAAAGTTGAGATCAGTCTAGGCTACATGCAAAAATTTTTCAAAAAAAAAAAAAAAAGGGAGCAATCAAACCAATGGGCAGGGGAAGAAGGGGAGGCAGAGGCCATCCTTGCTTTCTTAGAGTTCTGGACATTGCCTATGCCAGAAGTCAACCCAAGAGGGGGGAAAAAAAGAGCAGAACAGAGGCTAGTCTGTACTCTACAGGCATGGGATCCCCCCCCAGGCTCTGGTCCTTGCTATAACCTTCATCTTGGGCAAGTACTATTGACTAAGCCATAGCTCCTCAACCTTAAAATAAAAATAGTGCCAATGTCAACTTCTCAGAGTTTTTGTAAACATTAAAATATGTAAAGCATTCAGAATAAGGCCTAGCACAGTGCTTCTCAACTGGGAACAATTTTGCCCCTAGGGACATTTGACAGTGTCTGGAGATGTTTCTGAGTATTATACTAGGGAAGGGATTGCTACTGGCATCTGATGGGTAGAAGCCAGGGGTGCTGCTAAACATTCTACAGTACATATGACAGTCTCTATAACAAAGATTTGTCCAACCAAATGTCACCAGTGCTAATAGTTGGAAACTCTAGCATACAGCAAACACTCAATAAATATGAGCTATAAAACTATCATTCCTATTACATCAATAAAGCATTTGAAATTTCTATCTCTCAAAGATAACTATCATCTGTGATTAAAATGGTAAGTGACAAAAAAGAGCATTACTCACTCTACTTCTTGTAATATTGGGTAACAGATCTGTTATTCTGGAGACAGGAAGAGTTTGTTGCTTGGTTGATTCTGGGGAACTCAGTAACTTTGTGAAATAAATAACATAGCAGAGCACCAAGACTGTAGTATAGAAAATCTGGAAAAAATAGAAAATCAAATTGCTTTAATATAGGTGTTAATTATGATATGCCTATAAATCTGACCAATCGAGAAATAGAACTGTCTTAATTAGCTACTCTTTCTATTGTACAGAGCCTCACCCTCTGGATAAGAATGCCATTCACTCAGACTAAGCTCAACTTCAGCATCCCCAAGCAAACACTTCATTTAACTGGGAGAACATAAATTCCATGGACAAACAGCCACTAGCTCAATCCACAATGTCAGATAAACTCTCCTAACATTAGTATTTGGTCAAAAAAATAGCTCTCTCACCTACCTACCTAGTACACTGAAGATTCAGGTGTCCTGTGTTTCTAAGCAAGAAATGTGATATCATCTAAGACTATGGATTTTCCACACACCCAGAAATCCATCACATTTTTTATTACAAAGCATTATTGAGCTGCTAGGTCTCTGCTCTCTACTCAGTACATAAGCAAGATGACAGCTAACAAACAGAGGAAAGGGTGTGGTACTAAGGGACCTACCTCTCCCTCTACCTATCCTGGATAAAGAGTGGTTTCTAGCCAGGAGCAATAGCCAGGTTTTTGTTCAAAAGATGGACAGAAGTATCCAAAAAGGCCTCTTTTCACAAGCTTTCTTCAATCCTCTTTCCCTCCTGAGCACATACTAGCTCAAGAACAGAGACCTTCTCGGCTTGATTTCAACCTGGCCACACCAAGGATGTTCCTGTCAAAAAGCACTTGGCAGCCGGGCCAAGCTACTCAGGAGGCTGATATCTGAGGATCATGGTTCTAAGCCAGCCCGGGCAGGAAAGTCCGTGAGACTCTTATCTCCAATAATCCACTAGTAGAGCACTTGTCTTGAGCTGACAAGCGCAAGGACAGTGCCCAGGCCCAGAGTTCAAGCCCTATGACAGACCAAAAAAACAAAAAGAAGCACATTGCAAGGAGAAAGAGTTTAAGTTTGATAGTTTTAGGCTTCTCTGCTCTTTACTCTTACTTATACCTGAGATCTGAGCCTACCAACCACCAGCCTTCTTTCAGTTTCTAGTCTCTAGCCCTTAAAAGCCAATGTTCTGGGTAATAAATGTCTGTCTCTGCCTCTTCTCACTTTCCTGCTGACCAAAGCCTTGGGGAAACAGTAACAGGCAATCTTGTGGCAGGGTATTTCACTCATGTGAACCTTCCCCATGCTTTTTTTTTTTTTTTTTTTGGGTCCGGTTGTGGGGCCTGAACTCTGGGCCTGGGCTCTGTCCCTCAGCTCTTCAGCTCAAGGCTAGCACTCTTCCACTTGAGCCACAGTGCCACTTCTGGGTTTTTTATTTCCTGTTTATGTGGTGCTGAGGAATCGAACCCAGGGCCTCATGCATGCAAGGCAAGTGCTCTACCACTGAGCTACCTTCCCAGCCCTTCCCCATTCTTTTAATAAGAAAAACTTCACAGAATAGAACCATTTTAACTATTTATTGTAAGATTTATGGCTTTTAGTACATCCACCATGTTGTACAGAATAATTCAAGAATATTTCATCATCCCCCCAAAAATTGTGCTCATTTCTGCACATTCCTATATCCCTTAGCAATCACTAATCTGCTCTCTATACTTGCCTGAACTGGACATTGAATTTTAATGAAATCATACAGCACATGGCCTTTTGTGTCTGATTTCTTTCATTTAGTATTTGAATTTCATATATGTGGTAGTATATATTGTATTTCACTTTAAGTGTTATTATAAAGGTGATATACAAAAGGATTGCAGTTATATAAGTCAGGCAAAAAGTAGATTTGCTTTTGGACAGTGTCACCCTGTATTTCACTTTTATGGATGAATACTACTCTACTTGAGACACAGTGCCACTTCTGGCTTTTTCTGCTTATGTGGTGCTTAAGGAATCGAACCCAGAGCCTCATGCATGTAAGGCAAGCACTTTACCACTGAGCCACCTTCCTAGCCCAGGATGTACAGTTTTTTATCATCTTTATTTATTAGTTGATGGATATTTGGGTTGTTTCAACCTTCTGGCCATTAAAAAAATAGTGCTGGGGCTGGGAAGGTGGCTTAGTGATAGAGCGCTTGCCTTGCATGCATGAGGTCCTGGGTTTGATTGCTCAGCACCACATAAGCAAAAGGAAAAAAGCTGGAAGTTGCGCTGTGGCTCAAGTGGTGAGTGCTAGCCTTGAGCTGAAGAGATGAGGGACAGCACTCAGGCCCAGAGTTTAGGCCCCACGACCGGACCCAAAAAAAAAAATTAATTAATTAAATAAAATAAATAGTGCTGCTAAGAATATTGGAATATAAGTTTCTGCTGAACACTTGTTTTCATTCTCTTAACTATAAATACTTGGGATTGGATTGCTGGGTCATATGATTTCTGCTTAACTTTTTGAGGAACTGTCACTGTTTTCCATAGCAGCCTAGACCATTTTCTATACCTACCACAAGTGTATTAAAGTCCCAATTTCTCTACAATCTTACCAATACTTATTATTTTCTACTTTTATTCCCCCAATATTGGGGTCTGAACTCAGTCTTGCACTTGCTAGTCAGCAATCTGCCACTTGAACAATACCCTAGCTTTTTTGCTTTCTTTTTTTTTCAAAAGGGTCTCAATTTTGCCCAGGGTAGCCTGGACCACTTTCTTCTATTTGTATTTACATTCCATTTACATTTCCCATATTAGATGAGATAGAGCCTTCTGAACTTTTTTCCTGGAATGGCCTCAAACTGACTTATGAATAGCCAGGGTTACAGATGTGCCAAGAAAGAAAGGAAGGAAGGAAGGAAGGAAGGAAGGAAGGAAGGAAGGAAGGAAGGAAGGAAGGAAGGAAGGAAGAAAGGAAGGAAGGAAGGAAGCAAGCAAGCAAGCAAGCAAGCAAACAAGGAAGGAAGCAAGCAAGGAAGCAAGCAAGGAAGCAAGCAAGGAAGGGAAGGCAGACAGACAGACAGACAGACAGACAGACAGACAAGCCAGGTACTTGTGGCTCATGCCTATAATACTACCTACTCAGGAGGCTGAGATCTGAGGATCGGTTCAAAGCCAGCCTGGGCAGGAAGTTTATGAGATTCTTATCTCTAATTAACCACCAGAAAACCAGAAGTGGAGCTGTAGCTCAAGGTGGTAGAGCACTAGCATTGAGCTGAAGAGCTCAGGAATAAGGCACAGGCCCTGAGTTCAAACCTTACAACCAACCAAAAAAACCCCCAATAACAATAACAATAATAATAATGATAGTCATCGTAATGGTTTGAAATGTTTCCATCTACATTTTCCTAATAACTACCTATGTTGAGTATTTTTTCATGTGCTTACTGATAACTTATTTGTATATCTTCTTTGGAAAAAGGTTTACTCAACTCTTTCCGTCATTTTTTAATTGAGTGGTTTATCTTTTTGTTGATTATAGGAGTTTATTATTCTGGAAAGTGCCTTTTATTTGACACAAGGGCCAGTTTAAGGAGGAACTTGGAATCAAGTTTGACAAAGGAGAATCCCATTGCCCAAACTGGGGCTCACCAGCTGCTACGAGGTGTTGATGGCTCTTAGAGTTCTCATACTGACACTGACAGTGATTGTCACAGAGAAGAGCTCTCAGAAGTCTTAGCAAATAAATTCAGAATTAGCCTTGCTGAACTATAATAATCCAGGTAGGAAATATGACAATGAAAAACTCTTAACATAAGCACCCAACTTGGCTCTTCCCTAGGAACGCCAACCTTCTATCTTACTATAGAGAGTTCATAAAAACAATGATAAATGATGAGAACTGTAATTCTAGATCCAATAAAATGTGGCAAGAAGTAACCAAACATAACTTCTCTAAAAGATACAACTGTATACGGACTGCCTTTTTTTTTTTTTTTTTTTTTTTGGTTGTGGGGCTTAAACTCAAGGCCTGGGTGCTGACCCTGAGGTTCTTTGTGCTCAAGGCTAGTGATCTACCACTTGAGCCATGGCGCCACTTCTGGTTTTTGAGTGGGTAATTGGAGACAGGAATCTCACAGGGACTTTTATGCCCAGGCTGGCTTCGAACCTTGATCCTCAGATCTCAGCCACCTGAGTAGCTAGGATTACGGACGGAGCTACCAGCATCCAGCCAGACTGCTTTTACAAGAAATTCCCATTCTTTTATTTTTTTTTTATTCTAAATCTAGCTTTTCTGTGTTTTATAAAACTATCTATAATTTTTACCTAGGACATGAAAAAAATTTACATGAATCATTACTAAGTAAAATCTTAATTTATTTTCTTCATATTAATAAACCTGACAAACGGGAACCAAGCATATTGGTAAACATCTGTAATCCCTTTAAGTTAGTAAATTGAAGCAGAAGGATCTCAAGTTTGAAGCCAGCTTAGGCTGTCTATGAAACCTTGGCACAAACAACCAAGCTTAAAAATTGCTGTGTGGGCTGGAAATGTAGCTTAGTGATAGAGTGCTTGCCTAGCATTCATAAAGCTCTGGGTTTGATTCCTTAGTACCACATAAACAGAAAAATCCAGAAGTGGCACAGTGGCTCAAGTGGTAGAGTGCTAGCCTTGAGCAAAAGAAGGTCAGGGACAGTGCCCAGGTCCTGAGTTCAAGCCCCAGGACTGGCAAAAAAAAAAAGTCAGTGTCTCATGCCTATAATCCTAGCTACTCAGGAGGCTGAGATCTGAAGGTCACAGTTCATAGCCAGCCCAGGCAGGAAATACTCTTATCTCCAATTAACCATCAGAAAACCGTAAGAGTGGTGCTATGACTCAAGTGGTAGAGCGCTTACCTTGAGCTGAAGAACTGAGGAACAGTGCCCAGACCCAGAGTTCAAGCCCTATGACCACACACACACACACACACACACACACACACACACACACACACACACACACACACACACACACACACACACACACACACACACACACACACACACACACTCACACACACACACACACACACGCAACCCTGCTTTGTATCATAAGATGTTCTAGTAAACATCTGATCTTAGGTGCCATTTTTAAAAATAGTACTTGTACTCTCTAGTTATATTTTTATTAGAAGTAGAAATATGAACTAGAATATAAGATGAAATTGAAACCAAAATTGCTAAAACTGAAAATGTACCTGTTCTGATTTGCTTTGTTTTCTCTGAATTATGTAAGATTTCAATCTAAGATTAAAACGGGCTTGCCAGAATTTCCTCCTATTCTGCAAACTGATTGAAATTCAAGGAAAATAATACACATGCAATTTTGTTCCCACCCCACCCCCTTCTTGTTGTTTTTATGGTTTTATTTTTGGTTTTCCTCTTCTATAGACTGTCAGACAATTCATGATCATTATAGTACAGGACTGTCCAGAGAATGTCTTAAAGCTTTTGATGCAAGCTGGGATGTAGTTCAGTAGGAAAGCATTTGCCTAGCAAGTACAACACTCTAGGTTCAATCTCCAGTACCAAGAAAGAAAAGACAAAAAATTATAGTTTCAAAAATTCCCCAAAACACAAAAATTTTTTTTAAAAACACCACATTTTGATGCTTGACAATGTGGACAAGGGCATGGCCCTTAAAGACACCAGTGGTGTCAATATGTGGAGTAGGATGGATATGATGGCCAGAGAAACAGCCTTCTGGACTTCCCAGCCTTCCTCATGGCCATAAATACTGAGAATGTGACATACACAGTAATGGGAACAAGCTTAAAAAACAGAGAAATACAGATTATGTAAAATTAAAAGCCATGACTCTTACCTGGGCCACAGAGAAAATGTGCAGCCCCCAGTGTGGCAACCATATCACAAGCAAAGCTGTCAGGATACTCCTGAGGATAACTGACAGGCTCTCAGCAATTACCTGCAAACATGTGGTAAAGGTACACTTTACAGATATTATCAGAAAGTAAAGATGAAAAGGAATGACAAACAGAAAATCCAGAGTAAAGGTACACTCTACTGACTTTATCAAAAAGTAAAGACACAAAAGAATGACAAGCAGAAAAGCCAGGGTGGTGGTTACAGTGAGTGTGGAGCAACGTTGGACATAAGCATTGGTAATGCTCTACTTCTTGGACTGACTGGGTGGTAGGTACACGTATATGTTAGATATTCTTTTGTATATACTAAATGATGTTCTGATTTTGGCGGTATGGTGTTTGAACTCAAGATTTTGCAATTACTAGATCAGCACTCTACCACTTGAGCAGCCTCTAGCCTCTTTTTCCTCTAGTTATTTTTGACATAAGGTCATGCTTTTGGCCTAGATAGTGACACCCCTATTTATGCTTCCCATCATCACTAGTATAACAAGTGTGTCACCCTGCCCAGCTTTTAGTGTTCATATGAGATCTTGAGAACTTTTTTGCCCAGGTTGGCCTAAAACAGCGATCCTCCTGATCTGAGAGTCCTGAGAAGTTATGATTATAAGCATGAGCCACTGGCACCAAGCTTAATTAATATATTGACAAAAGTCAATGTTAATATTCAACTAAATAGGATCCTTTAGTTTTCTGAGATAAGGTCTTGCTATGTAGCCCAGGCTAGTCTCAAACTCTGTATGTAATCCAGGCTGCCTCCAATTTATGATCCTCCGGCCTCATTGTCCCAAAGGCTAGGATTACAGGTGAACAAAATCATACCCTATTTAGCAGAGATAAATTTTAGTTCAGCCCATCTGATGACTGAATTTAATTGAACATGATACCTTTTTCCAAGTAGATCAATGTCTGAAAAAATAATTATTACCTATAAAAACATTTTTAAAATAAACATGTTTTCCCTTATGCTTTACTTTTTTTTTCTTTTTCTTTTTGGCCAGTTATGGGGCTTGAACTCTGGGCCTAGGCACTGTCCCTCAACTCTTCAGCTCAAGGCGAGCATTCTACCACTTGAGCCACAGAGCCACTTCTGGTTTTCTGAGAGGTTTATTGGAGATCAGAGTCTCATGGACTTTTGTGCCAGGGCTGGTTTAACTGCAATCTTCAGATCTCAGCCTCCTGAGTAGCTAGGATTACAGACATGAGCCACCGGCGCCTAGCTATGTTTTACATTTTCTATTCACAGAAAGTACACTCACCTTGAGCTTGATAAACATATGTGCTTGTGCCAAAACCCAGAAGGGCTCTCCTAGAAGTTCCACCACGGCTGACAGACCAAACAGCACCACTCCAGTTCCATAGTGGGGAACCACATTTGGATCAGGCACTTCAAGTAAGTGCAACCAGATCCAGCCCAGAAATAAGGACCAAAATACACCCAAGGGAATTCTAGAATATTGAAAAAAATGTTTAATAGATTTTAAAATAAGTATAATATACACTAAAATAGTAATATTAAACAGAAAAAAATTAGTCATGATAAAAGCAATTACCACATAAGAAGCTGTTAGTAGAATATGGGCACAACCTACATGCCTGTCACTATGATTCAAACCTTTAACTCACTGACACCTCACAATGCTCCTTGGCCATTATCCTATTTAGGAGATGAAAAAAACTGAGAATTATAGGTACTAAGCAATTTGACCAAGGTCATGAATAGGTAGTCAAGAATAGAAGAAGAGCCCTATCCTAACTAACTCTATATTCCTATATACTGACTGAGTTATACTAACTCAGTAAGGAAATAGCCAAAAAGAAAATGCCTGTTTGTGCTAGAATGATTGACAGGTAACTATACAGGTGATCTTGGGAGCCAAATGCCCAATAGTCCATGGCACAACATACTTTCACGTGTGTAACAGAGCACTTACATATTACTGGGTAGTCAACAGCCCTCTAATAAAATGAACACCTACCAGCCTTATGACAGTCATTCTGTGAGGCAATGAAATGTTATGCAAGGACAGCATTGGGAAACCACCTCAACTGCCAGCCTTCCCTGTGAGGATCTAGCTACTGAAAAACCATTACCATTGTTAGCCAGTATGCTTGGTGTTCAAAAATATTCTAAAAGCTCAGAACTGAAATCACATAAAATAAAATTGAAGATGTAATGAAATCCTTAAAAAACAAAAAAAAATACCAAGTGGTTATTAAAAGTTCAAAAACACATTGGGGCAAAAACATTAGGAATAAGAAAGATAGCACAGGTCAGACCCAGATCAATGACCAGGAACAGCAAAAATAGCTAGATAGCTGGGCGCCGGTGGCTCATGCCTGTAATCCTAACTACTCAGGAGGCTGAGGATCACAGTTCAAAGCCCGCCCAGGCAGGAAAGTTTGTGAGACTCTCATCTCCAATAAACCACTAGGAAACCAGAAGTGGTGCTATGGCTCAAGTGGTAGAGCACTCGCCCTGAGCTGAAGAGCTGAGGGATAGCACCCAAGCCCAGAGTTCAAGCCCCATGACTGACAAAAAAAAAAAAAAAAAAAAAGGCTTCATAGAGGCTAATATCAAGTCTAGAAACCTCTAGCCAGAACCTCCAGCCAGAACCTCCTCTCAGCTCCTGGACATCCAGAGAGAAACTGAACCAAGAAGCTCTTCCAACACACTCTGCTTCTTACCCAGACACTCATCTCCCAGCAACCCATTATAAGATGGAACTTGGAGACAATTCGGTTTTAGAAAGGTGCTGCTGTTTCACTCACTACAGTTGCCTTTCTGAAATATGTCTCTTTCCAAAGCACAACTCACGTTAGCCACAAAAGATTGAGAGTCTGGCTCCAGTCCTGCTGGGTGCCCCTGCTCAGACAAGCTCTGCGGAAGGCTTCTCTGGCTAGGAAGATGGTGGTTGAGTAAAGCAGTGTTAGTCTGTAAAGAAAAAAGAAATCAGTAAGGAATTCATTTTGTTTTGTTTTTACAGAAAGAACTCCTGAATTTTTCCAGCAACAAGGATGAGAAAGGGCCTTAGTCACAAACTTCTGGTGGCAAGATAAAGGATAATAAGCTCTTAGAGGATCCCTAATGTCTCATCCATGTACACGAATTAGAAACCAAATAAAGCACACCTGAATGTGTTTACTTCCAGCAGATAGAAAACTGCTGTAGGGGCTGGGAAGGTGGCTCAGTGGTAGAGTGCTTGCCTTGCATGCCTGAGGCCCTGAGTTCGATTCCTCAGCACCACATAAGCAAAAAGAAAAAGGCCGGAAGTGGCGCTGTGGCTCAAGTGGTAGAGTGCTAGCCTTGAGCTGAAGAGCTGAGGGACAGCGCCCAGGCCCAGAGTTCAGGCCCCACGACCAGACCCCCCCCCAAAAAAAGTAAAAAGAAAACTGCTGCAGTGAACCCAAGGACCTGCAGGATTAGTGACTATGGGTAGAGGTGTGATGCTGACTATAAAAAGAAAAGGATGGGCTGGGAATGTGGCTTAGTGGTAGACTGCTTGCCTAGCATGCATAAAGCATTCCTCAGTACCACATAAACATAGGCCAGAAGTGGCACTGTGGCTCAAGGGGTAGAGTGCTAGCCTTGAGTAAAAGAAGCTCAGAGACAGTGCCCAGGCCCTGAGTTCAAGTACCAGAACTGGCAAAAATAAATAAATAAATAAATAAATAAATAAATAAATAAATAAATAAATAAATAAATAAATAAATAGAAAAGGAGCTGGGCTCCAGGGGCTCATGCCTATAATCCTAACTACTCAAGAAGCTGAGATCTGAGGAATGAGATTCAAAGCCAGCCTAGGCATGAAAGCCAGTGAGACTCTTATCTCTAATTAATTACTAAGAAAGTTGGAAATAGAGCTGTGGCTCAAGTGGTAGAGTGTTAGCCTTGAGCAAAAAAGCTCAGGGACAGCACCTAGGCCGAGTGTAAGCCTCAGGACCAGTACCAAAAAAAAAAAAAAAAAAAAACGGAAAAGGCCTATCTCTCCACCTAGCATGGGAACCTTCTGTTCACACTGAATCAAGTTACTCTATAACCTTTGTAAGAGAAGCTAAAGCCCTATTTCATGGAAGTGCTGGCCAAAAGAATCACAGTAAAGACAATTAAGGCTAGTAGCCATCACAGAAGTTGCTACAATGCAGCTCAGCAACGTTTCTTTGGAATCTCTAAGGTGGATGGTGTCTGGGTAAGCACCTCAGTAGCAACTGAGGCTTCCTTGCCTCAACAGGCAACAATCCAGACTAAGCTGGAGTGGGAATGGCTCAGTTACAGTCCCTGAAGGGTCTATGGATCATCCTTAGTGCCAGTGCTTCATTTGCCCAACAGTATAAATGAATAGATGGAACTATATCTTAATGCTAATTGTGGAGACCCTTTTCTTTCTGACTTTTAAAATAGTATTTCTCAAAGTATGGTCTCTGCTTCAGAATCGGCTGATTTATAGACTCAAACCTGTAATTCTAGTTACTCAGAAGGCTGAGGTCTCAGGATCATAGCTCAGAGCCAGTCTAGACAGAATATCCAAGAGACTTTTATCTCTAGTTACCCAACAAAAAGCTGAGTCTGGAGGTGTGGTTCAAGTGATAGAGCACCAGCTATGAGCAAAAAAAAAAAAAAAGCTTCATTAAATGAGAGTGTGAGGCCCAAGTTCAAGCCCTAGGACCCACCCTACACACACACAAATCACCTGAGAAGCTTGTAAAAATGCAGATTCCCAGACTCTTCCTGAGCCCTTCATAGTACATAGCTCCTAGATAATTATTATTATTTTTTTTTTTGGTCCAGTCGTGGGACCTGAACTCTGGGCCTGGGCGCTGCCCCTCAGCTCTTCAGCTCAAGGCTAGCACTCTACCACTTGAGCCACAGCGTCACTTCCAGCTTTTTTTTTCTTCTGTTTATGTGGTGCTGAGGAATGGAACCCAGGGCCTCATGCATGCAAGGCAAGCGCTCTACCACTGAGCCAACTTCCCAGCCCAACTCCTAGATAATTCTTTTGTCAATAAGTTTTAAGAACTGCCACTAGGCTCTGAGAATAAAACCAAGGGCATGTGTTTGGTAAATACCAGACATGAAATGCTGTCTAGAACATACTGTCTTATTTACCAGGACAAGCACTCACATCATCTCATATACTTTTGTGTCATTTGTAAATACAAAAATATGTGTGGGTGTCCTTAAACAGAAGAGAGGGGAAAAACAAGCCAAATCTAAACGACTAAGTCAGCTTTCCAAAAGCTACCGAGTAACTAATGAAATGACAAGGACTCAAGTTCTGATCCCAGTTACTGTATCCCAACTATAAAATCACTGAAGAAAGGAAGGTAGCTGTTCCAACCCTGCAATTAAGAAGTACATCTTCACAGGCTATAGAAATCCTGCTTCCTTTGCTGCCAGCAGGACAAGAACACATGAATATACCTGAGAAGGGGTTTTCAGTGAATTTCTCCCACTTTCCTCCTGGGTTCTAAGAGCACGAGAACCGGAAGAGTTGGCAGAAAAATGCTGCTAATGGAAAACAATTCATGGGTCCATTAAAAGCAATACTGCGGCTCATCCCCCAACCTCTGCAAACCCTTGCTCTGCTCACTGCAGAAACATTCTGCTCTGATAAAGTTGTGCATCTCTTTAAAAAGAAAAAAAAGCATACTGAAAAAAAATATATAATTAGGGATGTAAGCTGTCAACAGTGCCATAGTGCATACCCTCTTACCTTACATTTACTACACCAACAATTTCCTTTGAGAGAAAGCGAAGAATAAATGCATTCAAGACAAAGGTGATTAATCGAAACAACACCTAAAGAAGAAAAAAAGCACAAAAGAATAAATTATGTTAGGAGTGTTTACTGAGTTGAAATGAGGACCATGGCTATTCTTCTTAATGTGATGTAACAACACACAGAAGCTATACTACATACTCTTTGGTAAGATGCTTAACTTGTTTGTCTTTGTTCTGAAATTTTACTCCTTGGAGTCTCTATTCTATGGAGCAGTCAAAGAACCAAGAGTGGCACTTGGGGCTTCCCTAATTTACTAACAAGAGTGCCCTCCATAGATTCAATGAGTTTCTTTAGGTTCAAAGTCAATCACTCCAGAAGGCAGAACAAGTTGAAAAGATGGCACTGGTGGTTCATGTTTATAATCTCATGAGGCTGAGATCTGTAGATTGAGGTTTAAAGCCAACCCAGACAGGAAATTCTGTGAGACTCTTATCCAATTAACCACCAAAAAAACTGGAAGTGAAGCTGTGGTTCAAGTGATAGGGCACTAGCCTTAAGCAAAAAAAGCTCAAGGCCCTGAGTTCAAGCCCCAGGACTGGCACATGTACACACAAATTGTATTGGTGATTCATATTTCCCAGCACCCTAGTCAAAACCCTCTAGTCTGCTTAGAAATAAGCACTGCAGGAGAGCCTGCGGGTTATAGCAGACTCTTCCTGGCAATTTATAGGGATTTTAAATTTATATTAATCGTTTTGAAATTTGCTTTTCTCAATCAGAATATAATAGAAAATGCTACATTTCTTCATTAATATTTGTTCCTTTCCAGAGAGTTGACATACCTTCTAAATAACTACAATAATAATAGAAAATGAGACTCTAGCCATGTCATTTGACTGAGAATATCTTGAGATGTTCAAATTTTTCAATTCAAGAAAAATAGGCTGGGAGAGAGCAAAGGAAGGGGTGACACTGTCCAAAAAGAAATGAACTCTTGTGCTGGGAAGGTGGCTCAGTGGTAGAGTGCTTGCCTCGTATGCATGAGGCCCTGGGTTTGATTCCTTAGCACCACATAAACAACAACAACAAAAAACAGAAGTGGGCACTATGGCTCAAGTGGCAGAATGCTAGCCTTGAGCTGAAGAGCTGAGGGACAGCGCCTAGGCCCAGAGCCAAGCCCCATGGATCCACAAACAAACAAGCAAGCCAACAAACAATAAAGTAATCCAAAAAGAATCTCTTTCCTTCTTTAAAAAAAAAAAAAACTCTTATCTGGGTGCCAGTGGCTCATGCCTTTAATCCTAGCAACTCAAGAGACTGAAGCCAGACAAGGAAAGTCCCTGAGACTCTTATCTCCAATAAACTAAGAAAAAGCCAAAAGTGGCACTGTGCCTCAAGTGGTAGAGTACTAGCCTTGAGCACAAAGAGGCTCAGGGACAGTGGATAGGCCCAGAGTTCAAGTCACAGGACTCACAAAAAAAAAAAAAGGGCTGGGAAGGTGGCTCAGTGGTAGAGTGCTTGCCTTGCATGCATGAGGCCCTGGGTTTGATTCCTCAGCACCACATAAACAGAAAAAGCTGGAAGTGGCACTGTGGCTCAAGTGGTAGAGCACTAGCCTTGAGCTGAAGAGCTGAGGGACAGTGCCCAGGCCCAGAGTTCAGGCCCACAACCCACCAAAAAAAATAAAAAAAAAAAAAATAATAATAATAAAAGAAAAAGGAAAAGAAAGGAAGATACTTTTTTACCTGACTTATATAACCCCTCTGTACGTCACTTTTTTTTTTTTTTTTGGCTGTCGTGGGGCTTGAACTCTGGGCTTGGGCGCTATCCCTCAGCTCTTCAACTCAAGGCAAGCACTCTACCACTTAAGCCATAGCACCACTTCTGGTTTTTTGGTGGTTAATTGGAGATAAGAATCTCCTGGACTTTGCCGCCTAGGCTGGCTTCAAACTGTGATCCTGGCACCCAGCTATACATCACCTTTATTACAATTAAAAAATTTGAGGGGTTGCGAAGGTGGCTCAGTGGTAGAGTGCTTGCCTTGCATGCATGAGGACCTGGGTTTGATTCCTCAGCACCACATAAACAGAAAAAGTCAGAAGTGGTACTGTGGCTCAAGTGGTAGAGTGCTGGCCTTGAACTGAAGAGCTGAGGGACAGAGCGGAGGCCGAGTTCAGGCCCCGCAACCTACAAAAAAAATTTGATTAGCTGGGCACCAGTGGCTCACACCTGTAATCCTAGTTACTCAGGAGGCTGAAATATGAGGATCAAAGTTCAAAGCCAGCCCAGGCAGGAAAAGTCCATGAGACTCTTGTTTTTGTTTTTGTTTTTGGTCCGGTCATGGGGCCTGAACTCTGGGCCTGGGCGCTGTCCCTCAGCTCTTCAGCTCAAGGCTAGCGCTCTACCACTTGAGCCACAGTGCCATTTCCAGCTTTTTTCATTTTGCTTATGTGGTGCTGAGGAATCAAACCCAGGGCCTCAGGCATGCAAGGCAAGCGCTCTACCACTGAGCCAACTTTCCAGCCCTCCATGAGACTCTTATGTCTAATTAACCACCAGAATACCAGAAGTGGCTCTGTGGCTCAAGTGGTAGAGTGTTTGCCTTGAGCTGAAGAGCTCAGGGACAGCACCCAAGCCCAGAGTTCAAGCTTCATGATCAACAACAACAAAAAATATATATATATAATTAATTTTTAAAATTTTTGAACAAAAATGTCTTCCCATGTGTCTACAAGAGAACAAGAAGGCTAGAAGGAAATGGGGGTGCCAAATGAAGGTGCTAGGCAAGATGCAAGTCTCACTGACTCCACATGGCATCCCAAAAGCAAATGTTGAATCACTTCTATGTCAAGCACTCTCAGGACTATCTGTGAGCAGCCATACTTGGAAGATTCATTGAATGTGTCAAATGATTACTACAGTCTATAAACCTCTTGGCCAGTGAAACTGTCCCCATAGTGTCACAGAATGGAAGTTTTCCAATGCCAAGATTGTCATCATCTTAATCTTTACGGAGTCAGCTCTTCTCAGAAACATGCAGGTATATACTTATATACCAAATTCTGTACTCAGTGCTAGAGGCTTGGAACCAATTTATGGAGTCCTTACTAGAGAAAGTACTTAGTTGAGAATCTCAACTGACCCTTTATCTCTGAGACCTATCATCATCTAATTGTTATAAGCCTCAATTTCTTCCTCTGTCCAATGAAGTTATCTATCTCACAGGATTGATTACAGGATTAAATAAGGTGAACTGAGTGCTGGTGCCTGTAATCCTAGCCACTCAGGAGTCTGAGATCTAAGGATCACGGTTTGAAGCAGCCCAGGCACAAAAGTCCTGGAGACTCTCATCTTCAACTAACCACTAGAAAACCAGAAGTGTTGCTTTGGGTCAAAGTAGTAAAGTGCTAGCTTTGAGCCCAAAGAGGCTCAGGGACAGTACAGGCCCTGAGTTCAAGTCCCATGACCCACAAAAAAACAAAGGTGAAAATTTGTTTGAAAAAAACACGTATAAATGGAAGACATTAATACTTATACTGGGGCTGGGAAGGTGGCTCAGTGGTAGAGCGCTTGCCTTGCATGCCTGAGGCCCTGGGTTCGATTCCTCAGCACCACATAAGAAAAAAGAAAAAAGCCTGAAGTGGCATTGTGGATCAAGTGGTAGAGTGTTAGCCTTGAGCTGAAGAGCTGAGGGACAGCGCCCAGGCCTAGTGTTCAGGCCCCACGACCGGACCAAAAAATTAAAAAAAAAAAAAAAGAAACCTTGCTGAGTGCTGATGGTTCATGTCTACAACCCTAGCTCTCAGGAGGCTGAGAGCTAAAGATCTCTGAAGCCATCTCAGGCAGACAAATCCATGAGACTATTATCTCCTATTAACCAACAAAAAGTCACAAGCTCAAGTAGTTAGAGCACCAGCCATAAGTAAAAAAGCTGAACAAGAGCATGAAGTCCTGAGTTCAGTACCAGCACAAAAACAACTAATAATCACGAAAGAAATCTAAATTGTATGGCTATTTTCAAAAAATCTATCCATACTCACACATTTGTATTTACTTAAAAGGTATTATATTAAGCCAGGCACTGGTGGCTCACGCCTGTAATCATAGCTACTCAGGAGGCTGAGGTATGAGGATTATAGTTCGAAGCCAGCCTGGGCAGCAAAGTCCAATTAACCACCAAAAAACCAGAAGTGGTGCTGTTGCTCAAGTGGTAGAGTGCTTGCCTTGAGCTGAAGAGCTGAGGGACAGCACCCAGGCCCAGAGTTCAAGCCCCACAACCGACAAAAAAAAAAAAAAGGTATCATGCTATCTGCATATTTCCTAATTGACTAATTGGTCTGAATAAAGGTTAGAGCTAAATGAAGCTGAGGTTGCTTAGGCTACATATTTGCCCTAAGCCTTTATTAGCAACAAAGCCTCCATTTGCTTGCATAAAGGACTTTACAGTTTAAGATTTTTCACATTTATTAACAATTTGACCCTAAAAAACAACTAGGAAATGCAAAGGAAACATGAGAGATTCAAAAATGACCTGCAAGCAAGCTGACCCTGCTTGAGGTAACAAGTAGGCCATCAGTACTGAGGCTTGAACTTAGGAACTTATACTGTTACTCACAGTTGATCTACCACTTGAGTCAAACTTTCAGTTTGGGCTTTTTTGCTTGATAACTGGAGATGAGTCTTGATTTGTCTGTTCAGGCTGGCTCCAAACTAAGATCCTTAGATCTCAGCCTCCAAAGTAGCTAGGATCATAGGAATGAGCAACTGTGCATTTGTTCTCTTCTTCTGAAGCTACTCTAGTAGTAAGGGATTGTTAAAGGTGGAAAATCAGCATTGTGGATAAAAGCATTGAAACTAGATATTTATGCTGTAGAATAAAAAAACAAACAACTAGGACAAATAGGGTTATGTGAGGACTTACTAACATTAAGTACATACAGTGTGCAAGACACTATTCTGTTTTATGCAGATATCATTTCGTCCCTACACTGACCATTTAAAAATTACCCTAATAGAAAAAAATGCTAACATATATATGTAGTGTGCCAGGCACCTAACAGGCATGATTTAATCTAATCTTCCTAATGATTCTGATTTGCATCATTTTTCTAACTGAAGATGAAGAACCTAATGTTCAGAGGAGTCAAGAAATTTTCTCAGGGGAAGGTTAGCAAGTGACAAGGCCGAAATTAGAGCCCAAGTCTTCTAGTTCTTTCTCCTAATCTCAATGTGCCTCTTTAAGGTAATGAAGAGGGTAGATTTAGAACTTGTGTCAAGTAGTTAATTAGCTGAAGAGTAAGACAGGAAAAAATGGCCACTTCATTTGGATAACCAACTCCTAGGCTGCAAGAATCTTTAGATAACCTTTAGATGGCCGGCATGTATCATATCTGGCAGATGACAAAAATTAGGAATCACAGGCTTGTCCAAGGGCACACAGGATGCAGCCAAAGTTTATTAAGTGTACATTACAGTAAGTGCATTTATCCAAATAATTTCAATCAATCCTTGTAACTACCTTATAAACTAGATACTATTATTATTAGCCTCATTCTATCAAGACCTCTTGTATATCACCTTTGTAATAACAATTTTTAAAAAATGAAAGAATCTGAGGTCTTCAGGTGAAATAATTAGGCTTGGGTCACCACACTTGGTTCCAATGCTGCCTGAACCCAGATCTCTGTTTTAAATTATGCCATGGGGTCTCTCTAAACTCAGTGGGAGTCTGTCTGAAGGCAGGTGTTTGAGGGTCAGGGGTGGAATAAGAAGAAAATGAACCCCTTGCCTTAAAAAAAATACCATGTTCTTGTGCACGAAATGCCCTTGCCTAGGCCACCAGACCGAATTCTCTCCTACAGCCAAATGGGAAATAGAAAGTTCAGAAAACGAATGGCGTGTTTGCAGCCACTCAGCCAAGACTGAACGCGGGCTCCCAACGCCAGGCCCAGACATCCCCTCACCACCGCCACTGTATTCTGCCAACCAGATTTGACAGCCGGGGTGGGGGCCCCCCCGGACTCCACAGCGTGTGGGGGGGCTCTCGGGACGGGCCCTCGGGGCTGCCTCCCAAAATGTCCTGGCTGGGGCTGGCGGGTCAGAAAGTACCTGCAAGAGGAGGCCAGAGGAGGCCAGCTGAGCAGCCTGGCCCAGCACCTCCCGGCTGCCCATAGCCGCGGCGCCTAGACTCCGTCACACCGAAACGCTGCAACCATCTGCTCCGTCGCGGGAAGATTGCGTCACGGACAGACTCGCTCTCTGATTGGTGACTTTGAGGATGCGGGGGCAGAGCAGGAAAAAAATGTTCCTTTGTGTTGGAAGAACCAGTGCGCCTGCGCCTCAGTCTCTTCTCTTTTTGATTCGAGTTACTTTATTGTCTCTCACTATCCCAAATAAGTTAAGTACTGTGACTAGTGTTAAAAGTCGGTGTTAGCCGAGTGTAGTGGTTGACACCTGTAATCTCAGCACTGAGAGCCTGAAGTAGCAGTATCATGAGTTCTAGACCAGTCTGTACTGGAGAGAGGAGGGGAGGGGAGGGAGAGTCATCTGGTTAGGGTAGTTGTAAGGATTATAGCAGACAAATCTGGCTCTCAAGAAACTTGAATTCAGCCGGGCGCCGGTGGCTCACGCCTGTAATCCTAGCTACTCAGGAGGCTGAGATCTGAGGATCGCGGTTCATAGCTAGCCTGGGCAGGAAACTCCGTGAGACTCTTATCTCCAATAAACCACTAGAAAACTGGAAGTGGTGCTGTTACTCAAGCGCTAGCCTTGAGCTGAAGAGCGCAGGGACAGCGCCCAGGCCCAGAGTTCAAGCCCCACAACAGGCCAAAAAAGAAAGAAAGAAAGAAAAAGAAACTTGAATTCTAGCAGAAGAGACTGAAAGGAACTCCAAGGACAAATAATAAAATTCCACATAGGTATAAGTGCTATGAAAGAGTGAAATCAGATAAGATAATACAGGCTCTTGAAGGGGAGGGAGTGGTATTGCTCTGGGAGATGGAGGAAGCTGGGCACCAGCAGCGGTGGGAAAGAGGGGGTAGGGAGAAACAGTGTATTTGCAGAGTAGAGAAAGCTCTGGCAAACTGAGGTATTTGTTGTAATGACTGAAATACTCATAGCCTTGATCTGGGCAGCCTAGCCACTTCATGGACCATGAACTGACAGGAATGATGGGCTCCCAAGCCAGCCTCCTCCACAACTCATCTCTGGAGTAGAGTCAGACAAAATCTTTTTTTTTTTTTTTTTTGGGGGGGGGGTCTGGTCGTGGAACCTGAACTCTGGGCCTGGGCACTGTCCCTCAGCTCTTCAGCTCAAGGCTAACGTTCTACCACTTGAGCCACAGCACCACTTCTGGCTTTTTGAGTAGTTTATTGGAGATAAGAATCTCATGGGCGGGAAACTGGTGGCTCACCCTGTAATCCTAGCTACTCAGGAGGCTGAGATCTAAGGATCATGGTTCAAAGCCAGCCCAGGCAGGAAAAGCTACGAAATTCTTACCTCCAATAAACCACCAGAAAACCAGAAGTTGTGCTGTAGCTCAAGTGGTAAAACATTCACCTTGAGCTGGAGAACTGAGGGACAGCGCGCAGACACAGAGTTCAAGCCCCATAACCGGCAAAAAATAATCTCACGGGTTGGCTTTTAACCAAGATCCTCAGATCCTGGCTTTCGGCAGCTGGGAGATGCTGGGCCAGGAAGTTCGGTCGGCCTCCTCCAGCCTCCTCCTGCAGGTACTTTCTGACCCACTAGCCCCAGCCAGGACATTTTGAGCCTAGAGTCTTTCTGGGTTCTGGGTTTGGTTGGGGAGAAAGAATTGTGAAAAGAATCCACAAGTCCTCACTACTGACTCCTATCAGACCTTTGTCTGAGCATTGTTCATGTTTGTGTGTATGTGTGTGTTCTTTCATTCAACAGCCTATGAGGTACTGTGGATGAGGAAACGGATGCATAGGAATTTTAAGTCATTCACTCCAACACCATTCACCTAAGGATGGTCCTGGATGCAGATTCTTTCTGACTCCTGCCTTCAAAACAGCTTCTTATAGTGCCAGACTTGAGTGAAAAAGAGGTGGAACACTGTCCAGACCCTGAATTCAAGCCCCAATACTGGCATGTGCACACAAGCTTCTGGTCTTGTCCTAAAGGAGTCCTGAGAGTCCCCATATCTAACACGAGTGTCAATGAGAGAGTAGAGTCTGGGAGGACTGTGTGGTTGAGCTTTAATAGGCTGGGACATCCCCTTCTCACTGAGCTTCTCCAAAGGTGAAGACTTTGGTTAAAAATATTAGGCATAGAACATCCTGACCTTACCTGTTCAGCTCTGGCTGGCAAGTCATGGCCCCACTGACTGTTGCCTGTTTTGTATGGCCTTAAAAAAAAACTCCAAAGAATGTATGTGTGTGTGTGAGCTCCTTTTTGCTCAAGGCTAGTGCTCTACACACTTGAGCCACTTCTGGCTTTTTCTGTGATTAACCGGAGATTAGAGTCTTGTGGACTTTACTGCCTGGGCTGGCTTTGAACTCTGATCCTCAGATCTGAGCCTCTTGAGTGGCTAGGATTACAGGCATGAGCCATCAGTGCTCACTTGGCTCCAAAGAATACTTGGTGGTATGAAAAATATATGAAATTCAAAGTTCAATGTCTATGAAGAGTTTATTAGAATCCAACCACACCCATACATGTTGTCCACAACTACTTTCTTCTATAATAGCTGACTATATAGACCCACAAAGCTAAAACTATTTACTAACTGGTCCTTTACAGATAAAGTTTACCAACCCCTGGAGGTCACTGAGCCTGATCTCATGGCATAGAGTAAACAATACTGAATGAATGAATGAAAATAATTTATTAAAATAAATAAATGATGAACCAGAGAAGGAAGAATTAAGGGATCCTTTCTGAGGATCATCTAGTTTGAGGAACAAATGACCCCTTGAGCATACCAGACTGAAATTGGTATTCTCAAGGAGCTATTTCCTCCACCTTCCTCCCTGCTTCTTGTCTCTCTGTGCCAGGTGGCCTCCCTGGTAGAGAAAGCTGATCCGAACAACCTATTTCATTGCAAAACTAGAGAGAAGTACCAGAGCTAGTGCCAAGCCAATTAAGCTCCCAGGAAAGTAGGGCAGAATGAGAAGCTGTCAGTGGGCAGAAGACAGGGTGGAACCTCGAACAAGCTCAGCAGAAGACCTCATCTGGAGAGCTGGGCATGTTCCCACATAGTAGTCACTAGGTGATATGGCATTCTGAGTCCAAGCCTTCTTGTTTGTTTGTTTGTTTGTTTTTTGGGGGGGGTCTAGTCGTGGGGCCTGAACTCTGGGCCTGGGCGCTGTCCCTCAGCTCTTCAGCTCAAGGCTAGCGCTCTACCATTTGAGCCACAGAGCCACTTCCGGCTTTTTTCTTTTTGCTTATGTGGTACTAAGGAATCGAACCCAGGGCCTCATGCATGCAAGGCAAGTGCTCTACCACTGAGCCACCTTCCTAGCCCCATGAGTCCAAGCCGTCTAAGCCAAGGTTGTGTGCTACCCAGAGGACTTCCAAGAAAGTACCTTTCTAAAGTCCCAGAGAAGGTGTCTGAGATCCTAATACTCCACAGTAGCTGAATGTACAAGGTCACTTTCATGACCTTATTGTCACCCCCAGATTATAGACTAGGAAATAGAGGCTCAGTAAGGTGAAGGATGTTGCCTAAGGGCTTGTAAATGGCAGTGCCAAAGTGTGAACTGGGCAGTGTGACTCTCAATCCTTTAACCAGGATTAAACCAAAGTGTTCATTGTTACTCTGGTCCCTGGGTTTCACCTCAGCTGTTCTGATTCAGAAAACCTGAGTGAGCCCCTGGAAAACTATCTGAAGATGAGTCTTCAGGCACCTTTGGAAAGCTGCCTGCATCTATGAGCTGGAAGCAGGTGTCTATCCAAAGCAGGTGAAGAAAGTCCTGAGATTGTCCGTAAGCCTGTTTAGCTCTCAAGGAGTTTTGGTTCTCGGAGCCAGTGGTCATGGCATCAAGATTTAGAAGCAGTGCCTAAGTAATGAGATCATTGGGTGAGTTCTGTGCTTAGGAAGCTTGCACAGGACAGGCCATGGATCCAGGGTCTATCTATGTGGTGGACTGAGCAGCTGAGTAAGAAGCTACAAGTTTCTTAACTTTGCCTGGCTCCTCTGGATTGGTCTATGCATCAGGAAGAGTAGCTTGTGATGTCTACACATCAGCATAATTTGTTTCGATCTGCCTCACTCCAGCATTAGTGCTCTGTGCTAAGCATTCAAAGGGCACAAGAGTGAATGAGCCTCAACCACTTCCCTCTGAGGGCTCAGAGTGCCTCTTGGGGAGAACACATTACACTAGGTAGGCTGAAGTGGTTAAAAACTTTCTAAGGGGGCTGGGAATGTGATTTAGTGGTAGAGTGCTTGCCTAGCATGCATGAAGCCCTGGATTCAATTCCTCAGTACCACATAAACAGAAAAAGTCAAAAGTGGGCTGGGAAGGTGACTCAGTGGTAGAGCACTTGTCTTGCATGCCTGAGGCCCTGGGTTCGATTCCCCAGCACCACATAAGCAAAAAGAAAAAAGCCGGAAGTGGCACTATGGCTCAAGTGGTAGAGCGTTATCCTTGAGCTGAAGAGCTGAGGGACAGTGCCCAGGCCCAGAGTTCAGGCCCCACGACCGGACCTCACCACCCCCCCCCAAAAAAAAGTCAAAAGTGGCGCTGTGGATCAAGTGGTAGAGTGCCAGGCTTGAGCAAAAAGAAGCTCAAGGACAGTGCCCTGAGTTCAAGTCCCAGGACTGGCAAAAAAAATTCCAAAGTGTCTTAAAGATTGGGAAACAGATCTTTCTAGCTGGTGCATTAGGGATGTTTTTCAGGTGACTTTTTTTTTTTTTTTTTTGTCGGTCGTGGGGCTTGAACTCTGGGCCTGAGCGCTGTCCCTCAGCTCTTCAGCTCAAGGCGAACGCTCTACCACTTGAGCTACAGCGCCACTTCCGGTTTTCTGGTGGTTTATTGGAGATAGGAGTCTCACGGTCTCTCCTGCCCGGGCTGGCTTTGAACCGCGATCCTCAGATCTCAGCCTCCTGAGTAGCTAGGATTACAGGCGTGAGCCACCAGCGCCCGGCTTTTCAGGTGACTTTTAAAGGGCAAGAAGGCTTGGTCAAACCCAGAGACATGTGAGGCAAATGAACAAATGCAGTGAAACTCAGAGGAGGGAACTTGCTGGGCCCGGGGAAGGACCTCAGAGTTGGCTGTGGCTGCCCTCAGGTGCCAAAGTTGCTCTACACACCAGTCTGTGGCCAGTGCCAATCATGGGGTCCTGAAACCAGCAAGTCTTCAGGAGTGGACACAAACGTGACTAACTACAAATTTATGTGCATATGTTCTTGTGCACTTGCATGTGTTATGTAGGGAAGATTATGTAGGTCAGTTATGCTTCCAGATAGTTTATACAGGTACTTAAGTACCTGCTAATAAATGGGCATGCTTGCTTATTGACATGTATAGATGCGATAGCATGAATACAAGGTTACATGCATACAGATGTGGAAATCTGGAGATAAACACTTGAGGGTGTGGGAGTGTGTATGCCTGCAAGTATATAAAATGTTGGCAGTATGTTACCTGTAATCCCAGGTCAGGAGGACCTTCAGTTAGTTCCAGGTGAGCCTGGGCTACACCATGAGTTTAATGCCAACTTGGGCACCATAATGAGACCTCGCCTATCCCCCTAAATGACAGGAGCCTGTGGCTCACACCTGTAATACTAGCTACTCATGAGGCTGAGATTTGAAAATCACAGTTCTAAAGCTAGCCCAAGCAAGGAAGTCTGGGAGAGTCTTATTTTCACCAAAAATCCAGAAGTAGAGCTGTGGCTCAAGTGGAAGAGCCAAGCTTGAGCAAAAAAGCTAAAGGACCACATCCAGGCCCAAAGTTCAAGCACAAAAAATTAAAAGTTAAAAAAAGCTAAGTAACTACAACATACTCTGATCTGGAGATCAGCTTCAGACTGGAATCCATAATCCCCATAACTGTAATAATGGCTAGTATTGTAGCCTTTGCTCAAAGCCAGGCTTCAAGTTCTTCTTGTAGCACCTCAGTGAATCTTCTCACCAATCTCATCAATCTTATAATAAAATCTAATCTTATGAGCTATTATCCCCGTTTATTGATTAGGAAATTTAGACTCAGAGAGGTTTAGTGACCTGCTTGAGTTATGCATCCCAAAAGTAGCAGAGCTGGGACTGACAACCAACTCTAGAACCTAAGAAGTTCCTCCTTTGCCATTTCCTACAAGCTGCTTTTCAGCTATTTAAAAAAGCTCCTGATAGCCTGGCGGTGGTGGCTCATGCCTGTAATCCTGGCTACACAGGAGGCTGAGATCTGAGGATCGTGGTTCAAAGCCAACCCAGGCAGGAAAGTCCATGAGACATCTCCAATAAACCACTAGAAAACCAGAAGATGCACTGTGGCTCAAGCATTAGAGCACTCGCCTTGAGCTGAAGAGTGCAGGGACAGTGCCCAAGCCCAGAGATTAAGCCCCATGACTGACCGGAAAAAAAAAAAAAAGCTCCTGATGAGGAAATGTCCCTGGCATATTCACAGCTGGCATGGACCTGGTATAGATACTCAGATCTTCTCATACATTGAGTGGGAAGGAACTGTCCCTGGGGCCTGGCTTTCAGGACCCATGGCTACACACATAGAAAGGTCACACAGAGGTGAAATGAAGTACTCCTTGTTTATCCAACAACACAAAGAATTTGAGTCAGAGTCAGTTGAGGCCACCAAACTGAGCATGTTGTATATCCTGCCTCTTAGAGCAACAGTTCAGCTTGGAGAGTGGCCCCAGATGCTCCTGGACCAGATTCTAGAAAGTTACTCACAAATCTGTGCCCCTCAAGAGACTAGTGTGGAGCCTGGAACCATGATACCTCTCCTGTCAGCTCTGCTCCAATACCACCTGAGATTCTGGTCTTTCTTCTCCCATTGAAGGCTTATAAATAGAATCCCTCATGCAAAAACAACCAGGTCGCTCACACCTTTAATCCTAATTACTCAGGAGGCTGAGATCTGAGGATCACAGTTCAAAGCCAGCTTGGGCAGGAAAGTACGTGAGACTCTAATCTCCAATTAACCACCAGAAAACCAGAAGTGGTGCTGTGGTTCAAGTGGTAGAGTGCTTGCCTTGAGCTGAAAAGCTGAGGGACAGCACCCAGGCCCAGAGTTCAAGCCTCATTACTGACAAAACAAAAAACCAAACAACAACAAAAAAACAACCAACCAACCAGGTCAGGCAGAACCATTTTTGTTATCTTTGGAGATGGATTGATCTAAATTCAAAAGCTTCTTGGGCAAGTCATTTAGCCTCTCCTAGCTCTTGTTTGTGTTACTGTCTATGAGGGTTTTTGTTGTGTTGTTTTTGTTGCTTCTGCCTGTCCTGGGGCTTGAACTCAGGGCCTGGGTGCCGCCTCTTAGCTTCCCCCTACCTCAAAATTAGCACTCTACCACTTAAGCTATAGCTCCACTTCCAGCTTTTTTGATAATTAATTGGAGATAGGAGTCTTATGGATTTTCCTGCCCAGACTGGCTAGCAGCTATGATCCTCAGATCTCAACTTCCTAAGTAGCTAGATCTACAAGTGTGAACCACCAGCTCCCAGCTCCTTGTTTTCTTAGCTGTAAAATAGAGATGGTAATAAGAACTTCATGTGGGTTGTAGTGAGAATTAAGTGGGATGGTGCATATGGAAGCTTCCACACTGTTAGGCACATAGTATGAATATATGCAACAAATACAAGCTGTTATAACCATTTCATCATATTTCCATCTGCAGGGCTAACAACATTTCTCCCTGTGACCTTGGAAAAACATTTCATATTTTTGGATTTCTATCTCCCATTCTCAAATAGATGATGATTCTTCTTCTTTCTTCCTTCTTCTTGAGCCACAGCGCCACTTCTGGCTTTTTTTTTTCTGCTTATGTGGTGCTAAGGAATCGAACCCAGGGCCTCATGCATGCAAGGCAAGTGCTCTACCACTGAGCCACCTTCCCAGCCCTCTTCTTCTTCTTTTTTTTTTTTTTTTGTCGGTAGTGGGGCCTGAACTGGGCTTGGGCACTGTCCCTCAGATCTTCAGCTCAAGGCTAGTGCTCTATCATTTGAACCACAGAGCCACTTCCAACTTTTTTCTGCTTATGTGGTGCTGAGGAATCAAACCCAGGGCCTTATGCATGCAAAGCAAGCACTCTACTACTGAGCCACCTTCCCAGCCCCCAAATAGATTCTTTTCAAGGACCTTCTTCTTTCTTTCTTTCTTTCTTTCTTTCTTTCTTTCTTTCTTTCTTTCTTTCTTTCTTTCTTTCTTTCTTTCTTTCCTTCCTTCCTTTCTTTCTTTCCTTCCTTCCTTCCTTCCTTCCTTCCTTCCTCCCTCCCTCAAATCATTTAAATATCTTATTGACATATATACTTTTTATTGACATGTACACTTTTTTAAAGTGTACAATGTAAGCTGGGTGCCAGTGGCTCATGCCTGTAATCCTAGCTACTCAGGAGGCTGAGATCTGAGGATCAAGGTTCAAAGCCAACCGGGGGCAAGAAAGTCTGTGAGACTCTTATCTCCAGTAAACCACCAGAAACCCAGAAGTGGCGCTGTGGCTCAAGGGGTAGAGCACTTGCCTTGAGCTTAAGAGCTGAGGGACAGTGCCCAGACCCAGAGTTCAAGCCCCATGACTGACTAAAACAATAATAAAAAAAAAAACCTGTACAATTTAGAGCCAGGCACCAGTCTCATAACCTAGAATTCTAGCTACTCAGGAGGCTGAGATCTGAGGATCAAAGTTTGGAGCCAGCTAGCCTGGGCAAAGAAATCTGAGTCTTATCTCCAGTTAACCAGCAAAAAGTCAAAAGTGAAAGTGTGGCTCAAGTGGTAGAACTCCAGCTTTGAGTTAAAAGAGCTAAGCAAGAACAGGAATTCAAACCTAGTACCAGCATAAAGATAGATAGATAGATAGATAGATAGATAGATAGATAGATAGATAGATAGATAGATAGATAGATAGATAGATAGATTAGATAGATAGATAGATAGATTAGATAGATAGATAGATAGATAGATAGATAGATAGATAGATAGATAGATAGATAGATAGATAGATAGATTAAGGTGTACAATTCTGTGGGCTTAGAATATCATAGGATTGTACAACCATCACCAACATCTAACAGTTGCATCATTAAGTATTGTATTTGTGGGGCTGGGAAAGATGCACAGTGGTAGAGTGCTTGCCTAGCATGCATGAGGCCCTGGGTTCAATTCCTCAGCACCACATAAACAGGAAATAAAAAACCCAGAAGTGGCACTGTGGCTCAAGTGGTAGAGCACTAGCCTTGAGCTGAAGAGCTGAGGGACAGCACCCAGGCCCAGAGTTCAAGCCCCACAACCAACCAACCAACCAACCAAAAAAAAGAAAGAAAAAGAAGAAAGAAAGAATTGTATTTGGGCTGGGAATGTGGCTTAATGGTAGAGTGCTTGCCTAGCATGCATGAAGCCCTGGATTCAATTCCTCAGTACCATTGAAACAGAAAAAGCCAGAAGTGGTACTGTGGCTCAAGTGGTAGAGTGTTAGCCTTGAGCAAAAGAAGCTCAGTGACAGTGCCCAGGCCCTAAATTCAAGCTCCAGGACTGTCCAAAAAAAAAAATCATATTCATCCAGGTTCCCCTTCTTCCCAGTTCCTGGCAACTTCTTCTAATCTAGTTTGTATTTCTTTGAATTTGCCTATTCTGAACATTTCATGTATGGAAACACAGATGAGGTCTTTCCTATCTGGATTCCTTCACCTAGCATAATGTTTTTGTAGGCCACCCATGCTGAGGAATGTACTTCATTCTTTATATGACTGAATAGTCTTATACTACATGGGTATTCCTCACTTGCTTTATCTGTTCCTCATTTGATGGACATTTGTGCTGTTTCCACTTTTTGAGAGTTATGAATAACACTTGGGTAGAGGTTTTTGTGTGTACATATGCTTTCAGTTCTCTAGGAGTAGAATTACTAGGTCTTGTGGTAACTCTTTGTTACAAGTTTGGGGAACTACCAAACTGTTTTCCATAGTGGCTATACCAGTTCAAATTCCTACTTCACAATGTATAAAGGGTCCAGTTTCTCCACATCTTTGTCAATACTTATTTCCCATATTCCTGTCATAGACATCCTGGTGTATATGAAGTGATATTTTAATGTGGTACTGATTTGCCTGTCCTTAATGACTAGTGATTTTGAACATATTTTCATGCTTTTATTCGCCACTTTTTAGAGACATGTTAATTTAAACCTTTAGCCCATTTAAAATGTCTGATTTTAGCTGACATTTACTGAGAACCTACAATATGCCAATATATCAGAGATTGGGAAAGTACACAAAAACCAGGGCCCTGCTTGGAACAGGAAGACTTGTGCTGTTCTGCCTCCCAGGGATCTCACATGGGAGGGACACTACTCCAAAAATGGAGGATATGTGGACTGGACAGGAACCTCGGGTTTCAGAGGCCCTATGTACAATCCTCCCTCCCCCCAGGCCTGCCTGGTCTCATCAGACACTACTCTGATCAAGACCTAGCAGCTAGAAGCTGACTGGGTGTGTCAATTATCCAGGCTACCAACAGAACAAGAACCTTGTAGGTATGTACCTTTAGTCTCAGTTTATTTTATTTTACCTTATTTTGCCAGTCCTGGGGCTGGAACTCAGGGGCTGGGCACTTACCCTGAGCCTCTCTGTGCACAAGGCTAGTGCTCTACCACTTGAGCCACAGTGCCACTTCCAGCCTTTTCTGTTTATCTGGTACTGAGGACTCAAACCCAGGGCTTCATGCAGGGTAGGCAAGCAATCTACCACCAAGCCACATTCTCAGCCTTGAAACTCAGTTTAAATCCACCATCACCAAGCCAAGGGCCAGTCACACAACCCCAGTCTTCTCCAGGCATCTCTGCAGGGTGAGTGCAGGGGACAATAGACTACTTGGAAAGGTATAATAGGAAGACAGAAGGGGTCTGCACTGTTCCTACTGCTGCATGTCTTACGCATGTCTCTTGATCTCTATGAGCCTAAGTTTTCTTAGCTATGCAATGGGAGATTAATGGCACAATCTGTCCAGGTGATTATGAAGTTGAAATGAAGTGATGCATGCATTGGAGCAGAGGAAATGCTCACTAGATAGAAGACATATCTGAGATGACCCATAAATGTTATATTGCCTTATAGAAAATAGAGGTAATTAGGACTTCCTGCTCTATAAGGAACAGCTGCCCTGAGGTCAGAGCTACCCACAAAGAATTTCAGAGGCAATCGCTCCAGCTCAGGCTGCCAGGTCATCCTGGAAAGAAAGCCCTCCTGCTTCTGTGGCTTTCTATTCTCACTCCTGGCATAGCCTCAGCCCTCCCAGCCCACATCATGGCAGCTAAAAGTCTTCTCACTAATCTGCCAAGTTCTTGGCCAAGGGGAAATATGTTTCCAGATAGGGTGAAAATAGAACCCTCTCCAAATATGCTCATTATGGCTAATAAAATAAATAGAACCAGAAGGAAAAAGAGAACAGAAAAGACATCAGAAAGGCCAGGACTGGGCAGCTGGGGTAGATGAGCAGCTGATGGGTGGGGTTTGGGTTTACATAGAAAGGAATGTGCATGAAATGTGTGTGAGAGACTGAATGAGTTTGTGCATGGCTGCATGACTGAATATGTGGAAGGCAAACATATGTATGTGGATATATGTATGACAATATGTGCCTATGTGAGTATGTGCATGCAGACTGGGTATGAAAGCATGTATGTGAAACAGTGCATTTGTGGGTAAGGTGAAAGTGTATCAGCAAATACAAATGTGAATATGTGTATGTAAGCATAGTGAGTGGATGCAATTGTGCGCAAATTAGCATGTGGATATGTATGAGTGAAAATGTTTATGACTATGTGGACTGTATATATATATATATATATATATATATATATATATATATATATGTTAATGTGCATACATTTGTGAGAGTGTAAGAGTGAGTTTTATGTGAGAATGTATATGGTGTATATGTTTGTATTTACCTGTGCAAGTAAGTATATGGAAGCAAATATATGTGAGTTGTCTGTGTGCACATGCTATAGCATGTGTGTATTGATTGAGTCTGAGTGCATGTGAACTTGTGTGTATGAATATGTGTGTTCTTGTATGTGGTGTGGTACTATGTGATTTGTGCTCCAAGTCAGGTGGTAAAGGAGGTAGCCCCAAGGGAAGTGAGAATTCTTGGGGCTTAGTCACTCATGGCTCAAGCACAGCCAATCTGAGAAATGTTTTAAAATAGATCTGCTAGTGTTTTCTTTTCTTTCTTTCTCTCTATCTTTCTTTCTTTCTTTCCATTTCTTTCTTTCTTTCCTTTTCTTTCTTTCCTTCTTCCTTCCTTTTTCTCTCTTTCTTTCCTTCTTTCTTTCTTTCCTTCCTTCTTCTTTCCTTCCTTCCTTCCTTCCTTCTTCCTCCCCTCCCTCCCTCCTCCCCTCCCTCCCTCCCTCCCTCCTTCCCTCTCTCTCTCTTTCTTTCTTTCTTTCTTTCTTTCTTTCTTTCTTCCTTTCTTTCTTTCTTTCTTTCTTTCTTCCTTTCTTTCTTTCTTTCTTCCTTTCTTTCTTTCTTTCTTCCTTTCTTTCTCTCTTTTTTTCTTTCATACCAATACAGAACACTATCCACCAGCTTTTTTTTTTTTTTTTTTTTTTGCTTATGTGGTGCTGAGGAATCAAACCCAGGGCCTCATGCATGCAAGGCAAGCACTCTACCACTAAGCCACCTTCCCAGCCCTCCACCAGCTTTTTTGCTTAAGGCTATCACTCTACCACTTGAGCACAACTTCACTTCTGACTTTTTGCTGGCTAATTGGAGATAAAAGACTTTCCTTTTTGAGCTGGCTTCAAACTGCATTCCTTAGATCTCCACATCCTGAGTAGCTAGGATTACAACATGAGCCACCAGCACCTAACCTTTTTTTTTTTTTTTTTTTTTTTTTTTTTTTTTTGTGGTCGGTCGTAGGGCTTGAACTCCGGACCTGGGTGCTTTCCCTGAACTCTTCAGCTCAAGGTGAGCACTCTACCACTTGAGCCATAGCACCACTTCTGGTTTTCTAGTGATTTATTGGAGTTTCCTGCCCAAGCTGGCTTTGAACTATGATCCTCAGATCTCAGCCTCCTGAGTAGCTAGGATTACAGGTGTAAGCCACCAGAGCCCAGCCTGACCTTTTTTTTAGATGGAAAAATCATTGTTTATTTGACAGATAACTTTTGAATCTAATGAAGAACTGATAACTTGTATATATAAGAATTCATAACAGCCGGGCGCTGGTGGCTCACGCCTGTAATCCTAGCTACTCAGGAGGCTGAGATCTGAGGATCGCGGTTCAAAGTCAGCCCGGGCAGGAGAGACCGTGAGACTCCTATCTCCAATAAACCACCAGAAAACCGGAAGTGGCGCTGTGGCTCAAGTGGTAGAGTGCTCGCCTTGAGCTGAAGAGCTGAGGGACAGCACCCAAGCCCAGAGTTCAAGCCCCATGACCGACAAAAAAAAAAAAAAAGAATTCATAACATCTTCACTAAGCACCAAGTGCAATGATTTCTGCCCCAAAGTTATATATATATATAACTTGAACTCAGGACCTGGGCACTGTCCCTGAGCTTCTTTTGCTCAAGACTAGCACTCTACCACTTGAACCACTGCACCACTTCTGGCTTTTTCTGTTCATGTGGTATTGAGGAATCAAACCTAGGGCTTCATGCAAGCACTCTACCACTAAGCCACATTCCCAGCCCAAAAGGTATATTTTTAATCAATAAATCTAAAGTTGCCAATCACTGCTTATACTTAGAACGAGATGACCAAATTATTACCTTATATGTAAGTAATAACTGCTTTAAAAGCTTTTCTTGACCAGCACTGGAGGCTTACATCTGTAATACTAGCTACTTAGGAGGTTGAAATCTGATTATCCCAGTCTGAAGATAGCTCAGGCAGAAAAATCTGTGAGACTCTTATCTCCAATTAACCAGCAAAAAGCCAGAAGTGGAGACATGGCTCAAATGGTAGAATGCCAGCCTTGAGCAAAAAAGCCAAATGAGAGCATGAGGCTCTGAGTTCAGGTCTCTGCATGTTGATGAGAGAGCACCCTTTGCTTAAGCCAGGCACAGTGCATCATTCCTGTAAAACCAACTACTCAAGAGGCAGAGAATGGGAGGATAGTGGTTCAAAGCCAGGCTGGGTAAGAAGGTAGCAAGGCCCAATCTAAACCAACAAGCTGGACATAGTGGCAATTTCCTTCTAATGCCAGCAATGCAAAAGGCATAGATGGGAAGACTGGGTTCAGGCCAAGCATGTGAAAAATGTGAAACTCTACCTGAAAAATTACCAAAACACTCGACAAGAAATGTACTCATTACCTTACTCATGTAACTGTAACCCCTCTGTACAGCATCTTTACAATAAAATAAAATTTAAAAAAATTACCAAAACAAAAATGGTTGGAGTTGTGGCTTAGCAGGTAGTACAATTGCATAACAAGCAACCCTAATTCCAACTCTAATACTGAGAGAGAGACAGAGAGAGAGAGAGAGACAGAGAGAGGGAAAAAAAAAAAACGTTGTTTAGCCTCTGTATCTAATTGAGGGAATTTGTTGGTCTTAAGCTAGTAATCATAAATACATGTGCCAAATATACATACAAACACACAAATATGAGCAGCAAGTCTCATATATAAAGGATAAATTAACCAGGTGCTCATTACAGGCTCATGCCTGTAATCCTAGCTACATTGGAAGTTAAGAGTAGGAGGACCACAGTTACAGGTCAGCCTGGGCAAAAAAGCTCACAAGACCCCTTTCCAACCCATAGGTAGGCACAGTGGCACATGAAAATCATCCCAAGATACAGGAGAGGATAATATTTAGAGGATCATAGATCCAGGATAGTTCAAGCAGAAGTCTTTGAGATCCATCTTCACTGGAGAGAAACTGGAAGCAGTGATGCACACCTGTGATCCTAGCAATGATGGGAAGTCCAAAGTAGGGGACTGCAATTCAGACACATCTCTGGTAGGAGCTAGACCCTACCCTAAAAATAACCAGTGAGGGTCTGAGAAGATGGCTTAGTGGTAGAATGTTTGCCTAGCATGCATGAAGCCCTGGGTTCAATTCCTCAGTACCACATAAACAGAAAAGGCCAGCCGTAGTGCTATGGTTCAAGTGGTAGAGTGCTAGCCTTGACAAAAAAAGCTCAGGGTAATTGCCCTGAGTTCAAGTCCCAAGACTGGCAAAAAGTGTGAAATACCAGCTGCTTCTATTGTCATGGAACCTTCCTGTTATGCAGTGGCTAAGCGGTCCACTAGAGTTACAGCTTGGTAGAATTCTGGAATGCAGGAGCCACAGAATGCTGGGACGATAAGGGTCTTAAAGCCCGTCTCCCCAAAGATTTCTTGGTATGAATGGATAGATTGAGGCCAAGATCTCAATCTACCCATTGATAGGGTAGATTAAGGGCAAAGGTAGTATTGGAATTGAGGCCTTCTGCATTCTATCCAATGTCCTTGGGCCTCCTACCACCAAACACTTATTTTTGTGTGTGGGTCATGGGGCTTGAACTCTGGGCCTTGGCACTGTCCCTCAGCTTGTCAGCTCAAGGCTATCACTCTAACATTTGAGCCACAGCACCACTTCTGGCTTTTTCTGCTTATGTGGTGCTGAGGAATCGAACCCAGGGCCTTATGAATGCAAGGCAAGCATTCTATCACTGAGCTACCTTCCCAGCCCCGCCCCAACACTTTTGCCTCCCTGCTAACCATTTGCTCATTTAGCAGTTGTTTATGAATGCCTACTAAGAGCTAGACCCTAAATGAAGCTCTAACATTTAAAAAAAAAAAAAAAAAAAGGACCTTACCTCTAGGAGCTTTCCTTCTGGTGTATGGGAGTAGAGAGTAAACTTATAACAATGATCATGATGATAATTGCAGATCCTAAGTGTCTCAAAGTCAAAAAGGTAGTCCAGTCCCAGGACTATTTCAGTTAGGAAGCCAGAAAGTGTCTCTGCAGGGTGATAATGGAGCTGAAGGAGTCCAACAAGATGTCTTAATAGGGGCAGATGGAGCAATCAGCTCCAAGGTCAAGAGACCTTGGCCATGCCCCAGATTCCACTCTGATGTGACGTAATGGAGGAAATTTCTTTTCTGTGGGCCAGAATTCTTCCACCTCCTCCTTCTTTTTGTTGTTGGTTGTGGGTCTTGAACTCTGGTTCTGGGCGCTATCCCTAAGCTTGTCCACTCAAGGCTACCACTCTACCGCTTGAGCCACAGCACCAGTAATTTTTCTGGTGTTTTTTTTTTTTTGTTTTTGTTTTTGTTTTTGAGTCGGGTCGTGGGGCCTGAACTCTGGGCCTGGGAGCTGTCCCTCAGCTCTTCAGCTCAAGGCTAGTGAGCTACCACTTGAGCCACAGTGCCACTTCCGGCTTTTTTCTTTTTTCTTATGTGGTGCTGAGGAATCGAACCCAGGGCCTCAGGCATGCAAGGCAAGCGCTCTACCACTGAGCCACCTTCCCAGCCCTGGTGTTTTTTTTTTTTAAATAATTGTCTCATGGACTTTCTTACCCAAGCTGGCTTCAAACCATGATTCTCAGATCTCAGCCTCCTGAGTAGCTACGATTGCAGGCGTGAGCCAGGGGCACCAGGCTAGGAATTCTTCAAATTAAAAACAAAGCTGAAGGGCAAGTAGCCTGATGCTGCTAGGGTCCAGGAATTTCTCAGTAGTAGTTACTCAGTAGTAAGGTAATGGCAGAACTCTCGCCCTCTATTCATGCCCTGAAGCTCTGGTCCAGTCTTTATGGAAATCGCAGTGACCATAGGTACTAAATAATAGTAACCACTGACATTATTTAAGTATTTAGCATGTGTCAGATATATTTGAAATGTTTTAGAAGCATTGTTGCATTTAATGTCCTCAATGTAATTTAAGAAATGGGCACTGAGCTTACCCCCTACTTTATAAATAAGAAAAATGAGTCGTGTGTGTGTGTGTGTGTGTGTGTGTGTGTGTGTGTGTGTGTGTGTGTGTGTGTGTGTGTGTGTGTGTGTGTGTGTGAGTCCTGGGGCTTAGACTCAAAACCTGGGCTCTGTCCCTAAGCTTTGGTGTTCAAAGCACTATCACTTGAGTATAGATCCACTGTGGAATTTTTTTTTTTTGGGTCCGGTAGTGGGGCCTGAACTCTGGGCCTGGGCCCTGTCCCTCAGCATTCCAGCTCAAGGCGAGCACTCTACCACTTGAGTCACAGCGCCACTTCCTGCTTTTTTTTTTTTGATTATGTGGTGCTGAGGAATCGAACCCAGGGCCTCAGGCATGCAAGGCAAGCACTCTACCACTGAGCCACCTTCCCAGCCCCAGACACTGTGGAATTTTTTTATGCTTAGCTAAAGATAAGAGTCTCACAGAGCCAGACTCTTGTGCCTTATGTCTATAATTCTAGTTACTCAGGAGGCTGAAATCAGGATCCTGGTTCAAGCTGGACAGAGCAGGAAAAGCTATAAGACTCTTTTTTTTTTTTTTTTTTTTGAGTCGGGTCGTGGGGCCTGAACTCTGGGCTTGGGCGCTGTCCCTCAGCTCTTCAGCTCAAGGCTAGCGCTCTACCACTTGAGCCACAGCACCACTTCCGGCTTTTTTTTTTTTTGCTTATGTGGTGCTGAGGAATTGAACCCAGGGCCTCAGGCATGCAAGGCAAGCGCTCTACCACTGAGCCACCTTCCCAGCCCCAGACACTGTGGAATTTTTTTATGCTTAGCTAAAGATAAGAGTCTCACAGAGCCAGACTCTTGTGCCTTATGTCTATAATTCTAGTTACTCAGGAGGCTGAAATCAGGATCCTGGTTCAAGCTGGACAGAGCAGGAAAAGCTATAAGACTCTTTTTTTTTTTTTTTTTTTGAGTCGGGTCGTGGGGCCTGAACTCTGGGCTTGGGCGCTGTCCCTCAGCTCTTCAGCTCAAGGCTAGCGCTCTACCACTTGAGCCACAGCACCACTTCCGGCTTTTTTTTTTTTTGCTTATGTGGTGCTGAGGAATTGAACCCAGGGCCTCAGGCATGCAAGGCAAGCGCTCTACCACTGAGTCACCTTCCCAGCCCAGCTATAACACTCTTATCTCCAGTTAATCACAGAAAAAGCCAGAAGTGGTGCTGTGGTAGAGCACAAGCCTTGAGGGACAAGAGACAGCAACTAGGCCCAGAGTTCAATCCCCAGGACCGGCAAAAAAAAAAGTCTCACAGACTTTCCTGCCTGGACTGGCATCAAACCACTTTCCTCAGATCTCAGCCTTCTGAGAATTACACTAGAATTATGCTAGAATTATAGGCATGAGCCACCTGGATCTGGCAAAAAGAAAATCTTATGGAAATGATTTACATAAGGTCACTCCACCAGGAAGGAGCAGAATTGCCATTTGCACCCAAGTCTGTGACCCAAAGATCAGAGTTCCCAAGCATAATTCTTGAGCCTCCCTGCCTGACCTTCATGCCTCACTGACATTAGCCTTCCTGGACACATTGCCCCTTGGAATCATCCTAACTGCCCATGGAGCTCCTTCTAACTCAAGCCTCATGACCTGCCAGGAAACCTTCCATTATACCTCTATTTACATGGGCATGGATCAGTATCATTGTCCTAACAGCACCTACTATGTGGAGTGATAGGACCTTTATGTGTAAGATAGGTTTTCACAAGAACCCTTCAAGGTCAGGCTTGTGCAGCTCATCTTACAGCTAAGGAGGTAAAAGAACTAGCTAAAGGTCACATGACTATAGGAGATCAGGTAACCTTGCCACAGAGCCTGACTGGCCCGTGTGCCTTCCCAAGGGGGTACTGGCCATGAGATCAGTCTGCTTCACCTCATTCAAACCTCAAAATCAATGATTCTCTCCCAACCTTAGCCTGTACAGGGCTCAAATTCATCATGCCTTAGCAATGCTACAAATGACAGAAAAATGCCACCTTTGAGGTTACTATCAAATACTTGAAACTTCAAATGTCCAAATGGTAAATGCTAAAGGTTCTCCAGGTCTGTGCCTCACAGCTGTGGAAGAAACAAACTTAAAATAACACAGCTCTGATCTTAAGGTAACTTGTTCCTTCAGAGCCTCAGTTTCTCTGTCTGTAAAATGGGGGTATATAGTAACATCCATTTCTTAGGTGTGGAGTCAAGTAAAATCAAGATTACATATCAGTGTCTGGCACCATGTAGATGCTTAGTAAAGATCTGTGAGTCCATTCCATTGGTGAGTTGAAAGTTAGCTTTAATAGCCTTGAGCAAAAGAGCTCTGGGACAGTGCCCAGACCCCTAGTTCAAGCCCCATGAATGACAAAAAAAAAAAAAAAAAAGGAAAAAAGAAAAGAAAGCTTCAAGATTGAGTGGCTGATACTGTTTGGAATCTAGATAGTAGGATTGAGATGTCAATTTCCTGGGTTCCCAGGGCATTACTTAAAGGGCAGGCTTTATAGCCAGTTGTGCATTCAGAACTGCAGCTAAAGGAGGGAAATGTACACTCAGTTGAGAAGTTCCTGCCACAAACACTGGTTGAGAAACATGGTGGGGAAAATCCATCTGACTAATGTCGTAGATTTCCAGGGGAAGCTTATGCAAGTCTTTCCTTCCTCTCTTTGTCCCTTAGGGTGGCAGCTTCCCCTAATCTTACTCTCTTTACTGTCTATTTCCTGTACATCTTCTATTTCTTAACAAATTCCATACATTCAACTCTTTCTATTTGAAATATCTAGAATGACTTCTCTTCTCCTCTTAGAACGTGGGAACAGAGGTTGGGGCCCCTTCAGCATAGGCAAAGATCAGAGCAAAGAAAGGATGTGGAATGGTATGAGAAGAACAGGCCCAGGATGGGTTGTTACCTTTCTGGGTACCATGCTGAGGGATTAGACCAAATGGTCCCTAAGGACCTTGCTTGCTGAATCCACAGATTTCCATCTGTTCTGATCCCAATTCTGATTCTGTGCTGTCTTATGATCCCTTTATCTCTGGCCTCTATGTGCAACCTGTTTAGTGGATCAGTGAATGGATTAGTGATGTGGTCCAAAGGACCTTGAAAGAAGACCCTGTGTGTTAGCTGGCTTCTCACCCATATAGAGCATGCACTGGGAAAGTTCCATGTAGCAATCTGGTGGCATCACTATCCTTGCTTACCTGACATCTCCATCCTGCTGGTCCAGGTTAGAGCCAGGGCTCTGGGCCTGCTGTAAAGTCTCTATGAGCCCACAGCCATGAGTACAGCCTTTCTTCTAGAGCCAAGTATTCCAGTTATACATAGAGTTCCAGGCTGGGCTGGGAATGTGGCTTAGTGGTAGAGTCCTTGCCTAGCCTGCATGAAGCTCTGGGTTCAATTCCTCAGTACCACCTAAACAGAAAAGGCCAGAAGTAGCACTGTGGCTCAATGGTAGAGTGCTAGCCTTGAGCAAAAGAAGCTCAGGAACAGAGCCCAGGCCCTGAGTTCAAGTTCCAGGACTGGCCACAAAAAAAAAAAAAAGAGTTCCAGGCCCTCAGGAGCCCTTTTCCCTCAGAGCAACAAGAGGTACTTCCTGGCCTGGGTGGTCCTAGGTGTCCACCTGAGGGTACCCCACACCCCTCCCACTGTAAAGTCTCCTCCTTTCTTACTTTCTTAAAAAAAATGTTTCTAGAAAGGACTAGTTTCTAGAAAGATGTTATAAAGAGACGCTAAGAGAGATGCAGACCATGAGAGATCACTGGTCTGTCTCCCTCCTCCAGGAGCCAAGTTAGACCCTTCCAAGAGTTCTACCGACTGACAACTTCCAACCTGAGCAGTTTAAACACACTAGAGCTCACACTAACACTTCATAGACGTTCTTTAAGAGATGAGGTGTGCTACAACAGACAGGCTGTCCTAAAATTGCACTTGGCAAACATCTCATGAAACACACAGGAATTTCAAACTGCTTGTGATGTAACTGAGTTCAGACTCTGTGCCCTGTGATCTCAATCTATACTTCAAAACACTGTTCTATTGTTAGCCCCCTTTTAACAGGGAGAAACAAAATACCCAGAATGCTGTGCAAGGTCACACAGCCAGGGAGCACCAGGGAACTGTTGGTTCTGCTTCTGCCTCTTCCTTTTACTCCTGGATTCCTGGTTCTCTCTCTCTCTGTGGTCTGCGGGGGTGGGGGTGGGGTGGGAGTGGGGAGGGTGGAGACTGCAAGGCTGTGGGGCTCGAGTCTTGTTGGAAGAGCTCAGAACTGCCTAAAGGTTTGATCTTCTGGATCACAGTCCTCCTTCTGCTAATATCCTGGGACTCCTCCCAGGGTAGAGCTGCAAGGCATATGATTTACCTGCCAGGAGCCCAGCACTAGGACAACAAACATTATAAATCATCAGGAAGCTAGTGTAAATAATTTATAACCAAGACAGTAAATAATGAAGCTCTTTGGACATGCCATGATCCAGTTCACCTGTCCCACATCTAGTACCTAAGATAGCCTGGACATTTCTGCTGCCTTGTATTTAAATAAATGCTGTAACTCAGTGTTGTACATTTACCCTCTCTGCTGCCCTTTTCCCACTCTTTCAGGAGTTACTTGTGCAGAAAGCCTTTTTTGAAATCTCAGTGGGTTCAGGGTCTTTGGCTTTCATGGTCTGTGGATGTTCCCATCTAGACTTTCACTCCATGTGGTCATTTTTTACTGTTATGATGATAGTCTTGTCAGTTCTCCAAGAGACTAACAGCTCCAAGACAGCAATCATCCCCTGGAAGCCAAGTGAAGAGGTTAGTGTATACTAGGTGCTCAATAAATAATAGGGAAGGATTAGTCTTTTTTTTCTGGCAGAAGAGATTATGCCCAGGATCTTGTACAAGACTCTACCACCGAGCTATATCCCCAGCCTTGCTTAACTTTTAAGTAAATATGGGAGACCAAGTATTATTTTGTTTGTTTTTATTTCATAGGAAAGAAAATTAAAGCTAAAGTGGCAGGGGCAAGTTGGGCCTCACCCAACTCTTAATACTTTCTCATGAATCTCTATCTGAGAGCCAGACACCAGTGGCTCATGCCTATTGTCCTAGCTAATCAAAAGACTGAGATCTGAGAATCATAGTTCAAAGCTAGCCCAAGCAAGAAAGTCTGTGAGACTCTTAGCTCCAGTTAACCACCAAAAAGCTAGAAGTAAACTGTGGTTCAAAAGCACTAGCCTTAAGGGAAAAAAAGCTAAGGGACAGCACCTGGGCCCAGAGTGGAAGCTCTAAGCCTTGAGTTCAAGCCCTAGTACTGACACCAAAGAGGGGGGAGAAGAAGGAGAGGGAGAAAGAAGGAAAGGGAGAGTAAGAGAGAAGGAGGGAGAATTTGTCTCTTTCCCCTGCAGACCTCAAGCGTCCTGAGTCAGGGACCCTCTGTTTCTGTTTTCAGGGAGGTGATCCTTATCACAGCTCATGGACTCTGGTACCCAGCGAGTGTTAATATACTTGTCTGAGTGGTTGGAAAAGACAAAGAAAGTTGTGTCTCATTCTCTACCTCATGAGTAGTGAACACCTTGAACAGTGAGAAGCTCAGGAGCAGAAGTCTGGACCAGGGGTCTTTTGAACTCTGGAATCCAGAGCAACTCTGCACAGACTTACATCTAGGAGAGCTCCAGATAAAGACATGGAGATGGTTGTGGAAGCTGCCTGGTGGCATTGCACTATTTTAGAGCTGAGAACCTAACCAGGCTATTGCAGCCTTGCAATAGGAACCTGAGACAAGAAGATACATGATCCTATTTGTCTCTCCGTGGCCCCCCTCCCCCCGTCCTGTGTTAGGTATTGAGAATGAGGACAAAGAAATCAGGGCACAGGCAGTGTGAGGTGGGCCAGGACAAGGACAGCATTGCACAAGAAGCCCTGGCCTGATCCTGGCCTCAATCCTCAGCAGCAGGTGGAGTGCAGAAGGGAGAATAAATGGATGTCTACTGATGTGAAAGGTTCCAGCTGGTTGCCAACAGCCCCTGGAGCTGTACTGAGAAAGATTCTGAGAAATCTGGTGATCAGTTAGCAATGTCTGCTTCAAGCACAGAAGTGAGCTACTGTGCTCACTCCTCTTCCATATCTCAGGCTTCAGTACAGAGCAGTGACTCAGTAAAGATTTATGAAATCCTTGTTGATTAGAAATAGGTCTGGGCAGAGCTCACCTGGAGATACCATTAACTGTAAAGAAGAAAAACATGAACACATAGTCTTTTCAGTACTATAGAAGAAAGTGGGACAGAATGACAGATAGCAATCTAGAAGTTAATTAGATGCCCATGAGAAGTTCTTGGCAATGTGGACTAAGACCCTTGGACCTCACAAGTCAGTGGGGACTAGGAGTTTTCCAAGGCAAATTCCAGAGATAAATCTTGGCAGGGGCCCAGCCAGTGCATTCCTGTATTTCAGGAAGCAGGGCTCAAGCTTTCTATTCCTAGTAGACCCAGGCACCTCTGCTGGATCCAGGACAATGCAATGAGCACAAAGAGATCCTGAATGGCGATCCCAAGTGAGGGAGTAGGGTTCTTATTCAGAGGAAAGACAGGTAGGAGGTGGGTTCCAGGGAAATAGCATGGCCAGGGAAAGGGCATAGCATGCCCTTATTTCCTCCAGTTTATTATCTCCCCCAGACAGCAGCCCATACTGCCACACAGACAGGTCTTCACAAGTCTTTACAACCAAGAGAAAACACAAGGGAAAAAACACAGTCTCTCCCCTGCCAGCTGCAGTCACTTACTTGTCTCATCCAGGCCAGTTTCATGCATACTCCTGTCACTGGCCTACAACTCTGTCCTGAAATTCAGAGCAAGTTGGGGGTGTAAGACCCACTTTGGGCATTTCCCTGCTCTGTTAATATGCAAACTTTATTTAGACTTCTTGGGCCTTGGTTTCTCCTCTGACAAAATGGGATAAATAGTGCCTACAACATTGCCCATTCGATGGGCATTGTAGGTAGTGAACCATTGATATATGGGGGCTGGAACTAGTTCTTACTAAGATTCTAATTTGAGACCAAGCTCATGTTCTCCATATCCTCTATAGAGCCTAGATTCTGTACAAATACTAGGGAACCCCTGCCAGGATTAGCAGGCATGTGGATTGGTGGAGGCTCTGGACTTGGGGGTTTGGGATGGTCTGACCCTGAAGGGCTAGGAAAGAATCAGAGAGAGAAGGCAGGGCTCCCTGCACTCCTGTAGCCCTGAGCTCCCTGAGCTCTGAGCTGTGGGCAGAGCTGACCATTCTAGGTCACCTATAATTACCTTTCAGCAGAGCTCTGCAATACTGGGTGGGGACAGTAATTTTTGGGTTTTATTTTGATGTCCAGACAGTGTCCTGGGGCAGCCTCATGACAGCTGACTGCTGTCAGATAGGGACAAAGTCTGATTTCTTTTTTTTTTTTGGGGGGGGGGGTCCGGTCGTGGGGCCTGAACTAACTCTGGGCCTGGGCACTGTCCCTCAGCTCTTCAGCTCAAGGCTAGTGCTCTACCACTTGAGCCACAGCACCACTTCTGGCTTTTTTCTTTTTGCGTATGTGGTGCTGAAGAATCAAACCCAGAGCCTCATGCATGCAAGGCAAGCACTCTACCAATGAGCCACCTTCCCAGCCCCAAAGTCTGATTTCTTTAGGAAGGCACATTTCTAAGCAAGCTGATCTTTTTGTTGTTGTTGTTGGTTGTGGGTCTTGAAATCTGGGCCTGGGTGCTGTCTCTAAGCTCTTCAGCTCAAGGTGAGCACTCTGCTACTTGAGCCACAGTGCTACTTCTGGTTTTCTGGTGGTTAGTTGGAGATAAGAGTCTCACAGACGTTCCTGCCAGAGCTGGCTTTGAACCTCGATCCTCAGATCTCAGTCTCCTGAGTAGGTAGGATTACAGGAATGAGCCGCCAGTACCCGGCTCAGGAAGCTGATCTTTAAGTGCAAGGTCCAAGTCTGCACAGACTGCTTTTGTCCATGCCTGAGGAGTGGTGTAAGAGGCTGCTCTGGAGAACAGTGTGGAGCATGCTTCTCTAGCATGGGGTTTCCACTAGTGGGGTCTCCACTCTAGTCTTCTTCCACTCTGTCCCCTTCCTTTCTCCCCTGAACCACACAGGTGTTGATTTAACTTGCAGTGAAGTATCACGGAATAAGGACACCTCAAAGGCAGCTCTTGAGTCTTAGCCATGTCTGAGGTCACAAATCCTTGCTAACTTGTACCTGGCATACTAAGGTAAGAATCCATACCCATATTCATCCTTGTACATTCACCCATCAACCATGGCCAGAGTGCCAATGTGGGGGAAAAGATAGTGACTTTCCATTTAAAACTCCCCCATCCTAAAGCAGTAAAAGAGGTGGAGACCCCCCAGGAGTGAGGCTCTGGATAGAGGCAAGAATTCCTTGCAGAACCAGTGCTAATGGACACATATGGGCATTGGTATAGGTGAGCCTGCCCTGAGCTACTTAATCACATATTATTGCTCTCTGCTCTCTTGCATGTACTTGCCTGCAGCATCTGACTCCTGGCAGAGCTCAGGTATCTGCAGATTCCAGAGGGCTTCCAGAGCCAGTTCTCTCCAGCCTTATCCAAGGTTCAGGGGAAAACAACAAACAGAAGGTCAACATATATTAAGTGTTGTCTTGGCACAGGGACACTACCATAGGAAAGCTGGTATGCACTAAATACGTAACTGTATATCCCATCCACACTGAGCTCTGTGTGTGTGTGTGTGTGTGTGTGTGTGTGTGTGTGTGTGTGTGTGTGTGTGTGTGTGTGTGTGGTGGCAATGGAGAATGGCAAGGGAGGAGAGGACATGACACTGAAGGAGGTGACAGGCATACAAGATCTAAGCTCAACTGCCAGAACAACGGCATCTGGGAATTCAGAGACCCATGAGCACCATTCTAGAATTGACAGTAGACTAAGGATGTAGCTCAATAGTAGCCCACTCTGTGTGGGTAGGATATGCAGTTAGGTATTCAGTGCAAATCAACTTTCCTGTGGTGGCATCCCTGTGCCAAGACAGCATTCAATATAGGTTGACTATGTGTTGTTGGTTTCCCTGAAACCTAGATGCTTGCCTAGTACGCATGCATGGAGCCCTGGTTTGATCCCCAGAACTACAGGAAAGAGAGATGAAAAAAAAGAAGGAAGGAAGGAAGAGAAGGAGAGAGGGAGGGAGGGAGGGAGGGAGAAAAGAAAGAAGAAAGGAAGGAAGGAAGGAAGGAAGGAAAGGAAGGAAGGAAGGAAGGATGGAAAGAAGGAAGGAAGGAAAGAAGGAAGGAAAGAAGGAAGGAAAGATTGAAAATGAAGGAAAAAGTGATGGAAGGAGGAAGGAAAGGAAGGAGAGAGGGAGGGAAGAAGGGTGGATTGACAGTGAAGGAAAGAAAGATTGACAGTGAAGGTCTTCAAGGTGGTCTAAGAACTCTCCCATCACATATACATACTCACATCTTCCTCCATGAGTCACACAAAGTCTACTTCCAGAGTCCCAGTAGACTATCATTAAGGGATGAGCCAGCCAAGCTCTCTGAGCATAGGTCAGAAGGGCAAAGACTGTGGAAAAGGCTCTCTGGTCTCTCACACATGTTGCCATTTGTGTGGGCACCTGTTATGCTCCTGGAGCAGGCTGTAGTCAGCCTCAGGCACTTCTTATGACTAGGAAGGATATGTGGGCAGGTAGAGATACTGGGTTCTGAGTTTTGGGCATGGATATTGCCTGTGGGGCAGGGTACTTGGTCCCCTACCCTGTTGGCCCCGTAAGACACAGGAAGTATGACACGTCATCATAATGCACTTGTTCAAAGTGCCTAGTACACTTACACATGCCATCAGACATGTTTCTTTTGCTTAAGTTGTCTTCCTTCCAGGTCTCTTTCCTTCTAGTTTCTGCTTGGAAAACCCTTTTCCATAGCCTTGTTTCTCATTATCCTCAGTATAGGGCCAGGCTCCTGCAGAGTAGCTTAGGCCACTGAGTATGCTTCTCCCCATATGGTCCGTGGGTGCCTGCCAACAATAACCAGTCCCCTGTGAAGCCTACACAAGCCTCTTAGGCAACTTTCCTGTTCCCTAGAACCAGCTATGAATGCAGCAAGTTTGTTACCCTTATACCTCTGCAGGCCTCCCTCTTCTGCCCTCCCTGTTTCTTCTGCCTGTAGTGACTTCTTGGCCTTCCCACCACTAAATAATTCCTTCTGGTTCTTCCTGGACTGGCTCCAAGGGCATCATTTTTCCACAGAGCCTGCCCAGCTTGGTCAGTCCTAGCACAAGTTCTGGCACACAGTGGGTGCTTGTTAAGTGATTGCAGAATGGAAAGAACAATGACTTTAAGTTACATTCTTGGCTCTATTGGAATTTGTTGCTGGTCAGTTGCTTTGCCTCTTATGATCCTAGTCTCCCCATTCAGTAGGCCCTGATGGAACCTTAGAATACATGATTTGCATTCAGTTTCAAGAGCCTTAGACAATACAGGCTCCTTCAGCCCATATGAGCTTCCCTGTCCTGCTTTTTTATTTTTGTGCCAGTACTGAGGCTTGAACTCGGGGTCTGGGCCCTGTCCCTTAGCTTTTTCTGCTCAAGGCTGGCGCTTTACCACTTGAACCACAACTCTCCTCCTAACTTTTTGGTGGCAAATCGGAGATAGATTCACAATTTTCCTGCCCAGGCTGGCTTCAAACAGTGATGTTCAGATCTCAGTTTTCGGAGGAGCTAGATATAGCACTTATTTATGGAGTGTTCATTCTGATTCAGGTACCAGTTTATACCTCCTGTTATCTGATCTCCAAGTCTTTTTTTTTTTTTTTGGTTGGCCGTGGGGCTTGAACTCTGGGCCTGGGCGCTGTCCCTCAGCTCTTCAGCTCAAGGCGAGCACTCTACCACTTGAGCTACAGCGCCACTTCTGGTTTTCTGGTGGTTTATTGGAGATAGGGGTCTCACAGTCTCTCCTGCCTGGGCTGGCTTTGAACTGTGATCCTCAGATCTCAGCCTCCAGAGTAGCTAGGATTACAGGCGTGAGCCACCAGCGCCCGGCCTGATCTCCCAGTCTTAAGAAGAGCTACTAACAACGATTTTACAGATAAAGAATTTATAGCTGGGAAAGGAAGGTAACTTGTCCAAGATCACACAACTCTCCCCCAGGGCCCTAAGAGATTCCTGATCTTGGCCACTCCCCTTTAACCCAACCTGTAAGACTAAGCCCTTTCACTAACATATCCTGACTTTTGAGCATCTCTGGCTCTGGGGCCTGAACTGCCCTGGGGGCTGAGGACCCCTCAGGCCTAGGGAGGAGAAGCCAGGACCCTGAAGGGCAACCATTTAGGCGTGTGGCAAGAGGGAAGTTCCAGCCCAGGACCCATCTAGGAAGAGAAAAACAGGTACCTGACTTCCTAAATCTTACTGGAATCCATCTTCTAGCAGGACCATGGGCTAAAATTCAGGTGGCCATCTGTTCCCCCAGAAGCTTTTACAGAATGTCAGTCCTTGTTCCAGTTTCCTGAGAAGTTGTCCTAGCCTTGCGTCTGTCTGAACCTGTGGACAAACACAAGTGCCTCAGTCTCCTGCCACAACCTGTGTGACCTTTATCCAAGCCTCAGTTCCTCGTCTGTGGGGTGGTTGAGAATAGCTGTTTTACCATGGGAATAAGCAATTAGACAGCAATTAGCTAGCTCTCCTCTCACTTCCTCAGATATCTAGGGCTCAGGCTAGGGGTTGGCAGTTGGGTAGGGATGGATCAAGTGGTAGATTGAGATGAGCTCTTCAACTGCCCTTCGGATGGAGGATGTATTTTACTCTGAGCTAGCACAGAGTAGGCTCCCTTGAGGATGTATATCTAAGCTAGGACTCATGGAGACAGGTGCTATCTAGGTGTGGTGTGCCCAGCAGAGGGAACAGCAAAAGCCCAGAGGTGAGATATTGTGAGGGCTGTCTTGGAGTTACTGATGGAGCTACTTTTCCTAGGGTTTGAAGGCTGGTTGGGGAGGAAGCAGGGGATGAGTCACATAGGCAGGACAGGACTTGGCCCCACTTGTGAAAGATCCAGGGTCAGCCTCAGGGCTGAGTAGTGAGGAGTCCTTGATACTTTAGGAGTTTTGTGTGGCTGCTGTGGAGAAGGAGGGCTTCTGGGATAGAGAAGAGGAATCCTGGGTCGATGGGACTGCAGATGGCCAGATAAGAGACAGACCCTGGTAAACCAGGCCAGCATGGTAGCAGCGGGACAATAAATAAATAAATAAATGGGTGGCAAAGTCAAATAAGGAGGCTGAGGAAGGAAGCTGGGGAATTGCTGGGGTAGGGACCATCATGGGGACAGAAGCAGAAGACTGCCCAATGCAAGCATGATCTTTTCCCACACACCCTCTATCTTGGAGCAAAGCTTGTGCCTGAGGGGATAAAAGTTCATGTTGCCTTCCTCTCAACTATGATAAGTCATGCATAGCCATGCAGCTCCCACCTGCCTTTTTTAAGACAAGCTGGGTGCTGGTGGTTCATGCCTAGAATTCTAGCTACTCCGAAACTGAGATCTGAGGATCACAGTTCAAAACAAGTCCAAGGAAGGAAAGTCTGCGAGACTCTTATCTCCAATTAACCACCACCCAAAAAAAAAAAAAAAGTCATAAGTAGAGCTGTGGCTCAAATGGTAGATCACTAGTCTGGAGCAAAAGACATTCAGGGATAGTACCCAGGCCCTGAGTTCAAACCCTAGAACTGGCACCAAAAAAAGAAAAGTACGAGAGATAGATGTGTTTTGGGAGCCTGTGGGAGGATTCCAATGGCTGATGTGGAAAGAGAACCTGAAGAACAGGAAGGACTACAGTATACCTCTGTTACTCCTTTCCCTGCTGGTTTCCCTGTGCATATACACCAGTTGGTACATCAGCACACACACTTGAACCCAAAGTCAGGTTCTACAGAATAATCTCACTATGGCCTCTTAAAGCCTCGCATAATTCCGGGTGCCTGTGGCTCACACCTGTAATCCTAGCTACTCAGATGGTTGAGATCTGAGGATAGCAGTTCAAAGCCAGCCCAGGCAGGAAAGTCTGTGACCACCAGAAAACTGGAAGTGGCACTGTGGCTCAAGTGGTAAAGTGCTCGCCTTGAGCTGAAGAGCTGAGGGACAGCACACAAGCCCAGAGTTCAAGCCCCCCCCCACAAAAACAACAACAAACAAACACCTAGCACATGGCAGGGCACTGGTGGCTCATACTTGTATCCTAACTAGTCAGAAGGCTCTGAAATTTACAGCCCAGGCAGGAAATTAACCAAAAGGCCAGAAATGGAGCTCTGGCTCAAGTGGTAAACCACCATCCTTAAATGGAAAAAAAAATCCCTCCTTAACCTTCCAGTCTCAAAAGAGGTACCCCAAGCTTAGGAGCAGCCCCTACACAGGGAAGCCATTCTTTCACTTTAGCCAGCAAGACCAGCAGGATTACTCTGACAACATGAAGGACCTACAGAAGACATCTGCAGGAATTTCCCAGGTATCCAGGCTATGAAACCTGAAAGTAGGTTGAAAGCCTTTCATTGCTTTCACAATTCCCTCAGATGCATTCCTACATCTCCTTTGCATTTGGAGATTCCTGTGGTCCTGGACTTGGTACTGGCAAAGACCTCAGTTTCAGAGCCCATCTTGAGATGTCTGGTGTGGCCGAATGTCAGATGTTGGCTCAGTTCTCTCCCCATACAGAACCTACATGAGAGTTTAGGTTCTGTCCCCCAGACCCCAAATTCTATCCCAGATATTACATTTCTATCCCTACACCATCCTCTACTTCCTTTGGATGATTGCTTTGTACTCAACCCAAGGGACTGACTTGGGAACTGGCTGTTTGTGGCCCCAAGGGCTCACCATTCTTCCTGGCCAGTGGCCTGACCTGCCTAGCCATCACAGCCAAGATGGCCACAGCCTATACCTACAGAAGCCTGTGGGCAAAGGCAGGCCCCAGGCATGTGAAAGCAGTGGGGTGGGCAGCTTCCTGAGGTTGAGACTCATCCTCCTGAGGAGGCTCCTCCCCTATTAATCTCTGCTCACTACCAGCTACTGTCATTGTTGGAGGGAGCATGTCTCTGCCAGGGAAGTTCATGGTCAAGAAGATGAACATGATCAGCCCAGCTGACTGTTTCTAGTATTGGTCACCGGGCTGGTTCCTTTGCATCCTACCTTTTAATCTAGCTTTAGGGCATCCCCAAAGGCATGGGGAATTTACTGATAAGAAAACGGAGTCTGAGAGGTCTGGTACTTGCTGCACATAACCAGTCAATATGGAAGCTGCAGGTTAGCTCTTTCTGGCTTGGAGTCTCTGCCTCTGTACCCTTCTTCAGGACAGGCCCTGAGCAGCCTGGAGTGGCTGGGCTTATAGGAGGTAGAGACTCCCTGCAGAAAGACCATTGTATGGGACCTTGTTAGAGGCTAAAAGCTTGATGAAAAGGCAGTCCAGGGGCAAATCACAGCCTGAGCAAGGTCAAGTCTTGCTGGGTAGTTGTGAAGGTGAAATGGGGGTTGAGCATAAGTGTCCTGATGCCCCCAGGGCTTCTCCTACCTTCTGAGGACTTGGGTGGAGGCTGCTGGCTATGCCTGAGTCTTGCTCAGGCTCTGCTGGTCCAACTGGTTAAACCACTTCTTCTGGGTACTACCTGCTGCTCACAGCCTTGCCAAGAGATATTGGTAAAACCTGGGTGGAGTCTGTTAGGGGCCACAGTTCTCCTTCCTAGTTTCAAGGCAAAAATGAATGGACCTCAGGATGCTCTGCTCTGTGTCTGAGGGATACACAGCCACCTTCATAAAGCTAATCTTTTTTTTTGGTTCCAGTGGTGGGGCCTGAACTCTGGGCCTGGGCGCTGTCCCTTAGCTCTTCAGCTCAAGGCTAGCGCTCTACCACTTGAGCCACAGCGCCACTTCTGGCTTTTTTTTCTTTTTGCTTATGTAGTGCTGAGGAATCGAACCCAGGGCCTCAGGCATGCAAGGCAAGTGCTCTACCACTGAGCCACCTTCCCAGCCCCATAAAGCTAATCTTGACTGTGCCATCAAGAACAATTTTTGTGGGGCTGGGAAGGTGGCTCAGTGGTAGAGTGCTTGCCTAGCATGTATGAAACCCTTGGTTCGATTCCTCAGTACCACATAGAAAAAGCTGGAAGTAGTGCTGTGGCTCAAGTGGTAGAGTGCAAAAGAAGCTCAGGACAGTGCCCAGGCCTTGAGTTCAAGCCTCAGGACTTGAACTTGAAAAAAAAAAAAAAACAATATTTGCTGGGAGCTGGAGGCTCATACCTGTAATACTAGCTACTCAGGAAGCTGAGATTTGAGGATCCAGGTTTGAAGCCATCCTGAACAGATAAATCTTATCTCCAAATAATGAGCCCCCCACTCCCTAAATAAGCTAGAAGCCAGGAGATCGTGGCTCATGCTTGTAAGCCTAACTATTAAAGAGACTGAGATGTGCAGATTGCAGTTCAAAGCCAGTTCAAGCAGGACAATCATGTGAGACTCTTATCTCCAATTAACCACAGAAAATTGGAAGTGGAGCTGTAGTTCAAAAATGGTACAGTGCTAACCTTGAGCAAAAGAGCTCAGGGACAGCATCTAGGCCCTGAGTTTAAGCCCCATGACTGACCAAAAAAAAAAAAAAAAAAGCAGAAAGTGGAGCTATGGCTCAAGGATCAAGAGTGCCAAACTTGAGTGAAAAACTGAAGCAAGAGCACAAGGCCCTGAGTACAAGCCCCAATAATGGCACCAAAAATAAACAAACAAACAAACAATTTCTAACATGCAGTAGTAGTGTGGAAGGCAGGTCTGCCTGGAGAGATTAAATGATCTGTGCAATTGTTATCTTCCCTATTTGCTTTTGTTATTTTTGGGACAGACTCTCACATTTTCTTCTGGATCAGCCTGTGACATGAACATGCTAGCTATGCTTCATGACTAGCTGGGAGGACAAATGCCCAGCCACTGGTTGAGATAGAGTCTCTAACTTCTTTCCAGGCCTGGCCTCCAATGTGATCCATCCCCTCTGGGCCTCTCAAGTAACTGAGATTAGGGGCCTTGAGCCACCCGGCCCGTCCCTTTTTTCTAAGTTTCTGTGACTCATTCTCCACCTCTCATCCCGTCCAGCGCGTGGCCCTCACAGTCCTGTTTCCCAGCTAGAGGGTGGACTTTAGTGCCCTAGATGACCCTCACCCTCGGCGCCGTCCGTGAAACGAATGTGCTCCCATCTCTGCGCCCTGGAGGGCAAGGGAAGGGCAGCCATGCGGAGAGGTAACTGCGCCTCCACAGCCGCCAGGTGGCTGCGGACCCGGGAATAGAGCCGCGTCCTTTATAGTCCGACGGGTGTCACGTGGCCTGCGGGCGGCTCTGCCCCGACCCCGCCCCGGCTCCGCGGGACTTCCCTGGGGCGTGGCCTGCTCCGAGTCTCGGGCGGGGTTGGTACCGGTGCTGGGGAACCGTGCCCGCGGGCTTGGAGGCGGTGCACCGGGCTGAACCCGGGTGAGAGCCCGGCTGTGAGGTACGAAAAGAGGGCGTGTGTGGCGCGGGGACCCTGGGGGTGCCTACGTGTCTTTCGATTCTCCCCCCAAGTCGAAGAGGCGCGCCCTCATCCCAGTTTCAATGGGCGAAACTGGATTCCATGAGAGACTGAGGCACCCGTGGTGGAGCTTGACCCGGCGGCCAGTGAGGCTCCGGGTCCTTCCAGCTGTTTCTGCTCTTCCCCCTTCGGCTGGTGTTGTGAGATCTGACAAAGCAGAACTGACCTAAGAACAGGAGACTAAGGAAAGGTGAGGAGGGCCTCCTTCGGTCTCTCTCTAGCTGTCATGGTGATCATCTCCAGCACCAACACTTCTCTTCCTCGCCACTCCTTTGTGGATGGAGACTGAGGAGCCCCCCCAAAGGAGACACAAGTTGGCAGGAGCCGTGTTGTCAGAGGTGCAGGGCTCTGGGGCAGGCCACCCATGACAGCTGTAGGAGAGCCCTATGCTCCATTCCCTCCAATAATTTGCTCTGTCTCCCCAAGGACTTCTCTCAAGTTACACCCAAAACATAAAGTTAGGGAGAGAACCTAGAGATTAGCTTAGCCTTGCTAACTTTGTGTTTGGCATGGGCATCAACACAAGTTTTATCAACTCCTGAGGTCATTATTATTAGCATATTCATGTCACAGATATGAGCTCCTGGGACATAGTAATCACAAGTCCAGGGCATAGTCCTTCAACACCCTAGTCTGACCCTTCCCTGTCTGTGACACTGCCCAAAAGGTCATGGCCTTCTAAGTCTGTCATTACTTGGTGACTGAGGCTGAAATCCCTGATAGTGACAGTACTGGTAACCTGCATGCCCAAGTACCCTTCCCACCACAGCTACTTCCAATAGCATCCTTCTAGGCTCTGCTGTTCCCAGCAGTTGCCCAAGTGCCTCATCCCTGCATTCCTGTGCCTTCTGCCCCAGAAACATGAGCCTGTTCTCTCTTGGCCAAGCCAGTTATCTGGGTTTTATAAAGATAGCCCTAGAAGAAAAGCTTCAAGGACCAAGAGAAATAGAACAAGAAACAGTGTCCAGGACAAAGACCAAAACTTGACAGAAATCAAATGGAGGACCCTGTCCTGCCTTCAGCTGGGACAGCCTCAGGGACAAAGGGTGGACTAGGCCTTCTCCAGGTTGCTTGGCTGAGTCTTACACTTCCTATTTAGAGGTCTTGGGACTCATCATGTTTGTGTCCTTTGGATGTGGTAGGATGGCAGGGGTCAACTTCCTCTCCTTGGACAAACCATCCAGAAAGTCCACACAGGAACAGCCCTGGTTAGATCTGTCCAGTTGTAGTCACAGTTGTTTCATTGTCTATACAACATGTGTTACTGATATGAGCTTGGGGATATACATGTCATGAGAGAATTTCAAATACTCTTTTAAGGCTGATAGCCTTGTGACCTGGCATTATGACCATGAGTAACCCAGGCCAATGTGGACCAAGCCCTTACCAGGTGTCCACCTTTGTTGAAGCTCTGTAAATATCGCCTCACTTAGTCCTTTTTAGGGGTGAAGTCTCAGGCTAAGAGAGGTGTGGTCAGTGATCTGCCAAGGGTCATATGGTTAGCTTGTGACACAGCCAGTTTGTTTCCAGACCTTAGCATGCTCTTATTAGGTTGGTTTTGGCGACCCAAAGGCCAGCTCATCTGGACCCTGCCCTGACACACTTAGTGGAATACCCAGAAGCACCTCTGGGATACAATGGCTCCAGCCAAATTTGACCTGGATTCCCTAGACTCAACACAAGGCCTGTCCTCTCTGGGGCCATTTGAGGAAAGCCCATGGGCATGTCTTGTCTGCATTTTCCAGAGCATGGCCTGAGCAGTCTTAGCTCTTTGGAGTCCAGTGAGCTTCCTTCTGGAGTTTTCCCTCTTCCTACAGAAAATCACTGTGCTTTTCTTTGACCCACTGGATCCACAATATACACTTACAATAGGATTTTGGGATGCACATCTCTGCCAGGACCCTCCACCCTGGAGAACCCTCCACCTAGGACCTCCACAGCTTTGAAATTCACCTGGTCTGGCCATTTCTACCCACCCATCTTCCCCAACCCTAGCCACATGGCAGCCCTCCTGCTCTCCATCCTGTCTGTCCTAACTTCTGCCCTTCTCTGCTGCCCCTCCCTCTGCCCCACCTGTACAGAAGCCTCTTTTAGTCTGTCACCTGCCCAACTGTAACTGCCTCCCTACATTCTCACTGCTACTTGAGAAAACCAAAATTCTATGTCTGTCTCTGGCCACCAGGTGTCTTGTCTATTCTCTTGACCTTCATGCTATTTAGGTGGTCCCCCACAAGGTCAGAGAACTAGGACCTTCTTTTTTTCATTGATTGATTGATTGTATCTTGGGCAGTGCCATTTTGAGTAATTATGAGGCAAGAGCTTGGCTTTCTAAGTTCTGGTGGCAGGGAATGGAATCTGTGGTTCAGGCTTCGAGTCCAGGGGATATTTGATGAACGAATGAATGAATGAATTATGGCTGACAACCAAGTTCCAAACCTTTAGAAAGGAAGTTTAGGAGCTTGTCAGGGGGGTTGGGAACTCCCGAAGAGGACAGGAGTGGGGCAGGAAAGGGGAAGACTGGGAAATGCGGTAGAGACAGCTTTCCAGAACTGCCTGACTGGCCACGCAGCGGCAAACCAATTACAACCTCAGCCCTGGAGTCTTCCCAGCTCCGTCTTTGGGGCAGGGCTGGGACCTGCAGGCCTGGCTGCGGGCATAGAGCCCGGAGCGTCCACGCTTCAACCAACAGGAAGAGAAGGAGTGCGGTCAGGCCAGTTGGGCCAACTTGCCAGTGGGGAGTCCCAGGCCTGGGCGTGGGGTGCCGGGGAACCCCACAAGGAGTCTCGTAGATTCCAGTGTGGAAGTGTCCTTCCAGCCTCAGCGTCCTCCTCTGTAAAACGAGGTCTTCTCTAAGTGCTGGTTTGCGCATCGTTGGTGGACGGTGGGGAGGGAGGACAAAAGTTCCAGAGAGGGCTGAGAGGTCAGCGGACCGTGGGATCCGCACAGACAGGGCAGAGACACTCGCCGGACCCCAGGCTTCCAGATGTCGGGGGCGTGGCTCCCGGGGGCGTGGCCTCCGGAGCGGGAGCCTGTGGGGCGGGTCCCGCTCGGGGGCGGGGGCGGGGCCGAGGCCGGCACCTGGGTGAGGTCGCGCCGCCCCGCCCCCTCGCACTTCCGCGTACAGTGGCGCCGGAGTGAGAGTCGGCGGCCGCTGGGGCTCCGCGAGCGACCCCCGCCATCTGCCCTCGGTGGTGAGACCCGGGCCGGACCCAGCGGCGCCGAGCTCGTCCCGGGGAGGCCCGCACCGTTCTTCGTCCGCGTGCGCGCCGGCGGGGGTGGGGGGCAGCTCGGGAGCCAGCCCCGGGACCACGGGCGCCTGGCCTGGCCTCGGGAGGTGAGTGAGAACCGGGCCCGGGAGCGGGCTCGGGGCTGCTTCGAGTGCGCTGCGTCCCTTCCTTCCCCCTTCCCGCTCCGGTTCCCGTTTCCGAAACTGAGAGACTGAGCTGCGGCCAGCTAGAGTCCCGCCGCGCGCCAAGACCCGCCAGTTCCTCGGGACCCGGGTCCGTCTGTCCTCCTATTCGACGGTGGGGGCCAAGACCCTCCCCTTCGTCCGCTCCCGGCCCGCCACCCTCCTACGTGCCCTCTGCCCCTCGGATGGTCCGTCTGTCCGTCCATCTGCCCGTCTCCCCCTCCGGGTCCCCAGGTCCGCCTCTCCGGGTCTGTGTGCCCCTCGCCCTCCGCGTGCTCTGCCTCCCCACCCCCACTCGCCCCGCCGCCCCCTCGATCCTGCGCCCCCGGAGCCGCGTCCCCAGCTCACGCCTGCCTCCCCCTGCCAGCCCAGCCACCGCTCCTCTCTGCCGTGGGGCCAAGGCTAGGCCTCCCGCCGCTCTTGCCTCCGGTCCCTGGGTCCCAGGGCAGACTCGCTCGGCGCCTCCTCCTTGCTCTTTCTCGTCTCAGAGTCTTCTCCATCTGTCTTTGAGCTGGGCGTGGCTCGAGACGCCACCATTTCCCCCCCCCCGCCCCCCCAACACACACACTTTCCGTCCTGCCCCTTTGAGCCCCTTCCCCGGTAGCCGAGTGTTGCCTCTGCCCTTTCCTCTCCAGATCCGTCCTTTTAGGGGCCCAGCAAGGGGAAGGGAGGAGATAGCGATGGGGGCACCCTGGGCGGTCCGTGGTGGAGAGGGAGCACAACTGTTCTCACTTCTAACTCCCCTCTGTGCTGAAGAGAACCCCATTGAGGACCCCACTTAAACCTGGTCGGCAGGGTTTAAGAAAGAGTGAAGATTCCCTTCTCTGGCATCTACCCTGTATACACCTACCCTGTTTCCTTCTGCTGTGTTGCCTGTATCTAGGCATGTAGGTGAGTGTGTTGTGTGTTCTTTGTCACTGGGGACTTTCCCTGTGAATGTGCATCCTGTGTGAATGTGACTTACCTGTGTGCATATGTCTGGTATGTGTCTTTTGCAACTATATCCCCTGTGTCTTGGTGTGTTGTCACTAGACTTCTCTCTGTGTGTCTTTGCCTGCCCATGGGTGTATGTCCCCTTGTATCTGAAAGGTCCTGGGTTGCATACTGAGTGTATCATGATGATCACCTGGCCATGAAGACATTAGATCCATTAATTGTGGGAGCCCCTGAGTGTTTGGTTGCCTGTCTACTAGGCTCTTGTGTGAGCGTATTAGTGTACGTGTGTGTGTGTGTGCGCGCGCACACATTCATGTTTAATTCTTCCCCTTTCTCTACCTGTCCCTCATCATCCCTTTGAGCTGCTATGACCAGACTGAGCTGGTCCAGAATGAGGGAACCGGTCCTTTAGGTTTCCTTGTTCCTTCCTGCTGTGGTCTAGTCTGGGGTGTGGTGGCCAGGCCAGCAGAGGGCAGCTGTGTGTGTGTGTGTGTGTGTGTGTGTGTGTGTGTGTGTGTGTGTGTGTGTGTGTGTGTGTGTGTGTGTGTGTGTGTGTGTGTGTGTGTGTGTGTGTGTGTGTGTGTGTGTGTGACAGAGAGACAAAGACAGAGAAAGAGAAAGAGACAGAATGAGAGAGACCGAATGAGAGTGAAAGACAGAGAGATAGAGACGTGGAGAGGGAAAACGATGTGAAGGTGTCGGAGTGGTAGTATCTGGCTCTAGAATGCGATGAAGGCTCTGGCATGTGACAGGACTATGCTGGAGGTAACACTGGTAATGAGAATGTATGGTAGCTATGGTGGGAACACATGACTGGTAGGGGATTATATGAAACTGCAAGTGTATGCTTTGGGAGTGACTGTGATTGTGGGGAACTGAGAGTGACTGGGTGTGGGTGTCAGTGGCAGGAAGGTCTGTGTGGCAGTGCCAAGAGGGGAGGTGAGAGTCCCAGTGAGTGTGTGAGCTGGCGGGAGAATGTGAGGTTGTGGATATGCATTCTGGATTCACAAGGCCAGCTGTGGGTCCTGAGGAGATGGGAGAAAGCTCAGGCAAGTCCTGGGGTTTGTAGTATTGTGACCAAGACCTCAGGCTCTGGACCAAGAAAGACATAGGCTCAAATACTTGCCATACCTAAGAGCATGAGACCCAAGGCAAGCCTCTCTGTGACTGAGTTTCCTTGTCTGTGGAATGGAAAGAATTGTGAGGTTCTAGAGGTCCTATGTTAAAGGTACTTTGTGAATCCTTGATCCACAACAGTGCAGCATATTCAAACTCTTTATTTGCTGACCATTCCCAGCTGTGTGTCCCCATTCTCTTGGAAGCTTGGATTGATGAAGGCCTAGATAGTCCCCAGTCCCATTTCCTGCCCACAATGTGTCTGTTGCTCTGTCCACCCCCATGATCAGCAAGCAGCTTGTGGGAGAGGATTATGTTCAAAGTGCTCCAGGACTCAGCCCTGCTCAGCCCTAATGACAACCTGATAGCCCCCTCCCCCAGCAGCCCCAAGTCTATGTAGTAGTGTGGGGGGTGATTGAGAGCTGGGACTACAGGGCACTGACATCATTTAGCTGGCACAGCTAATTGGAGTTTAAATTAAAATTAGAAATAATTTAAAGCACTGACAAAAAGATAAAAGTCTGAGGATGCCTCTGGCCCCAAAGAGTGGTGATGGGGTACTCCAGATGGAAGAGGAGCTCCTACTTGAAGAAGGAGGTCTTTTGCCAAGACCTGGCCTGGACTGCAGAAGAACTTCCCAGGCCTTTTAGCCATGAGACCTACGTACCTTCTTGCTTCTGCCGTTCCTCCCTTCCAGTCTATCTCTAGGACTCTTTTTTTTTTTTTTCAGTTGTATAATGGGCACAATAGTAAAGATCCTATGAACTGTAAAATACAAAGTAAGTTATGAAAAAGCATCACCATTCATTTGTTTTCTTCAGTATAGGTCTAGCACAGGAGCTGTCAGGACACTACATTGGGTGAGCCAGAATGAGTATTTCGCCCATCAAAAATAGAGTCTGTGAAGAATTACCCACAGTGGTGCCTGATTGTACCCTAGGACCGACCCTAAAGGCAGCCTCTCGAAAACAAAGAGGGTCAAGAATAGCTTTTTTTCTGTGTCTGCTGGCCTCCTCTCTAGGCTGGAAATGTTCCAAGGACAGGGACACAGTGTTTCAGTCCTTAACACGATATACACACATAAACAGTACCCCTAAAAATCTGGTCTTAGTACCCTGTTCACAGAAGAGAAAGGAAAGTCAAGAAGGACTCCAGTTACAAGAGTCAGGCAAGGCTAAGCCAGGCCTGTCAGCCATGTTGATGGATTAGGGGGCTATTTGGTTGTGCCTCCTGGTTCAGCTGTTTTCTCCTGTCCCTACAGTTCTGCTGGGAATTGGCCGAAGTGAAGGTCAGGGAGCTTCTACTGGTGATTGCTCAGTGACACCAGTGGCAGCAGGAACCACCAGGACCAAGGACTGGAAGGAGCTGGGAACCCCAGGTAGGAGGGGCATGCAGAATTCTTGATTCGAGTGTGGCACTGGGAGCCAAGATGACCATTTAGATTGTCTTTGAGGGGCTTGCTGCCTGGAACCTGGTTATGGTCCAGGGAAAGCTTTGGCCTTAGCTTAGAAGACTGGGGACTAGGGCCCACCGGTGGTAGGGATAGGAATGGTGATACTTCTTTGGTTAGTTAGAAAGTGGCATGTGAGCCATGGGTTGGGTGTGGATGTGTCAGTTTTCCCATGGCCTCTTGCATCTGCCTCAAACTGTCCTTAATCATACAAGGAAACTGAGGTTCATCTGGACTTCACCACCAAAAACAAAACAAAACACAGAATAAGAGAGAAAGAAAACAGCCCTGTGCATAATACATTAAGGATTTAGCGCTCTAGCATGTGTGAGGGGAGGGAAGGGCACATGTGCACTGGAACCTAGTGAGTGACGGGCATGAGAATGGTGAAGGTGGTCTCCTTCCACAAGCCAGTGCTGGCCAGTTATCTAGCACAGTAGGCGTGTCTCCGAGCACACCCACGCAGGATAGGCTCCTTTGGGACTGACTCTGAGTAAGGAAGAAAGTCCAGGCTCTCCTAATTCTGTTCCTCTGGGAGAAGAACAAGGACAGGGTTTTCATTGGGTCTTCTGCTTACTCATCTTAGCCAAAACCTGGTAGGGAGGGAAGGAAGTGTCCTTGGCTTGGGTATCCCTTCTGCTTGAGGTAGACTAGCCATTCCCTCCCATCACTCAACCTCATTCCCTAAAGAGTTCAGTTAGCTTTGGAACCTACCTACTTTAAACTCTCAAACATCACTTGGCTGGCTGGCTGGCTAGCTGGCAGAGATGTACATGTGCTCACTCAGGAGTGCAGAAAGCCAGGCTGTACTGTACCCTATACACACAATGCCTGCATGTGGATACAGGTATTCTCATCTACCTCAGTGGGTATACCCAGACACATACACAAACAATTACCTTGGTCACCAGACACTCACATGACTTCTCACACACATCACAGGGTCCCATGCCAGGCCTGGATGGGGGGCCCTGGTTAGGATCACAGTCTGGCATTTACACTGAGGTTCCAGATACAGCTGTGATCCCAGGGATTCAAAAGGGGGTGGACCACACTGGAAGGTGAGTTCTGCCAGGCATCTAACAGCTACTCTTCCTACCTAGCTCAGTCTACCAGGCTAAGAAGGGGTTTGACTTTGGGAGATCTGGGGCATGGGTGTGGGGGAGGGGCTGTCAGCTGCTCCAGGCCGTTTGTGGCTGCTGCCACAGAGGAGGAAGTAAGTGGGCTGTTTGGTCATGGGGCCAGGGTGCTCACAGGCAATAGGGGGTCTTATAGCTCCTTTTCCCCCAATACGTCTGTGTGTATGTGTGGGGGGGGAGGGTCGTCTGTCTGTCTGTCTGTCTCTCTCTCTGTGAAGAGTGGGGTTGCAGTACTCTGAAGTCTGAGAGGCAGAAAGGATATTTTTCTCTTAGGATTTACTTTCCAAGGCCTGGGCCCAGGGGAGAGTCTCATTTGTCCAAGGCATTTCTGGAGGCTCACTTCCTCTAGGCTGCCCAGGAAGTGGTTTCAGAGTGGGACTGACCAGTCTCTGCCTGTGGCTTACCCCACCCCAACCCTGCCTCCCAAGGGGAGCAGTGTCTGGCCTGTGGGTTAGGCCAACTGACCAGGCTTTCCATGCCAGAGCTGTCCAGACTTGTCAGGGGCTCCAGGAGAACGACGGAGCCAAGGCCATGAAGTCCTCAGCAGCCCCCCCTTAATGCTTGCTTCTCCCTGGGGCTGAGCTTGTAAGCTGAAATTCCAGAGCATGAACTCTAATAGGCATAGCCTCTGGAGAGTGGCAATGACTGGGTTGAATCTGAGCGATTAGGTGGTGCTAAGCTGCTGCATGAATGAACCAGGACAAATGGCTTTGACACTCAGGGCCTCAGTTTTGCCATCTGACAAATTAGATCATGATAATACCCATCTTTATAAGGTTATTGGGGAAACAGCAATGTACGCAAAGTAGCTAGCACCATACTTGGCATACCATCAAGGTTCAGAAAATAGAAACTACAATCATGTAAAACACTTAGTGTCTGGTTCATACTAACTGATAAAAACCAGCAAATGGTGATGAGAATGCATCATTATTGTGTAATGGACTAGGGACTGACCTAGTGTCACAAGAGCAGGTGGCTGTGGAGTTGAGCTGAAAAGTCAGGTCTCTGGCTTTTCTGCTTGCCGCTCCTAATTCTGCCTTCAGTAACAATGCCGAGGATGGAAAGGGTACCCGTTGGTTCATAGATTCCGTGTTCTCTGAGGAAAGAGCTCTAGAGGGAGCAGCTGTGCCCATTACCTCCTGTTTATCTCCCCCTCATTCTCTTTCAAAGGGAGGAAAATAGATCTCGTGACAAATGGATGCAGGGAAGGGAATCGCAGTGTGCAGCTGCCTGCTACCTGCTCTGTGCTCTCTCAGCTTCTCCTTGCTCTACCCCCTCTCCCTCCTCCTGCCCCGTAGGATGTTGGGCTTTGAGAATTGGTTGGGAAATGAGGGGTGATTGGTGAGTCCTTCTACCAATCCTACCCCTGAAGTCTGCCTTTGAGCTGGAGAAATGGTCAGGCATCTGGGACTGATGGGGACTGGGAAAGTGTGGGAGTATCAACATCTATGGTATATCCTTGATAGTTGTTAATAGAAGCCTTCCTAGCCCAGTGAGGATGGGGCTGAGCTCTGACCTTTGATATGGGAGGTCTTTGGTTTTTAAGAGTGGTTAAAGAGTGTTAAAGGTGTTCTTATAGCAGGCAGGGCTGGAGGGCTTGAGCTATTCAGGGGCCTGGCTATGAGTATGAGTGAGGCCGTAGGGGAAGGATCTCTGCAGGTATCAGACAGACCCTGGTTTAATTTTTCCTGGCTGTGTACCCTTGAGCAGTAGACTGGGCTGCTCTGAGCCTCTGTTGTGAATAATGGAAAGGAGCCACTGCAGGGGTTGGGGGACAGAAAGACAGAAGCAAGCACAAAGGCTCCTTGGTGGGAAGGAACTTGGCAGTTCAGGAAACTGAAAAGGGCTCCTTGTGGCTAGGGCACAGGAGTGAGGGGAGGACAGATGCCGAGGGCAAGTTGTAGGACTTTTTCCATGACTAGTGGGAAATACTGGGGGCTTAGGCAGGGGCAGTAAGGTCTGTTTCACTGTCTTAAGAGGGAGGGGGCAGCAGAATGGAGGCTGGAGAGCAGTAGGCAGGTGCCTGGGGGCGGGGGTGGACAGAACAGCGCTGAGGGTGGAGGAGGAGAGGTCTGGAGGCTCACTGCAGAAGCGGACTCAATAGTGTGCTGTGTGGGGAAGGCAGGGAGGCGGAAAACTGGCCCCAGGTGTCTGGCCTGACGGCTGCCTGAGCGTGGGCGCTCCTAGCAGATGAAGACATTTGGAAGGGGAACATCAGTAGGCTGCTGTGGGCAGATTTGAAAACTTCTAGAATCATTCATGTGGTGAGGTAGGAAGACAGGTAGAGCCAGAAGCCTGGAGTTCAGGAGGGTCTGGGATGAAAGAAACACCTGAGAGGCAGAAGTATTAGGGCAGGAGAGAGAGAGCTTAGCAGATCTGCAGTGGGGAAGCTTGGGAGGCCCCAGGTATAGGATGGGAGGGCTGTCCCTCGAAGGTCTCTGTGTGGGTGCCAGGAGAGAGGCTTGTGGTGGCTGAGCTGCTGTTTTCACAACAGCCCCGGAAGCTTTGGATCATGTCTTTGGCCATGTTGGGTAAACAGGCCTGTGGAGCAGTGAATGTCCAAGGTTGGATCAGATGTCTGCATGATGTGGGCTGCTGGACTCTGGGGAAGGAAGCTGTGTGTGTGGAGGGGGGGGGGGGGGAGTGTTCTTGGTGGAGGCAGGGATGTCTTTGAGTATTAAAAGTTGAGAAAGCTTAGGACTCTCCATTTTTAAGACAGGGAAAAACTGAGAGGGACAGCTGTGAACCTGGGCTTTGCTGGTAGAGTTAGGCTGACTTGGCTGATCCAGCTGGGATCCTTCCTGCAGCAGCAGGCAGAACAGAGTACCCCACACAGAGTGGCTGACGAGTGTCTCTTCCCACTACCTAAGGAAGCCCTAAAGATTACCAGATGGGTAGTGGGTGAGTGGGGAGAGGGCCAGGTTTGGGAATGGCAGTAGTGATAAAGATGATGATGGCTTCTGTTGGTGTCCTGACTTATGTGCCAGGACCTGTGTATGGTGCGTGGGCAACATTGGCCCCATATTACAGATGACACAGTAAAGGCTTGGCCAAGTTCTCAGGGCAACAGATTGGAACTAGACCTATTCAACCCACTCAGGCCCAAGCTCACTAGCTCTCCCCCTCCCACCCCCCACCCTGCCTCCTGGGAGGATAGCCTACCATTTGGGAATGTCCTGCCTCCCCTAGCTTTCTCAAGATCTTGAAAGTGAGAAGGCATCATCTAGGCCCTGTCCATCTCTGAGAGATGGTTGAACTGCAAAACACTTAGGGGCTTTTTGCCTTTTTTCAAACACAAAACAGTTGTTTACTATTGTGAACTGTTAGGAAACTCCTAGGCACCCTCTGTGGGAGAGAGAGGTGCTATTAGAAACTGATAGAGAAGCACTTTCCACATGTAACTACCCTTCAGCTCTCCGCATGCCACTTGGGCAGGGAAGGGGAAGGCAGCTGGTAACTTATTTCCTCTCTCTCCCTGGCTCTGTCATTTTCTGCCTAGTGAACCTGGAGCTCATGGAGACATGTATGGGATGTCCCCACCAGCAGAAGTTGTAGTACTCCTTTCCTTCCATATGCCTAACCTGTGACCGCTACCTGTGACCTCGGCCTTAGCTGTTGTTAACTTTCCCTCGGGGTTCACAAGATAGACAGGCAGAGGCTTGCCCAGAGATATGCCAGACCTGCCCACTCCTTCCTTTACACAGTTTGGACTCTGGACCTCCTTCAGAGGCTAGGCCTATTCTCGTGTGATTTCTAGCTGCCTTTCCCATCTTTTCCCCTCCCTAGCCATTGTGCTCCAGGGCATTGCTGTAGAAAAAAAACATTTGGGTGCCAGATTTTAGTCAGGTATGTGAGAGGTCTTCCAGGCTCCTATAATCATCTCTGTCTGCCTTGAATGTGCCTTTACCTGTGTGAACATTATGGCTGTGGCCATATGTGTATGTGTGGTTGGGTGTGGTCTTTGTGGGCCTGCATGTTTGTTGACATGAGAGAGCTAACAAGGGAAAAGATGTTTCTGTGTGTGTGTGTTGTGCCACTGAGTTGTCATAATGTGTGTATGCCTGTATGTCCAACTTTGAGTGGTTCCCCATACTCAACAGTGTTTGGATTGGTTGTAGGCCTGTGTGTGTGCACCATGTCTATGATTATTCTTGAAAAGGTTCAGATAACCCCCACCCTGACTCTTAACAGAGGTCCCCTTGTCTTCAGCAGCACTAGCTCTCTCAGGCTCCTGCCATGAAGAGGCCTTTGTTCCTCTCTCAGGGGTATCTGGAGCCTTTCCTCCGGCTGAGCCCAGGGATCCCCAACCTGAGGGCCAATTGGGTGACTTGAAGCCTATGCCTTGTATAAGTTATGACCTCAGGAAGTCCTGCCCCACATGTGCAGGTAGGGGTGGTGTGAACCAATTGTTAGCAGCTCTCTGGTGCCTAGTCCTGCCCCTGTGATCTTTGCAGACTCTCTGGCAGGGTAGGCTATGACTTCCCTGAGGATCCCTCAGATTGAAGGTACCCAACTTCCCCAGAAAGTGGATTTCTCCACCCTTATCCTAGCCTAGCCCTCTCACCCCCTGTTCTCATTGCCTGAGCAAGAGCTGGTCTTACATGCTCTGTAATCACATATTTAATCACATATTTATATGGCTGTTCCCCATCAATCTGTGCATTCCATCAGTCTTGTCACTGTGATATTCACTAGCTGGGCTTAAGGCTGGGCTTAATTGTGTCACCATGTGTACATTTTCTTGGGAAGAGGACCCCAGCTTTCATTCTAGTCTTAGGATAACACATTCCAATTTTTTTAGGGTATGAGTGTACCACCCTGATGACCCATCTCTGATTTCTACTGGGTTCCAGGTTCCAATAGAACCTTTCTCTTTTTTTTTTTTTTTTTTTTTTTTTGTCGGTCATGGGGCTTGAACTCTGGGCCTGGGCGCTGTCCCTCAGCTCTTCAGCTCAAGGCGAGCGCTCTACCACTTGAGCTACAGCGCCACTTCCGGTTTTCTGGTGGTTTATTGGAGATAGGAGTCTCACGGTCTCTCCTGCCTGGGCTGGCTTTGAACCGCGATCCTCAGATCTCAGCCTCCTGAGTAGCTAGGATTACAGGCGTGAGCCACCAGTGCCCAGCTCGAACCTTTCTCTTTTTTTACTCTTTTTACTCTCTCTTTTCCTTCCCTCCCTCCCTCCCTCCCTCCCTTCCTTCCTTTCTTCCTTTCCTCCCTCCTCCCCCCTCTCTCCCTGTCCCTCCTCATCTCTGCCTCTGTCTGTCTCTGTCTCTGTCTCCTCTTTCTTCCTCAATTTCTCTTATTTTGCCCAGACTGCTTTCACTTACCATCTGCCTGCCTTAGCCTTCTGAGTGCTGGGATTTCTGATGTACATCACCACATGAGGTAAAATCAGGGTTTTTTTGTTGTTGTTTTGAGATGCTGAGGATCAAACCCAGGGCCTCATGCATTCCAAGAAAAGTGCTTTACTACTTTAACCATGTCCCCAACCCTTAGTAGTGGAATTTTTGAGAGTCAGCTAGCTATGTAGCCAGATACCAACACAGATCGGTAGTGAAGCCCCTGGCTTCCTGGGGAGGAGAAAAATTCAGGCCTGGACTTTCAAACTGACTGGAAATACCTATGAGGACTCAAGGATATTCTGGCCGAAGGAACTAGTGCCATGGAAAGCTGGAAAGTAAGGCACAGAGTAGCTAGAGTGGGGCTTGAGGTAAAAACAGGTAAGGGCCAAGGTGTGGGATGCCTAGGTTGAGGTCTGGGCTTTCTCCAAGGGCAATGGGAGCTGAAGAGTTCCACTCTGTGGGTAGAATGTCATCTCCAAAGGTGGTAATGGTTGAGACTGAATGCCAGGGAAGGGGAGGAGTAATAGAGCTCTGGAAAGTCCAAGCAGACTATATGGCAGTGGTTGGTCTGTGTGAGGTAGCAGAGCATTGAGGAGTCCCAGGCCAGCACAGGTTTTTCCTAGGGAAAAACCAATGTGGGAAGCATGCCCGACCTGGGGAGAGCCTCAGAAGGGGCTTGCTGCTCCTCTACATCTTTTCCTCCTGCTACTCTCATTTCTTGGGTTGTGCAACCTCTGTGGCCTTGAGAAAGCCATCTGGGAGGCCAGCCTCCTAGCCAAGCTATTCCCACTTGCCTGCCCAGCCTGGCAGTTCTCCATGTCCGCTCCCTGTCCTTTCATAACTGTCAGGGCCCTCTCTGCTCCCTCTTGCTGGTCATACTACCTCTCACTCCACTTTGACTCCTGACTAGACTTACAGGTCTATTCTTCCCTCCTTTATTCTTCCCTCAAGGCCTGTGTACCAGGCTGGGCTGCCCCCCTAAGAGGGCTTCACTCTGCTTCTCTCTCTATCCAGTTTTGTTTGGCATCAGGTGGTGTCTTCCATAGGTAGCAAGGGTTTGTTCAAAGTTAGATTGGTATGTATGGGAAAGACCTGCATGAGATGGCATGAGGGCATCCTCCTGCTTGCTAGCATACTATTCAAAGGAAACTGACTACATTCCACTAGGAACTGTGGCTGATCTCTAACTGAACCTGCTCACAGGCTCTCCCCCAGAAGCCTGACCAAGACTTATCTTGTCCATACCCAGCCCTTGTTTACTCTTCTGCCCCTTAGGCATCACCTTGTGGCCTGCAAGGAAGAACTGAGTACTAAGGAGGAACTAGATAGAGGTAATAAGGCTGGAGCTGAGTGATGAGGGACCTGGAAGCAGATCTTTGGCTTTAGTTTTTCCCACTGTACACTGTCAGTCCCTGAAGGTCCATCTCTTAGAGACATTTTTACCTGGTGGGTTTCATTTTTAGCTTTTGAAATAATTGTGTCAAAGACGTTACACATGATTTAGGAAAAAAAATCAGCAAGTACATTTCTGCTCCTGATGGTGGCCAGCCTTCCTTGCTGGTTCACACCATTATGTGCAGGAATCTGCAACTTCCCATCTGCCTAACAGCATACGTGAAGATCTGCTCTAGGGGCCACTCTGGAAGGTCTAATAGTACAGTCATATTTGTCATCTCGAGACTGGCCTTGTCCACTGCCCACGGCTAGCTAGGAACAGGTTTCTGTTTGCCCCAGAGGAGGTCACCTGCCTGCTCTGGCCTACCTAGTGCCATTCCACTTGCTGGTCTCCAGCAACAGTTACCCAGGTTTTGGGAACTGGAGGTTAGTTCAAGATAGTACTAGGCAGGACAGAAGACAGCAACTCAGGAGTCAGTACTGCTTTTAATGTGCAGAAGGAGAGGAGGATCCTAAGGACAGTCCTGGGACCCCCCTCTGAGTGGAGGGAGATGCAGATGGGTGAATAGACTAGTCAGGTACAAGAGACCTGGCACGCTTACCCGTTTCTCTGTTTTCGTGTATGGATTTTTACATGCTGTTCCTAGCACATTTCCCCATCTCCTTCTCTATTCTCTTCTCTCCTTTCATCTCTTCTTCCTGATATGGTGTAAAAGAACATGAGCTGCAACATTAGACAGGCCTGGGTTCAAACCTTTCTACTAGTTATTGGCAGTGTGCCCTTGGGCAAGTAAGCCTCAATTTCCCACTTTCAGATGTTATAAGGCAAAATATGAGCTAACATAATACAAGGCTAATCTGGTACATTGATGGCTCAGGAAAGGCCAGCCCTTTTCAGAAGTGTGAGAGCTGAGATTCACACATAGGCTGTTTGACTGAGTTTAGTGTTCTCTGCCTCACAGGGTTGCTTCTGCTGCTAGGTAGATTAGCAAGATCATAGCATCTAGGAACCCCAGACAGTGAGAAAGGCCTGGCTGGTCCCCATGGAGGGCTGTGTGGGGTTTAGCCTGCCATCACCCTGGACCTGCAAGTAGCAACGAGACTGGGGCTAAGCCTTCCTTGGGGACTTGTAAGTCTGGGCCTATTTGTATGGGGGCTGTAAATAGGGGCATACCTTGCTTTTGTGCTGCTGTCTCACCCCTCATCCTTGCCTTTCCACCACTGCTCAGGCCTGCCAGATAGGTGGTTAAGCTTTGTCCAGTGTGTATTAGGCACCAGAGGACCTCTCTCAGAGTCGTACAGTGGGAGGCAGATGCCAGCTCATGTTGTCTGTCTCCATCCTGAGGTCTAAATAGTATGATTAAGGGCCAGAGGTTAGCTGCAACAGGCTAGAGTCCTGTCCCACCTTTAGTCCTAGGCAGTCAGGACTAGGTGATCTGACCCTAGGGTTACTGCTGGGTAGCCCCTAACAGCCCACGAAGACCACGGATCCCCTGTGCTCATGGCACTGTGGCCTGGCTGCAGGTTTAGGGCTGAAGCCTGGCCCTGTTGTGGTTGTGGTTTTCCCTTCAGTGGCTTCTAACTACAAGCAGCTGCTATTCTGAGTGTAAGACAGAAGGCAGGCGGGGCCCTGCTTTACCCTCCTAGGGCATCTCTGACCATCCTTTATGTTGCCCTGGGAAGTCACCATGTAGTTCCTGTTAGCCAACCTTGGGTCAAGGGAAGCTAGGGGACCTTAGGGCCTTGCCTAGGCCATAGGAGGAGGAGGAGCATGAAGTATCTGGTGTTCCAGGATAAGCTGCTGTGTGTTCCTATAGACTTGGTTTCCTTGTCTGAGAAGTGGGAAAACCGGAACTGACCTCAGGCTGGTGGTCAGGTAGAAGGAATGCAGTGGGGAATATGAGTATACTTTGTAGACTAAAAGGGGGTGCATAGGTGAAAGATGGGCACTGTCAGTTAAGGGGATGAGGACAAGCGGACCCTCCTGAGGCTTTTAGGTTGACATTGGTTCTAATCAACATGACAACCCTGAACCAAGGGCCTGAACTGGAAGATGGGATTACTGAGGCACAGGGAGACCAAGAGACCTCAGGTCTCACAGCCAAGGTATTCTGAATGTTGTACCCAGATAGCTTGGCCATTTTTTTGCTGCCTGGACAGCCCTAGTTCTTTTTCCTCAGAAGTACATGTCGTGCACCTCATTTCTCTTCTCTGCCCCTTGTCCTGCTCATTGTCCCAGCTGTGTCTCCAGGTTGTCCCGTTGAGAGGCATGAGGCCACGCCGTGGATGCTGAGGTCTGGCCCAGGCTGTGGCAAGTGTGCCCTGTGGGGACCTTGCTTAACATTTCTCACTGCAATAAGCATTCATGAGATACAGAGCTTTGGACCTTGAGGCCAAGAAAGACAGAAGGAGGAGTAAAATGTCCTTTTTAGCAGCGGGGTTGGGACACTGACCAAGATTCCTACAAATGCTGAAGGCCAGACCCAGGCCATTTGTTTTATCCTCTACTATTAACAGCTCTTGTACCTCATGCCACCCACTCTTATGGCACCACAGGCACACACACTTCTGCCTTGTCACACTCATATAGACCCATCACTCCCATACACTTCCTCAAGCCCAACAGGCTAGAGCCCATGGCAGCCCATCACTAGCCCTGCCTCCTTGCTCAATGAGCGGCTGTGGATGGCTGGTCTGACACCTAGCACTTACCCACTTCTGGTCTGAGGCTAGAACTTTTGTGGACCAGGCTCAGGTGTAAGTTTGCAAACCAACTCTTCCTTTCACTAAGTAGGAGCCAAGCCTGGATGAGAGCAGTGGGGGATCTGCCCTGCCTAATGCCTCCTCACTGATGTGTCTATAAGCCTCAGAGGACTAGCTGGGCTGGCCAGGGCTGGGCCGCATGCTGAGATCAATGTTTCCTGTGAGCTCATCTGGGCTGGAAGCTCCCAGCAGGCCTGGCTGCTGCTCTAGCTGCATGTAGAGGAGCTGGAGAGAACCATTTCAGGGCTGGAAAGCTATAGTGTGTGTGCAAAGGTGTGTGGGAAGAGGATGTGTGCCTGTGTCTGCCCTGCAGGCTGTGGTCAGAGTATTGTGTGTATGCATGAACAGCAAGGAACATTCATTTGGCATCAGTTATAGGGCACCCTGGTGTGAGGGCTTGGGCCTAGAGCCAGTGTCTGTCAGAGTATAAGTGTGCATGTATGGGCTTACACATATCTGTCCTCCACAACTGACCTTTGAGGTCACCAGTAGCAATCTTTACCTTAGAGAACAGTAAAGAAGAGGTAGTGTGGAAGCTGACCTGATTACCTTCAGCATCGAAAGTTTTACATTTGGGGGAAAATGAGTTTGAAAGGAAAGACCCCCCTTCCAAGCAAGCAGAAGTCACATGACCCCAAGAGGCTTGAATTTAGAAAGCTTAGGCACAGTGATATAGGCAGAGTCTAAGTTAGTGGAATCCTGGCTTTTGGTTCTGGCTCAACCAGAGTTTCAGTTTCCCCTGAAGAATGGGTCTCTTGGATTGATAAAGCGGGGGTGTATGTTGAGCCTATTTTGTCTGCCTGTGTTTGTTATAAGCAGGTTATGACAGGGTGGCATGGACCACGGGAGGAAAAGACCATCCTGCCCCTCTTGAAGGATAATTGCTGGTACTGCGCATGGAAGCCCAACACTCCTTTAGCAATTTGCTACTAAAAGAGTCAATGATGGCTTCTCAAAGGAATGTTTTGGGGTCAAGACTCAGATGTTCTAGGGCCCAGGTTTTGGAGAGGAGTGGAGAGAATATCCTGGCTGAGGTGGATAAGACAGCCCAGTGTCTGCTGATGTTACCAGGGATGCCATAGATCCAGACTTAAAAACATGAAGCTCACCAGTTCTTAACATGAGTACCTAAATCTCTAGTGCATGTTTGTTTTTTTTTTTTTGGGAGGGGGGGGTTTGGTCATGGGGCCTGAACTCTAGGCCTGGGCGCTGTCCCTCAGCTCTTCAGCTCAAGGCTAGCACTCTACCACTTGAGCCACAGCGCCACTTCCAGCTTTTTTCTTTTTGTTTATGTGGTGCTGAGGAATCGAACCCAGGGCCTCATGCATGCAAGGTAAGCGCTCTACCACTGAGCCACCTTCCCAGCCCCTAGTTCATGTTTTTTTGTGTATGTGCGTGTACAAGGGCTTGAACTCAGGACCTTTCACTCTATCTTGGCTTTTGTGTTAAAGGCTGGCACTCTACCATGTAATCCACCCCTCTACCTCTAGCTTCTTGCTGGCTAATTGTAGATAAGAGTCTCATGGATTTTCCTGCCTGACTGGCTTCCTGAGTAGTCGCTAGGATCACAGGCATGAGCCACCAGCACCCTGCTATAAGTCTAGCATATTTTTACACATTATATGGGACAAATCCAATGATGAGAGAGAGCCCCCAGGGATAGGGTAGTACCTCTGTGCCTCCCAGGGTGGCTAGACTTCTCCTGTTCTGCTCTCTGACTTCACTTGTACACAGCCCTGCTGCAGGCCTCACCATGGCACCATTCCTGCGTATCTCCTTCAACTCCTATGAGCTGGGCTCCCTGCAGATTGAGGACGAGGCAAGCCAGCCCTTCTGTGCTGTGAAGATGAAAGAGGCACTCAGCACAGGTAGGGCTGGAGGCTGGGCCCTGGAGAGAGGTGTGGGGTTTGGCAGGAGGGCCTGGGGGGGGGGGTGCCTTGCCTACTTCTCTAGGATCCTTTTAGAGATCCTTTTTCTTCCTTGTCCTTCACTCCCTGCCCTGTCCACCTCTATGCCCTCCCTACAGAGCCTCAAGATGTTGGCTAAATTGAGCCCCTCCCCAGTTTCTGGTTTTATTGGTTGTTTCACACCTGGGCACTGAAGTCATTGCTGTGCTGCAGGACTAGTTTAGTCCTGTCCTCATGGGGTTCATGGTCAGGCAGGGGAACTGGACGGGTTACTAGTAATGAGTCTTGTCAGGAAGCCTAGGAAGGTCACTGGGCCAGACTAGGGTCAGGGAAACTTCCTGGAGGGAGTGCACCTGCCCTCACTCCCTTCTGTTCACTCCTGGCCAGTCCGTGCTCACTCCTTAGGTAGCAGGTGAGTTGTCCCTCCAGAAAGCCTTTTTTGACTCTTAGGCTGATTCAGGCCACTGGATAGGACATAGGATAGAAGATGGGTTTAGAACCACTGACCTTTCCCTCTTTAGTCTCATTATAACTGAGACTTAGAAGTTATTTGAGAGATAAACTGGTTTGTCTTTCTGGGTTCCAGGAGGACTCTCTGTGTTCTTTGCCTTTACTACTGTGGCTAGTAAAGGGCAGCCTTTACCATGTATTCACTAAGTGAATGCATAAGGGAAAGAGAAAGGGTCACAGGAGAGGGAACAGCAGGAACAAAGGCCTATAATGAGAACTGCACAGGCAGTTCAGTCTTCTGAGAGACCCTCAGGAGCATGCAGACCCATGGGTCAGGAGAAGCAGGCAGATGATACTAGACTGAAGGCTTTCTAGAAAGGCAAGCCTAACCTGGCCTGCCTGGCCCCATTGCAGAGCGAGGGAAAACACTGGTACAGAAGAAGCCAACCATGTATCCTGAGTGGAAGTCGACGTTTGATGCCCACATCTATGAAGGCCGTGTCATCCAGATTGTGCTGATGCGGGCAGCTGAGGACCCAGTTTCTGAGGTGACCGTGGGTGTGTCAGTGCTGGCTGAGCGCTGCAAGAAGAACAACGGCAAGGCCGAGTTCTGGGTGAGAGGCTTGTGAGCCAGGGTCGTGCATGTGCAAGGGGTTGTATGTATGGGCTTTTCAAGAGAGAACAGATGCAAGGGGCCCACTGTAACTCTGTGACCGATGCATTCTGGGCTCCAGTCCTGGCTTCGTGATTTACCAGCTCCTCTGAGCCTCTGTCATTACTTCTGTACAAGGAGAAAATACTGCAAATCCTCACCTCAGATGAAATAAGCACCCGAGATCAAGGGCTCATTGGAAAAGTTGACACATACTACATTCTAAAGCAAGCCTTCCTTATTTGGGGGACTATTTTTTCCCTGTTAATTTTGAAAAGGCAGTACATGTATATAGCCAAAAAAAAAAAAAAAAAAAAAAGGTTTTTTTAACTGTTTATCTCAACACCAGGCAACTGGCCCCCCTTTTCGGAAGTACCCATTGTTTCCCTTCTATTTGGAATCTTGGAGGCTGTTCCAGGCCTAGGCAGGTAGAGAACAATACCATGTTCATTTTACGTTATTTTATTTTTTCTGCTGGTACTGGGTTTGAAGTTAGGACACTCTCCCTTGGATTTTTTTCACCTGAGTCTGGTGCTCTCCCATTTGAGCCACAAGTCCATTTCTGGCTTTTTGTTGGTTAATTGGAGATAAGATTCTCACAGACTTTCCTAACTTGGCTGACTTCAAATCTTATACCTCAGATCTCAGATCCTGAATAGCTAGGATTATTGGCATGAGTCACCTGTGCCCAGCCAACATCACATACTTTAGGAGCAAGAAGATGGAACGTGCTGAATCTGGGACTGCACACGCCAGTGCCCACATGCAGCTGTGTGGTGACCACAGGAAGCCAGCAATATTAGAATCCCCCCTGGTTTACATATGAGCTCTTACAACTAAGATGTCTACACTGGAAAAGGCCTTGCAATCATCAGAAGCTCTGGCCAGCCTCTAGTGTGAGGGGTGAAGGGGTTAAGATGGGAGAGAGGTTGACATGGAGTTGCTCTGAGTCTCGGCCAGACCAGAGTACAGGTCTGGTTTTGGGCTGTTTCTACTCATATTAAGTATGGGTCCTGGGGTTGGTTAGGGAATAGAGGATATGGTCCAGCCCTCTCAACTGTGTAGTCTATGTAAGCCCTCAAGTAAACTACCAGAGAATACTGCCATGAGTGTGTTAGGCCCAGTGTCTCTATGTATGCACGTGCACGTGGGGGTAGGGGCACTATTCTGAGCTCCTTACTATGAGGTAGCAGAGGGTAAAGTAGGGAGTTTCCCTCTCTGACTGTTCTTAGGCCATGTGGCCTGGCCGGGTGTGGGCTAGATCCTTTCACTTCCCCAAATGTAATAATACCTAAGGTACAGGTGGGGCGGGGCTTGGGCGGGGCCTTGCCCACACTGGGCAGTCAGGTGTCTAGCCAAGCTTTAGAGGCCCCCTTGACCTCAGGAGTCAGTCATGGGGGCAGGTTCTGAGTCCTCTTCATATTCACTGACTTGTCATCATCCCTCCACTTTCCACCCCTACAGCTGGACCTGCAGCCCCAAGCCAAGGTGCTGATGTCTGTGCAGTACTTCCTGGAGGACGGGGGTAAGGTGCCCACCTGGATGGGGACAGGCCTATCTGATGGATCAGAGAACTGAGCCTGCACCGAGGTCTAGGATAGTAGCCCCTCTCAGGGCCATTCTAGGATGAATTGCTGGGGGCTGCCCCTTCTGAACACTGGAACTGACTTTCCCATACCATGGTTCCTAGATTGCAAACAGTCTATGCGTAGTGAGGAAGAGGCCAAGTTTCCTACCATGAACCGCCGTGGAGCCATCAAGCAGGCCAAAATCCACTATATTAAGAACCATGAGTTTATCGCTACCTTCTTTGGGCAGCCCACCTTCTGTTCTGTGTGCAAAGAGTTTGTCTGGTAAGACCATCTGTGCTTGCTGGGGGTGATACAGGGAAGAGAAGGCCAATCTGGCACCTCTCACTCATGCTTCTGGGAATTTGCCTTTTAGGGGCCTCAACAAACAAGGCTACAAGTGCAGGCGTAAGTATCTCCAAAGCTGCGTTTTTGCATGCGTGTGCTTCCATGGCCAGTGCTTGTGTCCCCTGGTCAGGATGGTATATCTAGATAGAAGCTCTGTGTATCTGTGTGCATGCAGCTGCTTCCGTGGGGGTGGAGGGGTATGGTAGCCCCGTCAGTGAGTGCCAGGATTGGCTTGCTGCAGTTCACCAAAGCCAGTTCATTTTTGTGCTTCTCTTCCCAGCTCTGCATGCAGGTTGTCAGGTTAGTAGCCTAAAATAGTTGTGGTAGAGTATCTGCACAGAAACCAGCCCCAGAAGTGATATGAAACCTTTACCATCACTCCCCTAGCTGCATGGGGAGGAGATGGGTGTTTATGCACTGGGTGAGCCTGCCCTTTCCCTTGGTGGCACATGCAGCAGGCTCTGCAGGCTGATGTTCTGAGCATAGCTGCTCTACCACTTCCTAGCTATGGGGCCTTAGGCAAGTTCCTTAGTCTTTCTGTGCTTATCTATAAACTAGGGATAATAGATTCATTGTGAAGATTCAGTGGTGTAAAATATTTAAAGCTATAAATGCATGTGGTAAGCACTCAATGTTAGAAGTCTGTTATGATTACACATGCTTTGTATATGATTACACATGCTTTGTATGTAAGTATGTTATATATGTACAGGTGTTTGTGTTGGGGTATTGATGTGTACTACATGTGTGAGAAAACTTAGGAGCTGTCCTGGGACATAGAAGAGGGAAATAAGGGCCAACTTGCCCCCAGTTGGAATGCCTCCCTCATTTCTGCCCACCTCCTACTCACTAGGACTCCAATAGCCTTCCCTAATTGCCCCACCCCCTGCTCTCTTGGCCCCTCCTGTGAGAGCTGGGGTGGTGGGGGAGGGGGAGAGGGAAGAATCAAGTCCTGGGCAAGGCTGATGTGGAGTGAGGGTGTGGGTGGTGAAGGAGAAGACTGGCTTTGTGTAGAGGGCTGGACTGGGCCAGTGGTGCCAGCTCACAGACTCTGCCCTTCCCAATGCCACCCCCTCCTGCTCCTGGGTCTTTGCCTCTTCAAGAATGCAACGCTGCCATCCACAAGAAATGCATTGACAAGATCATCGGCCGGTGCACCGGCACGGCGGCCAACAGCCGGGACACCATTGTGAGCTAGGCCCAGGGCAGGGCCTGGGGGGTCCGGGGGCTTGGCTGGGCGGGAGGAATCTGCTCCCTCATTCCCTCCCTGTGGGTTTACTCTCACTTCTCTTTTCCTTCATCTTTCTTTGCTTTCATCCTAGGCACCTTAGGCCTCCATATTTTTTAAGTCTAGGTGGAGTCCTCTTGGGCATGTTGCAGTTTGTGGGATGCGGGGAGAGTTGTGGTTGAGGAAAGGGCTGGAGCTTGCATGTGACCTTTGACTTGATACCTCTTCCTTCCAGTTCCAGAAAGAACGCTTCAACATTGACATGCCGCACCGGTTCAAGGTTTACAACTACATGAGCCCTACCTTCTGTGACCACTGCGGCAGCTTGCTGTGGGGGCTGGTGAAGCAGGGGTTAAAGTGTGAAGGTGTGTATTATCTAGCTCCTGGACTGTCCACCTGAGCTCCATAAGCCCCAGGGTTCTCTCGTTGTCTTCAGCGCCCAATCCCCCCCACCCCCCACCCTTAGCTTACTCTAGCCTGAATCTCATCTGACTATACCTCATTCCTGGATGTCATGTGGATGGGGCCTCAATGACTGCTCCACATTGTCCTGACTGACTCTCATTTGTCTGCTGTGTGTCCACCAGACAGGTAGTTTCCCTTCTCTGTACTATGTACTTCAGAGTAACATGAAGTACATAGTGGGCAGAACCACTTAACTAGGGCTTGTCATGTACTAGCTGGCACTCAGCATATGCTGCTTCTGTCCTCCCTTTATCCCATGTTTCACTTAAAAAGAAACTAGAAACCCTGAACAAAAGCCACTTGTCTCGTGTGTCCCAATCTTGAGAGTGTTTATAATTGTTCCATATCTTCTGACTACTTTTTTGCCAGTCCTGGGGCTTGAACTCTGGGCCTGGACTCTGTCCCTGGGTTTCTGAGCTTCTTTGTGCTCAAGGCTAGTGCTCTACCACTTGAGCCATAGTACCACTTCTGGCTTTTTCTGAGTATTTATTGGAATAAGAGTCTCACAGACTTTCTTGCCCCAGCTGGCTTTGAACCGCAATCCTCAGATCTTAGTCTCCTGAGTAGCTAGGATTGTAGCTGTGAGCCCTGGCACCCAACTCTGACTACTTTTTAAATCTTTTTTCTTTGTTTCCTTTATATATTATTTTTTGTTGTTTTTGTGCCAGTACTGGGGCTTGAACTCAAGGCCTGGGCACTGTCCCTGAACTTTTTTGCTTAAGCCTGGCACTCTACTGCTTCAGCCACAGCTCCACTTCCAGATTTTTGCTGTCTTATTAGATGTGTAAGAGTTGCACCGACTTTCCTGCCACGCTTGTTCCAAACCTTAATCTTAAGATCTCAGTCTCTCCTGAGTAGCTAGGATTATAGGCATGAGCCATTGGTGCCTGACTTTTGTTGTCTTTAATCATAAATGGTGTGAAATGCTAATGGTGGCTTCAGGTTTTTTCCCCTAATGACAGGAAACCCAGAAGCCCCCACCAAAGTCCTCCTTTCTTCCATTCCCCCCACCCTGCCCAGAGTTGAACCCTGCTTTTCCTTTATACCAGACTGTGGCATGAATGTACACCACAAATGCCGAGAGAAGGTGGCCAACCTCTGTGGCATCAACCAGAAGCTCTTGGCTGAGGCCTTGAATCAAGTCTCCCAGGTGAGCAGGTGCTATGGAATCCTGGACACAGGGTAGGGGGTCAAAAGGGTATACCTACTGGTTCCTACTGGGGAGCCCTATTGGGAAGAACATATACACAGACCCTGCTTTTGGAAGATCTGATTGGACAATCCTTTAGGCAACAGAGGGAGGGGAGTTTGTTCTCATATGAATCATTCAAGCATGAAGGATACTTCAAAGTAAGGTTTTCTGTGTATGTGCATGTGCCCACATGCATAGTTCTAGGAATGTTGCAGAACTTTAGGGTAAAATTTGAGAGTCAAGTCAGCAGCAGTGGCATACACCCATAATTTCAGTTACTTGGGAGGCAGAGGCAAGAAGATCATGAGTTTAAAGTCAACTCAGGGAACTAACAGGGAGACCCTATATCAAGATCCATACAAACAAAGGGCTGAGGGTTTGGCTCAAATAGTAGAACTGTTTGCTTCACATACTAGAGACACTGAGTTCAATCCCTACTCCACCAAAAATAAAAAGGGAACAGTGCCCAGGCCCAGAGTTCAGCCCCATGACCGACAAAAAAATAAAATAAAATAAAAATCTATATTCACTCAGAAATGAAGGACACAAAAATTTAATGAGTAAATTTTTAGGAAGATGGGGATCAGTTTACAAGACTTGTTTGTAGTTCATGCCCTTCAGACTACAGAAGTGTCCCTGTGCAATGGAAATGGCTGGGGATGCATACATACCTGGGGGACCTGAGCTCTGCTCCTGCTGTCCCCATTGGTATTGAAGGGAGAGTTAGAATTGAGAGGTCCTTTCTCAGGTCTGGGAGTTCTTCAATGGTCTGACCATCTGTCTGCTCCTTTCATTATTCCTTCCCTAGAGATCGTCCCGGAAGCTGGATTCAGGGTTGCCAGAGCATGTTGGAATATATCAGGGTTTCCAGAAGAAGCCAGGACTCTCTGAGGACGATACCCCAGGTGAAATTGGGTATAATATGCCCATTAAAGCTCCCAGTTCCTACCAGGCCACAGGAAAGGGCCTGGCCTCCTTCTCACTATCATGTGAGTTTGGAAAAAGTGGGCAATGAGCCTTTTTCCTCTCCCAAGATCCCTTATCCCAACCCAGCCTTGGACCTTATGGGGAGGGATCCATGCCGACTGAGGCCTTAGTCGTGACACCATCTCTCTGGCAGACAACAATGGGACCTATGGCAAGATCTGGGAGGGCAGCACCAAGTGTAGCATCGAGAACTTCACCTTCCACAAGGTCCTGGGCAAAGGCAGCTTTGGCAAGGTGAGAGGCTCTGTGTGCCCTGCACTGGAGGGACCAGAGCTCAGATCCTGGGGTCACCTGCTTCCCACCATACTCTGGCTTTTTCCTGGTTGGATGGTAGAGGCTGGGCATCTGTGGATGGGGCGGGGACCTTTGTCCAGCAACCCCATTACTCCTCCTCAGGTGCTCCTTGCAGAGCTGAAGGGCAAAGGACAGTACTATGCTATCAAGTATCTCAAGAAGGACGTGGTACTGATCGATGACGATGTGGAGTGCACCATGGTGGAGAAGCGGGTGCTGGCACTCGCCTGGGAGAATCCCTTTCTCACGCATCTCATCTGCACCTTCCAGACTAAGGTCTCTGGCCTCCCACAGCCATAGCCAATACATGCCACAACCCTGTCTTCCTACCTGAGCAGAGCCATGTCTTCCCCACCCACACCTCCCAGTGCAGAGCTGTCCTCCTTAGCCCAAAGCCTTTCCCCTCTGCTTCCTGTTGGGCCTTGATAGCTCCCAGCAAGGGAGCCTCCTGCCTTAACTCTCTGCCCACCACTCTGCCCCATCCAGGATCACCTGTTCTTTGTGATGGAGTTCCTCAATGGGGGGGACCTGATGTACCACATCCAGGACAAAGGCCGCTTCGACCTCTACCGTGCCACGTACGTGAGGGCTCTGTGTGGGGAGGGTCATTGGCTCAGAGTGGTGATACAATGCCAGTCTACTCTACATTCCTTCTTCCCTTTTCTGGAAAAGCCAAGCTAGGCTAGAGCTGGAACTGGGGAGATTGGGTCGCCTGGGCTGTCCATGCTGTGTGAAAAGCTATGGGTCATGAGTGAGCTGTCATAGAGGGGACAGAGCAGACATGCTGGCTCCTGTCCCCTCCCAGGGCCTCAGCTAAAGCAGCCTCATAAATAGTGGTCCTGCCTGTGATGGGTGACAATGTTATCAGACACTTTCTATTCATATACAGTTTTATAGAATGGGAACTTCTTTGTACAGCCATTTCAAGATAATAAAAAAATTTTAAGCACAAAAATAGTGGTCCTGGGCTGGGAAGTTGGCTCAGTGGTAGAGCGCTTGCCTTGCATGCCTGAGGCCTTGGGTTCGATTCCTCAGCACCACATAAGCAAAAAGAAAAAAGCCGGAAGTAGCGCTGTGGCTCAAGTGGTAGAGCGCTAGCCTTGAGCTGAAGAGCTGAGGGACAGCGCCCAGGCCCAGAGTTCAAGCCCCACGACCGGACCCAAAACAAAACAAAAATAGTGGTCCTGCCTGATATAGGACCTTGTTTACCTTGATTACCATTTTCTCCATTTGCATGCCCTTCAGGCTGACTGTATGTGTGTATGTATCATACCTACATCTATATGAGTCACACAGTCTTCTGATACAGAATTTGCTTATCTGATACTTTGCCTTAAAACTTTTTGCCTGCCTTGCCATCCCTCACTCGCCTCATACAAGACGTGCTTTTTCGAGCCCAGGCTGTCCATGGCATTATTTATAGTATTTCTTGCCCCTGGGGGTGGAGGGAAGGATTGGTGGGCAGAAATCCTAAAGCACCATCTTTTTTTTTTTTTGCCCAGGTTTTATGCAGCTGAGATCATCTGTGGGTTGCAGTTTCTACACAGCAAAGGGATCATTTACAGGTACAAGTGCTGGGGGAGAGGGCTCTCGGGAGGGCCAACACCAGCCCCTTCATATCATCTGAGGAGGCCTGACCAGCCAGGCTCCTTCACTCCTTGAGTCTGTAGTTAGGTATTTGCCTACACCTCACTCCAGTGCAAGAGTTCTTGTGGCCTCTCACCTGAGGTTGGTGCAGCTCTAGGGCCTGGGAACTTATTGCCCACACTAAGTGCCATTGGCAAGGAGGAAGAGTATCACTAACAGGTACAGGATCCTTCCCTGAAGCCCCAGGTTCTCAATTAAGCATCCACCAGTAGGGACTGGTTCCATGGATGCTCATCCAGTAAATTATGGTCCCAACCTCACAGCCCAACTACACATCTATCAAAAAGGTAAAGGGTACACTCTGTAATGATGTTAGATGATGTCATGCTGACAAGTAAAAAACCAACTCACGGGCCGGGTGTGGTGTCACACATCTATAATTGCAGCATCTAGAGTCTGAGGCAGGATCTCAGTTTCAAAGCCAGCCTGGGCTATGTGTAGTGAGACCCTGTCTCAAAAGAAAAAAGGAAGGTAGAGAATCAATCTTGGCATTCAGGTTTTGAGAGGTGGGGGTAAAGTGCATGTTGCTATACGTTTGCCCACAGCTGGTTCTCTCTGGGGAGTGTCTGGCGTTAGAGCTTAGTGGTGGATAAGCTGCCCTGTTTGCTCATTACTTATTTCCATATGTATGAATTACCTACTGAAAGAACTTATGACACAGGACATAACATAGTCCTTCCCTTGTGAAGTCAGATACACCTGAACCAGTAGTCGCTTCTGCCTGCTGATCAGCTAGGTGGTCCAGAGCAAATAACATCATCTCTGGTGAGCCTCATTTTGAGTTTTGGGCAGTAAAATGTTGTGTGTCCAGCATTTAGATCAGTAGGTGACATTTGGATCAGTAGGTAGCAGGAAGCAAGTTTGCAACATCTCTTTCTCTTCCTCTTGCTTACCCCCTCACACACACACTCCCTGCCACACACACACTCTCTGCCACACACACACACACACACACACACACACACCTTCTTCATTTCCTTGTGCTCTTAGGGAAAGTCCTGCAAAACACACACACACACACACACACACACACACACACACACACACACACACACACACACACACACACACACACACACACACACACACACACACACACACACACACACACACACACACACACACACACACACACACACACACACACACACACACACACACACACACACACACACACACACACACACACACACACACACACACACACCCCTTCTTCATTTCCTTGTGCTCTTAGGGAAAGTCCTGCATTTAGGGCTGAAAATGGACTCAGGGCAGGTTGGGGAGATGAAAAATTGGCCCCTGACGGCTCTTGTCCTTCACTCTCTTCTCAGAGACCTCAAGCTGGATAATGTGATGCTGGACCGAGATGGCCACATCAAGATCGCTGACTTTGGGATGTGCAAAGAGAATATATTTGGGGAGAACCAGGCCAGCACCTTCTGTGGCACCCCTGACTACATTGCACCTGAGGTGAGCAACAACCCTCCAGCCCCAGCCTAACCAGACACCTTGCCTCAATAGTGTGAAACTAGAAACAGAAACAGCACCACCAAGGTAAAGAGGCCCAGATGTGGCTCATGCTCAGAATAGTCCCATCAGCAGCAACAACTGCTTACCCACCCCACCCCTCAGATCTTGCAGGGCCTGAAATATACATTCTCTGTGGACTGGTGGTCCTTTGGGGTTCTCCTCTACGAGATGCTCATTGGTCAGTCCCCCTTCCACGGGGATGATGAGGACGAACTCTTCGAGTCTATCCGTGTGGACACACCCTATTATCCCCGATGGATCACCAAGGAGTCCAAGGACATCATGGAGAAGGTGGGGGTCCCTGGCTGGTGTTAGACCATAGGAGGGCAGCAGCTACTTTACTGTGGAGCAGCAGCTTCACTGAGGCCCTAGTCCCCACATAACAGCGGTCTTGCCCTGTCTCAGTGTCCCTGGGCACTCCTGTTTGGGTCTGGGACATGGAATTAGCCTTGAATGGTGACTTAAGGGCTCAGAAGACAGATGTGAGCCTAAGTCCTGGTTCTGTCTGCACAGCTGGTAGCTGTGGGTAAGTCACTTCTCCTCCTATTCTGAGTCTACCTTTCTGTCTGCAAACTGGGGTTGAGAGAACCTGCCTCAGAGTAGGTACAAGTACACATAAACCTAAGATGCTAGGGGTCCTGTGCCAGGCAGAGAGTGAATCTCAGTAGTGTTGCCTTTACTCCCTGGAGTCCCCGATGTCCCAGGCCAGGGCTGTGGTTTCTGGAGTACCTTAGAGGCCAGAGATCCCAGTCTCAGAATTCTCTAGGCCCCTGGGCCTGCTGGCAATTAGTTGAAGCTCCAATTTCCTATGACCTTGAGGATTAACCAAAGCCCTGCTGGTTTGCAGCTGTTTGAAAGGGACCCAGTCAAGAGGCTGGGGATGACAGGAAATATCAAAATGCACTCCTTCTTCAAGACCATCAATTGGACTCTACTGGAGAAACGGAAAGTGGAGCCACCCTTCAGGCCCAAAGTGGTATGTGATTCCACCCCAGAACTGCCTTCTGTAATGGGCCTGCCTCCTTTGCCCTGTCTCTCTCCTGAGTCATTCAAATACTCTCCTAATCTCCCTTTCAGCAAACCAGCTTCCCTGGTCTCATGTGGCAGCCTCTGTCCTTGTATTCTTGTCCTCTCATTCCTCAGCCATTTATTCAACTAACACTGGAAACTACATCTAGCCATTTTTATATATGTATATATTTATGCTTGTGTGTGTGTGTGTGTGTGTGTGTGTGTGTGTGTGTGTGCATATGTATGTGTGTGAGAAGAGGCCTCACTGTGTTGCCCTTGGGCTCAAGTAAACCTCCCTCAGTCTCCTGAGTAGCTGGAACTACAGGCCTGCACCACCATACCTAGCTTAGCTGTCAGCTAACATATTTTCTAGCATTGGCTGTGTCAGGGGACTGTGCCTGGGACATCAGAGTTGAGGCCTCACTTTCTGTCTGTCTGTCAGTCTGTCTGTCTCTCTCTCTCTCTCTTTTCCTCCCTATATCCATCCATCCTGTCCATTTTCAAGTAAATACTGGAATTGCTAGGTCCCTATTAGGATACTATCTTGCAGATAAAGAAACAGAGGTTTAGAGAAATTAGATCCCTCTACCTTGGCCAGAGAGTACAGTTGGGGAGGACTAGAACCAGGGTTTTATTTGTAGATTTTTTTTCTCCACTACTAGAGATCAAACCTGATGATTCCAGCATGCTAAGTAAATGCTCTCTACCACTGAGCTACAGCCAGCCTGGGCCCATTTCCTAGCAGGTCCATTCTTGATGCTGAGAGCCCTTTTAAACTGCTCTGATACAGGCCTTCCACCAATGCTGACAGTGCTACTGACATAACACCTGCCTTGTGCTTCTTAGTGTGGAGAAAGAAACCAGTCTCTCAGGAGCAAGGGTCTGAACGCAGGCTATGTGATACCCTGATGCTGGACCAGCTCAGAATCCTCCAGGTTTAAGACCCCTGATGGGGAGAGTGCTCTGCAGCCTCAGAGCACAAACGTGGGGTACAGTACAGGGCCGCTCAGTGGGAATAGTGTGGCCTGGTGCAGGAAGGGAAGCACGAAAAAGGGAGTCAGGTCAGAGGAGGAACTGGGATCACAGAGACCCAGCTGCTTCATCTTTCTTCTTTCTTTCTTTCTTTCTTTCTTTCTTTCTTTCTTTCTTTCTTTCTTTCTTTCTTTCTTCCTTTTTGATACTGGGATTGAACTCAAGAGTCTTGTGCTTGCTAGGCAAGCATTCTACTTAAGCTACCTTTAGTCCTTTAGCTTTTAGTTTGTCCTCCTCTTTTGCCCTGGTCAGCCCTGAATGGAGAACTTATTTACTTATTTCCAACTACAAAGTCTCTCCTCTCTCTCTCTCTCTCTCTCTCTCTCTCTCTCTCTCTCTCTCTCTCTCTCTCTCTCTCTCTCTCTCTCTCTCTCTCTCTCTCTCTCTCTCTCTCTCTCCCTCTCTACCCAAGCTGGCCTCAAACTTGAAAGCCTCCTGCCTCAGCTTTGGAGTGCTAGATTTGTAGTCATGTAAACCTCAGGACCATGGAGCAAAATAAGACATTAGAAGGAAGTGAGTCCAATCTTCCATCTTGTTTTCAAAAGAAGTCAGAAATCTAGATTTTTATGTTGCATTGTCCAATTTTAAAATGTTGGCTCAAAATTCATCAAAACAGTACTATGGTCTGGGATGTAACTCAGTGGCAGAGTGCTTGCCTGGCATGCATGAAGTCCTGGGTTCCATCCCCAGCACCATTAAAAGTATAATAATAATTGGGAAAAAAACAACTATACAATCCCAAAGGATTGTACCTGCTCAGTTTGGCCTGGAGAGGTCATCATATAATGTCTTCAGGAACTAGAAATTGGTAACTTTTCCTATATAGCCCAAAAATCAGTATCTGGGGCTTTGCAGGCTAGTGGGTCCCAGAGCATTTATAGTGTGTCAGCTAATGGGCACCATTGTGCACTCATAAAACTTGATTTATGGGCACCACAATTTGAATATCACTTCATTTTCATATGTCATCAAATAGTATTTTTAAAAATATATTTCCTAGCCATTTGAAAATATAAACGCCAGTCTTAGCTTAAAGGCCCCACACAAACAGGTGGCAGGTGAGATGTGGCCCATGAGTTGTATTTTGCCAGCCTTGCTCACATTGAAAGCTCAGCTTTCCTCATCCCCTGAGGCAAATGCTAGCTGCCTGTTGAAAGGACTGCTCTCAAGATGGTGGAGAGGCTCCTTTACTGGAAAGGAAAGTCTTTTCAGGAAAGACTGCATTTATCAGCTGGATATGGTGGCCTGTTTTTCCAGCTCCTTGGAAGGCAGAGAGAGGACCCAAGTTCCAGGCTCATTCCTGAAAAATAGTTAGCAAGACCCGGTCTAAAGACCACGTTGGGTGTGATATTATCTTCCTATAATCCCAGCTATGAGGGCGATAGGAGGCATAAATAAGAAAGTCCTCATCCAAGGCTAGCTCTGGGCAAATATTCTAGATCCTCTAAAAATGTACAGCATAGGGCTAGGGGCATGGCTTGGTAGGTGGTAGAGCACTACCTAGAAAGGATAAGGCCCTGAGTTAAAAGAAAGGAAAAAAGGCTGCTCTGGCCCAGTCCTACAAATTTCCAGGCAGTCCTGGGAAACACAGAAGCCCTTTGGTGGGCTACCCCTTGGGTCCTGCTTACTCACCCCTGCCTTCTGCTCGCAGAAGTCTCTGGGAGACTATAGCAACTTTGACCAGGAGTTCCTGAATGAGAAGCCACGCCTCTCCTATAGCGACAAGAACCTCATTGACTCCATGGACCAGACGGCCTTTGCTGGCTTCTCCTTCATGAATCCCGTATTTGAGCAGGTCCTGGACAAGTGAGCCTCCTCCCAGACGTGGCTTCCAAGCCTCGGGGTAGAGCAAGCTGCCCACCCACATTTGCACCCAGCACTGCCCACAAGAAGCAGCAGGGTGATCATTGTGACTTCTGCTGCTGTCCTCTGGTCCCCAGAGAGCTCAGCTCCTGCTGACTGGGCTCATGGTACTTCCTCTGTGAACTGTGTGTGAGAATTCGTGTTCCCTCTTTCCCTCAGTGGGAAACTGTAAATCCTGTGTGTCATTACTTGAATGTAGTTATCTATTGAAAAAAATATATATATGTATGTATATTATATATGCACATATATAATAGGCTGTATATATTGCTCAGTAGAGACAAAACACGTAGAAGCTGGTGATGTGTTCTTTTTAAAAATGTGTATGTATCTACATGATAAAAGGAAAAAGCATGCTGTTTGAACCACCAGGCTCCTTGATTTGTGTGTCCAAATAAACACTGAATGGTACCAACCTGGCTACAGGATATTTCTGTCCCAGGATGCTGGGGGCAGCTCTTCTCACTTCTGGCAGCCTTGTTCTGGGAGCTAACAGAGCTGTTATCTATAGACCCAGACTGCTGGGTCTTCACGCAAATGTATTTGTATTTAGGAATTTCCTCTCGTCTCAGGGCTACCAGGCCTAAAGGAGAGGCTTTTCTGGGTGGCTGGAGGAGTCCTGCATTTCTCATTATGGGTGCTGCTGAAATTGTCTCTGGAGAGGGAGGGCCAGTTTGGAAGTGCAGAGAGATGCAAGGCCAGGCTAGACAGCATAAGCAAAGGCTTAGGGATAAGGGTATGGCTCAGTGGTAGAGCACTTGCCTGACACACTGAGATCCTCAGTTCCATCCACAGTACCTTACACACACACAAGTTCAATCATTTTAGTTGGGTGTAGTGGTGCAGGAGGGTCACTCCTGCCTCAAAAATTCAATAAAGCTAGGTACCACTGGCAAGTGGTGAGCCCCAGACTGAAGCAAAAAAGCTAAGTGACAGCACCCAGCCCCTGAGTTTAAGTCCCAGTACTGGCACAAAAATAAAATAAACTGAAAAAGTTTAGAGGCTAACCCAGACCAGATAGGAAGACAGTGGAGAGGAAGGAAACGTTACTCAGTTGTCAAGCATATCTGTACTCAAAATTCCAGAGTAGCCATTGGACATAGACATGTCAGTGAGTTGTCTTGAGCTTCTATGTCCTTAACCACAGAATGGGAACAAGGCGAGGAGCTGAAATTCCACCTCTCAGTACTGTTTACACTTGTTCTTGCCAAAAGGAGTCTATGTCTAAGTTCTACAATCATTTCTCAGGAGCCCTGGCCCCCGCCTAGGAAAGGGGAGGTAGGCATCAAGGAAGACTATGGTGAGAAAATGCTGGGCACCTGGGAGGTGGGAGACAGGTGCTAATGTGCAGGCAATGTAGGGTGAAAGGAGCTCAGGAAACTGGGAGAGAACAAAGGAAGGTGTGACATTGTCCAAAGAGAAATATACTCACTACCTGATTTATCAAATTGTAGCCCTTCTGTATATCACCTTTATACTAAAGAATCTGAGGATCAAGAAACAAAGCACACCGCTGTTAGTGGCCATTGGGTGAACCAGCCCCCCCCCAGCCCCCACCTCAGGCAGTGCTGGGCCCTTCTGCCCTGCACTCCGACCCCCCACATCCATTCCCCCCACTCTACCCACTTTCCATTTCTTGCCTTTTGTCTCCCCCTCCACCCCCTTACTGGTCCTGCCTTTTATCTGGGGCATAGGTCTACTAAGCAGGGCCCTCCCTCAGCCCCTTTGGTCCCTCCTCAGGGGCCCAGCACCGGAAGTGGGCGGTGATTATTGGCTGATCCTGGCAGCCAAGCAGCTGACTGCCTGCAGTTCATTCTTCTGGGTTGAGGTACAAATTTCCACAGCTGGGGAGGACAGGATGGACTGGGATTGGCCAGGGGAGGGGGCTGCAGGGATAGAAGTCAAATTTCCCTCCCTGTTTTCCCTGTATCTACCCAGGAAACATTCTTGACTCTGACTCTGCCTGTGTTGGGCCATCCTGGGCACGGAGGACCTAACGACACTTATCCCCTTGGGCTCACAGGCAGCAGGGCATGGCTCCTACTGGGAAATACTAGGATTATGGGAACCAAAGGAGGCGCCTAGGGTTCTTTGTTCCCTTCCTCTTCCACAACATGTGCAGGCTCAAAGGACCCCCTTCAGTCCGTTCAAAGTGGCTTTAGAACAGAAAACTGAGCTGGGTCTGCATTTGGTGCCTCCTACCATCCTGCGGCTCCCAGGCAGAGTCCTGCATTCTGATCCCTATTTCCTCCTGGGTAGAATGGGGAATGAATGGCTTATCAGCTTGAGGCAGAAAGTGGTGCCTAAGAAAAATGTGGTGCCTGGAATTGTAGCCTGGGGTTTTCAGTTCCACTCTGTTATCCACACACCATGTCATACCAGGCCTCGGTCCCCTCGTGTCTAAATGGGACCACTAGTTCTGGGGGATCCATATAGAGCCAATGCTGATGCCAGCACAACACAGGACAAGGCCTATGGGGTTCACAGAGCATGCTTGATTCCCCATGGGAAGCAGCTCACTGGGACACAGTTAAGCAGGCTGCACAACTCCAGACTCCTTCCCAGCCATTGGGTGGGTGCCAGGGCTGGCCCAACAGCCCCAGGAAATGCTTCTCATGGCTGGGCCCTGAGCCACACTTTCACTGAGATCTAGGGGCCTTGAAGCCAGCAGACTGTCTCCCCCAACCTGCCAAGAGGGTATACAAGCAGCACATGTGGACCCCATGAAGGGCCAGATGGAGCAAATGTCCCCACTCAGTGCAGGGCAGAGTAACAGGTGCAGCAGGGCATGTAGACAGGAACACAGCTCTGTTATCAGATACTCCTGGGTTCAAATCACACATGTCTCTTATGACCCTCCAGAACCTCATATCCTCTGCTGTAAAATGGGGGTGATCATGATGCCACATAGCATGGGCCAAGCACAGTAGGTGCTTAGTCAACAGAAGCCATTGTGACCCCATCCTCCCATTGAAATGACGTATGTTCAAGACAGTGGGCCTGTCTGCTCCACAATGGACTCCTGGAGCCCACTGGGCTGGTCTGCAGGTGGGCAGCTAACACACAACTCTGAAACCTAGCAATCCTTTGGGCAGAGCCACCCTGGGTGAGGGGGCACCAGGATGCCACCACTACTTGGGAAAACAAACAAAAAGCCGGGCACTGGTGGCTCATGCCTGTAATCCTAGCTACTCAGGAGGCTGAGACTTGAGGATAGCGGTTCAAAGCCAGCCTGGGCAAGAAAGTCCTTGAGACTCTTATCTCCAATAAACCACCAGAACCAGAAGTGGCGCTGTGGTTCAAGTGGTAGGTGCTAGCCTTGAGCTGAAGAGCTGAGGGACAATGCCCAGGACCAGAGTTCAAAGCCCCATGACTAGAAAAACACAAAAGGCAAGGAGAGGGCCCAGAAGTTGGAGATAAATACTTTCCTGGCATGGAGAAAGATCAGCAAGAAGAGCAAGCAAGAGAATACGATCGTGTGTGAATTCACCCTGTGATTCCATGTGTCTGACGGCATTCAAGGTATGGGATCACAGGATAGGACTGCAGAGATGAATGAGTACATGGATGAATGGATGGGTGGATGGATGGATGGGTGGGTGGATGGATGGATGGATGGATGGATTGATGTCCAGGCTGTCCATACTCCAAGTGGCTTTCAAATTCAGTGTTTGATACATAAAGGCACATGTCTGTCATGCCAATTTCTGACCAGCAGTCTCAACCCTGATTGCACACTGGAACCCAACACCCAGGTTCTTTGGTCTAATTACTTGGTGTTCTCTGAAGGAGGCTCAGGAATCATCATTTTGAAAGCTCTCTTGAGGCCCAAGGATGGAGAGACAGTTGGATGATGAAGTCAGGGAACTGCATTTTGTCCTGTCTTCCTGATTAAACTGGGAAACATTTGTACATAGGCTGCCACCCAGTTGGCTACAGCGCCCTCTGGTGGCACTTGGCTTATAAACATTGTGGAGGATGCAGACCTGAAGGAGATGACCCTGTCCGAAGGGGCACTGGCTTTGAGATGGAGACCATGTGGGGTCTTCCTTAGACCCTGGGGAAATATACCAACGAGAAGATGATAGGTAACCATTTTTCAGAGACACAGAACACTTTCCTGGTCACAAATTCTCTGGGCTGCCTCCACTCCAATGTGGCAGCCACATTTTCTCCCATGTATTCCTAATTATTAATGTGTGAATAACTGGCATGAGTTGGGGTTTTTCTGTTTTCAAAGGGTTCTAATCATAGAAAATAGGGACATATCACATTTGCCAGAGTGGGAGGGGCTAGGAGGATTCTAGGACTCATTCTACCAGTCTAGTTCCTGTGGCCTGCATTTCCCTATGCATCTGCCCCTCCAACCTGGGTGGGACTTCTGCCCCCTCCTGTACCATGTGTGCAGCAAGGTGACCTCAGATGGCTGTCCTATGAGGGCCCACAGGCTAGAGAACCGGTGTTGATTTCTTGAGTTCTGACCACCCACCCTGATCCTTTATTTCCTTAGAGGGCTAAAGAGAAGCAAAGGAGGATGAGGGCAAAGGTTTCCCAAGTGAGGAGTCAGGCCTGAATCAGGTGGGGAATTTGCTGGATCTTGTCATGTGAATTTACCACCCCACAGCTAGAGCTTCAGCTCAATCAATGCACAATTCAAGTTTTACAAGTAGCCCTAGAAGGCCCCGTTTCTCCTATTTCTCTGCCTGCAGGGAAATACGTTCTCTGAAGGTCCTGACATTTACTGCTCTGCCTGCAGGAAATGCTGTACAAAGGTCAAGGTCCCTTGAGAAGGTACTTTCCATTTTCCTTCTCTGAGTGGAGTTGGAGTTGAGCTGTCTACTGATGTCACCTGGTGGTAGGCGCACGTGGGCTGTGGGGAGGTTTGCTGAACTCTCTTCCTGAAGGCTTATATTGCCTGATGGGACAGATGTCTGCTGTGTGCCAGGAGTTTTTGACTGGTCTTAGTGCTGTCACTCGTATTCTATGCATGTATTCTATGCATGGCATTGTGCTTAATGCTTTCCCGGCATGGTGGCCTGTAATTAACCCTCACAACAGCCCAGTGTGGAAACTTCCTATTTTATCAGTGCTGAGAAAGCTCTGGGAGGTTAAGGAATTTGCCATATGGCTGAGGTCTGGAGGCCTTCCTCAGCATCTGTGAGGTGGCTCTGTGCCCATGTCTGTCTTTTATTTTGGCAGTTATGGGGCTTGAACTCAGGGTCTGGACACTGTCCTTGAGCTTTTTTTGCTCAAGGCTAGAACTTTACCACTTTGAGCTCCACTTCTGGTTTTCTGGTGGTTAATTGAAGAGTCTCATGGACTTTCCTGTCCTGGCTGGCTTCAAATCATAATCCTCAGGCCTCAGCCTCCTGAGTAGCTAGGATTACAGGTGTGAGCCATTGGCACTGGGCTTACATGCCTGTCTTATTTCTTTTTTCTTCCCCTTCTTTCTTTTCCTGTTCTCTCCTCCCCTCTCCCTCTTCCACTTTCCCTTCCTCTTTCTTCCCTCCTCCTCTTGCTTTCTCTTTCCCTTCCTTCTTTCCTTTGGTAAGGTTTTGCTATATAGCCCAAACTGTCCTTAAACGTTCAATTTTCCTATCTCAAGCCTCCTAAGTGCTGCGGTCCAGGAACACATCATTAAGCCCAGCTCCCCTGTCATGTTTTCTAAAGAAATGTGCCCTGTCTCATAATCTCTTGGGCTTGTTCAGCAACTGTCAGCGAGAATGTGATGCCCTCCCTCCTGGTTCTCAAAGGCCTCAGGAAGAGTAAAGGTGAGCAGGCTAGCAGTAAGGGGAGCAGAGGGTAGCTAGAAGGAGCACAGGCATGATGACTTAGAGCTGGAAGGTTCCTTGGAGATTATGAATCTCTAGTGGGCAGCTCTCTGGATTCACAGGGGTGAGTAACTAAGGTCAGATGTGAAGTGGGGGGGGCAGGGAGGGGAATAGGGTTGTACTGTAAAGCAGTTGCAGAAATACAGGGAGGCAGACTTTCAAAGGGAACAAACAGCAGATAGGTCTCCCACAGAGGTCTTCCCACAGGGCAGAAGTGGGGCTCCACTCCTTTCTGCCCTGTGCAGGCTCACAGTGAGGCCAGCTTGCAGCCAGCTGTGGTCAGTAAACGCAGCTGAATGACCACAGGTCATGGAGTAAACTAGAAGTGTTGAGTTCTTCCTCTACTAACTTGCCCCTCATTATCTTCTCTCCCCCTGATCTGATACAGGGAGGAAGCCCAGATAAAGAACTTAGAAAACAGGGCTGATGATCAGTCCTGCCTGTGGCATTCACAACAGTTGATGACCACAGCTCAGTGCCCTCATAGTTGATGCCCTCCAGATATGGTGAGTGGCAGAGACCCACTGCCCTAGCCAAGCCTTGGGCCCTGTTTCAGGAGCAAGGTATCTGAAACAAGCCCCAGTCCATTAGGAACTCACAGGCAACAGTACTGCAAGGCCTTTCCAAGCTACTTCCTGGGCTTTAAATCATGGATTCAGAATCATTTCAGCCTATTAGAGACCTTTGCATCAGTAATAAGTTAAAAATAACACTTCACAAAATACGCTTGCATTGAACTAACTTGTTAGCTTAATTGTTCTTGAATACTCTTTTTGAAAATAAGATGTGCTTGAGCTGGGAAGGTGGCTCAGTGGTAGAATGCTTGCCTTGCATGCATGAGGCCCTGAGTTCGATTCCTCAGCACCACATAGGCAGACAAAGCCAGAAGTGGTGCTATGGCTCAAGTGGTAGAGTGCTAGCTTTGAGCTGAAGACCGGGGGGACAGTGGGCAGACCCAGAGTTCAAGCCCCCTGACCAACCAAAAAAAAAAATTAAGCACACCTTCTTTTTCTTTTTCTTTTCTTTCCTTTTTGTTTTCTTTCTTTCCTTTTTTTTTTTTTGTTATTGTTGGTTGTGGGGCCTGAACTCTGGGCCTGGGCGCTGTCCCTCAGCTCTTCAGCTCAAGGCTAGTGCTCTACCACTTGAGCCACAGAGCCACTTCCGGTTTTCTGGTGTTTTTTTTGGAGATAACAGTCTCACGGACTTTTCCTGCCCAGGCTGGCTTTGAACTTCAATCCTCTGATCTCATGAGCCACCGGCATCCAGCTAAATATATTTTATTTTTTTGGTCAGTCATGGGGCTTGAACTCAGGGCCTGGGTGTTGTCCCTGAGATATTTTTTGCTCTACCACTTTGAGCCACAGCTCCACTTCTAGTTTTGAGGTGGTTAATTGGAAATAAGTCTTTCCTGCCCAGGCTGGTTTCCAACCTTGATCCTCCCATTGCAGCCTCCTGACCAAGTAGGATTACAGTTGGGAGCCACCAGTGCGGCTAAAGTGGCCTAAACACTTTTCTAAAGCTGTCTCAGGTATATCAGGAGCTCGCTCTCAAATACTCCTGTTCATGATGACCCACAATGTACCTCCACCTGGCATGTGCCAACAGGGCTAATGGCCAAGAATGTTGATAGGACACAGACTTGGAGTCGGATCTGGAGTAGGATCTATACCCTTCTGCCCCACCTGAGTGGCCTTGAGCTACTTCCTAGGTGTTATAGTTTGGATCCTGAATCTTCTTCAAACACCCATGTCCTTGGAGTTAACTGAGCCCCAAATTACCAAGAAGTGAAGAGTAGCTATGATCTCACTTGTAGCCCAGGCTGGCCTCAAGCTTAAGATCCTCCTGAATGTTGGGACTAGGTATGCACCACCTCACCCAGACACTTGTGTTAAAGATTTGCTCATCAGCCTATGCTCATATAGGGAGGGGATGGAATCTTTATGAAGTGGGTTTAATGGAAGAAAGTGAGGGGACTGCGGGTACACCCTTGAAGGAGACATTGGAACTAGGGTCCTCCCTGTCTTTTGGCTTCTCCACTGCAAAGTGGACAGGTGTCCTTATACTGATATTGTTACCACTGGCTTAAAGTAACAGGGCCAGAGTTGACTACAGACTAATAACCTCTGCATTGAAAGCATTGAGCCCAAATAATTCTTCCTTCCTTTTAAGTGGGTTGTCTCAGGCATTTTGTCACAGTAGGAAAAGTACCTCCTGAGCCTCCGTTTCCTCATCTGCAGGGTGCACATAGAAGTACTTTTACTGTAGGTGGTAGTTATGTGGCCCAGGAGTGGAAAGCTCTTATGGCGACCTGGAACTCATCCTTACTGCAGAGATGGAAGAATTCTTAACTCTAAGAGCATTTTACAGCTCTTTGTGCTCGTTTGGCCCGGTAGCTATGCTTAAATGGGATGCATGGCTGCTCCCAGGCTTAGCGCAGGAGTCCTACCAAAAGCAGGCACAATTTTCCCAGCATGGGAATGGAGGTAAGAGTCCTGGCTTGTACCTCAGGAGTGGGTTCCAGGCCCTGGAGTAGAGTTCTTCACTCCCTCTCTGCCACCAGCCAGCTCAACAGGAGGAAAATAAGTGCCTGAGGTTGATACAAATAGCAAGAGGGTTTCATGTGGCTTTAAATTATGAAAAAGAAAATTTGAATGTCAAATGCCCCAGTTCTTGGCACAAGTTAAAATAACATGATATGAAGGGTGCTAATTACCACTGTCACAGAACTTCGCTGAAAATGGCAGTAGCATTTGCAGAAAGAGCAAGTAATGCCTGTAACATGGCCCCTCCGCTGCCCTATTCCACTACAGCCCACACAGAAACTTCTTTTCTTTCTTTCTTTTCTTTTAATCAGCCGTGAGCCTGAACTGAGCACTGTCCCTCAGCTCTTCAGCTCAAGGCTAGCGCTCTACCACTTGAGCCACAGCACCACATCTGGCTTTTTCTGCTTATGTGGTGCTGAGGAATCGAACCCAGGGCCTCATGCATGCAAGGCAAGCGCTCTACCACTGAGCCACCTTCCCAGTCCTCCCCCTGCCCCCCGAAACTCCACCAGTGACCTTCCCCACATATTCCAGAGGCAAAGGGCATGGGGTGGGGTGAGGGAGGAGAGCCTGGAGGCCTCCAAATGTGGTCCTGCTGGTAGCATCCTGAGTCTATTGAGGCTTGAACTTGGGGCCTCATACCTGCTGCACACTCTCCATGCCTCCAGCCTTTTTGCTCTTTTAATTATATTTCAGTAGGGTTTCTCATTTTTGCCTAGGGCAAGCCTTGAACCTTAATCCTTCTAACTCTACCCCCTCCCCCCCCATCTAACTGGGATCACTTGGATTCTTGGTGTTGGGGGTCTTGCCAACTTTCCACCTGGACTGACTTTGCACCATGATCCTCCAGATCTCTATCTCTTGAAAAGCTGAGATTATAGATGTGAAATAATATGGCTGGCCAATACTGATGCCTCTTGATCCAAAGGCTGAGGGCTTCTCTAGTGCATGACCCAGAAACGAAAGCTGGCCTCATTAATTCCCTCTGTGAGCATTTACATTGCTTGGTGCTTGTGGAGCTCTGCAGGATGGAAGGGCAGGCCCTGTTGTCTCCAGGGAAGGCAGGTGTGAAGCAGGCAATTACAGGAGGAAATAGTGTGGAGACCAGGGAGTCTACAGGGACTGTGGGTCTACAGCAGAGGTGCTGGCTCTCTGTGGGTGGCCAGCAGCTACCACAAGGAAGAGCTCCTGGAAAAGGGAACAATTATTCTGGACATGCAAAGAATAAGTAGGTCCCAAAGTGAGAATGGCAAAAATTTTTAAAGCTGAATGATGTTGGTGAGAGGCAGTGGGGTCCAGCAACAGTGGAAATACAAATTCCCCTTGGCACCATACTCTCACAATGAAAGCAACCTTAATCTTGGTGATAGCGTCCAGAACATCACAGGTGAGAGGGCTGACTGCCAAATGGTTGGTAACAACAACAACAACAACAGCAAAGGACCAATTAGGAAAAAGCAGAATGTCCTCAGCTGGTGACAGATGATGAATGAAAGCTGAGGCTCTGGGGTACAATACTGGCTTTCCCACTCCCATGGCTCCACGAAGCTCCCAGGTAAGCCCTCCTTCCCCAGAAGCAGAAGGAAGGGAAGGTCTACTTACCCTCATGTCTTTTCTGAAGCCTGAAACAATGCAGCACTTAGCTGCCTGGAGTCAAGGACACAGACACTCCTCAGGGAGTTAGAGCCAGGCCAGGAGGGTAAGGGAGAGGTCTGGAAGAATGAGGACAATGGCAAGAGTTTGACTTTCATCAGTAATGTGTTATTTATTTGCTTATTTATTTATTTAGTGCTGATCCTGGGGCTTGAACTCAGGGCCTGGGCCCTGTGGTTATTTTTGTTTGCTTGCTTGCTTGGTTTTTGTTTTTGTGGCTCAGTGGTAGAGCCTGTGAGTCAGGTTCAATCCCCAGCACAACTTAAATAAATTCTGGGACCTTGTGGTCCCAAATGCTCCCAAGAGGGAAGAGATTACCATCTAGTCAACTCACTAGGGGGGGGGGACAAACTTCACAGGGAGACCCTATGTGAAAGACAGACTGGTAGGATTGAAGTTGGGGTTCAGGGGTAAAACGCTTTCCTAAACTGGAGGCCAATCCCAAATAGGGTGGGATGTTCTGAACAGGCCAAGCGTTTCCTGGAGGGGAGAGTGTGATGGAAATTCTGTAGATGCTTATTTTAGTCTTGTGCTTGTCTGTATGTTCAAGAGGGCTCATAATGATTAAAGTGGTTTTTAAAGACCAGGTAGGCGGACTGACTCTTGACCTGATGGCTGGTCACCCAGGTGTCCCTTTTTATGATTTGTTACTTGGTACTTTTTGTTCTATGTGATTTTCTTTAGAGAAGAGCCATTTCACAGTTGTGAGAAGTTAAAAAGGAAGGAGTAGGCGAGAGGCTGGGTGAGAAGCGCAGTCCTAGCTAGGGGAAGCCGCCAGGGCCAGTGTAGGGTTGGGGAGCAGGGAGCGAGGAGGCCTGGGGAAGATGTGGGATGGGGGAGGGTGCAAGGGCTGCCGGGGAGGATGCTGGACAAGGGTCAGGTTCAGGACCCAAAGAAGATGCTCTGTCCCCCAAGCAGCAGCAGGCCCCCTCCCCCACCCTGTGCCCTGTGTGTGTGCTGGGGCCTGACTGGGGGAAAGGATGGATTTAATGGAGCTCCTGGTCCTGGTGTGGTGGGAGGTAGTTGCTGTGGTCTATAGCTGGTGGCAGCCTTTTCTGACTGGATCTGGTGGCAGCTGCCACCAGATAAGGACAGGGGGTAAGGACAGGCAGAGGCACAGGGCCAGGGCTGCTCTGTGCCCCCCAAGCGATCCCTCTCCCCACTGCAAACTGGGCTTGTAGAGGCTGGAGGAGAGAGAGGTAGCACCCAGGGGTGGTAGAAACCATTAGTTTTTCTGCAGGAAGCAAAAAAATAAGCTTCAAGAGATGGAATGTGTTTAAACTTTATGTACTGGTCCTAAGACTTGAACTCAGTGCCTAAGTGTTGTCTCTGAGCTTTTGTGCTCAAGGCTAGCATTCTACCACTTGAGCCACAGCTCCACTTCTGGCTCTTGGTAGTTCATTGGAGATAAGAGTCTCATGGGCTTTCCTACAGGGCTGGGTTTGAATCACAATTCTCAGAACTCAGCCTTGCGAATAGCTAGAATTACAGGTATAAGCTACTTGTCACCCTGGCAAGATCCTTTTTTTTTTTTTTTTTTTTTTTGGCAGTACTGGGATTTGAACTCAGGTCCTCATGATTGCTAGACAGATACTCTACTACCTGAGCTACACTCCCAGTCCTAAGCATTTTTTAAAGCTTAGGCCAGCCTGGGCTGTAAGCCTCCTCCTTGTGTTTCCCTGTGTCAGATACATACCACTACTTCCATCTGTTCTGTTCATAATTGGAATAAGAAGCACACACCACTTCATCCAGCCATTTGTTGATAATGGGATTTTGAGAACTTTTTTTTCCTGGACTGGCCTTAAACACAATCCACAATTATCCCCCGAGTAGCTAGAATTACAGGCTTGAGACATTGTAGGTGGCTAAATTTCAGAATACTTCCATCACCAGAAAAGCCATACCCTTTAGCCATCAGCTCTGCTTCCCCTGTACTCCCAGCCCTAGGCAACCACTAATGTACTTTCTGTCTCTATAGAGATTTGCCTATTTAGAATATTTTAGATAAGTGGAATTGTAAAACATGTGGTCTTTTATGACAGGTTAAGTGCATTCCTTTCCATGGTTATATGGCAGGCTGCCATATAAACTTACCACAATTTTATCTATCCAAATAAAGGATATAGAATTCTGCTTTAAACTGTTGTAAGAAAACTGTCACGAGAAATAGAAGCCACTACTTCAGAGGCCAAATTGTGAGTCTTTATTGGAGAGCTGGAGGTCTGCTGGTGGACCCTTGTCTCAAAGACCAGCAGCCCCTAATGTAGCTAGCACAAAGTTTATATAGGCCAAGGCCACACAAGGTGGGTGGAATCAAACCTAACAAAAGTGTTATACATAGGACACTTAAACCTAATAGAAATGTTAAATATAAGCAAGCCATCTAGTGAAACAATCAGGGGAAATCAAGGACCAATTACCAAGTTGGTGCATAAGCCCAGTTTCCTTACTTCAAAACTAAGCTGGGAAAAAGAAGCAAGGGTCATGGGCTGGAAAGGTGGCTCAGTGGTAGAGCGCTTGCCTTGCATGCATGAGGCCCTGGGTTCGATTCCTCAGCACCACATAAGCAAAAAGAAAAAAGCCGGAAGTGGTGCTGTGGCTCAAGTGGTAGAGCGCTAGTCTTGAGCTGAAGAGCTGAGGGACAGCACCCAGGCCCAGAGTTCAGGCCCCATGACCAGACCCAAAAATAAATAAATAAGAAGCAAGGGTTGGGTGGTGGGGCGGGGGAGGTGAGGTGAGAGGGGGAAGAAGCTGTATTTACTTTCCTATCTGGACAAAAAATACAACTTAAAAATCTAACATAAAGCTGGGTGCCTGTGGCTCATGCCTATAATCGGAGACTCTTATCTTCAATAAGCCACTCCAAAAAACCAGAAGTGGTTCTATGGCTCAAGTGGTAGAGCACTTGCCTTGAGCTGAAGAGCTGAGGGACAGCACCAAGGCCCAGAGTTCAAGCCCAACAACCAAAAAAAAAAAAAAAAAAAAAATCTGACAAAGATTGAGCATGGATGTAATCCTAACTGCTTGAGAAAGCAGAGCTCATAAGATTGTGGTTTGAGGTCATCCTGAGCATAAAAATTCAAGAGACTGGGCTGGGAAGGTGGCTCAGTGGTAGAGCGCTTGCCTTGCATGCATGAGGCCCTGGGTTCGATTCCTCAGCACCACGTAAGCAAAAAGCCAGAAGTGGCGCTGTGGCTCAAGTGATAGAGCGCTAGACTTGAGCTGAAGAGCTGAGGGACAGCGTCCAGGCCCAGAGTTCAGGCTCCACGACCAAAAAAAAAAAAAAAAAAAAAAAAAAAAAAAAAATTCAAGAGACTCAATCTTAGTCAATGGCTGGGCATGGCGGTGTGTGCTACAAGAGTAAATATAAATAGGAAGATCACAGTCCAAGCTGGCCCAGGCATGAAGGGAGACCATATCTTGAAAATAACTAGCAGGTCGGGCATCAGTGGCTCATGCCTGTAATCCTAGCTACTTAGGAGGCTGAGATCTGAGGATCCCAGTTCAAAGCCAGCCGGGGCAGAAAAGTCCATGAGACTCTTATGTCCAATAAACCACCAGAAAACTGTAAGTGGTGCTGTTGCTCAAGAGGTAGAGCGCTCTCCTTGAGCTGAAGAGTGCAGGGACGGTGACAGAGTTCAAGCCCCACAACCAACAAAAAGAAAAAAGAACTAGCAGAAAAAGGTACTGGCAGGGTGGTAGAATGCCTGCTTAGCAAGCTCAAAGACCTGAGTTCAGACCTTAGTACCAACACTAAAATATAAAATCTTGACAAAATGGATGAAACAGCAGTGTCCAAGACACTGGAGACCAGACAACAAAAGATAGTCATCTCTTAGAGGAGTGAGTCCTGTGCCTGTGACTGCCCAGCTTTGCAGTCTATATATGGTCTCAAGGCTGCCAGACAGAGACTGGCAAGCTGGGCCTACCTAGCCAGTATGGACTTCCTAAGATGAAGTCCAGTCCTAGCAGACTTCCCAAAATGGGAACATGAAATTGAACATCCAGGGAGGTCAAGGTAGAGTTCACAGGAAGTTCTTCTGGGGACAAGAGAGCCTTGGAGAATGAGGAACTATCCCATCCTGGAGGAAAGAACCGTCTGAATCGAGCAGAAGGAATATTCTCAGAATTCACACAAGTCTGAGAACAATGTCTGTTCCTATAGGCAGACCCAAGAGAATCAACTGATTTCTAAAGAAGTGAAGCACATTCCTCAACAAAGCCTGAGAATATGCATAGAATACAATTTAAGGTAAAATTGACAATGTATAACATCCACTAATAACCCTGGCTACTCAGGAGGCTGAGATCTGATGATCAAGGCTCAAAGCCAACCTGAGCAGGAAAGTTCATGAGACTCTTATCTCCAATTCATCACCAAAAAGCTGGAAGTGGCATTGTGGCTCAAGTGGTAGGGAGACAGCACCCAGGCCCTGAGTTCAAGCCCCAGGACTGGAACAAAAACAAAAAATTACCAAGCATGTTGAGTATGGTGGTGCATACATACCTATAATCCTAAAACTTGGGAGGCACAGGGAGGAGGATTACAAGTTTGAGGGCTACATAGGAAGTTCCAGATCAGGCTAGGCTACATAGCAAGATTCTGTCTCAAAAATAAACAACAGATGAGTAAATGAAATTAAATAGAATATATATATATATATATATGTGTGTGTGTGTGTGTGTGTGTGTGTGTGTGTGTGTGTATGTGTGTGTGTATACTATATATGTGTATATAATATATATATATATATATATATATATATATATATATATGCTGGTAATAGGGCTTGAATTCAGGGCCTCACATTATCACTTGCCTTTTTCACTCTACTACTTGAGCCATGCCACCAGCTCTATTGTTTTTGCTGGTTAATTGGAGATAAGAGTCTTGTGGATTTGTCTGCCCAGCCTAGCTTAGAACTACAATCCTCAGCCTCCTGAGTAGCTAGAATTAGAGGCAAGAACTATCAGCACCAGGCAGATGACATATTTTAAAAGCCCAAATTACATTTCTATAGATGAAAACTGTTGTCTTAATAACTTATGCTCAATTACCAGCACATTAGACATTGCAGATGTATTGATTAGTAAACTTGAAAACACAGCAATAGAAACTATCCAAGAAGAAATAAAGGGATATAAATAATTTTAAAAAAATGAATATGGATGCTCAATGGTAGAGCATTTTGTTTATCATGTGCAAAGAGCTGGGGATTTGATTCTCAAAAAGACCCTAGAACATTACAGTTAGGGTGCAATTTCAAGGTATCTAATATATGTGAAATTGGCATCAGTGGGGAAAAAAGGAATGAGATAGAAAAACTATTTGAGGAAATATGGTAAAACACATTCTTTTTTTTTTTTTTTCCAGTCCTGGGGTTGAACTCAGGGCCTGGGCACTATCCCTGAGCTGCTTCTTTTGCTCAAGGCTGGCACTCTACCACTTGAGCCACAGCCCTACTTCTGGTTTCTTCTGTTTATGGGGTACTGAGAAATCGAACCCAGGACTTCATGCATGCTAGGCAAGCGCTCTATCACTAAGCCACATTCCCAGCCCCAGAACACATTCTTAATTTGTTGAAAACTGTAAAATTTGTACCACCAACAAGCTCAAAGAGCTCCAAGCACAATAAACCCAAGTAAAAACTATATCAAAACACACAAAATGAAAATCTTAAAAGAAGCTGGAAAAGCCAAGTACAATGGCTCATACCTCTAATCCCAGCTATTGGGAGGAAGGTATTGGGAGGATTAATCTGTCAGACTTTTTTGCTTAGGCAAAAAGAGAGAGAGAGAGAGAGAGAGAGAGAGAGAGAAAGAGAGAGAGAGAGAGAGAGAGAGAGAGAGAGAGAGAGAGAGACTCTAAGCAAATAAACTGGGGCATGATGGCATGAGCCTGAGGTTCTAGACACATTGCAGGTTGTCAGAAGGAGGATCAGTCTGAAACCTGTCTAGGCAAAAATGAGAGTCTTAGCTGAAAAAATAAGGTAAAATGAAAGAGCTCAAATGATAGAGCACTACCTAGCAAGTACAAGGCCCTGAGTTCAAATTCCAGTACTTCGAAAAAAGTATCATAGAAAAATTTCAGTCATACAAAACTGAAACAATTAATCTCTAGAATTTATAAACATTATTAAAAGAAAAAGCCTTCAGTAAAGAAAAATTATTCCAGATGGGAATACAAAAGGAACAAAGAGGGCTGGGAAGGTGGCTCACTGGTAGAGGCTTGCCTTGCATGCATGAGGCCCTGGGTTCGATTCCCCAGAACCACATAAGCAAAAAGGTAAAAAGCTGGCTGGATGTGGTGCTGTGGCTCAAGTGGTAGAGTGCTAGCCTTGAGCTGAAGAGCTGAGGGACAGCGCCCAGGCCCAGAGTTCAGGCCCCACGACCGGACCCCCCCCCCAAAAAAAAAGGAACAAAGAAGGTGTTAGACCTCTAATAAATGGGAGAGGCATCTGGTCTTTGCTTGTAGAAGAAGGCTAATAGCTCCAGGATTCAAAGGATGACTTCTATCCCATTATAGAAGTCCATGAGGAGCCAGGCTCTGGTGGCTCACACCTGTGATCCTAGCTACTTAGGAGGCTGAGATCTGAGGATGGTGGTTCAAAGTCAGCCCAGACAGGAAAGTCCATTAGACTCATATCCAATTAACCACCAGAAAACCAGAAGTGGCAATGTGGCTCAAAGTGGAAGAGTGGTAGCCTTCAGTGAGAAAATTCAGGGATAGTCCTTATGCCCTGAGTTCAAGCCCCATCTCTCTCTCTCTCTCTCTCTCTCTCTCTCTCTCTCTCTCTCTCTCTCTCTCTCTCTCTCTCTCTCTCTCTCTCTCTCTCTCTCTCTCTCTCTCTCTCTCTCTCTCTCTCTCAAACACACACACACACACACACACACACACGCAGGCATGCATGCACACACAGAAGTCTATGACTATATACAAAGCAGTAAAGCTATCTGCATGCAAAAAACAAAAGGCAGGAAATCTCAGCAGTGAATCTGTACATGAAACCTTCTCAACTGCTCTCACAGTCTTTTCAGGTTTATCTAGTGGCACAATACTACTGCTTATCCTGTTATCCACTTTATGGAGAAGTTATTCACAGAATACCTACTCTGTGCTCAACCACATCCTTGGCTTTGGAAGAAAATAAAGCTGACCCAGATACTCAGGCTTTAAGGATCTCCCAGTGTATAACAAATCACCCTCAAAGGAGGTAATAAACACAAGAGGGAGAGCAAGAGGTATTCCAGCTACAACTACAGAAAGATCATCTCCATTGAAACCTTCTGAAGAATGAGCATTGAGAAATATTTACTTAAGAGAGAATGCATCTTTTTTCTTTTACTTTTTTTTATGGTTGTGAGGCTTGAACTCAGGGCCTGGGTGCTGTTCCTGAGCTTTTTTTGCTCAAGGCTAGCACTCTACCACTTTGAGCTATAGTTCCACTTCTGGTTTTGTGGCAATTAGTTGGCGGTAAGTCTCATGGACTTCCTGCCTGGGCTGGCTTTGAACTGTAATCCTCAGACCTCAGCCTCTTGAGTAGCTAGGGTTACAGGTGTGAGCCACAGGTGCTGGGCATCTTTTTTTGCTTATCTGTTGGCAACTTCTTTTTTTTTTTTTTTTGTCGGTTGTGGGGCTTGAACTCTGGGCCTGGGCGCTGTCCTTCAGCTCTTCAGCTCAAGGCGAGCGCTCTACCACTTGAGCTACAGCGCCACTTCCGGTTTTCTGGTGGTTTATTGGAGATAGGAGTCTCATGGTCTTTCCTGCCTGGGCTGGCTTTGAACCGCGATCCTCAGATCTCAGCCTCCTGAATAGCTAGGATTACAGGCGTGAGCCACCAGCGCCCAGCTCTGTTGGCAACTTCTAATTAAAATATTAAGTATCTTCTTAAAATATTTGAATTTCTCCTGCCTCTGCCACTTTAACTGTGTTTGAAACTGCAAGGGAAAAGCTGAGGAAAAGAGGGAAAGAGAGGTGGGGAGAGGGAGAAGACGGAGAGGGGATAAAGTAGCGGAATGCAGGAAGTTGTTTCTCACTACCAAAATATCTAGATTTACCAATGCCAGAGATGGGTGTAAGAGGATGAACTTAGGGCTTGCAGCAGGTTTGTTGGATGTGTAAGAGATGTAAAAAGAGACAATAGTTTGGTTGGGGAGGTTTAGGAAAACATTTATATTACAGTTCAGTTATTCTATGAATTTATTTCCTTGGTTTAGTACATTCTTGTTTCAGAATTTCAGCCTATCTTGTCTATGCTGAAGAAAGCTGCAGCCAGGCTTTATCTTGGACTTGGAATCTGATAAAATATAAACATCTCCATTCTGAGTTGGACATGGTAGATATACCTGTAATCCCAGCTGTTTGGGAGGTGGAGGCAGAAGGATTGTGAGTTTAAGGACAGCCCAGGCAGTAACAACAACAACAATAATAATAAATAGATGCCAGTGGCTCATGCCTGCAATCCACGCTACCTAGGTTGAGATCTAAAGATTGTGCTTCAAATAATCCTGGGCAGACAAATCAGAGACCCTTATTTCCAATTAACCATCGAAATACTGGAAATAGAAGTGTGGATTAAGTGGTAAAGCCCCAGCTGTGAGCAAATGTGCAAGGTCCTGAGTTCAAGTACCAGAAAACCAAAAATTGGCTGGTTCCTTTGGTTTATTCCCTGTTGTCACTGTTATTGCCACTTGTCTTGTATGTAAGTTTATCTGATTTGGGGAAGGGAAGGGGAATCAGAAATGACGAGACAAAGGGCAAAGGGTGAACTAATGCAACAGCAATACTCAATACTCACAAAATACTACTTTGGAAATGAACTTTACAATTTGGGGGGGGGGAAGCAGAAGAAACAAGGGAGTGGGTAACACTGTTCGAGGAAATACACTCATTACTTATGTAATTGTAACTCCTCTGTAAAAATAGGTCAGGTCAGCTGGGTGCTGGTGGCTCATGCCTGTAATCCTAGCTATTCAGAAGGCTGAAATCTAAGAATTGCAGTTTGAAGCCAGCTCAGGCAGGACAAGCCCATGGAACTTTCATCTCCAGTTAACCACAAAATGCCAGAAGTGGAGCTACGGCTCAAATGGTAGAGTGCTAGCCTTGGAGCAAAAAAGCTCAGGGACAGTGCATAGGCCACGAGTTCAAGCCCTAGTATTGATGGAAAAAAAAAAAAAGGTTGAAGCATGATGGCACGTGCCTGTCATCCCAGCAACTGGGAAACTGAGACAGGATTACAAGTTCAAGGCTAGTCTAGGCCGTGTACATCTATATCATCTATCTTTATATATCGTCTATGTCCACATCTGTCTATATAGTAAGATTTGGTGTCAGAAAAACAAATGAAAAAGGTACTGCTGTACTTCAGCAGTAGAGTGCTTGCCTAGCATGCATGAAGCCCTGGTTCAATTTCTCAGTACCACATACACAGAAAAAAGCCAGAAATGGTGTTGTGGCTCAAGTGGTAGAGTACTAGCCTTGAGCACAGAGAGGCAGCTCCAGGACTGGCAAACAAACAAACAAAAAACAAAATGAATAAGTATGTTTCAAGTTCCAGATGAATTGTTTTAAATGAATTTCTTGTTATGGTAAAGGTACAAATACACAATTTATCATTTAATGCATTTCTAGGTGTATAATTTAGGTGCAGTAAGTAAAATTTCACCTCATCTCCAGAATATCTTCTCAAACAAAACTCTGTACACAGTACACAATTTCTCTCTAGTCTTCCCACCTACAGACCTTGACAAAGCAATTCTCTTTCTGGCTCTAGGACTTTGTTGTAGGAACCTCATATAAATGGAATGAGATAGTTTGTCTTTTTTTTTTTTTTTTTTTTTTTGGTCATAGGGCTTGATCTAAGGGTCTGGGCTCTGTCTCTGAACTCTTTTGCTCAGGGCTAGCACTCTACCACTTAGAACCATAGTGCCACTTCCATTTTTTGAGTGGTTAATTGGAGATAAGAGTTTCACAGGGACTTGTCTGCCCAGGCTGGCTTTGAGCTGCAATCTTCAGCTCTCAGCCTCCTGAATAGCTAAGGTTACAGGCATAAAACACTGGTGCCTGGCAGAATTTGTATTTTTGTATCTGATTTATTGCACTCAGAAATAAGTGCAGGTCTAAGAAGGTTAACCGTGTTGTAGCATGTATCAAAGTTCACCTCTTTTTCAAAGTTGAGTTCTGTTCTGTTGTGTATGGTTATGTTTTGTTCATCCATTCATCCGTCAAGCTTGATGCTCCTTCCCATTGTAAATAATTGTGAGTTTTTGCTCTTAATTCATGTAGTATATCTACCCTGCCTTCACCCCTAGGACTGGGTATTAAATTCAGCCCCTTGTGCTTACAAGGCAAGTGCATTACTTCTTGAGCCAAATCCCCAGTCCTAGAATTTAATTCCTAATTCAATATTTGTGTGTGTGTCGTGGGACTTGAACTTAGGGCCTGGGTGCTGTCCCTGAGCTTTTTTGCTCTGGGGTAGCCTTCTACCTCTTGAGGCACAGTTCTATGTCCAGCTTTTTGGTTGTTAATTGGAGATAAAAGCCTCAGACTATCCTGCTTGGGCTAGCTTCCAACTGTGAACTTCGGATATCACCCTCCTGTGTAGCTAGGATTATAGGTATGAACCACTGGCACCCTGCTCCTCTTGTTTTCATTTATTGTTGTTATTTTGTTTTACTATAGCTGTCTTAATGGTTATTTCTTCTTGTGATTTTGATTTGCATTTCCCTAATAGGTAGTAATGCTGATTATCTTTTTCTGTGCTTATTGATGGGTGGCTTTTTAAATGTAAATTTAAAATGGAAAATTAGCTTTATGTTTATTTAAATTAGCAAGTCAGGATAAAGGAGGTACCTATGAAGTTAAAAATATTTTTATTTTTTTGGTAGGTCATGGGGCTTGAACTCTGGGCCTGGTTGCTGTCCCTCAGATCTTCAGCTCAAGGCAAGCGCTCTACCACTTGAGCCACAGCATCACTTCCAGTTTCCTGAATGGCTTATTGAAGATAAGTCTCATAGATTTTCCTGCCTGGGCTCGCTTTGAACCAGGATCCTCAGATCTCAGCCTCCTGAGTAGCTAGGATTACAGGCATGAGCCACTGACGCCGGGCAAGTTAACAATATTTTTGTAGATAGGTGCTGGTGGCTCATACTTGTAATCTTACATACCTAGGAGGTTAAGATCTGAGGATCATGGTTTGAAGCCAACCTGGGCAGGAATGTCTGTGAAACTCTTATCTCCAATTAACCACCACAAAACTAGGAAGTTAGTCTTTAATTTTCTTTTTTTTTTTTTTGTCAGTCATGGGGCTTGAACTCTAGGCCTGGGTGCTGTCCCTCAGCTCTTGAGCTCAAGGCAAGAGGTCTACCACTTGAGCCACAGCACCACTTCCAGTTTTATTGGTTTATTGGAGATGAATCTCACGGACTTTCCTTAACTTTATATAGTTCAAAGTCTGAAGAATGTTTTAGACAGGTTCTCACTATGTAGCCCAGGCCTGCCTCCAACTCACTATCCTGCCTCAGTTTTCTGAGTGATAGATTTATAAATGTGTGCCACCCTGACCAAAAAGCAAAATTTATGTGTATCTTAAATATAAAACAGGAATATTCAGAGAAATTTCTGACAGGCACTTTCTGGCTCTCATTAGAGGCCTGGGATTGTTTCTCTTCCTTCTTGATAATACAAGTACCAAAGAGGACAAGGCTTGCATGGGATCTCAAGTTGTTGGTGTGGGAACTATGTAGTTAACCAGGACCCTGGGCTCATGTCTCTGTCTGCCCATTGCCTCACCCCAGCAGTGTGTCTAATACCTGGAGGCCTGACCTAAATACTACTTAAGATATAAAAGGTCTGACGCTGTAAGGTAGGGGGTATGAGTCAATGAGGAAACAGAGACCCTTTTGATAGGTGAGGGAGTTGCCTGCTTCCACACCCCCTTGGCATCTGATTCCCTTATATTGGGATTTCTATTCTGGCAATCAAAGCCCCATCTCCCAGCCCCAGTTCACCTCCCTCTACTCAAACATGATGTTTACTTTTGCACAAATAAATGACTCCTGAAATGGCACCCATACTCCCTTCCCTATTTCTCTCATAGTTCACTGTCAGTCATAACCCCATCTATACCTGGAGGCCTTGGCTTAAATGCCCTCCTCTCCCAGAAGTCTTTGCAGAGCCTCCCTCCCTACCATTAAGCTCGATATCCTTTTTGGTTTCCCTTTTCTTCCTGTTGCCAAACTGACTTTTGCTTTCCCAGCCCTAAGGGTTTAGATGCCAACTCAGACTGGGGCAGGGTAGGAGGCAAAAGAGGAAGTGGAGCAGAGTGGCCAGGCTGAGGCCTGAAGAGGATGAGATGGTTCCAGATGAAGCTAGAGGGGAAGGAGGAGGCCACGCCTTGGCCAATGGCTGGGCTTCATGCTGTAGCGATGGGAGAGGGGGATATTTCAAGCAGAAGAGCAATTGTGTTAGCTTTTAGGAGTTTTGCTTGGGCTGCCATGTAGAGGATGAACTAGACAGATGGGCAGAGGTTAAGGCAGCTGAGAGGTCACTGACTACCCCTGTATTGGAGAGAGGGATGATAGAGGTCTGGATCAGGACAGAATGAAGGCAGAAGGCAGCTCATTAGGGATTACTAACTTCAAATAATGACTCTGCTTTAAAGGAAAGACCATTCTGAGGCAAGGATGAGTGACAAGAATTCAAGTTACTTGAATGTGCCACCATGGAAGAGATTAGTTACGTGAATTTTTAGTCACAAGAAAAAGAAAGCAGGAGGGGCTGGGAAGGTGGCTCCATGGTAGAGTGCTTGCCTTGCATGCATGAGGCACTGGGTTCAATTCCTCAGCACCACATAAGCAGAAAAAAAGCCGAAGAGGTGCTGTGGCTCAAGTGGTAGTGCACTATCCTTGAGCTGAAGAGCTGAGAGCGCCCAGGCCCCACACAACCACCACCAACAAAAAGAAAGCAGGAAAGCAATACACTGAACAAGTATATTGGTGGGAGCCTCAGGTATGGGGACTACAGCAAAGTGAAGAAATCCCTCCTCCAGGTTTTAGATGTCATCTTATAGCATCCTTAGCTTTAGGGTTGGTGGAGTTAAAGGTCTGCTAAGCCTAATGATACATTCACAGAAAAATTGGATAATGACAAGAATGTTCCGTCAGATACCTAAGTTAAGCCAACCGACTATTCAGTGACTTAACCCCAGATAATTTTGGCTCACAATCTATAATTTCTCTTAATCCTCATGCCCTCCTCAACTGAGATTGAGCAGTCTGCAGGACCTTCAATATAAAGGCAGCTTCTTCAGAGTATGGATCATTTAGGAGGTAAAAGTCCATGAGCCCTAGTGCTCTTTGGAAGCAGACCTGCTAAGTCTCACAGAAGCTGAAGAATGGTCTGTTCTTCATCCAACACGCCAGTACTATGTGCATTCCAGGAGGCACTGCAATAGCCCTGGAGCTACCTTCTCTGTACTGCAGGTGGCACCCAGGTCCCCAATCCACAGGGGCCACCACCACAGATAAAACGATGCAACATGGGCCTTGAAAAATAGTAGACAGAGCCAGGCGCTGGTGGTTCACGCCTGTAATCCTAGCTACTCAGAAAGCTGAGATCTGAGGATCACGGTTCAAAGCCAGCCCGGGCAGGAAAGTCTGTGAGACTCTTATCTCCAATAAAACCACTAGAAAACTGGCATTGTAGCTCAAGCGGTAGAGCGCTCACCTTGAGCTGTAGAGCTGAGGGACAGTGCCCAGGCCCAGAGTTCAAGCCCCACGACCGACAAAAAACAAAAAAACAAAAACAACAACAACAACAACAAAAGGAAACTAGGGGGGCTGGGAAGGTGGCTCAGTGGTAGAGCGCTTGCCTTGCATGCATGAGGCCCTGGGTTCAATTCCTCAGCACCACATAAGCAAAAAGAAAAAAGCCGGAAGTGGTGCTGTGGCTCAAGTGGTAGAGCGCTAGCCTTGAGCTGAAGAGCTGAGGGACAGCGCCCAGGCCCAGAGTTCAGGACCCATGACTGGACCCCCCCCCCCAAAAAAAAAAAAGGAAACTAGGAGACAGGGAAACTGTGAAGGCCTGAGTCCTTAAGATCAAGAAAATTGTGACAAGATCTTAACTTCAAAGCTCTTCACCCCCTACCCTGGTGGATCTGGGTTGCAGCATGTGCACTGGTTCTGCACATCTCCAATAACTTCCTCAAGGGTTAAGGCTTGTTATCCAGCTCTAAACTGTTTTTCAACCTTTTGGATATGCAGGAGTAAGGATAGAAACTTCTAGTATTTAAAGTATGTTAAAACTCTAGTGAGCCGTGCGCCAGTAGCTACTCAGGAGGCTGAGATCTGAGGATCACAGTTCAAAGCCAGCCCGGGCAGGAAAGTCTGTGAGACTCTTTTTTTTTTTTGGTCTGGTCGTGGGGCCTGAACTCTGGGCCTGGGCGCTGTCCCTCAGCTCTTCAGCTCAAGGCTAGCGCTCTACCACTTGAGCCACAGCGCCACTTCCGGCTTTTTTCTTTTTGCTTATGTGGGGCTGAGGAATTGAACCCAGGGCCTCGAGCATGCAAGGCAAGCGCTCTACCACTGAGCTACCTTCCCAGCCCCAATCTGTGAGACTCTTATCTCCAATAAACCACTAGAAAATGAGAAATTGCTCTGTGGCTCAAGCGGTAGAGCGCTCTCCTTGAGCTGAAGAGTGCAGGGACAGCGCCCAAGCCGAGTTCAAGCCCCACAACCGACAAAAAAAAAAAATAAAAATAAAAATAAAAACAACTCTAGTGAAAACACATGTGAAAAACATTAACTGAGTGTTCAAGTCTGTTTTCTTTTTTTTTTTTTAATTGTAAAAACCATACAGAGGGGTTACAGTTACATTAGTAAGGCAATGAGTACATTTTCTATGGAGCATTGTTACCCCCTCCTTTGTTTTCCCCCTACCATCCCTTCCCTCTCCACCTCCCCAACTCCCCTCCCCTCCCACCCCCACACCAAAGTTGTAAAGTTCGTTTTCAACATAGTCTTGTATATCTCATTGTTACAATGGGTCAACCTGTATTCTTATTTCAGCATTTTGTTACTTCCCTTCCCCTCCCCCAATTAGAAAAATGTAGGGCACCAAAAGATTCAGGGCACCAACATCAAATACAGTGAAAACAGGGGTTATACCGTGAGGGAAGAACATACCAAAGAAACAAAAAAAATCACATAGTACATTATAAATACATTAAAGACAATAGCAAGAAAGAAAAAAACAAGTTGTGTCCCTATCTTGGGGTTCATTTCGCTTAACATCATCTTACATGGTGATATGTACATATTGACCTTTTCTACTTGTCCTAGACATATACTAGTTATAGCAAATAAGGGAAACCATGAGACCTATATTTCTTTGGGCCTGACTTAGTTCGCTTAATATAATCTTTTCCAAGTCTTTCCATTTCCTAACAAATGGGGCAATGTCATTCTTTATGATGGTGGCATAGAATTCCGTTGTGTATATATACCACATTTTCTTGATCCATTCATCCAGAGGGGCATCTGAGTTGGTTCCTTATCTTAGCTATGGTAAATAATGCTGCAATAAACATAGTTGTGCTGGCAGCTTTAGTGTGGCCTTGTTTGTGATATTTGGGTAAATGCCCAAAAAGTGGGATTGCTGGGTCATAGGGAAGCTCTATGTGGAGTCTTTGAGAACCCTCCATACTGCTTTCCAAAGTGGTTGAACAAATTTATACTCCCACCAACAATGCAGCAGCATTCCCTCCTGAACCTGCAGCATCTGTTGTTATTAGAGTTCTTGATTACAGCCATTCTAACTGGGGTGAGGTGGAATCTCAAATGTTGGTTTTATTTGCATTTCTTTTATGGCTAGAGAAGTTGAGCATTTCTTTATGTGTCTATTGGCCATTCTTATTTCCTCTTCAGAGAAGTTTCTCTTTTAGTCTTTAGCCCACTTATTTATCTGGCAGTTGTTCCTTTGAGGATTTGTTGTTGGGGGATTTTATTTTTTGAGTTCTAAGTATATTTTAGATATGTATCCCTTGTTTGTTGGATGGCTAGTGAAGATCTCCCAATCTGTGGGCTTCCTATTGATCTTGCTAGCTATGTCCTTTGCCATGCAGAAGCTCTGCAGTTTCATGCAATCCCATTTGTCCAAACTTTCTTTGATTTGTTGTTTCTGGGTCTTCGTTAAGAGAATTTCAGCCTGTGCCAAGGAGCCCTAGAGTTTCTCCTATTCCTTCCTGTAATGTTTTCAGGGTGTCTGCTTTTATTTCGAGGTCTTTGATCCATTTGGAGTTGATTCTGGTGCAGGGTGATATATAATTCAAGTCTGGTTTCTGAAGGGAACACAAAACTACATCATGAATGACTTGGTGGACTAATAACATCTTTGGTGAGTTAACTGTGACAGAGATTGAAGCAGAAACACATTTTTTGGAGAGATGGGATGTTAAGTGCTTCTCACTGTGGCAAAGTACCTGACACTAACAATTTAAAGGAAGATTTATTTCTGTTGTTTCAGAGTGGTGCCTGGATGTTGATTCTGGCCTGTGGTAAGGCAGACCATGGCAGGAACATTGCTGGAGGCAATAGGAAGCCACCAGGACAAGATAGAGCCCTCAGTGACTGTCTAGGCCACACCCCTGAAAGTTTCCAGACCTTCAAAATAGTTCCATCATTTGGGGACTAAGCCTTCAATACAGGAGCCCATGGAGTACACTTCATAGTCAAACCTTAATCTAGGGAAAGTATTTGCTTGTATTGGAAACAAAGTGTTGCTCCTGGGCAGACCTGGTTGGGGTGGTTAGTAGCCTGCTTAATTTCAGCTCCTTTTATTTTCCTCTGGTCCTGTGGCTTGAATTCAGGGCCCGAGCACTGTCCCTAAGCTTCTTTTGCTCAAGACTACTGCTCCATCACTTGAATCACAGTGCCATTCTGGCTTTTTCTGAGTAGTTCACTGAAGGTAAGAGTCTCATTGACTTTCCTGCCCAGGCTAGGTTTCAACCATGATCCTTAGATCTCAGCCTCTTGAGATCTAGCTAGGTTTACAGGTGTGAGCCACCAATGACCAACATTTTTTCTTAAACCTCAAGTTCCAATACCCAGAATGGTATTAGTATGGAGAAAACTGAACTTAGCACATCTGGGCTGCTATGAACTCAATTGCCTCCTACAAAATCCATAGGTTGGAGCTTCAAGTATCTGTATTTGGAAGCAGAACTTCTAAGAAATAATTGTGGCCTTTTCTTTAGGAGCTGACCATATTAATTCCTTTGTGGGGGCCACAGGGCACAAAAAATGAAGAGGCTGGTTTCTCACTCCTACTTTTTTTTGAAACTGAGTATCATTATGTAGCCCAGGTTGGACTCAAATTCATGATCCTCCTGCTTCATTTGAGTGACTGGATTACAGGAACATGAAGTGTCACCTGGCTGTGCTTGGGAAGTAGCAGCAGTTCTGAGAGTGGAGAGCAGAAGCTGAACAAGGGGAGGTGAAGCTTTGAGATACCTAGGTCCTGGCCCCAAACCAGGTACACACCAGCCTTCCCAATTCCCCTCCACCCTTCTTGCCAGAATCATCCACAGCAAAGAAAAAGGCCTTGAAACCATTCATTTTTCTCAAAACATATATTTACCTCTCCTCTCAGTACATCTTTGAGCACCTTTGCCAGAACCAGGAATGTGCAGGACCCCTTCCCCCCAATACCTGTGCCCTTCCCTAGGCCTTGGTAACAAGGCCCCTCACAGCTTGCACAATGGCGTCCTTGTCAATACCGAACATCTTCAGCAGCTCAGCTGGCTTCCCACTTCTTGGTACTTGGCCAACAGCCAGCCGGGTGACAGTGACTCCAGGCTCTCCCATTACTGCAGTGGACACAGCCTCACCTATGCCACCTGGGCAAAGGGAAGGAGGTTGAGTCTGATGAGGAGGCCTCTGCCCCTAGTTTGAATTTATTCCCTGAGATAAGGATGGCTAAGATTGCATATGCTCTATCCTCTAGCCAGAGCAGTCATCTCTAACTGATCACAGTACACAGTGCACTTTCTGCGCTTCATCTTAGTCTAAGTCTGTCTCTACCCCTGGAACCTCTCAAAGGAATGAATGGTGAGTACTTGGTAGATGCTTGTGAAGGATTCATTAAAGATAAATTCAATATTGCTTTTCCTGTTTGAGTTTGTATAACCACCTTCTTTATCTGAGCCCCAGGAGGACAGCTGTGGCCCAGAAAACTTAGAGCTGTCTGGGAGCAGATGGGACTTGGCCTACTAACAGGCTTCAGACTCAGCTTGGGAATCTAGATAACTGGCAGCTGCTGGCTCGGCTCTATGGGCTCCTGCCAATCAGAAAACCAGCGAGAATTCCAACCCCACTGCTGAGAGAAAAAGGTGGACTATATCCCTGGAGGAATGCCCTTGGACTCTGGCCCTGCTCCAGCCTCCAGTCCAGCACAGCCCCTATTACCTTCATAGTAGTGATCTTCCACTGTGAGGATCCTGCCCTTGGTAGCGCGAGCACTTTCAAGAATGAGCTTTTGGTCCAGGGGCTTGATGGTGAAGGGGTCCAGCACACGGATGTTGATCTTCTCTGTGAGGGAAGAAGGCATGGGCATGGCTGAAGGGAGGGCTGAGTATTGTAGGGTGCCTTACTAGCAATGGATCTTCAATGCCCAATGGTGGAAATGTGTTTTCTAAGGGTTTGCACTGAGAGTCTAGCCTGCAGCCTGTTTCTACCCTGGGAAGAACCAATTGTTCTCTTGTTAGGATACCTTTGAATACCAAGGAAGAGCCACAGGGAAGGTACCAGCTATCTGAAGGCAAAGGCTTATGGAATGACAGGAAGGGGAGCAGTATCTGGTGAGGACCTCATAAAACCACTCCAGAAGGAAAGATCTAAGTCTAACACGCCCTGCCAAAAGTCTAACACGCCCTACCTGGACCCAACTGGTAGGGCTGGGCTTCCCTGGTTCCTCCAGTTCTGTCCTGCTAGCTATAGTCTCCGTCAAGCTTTCCCAAGCCCCTCTTTGCTCCAACTTTTCCTAGTTGATTCCTATTACTCTGAGGTCAACTAAGGATGCCATGCCAACCCTCCACTTTTTGGTGCTCAACATGACTGACATCGGTGTAGTGACATCTGTTTGGTGATTCCATTGCAGGACAACCTAATACCCACTCCCTCCTCATAATATCATTAACTAATATCTGCACAGTCACAATAATAAAGACAATAAATACTAAATCTCGCTAACTTTATCATCACAACAGCTCCGTGGGAAAAGTGCCAGTGTACAAATGGGAAACAGGCTTGCTGATAGTGAATAACTTAATTAACTAGTGCTAAGCTGAGTTGTGTTTCTAGTCCCACCAGCAGGCTCCAGTGCCTCTGATCCGATCAGTATACTAGTGCCACTGGACCAGGACTGTGCCCAATGCAGCCCCACACTTAGCATTCACAAGAGGCTTTTAGTTAGTGCCATCATCATGTAACTAGATGAGACTCTCTCTTCAGGTCCCTTTCACCTCACCTTTCTTCAGCAGCTCAGCAGCAGCCAAGGCCTCGTGTAGGGTCACTCCAGCTCCAATCACAGTCACTTGATCATCCTTGTTCTTCAGAACCACCTGGGGGTGACAGGTCAATGAGGCCAGGGTGGAACCTGACTGCTAGGAGTGGCAGCAGGGTGGGTTTGGCTTGCTCTAAGGGGCCTTACTGGGTAAGAACACACTGACCTTAGCTTGTCCAACCTGGAAGTCCTCATTGTTATTGTAGATAATGGCATTTTCTGGGCGGCTGGTCCGGATGAAGCAGATGCCCTGGGATCAAAACAGATAAAACTGAAGAACACAGGTGCAGCAACTCAGATCTCAGGGGATATAGTCTTTCTAAAGAAGTCTACCCTCCATGTGCAAATCTCGTAGCCCATCAACCCCAAAGGGAAAAGGGGTAGGAAGTGAGGGGTAGGTAAGATAGGTAAGTTAGGCCCTCTCTCTGGAGAAGCCTGCACCTCCTTAAGCACACCTGAGAACCTTTCATGGCTTTGCCAGCCCCAGAAGCATCAGGTAGACTGGCTTCTGGGTGGGGGTACTTTTCCAGAATATATCAGCAGGACCCTAGCCTCAGGCAGAGGAAGAGGTCTACCAGGGGGCAGCTCTTGATCTGGATTATGTGGCTCAGCTCATCTTTTTCTGTCTTGGAGAATCCAACTAAAGAAGGGACAATAGACATGACTGTATAGACATAAAATGCCAACCTGGCAGAGAAAAGATTAGTAGAAGTGTGTGTGTTGTGCTGATACCAGGGACTGAACTCAGGGCCTTACACTTTATTTTTTTCACTCATGACTGGTGCTCTACCACTTGAGCCATATCTTCAGTCTAGTTTTGGTTTTGCTGATTAAATGGAGCTAAATCTTGAGGATTATTCTGCTCAGGCTGGCTCTGAACCAAGAGCTCTCAGATTTCAGCTTCCTGTATAGCTAGGATAACAGGTGTGAGCTACTAGTACCATCTTATTGTGTGTTGTTTTTCTTTGTCTAACTTCTTTAAGCTACAGACAGCAAGAGCAATGTCAATAAGCAACTCTCTAGGGCAGCAGATGAGCAGCCCTGTGTTTTCAGTGTCTCTGTAGCTGGCCTCCTCTTTGGTCTCTTTAGGGACAAACTGCTTCTGGGAAGAGAAAAAATAGCCCTCCCGACCAACCTTTGTATTGGCTGCTAATTCCACTGCCTTCTCAGTAGCAACTCCATCACTTGGGTAAAAGACAGTTGACATGGGGATTGACCGGAACATTGCCAGATCTTCTAGGGCCATCTGTGAGGGCCCATCTTCTCCTGTGGTATAGGAAAGGAGAAGTTGAAATAAGATCCCCATCCATGGATTTCCCTATCCTGGATCCTCGTCCAATCCCCCATCTCCTCTTTCTGATTTAAAGTCAAGTTACATGAGCAAGGTTCCTAGCTAAACTCACCAATGGACACGCCACAGTGAGAGCCACAGAGGTTGATGTTGCTCTCAGAAATGGCTGCCATGCGAATCTGGTCAAAGGCCCGGGTAAAGAAGGCTGCAAATGTGCTGCAGAAGGGCACTGTCCTGTTGCGTGTGGCACAGCCTACAGCGATGCTCACCTGGGGGGCAGGCAAGGTATGTTAGTCCCTATGAGGCAGTTAAGAGGTTCTTGTATACCCCGGACTCTGCAGTTTCATGCCAATCCCATGCTTCTACTACTTGAAATAATCATTTCAAAAGTTCTCTTAAACTTTTTCTTTGGAGCTGTTTTTCTAACAAGCAAATCATCTCACTAAGGTTTCTGGAGTCCTTGCTAGCCTCAAGGCCTCTCTCTGCAGAGACCCTGAGGTCCTCTGCACCTTTCCTCCCAGATCTGAGGGCAGTGGCCTCATGCCATCTGCGGTTCCAGGCCCTAACCCCTCACTCAGAAGCACTATGGATGATACAAACTATGTTCTCCCTCAGTTCCTAAACCTGTCAGCTCATATCAGTCCTCTTTCCCTACACCGGGGGCCACTCTAGCCCCTCCACCCTGCCAGAGTAGTCTGGACTCGGTAGTTTGACAGACAACTTTAGGTTCTGCTGGAGAAAGAACTGTGGGCATATTAGTGGCTTCCAGAAGGTGGAAGCTCCCTGTCCTTAAGGGCCTGCAAGACCGTTCCTGGCCAGGATGAGTTATGTTAAAAACAGGGCAAAACATCTTTTTTTCATATATGCATCCCTCATAGTGTCTGTAGTAAGAGCCTATACACATAGGTTCAGCAGCCAATTAGCTGCTAAATCCATTACATTTCAGCCTCTTGGTTGAATTGCCTTCTTTGACCTCAGTAGGTCCCTTTCTCATCGTTTCTACATAGAGTTCTTCCTATGTGCACCCTCCCCTCTTATACACACCTATTCACCACAGCATATCTGGACTTAACAACCATGAACTGTAGCTACTGAGGGTCAAAGGTCTATGTAAGATCCTAGTAGGTCTTATGGTCTCCCTGGGCTGGCCTACATGGTCAATATGGCTGCCCAAAGGAGCAAGAGGGCTCGGACTACAGACCATTCCTGGTACGCACCATGTTCTGCTCAGCAATGTAGCACTCAATAAAGCGGTCTGGGTGCTCCTTTTTGAAGATCTCTGAGAAGGTAGAATTCTTGGTGTCCCCATCCAGGGCAATGATGCGGTCACTGGCATGGCCCAGCTTGGCCAGGGCCTGTCCATAGGCCTTGCGAGTGGCTATCTGTAGGAAAGAGAGCAGGAAGCTCTGAGTACCACTGGGGCATATTATGTATAGGGATATGTCCTAGAGTCCTGCCTGCCTCCTAGGCTTCTGAAGTTTTTAGGGAGAAGGGTAAGACTGGGGAGTCAGAAAAAAGCAAGACCAAGTAACAGGTCTTCTGGAAAAGTGTGTGTGTGTGTGTGTGTGTTTGTGCGCGCGCGCGTGCACGCACTAGTACTGAGGCTTGAACATGGCCTCTCTTCAGCTCAAGGCTAGCACCCTACCACTTGAGCCACAGCACCACTTCCAGTTTTCTGAGTGGTTTATTAGAGGTAAGTCTCACATGGACTTCCCTGCCCAGGCTGGCTTTGTACTGCAATCCTCAGATCTCAGCCTTCTGAGTGGCTAGAATTACAGGAGTGAGTCACCAGCACCTGGCTGGCCTCATATTCTTTTTTTTTTTTTTTTTTTTTTGGCGGTTGTGGGGCTTGAACTCTGGGCCTGGGTGCTGTCCCTCAGCTCTTCAGCTCAAGGCGAGCGCTCTACCACTTGAGCTACAGCGCCACTTCCGGTTTTCTGGTGGTTTATTGGAGATAGGAGTCTCATGGTCTCTCCTGCCCGGGCTGGCTTTGAACCGCGATCCTCAGATCTCAGCCTCCTGAGTAGCTAGGATTACAGGCGTGAGCCACCGGCGCCCGGCTTGGCCTCATATTCTTGCTCAGCTTTTTCATTCATGAATGGTGCTTTCATTTAAGCCATACCTCTACTTCCAGCATTTTGCTGGTTGATAGGCTCACTCAGGGGAAGGCCCTGGTTCAGGACCCTTGGTCTCATCTGACACTCTGTTCTTATTTCTGCCAGTAGCTATCTGTATGACTATGAACAAGTTCCTTGTCAACTCTGCACATTCCAGAGCTGGCTGTGCTCAAGGCAACTGACAGGAAACAGGGATCCTTAGTTTAACTCATGTTGCCTAATTGATATCTTTCCCAATTTTTTTTGGGGGGGTTAGTTGTGGGGTTTGAACTCAGAGCTTGGATGCTGTCCCTAAGCCTCTTTGTGCTCATAGCTGGTGGTGCTCTACCACTTGAACCACAGTGCCACTTCCTGTTTTTGAGGGATTAATTGAAGATAACCTCAGATCTCAGCCTCCTGAGTAGCTAGGATTACAGGCATGAGGCACTGGTGTCCACCTCCTTTCCCAACTTTCTAGAAGATACATGTTAGCTGTAGGAAACCAGAGAACCAGGACTGCCTCACCGTCAGCCACACCATCACCAGAAAATGTTTTAACTACATACCTTGTCCCCAACTTTGTAGCTGGGAGGGGTAGGCATGCGGATGTTGGCAATGTCCACTGAGGGAGCATCCTCCTGCGGGGGAGTGGCCAAGATCTTCTTTTTGCTCTGGACCTGGCTAAAGATTTCCTGGATGATTTGTTCAGCCATGTTTTTGGGAAGAGGTTTCCCATGCCACGCCTCCTTATCTTCTATACCTGCAGGTACAGCATAGGAGGACAGAGGGACAGGTAAGGCAGACACTCTCAGACAGAAAAAGAGGGTATACAGAAGAGAATTATACTGATACTGCCTGGTCCTCCTTCGCTGAATGGTAAGGAGAGGGAACACCAATATGCAGATGTGTGTGACAAGGGACACAGCCTCTTCCCCTTTGCCACTGTTAATCCACCCTAGGTCCTACAGCTTGCATAGGTATGCTTTTGGAAACCTCTGGCTGCTTGTGAATAGCTGTGAGGGAGCCTTTCAATGAGAAGGGGAAGGTTACAGTCAGAATAGAGTGAGCATTACCAGGTCACCTGATGTATCTGTAAATGGCAGAGTGGAGTCTGCAAGCAACTATGTATGTCTCTGCCTCAGAGCCTTCATGTATGGGAACCAGAAAGACTTAATATCCCTCTCTGAGGTTACCTCAGATGTCACTGCAGCCTAGGACAGACTGATGTTTTTACGAGCCTTCAGAAACTGTGCATAGTTTTTATCTGGGTAATCTAGGGGGTTACCAGGTAGCAGCAATGAGACCACAAAATCCCAGTGCTCTTACCTTGACAGCTACCTGCCCCTAAAAGGCTCCCAGCATAGTACCTTCATCCTCATCTACCCACATACATGCAGGCAGGCAAGGGGACTGCTACCCTATCCCAGGCTGGCTGGCATAGAGAAGCTGACCCAGGGCTAGAATCAGGTCCTTATAGTACCAGGCCTTCACTGTCCCTGGGCAGTTCTCTGACCACTATTTTTTTTTTAAATATGTATATAGTTTATTTTTATTTTTTCCAATTATTGTTATTTTAGAGGTAATATACAGAGGGGTTACCTTTACATACATCCAGAAATAAGTACATTTTCTTTTGCGTACTGTCATCTTTTTGTATATAGTTTAAAATAAGCTTTTAATTATGGCTACTCAATAAGCTAAGATCTAAAGATCAAGGTTCAAAGCCAACTTGGGCAAAAAAGATCTAGGAGACTCTAATGTCCAATTAACTAACATGAATCCAGAAGTAAAGGTATAGCTCAAGTGGTAGAGTACTGCCTTGAGTGAGAATGATGATCCTAATCTCAAGCTCTAGTACTAGCAATAATATTTAAAAAAAATTTTTCGGCAGTACTGGGAGGGTTTGAACTCCAGGATTTGCTCTGCTACCGTCTACTACTTAGTCATGCCTAAAGAGGTTTTACAGATAGGGTCCTATGTTTTTGTCTGTTGCTGGCCTCAGACCTCCTGAGTAGTTGGGATTAAGGCATGTACTACCAAGTCCAACCATCAATAGGACCTGGGTTCTCAGGAAGTTGAACCCTGAAGGTCATAGTTCCAAGTCAGTCCTGGCAGGAAAAACATCTGTGACTCTTATCTCCAATTAACCAGCAAAAAGCTGAGAGTGGAGTTGGGGCAAGTGGTAGAGTGCTAGCTTCAAGCAAAAAAACTAAGGGACAATGCCCAGGCCTTGAGTTCATACCTGGGCTGACCTCTAAATGGCTATTGAGATAGTACTACAATACACACACCAGTGTGGGTATCTCTTCCAATATGCTGATTTCATCTTTTTGGATATATGTTATAGTGAGACCAGTGGACTATACAGCAGTTCTACTTTTAGTTTCTTTGTTTTTGGCACTATTGTGTTTGAAGTCAATATCTCACACTTGCTAAGCAGGCACTCTACCACTTTTAATTTTTGAGGAAGCTTCACACTATTTTCTTTGATTTTCTCCTTTGATGTAGTGCTGGGGATGAACCGAGGGCCTTGAACATGACATATTGTTTTCAATAGCAGTTGCACTAATTTGTATTCCCACCAACAATATGTGAGGGTTCCCTTTGGTCTGGACCCTTATTAGCATGTTCTTTATCTTTTTGATTACAGTCATTCTATAAATGACTACTTATAGTCATTTCCTTATCATTAAAATGGGCAAGAGCCTCTGGGAATCAGATGTCTGCCTCACTCTCAAGCCTGGAGCAGAAACATCATCAAAGCTCACACAGGCATTTACCAAGAACTTACTGAGAGGTACCCACCACACATGCCAAGGGAGAACCCAGACCTTCCAAATGCAGTAGGTGGCTGGAGCTAGCAAAATATCAGCTGGGGTGTGATGCAAGAACTACTCAATGTTTTTACTCACAGGCTCTGTTTAAGACACCCCCCCTGCCCTCCCCCCCCCCCCAGCCTTTTCCTTCCTTCTGCCAGCACATGCCATTCAACTAAGACCAGGCTGATCTGGGCTCAAATCTTGGCTTAGCCATACAGACCAGAATCACTTCACAGAATTCCGCATTTCTTGCAACCCTTCCTTGGAGCCCAGTGTATACAGGGAGAAGATAGGGCTGGTACTTCCCTAGGCACAAAGGACTCAGAGTGACATGACATGGCCCAACCCTCAGTCACAGGGCACATACCTGTGATCCCACGGCCCTTGAAGGTCTTGGCAATGATGGCTGTTGGCTGGTGCTTGGCTTGGCCAAAGGCCTTGCACAGCTCCTCCACACTGTGTCCATCCACAATTATGGTGTGCCAGCTGGTGACAGAGGTGGCAGAAGTTGGAAGTGGCCAGGTGCCAAAGTGCCCTGAAGAACCCCCAAGGAAAGGCCTGGCACCAGCCCTGCCTGTATCCCACACAGTTGGATCCCAAGCTGGAACACCTAAGGTGTTCCTGTCTCCAATTTGGGCTTTCCCTTCCTTTTTCACATTATTTTACTTCCTAACTTGCCTCTTAACAAAGCTGTTTTGGGGACTTGGTAGGTCTGTTTTCTCTTAGATTCTTGAACATCCTGGCTCAATGTGTATATATGGATAACTCATTTGATCCTTCCACAGATACTGGAAACCTTTATAAAATAAACTATGCACCACACACTGGTGGCTCACGCCTGTAATCCTAGCTACTTAGGCTGAGAGCTGAGGATCACGTTTGAAAGCCAGCCCAGGCAGGAAAGTCCATGAACTCCAATTAACCTCCTGCCCCAAACTGGAAGTGGAGCTGTGGCTCAAAGTGGTAGACTCTAGCCTTGAGTGAAAATGCTCAGGGACAGTGTCCAGGCACTAAATTCAAGCCCTATATCTGATAAAAAATAAAAATAAAATGAACCACACTATTCAATACACGGCAAGGGGCTGGGTCAGGGTGACCTCTTTATGCATTGCTTTTATGGAACAGGCGTATTAGTAGTAATAAAGACAGCAGCAAACACACCATATGCTTGTTTTTTTGCCAGTCCTGGAGCTTGAACTCTGGGGACTGTCCCTGAGCTTCTTTTGCTCAAGGCTAGCCCTCTACCACCTGAGCCACAGTGCCACTTCTGCCTTTTTCTGTGTATGTGGTACTAAGTAATCGAACCCAGGGCTTCATGCATGCTAGGCAAGCACTGTACCACTAAGCCACATTCCCAGCCCCATATACTTGCTTTTTGTAGGCATTGTGCTGAATGAATACATTTAAGTTTACAGCCCAATAAGGTAGCTAATGCCCTGTTTTACAGAAAAGCAATGGAGACGCTGAAAGAGTAACTTGCCAAGGTCATAAAGCAAATTAGTAATAAGGCCAGGGCTTAGACAAATAAACTTGCTTATGACTGAGCCTTAGCCCACAAAGTCATAGTGGTCGCTTGAACAATGAATGAAGTCCAAATGTCCAGATTTGGAATTAACGTGGGAAAATGCTATGGAAGGGAAACTGTTAGCTGGGGTTTAACCTCCCAACTTTAGCTTGACTTACCCAAAAGCCTCACAGCGCTTCTGGTAGATGTCCACTTGGTGCTGTAGTGGGGCTGGGTCACTTTGGCCCAGGCGGTTGATGTCAAGAATGGCAACAAGGTTGTCCAGTTTGTAAATGCTAGCAAAGGCCATGGCTTCCCACACTGAGCCCTCGGACAGCTCCCCATCTCCCAGCATGCAATAGACCCTGTAGCTGTAGACAGATGATGGGAATGTGGCCAGTAAGAGACAGAAGAGTGGGGGATGCTGGGGTAACTACCCACTCTGGGTAAAGCCCCCCCCCCATAAGATTAGAGGAGTCCCAGAACTTGCTGGGTGGGCCACAGGACAGACCACCTAGGGGAAAATGGGCATAACCAAGGGCAGTGGAAGACATACTAGTATGGGGTCAGGGTGCTTCATAGGTAAGCTCTTCCCAAGCACCTTAAGACTGGTGCTGCACCTGGCCCTTTCTCCTCCCAGGATCTCTTCTCACTGACAAAAGGCAAGCCTGGTCTTCTCAAAGGCAGTGTGCCAAGGTAAATGAGCATGAAACCTGGGGTGCTTACTCAGAGAACATTAGCTTCCTGGCCTCAGGGGAGGGTGTAAAAGGGGTAAGGCTAGAAGTGAGGGAATGAGTTCAGAGACCCTGACTCTGCTCCTGAGATATGAGGGGATAGGGATGATAAAGATTAACAAATCCTTCACAGGTCACTCAGGGCACCCAGGAACTGGGGACATGACTGGTACTGAGTCTTGTGCTGAATAACATCCTCTTTCAGATGAGTTCAGTTGTTATTCTCTAACTGACTCAGAATGATCAAGGGACTTGTCTGAAGGTCACACTGTTGGGAAATAGCTGAACCAAGACTTAACACTTCTGATAGTAGCCCAGATTGCTCAGGGCACTGCCCTTTTAGCCTGCCCAGTGCTCAGCTGTGTAGCTCCAGCTGCCCTCCTGCTTGTCTCCTTGCAGCAGAACCAAGACACTGCCTGCAAGAGGCTGGGCAGGCCAGCCAGCGCTGTCAGCATGACTCAGCACTTCCGCAGGCCCGGTGACAGGGAGCTTCCTGCACCCTCCCTTTGCCTGGTGCTGGTCCTAGGGCTTGAACTCAGGGGCTGGGTACTGAGCTCTTTGTATCTTTTGCTCAAGGCTCTACCACTTGAGCCACCGCTTCTTGTTCAGCTTTTTGGTGGATATTTCCTGAGGCCTCCACCAAGCCAGGCCACAGGAATCATAACTTAGAGAAGCATTTTTCCCTAGGCTTTTCTGGAACTGGATCCTGTCTCTAAGCTGTCTCCTTCCTCCTTCAGGTTAACAGGGTCTGAGATCCTGAAGCTTTCTCTGGGAACACAACCTCAGGAGCCTGACTCAATTCCAGGGAAGCTGACTGAAGCCAAGTGGAGGACAGCATAGCTCTGGGCCTTAAGAACAGAGACAAGGAAGCCTATTAGCGCCAGGTAGGCATCCTGAGGTCCTACAATCCTGGGAAAGGGACTGTGAACAGGAAAAGGGGATGGTGATAGAGAAACCTGAGCTAACCTGAGGTGGTATTGCCTGAATAGTCAAGATTTAGAGCTGGGGGCTACAGATGATTGCATGGAGGAAACATACTGTTACATTTAAATTAGGGAGAAGTTAAGAATAAATAAAAAGTCCATTTGTTTTAATATGCTTTTTTAACTTCCAAAGGAGACAGCAAGAAACAGTGCCAGAAGCTGGATCTGCTTTATCAGGATGCCAGCTCTCAGTGCCTGGCCAAGCCTGATAATCCCTTGGTGCCCTGACCCCCTCCCTCAGGTAGTCTGAGGGCCTACTCAACCCTGGCTCCATACTACCCTGGCCTCTGGGAACCTGCCAAATCTCTTCTCCCTGTACTGGCCTTTTCTATTATGATGGGGTCAGGAAATGATTTCTCAGAGGGAATTATTTCAAGCAACTGTAAGAAATAATTAACTCATGTCTCTGTTCTAAGGCCCAACAAAATGTTCTTAAACACACATCCCATTCTTTGTGACTCTCTCTTCTCTTCACGGTGAATCACCTCTGATGTAGCTGAGCCTGTGCCAAAACTCAAGCTCTGCTGCTAGGTGACTCTGGCTTGAGGGGCTCTGAGTCTCCTAAAGAGCTGTGTCAGGAGTCCTTGCTGGGAGGCGGGACCTACATGCAGAAAAACATTCCCCACAGTATGTCATGTGGTCAGGCTTCCTAAAAGACCCTCTACCCATCAGTCCCATCACAGCTGGCTATGGCCCGTCTCCTGTAGGAAATGGGAAGTCGGGAGCCCGGAGCCAGGGTTGGGCCCTCCACTCCTCCCATCAGCCTAAGCCTCATCAGCTTTACTCCCCTAGGAAGAGCCTTGCCCTAGGCTCCCTCAGAAATCAGCCCAGGGTCTCCTTAGATGTGTCCTCTGCCTCTTCCTACCACCCACCAGAGGATCTAGGCAACTATCTTTCCTGGTTTCCTCATCCACAGGAGGGTAACTCCTCACACCCATCCTCATCCCTGAGGGGCTTATCAAGGTGAAACCTGACAGCACATGGGCACCAAGCATGGAAAAGGGAGTAACGAACCATTCTTGTGAATGATTCTTCTTAAAGAGACTGTAGCCTCTGTCCTTCAGGCCAAATGTGGCGACAGCAGGTCACCTTATAGCTGAAATGTGTCCTGAGGACAGTGGGTACTTTCCTAAAAACCACCTGATGCTAAGCAGCAAACCTGTCTAGCCAGACTGGAGCTACTGGAGAGTGGGTATCAATGGGACAAGGAGGAGGAATGGAGAGGATCAATATGGTCAAAGTTCTTTATGTGCACATGTGAAAACAGACAATGAAACTTGTTGAAATTATTTTAATAAGTGGGGAGAAATAAGGGAGATAGAGGACAGTGATGGGATATGTTGTCCACATGATAAAAATGCACAGTGAAACAAACTCCCCTTGTCCAGCTAATGTATGCTAATAGAAATCTTAAAAAAAACAAACAAACCCACAAAACACTGCCAAGCCAGGCTCCTCACCTACTCTCTACAGGGTTAGTCTCTCTGATGGCTGACTTTTCCCTGCTGATATGAGATCACCTGAAGACTATAGAACGCTCTAGAATACATAGCCTAGCCCTTTCTGAAGATAAAGGTTAGGTAGCCTGGGCTCCTGGTACCTATTTAGACATAGGGTGGGGAGGCACATCCTTCTGAGATTTCTGGGATACAGGCACTGGGCTTAAGGGGGTAAGGCAGGAGCTACCCAGCCAAAGCACTCTGGGTAGAAAGCATGTGGTAGCACCAGGCACTCAAGGGCCAGCCAGTTGCTACTGAGAGGCACTGGGCAGGTCTCTTCGCTGGGTATACTTCCTTAACTGAAAACAGGGCTACCCATGCTATCCTCAGCAGGTCTTTTTGAGTTCAGAACAGGACATGTACATATGCTACTCAGCCCTAGCCAGGCAGGAGGCAGTATAGCGGTGGCTGAGGGCAGAGAGTAAGGTTGGGCCACCAAGAACCCCTCTTCAAAATTACTGATGGTTAGTGTAAGGAGTAGGGGTGTTACCTGGCTTTGTCGAAGTATTTGCCTGTGTAGGCCATCCCACAAGCGGCCCCAAGCCCCTGGCCCAGGGAGCCAGTGGCCACATCAGTGAAAGCTTGTTTCTGTCATAACAGAGAACCACAGTTATTCATGGAGAGAAGAGAGAGTTGTGTAACTCAACCTAAGATCCTGCCCTTACCAGCCAGGGCAGCCAGGGCAGCCATACCCTCCCCGACCCCCTCCCAGACTGGTTGAGCCCCTTCCCTGCAGAAGGCCTTTTCCCAGAATGTGACTTCTCATTCTCATAGCAAAGTAACTGTGCGTATGGGTTCAATTCCTAGCTCTACCCTCCAGCAAATCATGTGACCTCAAATTGGGGACTAAAACTCTCTAAGCCCCAAATTGAATCACCTATAAACATAGTCTACCCAATATTAATGTAGAATGTTTGGCCTTGGTGAGGACCTAGACCCTGGTGGTGGTTTTGTGGTAACTCATTACTTCCAATATTTGAATGGAGGCTAGCTGACACCTTGAAGAGCAAGCTAGGTTGCTTCCTGGGAACTAACATTCTGCTGCTATCTCCTTATTAATTCCCCAGTGACTCTTCCAACTATATCTGTTCCTGAGCTGGGCAGCCCAGTTGGGAAGGGAAGCTTGGAGGGGCCTTCCTCAAGTTGAAGCTGAGGCCTCACCCTGTGTATAGCATGGGGTGCATACAATGGTAACCTAAATATTCACACCTTTCCTTCCTCATCTCAGCCCCTTCTTCTGCCTTTCTAGCTTTTCTGTGGATGCCGTTTCCCTCCCTCATGGACTGGGAAGAGGAAGTGGAGGCAGGGGCCTAGGAGGTTCCTGGCTGATAGGTGCACTTACAGGGACAGGGTGCCCATCCAAGTCAGAGCTGATCTTCCTCAGGTTCAGCAGTTCTGCCTCAGGCAGAAAGCCAGCTTCAGCCCAGACCGCATATAGGATAGGAGCTGCGTGGCCCTGCAGGGAAGTCAGCAAAGGTGGTCAAATGGAGAACCAATACCTGGGGCTATTCCTGCTGCATGCTGGGCCCCAGAGCCTGGATAAGCTGGCAAGACAGGGTATTCATTTCAGAGAAGGAAGCAAGTGAAGGCCAATTCTCCCCTTTCATGCCTCTCTAGCCTCTTGGTTTCCAGCCCAAAGTTCCCACAGCTAAGGCCAGGCAGACATTACAACAGGTGCAGGGCGCACAACTGTGTGGCTAGATGAGGCCAAAAACCAGCAGGCAGCCGGCTGCCCTAATCCTGGCATATGAGATACTTAGACAATCTTATAACTCCTACTACAGCCTAATCCAAGACCAGTGGCTGCTGAGCTACGCCTGAGGACAGGTAGATCTTAAGCAATTGTTGCATGGTTTGTAGCTGTAACTTTTATCAGAAGAAAGACAAAGAATCCCATCCCAAATCCGGCTACAGGGGGCTGGGAAGGTAGCTCAGTGGTAGAGTGCATGCCTTGCAAGCATGAGGCCCTGGGTTCAATTCCTCAGCACCACATAAACAGAAAAAGCCGGAAGTGGCGCTGTAGCTCCAGTGGTAGAGCGCTAGCCTTGAGCTGAAGAGCTGAGGGACAGCGCCCAGACCCAGAGTTCAGGCACCATGACTGGCAAAAAAAAAAAAACAAAAAAAACCCCACAAATCCGGCTACAGGATCACCACTCCTGGGGGAACACACCAGTGGGAAGCCCCCAACTAACCCAAATCTGAATTTGAGTTCTGCCTATCAATACTCAAACGGAGTGAAACACCTGGCCAGAAAGACACAAAGTTTCTACTGTCCTCTATTATTCTTTTCTGGGTTAGAACCTCATTCATGGACGTGGCTCCATGGAAGGGTAGCCAATTGGAATACCATATGTTCTTAGCTTGCTAGGTGGGTTGGCACAGAGTCAGACAACAAAGAAGGGATCAGGATGAGCAAGTAGAGGAGGATTCTTTGAGTGGTAGGCCAGGCCTGGGCTTAGACTGGGAGTTAAGTCTCCTGAGACCACTCACCATTCTTGAACCCACATGACACCTGGCTCCAAGCAAAGGCTATGTGGCAGCAGGACTCTTACCTTGGAGAGTACAAAGCGATCGTTGTGCGGGTTCCGGGGATCCAGGGCCTTGTAGCGCATGGTGTGGAAGAAGAGGACAGCCATGATCTCAGCGGCACTGCAGCATGATGTGGGATGGCTGTGGCCCAGGAAAGAAGACACGTGCGTCATGGCTCTTGACCTGGAACCTTCAGCACTCCTGGGCCTGTATATGGGGACTTAGGGATGCCAGACTAAAGGAGACTCTCACAGGTCTGGCTTATCTCCTGTTACCTGGGAGGGTAGCACAGGGTCTCAAGATTACTACTGGTAGCTTGGGAGTTTGGCCATTTAGTGGATACAAGGGGCTGTCATACCTTTCAAGAGCACTACCCTGGACCCTCAGTAAAGGCCCCTGGAAAACTCTAAGGCTAGACCAGAGTAAGAAAGGAAGGGAAGGAGACCAAGTATAGCAGATTCAGCTCAGAATCAACATAGGATGATGAGGGTGGGGAGCTATAGAGTAGTAGTTCCTAGCAGGAACCTAAGGACTCAGCTAAGGAGCCCTGGTACTGATAAATGAACCACAGCCAAACAGAGAAACCAAGTTTGTCTGCTTGTGAAGGCATGCTGTTCTTTTCAAGAAGCTGGCCATCTGTGCATAGACTAAAGCTCAGAGGTATGTTTTAGAGTTTCCAAAGACATCATTTGGCTATTTGGCAGCTTTTAAAATGGGCATTTTGAAGGCTAGAGTAAGTAAGTAGCAGTTGGAACCATGCTTTTGTGAAGAATTTTAAAAGCACAAAACCTCATCTTTTACAAAGGCTACAATTTACCCTTTACACTTCCTTAGATGAGGGTTGACAAAATCAAGAACCTAGAGTGGCAGGACAAAGGGGGAGTTTTAAATTCTGTTTTGATAACTGAATGGCTCCTGATAAAAGGAAGTTGACACTACCACGTGCAAGGATTCCATCCTAGAGATGAGACTACAGTCTCCAAGCACGGGCTGGATTCATGAGACATCTACAACTCCTGGAGCCCTGTGGTCCACAGTTCTGTTAGGAGCTCAGCCGCCCACACATGCAGCACGGCTCAGCCCTGACACTGTATTTGAGGTACCAAACACTAAAACATGCCCAACGCCAAGCCCAATGCAAGGGCACATGCAACACATGGGGCTCACAGCAGCCCCCTCCTCCCCTCTAGGGGTCCCCACCAGGTTAGGGGTGAGTCACTCCCAGCACAGACACATTAGTAGAGGAATCCAGAGAGCTGTCCCATGCTGGTTTAGTACCCACATTCCCAGCACACAATTGTCTTATACTTAACCATTTCTATGAACTCCTGGTCATGGGGGAAAGACACTAAAACCTGAAAGAGGGAGGTGAGGACACATAAACAAGAAACGCTTTCCTGCCTGGGATGGACCCTAATCCCCCACTCTCAGTGCCAACCTTGGCCCTTCCCCCCTCCAAGAGTAGCCCACTCCCAAGAAGCCCTGTTTGAAACCACAGCATGGAAGAAAGATTCTGGGCCCAACTTCTCTGAAGAGAAAGTAAAACAGGAGCAGGGGCTCTGCCCACCCTGACCATGTCTAGTGACCCCAGAGTGACTGACACTACCACACAGCCACTAGGAGGGACCCCATGGAGTAATGATGGGACACAAGTGTTTTCTGCATGTGAGAGAGGTTTGCCCTGGCCCTGAACATGGAGGAAATGGAAAAGCAGTTGATTTGAAAGCCCATGGGTTCAAGTACCCAGGTCACCAATGCCCACATTCATCAGCAAGAAGACCAACCACTCAATGTCTCCAACTACTCCATAGTCTGGGAACATGAGGCACTCCAATCATGAGCAGGCAAAAAGGAATAATGAGCTCTTGCTAATTAAATACCAAAGATGGACAGGAGGCATGACTCAAGAGATATTAGCAAGGCACCAATGATTCATACCTGTAATCCTAGCTACTCAGCAGGCTGAGATCTAAGGATTGCAGTTCAAAGCCAGCCCAGGCAGGAAAAGTCCATGAGACTCTAATTAACCACTAGAAAACCACTAGAAAATGGTAGAGCATTAGCCTTGAGCAAAAAAGCTCAGGGACAGGGCCCAGTCCCTGAGTTCAAGCCCCATGACCGAAGTAAAGAGAGATTATGCCAGCTATGAATAAGAAAGCTGACCAAGAGCATGAGGCAGAATTCAAGCCTTGGTACTGGCACCAAAAAATAAAAAAGAATAAAAATGTGCTGAAGATGCACATTCATTAAGATCCAGCAACTTCACTGGGAGGATCACAGACATAATATACATACAGTGTTTCCTGGAAAACCAACATGGCTGTTCCCACATGTTGATCAACAGAATAGTCACTTCAATATAATCACATGTAACAGTATATATACAACAGTGAGAATGAGAGACTCACACATCATTCACCAAACACGGACCTATTATATTATCTCACAAATATATCATGAAAAAAAAGAGATGCATAGATAACAGAGAAGACCCTACTGTTCACAAACATATAGTCATTATTATTATTATTATTATATTTATTTTTTTGGTCAGTCCTGGGGCCTGAGCACTTTCTCTCAGCTCTTCAGCTCAAGGCTATTTTGTTCCACCACTTGACCTACAATGCCACTTCCAGTTTTCTGGTGGTTTATTGGAGATAAGAGTCTCACGGACTTGCCTGCCTGGGCTGGCTTTGACATGATTCTCAGCTTAGATTATAGGAGTGAGCCACTAGCACCAGGCTTCCCTGAGCTTCTTTTGTTCAAGGTTAGCACTCTACCACTTGAGCCACAGTACCACTTTTGGCTTTTTCTGCTTATGTGATACTGAGGAATGGAAATCAGGGCTTCATGTATATGAGGCAAGCACTCTACCACTAAGCCACATTCCCAGCCCATAAAGTTATTTGTACACACTATAAAATACATGATGGAATGACAATAAAAATTTATGTGTATGGAGTATTATGCAGCCATTAGAAATGACAAAATAATGGCATTTGCAGGGAAATGGATGGAGCTAGAAGGAATCATGTTGAGCGAGGTAAGCCAAGAGCAAAGAGACAAACGGTACATAGTCTCCCTGATAAGTGGATGCTAAATCCAAAATGTTAGGTGATACGACAAAACCAACAGGACTTAAGAAACAAAGAACTCCCACTCATTTGGTTGAACCACTACTGCTCCTACTCAGAATGAACTTCTTTCTGACACTAAACGTAAGATTGTTTCTTCATCTGGACACTAGTAGCATATACCTGTAATTATTGCTACTCAAAAGGTTGAGAACTGAGGATAAAGGGTTCAAAGCCAGCCCAGGAAGTCCATTAGACTCATATCCAGTTAACCAACAAAAAGCCAGAAGTAGAATGTGGCTCAAGTGGTAGAGTACTAGCCTGGGAAAAACAAAACAACAACAACCAAAAAACCCACAAAAAAACTGAGTTCAAGTGCACAGGCCCCGAGATCAAGCCTCAGTACTGACAAAAAAAAAAAAAAAAAAAGTTTCTTCAGATCTTTGCCTCATGTGACCACCTCTGTGAAGCCCACACTACCTGATTTAACACTTGCCACCATTTGACATTAAATGACTGATATAAGAGCCTAGCAACATCGCACACATACTGAGTGTACAAAAGAAGAAATGATATATCCTAATCCTGTGACCTTTGAGCTTCAGTATTCTCTAAAATGGATAATAGAAGCTGACTTGACAGGGTAATGTAAGTGTAAAGAATAAAGTTCATAGCCAGGCGCTGGTGGTTCACACCTGTAATCCTAGCTACTCAGGAGGCTGAGATCTGAGGATCATGGTTCAGCCAGCTCAGGCAAGAAAGTCTGTGAGACTATCTCCAATAAAAACCACTAGAAGACCAGAAGTGGCGCTGTGGCTCAAGCAGTAGAAAGCTCGCCTTGAGCTGAAGAGCGCAGGGACAGCACCCAAGCCCAGAGTTCAAGCCTCACGACCGACCAAAAAAAAAAAAAAGAATAAAGTTCATCATGTAAACATTGCTATTTGTTCATCTATTATTCACTCCTATTAATACCAAAGATTAAGTCTAAGTCTAATCTCATTTTGAGGATGGCCCCCTAAGGTCCACAGAAAGCAAGGAACTTGCTCAAAGAACCAGTGTCTGCCAGCAGCACAGCTAAGACAAAAGCAAAAGACTGAGGGGAGAAAAAGTGAAGGAAAACCAAGGAATAGATAAGCAAAATGTTGGATATTCCAACAAAGGAATATTTAGCCATAAAAAAAAAAGAAATGGAGGAGCTGGGCGCCAGTAGCTCACGCCTGAAATCCTAGCTACTCAGGAGGCTGAGATCTGAGGATTGTGGTTCAAAGCCATCCTGGGCAAGAAAGTCCATGAAACTCTTATCTCTAATAAACCACCAGAAAACCAGAAGTGGCGCTGTACCTCAAGTGGTAGAGCACTAGCCTTGAGCTGAAGAGCTCAAGCCCCACGACCGACCAAAAAAAAAAAAAAAAATTAATGGAGGGGCTGGGAAGGTGGCTCAGTGGTAGAGTGCTTGCCTTGCATGCATGAGGCCCTGGGTTCGATTCTTCAGCATCACATAAGCAGAAAAAGCTGGAAGTGAGGCCATGGCTCAAGTGGTAGAGCACTAGCCTTGAGCTAGAGGCCCAGAGTTCAGGGCCTTTGGGGGCCTGGACCCCCCCAAAAAAAAGAAAGAAAAGAGAGACAGGAAGGAAGGAAGGAAGGAAGGAAGGAAGGAAGGAAGGAAGGAAGGAGAAAAGAGAAAGGAAGGAAGGAGGGAGAAAAGAAAGGAAGGAAGGAAGGAAGGAAGGAAGGAAGGAAGGAAGGAAGGAAGGGAGGGAGGAAGGAAAGAAAGAAAGAAAGAAGGAAAGGGAAGGAGGGAGGGAAAAAGGAAAAGAAAAAGAAATGGAAATTCTAGTTCATGTTACCCCTAGATAGCCTCCTTCCTGCAGGAGGGAATTACAGAATATGCAGGAGGGATCTTTCAGGGATAATGAAATATTCTAAAATTGGATATGATAAATTTACTAATTTACTTCCAACTACTGTAAATGAATCTTAAACCCCAGAATGTTACAATATGAAATTATACCTCCATAAAGCTGTAAAAGGAGAGGAAGTTCTCAGGTGTCTGCACTTCTCTGACCAGTTGTGTAACCCTCAGAGATTATATCCAGTCTATGAATGCAACTGATTTCTGAGCAAGGTTTTCTGTGGGAGCTGGGTCAAACAGACACATCCACTCTACCCTGCCACCAAGAAGGCAAAAGTACAATTTGCCTAAGAGCTCAGCTCTGGACATGCAGGCACAGACCACCAGACTCTGGTGACAATAGGCCTTTTGAAATATGTCAAGTCCAGGAGCAGGGCTGCAACAAGAATCAGAGCTGAAGTTCATGAGAATTCAAGAGGATACTCTTGTCAGATCCTTGCCAGGGAGCTGAACCTTGCCCCAATGCTTTAAGAAAGAATCACTGACCATTAGCCTTGCTTAGTTCAGAGGTCACTTAGGGGGGAAAAAAGCCATCCCAGGGCAACCAGGTGTCTTCACATGGAGTTGAGTAATGCTGCTGCAGCAATCTCAACGGCTCTGTTCTTGCTTCAGCCAGTGTCAGGAGGGACAGGAGCCACAGCACTCAGCCAGCACTGGGTACCAGGGATGCAATGCAATTCTGGTCACTTCAAGGTCACATCACTACTATAACGAGATATTAAACACAGTAGGTGGTGGGTCCTAGGGCTTCCTCACTCTGCCTCACTCCTAAGGGACCCAGTTCCTTGGAAGGCTAACTGGTTCTTCAAGAGAACATATACTGTGCTGTTGGGACTTTTAGAAACTAAAACTATAAACAAACCTTTTTGTCTTTATAAAGCTAGTTTACCTCAGACATTTTGTTATACTAAAAACTGCCACAACAAAGTAACTACTTTGCTATGGATCTCTCTATTTATTTTTGTGCTAGTCCTGGGTCTCGGGCCCTGGGCACTATCCTTGAGCCCTTTTTTGTCAGTTGTGGGCTTGAACTCTGGGCCTGGGTGCTGTCCCTCAGCTCTTCAGCTCAAGGCTAGAGTTCTATCACTTGAGCCACAACACCAATTCTGGCTTTCTCTGCTTATGTGGTGCTGAGGAATCAAACCCAGGGCCTTATGTATGCAAGACAAGCACCACTGAGCCACCTTCCCAGCCTCCTTGAGCATTTTTGCTCAAGGCTGGTGCCATACCACTTGAGCCATAGTTCCACTTCCAGCATTTGGGCAGTTAACTGGTGATGCGTCTCTCAGATTTTCTTGGCTAGCATGGCTTCAAACTATGATCCTTGGATCTCAGTCTCCTGAGGAACTGAGCCACCATCGCCTGGCTAACCTCTCCTTTAAAGATGGAGAAAATGAGGTAGGATGGGTAGGTCTTTTTTTGACAGCTGCTTATAACAACGCTGGTTTAGATGGGCTGGGAATGTGGCTTAGTGGCAGAGTGCTTGCCCAGCATGCATGAAGCCCTGGATTTGATTTCTCAGTACCACAAAAATAAAAAAAGCTAGAAGTGGTGCTGTTGCTCAAGTGGTGGAGTGCTAGCCTTGAGCAAAAGCAGCCCAGGGACAGTGCTCAAACCCTGAGTTCAAGCCTCAGGACTGGCACCAAACAAAACAAAACAAAACAAAACAAAACGCTGGTTTAATCCTCATCTCCTTGTGTATACCAGCCAGGCATGGGCATCTAGTAGCCTTTCAGGTACCCTCCTCAAAGCTATTATTCTGAAGACCTGGGAGACCTGCTGAAAGCACAAGGCACCTTCTCCTTTGAATCAGGTGTGAGTGGGGTGATGAGCACCATTTAGATAACATGATCTGGCCCTGATTGGTAAGAAATGAGAAATCCTGGCCACTTCTTACAAGGCCACTGGGATTTCCAGTGTGTGCTGGACCCTTGTCATAGTGCCCTTAGCATGCAGAGGAAGAGGATTCAGAGACACTCTGGCCACCATGGGCACTGTCTCAATAAAAGGCCTCTGTGAAGGCTCTATCCCTCCACCTCCAGGCCCAGCTTCTGACACAGAAACCAGTGTGGGGAGATCCACAGCACATAGAGACAAGACTGGGAAAGCTGTTGATAGGACATCACCCAGCCTGAAACCAACATCCTGGATCTTCACTGACTGAGTGAACCAGTTCAGCAGTGACCAGCAAAGACTGTTCCAAAGTCCTGCTTCACCACCAGATTATAAGTTCTCCCCCAGAAGAGTGGACACTGCAGAGTGCACCCCTGAGCTGTGACTGCAGCCCGCCTCAAAATGAACAGAAGGGAACCAGACACTGGCCATGTCTCAAGTATTTTTTGGACATATATACTCTTGCACACACATTTCAAAATTTCTCTTGTGACAGAGATTGCATAGAATGCTACTTCCTTCTGAAAAGTTTCCTATATTTCTTTCCTGGATTGCTCATTTACATAAACACACACACACACTCACACACATATACACACACTTTATACCCTTTTTCCTTTTGCAAAGAAATACTTGAGTTCAGCAAGTTCCTCTCTAAGGCTACAATGTAAACATGGGTGTAGCTCTTGGTAGCCACACAAAGTATCTTTTCTGGGTGGAAACTATCTAACAAGGACCAGGAGGCCTACAGCACACCCCATCTTTGGGAGTCTCCCAACAGTTGAAAATATTATTTAGTTTCTCTTTAAGTACCTATCAAACTAGTATCTATCATGGCTGTATCTCCCTCCATTTTCCCTGTCTGATGCTGCCCCCATGTCCAAGGAATTTCTGAGCAGAGGCCTGACACCAGGCAATAATAAACAGACACTGGTTATTAGTTGGAGCAAGCCACCTAATACACTAGCCTCAACATCCTCATCTTTAAAATGTAAACACAGGAGGCAGAGATCTGAAGGATCAAGGTTTTAGGCCAGCCTGGGCAAAAAGCTCACAAGATTCCATCTCAACCAGTAAGCTACATGTGGTGGATCACACCTGTCATCCCACCTACATGAAAGGCTTAAATAGAAGGATCACCATCCAGGCCTTGATAAAAATATAAGACCCTAGGACTGGGAATATAGCTTAGTGGTACAGTGCTTGCCTAGCATGCATGAAGCCCTGGGGTCATTCAATTCCTTAGTACCACATTAAACAACAAAAAGCTAGAAGTATAAGTGGTAGAGTACTAGCCTTGAGCAAAAACAAGCTCAGGGACAGTACCTAGGCCCTGAGTTCAAGCCCTAGGACTGGCAAAAAACAACAAAGTATAAGACCCTAGTCTCCCTACCCCGCACAAGGCCCTGAGTTCAAACCCCAGTACCACCCCCCAACTTTCAAAAAGTGGACTAATATAATCTGGCAGTGCTACTCTCAAGAACACAAGCAAGGATGCTGTATCACACCAGGATTACCTACTTAGCTGCTTAGTGACCCTTTGAATGTCTTCATGTCTTACCCAGCTACTCAAAATGCTCAGATGTGTGGCACTAATTGGGTAATGGCTATGTTACTCTAGCCAGACTGAAATGGCTAAGGGAAGCAGACCCAGTATTTACCATACAAGCAATACAACACGTTCAGAACCTGCCCCAGGCTGGGGCAGGTCTGGTTGCAGTGGAAGAAAGCTAGATCCCTGCCTAAGCAGGGGATACCACACAAAGGACTGCTACAAGCCCAGGGGAGATAAGAGGTCCAAAGTATGCATGAGTAGGGTGGGAAGGAAGTGACCTGCAAGAGGGCCAAACCTTCTAGAAATAAGGTATCTTAAAGGCAAGGAGAGTGAGTGCATACTCACACAGCAAGATTACTTCTTAATAATATATCCTGTATGAAACTGGCCAGAAGCCAGAATCTTCTCTGTTCTAATCTCACAGGTTGGTTAAGAAGATCCCTGGAAACCACTCTCTATCCAAATAATGATTTGTCCACCTTGCTGTCTGTCACAGGTCCTCTTAGCATGCCTGAAGTAGAGCACTGGAATTCTTCAAACTATCTACTGTAACGTGGAGACATTGTTACCCCACTTCGCGTGAACTCACAGGGCCTTCATTCATTTAAGACTCCAAGTTCCCTTCCTCATTCCTTCCCCACACCAACCTCAGGCCTCAGCTTAGATCCTAGGCCTACCTCCCCTTCCACCGCCAGGGTTCTGAGTCCACGTGCCACCTCCCTGCGTTCCCAGCAGCCCACTACAGACCCCGCGCCACAAGTGCAGGAATGTGAAGTCGCGTCGGGCCGGGCCGTGGGGGAGAGGGCAGTGCGGGGGAGGGGAGCATAATTCGAGATGGAGAAGGCCTAGGCCGGGTCTCAGTCAAGATGGTGGGTTGGAACAGGCGTTGAACAGTCGGGTCTCAATCCCAGCTCTCGCAGTGTGACCTTGGACAACTGACTTAAACTCGGTGCCTCAGTTTCCCCACCTGCAAGGCAGAACGTTTCCAGCGGAGCCCACAAGCTCAGGGAGAGGGCAAAAGGGCCAGGTTTTCCCGAGAGTATTAATGGTGGCTTTCCCAGTAGCGCCTCAGAGGAGGGGCTACGGGAACCACGACCCCCACCCCGAGTCACCAAGCATCGGGGGACCCCGAGACCACGGCAGCAGACGCGACTCGTCGGAGGAGGTCGAGGCCCACGCAGCCCCAGCCGGGAAGCGGAGCGCGAGCGCGCAGCGGAAGGCGCCGGTGGCCCGGGCCCCGCTCCGCCACCGGGCCGCGCCTCTGCCACCTCCCTCGTGGTGGCTGCGTGCAGCGCAGCACGGAGCGCGGCGGGCGGCGGGCGGCGGGCGGCGGCTCCCCCGCCCACCCGAGCCCGGTCGCAGCCCCGCCGCGCCGGCCGCCCCTCCCCGCGCTCACCCGGAGCCCGCCGCCGTGGTGGCCTGGATGGAGCTGATGCGCAGGCGGTTGGCCGTGTCCTTCAGGGCCTGCAGCTTCTGCTGGTCGGGCTTGTGGTAACCTTCCATGGTGCAGCCGGACGAGGAGACGGCGCCGACGAGAGAACGCAGCAGCGGGTCCAGCGGCGACTAGCGGCGGAAGAAGAGCGGCGCCGCGCCAGGCGCGTTAAGTCGCCTCGGGAGACGCCCTTGGGGGCGGGACGAGGGGGTGGGGCGGGACCAGGGGCGGGGCGTCGGATCACCCCAGACGACGCGCGCACGCGGCCCCGCCCCGAAGCTCCAGACACCTGCGGCTGCCCGAACTTGATTGGTAGGCTTCTCTGCTCTGCTCGAAAGAGCCACGACGATAATTAGAATTACAATAACATAATAATAATAATAAATGGTAATATAAATTATAATAATAACAATTACTACTCCAGGTCCTAAGTTTAGCGAAGAGTTTAGCGGTTTATTTGCAGATCGATCTTTGTGGGGTGTGTGTGTGTGTGTGTGTGTGTGTGTGTGTGTGTGTGTGTGGTGCTGGGGCTTGAACTCAGGGCTTTGCGCTGTCCCTCATCATTTTCCGTAGTCCTTCAGCTTTTTCCGTTCAGGGTTGGTGTTCTACCACTTGAGCCACACCACCAGTTCCTGCAGATCTTTCCTGTGATAGGTGGGATTCACAGGGGAAGTAATCATTGCTTTACAGATGAGCACATTGAGATTGGTCAGGTCAATCAAGGTCATAGGGATGGTGGGTGCCAATCTGCTCCAACAGACCAGCTATAGCAGATTGGCACCCACCAGCCCTGAGATACCAACACCAGCCCTCACAACTGAGTCATCCTTTAGGACCCATGCAGCAACTGCAGTGAAGGGCACCCTCAGGGAGCCAGCGTCCAAGACCTTCCAGATCACCAAAACATACCGAAGGGGATTAAGTATTGCTATTGAGGTTATTAGTTTTTGGTTACTGGAAGGGAGTTATTGGGTTGTACAGGCTGCACAGAGTGAAATGTGGAGTCGCAGAATCCTTCCTTCCTTCCTTCCTTCCTTTCTTCCTTCCTCCTTTCCTCCCATCTCACCTTCCACCTCTCTCCTCTCTCTTCTCCTTTCCTCTCCTTTCCTCCTGTCCCCTCTTCCTTTCTCCTCTCCTCTTCTCCTTTGCCTCTGCCTCTGCTTCTCCCCCCCCCCCCCACACACAGAGGATTTTGCTGACAGACTAACCTCTAACTCACTATGTCACTAAGGAAGGCTTTGAACTCTTCATGGTCCTACCTCTTCCTGAGTGCTGGGATTCCAGGTGTAGACCACCATGCCCAATTCTGGAACAACAGAATTCCGAGTTGCACTTAATGGCAGCTAGTCAGATCCTAATTGCCTGAAATAATAATTAAGCACACAGATCTCTGAATAAGTCTCTGGAATGGAGCCTATCACTCTGAAATGTTAATAAGATTCTCAGGGAAGTATGTTGGGCTTCTGGAACTCTGCAGGAACACATCACTAGAATTTATGATTCTGGAACTGAGTCACCCTAGGTTCAATGCTTTGCTGGGTACCCCCAGAGGGCTGAAGGCATTTTAAAGTCAACACCAGGTAAGTGTGTTGGTACAGGCCCATAATCCCAACATTGGGAACCTGAGGCATGAGGATCAAGAATTTTGATGGTCTGCTTGTGCTACAATAGTTTTAGTTTGAATTTGACAGCATGAGACTGTTTTGCAAGTGTGCACATGTATGTGTATGCTTCTGTGTGTGTGTAGGAACTAGGGTCTATCCCTCTTTTATTCAAGGCATTCAAGCCATAGCTCACTTCTGGCTTTTCTGGTGGCTGTAAGCATTATGCCCCCCTTTGGTCCTCAGCTCCATCCAGACCTGCTGGCCCCTCCCTCTCTCCACCCAGACTCACCTGAACTCCCATCAACCTCACTTCCTACCCCGGAGACCTTGCTGCTACCTAGATAGTGGAGGCTGCCATGTGCTCGCTCCCTCTCTCTGGGAGAAATATGGCTCCTCTAATAAACCTTGTAATAATTTTTCTCCTGTGCCTGCCTGCCTCTGTGTGGTCCCCTGGGATGAATGTGATGGATCCTTTCAGTGGCTACTTGGAGATAAGAGTCTCATAGACTTTCTTGCCTGGCCTGGCTTTGAAAGAAAATCCTCAGATCTCAGCCTCCTGAGTAGCTAGGATTACAGGTATCAGCACAAAGTGCCCAGCTCCTTTTCTTTTTATTGGGGTTTAATGGCAATGAACACAGTTGGCTTATAACCAGAAGAAAATAAAATTCCATCTTGAAAAACATCCTGTTGCAGTTGGGGGGGGGGTGTCTTTGTATGAAGGCACATTTTTTCTTCATTTCCCATGATTATGTAAACCCATGTCTATGTTTCATAAGCCAGGCTGCTGCCCAGGATGTTTTTGGGTTGAGAGCAGAGCCCCAGGCTGTGGGGGCTGCTGTTCTTACTTAGCTGTCCACATGCAACTCAGGGCAAAGCTACTGTGATGTGCTCCGGCAGGTTTGCCATCCGTTGTCCACTGAGTGAGCACTGATGAGGCGTGAATGGCCCTGAGCAGATGCATTCCTGAATGACAGTGTCGGGCATTGGTTTGGCAGGGCTGGGCCCATGTGTGGGCTCCTGACATGCCTGGGCCCAGTGCTGTGAGTCCCAATTCAGCACAGGGATTACAGTGGAGCCAAAATCTTGATGATCCTGAGACCCTTCCTTTGGCTCATACCCAGGGCCCCTGGTCAGCAATAAAGAACCTGCAATAAGTCCTTTTGGTGTAAGTGCCCACCTTTGCCCCTGTGCCTCATGGAGGCCTGGTTGTAGGCACCTGACAGAGGCTTGTAGGTTGATGAATGGAGTTTTAATAAATCCATCTCTCCTCTTCAATGCCTGGTTTCTCTTTTGTTTCGGAGGAAATACCTCTTTTAATGTTGTCCCAGGAAAGCAAGAACACAAAAAAACTTGGACGCACATTTTTCTCATACGGATATATATATATATTTTTTTGCCTGTCCTGGGGCTTGAACTCTGGGCCTGGGTACCATACCTGAGCTCTTTTGCTCAAGGCTAGCACTGCACCACTTTAAGGTACAGTGCCACTTCTGGTTTTCTGATTAATTGGAGATAACACTGACTTTCCTGCCCAGGCTGGCTTTGAATCACGATCCTCAGATCTCAGCCTCCTAAGTAGTTAGGATTATCTGGCTTGGAATTGCTTTTTAAAAATTTTATTTATTTTAGTACTGGTACTGGAGCTTGAACTCAGGGCTTTGCAAAGTTAGTGCTCTACCACTTGAGCCACTCATCTCAACTCAACATCTCCATTTTTAACTTATTAATCAGAAGTGTCTTTTACATTTGTCTGCCTGGCTGGCTTTGAACTGGGATCTTCAGATCTCAATCTCCTGAGTAGCTAGGATTATATGCATGAGCTACTGGCAACTGATTTGGCTTTTTTTTTTTTTTTTTTTTTGTGAAACTGAGGGTTGAAAATCAGAGCCTCATGCTTATTAGGCAAGTACTCTACCACTTGAGCCATGCCCCTGTCCATTTTTTAAAGAACACTCAATTTCTGATTGTAAAAGTAAAACATGCTCATTGTAAAAACCTGGAAAATATAGAAACTTTAAAAGATAAGTTAAGCCACATATACTTCCACCCAAACAGGACCAGCGTTAGTCATTTATTCATGTGAAAGATATTGATTTATTATAAATGTCACAGAGAACATAAAACAGGGGCATGGGTAGAGGGAAGACTAGAGACTCACAGTAGAGTGGACATGGGGGCTAGCTACCTCAGAGAATCAGGCAAAGCTGGAAACAGTCATTGCTCAATAAATTTGTTATTGTGGTTTATTACTAAAAAAAAAAGTGTCAGGATCCTATGAAATATACCTTTTCTTCTACATTCTCCTCCTAGCAATTCACAATTCTTCCAAGATGTTATTTGGACTAGCTATGTAATGTCTGATCATAGAGTGCTGTTCTCATTTATTGTTCATCCCCAGAGATGACTGGATGGCTTTTGTTTTCTCACTGGTAGATATTACCTTGCAGTTAACATTTTGGAATCCACATCCATGTCCTGAGGAGTTACCTCTAAATAAGAAACTACTGGGTCAGAGGGTGGCAACCTTCCCAGGGTTCTGGATACAAATTTGGCAAAGAACTCTCCAGAAAGTCTGGTTCTGCTAGCTCAGTCAACTTTGCTTCTAACTGGTAAGGTTCCATCTTGAGATTGGGAGAAAGTGTAAAGAGAGGGGACCTAAAGCCTACTTGGCCCACAGTAGATCTTTGCTCTTGACTGAGCCTCAGTTTCCCCACATCAGTAAAATGGGATTTTTCTTTCAACACAGATGTTGAGTTCTTCCTTCATGCCAGGCTCTGTGCTCTAGGTTAGCCTTGTCGGGCCAGAAGAGTGGAAACCTGCTGACATATTTAGGTATAAGCAGTGGGCTGTAGAGGCAGGGAGGAATTAAACCTTTGTGGCCAGGAAGCAAAGGGAAGTACACAAGAGGTGTGCACTGGAAGTTTTTTTCTCCAGGATATCTGCACTCTCCCAGTATCACCCCATGTCCAGCCACCCAGAAAGTTTATCAAGTAATCAAATGTATTTTTTTTTCTTTTCCTCTTCTCTTCCCTTTCTTTCATGTCCCTCCCCATTCTCTTTCCCTTTCTGTGGTGCTGAGGATTGAACCCAGGGACTCTTGAATGTGAGGTAAGTTCTTTATATCATGATTTACAGTCCTAGCCTTCTTTTTTTTTTTTTTTTTTTTTTTTTTGAGGTCCGGTTGTGGGGCCTGAACTCTGGGCCTGGGCGCTGTCCCTCAGCTCTTCAGCTCAAGGCTAGTGCCATACCACTTGAGCCACAGAGCCACTTCAGGCTTTTTTCTTTTTGCTTATGTGGTGCTGAGGAATCAAACCCAGGGCCTCATGCATGCAAGGCAAGCTCTCTACCACTGAGCCACCTTCCCATCCCCTAGCCTTCGTTTTTATCCTCCAGCCCCTCCTTATTTCCTAAAGAAGATTGCACTAAAGGTCCAGAGAATTAGCTGGAATCATAGATTCCCTTATTTTCAGATAGTCATGAGGATGAAATTAATTCTATTCATAACAAATAGTGACATGCATCTCTGTGTGCCACCCTGTGAAGGCAAAGGGACTTGAGCAGCCTTGGTCCTAGGTAGCCAAAGTGTTGTCAAGCACAGAAAGACTGCCACTTCCAGCCTGATGGGAAAGGGGACTAACAGCATCTCTGTTTTCCAATCTTTCCTCTCCTACCTGCCCACCATTCTATTGACCTCTTTGAGATGGCCTGGAAGGTGCTGAACCATCATGAAGAACTCCAAAGTCCTCTTGGGGGCATTAATAATCTCACCATCTTGGGCTGGGAATGCAAATACTGTTCAGCCTCCTTTCAGGTAGGAAACCATAGATGTGAGAGATGAGGGCTTGGGCTGGAGGGTGAGGGGGATTTTGAGAAATTGTGCAATTGTGCTCAGGTACATCTATCTCTCCTTTGTATCACAACTGCTTTAAAATATCCACAATCTTTCTTCCTTCCTTGCTTTTTCCCTTCTTCCCTCCCTCTTTTCTTCCTTTCTTTTCTTTCTCTTCCTTCTCTTTTTCTTCCTTCCAGTACTGGGGTCCTAGGTGCTGTCCCTTAGTTTTTTCTTTTTCTTTTTCTTTTGTCGGTTGTGGGGCTTGAACTCTGGGCTTGGGCGCTGTCCCTGCGCTCTTCAGCTCAAGGCGAGTGCTCTATTGCTTGAGCCACAGCACCACTTATGGTTTTCTAGTGGTTTATTGGAGATAAGAGTCTCATGGACTTTCCTGCCCGGGCTGGCTTTGAACTGCGATCCTCAGATCTCAGCCTCCTGAGTAACTAGGATTACAGGCGTGAGCCACTGGCGCCCGGCTCCCTTAGCTTTTTCCACACAAGGATAACTTCTGACAACTTGAACCACAGTTCCACTTCTGGCTCTTTGGTGGTTAACTGCAGGTAAGTCTCAGACTTTCTCACCTGGACTGGCTTCAAATTGCAATTTCAGAGCTTAGCCTCCTAAGTAGCTAGGATGACAAGAGTGAGCCACCAGCACCTGGTCATTAGGTTTATTTTAAAATAATAATTATTATGCTTGTGGCTAACACCTGTAATCCAAACTACTCAAGAGGCTGAAATCTGAGGATCACAGTTCAAAGCCAGCCCAGGCAGGAAAGTCTGTGAGACTTATCTCCACTAGCCACCAGAAAACCAGAAGTGGCGCTGTGGCTCAAGTGGTAGAGCACTTGCCTTGAGCTGAAGAGCTGAGGGACAGGGTCCAAGCCCAGAGTTCAAGCCCCACGACTGACCAAATAAAGAAATAAATCTAATGATTTATATTGCTAAATTTTACTTAAAAAGCTGTGTGAACCAGGTGCTGATGATAGCTACTCAGAAGACTGAGATCTGAAGATTGTTGTTTGAAGCCAGCCCAGGCAAGAAAGTCCCTGAGACTCTAATCTCCACTTAACTACCAGAAAACTGGAAGTGGCACTGTGGCTCAAAGTTGTAGAGCACTATCCTTGAGTGGGAAAAGCTCAGGGGCAGTGCCCAGGCCCTGAGTTCAAGCCCCACAACAACCCAAATCAACAACAAAACCCCAAGTCAACAAAAAACAGCGTGTGGAGCTACAGGTAAGAGGATACTAAAGAAAAAAGAACAGAAGATTTGTTTTAAAAGGAGATGAGGGGGGCTGGGAAGTTGGCTCCGTGGTAGAGCGCTTGCCTTGCATGCCTAAGGCCCTGGGTTCGATTCCTCAGCACCACATAAGAAAAAAAGCCGGGAGTGGCGCTGTGGCTCAAGTGGTAGAGCGCTAGCCTTGAACTGAAGAGCTGAGGGACAGCGCCCAGGCCCAGAGTTCAGGCCCCACAACCGGACCCCCCCCCAAAAAAAAAATTAAAAAAAAAATAAAAAAATAAAAGGAGATGAGGGGCTGGGAATGTGGCTTAGTGATAGAGTGCTCGCCTAGTCTGTATGAAGCTTTCTATTCCTCAGTACCATATGAACAGAATAAGCCAGAAGTGGTGTATGGCTCAAGTGGTAGAGTGCTAGCCTTGACCACAGAGAGGCTCAGGGACATTACCAGGCCCTGAGTTTAAGCCCTAGCACTGCAAAAAAAAAAAAAAAAAAAAAAAGGGCCCAGTGAGGTAGGTTGGGTGCATTAGCTAATGCTTATAATCCCAGTTACTTGGGGATAGGGAGGCTGGAGACAGGAGGATCAGACGCCAGCCCCTGGCAGAAATGGCAAACCCTGTTGGGCACTAATGGCTTATACCTGTAATCCTAGCTTCTCAGGAAGTTGAGATCTGAGAGTCATGGTTCAAAGTCAGCTTGGGCATGAAAGTCCAAGAGACTCATCTCCAATTAAGGATCAAAAAGCTTAGAGCTGTGGCTCAAGTGATAGGGCCCTAGCCTTGAGCACAAAAACTCAGGGACACCACCTAGGTCCTAAGTTTAAGCCCCAGGACTAGCACCAAAAAAAAAAAAAAAAAACAAAAAACCCCCCAAAAATCCAAACCAAAAAACCCCCAAACAAACCCAACAAACCAGATCCTACCTGAAAAAGAATAGTTGGGGACATGGCTTAAGTGGTAGTACAAACAAAGAATGTGACACTGCAGGATTCTAGAATTAGAAATAAAGTCAATATCCTTAAAATGAATTTGTTATAATTTGTCTTTAGATATACCAAATCCCTTCCAGTACATACATATATACATATACATACATACATACATATATATATATATATATAAATACACACATACACACATTATATAAACACACACACTTATTGTCTAGTAGTTCTGTTTCTCTGGGGAACCCAAAGTAGACAGACTGGGAACAGGTGGATAAGGTTTTCCTTGTTTGTTTCATTCTTTCTCCTACTCTGTCTCACCAGAATAGGGTCTGGCAAGATGCAGGGACTCAATTCAAAAGTTCCTATTTCTACAAATTAAATAAAAACACAATTAAAATTTAGTAGGTGCTAAAACTTGGTTTTGAAATTTTATTAAAAAAATATATTTGCAAACATATAAAATTTAGGATGAAAAATGCTCATTTTCAAACATGTAATAACTTAATATTTGCAAACATACACAGATGGTATAAAACCCATACCATTAAAAATGTTAATGATGCTGTATTGTGCTCATAGAATGAAAACCTTGCTGTCATTCCAGAGCTTCTTGTCTCCATGTTTCAGGGAGCCGAGAATCCGGTACAATGAAAGTCATGAGAGTCACATGGCCAAAGCAGTAATATGGAATAAAAGATTACTTTAAACATAGTTTAAAAACACATTTTCTAAGGGAAACACAACTTTGCATTTTTTCCCACTTCAAAGTGATCGACATTGCATTTTAACATTTTAAAGAAAGATGTCAAACCCAAATTGAAGCAAGACATTGCACACATTTCTCCTGCTGAAGTCTGCTGGGGAAAAAAAGGCTTCTTGAGGCCCTGGCCCACTCATGGAAGCGTTCTCAAGTGCAGCTTTAAAAAAAGTCTATTAAGCTGTTCTGCTTCGCCAGATCTTAATATTATAAATACTTGAAAACACATGACACTATTGGTTCCAGAAGGTACCCTGAATAGCACTGAAGAAAACCAAAGATTAGGCAAGAAACACATGCCCAACAGCAAATGTGCAGCAAGGGCCTGGGTTTGAGGCCTCCTCACCTACATGGCAGAGCCCACTCCTGCCTGTGCTCATTTCATTCCTCTCCAAGTTACAGTATGATGGCTGATTTTGTTTATTAAGCAATTAGGCACCTTCGATTTCATGTTGCATTATTAGTAATACAATGGCAGTTATGGCCTCTTCTAACAAAGTAAGAAAATACCAAACTACATTCTTAGTGAGGAGAGAAAGCTGCATGATTTAAAATATTTACCTTGTAATGGATTCAATAAGAGTTTATAATTGCCACAAGAAAATAGAGGCCAGAAATAGAATGCTTAGTCATGCAAAACCTTGTCAGCCATATTCTAAACTAAGTCTGCATCCTCCTGTAGAGAAGGGCCCAGGATCTTGACTTAGGTTCTAAGAAAACCACCACTCTATCTAAGGGAAGCTGAGGGTGTCCTATATGGAGACCCCTTAAAATGCTTCTCCTTGCAGATGGTTACTTGAAAATTGAAGATTCAAAGTCAAGCAGGCCAATGTCCATGCCCATAAATTCTGGAAGATGCATCACAAAGGAGGAACAAAGCAGTTTGGAAGGTACTGGTGATGAGGGGCATGTGAATCTACTCAAAGGCATCACTCACATCTCACATTAACTACAACAAAAAGAGCAATGCCCCCACCCCCGGGGCACCCCAGACATACCATACTCCAAGCTTTGGGCTGCTCCTCCCAGAGCCTACACTTGGACCACAGGCGCAAAGGGTGTGGGCGATGCTTACAGATGGACAGAGTGGACTAAATGCAGAACTCCAGAGGTGCTGTAAAACCTAGCAAGAAGCATCTCCATCTTGGCATCCATTTTAGAAGGTTCCAGTAAAGATACTGTAATAATGTAAACATGCAGCCTAAACTAGCATGAGGTTCTGGATAGTAAGCCTGAATGAGGAATAAGGCAACCAAATGTGACTTTCAGGCCAGGCCCATATAACTGCAACTATCCAGGCTTGGCCTGGTTCTCTGGAGACATGCTGGCCTGAACTTCTGGTAATCATGATCACCAACTTCTGGCTTCTGAATTTTAAGTAAATGCTTTGAATATATAGATTTGGGAGTTGAAACAGGTTGACCCTTTTCAAGTCTCCATTTCTTGGGCACTTAAAAAGCTTATGTCCACACTAAGGAAGTCTTATCATAGATTCTCTTTTAACTATTATATCCATCCCTAGAATTAAAGGGCAAAAATTAACAGATTTGATTATGGACCCTTTTTAGAATATTTGCTCTTTATCTCACATATTATCATACATATACAAAAGCATCATTTAAATTCAAATGTCCATTATACATCTCTTGATATGTCTGTTTACTGAAGCCTACTGAGACTATAGTTGGGTGTGATCAAACCTACTGGTATGTCATATTATGAGAACAGCCACGTGGCCCCTTGGACACCATCTCCTGGCATCAGCCACACTCCTAATCTTACTACAACTTCATCTTTCCCAGATGATACATGAGCAGTTCATTTTTGGTTGCTGAATTTACATACTATCTTTGAAAACAAACTATTCCTAGTTGAATGTAACTTACAAGCTTCCCTGAATTCTGCACAATGGACATCTAACTAGGTAGACAACAAAAGAATATACTATATTGAGAAGCAGAAACATTGTTCAGGAAGCTTGCCCAGATTTACAGAAGCCAACCAAACAAGGTATTCTTTATGCTAAAAACCTAGGCCAAACTAAAACAAGTATGTAATTCATAAGTAATTTTCTAAAAATTCAGCTAGAAAGAAATCTATGGATTTACGACTGAGTTACCATTAAAGCTTAAATGATTGTTCCCAAGGAACCATCACATTTGTCAGCATTATTCACAGCTAATCCTTATGCTAGCTGGTTGAGCCAATTGGGTTTTTTCCCCCATCATTAAATAGTGCTCAGAAAAGTAAGCAGTGCATCTTAATAGGTTAAATACTACAAAATGACCTGTATCATATAAACAAAGACACTCATTCAAAGAATATCTTAAAATTACTATTGCTGAAATAAATCCAATTCTACATTAAAATCTTACTAAACATCATTACATGCCATAAAAGAATAAGTATAAATCATGGCAGATCAATAGCAGCATAACAAAGCGTCTTTATATATTTCACACTTTGGGCTGGGAAAGGATTCACAGCCTAGAAATACATTGGTAAAGTTCTGAATCTCACGCTTTCTTTTTAACTCCACATTCTACAAGAAAGTAAGGGCAGTGTGAATAACAGCTCCTTTTTCTGCATAGCTTTAAACTGTTTTCAGTACACTTGAGGAATGGAACCAAAATGGCTTTGTCAGGTTGGTCCACTGGTCCTTTTGTCAAAGTGTTAAGGAAAACAATTAACAATGACTTCTGTGTTTAGACAGAAAAGGAAAATAAGGCTGTGTTTCACACACAAACTTAACATTTTCAAAACCACTGGAGAGTTTAACTTAAAATGGAGATTTCTAGTAGGATCTGGGCATGTGCAGCCCCAGCCTCAAAGGTGTCACATGCCTCTTCCTACATCACTAAAGAGCCTCCTTGCAAGGCCCTGGTCAAATAGCAATGCCGCACTGGGGCCTACCACATGGCAGGTCTGGGGATACTTAAAAACAAAACACAAGGAAATTTCAGTACTCTTAAGGCCCAAATGGGGGTGCTCATATAACATACACTTCACTTGAACAAATAATTCCTAATTCATCAACCTGAACTCTGATCCTTAAAAGTGAAGCTACTTTGCAGAGCTAGCTCTTGCTTAGTTTGGAACTTGACCATCAGCCAGGGTTTCTAGGGGTGGGAGTGAGGGAGGGCTGCTGCTGAGGCTGAGCTTGGCTTCGAGGCTGGTGACCACTCTCCCCAAGTCCTTGAAGGTGAAAACAAACTGAAAAGTCAGACTCCTTATGTCACACATGTGCTCACAGCTGATGAAAACACCCAGAGGACATAACGATCTTTTTTGTTTTTGTCAAAACAAAGGTCTGCTGGTGATGCTTCACAGTGAAACCTCCATTATCACTGAGAATGTCACTTGGAAAACATTCAAAGGCGTGAGTCTCTTTCTCATAGGCTCAATTTCAGGATTCTCAAAACTCCATGTTCCACTCAGAGACAGGTTTCCATAATGAAGCCTATTTGTGGGGCTGACTCTTGCCTCCAGGTCTACTCCATGGCAGTCATAGGTTGTGGTTGTCTTTGTTCTTGTTCAGAACCTGCAAGTAAACTTCATGAAGTGTACTGAGGAAGCTGGAATCATTCTGGAAGAGATAGCAAGGGTAAAAACATATCATGTCACATTAATTTGTTCAGAGCCCACTTCCTTAGTTGGTAACAGCTTAGGAAAAGATTATACAAATGATTGGTATGGCTTATAACTAATTACTTAAATAGTCTCACCACCCAGAGCTACTCATCAATATCCTGGAATCTACTCAGTTATTATTCTATTAGGAACAAATGCTTGGAGGATAAAAACATTACTCTCAGCTATTCTGAATTTATAAGAACTTATAAAATTAATTTTCTTTTATTAAAGAATTAGAGAACCCAGACTAATTGATGTCTTACATACCTTTATTAGATGTATTAATGTATCCTGGAGCTGAGACTTGCTGAGAATAATGGAAGGCTTTTTCTGATTTTCTGGAGTTGTAACGGTGAGGGGAGATGGGGGGCCTGTTTTCCTCTCAAGGTCTACAGACCTTGGAGCTGTGTTCTGGAAAACACTTGGGGCCAGCAAGACTGAAGCTACTGCAGTAGTTGTTGCGGTAACCAATGGAGGGCCTGCAACCTGAAGGGGAAAAATGTCATTCCTCACCCAAGGGTAGAAGCTGGGGGCCCCATAGCCCCCACCTGCTTTTATATGTCATCTCATAATTTACAAATAGCAAACAGCTTGCCAGTTGACTTTATAAACTTAACTTATAGGTTGGGGATATAGTTCAGTGACAGGACACTTGCCTAAGGCCCTGGGTTTGATCCTTAATACTGCAAAAAGTCTAGCTATATGATTAAAGCAACAACAACAAAACCCCAACTACCTCCTTTCTTCCTTCAGATGTGCTTCTATCTAGTTATACTTAATAACAAGATTACAATATATCAGTAATACGAAATTTAAAATATTTCTCACATTCTCTTGACTTTTGTATTTTGGGTGCTCGAGACTAAACTCAAGGCCTAAAGCATACTAAATATGTGCTATACCAGGGAACTTCACCAGCAGTGCTTTTGCTCTTACAAAGAGCTTGCCAGAGTTTTAAGGCTGTGTTTTCTGGCATCTAAGCCATTTAGCCTGGTTTTTGGCACAAAACCATGCTAAGAGCTATTGATCATGTGAAAACATGACAAGCTAATCAAGATCAGGCTGACTTTAAATTCTGAGCCCCAAGGAGAGGTGTAAAGGCTCAAAGCAAATGGGAATTTGACATGTGAGGAAGAAAAAAAAGAATATGCATTTTGGGGCTGGGAATATGGCTTAGTGGTAGAGTGCTGGCCTACCATCCATAAAACCGTGGGATCGATTCCTCAGTACTACATAAACAGAAAAAAGCTGGAAAGTGGCACTGTGGCTCAAGTGGTAGAGTGCTAGCCTTTAGCATAAGAAACTCAGGGACAGTGCCCAGGCTCTGAGTTCAAGCCCCATGACTGGCAAAAAAACCCAAAAAAACCAAAAAAAACCCCAGAAGAATATGCATTTCAAAGCTGGTGATAATGAGGATGGGGCTGGCTAATGCTCCCAGCTGGCTCCCAGCTACTTAGGAGATGGAGATTGGGAAGATCAAGGTTCCTAGCCAGCCAAGGCACACAGCAAGATCCCAACAAGCTGGGTATGGTGGTACTTGCTTGTAATCCTAGCTATGCAGGAGGCGTACATAAAAGGATTATAGTTTGAGAATGACCTGAGGGAGAAAAAGTATGAATCTCTGAGAAAAAACAAAGGAAAAAGGGATGAGGACGTGGCCCTACGTGGTGAGAATACGAGCAAATGTGAGACCCCAAGTTCAAACTGCAGTACTGACCAAAAAACAAAGAAACCAAAAAAAAAACACAGGGTGAGAGTCAGGGAGGATAAACAAGGGATGAAGAAGACACAGACCCGGAGGCTTTACATCAGAGTAACAGGAAATGAGAGGCTTGTGGCTGTGTTCCCTGGGATACCATAGCTCTTCCAGAACACTACTTCCTTCTTAAGAATTCAGGCTGACATACTCTTGGCCATCTACTTAAAAGGGCCAAGCAAAAGCCTACCCAGGACTGTTCTGACCTCCATTTGATTAGGGAAGAGATCATAGGAGAGGACATGAGGCTTGGTCTAGGTGATGTATCAAAGATGGGTTAGGGCGTGAAAGATAAAAATTTCACCTTGCATGTAAAGAAAAACAAGAAATCCTCAATGTACTCTTGAGAAAAAGGGGATCCTTACCGGGATGGCACTGGACAACACCTTGGGTTGGGCAAATACTTCAGGATCCTGGTTTTGCTGCATAGACTGCAAGGTTTAATAAGAAAAGATGAACAGATATACCAAGTTTCAGTTAGTTAGTGGTGAGAAATCAAGAATGGTTCACACATTTAGCTATTGGATTGCTGGGAGAACTTGTCACAGTGTGATCAGTGACTCTTGTTGTAGAGACAACAAGAACCTCAAACAGCTCTCCTATTGAGGTCCCCTCAGAAAAGGCATGCAGTCAGATCCTTTTACATGTCTTAAAAAAAAAAGGTGATGCCAGGAATGGTGATGCATGCCTGTAATCACAGCTACTTAACTCAGGAGGTAGAGTGGGAGGGTTTTGGCTCAAGGGCAGCCCAGGCGAAAAAGTTAGCAAAGTTATTTCAAACAGTAAGCTGGGTGTGGTGGTACATGCTTATAATCCCAGCTTATAAAGAGGGGGACATAGATAGGAGGATCCTGGTCTGAAGCTAGCCCTGGAAAATTATGAAACTCTAGCAAAAAAAACAAAATACAAAACCAAAGCTGGGACCTGTATCTCATGTAAGAATATAATTGTTGGGGACAGCTCAGGCCTGTTTCTGCTGCAGTATGTAGATTAAAGACCTTGGGGAGCTAATGCTCCCCCCACTCTGCTAGCTTCCTAAGGTCCCAAATGCTCTCCTATCTCCAGGCCTCTGTACACTATTCTCTCAGTCTCAAATAGTTTTCAACTCTGAACAGTGTAGCTAACTTCTGAGACTCTTGAGTAGCAGCTGACATGTCAGTTTTACTAGAAAGCTTTATTGGCCCTATACCTTCAGATTTGGGGTGCTGGCACTTGACAAGTACTGAAGGAGGTGCAAATGGATCTAAGCCCAGAAAGGTTTGGATCTATAGCCAACTGAGGACTCCTGGGACTCTTAGGCAAAAATACAAAGAACCTTTAAATATGGTGTCTTATTATTAGGCAAAAATACAAAGAACCTTTAAATATGGTGTCTTATTATTAGGCAAAAATACAAAGAACCTTTAAATATGGTGTCTTATTATTTTAAATCAGTTGAACTAATTTTGGGAAGCAGAATTGAGTGACAGCACCACTGACTAATTATGATTAGTTCACAAAGGGCTTGTTACCATCCCTTTCTCCTAGCCCTTGATATTTTTTCCTCCCTGGTCCTGGGGCCTGAATTCTGTGCCTGGACACTGTCTCTAAACCTCTTTGTGCTCAAGACTAATGCTCTACCACTTGAGCCATAGCCACTTTCAGCTCTTTCTGAGTGAGTGGTTTATTGGGTATGAGTTTCATGAACTTCTCTGCCTGGGCTGGCTTCAAACTGCGATCCTCAGATCTCAGCATCTTTAGTAGCTAGGATTACAGGTGTGAGCCACTGACTCCCACCTCTTTATAACTACTCTGTCTCACATCAATCAAAAGCAAAATCTTGCTGAACACCAGTAGCTCCCATCTAGCTACTCAGGAGGCTGAGATCTGAGGACTGTGGTTCAAAGCCAGCCCAGGCAAAAAAGACCCCGTGACTCAGGCTCAGGGATGGCACCCAGACCCTGAGGTTAAGCCCCACAACCGACCAAAAAAAAAAAAAAAAAAAAAAAGCAAAATCTTTGTTTCCCCTACACATGCCTTCCTGTTTCTGCCATTACCTGGAGGGGAGCAAGCACCATGTTGCTCAGGGAGGCTGGGGCTGCTGTTCTTGCTGCTGCTGCCTTACAGGGAGGCTCTATGAAGCTGTCAGGTGTGGCCAGCTGGCCAGCTGCTGGAGAAAAGCTGGGTGCCACTGCACCTTTCCCAAGTGGCTGTGTTGGTATTTGGTCGTGCTGTGGGGTCAACCTGAGTTTCTGGAGAAGATCAATGCTTGGGAGGGATGTAGCAGCCGTGTTTGTCATGCTCCGTGGAGCTCTGAAAGGGCTTTTGCTGGCTATTAGACTGGTGTGGCTTAGTTCAGGGACTGGCTGGTTCAGGAGTGGAGACCTCTGTCTAGGTGTAGTCTTCACTGCCTGCATCATGGTGCTGTTTCGAGGTAAGCTGGGGGGAACCTGTGTGGTGGGAACTTCTGCTGGTAGAGTGGGACTGAGAACAGGACTCAAGGGGATGCCGTAGCTCGGGGCATGCTTTTCACTGGACTGCGTGATGGAAGCTGGAGTGATCAGCAGTGGAGTGGTGACTTCAGGCTGGACAGCATGGTGGGTGGCTGAATGGACACCCAGGCTTTCTGACTGAGGGGCTCCTCCTGACTGATCAAAGGGAAATGGAAGGAAGGAGCTAGGCTCTTTCTGGGATGTATCTTCTGGTAGTTTCTCCACTTCTTCTGAATCTAGACCCACAACTGCTGGCTGTTCCTTTGGTAAAGATGTTCCAAACAGCTCTTCCACTGTCAGATGTTTCTGTCCAGATGCAGCAGGCTGAAAAACAATCAGACCACCAATGAAAAGAACTTCTGTGGACCTGTATAACCAAACTTATTTTCCATCAACCAAAATAGTTTTCAGAAGCAAGGGCAGATGGAGACTTAAAATAAGGAATGGAATAGAATGGAGATGTGCCAGGGTTAGATCAGAGTATACCTGTCTCTCCAGATTGGTGAATGGAAATATGCACTAATGATAAATTCAAATTTTTGGGCCTCTAGGCAATAGTGTTAGAATGCCTTTTCCCCCTGGTATATGTTGAAGTAATTATGCCCAATTGCTCCATGTCAGCAACATGCAAAAGGGGGAATGATGTTAGAGAGGATAGTGACTGAGTTCTACTCAAGTGGTTTATTTTTGATAAAAGCTAGTATTGCACCTCAGGGACTGACTAGGTCCTAAATACCAGGAAATATATTTAACCATTTAATAGCATGTCTTCCCCACTCTGTACTGTCAAGTCACAGAATCTTCAAGAAAAACCAAGAAGCATGGCTTAAATGCTCTAGCACCTGCTTAACAAGCACAAGGTCTTGAGCTCAAATACCAGTACCAATACAAATGAAGAAAAACCAAGCTGCCAAGTTAAAATTTAAATACAGTTTAGTGAACTGACTTACCAACACTATTGCAACTATTCAAAGGGGGAAAACACTCACACTTTCCATGGGGTGCTTCTTTGTACCTTTAGGTAGTATTGTTGGGCCACTTAACTTTTTTTTTTTTTTTTTGTCGGTCATGGGGCTTGAACTCCGGGCCTGGGCGCTGTCCCTCAGCTCTTCAGCTCAAGGCGAGCGCTCTACCACTTGAGCTACAGCGCCACTTCCGGTTTTCTGGTGGTTTATTGGAGATAGGAGTCTCACGGTCTCTCCTGCCCGGGCTGGCTTTGAACCGCGATCCTCAGATCTCAGCCTCCTGAGTAGCTAGGATTACAGGCGTGAGCCACCAGCGCCCGGCGCCACTTAACTTTTATACCTGAGTACTCACAGGATTTTTAAGTCCTGTTCTGACTTGAACTTAAGGGACATAAGCAGAGAGTAAGAGTCTTCACTGAACTTCCTTTAGTGTGACACATTAATGTACTAAGTACTTTGAAAACACAAGCAGTTAAGTCAAGGTTTTATTCTTAAAATGTGTGATTAGTTTAGTTGCTTAGATATATCTTTAGCGTGAAATCATTAATTCATGGAGACACATGACTTTCATGGCTAAAGCACACTGCACTTGCATATCATAGTGACGCCACTGTAGTATGACCTTTCTATAGGACTGCATTTTTTATTTTTTTGTCGGTTGCGGGGCTCAAATTCTGGGCACTGTCCCTGAGCCTGTTTGCTCAATAATAGTTCTCTACCACAGCACCACTGAGGTTTTTCTACCCGGCTGGCTACAAACTGTGATCCTCAAATCTCGGACTCCTGATGATAGGATGAAAGGTATAAGCCACGGGCACCTAGCTAGGATTACAATTTTCCAGGGTTTTTGTAAAGTATTTGTTTCATGTAACTGTACACTCTGGTGTCTACATAAAGAACAGATTGGAAGGATGAAATTACAGACTTCTGAATTTAAGACTAGCAGAGAAGATGAGAAATAAGGAGTTAGAAAGGTAGGAGTCAGGGGCTGGGAAGGTGGCTCAGTGGTAGAGCGCTTACCTTGCATGCCTGAGGCCCTGGGTTTGATTCCTCAGCACCACATAAGCAAAAAGAAAAAAGCCAGGAGTGGTGCTGTGGCTCAAGTGGTAGAGCGCTAGCCTTGAGCTGAAGAGCTGAGGGACAGTGCCCAGGCCCAGAGTTCAGGTCCCACGACCGGACCTCCCAGGCTCCTCCCCCCCTCCCCCCCCCCCCCCCCCCGCCAAAAAAAAGAAAGAAAGAAACAAAGAAAGGCAGGAGTCAGTGGCTGGCTGGTCAGCCAGCCCAGTAGAGTATAGAGTATAGTTAAGAGGATACCTGGCCAGGTACCAATAGCTAGGATTGTACAGGTATAGTTTTTGTGTAAAAAAGTTCAAAGAGGATACCCTGGTACCTGGGTGGGAGTGCCACTTACTTGGGAAGGTAAGCTCAGAAAAGGTCCCAAAGAGGAGGATGTGAATGTATGTATGTGCCTGCGCGCGCGTGTGTGCGTGCGTGTGTGTGTGTGTGTGTGTGTGTGTAAAGTGAGCTCTCTGTGGGACATATGAAACCCAGAGGTATTGAAAGTTATCAAAAGTGTTAATGTAAGTCGGGGAACAAATCTCCCTCAGCAAGGACAGGCCTCCAGCAACATTGCTGTTACCAGGCTCTTTTTCTTTTCTTTTCTTTCTCTCCTTCCCTCTCTTCCTTTTTTGCTGGTCCTAGAGCTTGAACTCTGGGCCTGGGCTCGGTCTCTGAGCTTTTTTTGCTCAAGGCTAGCACTCTTACCACTTGAGCCACACACTGCCACTTTCAGCTTTTTCTGAGTAGTTTATTGGAGATAAGAGCCTCAAGGACTTTTCTGCCCCAGCTAGCTTTAAACTGTGACCCTCAGGGGCTGGGAAGGTGAGGCCCTGGGTTCGATTCCTCAGCACCATATAAGCAAAAAGAAAAAGCCGGAAGTGGCACTGTGGCTCAAGTGGTAGAGCGCTAGCCTTGAGCTGAAGAGCCGAGGGACAGCGCCCAGGCCCAGAGTTCAGGCCCCACAACCAGACCCCCCAAAAAATAAAAATAAAAAAACTCTCAGATCTCAGCTTCCTAAGTAGCTAGGATTATAGGCATAAGCTACTGGCACCCAGTTCTGCTCCTTTCGTATGATGCAGCCTAGGGAGCCATTCATTTCTGAGTCTTAGTAACTCTTTGAAGTCGGAAGGGCTGGTGGGAGGTAGAAATGCATGGAACTCAGCTCACAGGGGAACGTTTAAAGTTAGTATTTCTAGTAACCAAAGTGGAAGGTGGGTTCCTCCAAGGCAGAGGCTCTTTCTCATTCATTTCCTAATCCTTGCCCTCTATCCTCCTGGGTTCATCTATCTATACAATGGCGCCACCATCCAGTTAGTATAGACTTCACCCTGCTGTTCCCAAGTCCTCCCAAGAGGGAAGACAGCACTAGGAGAGAGCTCACTAATAGCAGACCCTGTCGGTAGAGAATGAGGAATTCCCTCCAACAAAAAAACCCAGTGCCAACAACTGAAGATCCAGGAAAGTTTGTGAGTGGCAGTATAAGGGAGTACCGTTTTATATTTTCTCTTTGATGTGTGGTGTCATGTTATGTTAGAGGGGACAAGGCAGGTTTGAGCAGAAGCAGTGTGAAGTAACTGCTATGGATGAAGAGGCAGAGCTTCCGCCAGTGGTATTAACTCTAGTTTTAGACCAGATCATTTTGTCTTACAAAAGAATAAGGAAAAAGAATCCTATAATATCCAGGCCCCTACTGTGTAACACTGGTGTGGCTACCTGTCAACACTTCCTAGTATTTTAAAAGGGGAGTTTCCAGATTCAGAACCTCAACTGTTTATAAATGCTCAAGAATTTATTGATTCAAGTACTTCATATATTTTTGCTTCTGAAAAAACTGTAGAGCTCAGGGTCTAAAAATCAAAGATATCTGTTAACTCTGGAAAAATTTTATAATCTTCCTAATTACTCATCTACAAAATGGGGTAACTGTGGCAATTATTTCACAGAGCTGTTATGAATTTAAATTATCCCTGTGTTTGGTACCCACGAGCTTTTGATAAACTCAAATTGACCTACACTATAGTCACAAATATGTTTTTTTGGTGGTGGTGGTGTTAGGATCAAACCAATGGTCTCAATTAACTACATAATCACTCTACCACTGAGCTACAGTCCCAGTCCAAACACAGAATAATTCTAAGAGCAACCATGATAAATCTGTTTGGATGCTTTTAAAGAACACCGAATACTCTTTTGACATAATAGAAATTCACTGACTCCTTATGGAATATCACTCCTATAATGTAAAATAACAACACAGTCACCAGATGAGACAGAAAAGCTGTGCTAGCCGGGCGCTAGTGGCTCACGCCTGTAATACGAGCTACTCAGGAAGCTGAGATCTGAGGATCGCGGTTCAAAGCCAGCCCGGGCAGGAGAGACCATGAGACTCCTATCTCCAATAAACCACCAGAAAACCGGAAGTGGTGCTGTAGCTCAAGTGGTAGAGCACTCACCTTGAGCTGAAGAGCTGAGGGACAGCGCCCAGGCCCAGAGTTCAAGCCCCACGACCGACCAAAAAAAAAAAAAAAGAAAAGCTGTGCTATCATAAACCTGTTTGTTCTTTCGCAAGGGATCATTAGGGACAGTTTTTTTTTTTTCATTAAAAATTCCCTTGTAACATTGCAAACTCATTTAAGTAAAACCAGACAATGAATTTCTCTTTGAGATAGGTTCTGTTTGTCATGGTCAACACTGTGACTTGATTCCTGGTATCCTAAATGTCTGTTGATGGAACAAATTCTTCCCCCGCCCCTCGCCGCCCCCTGCCCTGTATCCCTTTTAGTGCCAGTACTGTGCCTTGAATTCAGGGCTTGGGCGCTGTCCTGGAGCTTTGTTGCTAAAGGCTAGTGTTCTATTACTTGTGTCATAGCTCTACTTCTGGCATTTGGTGGTTAACTGGAGATCAGTCTCACAGACTTTCTGGCTTGGGCTGTGTTGAATAGGGCTCTGGTGGCTTACTCCCATATTCCTACCAACTGCGGAGTTTGAGATCTGAGGATTAGAGTTCAAAACCAGCCTGGGCAAGAAAGCCCATGAGACTCCTATTTCCAATTAACCCCCCCTCCTCCCCCTCCCCCCGCCACACACACAGAAAAGAAAAAAAAAAAGATGAAGTGGAGCTGTGGCTCAAGTGTTAGAATGCCACCCTTGAGCAAAAAAGCCTCAGGGACAGTATTCAGGGACTGAGTTCAAGCCACAGTATCTGCACAAAAATCAAACAACACAACTCTGGTAGACTACTCAGGAAGTTGAAATCTGGGGATCATGGTTAAGAACTAGCCTAGGCAGGCAAATCTGAGACTCTGATCTCCAATTAACCAGCAAAAATCCAGAACTGCAGGCATGGCTCAAAAGGAGAGCAAGAGCTATGAGCAAAAAAGCTGACTGTGAGGCCCTGAGTTTAAGCATGCAAAAACCTAACTAATAAACAAAATGTCTGTGATAGTGTCAGGCATAGTAACACTTCTGCATAGTCCCAACTACTTGGAAGGCTGAGGAAGGAGAATCATTTGAGCCCAAGAATGTAAGAGGCTAACCTGGGTGACATGGCAAGACTTTATTCTCTGGGGGTGAAGGAAGGTAGTAAAAGTGGTAAAAAAAAACACATGAAACTACATTTAAGCAAAAAAGTTCAATAGTATTCTGTATATTTACCATGTTGTATTACCATTACCATGATCATTTCTGCAACTTTTCCACCATTATGAACAAATATTCTGTACCCATTAATTAATACTTATCTTCCCGAGTCCCAAGTAACCTTTGTTGTACCTTTTGTTTCCATTATTTGTTGATTTACCTATTTTAGATACCTCCTAAAAACAAATCATACATTCTTTATTCTTTGTGACTGGTTTAGTTTATACCATGTACCATGCATTGGAATTCCATTACTTTTTATATGTACTATGCATATATATCACATCTCTTTAACCATTTGCCCATTGTTAAGACACTTGAGTTACTTCTACCTTTTGACTAGCACAAATAATGCTGCCACAAACAATGGTGTAAAAGTATGCCTGAATACCTGTTTTCAATTCTTTGGGATCTATCTATCTATCTATCTATCTATCTATCTATCTATCTATCTATCTATCTATCTATCTATCTATCTATCTATCTTTCCATGATAGGAACCATTGGATCATACAGCTATTACATACATTTGCCACCATGTATGCATAAAATTTTCTTTTTATACCAATTATATTAACAACAAAATAAGCCAACATAAAAAACAAAAGTACTAGAGTTGGGCACTGGTGGCTCTTGCCTGTAATCCTAGCTACTTAGGAGACCGAGATCATGAGGATTGCAGTTTGAGGCCAGGCTAGGCTGAAAAGTATATTGTTGTGTGCTTGTCATACCATTTATGTTAGGAGGCTGAGACTGAGGATGCTGGGTTAGCCTAGATAGAAAAGTCTACAAGACACCATCTCAACAGAAGAAGCTGAGCATAATGGTGAATGCCCATCATCCCAGCTACAACAAGAAGCCTAAAATAGGCAGACCCAAAAAGGAAGTGAGACACTATCTCAGAAATAACCAGTGTAGGTCTGGGAAGGTGGCTCAGTGGTAGAGTGCTTGCCTAGCATACAGGAGGCCCTGGGTTCGATTCCTAAGTACCACATATACAGAAAAAGCTAAAGGTGGCACTGTAGCGCAAGTGGTAGCACTAGCCTTGAGCCAAAGAAGTTCAGGGACAGCGCCCAGGCCCTGACATCAAGCCCAGGCCTGGCCAAAAAAAAAAAAAAAAAATTATAAGAAATAACCAGTGCAGAAAAGGGTTGGAAATGTGAAGGCTTTGAGTTTAAACCCCAGTACCTCCAAAAAAGAAGTACTGAAAAACATCAATTCTTATTAATAATAATTCTTATTTATTAATAATTATAAAGATGTTAACCATCCTTCTGTGATTATAGGCACAAACCAATGTTTAGATATACCTACTTTGAAAAACAGAAAATAAGGTCAAGTAATAGGAATGGAGAAAGCTTATAGTAAACAAACACCTGAGCCTTGAGTAAAGAAAGCAAAAAACAAAATAGAACAAACTAGGGAAATGGTTTCAAGGAAATTTTTGTTGTTTGGGACAGGGTCTCAATGCGAAGCTCATGCTGGCCTTAAATTCTCTATTCACCTAACTCAGCCTCTGGTGTGCTAGGATTATAATCTTGTGTCATTACTTCCAGCCTCAATGGAATTTAACAAAATGAACTGTGCCTGGGTGAGGTGGTTCACTCCTGTAATCCTAGCTACTTGGAAGGGAGATGTAGGGAGGATTACAGTATGATGCCAGCCTAAGTCCAGACTCCATCTCAACCAATAAAAGATAGGTTCCATAGTCCACATATGTTATCTTAGTGAGGCTAGATCATGGTCCAGGTATAAACAAGAGGGACTCTATTAAAAAAAAAATGCAATATAGAGTGAGGGAACAGAAGACACTATATGAGGGGCTGGGAATGTGGCTTAGTGGTAGAGTGCTTGCCTAGCATGAATGATGCCCTGTGTTCAATTCCTCAGTGCCACATAAACAGAAAAAGCTGGAAGTGCCACTGTGGCTCAAGTGGTAGAGAGCTACCCTTGAGCAAAAGAAGCTCAGGGACAGTGCGCAGGGCCTGAGTTTAAGACCTTCAGGATTGGCAAAAAAAAAAAAAAAAAAAAAAAAAAAAAGATGTACGAAAGGAAATGTACTTATTACCTGACTCATGTAATTGTAATTCTTCTGACCATCACTTTTATAATAACAATGAAGTCAATTTTTAAAAAATTAGCTTTTTAAAGCTGGGTGCTGGTGGCTCATATCTGTAATCCTAACTACTCAGTAGGCTGAGATATGAGGATCATAGTTCAAAGCCAGCCCACATAGGCAAATCTGTGAGACTCTTATCTCCAATTAACCAACAGAAAAACTGAAATAGCACTGTGGCTCAAAGTGATAGAGTATTAGCCTTGAATGAATATGCTTAGGTACAGCATCTTGGCCCAGAGTTCAAGCCCCACAACTGACAAAAAAAAAAAAAAAAAAAGCAAAAAGGGCAAGGGACTTGATTGAAGTGGAAGAGCACTTCTCTAAAAATAGAGAGGGCCTGAGTTCAAACTTCGTATTGGAAAAAATTTAAAACGTGAACTAAACTGACAGCATAATTTGTTCCTTAGCACTAGATGGCAGTGTTACTAAACAATGCAATGTCTGCTTTTAAGGCAGAATTGTGAATTGTGAATTTAGGCTGATCTCAGGAGATCATATAGCTTTTGTATTTTGTAATTTTTAACATTTTGGTTTTAAAAATAAAATTTTATTTTTATTGAAACAGAGTCTTGCTATGTAATGCAGGCTGGCTGGAGATTCTTCTGCCTCAGCCATTCCAGTGCTGGGTTTATTGGTACATACCACCATATTTGGCAAAATAGATTTTATTTTTTTTCAAAATAGATTTTAGAAGTATGTGAGATCAGAGGAATAACAGCATCATTATTTGTTACTATCCTCATTATTTGTCATTTGCATTAGAGGTATACCCCAATCCTGGGACTTCAACTCAGGGCCTAAGCACTATCTCTAAGCCTCTCTGAGCTCAAGGCTAGCACTCTAGCACTTGAGCCACAACACCACTTCTGGATTTTTCTGTTTATGTGGTACTGAAGAAATGAACTCAGGGCTTCATGCATGCTAGGCAAGCACTCTACCAATAAGCCACATTCCCAGCCCAGTGCTGTGTAATTCTTAAACCTTATTATTTTTTCCGTAGTAACTACTTCCTTTGGATTACACCATAATCCTGAGCAAAGTAGTGCAAGAATCTTTAACTCTAAATTCAAAAAAGAAAAAGCGACAGCCTATCTAACACTCTCAGACAGTTCTAAGAACAAAAGGAATCTATGATCCTGGTATATTATGACTATGTCTCTGTCTCTGTATGTTTGTATATATGTGGAGACAGAATTTCATTGTGTAGCTCACAAGCAGAGGTCCAATTTGTGATCCTCTCTTAGCCTTCCAAGTGCTGAGGAAATACTATAGGCCTGGGTGCTGTTCTTGAGTTTAGTTTTTATTTATTTTTTAAAATTTATTTATTTTTTTGGTCAGTCATGGGGCTTGAACTCTGGGCCTGGGCGCTGTCACTCAGCTCTTCAGCTCAAGGGGAGCACTCTACCACTTGAGCCACAGCGCCACTTCTGGCCTTTATCTGCTTACGTGGTGCTGGGGAATCGAACCCAGGACCTCATGAATGCAAGGCAAGCAGTCTACCACTGAGCCACCTTCCCAGCCCTTGAGTTTAGTTTTTAAAAATGTATTTTCCTCAGTGAGCCAGTAGCTAACGCCTGTAATCCTAACTACTAAGGCTGAGATCTGAGGATCACTGTACTAAGTCAGCCCAGGCTAGAAAGTCTGTGAGACTCTTAGCTTCAATTAATCACCAAAAAGCCAGAAGTAGAACTTGGCTCAAGTGGCAGAGTGCTAGCCTTGAGCAAAAAAGCTCAGGGACAATGCCCAGGCCTGAAGTTCAAGCCTTAGCATTGGCACACACAAAATTGAATTTATAGTAAGATCTTTGTAATAGAACTGTATTTAATGTATATTTGACTTTCAGGATCCTCCATAGAAAGAATGGGGCATGAGAATGTAGGATTCGAAATACGATTAATCTAAATACTCCAAAATACTATGGACTATGGACAAGGGCTGGGAAGATGGCTCAGTGGTAGAGTGCTTGCTTTGCATGCATGAGGCCCTGGGTTCAATTCCTCAGCACAACATAAGCAGAAAAAGCCGGATGTGGTGCTGTGGCTCAAGTGGTAGAGTGCTAGCCTTGAGGTGAAGAGCTGAGGGATAGCATCCAGGCCGAGTTCAGGCTCCATGACTGGCAAAACAAAACAAAACACTATGGATGTATTTGTTTTTCAAATACTTATTTATTTATTGGTAGGGATTGAACTCATAGATTTCTGTTTGCAAGGCAGGGATACTACTCTATCACTTGAGCTAGGCCTCCAGTATAAATTTGATATTTTGTCCATCATCTTTTATTTTATGTGTTTGATGGTACTGAAGTTTGAATTGATGTCTTAAACGTGCTTGCTTGTTTAGTGCTCTATCACTTGAAACAGACCTCCAGCTCCAAAAACATTTCTGAAGGGATGTAAAATGGTACAGCTTCTCTGGAAAGAGAAGCTTATAGTTTCTTCTTTTTTTTTTAATTAGTTTTTTATATTTTTTTTATTTTAAAGAAAGAATAAGGAAGGAGGGAAAGAAGGAAGAAAGGGAGGGAGGGAGGGAGGGAGAGAAGGATAAGTTTATTTTTGGGGGGAGGGTCCAGTCGTGGGGCCTGAACTCTGGGCCTATGCTCTGTCCCTCAGCTCTTCAGCTCAAGGCTAGCGCTCTACCACTTGAGCCACAGCACCACTTCCGGCTTTTCTTCTTTTTGCTTATGTGGTGCTGAGGAATCAAACCCAGGGCCTCATGCATGCAAGGCAAGTGCTCTACCACTGAGCCACCTTTCCAGCCCTTATAGTTTCTTCTTAAATGAAGACATGTAATTACCAAATAATCCAATGTTTGGACTGGGCATTTATCCCAAGAGAAATTTATATTCACACAAAATCCTACAGGTGGAGGGTTTCGGAAGGGAGGTAATTAAAACAATTGTGAATGTATGTGTGTACATGTACTGAAATATCACAGTGAATCTCATTAACATGTATAATTAATGTATGTTAATAAAGAGAAATCTATACTCAAATATTTAAGTGTTGCTATATCCAAAAAAAAAAAAAAAAACAAACCTGAAAACAAGCTAAATATCATTCAATGCATAAATGATCAAAAATGGTTAAGATTCGAAATCTATGATGTTAAAAAACCCTGAATCTTTTGAATACTGACATTAGGCCACAGTGAAAATACTGTAGGCCTCTCAAAATACAGATACACTGAACATACTATACAAGATTACCTTCACACTATACATATAAGGTATATGTGAACATAATGAATTTCTGGTTTAAATTTAAGTCTCGACAACTCCCAAGAATCTCTCTCTCTCTCTCTCTCTCTCTCTCTCTCTCTCTCTCTCTCCTCTCTCTCTCTCTCTCTCTCTCAAGTATTTTGGTTAAGGAATAGTCAATCTGTTCTTCTGTTACCTAATAATACTTAGCAATGAAAGGGACAAATTTGGGCTGGGATGTAGTAGCTACTTAAGAGGCTAAGATCTGAGTATTGAGGTTCAAAGCCAGCCTGGGCAGGAAAGTCTGTAAGATTCTTATCTCCAATTGACCACTAGAAAAAAACCCTAAAAATCTAGAAGTAGAGCAGTGGTTCAAAGTGGCAGAGTGCTAGCCTAGAGCAGAAGAGCCTAGGCCCTAAGTTCAAGCCCCACAACCAACAAAATAAAACAAAAAAGAATCTCACATGGTGACATACCACATGATTGCCTTTTCATAACATTTTTGAAATAGACAACATTATAGAACTGGAAAACAGACTAATGCTTGCCAGAGTCTAAAGACTAGGTGTGTGTGTGGGGGGGGGTATTAAGGGAGGAGGCAGAGAGGGTATTACAGGGAATCAGTGGGATAATAGAGGAGTAATACAAAGGATCCTATGGGGACAGAGGCATTCTCCATCTTAGCTATGATAGTGGATACAAAAATCTGTACCCGAGACAGAAGTTCACAGAGCTGAACACCTTCCCCCTCACAAATGAATGCAAGTAAAATAGAGGAAGTATGAACAAGATGGGGGTAGCTTGTGTCAATGTGCTGAATGTAATATATTTTGTGAAATGTTATCAATGGAGAAAGAGAAAAGGGACACAGGATCATTCTGAATTATTTCTTCTAACTAAATTTATGGTTATTTCAAAATGAAAAGTTTAGGTTAAAAACAATAGGTTTGATTTGATTTCTTTTATCAGTCTATCATTATAAAGAAAATAGATTAACTCACCAAATATTTACAATGCTAGATGCTTAAGATACACATTGATCAAGGCAGATGAGATAGCTGCCCCAAAGAGCTTTTACTTTGGTGGGCTTGAGATAGAGTTATGCACTGTTAGCTGATTAGAAATCTTAGTGAGAAAATAAAGCAAGGAAGAGAAGGCCCCAACTAGACAGTACATTCAGGAACTGAGGACAGGGAGAAAAACATACCTGGACAAAGATACTGCAGGCCAAAGGAAAAGGAAAGCCTTTCCTGAGGTAGGAGATTGTCTGGCACATTTGAGGAAAGGCAGGAGAGCCAATGAGATTGGGGTCAAGTGAGCAAGGCAGGGTGGTAGAAGATAAAGCCATAGGGGGAGGGGGCAGACTAGACATGGCTTTTAAGTGATAGGACATTACTGAGGTGTTTTAAGTAGAGAAATGAAACATATTTTACCAAGATTATGCTGGCTGAGGGATTGAAAATAGGGAAAAGAGCAGCAAGAGCAAAAGCTAGGAGATCAGTAGGAGAACCCAGAAGAAATAGACCAGAAACTACCTGAATGAATGTCATTATGTTGTCTCACACACATCTTTGATAGATAAGTGACATCAAACTTTCAGTACAATCACAACTCTTAAAAAAATGGAACTCTGTTTTGTTACTTTGGACATAGCTAGGACTTTACAAACCTTATCTTGTGACCCAGAGGGTGTCTCTTCCAGAGTCTCAATGCTTCCCAGATTGGAGAGCTGAGTGCTTGGTTGTAATCCAGGGCTAGAGATATTTGAGTCACCCATCTGATTCTTGGGGGAAAAAAAAGCAAAAAATTTACTATCAAATAAAACTTTTGCCACTTACTACTATTTGACTCATAAAAATAGCATTAGGAGTTATCAGAAATCTGATTTAAAAAAAAAGAACAAAAAAAATTCCTCAAAATGAATGCTCTGACTTTTGAAAATAGTATATAACAAAGCTTTTAAAAATCTGAACATCTACTTTAGACATTAACAACTGTTATCTTTATTTTTTGTTGATTGTGGGGCCTTAACTCTGGGCCTGGGTGCTGTCCCTCAGCTCTTCAGCTCAAGGCTAGTACTCTACCACTTGAGCCACTGTGTCACTTCCAACCTTTTCTGCTTATGTGGTGCCGAGGAATTGAACCCAGGGCCTCATGCATGCAAGGCCACTGAGTTACCTTCCTAGCCACTACAACTCTTTTTTTTTTTTTTAATCAGCCTTTTAAGGAAAAGTCAATGACACTATTTTACCACATATTCCCTTATATTTTGTTTTATAACATCAACAAAATTAATTGTTCTCTATATAGTTCTATTTGTGTATCCATCTACCTCCACACAGCCCAGATACAAAATAGTTCCATCACAAAAAAAGCTCCCTTCCAAGGCCCCATTATAGCCAGATCCTCTGACCACTCCTGGCAGAGTTACTTGAAATGTGTTTTTTCAAACATGTCAGCTGGGCGGGGTGCTGGTGGCTTACGCCTATAATTCTAGCTACTCAGGAGGCTGAGCTCTGAGGATCATGGTTTGAAGCCAGCCAGGGCAGGAAAGTCCATTATACTCTTATTTCCAATTAGCCACCAGAAAACCAGAGGTGGTAGTACAGCTCAAAGTGGTGGAGTAGGGCTGGGAAGGTGGCTCAGTGGTAGAGCGCTTGCCTTGCATGCATGAGGCCCTGGGTTCGATTCCCCAGCACCACATAAGCAAAAAGGAAAAAAGCCGGAAGTGGCGCTGTGGCTCAAGTGGTAGAGCGCTAGCCTTGAGCTGAAGAGCTGAGGGACAGCGCCCAGGCCCACGACCGGACCCCCCCCCCAAAAAAAAATCAAAGTGGTGGAGTGTTAACCTTGAGTGAAAGTGCCCAGGCCCTGAGTTTAAGCCTGATGACTGACCAAAAACAAAAAAACAACAACAAAATGTCATCATATTAACTAAAATATGGTATGTGTAGGGGAGGATTTTAATGATTTAACTTTTTTTTTTGGTCAGTTGAACTCAGAGCCGGGGTGCTGTCCCTGAGCTCTTCTGCTCAAGGCTCACACTCTACCACATGAGCCATAGTGCCACTTCTGGTTTTTGAGTGGTTAATTGGAGATAAGAGTCTCATGGACACTTTTCTGCCTGGGCTGGCTTCAAACCTGGATACTCAGATCTCAGCCTCCTGAGTAGCTAGGATTACAGGTGTGAGTGCCCGGGCGCCCGGCTGGTTTAACTCTCTTTAAAAACTAACTTAGTTTAACAAAATGAATACCAGGAAGCTGGAACTTGTGGTGTCAGGATGGGAGAAGCTCAAAGGGGGGCGGGGGAGAGGAATAGAGGAAGGGTGGGTAGAATGTAGTCATAAAGTTCAATCTATATATGCAAAAACAGAACAAGGAAAATTGGGGGCATGAGTGGGTTTAGGAGAGATGGAGAGAATTATGAAAGGGTGTTTTCTGGGCAGTATCCAGAGAGCCTCACCCTCTCATACTCATCCTTCGCTCTGCTCAGCATCTCAAGGATGTCGATGGGCCTCTGGTTGCTGCAGCCATTGGCCTGGCTGGGACTCTGTTTATCTCGAGCAGCCTGCTGCGATCGTCGTGTCTCCTCTTCTACCACACTAGAGAAGGAGAACCAGATTTTAGATTCCTGGAGCTTGAACTCAGGGCCTGGGTGCTGTCCCTGAGCTTTTGTGCTCAAAGCTTACATTCTACCACTCGAGCCACAGTTTCACTTTTGACTTTTTTGGTGGTTAATTGAAGATAAGAGTCTCATAGACTTTGTTGACCTGGCTGGCTTTGAACCATGATCCTCAGATCAGCCTCATGAGCAGGCAGGATTACAGGTGTAAGCCACCTGCTGCATGTGGCTTAGCAATGTTTTTTACACAAACTGACTCAAGTATCTTTGGTGTCTGTTCACAACAGTGCCAGCCAATGTATATTGCCTTTACAAGAACAAAAATGCAGAATTCCTTCCTAGAGGTATTGGAAGTTGGTACTTTAAAAACTCCATCAAAGACAGGCGTGGTGACACATAACTGTAATCCCAGTATGCAGGAAGCAGAGGCAGGATTGAAAATTCCAGATCAGCCTAAACTACATAGTAAAAACCTAGTCTCAAGCAAACATATTTAGACATACACATATCCACATAAAACAAAACTCCTCTGAAGTATCTCCTTTTCTCCTATAAGTAACACAAAATCAGTTGGATTAAGCAGTAAGATTGTTACTAATGTTATATGTTACTAAGACACTGAAGACTGACTATATAACTCAATAATACATCATGGACTTACTCATACTGAACCAGCCTAGAAAATGAGTCTTGGTGAATCTTTTAGAGTTAATAGCATTAATGAAGTGGCACTATAGCTCAAGTGGTAGAGTGCTTGCCTTGAGCTGAAGAGCTGAGGGATAGCGCCCAGGCCCAGAGTTCAAGCTTCACGACCGACCAAAAAAAAAAGCTTTACAAACAGAAAGCTTGCCACTAATTTGACTCAACTCAAGGTGGCTGGGGGAATGTTCTTTATTTCTAATACTTAATTCTTCATTTGAAAACCCACAAAGCAAGAAGTCTCCAGTTAAGAATGCTATCAACTCTGTGCCTCTGATCATATAAAATAATATTTATATAAAAAAAGAATGTTATCATTAGGATTAGGACCTTTAAATCTCGTGGCTTTCATTTTAAAGAACATTCCATTCCCCTGTATAGAAAGGCTCAAAGTAGTTTTAATTACAATAGTAATTAAATTTTAATTAATAGTAATTAAATTTTAATTACAATAGTAATTAAAATAGTAGGAATTAAAAGTTGAACAAGAGGCTGGGAAGATGGCTCAGTGGTAGAGCGCTTGCCTTGCATGCTCAAGGCCCTGGGTTCGATTCCTCAGCACCACATAAGCAAAAAGAAAAAAGCCTGAAGTGGTGCTGTGGCTCAAGTGGTAGAGCGCTAGCCTTGAGCTGAAGAGCTGAGGGACAGCGCCCAGGCCCAGAGCTCAGGCCCCATGACTGGACCCCCCCCCCCAAAAAAAAAAAGTTGAACAAAATGATATTTTATTTCCTGTATGTTTCTTCAAGCTTGAAATAAATAATAAATTTTTAAAAGCTGCCTTTTCTAATTCAGATTTCAGTGACAATTACCATGGGATTTTATGGATATGTGCTATAACTTGGTAACTGTTAAGTGAGAACCTGCTAGACAATGATAATAGGCAATAAAACAATTCAATACCAAAAGGTCTTTTTGAATAAGAGGAACAGGTTAGAAAAGACTCCGTGGTGTCAGTTTATGGGTTTAAAACCGTCTGCATATGAATTCTCAATTTTTGGGGAGAGTGTCTTATTACATAGACCAGCCTGGCCTTGACCTGTCTCTTAATCATTCTACTTCAGCTTCTTGAGGACTGAGATTACAGGCCAGTGCTGAGGTTACAGGTGTAATCCAGTTGCCATTCTGAGTTTTAACAAGAAGAGTGAACTTGTAAATTCTCCCCCTTTCATCCCTCCCAACCTCCCTCCCCGGGGCAGTACTGGGATTGGATCTAGGACTTTATGTTGTTAGGCAAGCACTCTACCACTTGAGCTATGCCCCCAGTCCTCCAAAATTGATTTGACCACTCTGCTACTTTAAGGGCATGGGTAGTCTTTCTAGAATCTCAGCTCTTAAGAAACAATTGTATGGGCTGGGAAGGTGGCTCAGTGGTAGAGCGCTTGCATGCCTGAGGCCCTAGGTTCGATTCCCCAGTACCACATAAGCAAAAACAAAAAAGCCGGAAGTGGCGCTGTGGCTCAAGTGGTAGAGTGCTAGACTTGAGCTGAAGAGCTGAGGGACAGTGCCCAGGCCCAGAGTTCAGGCCCCACGACCGGATCCCCCCCGCCCCCAAAAAGAAACAATTGTACAACAAATTTAGCATGAAAGTCTTTTTGATAGACTGAACAAGACTGGTATGTTATATGAGAATTTGATCAACTATCCCTTATTGGCCACACCTTACTACACCTTCAGAAGAACTCTCACACTATCTGTTTTCTACCTATTTCTCACCATGACCCCTGACTTGGCCAACTGGTATGCAACTATTTCCTGACTGGACTTGTGATTTTGGCTCAAAAGTACATTTTTAATAATCCTGTGGGAACAGATACTGCAGGAAGCTCACAATGGTCAAAGGAAAAGGAGTTAATGAACAAAGCCTGTTCTAAGGCCTCTTCAGTTACTACTTAGCAAGTACTGAATACTTTCTTCCTCTCTCTTCCTTTTTTTTTTTTCTTTTTTAATTGAAAAGGTGATGTGCTGGGGGGTTACAGTTACACAGGTAAGACAATAAGTACACACACACACACACACACACACACACACACACAGAGACACACGCACACGCACATGCACGAGCGTACACACACGTCCCTGAGCTTCTTTTTGTTCAAGGCTAGCACTCTACCACTTGAACCACAGCGCCACTTCTGGCTTTTTCGGTGTATGTGGTATGGAGGAATCAAACCCAGGGCTTCATGCATGCGAGGCAAGCACTTTACTACTAAGCCACATTACCAGCCCCAAGTACATTTGTTTTTAATCCTCATTACCCCATCCTTCTTTATCTCCCACCAAAATAGGTCCCTATGACTGTAAGTTCAGGAATAAAGTTCCACAAGTTCTCCAAGTTTTACACAGTATCTGGGCAAACATCCAAACAAATTTTTATGATTAACAACAGTTTCTGACAGACCAGAGTCTTTCTTTAGGGAATCCCCTTTGCCTCTGACCACAGAGAATATCCAAATTTAGATATAGAAGGTCTAGAAGTTCACTTAATTTCCTGCACAGCTTCACAGCTTTTTAAAATGTCTTTTGGAATAAATCATTTTTATTTGAAGATTTTTATTATATTGTGGCTATTAAGAGTAATGAAAAGAAATGCAGTTAACCAAATGGGTACTGACAGAAACATTTGTTTGTTTGCTTGTTTTTTGTTACTGTGGTACTAGGAATCAAACCTAGGGCCTGGAGCATGCCGAGCACACACTCTATCAGTGTTCTACATTTCCAGCAATGCATAATATATCAAAAAGTTTTATTTGTATTTTGAATCATGTAGAATACAGAGGTGTATAAATGCACATTTAGAGTTTAGAACAGTGGTAATCTAGGAATCACAGAGCCATTTATCCCAAAATTAGTGTTAACATTTATGAAGCATTCTCTTCAGCTATAATTAGCCAGGCACTTAAAAAAATCTCACTATCAACAAGGATCTTCCTGGTTATCTTTTTTTTTTCCTTCCTATTTTAAAAACACAGACTTACTATATAACCCAGGCTGGCTTCAAACTTACAACCTTCCTGCTTCTGTCTTCTGAGTACTAGGAATCCAATACACCCTGCTTCTAATTACTTTTTTTTGGCTGGTACTGGGGCTTGATCTCAGCGCCTGGTGCTTTTTTTCTCTCTATCACTTAAGCCACAGCTCACTTCCACCTTTTTGTTGGTTATCTGGAGATAAGAGACTCTTGGATTTGTCTGCCCAGGCTGTCTTTAAAACTGGCTTTACAATTTGAGCCTCCTGAGTAGCTAGAATTACAAGTAAGCCATTGGCATCTGGCCCTAATTATATTCAGTATTTTCCCCATTTCAAGTCAAATAAAGTGAAAATTTAATCAAAGGTCCCTTTGTTTGTGTATTTTAAGTGAAATTCCCCTGAGTGTTCTTTCGTTGTTTTTTTTTTTTTTTTCGGTCATGGGGCTTGAACTCTGGGCTTGGGCACTGTACCTCAGCCCTTCAGCTCAAGGTGAGCGCTCTACCACTTGTGCCACAGCACAACTTCTGGTTTTCTGGTGATTTACTGTAGATAAGAGCCTCATGGACTTTCCTGCTGGGACTGGCTTTGAACTGTGATCCTCAGAGTGTTCTTTACTTCTTTCTCTACTGCCTCATCCTATTTTATGGTGCAACACAATATTTTCAGATAAGAGTTCAGCCTTCAGCTTCATTTATCATTTGAATTCTTGCATTCTCCACAGCTGTTAGGGCTCAAAAGGCCTTTTTTTTTTTTTTTTTTTTTTTGCTCAGAGGCCCCAAACTCTCATTTAGCAGGACCAAATTTGAATATTTCAATATTTTCCAAAGTTTAGATCTGTAAGAGAAATAGTCTAGATTTCTATGTAACCACAAATCAACAAACCACAAATGTCTTCCAAATAACCAGAAAAAAGAATGTGTTTTCATTGTTACTTTCAAAACAAATAGAAAAAGTGATCACAGACTGGGGTACAGCTCAGTGGAAAGATGAAGCCTTTTTTCTTATAAATTAAAAATGCCTCTATTGAAAATGTCTTATTTAGATACAGTGTTTTAAAAGCAAAGTGCTGCTAAAGACCCATCAATTTCCTTCCTTCCTTCCTTCCTTCCTTCCTTCCTTCCTTCCTTCCTTCCTTCCTTCCTTCCTTTCCTCCCTCCCTCCCCACCCCCCTCCCTTCCTTCCTTCCTTGCGTCTGTCCGTGGCAGTCTGTGGCAGTACTGAGGTTTGAAAACAGGCAACAAGGCTAGGCAGGTGTTCTACTACTTGAGTCAAGTCCTCAGCCTTCTTTTGCTTTAGTTACTTTTCAAGTAGGGAGTGAATTTTTGTCCAAGGCCATCTTCCTACCTATGGCCTCACAAATAACTCAAGAGTAACTAGGCTTCACATAGCTGGGGGTCACAGGCACATATCACACTGTCTGGTTTACTGACTGAGATGGCATCTTGCTAACATTTTGCTCAAACTGGCCTCACATTTTTTTTTTTTTGGGGTCCGGTCGTGGGGCCTGAACTCTGGGCGCTGTCCCTCAGCTCTTCAGCTCAAGGATAGCGCTCTAACACTTGAGCCACAGCGCCACTTCCAGCTTTTTTCTTTTTGCTTATGTGGTGCTGAGGAATCGAACCCAGGGCCTCATGCATGCAAGGCAAGCGCTCTACCACTGAGCCACCTTCCCAGTCCTGGCCTCACATTTCAATCTTCCTGCTCTCTGTATCTCAAATAGCTGGAATTACAGTTATGAGACACTGCATGGGCCTTACAAATATCTCTTCTGATAAGAGTGATTCTAAGTTCACAGGAAGAAATACTCTGTAGGGTGCACTTAATAAACATAGAGATGGGTAAACATCCAATATGAACATGTTTGGTATTAGTTATTGCATCTCTCTCCCTCTTTTTTTTTTGCTGGTCCCGGGGCTTGAACTCAGGGCCTTTGTCCTATCCCTGAGCTTTTTTATTCAAATGCTCTACCACTTAAGCCAGAACTCCACTTCTGGCTTTTTGGTGGTTAACTGGAGGCAAGAGTCTCATGAACTTTCCTGCCCAGACTGATTTCAAACTACAATCCTCAAATATCAGCATCCTGAGTAGCTAGGATTACAGGAGTGAACCAATGGTGTCTGAAAGCTATTGTATCCTTTTAAAAAATGTAAATATTCCTGGGTATAAAGTTTTGAGGACTACTGATTTAAGTTCAATTAATTAAAAATTAAAGTTAATTGGGCTGGGAAGGTAGCTCAGTGGTAGAGTGCTTGTCTTGCATGCATGAGGCCCTGGGTTCGATTCCTCAGCACCACATAAGCAGAAAAAGCCAGAAGTGGCGGTGTGGTTCAAGTGGTAGAGCGCTAGCCTTGAGCTGAAGAGCTCAAGGGACAGTGCCCAGGCCCAGAGTTCAGGCCCCACGACCAGCAAAAAAAAAAATAAGTAAAAAAAAAAAAAGTTAATTAAAAAATTTAGACTTTTCCCAAACATGTAGATACAAACCTTACAGGAAAGAGAATTTTGACAGAAGGAAAGAGATTTATAAGGATTCTGATAAAACGGAAGGGAAAGCAGAGGTGCACCAGAAACAATCCTCTCACTGCAGCATTTTGCCAGAGCTCTGTAGGCCCTTAGGACCTTCTAGTACCAATGTCTTGGGTTCTCAGAATCTAGGGTAGCAATCCAGAAATGTAGATAGGAATGTCAGCTGTGGTTTTCTATGGGCCAGTTTGCAAAAAGATGAATCATCCTTCAGAACATCAACTAAATGAAAATTATTTTAGTTGAGTATCAGTGGCTCATCCTTATAATCCTAGCTACTTAGGAAACTAAGATCTGAAGATGGAGGTCTGAAGCCAACCTGGGCAGGTCAGTTTGAAAGGACCTAAATAAAATTAAACAGTAAAGTGTCAGAAGGGCTGGGTGCCATGGCTTACATCTGTAACCCTAGCTACTTTGGAGGCTGAGATAAGATTGCAGTTAGATGCCAGCTCAGGCAGGAAAGTCCATGAGACTCTTATCTCCAATTAACAACCAGAAAACTAGAAGTGGAGCTGTGGCTCAAAGTGGTAGAGTGCTAGTCTTGAGCAAAAGAGCTCAGGGACAGTGCCTAAGTCCTGAGTTCAAGCCCCATAACTAACCAAAAAAAATCCAGAAAGGGGCTGTAGTTCAAGTAGTAGAATGCCAGCCATGAGTGGAAAAAGCACAAGGTTATGAGTTCAAGCCCTTGATAACAACACAGATTTACTTTTTCCAAATTTCAAGACTAAGTTACAAATATTGACTAGAAGACAATCTATAGACTGCTAAATCTAGTTGTGTCAGAAGGAATTAAATATGGACATATGAGGAAGTTCTCTATGGGGGCTCATGAGTGCTATATAACAGTTGTTAAAATAGAAATTTGGATAGCTTATATTTGGTTGTCAAACTGTGCACTGAATGCAGCTGATATTCTCTGGAGCTAAGGCTTTTTGGCAAGTGTAAAGCACAGGATTGGATATATTGAAGTCACTATAACTACTACAGAGGAAATTTATTGTCTTGAAAAAATGCTGTTGACATTTAAAAATGAGATGATAATATACTCTGATTTTCATAAAAACAATCACATATATCAGCCTAATATACACATAAAGAAGTAGATTGGAAGGAAACAGACATTTGGGAACACTTGGAAGTACTGTGATTGTAGTTAACTTTAGATTTCGTTTCTTGCCCTTTTTGATTTTTTGGCAGTAAAAAGGCAATAAGGGAAGATATGTGAGTCAATAAACTTAAGTAACAAAGATATGTGGGGAGGGGAGTATACACACACACACACACAAACATATATGTATTAGTTAAATCTATTAATATACTTACTCAGCCATGAGTTTTGCTATGCGATGACAGTCATTCTTGTCATAAAACCAGATACTGTATATTGACACTTGAAAAACAAAGGAAATGGAAAAATGATGAGGGGAAGCAAGGTTTCACATGTATATACATAAATAATAAATTACCACCAAAGACTATCACTGAATTTACCATCAGACCCCAGTTGTTAATAATCTTGCTAAAGAAAACAAAATACAAAGCAACAAACCTCCTGACTCTTAAAATTAGGACAGGTAAAATATTTACATGGAAATTGCAAAAAGCTGGGAGGCTCATGCCAAAATCCTAGCTACTTGGGAAGCTGATGCAGATGGATGGCCAGTCGGATCAATTGAGCAAGTCTCTCAAAATTTTAAAACACACACACACACACACACACACACACACACACACACACACACACACACACACACACACACACACACACACACACACACACACACACACACACACACACACACACACACACACACACACACACACACACACACACACACGTCCAAAAGGCAGTTGGCTTTAGATATTATTACCAAATCTCACTGAACCCAAGATGCCACTAAATATAAGATGCACCATGCCACTAAATATAAGATGCACCATTATTTATTACCAAGAAAAGGCTGTCAATTAAACTATGACTCAATCAATGTCCATTTTAAAATGTATTCCAAAATGATAGAAAGTCTTCACTATTAAACACCAAGTTCACTAGTAGAGAAAAATACTAACTCTTAAAATATAGAATTAAAATAGTGTTACAGTAAAAGTTTTTTTTTTTTAAATTGTATTTTATTTTATTTGAGAACATACTGTACAGAGGGGCTACAATTACATGGGCAGGATAATGCATACATTTCTTACCAAGCATTGCAGCCTCCTCCTTTGTTTACCCTTCACTTCCCTTCCCCGCCTCCCCCCTCCCCCCACCCAATTTTACCCCCCTCCCCCCACCCAATTATACCCCCTCCCCCCCCCACACCGACATTGTAAAGCTGGTTTTGACATGACATTTTGTACTTCTCATTGTTGCAACAGGTCCACCTGAATCCTTAAACGACTTGTTTGTCCCCATCTCCTCCACATGTTATACTGACATCAAATATAGTGAAAGCGGGGGACAGTAAAAGTTTTCATTAAAAAAAATAAAGTCCATATCCAACCTCAGATCAACTATACTGGGCTTACTTGTTCATTTCTTCTGCATCTTTCCCAACATACTTTTTTTGGAGGGTCAGTCATGGGGCTTGAACTCTGGGCATGGGCGCTGTCCTTCAGCTCTTCACTTCAAGGCTAGCGCTCTACCACTTGAGCCACAGCGCCACTTCCGATTTTCTAGTGGTTAATTGGAGATGAGAGTCTCATGGACTTTCCTGACCAGGCTGGTCACTTTGAACTGTGATCCTCAGATCTCAGCCTCCTGAGAAATTAGGATTATAGGCCTAGTTACCAGCGCTCAGCCTAAATGACTTTTATTACTAGAGATAACATAGAAATCTACTGCAAGCATATTTTGGACAACGTAGGTAGAAATAATGAAGAAAAGTCCTCAAGATTTCATCTCCAATTAATCAGAAAAAAGTTGGATTAGAGGTGTGGTTCAAGTGGTAGAGCACCAGCTGTGATTGAAAAATCCCAATGAGAGAACTCAAGGCCTTAAGTTCAAGTCCCAGCACTAGGAAAATATAAAGACAAACAACCCCCCACCCCTCCTCCTGGACAAAAACTGAAAAAAAAGTAAAAACAAATAGAAATGTCTTCCTTTCATCCCTATTTGACTAAAATAAATCATCAATAATCATTTAAAGAAAAAAAGACTACTGTTAAAAGGTTACTTTAGTGGCAAATTATTTGTTTCATCCTTTTTTTAATTTTTAATTTAATTTTATTTGTGAACATACTGTACAGAGGGGTTACAATTACATGGGCAAGATAATGCATACATTTTTTACCAAGCATTGCAGCCTCCTCCTTTGTTTACCCTTCACCTCCCTTCCCAGCCTCCCCCCTCCCCCCCATCCAATCCTTCCCCCCCCCCTCCCCCCTCCCCCCCCCCCCCCCGCCATTGTAAAGCTCCTTTTTGACATGACAATTTGTACTTCTCATCATCCTTAATTAAGGCCATTATCCTACAAAAGATTTCAAAGCAGATCACAACTTTAAAAATTCTTAATTTTTTTTTATTGCTAAAAAATTCTCCTCTTGGGGGCTGGGAAGTTGGCTCAGTGGTCGAGCGCTTGCCTTGCATGCCTGAGGCCCTGGGTTCGATTCCTCAGCACCACATAAGCAAAAAGAAAAAAGCCGGAAGTGGCGCTGTGGCTTAAGTGGTAGAGCACTGGCCTTGAGCTGAAGAGCTGAGGGACAGTGCTCAGGCCCAGAGTTCAGGCCCCACAACCGGACCAAAAAAAAAAAAAAAAAAAAATTCTCCTCTTGAAGGAAATAAAAGTTGAGGTTTTCAATTGTTCTTGAATGAATGAACACTCATAAACAAACACCTTTATTTTAATGAATGAAGACCACGAACAAGATTTTTTTCTACCCTATCTTGTTTGTAAGGAGTCTTCTGTGACAGGGAAAGTCCCAATCACACTAAAAGTTCTCTAACCTTGGGACCCCAGGTCTGGCTGTAGTCCTTAAAGGTGATGGCCCTACCTGAAGGCAGCTTAGCTGGTCAGCCTTTGAGCATTCAACCTGCTGCAACCAGCTTTCCATGTTTAGAACCCACTGTCATAGTGGTTATTCTGTTCACATTATTTCAAAACACTGAACGTGCTTACAACAAAAAACCAGTAATTGTAGAATGTTTAACATCATGCAAACCAACAAATTAAGTCAGCTTTGACATCTAAATGAAAGGAACACAAAAGTAGCCTGTTATAGAGGAGATAATTACTAAGCATTATCTCAGTTATGCTCTTAGCAGCTAAAGCTCACTCCAAGTTAGAGTAAATCAGATTGGCTTTGAAAAGTCTCCATATATGGCAATAACATGCAATCATCTTTCTTTAAATATGCCCTTTCCAATTTTGGCAAGGAACACCCAAACACTGAAGTTCAAATATAAAAGGTTCCAGTTTTCCTCTAATACACAATATATATCTGGACATATCCATGTAATTTACAGCAATGGAAAAAATGTTTATGATATATAATATACTGAGCCCAGAGAGGAACACAAAATTTTTCTGGGCTAAACAAAGGCAATTAAGTGTTTTCTTAGGGGATTCTAAGTTAAACTCTTAAAATAATTCCATAGGGAAAATAAAAATAATTAGAGCTGTCAACTTATGAAAAACATTTACTTATTCCCTTTCAAAGAAATAAAATTTAGAAATAAGACAAATGTTTCTACACTTCTACACTGTCAAATAAACTGCCAAAAAAGAGACAAACACTTTCAAAGGCATGTTTGCAGAAGAAATAAAGATAAGGAAGCTACAATGATAACTTAATGGGTAAAGGATAAGAGTCACACTCAATTCTGCCAGAAGCAGACCTGTACAGGTTCAGAGACGCATCCAAGAATCAGCTGTCTGCCAACATATCAAATGCTCAGTGCATGCAACTGGCAAGAAAGCCCAGGGAGCTGCCACTGAGCCTGTCACTGCCACTAGTGAGAAAAGACAGATAAGTTCACCAAATGGCTAAAACCGCAGAGGACTCTGTCTCTAAACCTAAGTATTCATCTCTTGAGAGAGCTTACACTTGAATGTCCAACATATTCTGCCAACAATTCACTTGCTGAGACATTCTGAAATAATTTCCTGATAGTATTATTTTGCCATAGCAAAAAAATAGCATTCTGCTTTTTAAGTGGATTTTCTCAAGATGAAAACAAACTAGTTAATTAATGGATATCTCTGGTACTAATTCAGTAATACATACTGGAAAGTCACTGAAAAGCTAGGAGGTGTTATAGAACATCTAATTGCCTTTAGGTTGTATTTTTATCCACATCAAGATGCAGATAAGAGACTAAGGGTCCAAGAAGGGCCTGCACGAGGAGGACAACAGAGTTTGCTGTCTCTGGTGCATTTTTAACCCCTCCCCGCCTCCAAGCCTCAATAAAGAGGCTTGACTTCCTTTCCCCTGCCCCTCTCCCAACCCCCAAGAATATCCAAAACCAGCTTGGAGGTGTGGCCCTAGTGGTACAGTACCTGCCCTGTAGTGTAAGGCCCTGAGTTCAAACTCCAGAACTCAAAAACGAAATGCTTCCCTTGCTTTTCACATGAAAACCCTTTCCTTTAGAAAAAGTATAAAACAGTATTAACAACAAATATTATATGTATCTGGATTTAATACCGAGAAAAATGTAAATGCTGAGAAGAGAGTTTTCTAGTTTCTAGAGAACGCTCTTCAAAGATCCAGCTACTTATTAGGATTTGATGCTATAATATTACTCTGTTTTTCATCTTGGGTGGAGTATGGTACATGTAGAAATCAAGAATATTCAAGTGGTTAGGAGACTTTGTTAAATCCTAGAGTCTTGCTGGGCACCGGTAGCATACTCCTATAATCCTAGGTACTCAGGAGGCTGACATCTGAGGATCATGGTTCAAAGCCAGACTTGCAGGAAAGTCCATGAGACTCTTATCTCCAATTAACCACCAAAAATAACAAAAGAACTGTGGTTCAAGTGATGGAACACTTAAGCACAAAAGCTATGGAACAATGTCCAGGCTCTGAGTTCAAGCCCTGGGTTTAGCCCGTGCATGCATGCATGCACGCACGCACGCGTACACACACGTACACACACGTACACACACGTACACACACACACACACACACACACACACTCTCTCTCTCTCTCTCTCTCTCTCTCTCTCTCTCTCTCTCTCCTGACAGCTGAAAATCTCTCATGCTTTAGCATATAGATCTGGTCTGCTTCCTTTTTTTGTCAGTTGTGGGACTTGACATCTAGGCCTGGGTGCTGTCCCTTAGCCTTAAGCTCAAGGCTAGCGCTCTACCTCTTGAGCCACAGTACCACTTCCGGTTTTCTGTGTGGTTTTATTGGAGTTCAGAGTCTTACAGACTTTCCCTTCCTAGGCTGGCTTTGAACTGCGACCATCAGATCTCAGCTTCCTGAGTAGCTAGGATTACAGGCATGAGCCACCGGCGCCTGGCTGTTTTTTTGTGCCAGTACTGGGGCTTGAACTCAGGATTATGAAGTTCTTGCTTGGCTTTTCTTACTCCAGTCTGGTTGGTGCTCTACTACTTGAATCTTGTTTCCAGTTCCTGCTTTTTTTCTGGTTAATTGGAGATAAGAGACCTTGGATCAATCCCTAACACTGAAGAAATAAGTTGTAAAAGATACATACTGATGAAGATCTGCATCAGGAGACAATGGAGCTTCTTTTATTTTTACTTTTTTTGTATTCGTCTTAGGGTTTAAAATCCAGGCCTGGGTACTATCCCTGAGCTTTCTTGCTCAAGGCTAGTATTCTACTATTTAAGCCAGAGTTCCACTTCTGATGGTTAATTGGAGATAAAGTCTCATGGATTTTCCTGCCAAACTGGCTTTGAAATGTGATCTTCAGATGTCAGCCTCCTGAGCAGCTAGAATTAAAGGAGTGAGCTACCAGTGCCTGGCTCTAGAAATTCTGAGTTTACTGGAAATGGGGTTTGAATTCAGGGTCTCATACTTGTTAGGCATGTGGTCAACTACTTAAGTTATGCCTTTAGCCTAAAAAAGAGGCTTTGATTATAGAAAACTACACTTTTATATTACTTCTCTATTCACACAGATCTTTCCTTTGGGGACAGAGAGGAGAGGGAGAAGGGGAGGAAAAAGAAAGGGTAGCAAGACAAAGAATGACTGGCCTGCAATTTACACAGGAGATTTGGGTAGGTGCAAACACTTAGATGAGAAGATTCTATGTGCCTACAAGTAAAGCTGGTAAGTGTGGCTCAAGTGAACTTAGCAATTTACCCCTTTTGGCTTAAAGAACAGTCATCTCTGGACACTAATGTGCTAGAGAAAAAGCCAAATTTCTAAAATTCATGTAGTATCCATTTACTGAACAATGGGTAAAAGATGTAAGCCAGATCTAGAAAATGCTATCCTGAATGCTCCTCAGTTTGTAATTTTTTTTAAATGTGCACTCTTTAAATTGAGAATATATTTACCAGAAATATTGCTTCCATTAAAAAAAAAAAACAGGATCTCAATGTAAGATTCTGCCATATGAAATGACCTCTAATCTTTGGAGAGTAGGAAAATGAATCCAATAGTATTATGGCTGTTCACTTCTGTATCAAATTTTTTATTCTTCACTTACAGACATCTCTAAATAAAACAATGAATCACACTAGAGTTTGCCTGCCAAAGATGACAGGATTACAGTCTGCTACATAGTACTCCACTCCTTAAGGCCTGTTTCTTCTCAAGGAGTTGTTGAAAATGATTATTGTTGTTTTAAAGTGATAAAATGCTGGTAGAGCAGACAAATATCTCCCCAGTTTCTCTTTTTTATACCTTTTACCTACCAATTTACTAAACCATCCAAATCAGAGGTGTAAGCGCAATTGCCTACAGTGTATAAGAAATATCAGGTGTGGTGGGATTAGTGAGTGGCAAGTACTAACTAGAACTCTGATATTTACAGGAACACTAATGGCCAGGAGCTATAGAAATCCAGATGAATAAAATGTTCGAATTCTTAAATGTTGGTAACAAATGCTTGGACTTTTCATTACTTAGAGGAAAAAGAAAAAGCTGGAACTAGTGACTCTAAGTAACTCAAGTCTGCCTGGGTCCTCCCAGGTACCTGAACCTTCAGTCTTGAGGCCTATTCTGCCCAATCCAGAAGTTTTTTGTTTTTTTTTTTTTTTGGTTGGTTCTGGGGCTTGAACTCTGGGCTTGGGTGCTGTCCCTGTGCTCTTCAGCTCAAGGCGAGTGCTCTACCGCTTGAGCCACAGTGGCATTTCCGGTTTTCTAGTGGTTAATTGGAGATTAGAGTCTCACGGACTTTCCTGCCTAGGCTGGCTTTGAGCCTCCTGAGTAGCTAGGATTGCAGGTGTGAGCCACCGGCGCCCGGCTCCAGAAGAGTTTTTTGTCCCCTTGGACTAGGAATTACTCTAGAGTCTCTGAAGTTACTTTTTTTTTTTTTTTTTTTGCTGGTCCTGGGGTTTGAACTCAGGGCCTGGGCACTGTCCCTGAGCCTCTTAGTGCTCAAGACTAGCGTTCTACCACTTGAGCCACAACAACTTCCAGCTTTTTCTGAGTGGCTTATTGGATAGAAGAGTCTCTGATCCTCAGATCTCAGCCTCCTTGGGTAGCTAGGATTATAGGTGTGAGCTACTGGTGCTCAGCTTGAAATTACTTTCTAATAGTCAAATTTTAAAATTGCATTGAACTTTACCACTTTTTGTGAATTTTCAAAATAAAACATTGTCTATTAGTTAATATAATAATTACCTAGGAGACAAATAGTCTATATATGGTTAATTTTTAAAGGCTTTACTGTTAACACTGTATCAAAATAAAAAGATATAAGGGGCTGGGAATGTGGATTAGTGGTAGAGTGCTTGCCTAGCACACATGAAGCCCTAGGTTCAATTCCTCACTACCACAGAAAACCCTGGAAGTGGCGCCATGGCTCAAGTGGTAGAGTACTAGCACAAAAACTAGGGACAGAGCCTAGGCCCAGAATTCAAGTCCTAGGACCAAAGGTACAAAATAAAAAAGATAAAAATTATTTTTATCTCATAATAGTATCTTAGAGGGGAACAGTCAGTAACCAGTGGTGAATCATAATGAAAAGAATCCACTTGGGAAATTCTGAAATGCTCATGGACTAAAAAACTACTAAGAAGAGGCTTGGTAGTGGCTCTACCAGAATAACAAGCAGCAGATACCATGAAGACAGAAAGCAGTGCGTGTTTTTCAAATGCCTGACCTCACAGCATCACAGTTAGCCTTCCAGTCTAAGTTCCTATATGCTCTCATGATGCTTTTACCTCTTCAATCTACGAAAGGGGCAACAGTGAGGCTCTTTACTTATCTGGGTCCTGGAGGCCAGACTAATGCAGTTACCTTCACTGATTACAGAATCATACCAACAATAGCAGTGTTGCAGCTGATGGTGGAAGACTGTCTTTCTTCAACACTGTGAAAGAAGTGCTCAACCCAACGATCACAAAGAATGAACCGTGGAACTTTTCTTATTGTTTATAAATTCCTCTTTTAGTTTGGAGGTAGAACTCACATTTTTTGACTTGATAAATTATAAACTCATCTTACAAAGAAACTTCTTGCACTGTGCTTTTAAGTCTGAAGAGCTGTACCAAATGCCAACAGCCACCTACCATCTCTACTGTTCTGAGTCTTGCCCTTGAACTGAAAAAGGACTAGCAGAGACAAAAAAAAAAAAAAAAAACCCAAAAAAACAAATAACAAAAAGCACATACTACAGCATTTTTTTTCAGCTAAAATTTTCCATTTGACAGCTGCATTTTCAACACTATGGAAATGAATCTACCTACTTTTTCTAGTGATCTAACTTTAATTAAAAATACTCTCTTTCAAGAAACTGATGCAAAGTATAAAGGAAAAGTTGTAAGTGAAGTGGAAACAGAAGGGTACTTCTCCCAGGCTTTTGCAGGTAAGCTCTTTAAATACTATATAGCAAGAATAATTTATATTCAATTGTATTTGTTAGGCAATTTGTTGTTGTTAAGCTGGCTAAAGAGTAATATACTATATTAGTAGCTGTTTTGTCAATTAACACTTTCTTCAGAAAATTTCAGGTTGGGTTTTAACCAATTACTATTTTCAAAGTGTTGCTAAAAACACAAATCTGTTACTATAAAAATGAAAAAAATAAAATTCAGAATATATCTGGGTTCTTTTGAAAAACTGAAGAGGATTTTTTTTTGCTTAATTCTGTTTAATTTTCCAAAGTTACTTTGGTATTATAGAAAAGATTTTAAAATGATGATAGTTGCATACAGTAGGAACTTGCCTTAGGTGTTAGGTTAAGAACCCCTGAAAGCTGTCTTTGTTAAAAAAGCAATTACTTTCCAGTGCGAAGATGCCAAGTCTAACACACACATGAAATAAAATAATCACTTATCTTTGGCTAAAATTTTCCTAAGGTCATTATAAAGTTAGACTGAAGAGAAAATTCTAGTTAATGTATGACTTTTATTATTGAAAACAACCAAGAAAAACATGTAAATATCTTTATACCTCTCTGGCAGATCAGATTTTCAGTATTTTAGGCTAATTATTTTAATATACAGACCTTAAATCACTTTTTCCCACTGATCCACAGATGAAGAATAAACATGAATAACTCAGGGCTTAATGTAACATCATATATCATTAACTATCTTTGACCCTTACCAGGAAGGTAAGGAATTTCTGACATTGAAGGATCCAATATACCCTAGTGACTTCTGCTTATAGTTTTCTAAGGAAACAATAGAACTTAAAGACAAGAAAAAAAAATTTCTAGAAGTATACCAAACTTTTAGTGTATATAGTTTAGCATCTAGAAAATGATCTATCACTAAATTAAGGTTTGCTTATGAATTAAATAACTACCTTTGTTAACTTAAAAACAAAGTAAAAAGCAGTAATGGAACAGTTTCTTATAAAACATATAATGTCAGAACTGAGCTGGGTGCCAGTTGCTCACGCCTGTAATTCTAGCTACTAAGAAGGCTAAGTAGTGAGAAGTGCGGTTTGAAGCCAGATGAGACAGCAAAGTCTTATCTCTAATTAACTAGCAAAAAGTCATGAGTGGAACTGTGGCTCAAGTGGTAGAGTGTCAGCCTTGAATGAAAGAGCTCAGGGAAAGTGCCCAGACCCTGAGTTCAAGCCCCAGTACTGATTTTTACAGAGCTTGTGGGTATCACAAATCTGCACCTTAATAATGTCAATTAACTAAGTTATATTGACTATTGTCTAATTGTAAAACAAAAACAAAACAAAAACCCAAGAAAACAGTTTTGTTAGATTTCATTTTCTTTTTGATTTACCTATCAAGTTTTAGACTTCTAAAAAAAATTGCTCAAGGAGGAAATGGGAATACAGGAAGGGTGAATTTGTTCAAAGTAGACTGTGCATGTATGGAAGTATCACAATGAAACCTCTTCATATGTATTAACAAATGTATGTTAGTTCAAAAACAAAATTTTTAAAATTGCTCAAAATTCTTGGGGGACTTCATAGCTTCATAGTCCCACAAGATATATTACACACAGACACAGACACACACACAGACACACACACAGACACAGACACACACACAGACACACACACACAGACACACAGACACACAGACACACAGACACACACACACACACACACACACACACACACACACACACACACACACACACACACACACACACACACACACACACACACTATACAAAGTATATATTTGCAGACATCAGGTTACCACTTTCACTCCTAAGAGGTACCACAGAAGTAGTCCTCAAAGACCCCTAATGGAGGTCTTGGGGAAAAGCACGCTTGCTGTACAGAGGGGTTACAGTTACATGAATGAGGCAATGAGTACATTAGTTGATCATTGTTACCCCTTCCCTTGTTGTCCCACTAACATTCCCCCCACCCCCGACTGAAGTTGTAAAGTTCATTTCCAATATACTGTCCTGTGGGTCTCATTGTTGCAATGGGTCATCCTGTGTCCTTGTTTCACCATTTTGTTATTCCCCTTCCTCTCCCCAGATTAGACAAATGTATATACAAGATGCAAGGTACCAAAATCAAGTACAGTGACAACAGGGGATATACCATAGGGGGAAGAACATACAAGGGAAACAAACAAACAAAAATCACCCAGTACATTTAAAACAACAACTCAGACCTCTAGTGTCCATATCTTGGGGTTGATTTCACTTGGCATCAACTTTTATGTACATAGCGTTTGAGCTTTTCAGCTCATCTGGTAAGATTATCCTATACATATTCTATTTATTGCAAATAAGGAAACCATGAGGCCTAACTTTCTCTGGGACTGGCTTACTTCACTTAATATGATTGGGAAAAGCATTTTCTATGAGAAACATTAGTGAGGTGTTGTTGTGGCAGGTGCTCACCATCTTGCTGGTCTAAGGAGGTAAATTCATTGTAAAAATAAGGTAAAAAATGTGTAAGTTCTGAATCTGCCATTTCAGAGGCTGTGTCTCTATATGGAGAACCTGTCCTAATACCATTTGCTGTGTTTTCTTTAGATGTGTTAGGAGAGATTTTAAAACCATTTGTTTGAGTTCATTCAGATGTTTTCATGCCTGAGGATACAGGCAAAAGTTCTTCATACTATTTTCTTGTTTTAAAAAAAATCCTTAAAAAAAAAAATCTTTGTGAAGCTGGCACCAGTGGCTCAAGCCTGTAATTCTAGCTACTCGGGAGGCTGAGATCTGAGGACTGCCATTCAAAGCCAGGCCGGGAATGAAAGTCTGTGAAACTCTTAATTGCCAGTAATTCAGAAAACCCGAAGTGGTGCAGTGGCTCAAGTGGTACTAGCCTTGAGCTGAAGAGCTGAGAGACAGTGTTCAGGCTCAGAGTTCAAGCCCAATGACCGACAAAAAAAAATTTTGTGGGGCTGGGAAGGTGGTAGAGCTCATTGGTAGAGTGCTTGCCTTGCATGCATGAGGACCTGAGATTGATTCCTCAGCACCACATAAGAGGAAAAATCCAGAAGTGGCGCTGTGGCTCAAGTGGTAGAGTGCTAGCCTTGAGGTGAAGAGGTGAGGGACAGTGCCCAGGCCCACGACTGACCACCCCCCCCCCAAAAAAAAATCTTTGTATACAAATACAATTCTCCTAATATTGCCAAATTCTGTTCTCTTTCCTCTCCCTCCACCATCTCCCCTTCACTGTCCCAGAACTTTGGTGCTCAAAGCTAGGACTTCACCACTTGGAGCCACAGCCCCACTTCTGGCTTTTTTTCTGGGTGGCTAATTGGAGATAAGAGTTTCATGGATTATTCTGCCCCGGATAACTTCAAACCTTGAACCTCAGATTTCAACCTCCCAAATAGCTAGGATTATAGGTGCAATCGCCAGAGCCCAGCCCTTTTCTCTTTTTATTGTTGATGGATCAATCATGTTACAAACTTGTTTTGTGCATCTGCTCTATTATTCTTTTGCAATTTCTACTTTCTGCAATTAATTTCCCTTCCTACCTTCCTTCCCTTCTTTCCTGTCAGTCATGGGGCTTGAATTTAGGCCCTGAATGCTGTCCCGGAGCATTTTTTGCACAAAACCACTTTGAGCCACAGCTTCACTTCTGGTTTTCTGGTGGTTAAGAGACTCACAGACTTTCCTGCTTATGCAGGCTTTGAACTGTGATCCTCAGATCTCAGCCTCCTGAGTAGCTGAGGTTATAGGCATGAGCCACCAGCACCCTACACTTTTAAAAATTTTTACACAGATTTCCCTTTACTCCTTAATTTTTTAGGATGGATGTCCTACATGCCCTAACTCTGCTTTTAAGAGTATTATTGCTGGCACCAGTGGCTCATGCCTGTAATCTTAGCTACATCAGGAGGCTGAGATCTGAGGATCAAGGTTTGAAGTCAGGCTGAGTAAGAAAATCTGGGAGACTTTATCTTCAATTGATTAATCTCTCTTTCTCTAGTAGTAGAGTGCTAGCCTTGAGGGGAAAAAAACAAAACAAAATAGCAAGCTTAGGGACAGTGTCCAGGCCCTGACTTCAAACCCCGAGACAAGCGTGTGCACACACATGCGCGCGCGCGTGCGCGCGCGCGCACACACACACACAATTACTAAGGTGACCTGCTAAAATTTCTCACTGTAACTATGGATTTTTAACATTCAATTTGCAATTCAGGCAGACCAGATACTAGTTTTCAGTTTTACTTTGTTGTGGTCCATAGAAATGTCCCTTATACTCCCCTTTTAGCTACAGTCTCCATTTAATATTTTATGCAGTTTAAAATCGTCTCTCAACTACATTATTTTATTTTATTTTTTGGGGGGGTCCGGTTGTGGGGCCTGAACTCTGGGCCTGGGCGCTGTCCCTCAGCTCTTCAGCTCAAGGCTAGCGCTCTACCACTTGAGCCACAGCGCCACTTCTGGCTTTTTTCTTTTTGCTTATGTGGTGCTGAGGAATTGAACCCAGGGCCTCAGGCATGCAAGGCAAGGGCTCTACCACTGAGCCAACTTCCCAGCCCTCAACTACATTATTTTTATTCCTTTTATCTACATGTGATTTTTATCACATTTCTTTGGCCTGCTAGCTCAGCTGTCACTTTAGATTAGCTCTTTGCTAATTTGGTGACTTCTCAGGCTGACTTCAAACCTCAATTCTCTAGATCTTAAGACTCATGAGTAGCTAGCATTATAGGTATGAGCCCTGGCACTTGGCTTTTATGTTCTCCTGGATTACTGATTTGTTTTTCCTCAGTTATTTAAGAAATCCATCAGTGACTGGTGCTCCTGTGAATATACATCATCTTAAGTAGCCTCTGGTTGCTTTTCTTTCTTTGCTATAATGTGACAGGTGGTTATTTATTTCTATTGTGCCTGGGGTCTATTTGACTGCCTAAATTTGAGACATCTTTTATGGACACTGGAAAATTCGCAATCATAATCTCTTCAAATATTTTCTCTACTTTACTATTAATTTTATCCATAATATTAGATGTTATAATTTTATCCTCTCTGTCCTGTTTCCCTTTCTTTTCCTCTTTGGGAGATGCATCTGTATTCCCTCAGATGGTTCTTCTAGCTCACCAATTTTCTCTAGCTATCATTAATTAACTGTTGAATACAGGTAGAGGTTCTTTCAGTAATTAAAAATTTAATTTCTGTAAGTTCTACTTGGTTACTTTTGAATCTGCCTGTTACTTTAATAGCATTTGATTCTTCTATTTTTTATTGTTTATTTTGTAATCTACATTTGGCAGTTGTATCCACCAAAGTCTCTATCAGGGGTTAGGAACCTTTTCTTCTGCCAAGGACCATTTAGCTGTATGTTACATCATTTGTGGGCCCAAATAATCAATACAGATAGGTGGGCTGTAGGCAACCAATGAGAAGCATGAGTCTGTCCTGTGCCACATAATTTTGAGGTCCTTATATAGCCTGTAGGCCAGATGTTCTTACCCCTTGCTAACTGATTATTCTATCAACTAAAGTTTTTCAGAAGGGTTACATAATCCTGCTATTTGTTATACCTTACCTCTCACTCACTGAGAATTACTTCCTTGGATAATGAGTGACTGGGGACCATGAAGACTTTGTGGAAGCTTATCTGTGAATCCCTGGGCAACCTGCCTGAAGGATCTAGTCAAAGAGCTTTGTATTTGTGTCTGCCAAGTATCCTAGAGTACTTACCTGCTAATGATTAATTTTATATTAGCTTCTTGGCTTGAATAGAAACTATACAAAATAAGTGGTAATAACTTGAATCCCAAATTTATATGAGGAAAGGCTCATGGTTATAATTTTTAGAGGGGACACATTTCTTTTAACTGATAACTCAGACTGAGATAGACAAACTTGATTACCACCACTCCAGGTTGGTGAACAGGATCTTTCCAATTAGATCTGGCATATACTAACGAGTGTGTTTCAGCACTAACTTTCCACTTTATGAAGTATGATATCCTCATGCTATTATACACTTTTTTTCCCCTGGCGCTACTGAGGTTTGAATATAGGATCTCACACTCTACCATACCTTTAGCCCCCCACCCCCCCTTTTTTTTTTGCTGGTTGTGGGGCTTGAACTCTGGGCCTGGTCACTGTCCCTGATCTCTTCAGCTCAAGGCTAGCACTCTACCATTTGAGCCACAGTGCCACTTCCAGCCTTTTCTGCTTATGTGGTGCTGAGGAATCAAACCCAGGGCCTCATGCATGCAAGGCAAGCATTCTACCACTGAGCCACCTTCCTAGCCCCCTTCTTCTTCTTCTTCTTTTTTTTTTTGCTCTAGACTTCAGACTGTGATCCTCTTGTCTACATTTTCCATGTAGCTGGATTTCAGGAGTATGGCACTATACTAGGCTAACTTTCAGCCTGGGCTGGTTTCAAACCACATTCTTCCCAATCTCTACTCCCTGAGTAGCATCTACCAATACTAACAGCATGCTTAATTAAGGGAAACTCCCACCTCTAAACACTTCTTAATAGCTGATGTCATAGTCAGCTCAGTGCCTCTTGTCATTGCCTTCAATTTTACTTTGTTGTGTCCCATGGCCCATGGAAATGTCCCTTACTTCCTTTTTGGCTATACTCTTCATTTAATATTTTATGATTATGGAGGCAAGATTTTCTGTCCAGATGTCTCTGTACAAGAACTGAATACTTTTTTAGATTTGTGTATGTCACGGAACTCCTAGTTTAAAGTCTCCAAGGAATGGTTTTATAATCCAAGCAGCTATTAAAAGAGTCTATTTGCAAGCAAAGACAGATTGTTCATAATGTATATGTTATACAGTAAATCAAGCAAACAAACATCCCTACCCCAAAAATCCAAACAAAATCCCTTTGTATCAACATCAAAAGATCCACTGATTGGAACTGTTATCACTGAGAATTTAAAAAATTTTGGGCTGACTCTGATACAGTAGTGCTTGTATGGCATGCAAAAGGCTTTGGGTTGTATTTCTAGCATCCCCCAAAACAAAAAGACTGAAGTGAGGGTCTCATGCATGCTAGTCAAGTGCTCTGCCACTTCAGCCACACCTTCAGTCCTCTTTGTTTGTATATGTTTTTTTTTGTTGTTGTGTGTAGGACCTGAACTCTGGGCCGTGGTGCTGTCCCTCAGCTCTTCAGCTCAAGGATAGTGCTCTACCACTTGAGCCACAGTGCCACTTCTGGCTTTTTTCTGCTTATGTGTTGCTGAGGAATCAAACCTAGGGCCTCATGCATGCAAGGCAAGCACTCTACCACTGAGCCACCTTCCCAGCCCCTGTATGTATGTTTTTAAAAACACGGTCTCAGTTGCTTTGCCTGGATTGAGCTTAAAACTATCCCAGTCTTGGCACTATGCCTGTAATTACATGCCTGTAATCCTAGCTATTCAGCAGGCTGAGAATTGAGGATCACAGTTTGAAGCCAGCCCGGGCAGGAAAGTCCATGAGACTCCTATCTCCAATAAATTACCAAAAAAGCTGGAAGTGGTACTGTGGCTCAAGTGGTAGAACACTAACCTTGAGCAAAAGAAGCTCAGGGACAGCGCCCAGGTTCTGAGCTCAAGCTTCAGATCTGGCAAAAACAGCCCCTTTGTCCCCCCTGCAAAACAATAACAACCACCCAAAAAACTCTTCTACATCCAGCTCCCAAGTAACTAGGACTGTAGGTGTGTATCATCACAGTACTAAGAGTTCAAAATTTTAATGTACATATTTTTTCAAAGTCCAGGCTGCTAATAATGGCTCCTGAAACATTTGAAAATAATACTTGTTAAGAGAAACAAAGAGAGCTAGGAGTATAGCTTGGTAGTGGAGTGCTTGCTTGCCTTGCATATGTGAGATGTTAGGTTGGTATTAGTGGTAGAGTGGTCACCTAGTGTATATGAAGTGTTGGGAATGAGAGAGACAGAATAGCAGAATTCTCAAATGTATCTATGGTACTATTCAGAAGGGACAGAAGAAGCATTTTATAGGTATGGTTTAGACGAGAATCTTGATAATACTTAAGTCCCTACAACTGCTTCACTAGTAAGATCTTTTAGCTTGATTTTAGGATGGAGACAGTCTGATATAGTTCATATTTGTAAGTGACTGACAAACTACCTTATACTCATGATGCCTTTTTACAATAAGCACGTCAGATCAGCTATTTAAGTCATTTTATCCAACGTCACAGTCAGTAAAATGACAAAGCCTAGAAATATATGCAAACTAAATCCAATGTCAAAAAAGTGTTACCAGGGCAAAGCCACCCTTAAGGATATATTCTGTAGCTTCTCTATACCTAAAAATCATTTATATATTTCAAAAAGGAATGACTTAAGAGATATGTTTTACCTCAAGTTTCCTAAGCAGTTGTTTGATTCAGGTATGGAAGAACTAAACATACATTAGTGTACAGATTCATGCTTTAGATTTTTATCCAATGGTTGCTAACAATGCATATAGCTATATAAATTCAAAGGAATTTAATAACCTAAACCAATGCAGAGTTCTAATGGACAGCATTTCTCTGGAGTGTGGATGCAGGAATTAAATAATTCTACTGCTTCAGCAGTAGAAAGAATATTGCCTCTGAAGACCAAAGTACTAAATTTGAATTGTACATCTTTCACTAATCTTTCATTTATATCTTTCATTTATTCTATATTTCATTTATGACTCTTGAGCAAGCTTCTAAGTATCTGAATGTCTTGTTTCTTCAATCTGTTATGAAGTTGGGAACCAGAATAATAAGGTGACGGGAAGGAATATCACCGTTGCTCAATAACTACAAAATGGGGGGGCTGGGAAGGTGGCTCAGTGGTAGAGTGCTTGCCTAGCATGCATGAAGTCCTGGGTTCGATTTCTCAGTACCACATACACAGAAAAAGCCAGAAGTGGTGCTGTGGCTCAAGTGGTAGAGCGCTAGCCTTGAGCAAAAGAAGCTCAGCGACAGTGCCCAGGCCCTGAATTAGGGTCCCAGGACTGGTTAAAAAAAAAACAACAAAAAACTACAAAATGTACAACATGCCATTCTTCATTGAAGCCCCATTAAAAGCCTTTTGTGGCCTTGTGCAGAACAGAAATATACTGTTTCTGAAGATTAGAGAGAATTACCACATTTAAGGCCTTGATTAATAAAAATATTTCCCAAGATTTCACATTTCTCTTGGGAATGGCATATGTGGGTATGAATAGTCATGTATGTAAGAAAAACTTAAAAATATAAGTGCATAAAACAATTATAGAACTGGAAAAAGTTTCAGTTCAATGCTCTCTCACATTAACTTAAAACTTTATCTGATTGAAAGAAGGTGAATATGAAAGTATAATTTTAGTTAAATGGGTCAGGTATCTTGGTGGTATTTCCCACAGGAGAGCAACAAAAGAATAGCTATAGAATCAGGTATAATTACATAGATGCATAATCAGATACTAACTTTTTACTTACAGAACAAATCCCTAAACAACTCAACAGCTTACTCACCTGATAAAACTATTTTCTACTTTTAAAACTAGGTAGACAAAACTCACACATTAGAGAGGCTTTAGTATTTCCAACTGAATACTTTTTTTTTTTTTTTTTTGTCGGTTGTGGGGCTTGAACTCTGGGCCTGGGCGCTATCCCTCAGCTCTTCAGCTCAAGGCGAGCGCTCTACCACTTCAACTACAGCGCCACTTCTGGTTTTCTGGTGGTTTATTGGAGATAGGAGTCTCACGGTCTCTCCTGCCCCAGCTGGCTTTGAACCGCGATCCTCAGATCTCAGCCTCCTGAGTAGCTAGGATTACAGGCGTGAGCCACCAGCGCCCGGCCCAACTGAATACTTTCTTGGCACTTCTTCTTGACATAGCTTTTCTTTTAAATACTTTCCCCAATGGAATAACTTGGTAAAGTGAGTATTCTGTTCAAGGAAAGAAATCTTTTTTTCTGTCCCTTGTTGAAAATCATTCTAAAATGCATTAGTTTACTTTTCTTAAGTACATGCTTGTTAATGTGCTAATAAATACTACTGATGACTTAAGGTGTCATCACAGTAAATTAATCTACAATATTAAAATGGGGCTATAATTATAGGATACTGACAATTTTGTATTAATCTCAGACTATAGTATAGATAGCTATGTTTTCACAGAATAAGGTTGGTAATTAAGTTGATTGCTTTAACTGGTTCTATACATGGTTTTAAAATACATTTCCAAATAACTGAAGTTCTGTTGTTAGTTTCTATTTGATTATGGTTCAGTTATATGTCACATTTCAATTTCATAGATCTCTTTACTAGTGAGAGAAATACAATACAATTTAGTCTTATGCTAAATAGTAATTAGATTCATGAGTCTCTCAAATCATTTTCCCTACTGACTATTAGGAGTAATACATATTGAGTTTCCAGAAAGTTAAAAGCAGAATTAGCCTACTCAGGGCCTGAGCTCTGTCCCTGAGCTTTTGTGCTTTAGGCTAGCACTCTACTACTTGAGCCACAGCTCTACTTCTGGCTTTTTTGTATGTATGTATGTATGTATGTATGTATGTATGTATGTATGTATGTATGTGTGTGTGTGTGTGTGTGTGTGATTAAATGGAGACAAGAGTCTCATAGATTTTCCTGCCCAGGTTGGATCGAACTGCAATCCTCAGATCTCAGCCTTCTGAGTAGTCTCACTGATTACGGTAAGCCTATTCAATTAAAAAAAAAAAAAAAAGCTGTATGCCAGTGGCTCACGCCTGTAATCCTAGCTACTCAGGAGGCTGAGATCTGAGGATCACAGTTCAAAACCAGCCCAGCCAAGAAAGTCCCTGAGATTCTTATCTCCAACAAACCACTCAGCAAACCAGAAGAGGAGCTGTGGTTCAAGTGGTAGAGGGCTAGCCTTGAGCTGAAGAGCTGAGGGACAGTGCCAAGGCCCAGAGTTCAAGCCTCATGACCAACAATAACAAAAAAAAGATCTGCTTTTTTTTGGTAAAATTTTCCCATTAATGGAATGTTTTTTTTTTTTTTTTTTTTTTTTGGTCGGTCGTGAGGCTTGAACTCTGGGCTTGGCCAGAGTCCTTGTGCTCTTCAGCTCAAGGCGAGTGCTATACTGCTTGAGCCACAGCACCACTTCTGGTTTTCTAGTGGTTTATTGGAGATAAGAGTCTCACGAACTTTCCTGCCGGGGCTGGCTTTGAACCTCGATCCTCAGATCTCAGCCTCCTGAGTAGCTAGGATTACAGGCATGAGCCACGGGCGCCCAGCTTAATGGAATGTTTATCCCAAAGAAAATAGCCACGTGAATAACCATGTTTATTATTATGCTATTTTAAAATAAATCTATATGAACTCACAGATTAAAAGGCATTTCTTAGTACTTTTAACAATCTGAGAGGTACTTATCTGAGAAAGTTTACTGAAATATCAAGAGATAGATCTTGTCTCACTTAAATATTTAAAAACAAGTGATGAAAAATGTGGGGCTGTCAGCTTTCTAACAGATTTTACTACTTTTCACTCAGGTTGTTAGAGGATGTGTATCTACTGACTTTGTATGTTTTATACTGAAGATACCCCCCAGTCCCAATTTCAATTCCTCCCAGTTGGGTGAAATTCAAACACAGTTAACTTTTACTTTTTAAGTTAGCAGCAACATTTATCTAACAATAATCACACTGCTACCAGAACCAATTCTTATAACCCTACAGTTAATGTCAAAATGACTGCTCTCTGTCAATTATCCATACCTTCAATCCCCATACTAAAATACTAGGACCTAATGTACTTTTTTTTTTTTTTTTTTTTTTTGTGGTGATAGGGATGAAATCCAGGCCTCCTACAGGCAAGTGACCTCTGAGCTATGTTCCCAACTGCCAAGTATACTTTTTAGCACAGATGATTCAACCTAAAACTGTATTCTCTTATGCTGGGCCTCACGTGCCAAGCCACAGCTCCCAGTCAGCCATATAAGCACAATGGCAAGTAACTGATAGGAAGCTATAAATATGGCAGTTTAGATGTTTATCAGGAAGTAATCCCCTGAGAAATATTCATACTGTATTTTGTTGAAAGGGCACCCTCACCTTTGGTGGCTGCATTAATCATTATTAGAGACTATAAAGACCTTGAAAAGACTCTGGATGAGGAAGCAAAAAAAGGGTTACAATCCTAACTCTCCAACTTAGTGCCTATCATGCATCTCTGATTTTGGTTAACTATTTTATTGTATCTTTACCATTGAAGCATGATAGCTTTTGGTACAAAAGCTATCCTGATACCCAGGAGATGTTCAGTTAAATAAAAAGATGGAAAAATACCACTATTCAGGGCAAAGACAGTACTTTTTCTGTGGAAAGAAGTATCAGTATCTGTTCCCATCTTGTTTTTTCCAAACTAGGTCCTGACACTCAGGGAACATGGCCAGCCAAGAATTTAGTGGTACAACAAAACAAGGAGTATAGCTTATTTTCATAGAAGAAAAAAGTTAATAAATAGTATCAACTAATAGGTTATTATGCTATAAAAAGTATGTTCAATTATAGAACTAGTTTTTAAAAATTTGCCAAGTTCTGATTGCTCATACCTATAATCCTACCTACCAGGGAGGCTGAGATCTGAGGACAGTGGTTCAAAGCCAGCCCAGGCAGAAAGTCCATGAGAATCTTATCTCCACTTAATGACCAAAAAGCTGGAAGTGGAGGTGTGACTCAAGTGCCAGACTTGAGTGAAAAAGGCAAGTGAAAGTGTGAGGCCTTAAGTTCAAGCTCTATTACCGGCCAAACAACAAACTAACATTGATCTTGCCAAAAGACTCATTTATAATACAACAGAGTATAGGCTATATTTTGTACTATAATTTAAACTCCAAAATATGTGGAAACTAGTCACTCGATATTAAATGTAAACAGATATACTCACAGCTTGCATTTCTATACAGAAGAAATGGTTCATGGAGCTGAAATTCCAAATCTTTATTCACGGGTTCAACTAGGTTGTGCATATTCAGCCGATTTACAATGGTAAAACCATGGTGAGGCGAAGCTGACCTTAGATTTAATAGAAGAAAATCTGTAGTTACCTTTCCATCTGTAGAAATGCTGTCTACTTCTTGATTTTCATAAAAAAAAAAAGTATATTGCATAAAATTATTTTCTGCCAGGGGCTCCCACCTGTAATCCTAGCTACTCTGAGGGTTATGGCTTGGAGCCAACTTGGGCAAGAAAGTCATGAGACTCTTATCTCCAATTAATGACCAAAAAGTCAGAAACGGAGAGCTGTGCCTGAAGTGGTAGAGTGCTAAGCCTTGAGCACAAAAGTTCAGAAATAGCACCTAGGCCCTGAGTTCAAGCCCCAGGACCAGCACACACATACACACAAAAATTTAAGACAGGTCATACCCCTTCTCTACTCAAAAGTCTGTAAGGAATCAGTGCCTCAGTATAAAGGCCAACAGGGATCTACTTGATACTACCACACCCCACCACCTCATCTCCTACGTTTCCTTCCTTGATTCCCTTGCTTCAGTCAAACTGGGCTCCTTGCCAAACTCTCTGCAGATATGTTTCTACCTAAAAACCTCTGCCTAGACTATTGCTCCCAAATATGCACATCTTCAGCAAGCATTTGCTCAAATGTCACCTTCTCAAGGCCTCTTAGAATTAATGATCCCGGTCTTAATACCTCTAACCCTTCTCTATTGACCTGTATCACTTATTTTTAAACAGATATATCCAAACACAGACAAACAGTAAGCCTGCTTGGAGAAATATTCATTTATATAAAATGTGGTACAGAACTGTCTACAATGAAATCAATTTCCTTTTTTTTTTTTTTTTTGCTTTTTCAAAACCCCAAATTCAGGATTCTTGTCTTTTTTTTTTTTTTTTTTCTTTTTGGTACTGGGGATCAAACCCAGTACATAGGCAACCGCTTTTTTTTTCTTTGGGTCCAGTCGTGGGGCCTGAACTCTGGGCCTGGGTGCTGTCCCTCAGCTCTTCAGCTCAAGGCTAACGCTCTACCACTTGAGCCACAGCACCACTTCCGGCTTTTTTCTTCCTGCTTATATGGTGCTGAGGAATCAAACCCAGGGCCTCAGGCATGCAAGGCAAGCGCTCTACCACTGAGCCACCTTCCCAGCCCCAAATCCAGGATTCTTACAAGTCCTAGTGGTTCCTACAAAGCGATAATCTGACATCTCGATATACCTTTATCTAACACATGTAAAATATTTTCATTATTTCCCAAAAAGAATTTCTTGACTCTCCTTTTATTAGAATCAATGCCACATAAGCCTCCATGAAGTGGATAGTCAAGCCACTCACTGTACTAAATCTACTATTTTCCACAATCAGATCTGTTTTATATCTTAAAATAAGGCCAGTAAAGTATTTTCCAAATATCGCAAATACCACAGTACTAGTAAGAGCTAAAGTTTCTTTGAGACTTATTACATTGCTAATAAGAGTAATGAAGGGCTGAGAATATATATTTTAAAGGAGGAAAATGTGTAACAGGAAACAAAGTGTCAAAGAAAGAAGAGCTTCATATATAAATACCTAAGCACTTACTTAAGATCATTGTTTAAGTGAGTGTTTAGACAAGATCTCAAAGCTTCATACAGAAATTTAGAGGAAAATAACAAAATCTTTTAGATTAGCAACAATGGAGAAAGGCTAGCCTGAAAAGCTAATAAAAAAAAAAAATCAGGACTCAATAGTGACTCCTGGCTGCTACCACCTAAGCTCTAGAAAATAAGGGAACCTTCTTCTGTCAGAAGATCTTAGAAGAGTCCAGGGAAACAAGCACCCTATGACCCTCATATCCTGTCAGTTGCCTTTAGGGCCTCTCAGTGGTCTAGCAATACAAGAGCTATAAGCCATCACATTCTTTTTTTTTTGCCTGTCCTGAGGCTTGAACTCTGGGCTTGGGTGCTGTCCCTGAGCTCCTTTTTCCTCAAGGCTACTGCTCTACCATGTGAACCACATCGCCACTTCCAGCTTTAGGTAAGAGTCTCATGGACTTTACTGCTCAGGATGGCTTTGAACCACGATTCTCAGATCTCAGCCTCCTGAGTAGCTAGGATTACAGGCATAAGCCATCAGTGCCTGGCCCAATTACATTCTTTTTTTTTTTTTGTCGGTCGTGGGGCTTGAACTCTGGGCCTGGGCGCTGTCCCTCAGCTCTTCAGCTCAAGGTGAGCGCTCTACCACGTGAGCTACAGCGCCACTTCTGGTTTTCTGGTGATTTATTGGAGATAGGAGTCTCACGGTCTCTCCTGCCCGGGCTGGCTTTGAACCTCGATCCTCAGATCTCAGCCTCCTGAGTAGCTAGGATTACAGGCGTGAGCCACCAGCGCCAGGCTCCCAATTACATTCTTAAGATGGTAAATTCTCAAAGAAGTGGAAAACAAAACATGTGCAACTCAGGCTGGGAAGGTGGCTCAGTGGTAGAGTGCTTGCCTCGCATGCATGTGGCCCTGGGTTCAATTCCTCAGCACCACATAAGCAGAAAAAGCTGGAAGTGGCACTGTGGCTCCAGTGGTAGAGTACTAGCCTTGAGCTGAAGAGCTGAGGGTCAACGCCCAGGCCCAGAGTTCAGGCACCATGACTGGCCAAAAAAAAAAAAAAAGTGCAATATGAATAATCTAGTCTCTCTATAAAGTACTCTCAAACTACATATTACCAAAAGTGCTATCTATAATCCAGACCATTGGGGGAAATGGGGTTGGGAAGGGGGCAGAACCAGTCATTGAAGATAACCTCTAATTTTTTAATCATTGAACAGGGAAACAGGCCTGTCAACTACTTTATAGCAATAATGTACATATTATATTTTACACATAGACTCACTCTCTTTAATTTAGGGGGAGGCAAATATGTATTTCAGACTCATTCATTACTAGGGACCTAGCTGGCTTAGTATCTCACATGGAGGGATAAAAACCAGAGAGGACAAACAGAAATGAACTACTTCATAGGACAATGTTCTTTACCACTAAAAAAATGAAACACATTTTTAAAAGCTTACCTTCTATATACAAATAGAGTCCCTTCTATATCAGTTTTCTCCTATAATAGAAAAATAAGTCTATTAGTTTTCCAATCTCAAGTAGTTGCAATGGAGAAATACTTCATAGTTAAGACCATTTTTTTTCCAAACTGTAAAATTTATCTTTCTTTGAAGATATTGGGGTTTAAACTCAGGACCTTAAACTTGCTAACAGAGCCATGTTCCCAGCTTGTAGAAAAAGAAGGATTGTAGACTTTCTGATCTCCATTTCTGAGTGGCCAAGATTAAAATGTAAGCCATCTGGTTGGGCCTAAATCAATCATTTTGAACAGGAAAAGCAAGTCATCTTCCCCACAGACTGTTGTTATCAGTTTCATATGTATCCACTACAAACTACTGATGCATACATAAGCATATGCAACTTTCAATACAACATACCTGCCTCTGTAGTATTTTCTTTTTAACTTGTACAGAAGATTGTAGAATAGCTTTAATTTTTTAAAAGCTAAAAATGTCTCAGAGTTTTAAAAAATGTGTTCAAGGCTTGTGCTCTACTTGAACCACAGCTCCACTTTTTGGTGGTTAACTGGAAATAAGAGGCTCAAGGACTTTCTTGCCCGGGCTAGCTTCCAACAGATCTCACTGAGTAGCTACGTTTACAGGTATGAGCTACCAGCACCTGGCTATTGGTTTTGTTTTTTTTTTTAATTTTTAAAATTGCTATTACAAAGGTGATGTATAGAGGGGTTATAGGCTCATAATTTAGGTAATGAGTACATTTCTTCTTGGACAATGTCTCACCTCTTCTCTCCCTCTCTCCCAGTTTTTCCCTGCTGTCCCTACCCACAAATTGTACAGCTCATTTTCAACATAGTGTCTAGTAGGTACTACCACTGCACCATTTGTTTCTCCTTGGTCCCTTCATTTCTGTGTCCCACCCTTATTCTTGTGAAGTCTTGTGAACATGTTTTAGCATTTGAAACAGAATTCTACAATCCAAGATTTTAAAATGTTGAATATCTTTGTGAAAAACTAGAAACAAATATTAAGTTGTGACCTACATTTATTTGCTTGCAATTTATATTTCAACAAATTTATCTGCAGGCCAACAAAAATGACTCAAAGCACTTCAAATTCGGGCAAAGTTTAAAACAGTTACATTTATAAAATCATCTATAATCTTACTCCTTGTGGCTTTCAACAAAGAAAAGAGGAAAAGAAGATGGAGAAAAATTTTGAATTCATTGTTCACAAATGCCAAATGATTTTCACAAAATTACTATAATCTATGCCTAGTTTAAAGATTCCATTGCTCAGTGAAATGTGAATGCCAATTACTGATCAATTCTATACAACCATCATTTAGGGATTGTAAGTGAAGGTTATAGATAAATGAGTTAATTAGGAAGTCAGTTACAAGAAATGGGAATATTATGCAAACAACTAAAGTGCCTCAAGGAGGGGCTGAGAAGAGTTAGTGAACAAACTGAATATAAACTTTTGAATCCTCCCTCCAGTGCACAGAAACCTAAAAGTATCTTAAGTCTGAAGAAAGTATTCAGAGGTGACATCACTGTTTCCCTCAACACATCTTGGAGAATGCAACTAACCTAAAGGCCTTTCCCTAAATGCCTTGAAATCTTTTCCCAAACTCTGGAATATGGTGTAGCTCGATTAAAGGCGGACTCACTCTCCCATTCTCTTCCAAGAATTAATTGGATTTCAAACTTCAAATCCAAATGACCTCTGCGAAGGGGGTCTATAATTTACGAATGTTGGGGGTGGGGAGACGAAGGGTGTTTATTTTGTTAATTATGTATGTGCAACTTATCTAATAATCCTAAAACGTCATACTCAAGTTTTTGAGCACCTTGTGGGTGTCACCAGTCACATATCCTCCACGCATTTGTAGAGCGGGCAGGTCGCCCCGGTCCCCAGACTCGACCCCAAGGGACTGATCTTGCTCCAATCCTCCCCTCCATCGGCTTTTCCCCCCGAGGCCGCTCCCGCAAGCTTTTCCCATTCCCCCCGCCCCACCCCAAACCAGCGCACTCCGTCACCCCTCAGGGTCGGGCCGGACTCTAGGACAGGCTCTGGCCTCGCCTTCACCGTCTAGGCTTCCTGCCTCGTCGCCCCCCCTCCCCCAGCAGCCTGCGCTGTCCCTTTAAGAGGGGTGGCCGGGCAGGCGTCCCCAGTGACTAGGCCGCACTCACCCACTGGTTAGCTTTGGGGGAGAAGGTGTACAGAGCGACCTGGCCCGTGAGGTCGGCAATGCTGGTGATGTAGGGGTCATGCTGCTTCAGGGCCGCCAGACTCATCTCCTGCCCAGCCCTACTCGGCGACTCCATCTTGAATTTCGGAGCCGAGCCCCTTCGGCGGGGGCGGAGCCGCGGACCGGAAGGTTCCATCCAGGCACAGTTCCCCCAGCTCCGTCAGCCCTCTCAACTTCCGCTCTCTCTCCGGGCCTGACTCAGGGCGGGGGGATTGAGGGGGTGGTGGTGCAGGAGTTATTCCTCTCCGCCGCCCGCGCACGCCTTCATCTGCCGGGTTCCGGTTCCCGCAGGGCCAATCAGCTTGAGGAACGAGCTGGGTAGGCGGTGGCAGGTGGGAGCCGCCCAGCGGGCGGCCGGCGCTACTTCCCAGTAAGCTAAAACTTCAGACCCGGGGCCGAGCGCCGTCCACGCCCTCCTCCGAACGCTGCCGGGCCGGGCTGGGCGCCTTCGCGGTGCCGGCTGGGGTCGGGGACGCAGCGGCGCGGGAAAGGTCCCGCGCACCACAGGGGAATTTCAGGGGTCCTTGGACCTTTTAGAAAGCACAGAGCAGCGTGGCAAGGGGGAAGCTCAGCTCAGACCCGGGCTTATCACGGCTGTTAGAAAGCTCCCCCCCCCCCCCCCAGGAGAGTGCCAGTCCAAGGGCTTGAACTCAGGGCCTGGTCGCTCGTGGCTACTGCCCTACCACTGGAGCCGTAGCTTCACTTCCGGTTTTCTGGTGGTTGGTTGGACTTTCCTGCCCGGGCTGCCTTTGAACTACAGTCCCCAGATCTTAGCCTCCTTAGAAGCTAGGATTACAGGCGTGAGCCACTTTTAAAATCATCAAAGTAACTTTATGGCAGCGCAGACTGGCACAGATCAACACTACGTTTCAGAGAGGATAAAGGAGTTTATTGGGGGCCACTCGAACCAGGCTAGTGCCAGAAAGAAGTCAAGAACCCGAGGGAGGGGAAACCCTGGGTTTTATACAAGCTGGTTACACACAAAATAGGCATAATCAGATTTGTAAAAGGTCAGGTGGACAAGTCCTTTCTAGTTGTTCAGAAATCATGACATCCTGGCACTACCCCTTTTGTACTGTTATTTTTAAATGCCTTGTAGGTTTCCCACTACTGATTCAGATAGCTCCACTTAGTCGTCCCCCAACCCATTTTCCAGCAACAGCCCCTCTGGGCCACTTTCTTGCAACGGGGTGAGGGATTAGACCGGCAATTAGATTCTGGAAAGTCCTTGCACTAGGAGGGGTAACTTTGTCTAGTTCAGAATTACACAGTAGTCTTTCCTATCCACTTTAGCCTCTAATTTTCCTGTCTTTCCAGTCTAGGGAAGACTCCTTGAGGACTTGCGTTTGTCTTGCATCATTTAAAGTATTAAATAGATGACTCATTCTTTGAACAATTTAAAACGATATAAAGAGCTAGATACTAGTTAAAGAATAAAATGAGGTATGGAAACTATAGGAAGCTTTATCCTCCCAGACTTGTTAAAAAGCATTCTTTTTCCTTTGATTGGAAATACAGCCCAACAGAATGGAAACCTTTTGAAAGCAAAAGGAAAACAAAACCACATTTTTTTTTTACCAGAATAACATGACATATTTGTGTTGTCTACAATTTTATATCCCAGGGTCATTGGTCAATGGGAAGAAAAGTCTTATATTCGTTACAGATTCAGGCATGAAGCATGTACAAAAGCAGGCAAAGAAAGATATACCATTCTCTCTCCCTCCTATAAGTATTTATTGAAACTATCATCATTAATTGGTGGCCACTTAGGAGCTTTTAACTCTAGCACATCTTGGCTCTAGGAGACATTGAAAGAAATAGGATAATATAAATAACCAGGGATGATGCTACAGACATTTATCCTTGAAACGTAGAAGATGGAGCTACTAATTTAGTTGTCTGGGAAAAGGAGGCTTCAAGGAGGAGGTGGTGCTTGAATTGGTACACCAGGTATGAGCATGTGTTTTTCAAGGAAGCAAGGTACAGGCTCCAGTTTGTTTCACTGGCCAGTGGTGAGGCAGGGAAGATTTGATCATCTCCATATGGTTTAATTCATACCCGTTAGGAAGAAGCCAGTGGCTCAAAATTCCATGTTGGTCAGAGATTCTGGTGATAGAATCCAGGGAATCTTGCCTTCTATGGTCGAGTCTTATTCTACATACAAGAGTTGCCTTTCTAGCCAGGTGCCGGTGGCTCACACCTGTAATCCTAGCTACTTAGGAGGCTGAGATCTGAGGACTGCGGTTCAAAGCCAGCCAGGGCAGGAAAGTCCGTGAAACACTTATCTCCAATAAACCACTCAGGAAAACGAAGTGGCGCTGTGGCTCAAACGGTAGAGCGCTCACCTTGAGCTGAAGAGCTGAGGGACAGCGCCCAGGCCCAGAGTTCAAGCCCCACGACTGACCAAAAAAAAAAAAAAAAAAAAGAGTTGCCTTTCTTCCTCTTACTGGCTGAGAGCAGGAGCCTTCTTCCCTTCTGTCCATTTGAAGAATCTGTAGCCTGACTAAAGTACATGTATGAAATTTAAATAGATAATACATTTACCTTTTGCTAAATTCAAATGACACACCTGGCACTGCATTTAGTTTTTTTTCCCCCCTTACATATATTTCCTAAAATGATTTCTCTCAGTCAACTGTTTTTGGCAGTACTGGGGTTTGAACGCAGCTAGCTAGGCCAGTGCTCTAATACTAAGCCAAGCCACCAGCCCTTAGTCTACAGTTTTTGATTGAGCAGGGATAAACTAGTAAAGAAGAGCAAGATATTTTAGGTTCTCATACTTAGAATAGAAAATCACTTCAAAATGCATTTTGGTCTGGTGTGGTGGCTCATGCCTGTAATGCTAGCAGTTGGGAGGCTGACACGGGATGACTGAAAGTTTAAGGGCTACCTAGTCTGCATAGTAAAACTCTGTCTCTAAAAATCATTTTGGACGACCCAGACATGCTACTATTGATCTACTTTATATAGCTTTGAAGTCATCTGGAAGTTGTAAATATTTTGGAATTGAAAATCATCCTTATTTTTTTTGAGCCCTAATATTTTCTTATATTTGTGAATCAAACCTTAAGAGTTTTCTTGTGTCTGTAGACAATAAACTGGGAGACAAGATGGCAGCTTAGTCTACTAGATCACCAGTAGATAGCCCAGTCCATAGCATAGAGTAGATTCTCAATAAATATTAGTGAGTGAATGCATCTTGAAACCCAACTCATTGAAATCTACACAAAATGCTAGTGGTAAGGAAAGGAGGCTTATTCTACATCAAAAATTTTCAGTCAGGGCTGGGAAGATGGCTCAGTGGTAGAGCGCTTGCCTTGCATGCTTGAGGCCCTGGGTTTGATTCCTCAGCACCACATAAGCAAGAAGAAAAAAGCCGGAAGTGGCGCTGTGGCTCAAGTGGTAGAGCACTAGCCTTGAGCTGAAGAGCTGAGGGACAGCACCCAGGCCCAGAGTTCACGCCCCATGACCGGACCCAAAAAAAACAACAACAACAAAAAATTTTTTTCAGTCAGGCAGAGTCTCACCCTGTAGCCCAATTCATGGTCCTCTTGCCTCAGCCTCCAAGTGCTGAGATAACAAGTGTCTGCTATCTTACCTGGCTTCAAATATTTAAGAAAAATAATTATAAAAGAAAACTTAAAAACTCATCACTATCACCTCTTCTCTCTTCTACATTGAACCTCTTTATTGAAAAGAAAAGTTGCCATTTAAGCCAGTGTGGTGGCTCAAGTCAGTAAACTTAGCTTCTTGGGAGGTGGAGATTGGAGGTTTCGAGATTTGAGGCAAGCCAGGTATAAAAAAGAAGTTTGAGAGACACCATCTTAATCAATGACTGGGAATTGTGGTTCTTGCCTGTTATTCCAGCTATTGGGAAAGTACAATAGCACAAGTGCACAACAATGCCTACCTGTCATCCCAAATGACACGAGATACCAAAAGAAGGAAGATCAAGGGGCTGGGAATGTGGCTTAGTGGTAGAGTGCTAGTCATGAGCAAAAGAAATTTAGAACAGTGCCTAGACCCTAAGTTTAAGCCCTCAGAATGGAAAAAAAAAAAAAAAAAAGATCAAAGCCCAGGCCAGTCTGAGCATTGGAAACATGGCTCAAGTTGTAGATCACCGGCCTAGCAAATTCAAGGCCTTCAGTTCAATACATCAGTACAGCATTGAAAGTTACCATTTAAAATTATGGGACCAAGCCAGACACAATGGTGCACAACTGTTGTTCTAGCAACTCAGAAGGCTGAGGTAGGAGGACTACTCTAACCCAGGAGTTTGAGGCCAGCCTGGGAAACGTAGCAAACCATATCTTAAAAATAAAAAAAGAAGAATAAAAAGAAAAAAGAATGGAATGATCTGTCTGAGGTAAAGAACACTGGAATACAACTCAGGTAATCAGTTTTTTAATTCCAACCTTAACTGTGTTACTTGGTCAGTTACAAACCTCCCATTTCTCCAATGTAAAACCCAATGACTCTGCTATAGTCTGGAAGACATGGCTTTATCTGATCTCCTACTATATTTTCACTACCATTTTTTATAAGTTGGCCTAGTAAGTTTTTCACCCTAGGCAGCCATCTGGTCTCCTTGCTATCTATTCCTGTACAAATACTGTCAAAAGGCAAGATTATAACAAATTTTCACTTAAACATCTAATTGACTTAAAAAATAAGCTTATGAAGGGAGTTATTTCATCATTACATTTCCACACATGTTTACAATGTTTCCCAATCAATCTTAATCCATGTATCATGGAATTGGCTTTTATTTGTGGTTCTAGAATCCTGCAATACTTCATACTTCTTTGAAGGAATATATAGAATGCAGCCCCAGCAACCAAATATACTTGCTATAATACAGAAGCATGATTGGAGAATCTACCTGTCTGCATCAGAGCCGGACATTAAAGAAATCTGTAAAAATGTTACAAAATACAAACACATTGAATGTTCTGAGGAACTGAGCACAACAGGCTGCTTTATAAACAGGAAAGGGCTGACAAAAGGAGATGTGAAACAAAATAATATATTGGTTGGTTTAAAGTTACTTTCCTTACAGGATTTAAGTAGAGGCCTTTCTTGGTATGCTGGCTTAGGAAAACTGATCGGTTGCTGTCAGTCTTTCGTTTTTGGAAAACTGTCCCGTTTCAGAATTCAATTTGTTTAAATCACTTGATTTCATTCTGGTTTGGTCTTGTCTTTTGGGACCTGTGTAAGTGCCTAATATGAAACAGTTACCCCCTATAAACTTTACTTGACAGTACCAAATGAATCTTACCTCAGGTAAGATCAACTATTCCATTTTTCTTAACACTCTTCCCTCTAATATCTTCAGATGTGTGTGTATATGCACACGTATGTGTGTGTGTGTGTGTGTGTGGTGTGCTTGTGTGTATCAGTCCTCAGGGCCTTGATCTCTCCTTAGGCTGGTTTATCTGAGTTAAGTCTCTCATGGACTTTCCTTCCGTGGGCTGGTTTTGAACTTTGGTCCTCAGATCTCAGCTTCCTGAGTAACTAGGATTACAAGTGTGAGCCACCAGTTGCCCTGTTCCTCTCAGATATTCCTAGGAATCATCTCCTTGCTGATTTCATAATACTTACCTATAAGTTGTAATTATTTGTTTAGGTTTTGTTTCAGTTCAGTGAAAGCAGGAATCAACTCCAGCACATTTCCAGTACCTGGCACAGAGGCAATGCCTAATATAAGTCCTTGAGAACGTTAGCATATTTTCTGTGATTTCAACTTGCCCACTAATAAATTATTTGTTATTACAAGGAATGCCTGATTTGCTGTATTAATACATTTTGAGTCCTAGGCTTTATGCTTCTTGAAGCTAACACAGTTTAGCCAAGAATAATAATTCAGCATCTTTTTTCAATCTTACAACTTTCTGTACTTTTTTTTACTCCATTCTTCTCTTCCCTCCCCTCTTATTTTTAATTTTCCTCTTCCTTTCCCCTTTTGATCTGCTCAGATTTTAAAGATTTATTCTAGAAACATTTTCTCATTATTCTTTTGCTTCTTAGGCAGAGAAAAGAAAGCTAGCTCATTTTCTTAAGATCATATCAATGGTTCATTTGCCTAGTTAGGATTAGCATCTTCTAGCTTTGGTTTCCAAGTAGATCATGTGTCTGGATACCATTCTGCTTGGGACACTCTTAAATTACAATAGCCCCATGTGAGTGAAACTTGTGATCCCTGTGTTTATATCTTACTAATATCTGTTTTAATCTATTTGCAATGATTAATATCAAAAAGGTTGTAGAGTTAAAGTTCAGTATCTGGTTCTTAGTAGGTATTTAGGATTGTAATTTAAAATTTTTATTGTTATGGGGCTGGGAAGGTGGCTCAGTGGTAGAGCGCTTGCCTTGCATGCCTGAGGCCCTGGGTTTGATTCCTCAGCACCACATAAGCAAAAAGAAAAAAGCCAGAAGTGGCGCTGTGGCTCAAGTGGTAGAGTGCTAGCCTTGAGCTGAAGAGCTGAGGGACAGTGCCCAGGCCCAGAGTTCAGGCCCCACGGCAGGACCCCCCCCCCAATTTTTTTATTGTTATTGTAAAGGTGATATAAAGAGGAATTTTAGTTATATAACTCAGGTAATGAGTACATTTCTTTTTGGACAGTGTCACTGTGATTTCTCCCAGTTTTTCCCTCCCATTCCTACCCACAAATTGTACAGTTCATTTTCAACATAGTGTCTAGTGAGTACCACTGCTGCATTTGTTCACCCTTTGAGAATAGTAATTCTTGTAATTCATTGCTCTAAAAAGATCTCAGACCTTGGGCTGAGAAGGTGGCTCAGTGGTAGAGTGCTTGCCTTGCATGTATGAGGCGCTGGTTTAAAAAAAGATCTCAGACCTCTGTGTTTTTAAAAAGATATTTTATTACATGGGCACTGGTTGCTCATGTCTGTAATCCGAGCTACTCAGGAGGCTCAGATCTGAGGACTGAGGTTTGATGCTAGCCTGGTAGTAAAGAGACTCATATCTCCAATTAATTACCAAAAAGCTAGAAGTGGAGGTGTGGTCAAGTGATATAATGCTAGCCTTGAGCAAAAAAGATAAGGGATAGGGTCTAGGCCCTGAGTTCAAGCTCCAGTACTGGCACAAAATAAAATAGTATTTTTAAATTAATTTCTTTGTTATTGCGTCTTGCTATGGTGTCCAGGCTGGTCTTTGTCTCCTGGGCTTATGTGATCATTTTACCTCAGCCTTCCAAATAGCCAGAACTGTAAGCAAGTGCTACCATACCTGGCTCATAAAAGTATTTTTAAGGCAATAATTATATTCTATGTAATATACTTTTGCCTGTCCATTCTGGAGCAGAAATGCATGCTTCCACAAGGAAGAAAAATAGCTATTTCATTTCAAGTAATATAACTAAGAAAAAGAGAATATAGAACATTATTTATTTTGGTCTTTATATTGCCAGACAAAATTATAATTTTATATAATGTTCTTGATATTATTATTATACAGTTTTAGTCTTTCTATTGTTACTCAATCCAATACAATGTTTTGAATAGCAGCAGCACAATAGTGGCCTAAAAAATTAGCAATATAGTCAGCTGATAGATTATCCATGCATTTACTTTACTTCAAAGATAGGCATGTTAAGATACTCTCACTATTGGTATTGGATATACTGAATTGTTACCCAATTATAAATGAAGGAGCTGAGAAGCAGCACTTCCCTGTGGATGAGATTGTTTTCAGTTGGCTAACAATCCTTTTATCTTTTCCCATTGTTTTGGGCACATGACTAGGTTTCATTCCCAAGCTCCTTTGGCTTAGGTATGGCTTTATGATCAATTCTGGTAGTTAAATGTTAGATGAAGTACTGGTACCATCTCCAAGGCCAAGGTTTTAAGGAGCACGTTGCCCTCCACACTTTCTTATCCACTTCCTATTGGCTGAATGCAGGCAATAGTGAGGCTATAATGAAGGGCAAAACATGGGAAGGGAACTTAAAACCCGAATCAACACATTAGAGAAGAGCTGCCTGCTTGGGACAAAGGGATGTCCTCTTAAATTATTCTGTGAATGTAAAGACAACCCTGCTGGGGGTTGATGGATTATGTGTCATCACCTGAGGATAGCCCATCTCAACAAATTACACTGCTCTACATTACATAGCAATAGTAAGCTGAGCCCTGGTGGCTCAAGCCTGTAACTAGCTACTCAGAAGGCTGAGATCTGAAGATCACAGTTCAAAGCCAGCCCAGGCAGGAAAGTCTGTGAGACTCTTATCTCTGATTAACCACCAGAAAATGGGAAGTGGTGCTGTGGCGCAAGTGGTAGAGCAATCACCTTGAGCTGAAGGGCTCAGGGACAACATCCAGGCCCAGAGTTCAAGCTCCACGGCCGACCGAAAAAAAAATTAGCAATAGTATTTTGGTCTCCTGAAATAGAATAAAAATTAAACATATGATTTACCAGAACATATTGCTTAGTGTTTTGACAATAAGTCAAGATTTAAAAAGAACTCCAGTCATAGGTCTGCATTTACAATCAGTTACAGGCATGAATTTGCAGAGTCATGAAGTGGCTAAGGACCAAAAATGTTTTTGTCTATACCATTAAGCAATTGATTTTGCAATTGCATCATGAAGTAATCTGCTAAGCCAAAATGGTAGATTGTCATTTAAAATTCACTTCTCCATGACAAACACATTGATACTCTCATTTTTTTTTTTGAATTCTGCCTTTCTTTTCTCTTCACACATTAAAATAAAATAAAAATATTCCTTAACTGAACACAATAAGAAGAATTTGGTTGATTAAAAACATCAGTCTGGCCGGGCGCTGGTGGCTCACGCCTGTAATCCTAGCTACTCAGGAGGCTGAGATCTGAGGATCGCGGTTCAAAGCCAGCCCGGGCAAGAGAGACTGTGAGACTCCTATCTCCAATAAACCACCAGAAAACCGGAAGTGGCGCTATAGCTCAAGTGGTAGAGCGCTCGCCTTGAGCTGAAGAGCTGAGGGACAGCGCCCAAGCCCAGAGTTCAAGCCCTACGACTGACCAAAAAAAAAAACAAAAAAAAAAACAAAAAAACATCAGTCTGCTGTGTCAGTTCTGAAAATTGCAAGCTTCTTTTTTGACTCTGCGGAAGTTATAATAACAGAATATTCCCAGTTTCAGTTTCAAGATTCTTCTGGTTTTCTAATACTATTATTTACTAGTATTTATTTTTTTCTGAGAAAATTAACATCAGAGTGTGTGTGTGGGGGGGGGGGGGGTGGGTGTGCGCGCGCGTGCGCGCATGCATGCGTTCCTGGGGCATGAGTTCAGGGCCTGGGCTCTGTCCTTGAGCTTTTGTGCTCAAGGCTGTGGATCTACCATTAAAGCTACAGCTTTACTTCTGGTTTTTGTTGTTGTTGTTTGGTGGTGGTGGTGGTGGTAGTTAATTGGTTATAAGAGTGTCCTGACTTTCTTGCCCCAGCTGGCTTCAAACTGCCACCATCAGATCTCAACCTCATAGTTAGTCAGGATTACAGGAATGAGCCATGGGTGCCTGGCAAGAATCGTTCTTACTTATGTATTTAATTATTCAGTGAACTTTAGCTCCTTTATATTTGATATTTGATTGTTTAGTAACCAAGGCAGATATAACAACAATCTGTTGAATGACTATAGATTAAATTTGCACAGGATGAATATTTTGTCTTTACTATACTCTTCCACTTTGATGTGAAACCACAGTATTACTTCTTAAAGGTGTTTGATAGGTTTTTTTTTAATGGCATATTGTGTTCATTTAGTTTTTTAACATGGTTCTAGTTGGGGAAAAACTGACATAGAATTCCCCAGGAAGTCTTTATAAGCCACTCATCATACGATTGCGTAATAATAAATGTAGCCCAAATATGTTATTTTGTTGAGCTGAGTTCATTTATCAAGGATCAAAGAATTAGAAAATTGTATCTTTTCCACTCAATTGCCCTTATAGAAATTAGTGTTAAACAGGATACATTAAAAATCACTCTGAATTATTGAAATGCTATAATTTAGTGGAGATTAACTGTCACAATATGAAGAAACATTCATTCATCTATACTTTATCCACAGCCTTGAATTTAAGGAATATTACACATTCTGGGCCTTGAAGAAGATCTCAATGTTCATCATCTAAAAGAGAGAAAGGCATAAATTATGCTTTGTCATTCAAAATAATAATAAGCATTACCCTAAAAGATAATTGAATAACAAATTCCTTTTACATAGTAAAATTATTGCCACTACTGTGATAGAAGAGGTTGAACTAGGTCGAGTGGTCCTTTATACATTGCTCAAGAACAGGAGAAAGGATAAAAAATTTATGAATTACCTCTTAGAAACCATGATCTGGTACAGAAATGTAATAAAATACCCACTCTCCTGTGTCTTCCCAAGCTTCTCCTTGCTTGCCATTTCACTTTGTGATTGTATTAGCACCGCAACGTTCTGAAGCTCTAGCAACTGACTGTTGACAAGGATGAAGATTTACAAGCCAAAAGAATTTTTTTAAATTGAAAACCCAGAGGCAGATGATGTAGAAAGGTAATGTGGAAATAGGAACCAGGTAGACTCTCATTTTGTATATTGTATACATTCATAATTTAATTTTATTTAGATTACTAATAAGTACAAAACATAGAATGATAAAACATTATGGGATGGGGGATATACTTCAATGGGTAAAGTGCTTGTCTACCATTCTGAAGGCTTTGGGTTTGGTTGTCATCCCTGAAAATAAAACAATACACACATTAAAGGTATCATATAAATACCTTTCTGAGTATTGACCTTCTGGCCAAATTGTATAATAATATGTAGAATAGTTTTTTTTCCCCAACAGCAAATATTGCCCAAACTAGTTCTTAAGAGAGCTGTATCTAGTTCGAAGAAGTTACCTGTTAATGTTTCTTTACTTCTTCAGATACTTCTTTCTTTTTTTTTTTTTTTTAACCATTTCAGAGCATGTGTATTTCTGTTAAATTTAATGATGGAAAATAATCTGAGACTGGCAATACAAGCAATTTAGTTTTGTTGGATGTTGGGAAAGACTGGAATTTGTTATTTGTAAATGTCTAAAAATAGCTTATTTGATTAAGTATTGGTGATTTTAATGAATTCTTTCATATAGAAAAGTCTTTATTTTCCTGTTCAATGGTCTCTCCCTCCTCCCTCTCTCCTTCTCTTCCTCCCTTCTTTCCTCCCTTCCTTTTTCTTTCTTTCATGGGTCATGGGTCTTGAACTTTCAAGGGCTGAGCACTGTCCCTGAGCTTTTATGCTCAAGACTAGTGCTCTACCACTTTGGGCCATAGCACCACTTCCAGTTTTCTGGTGGTCAATTGGAGATAGGAGTCTCATGGGCTTTCCTGCCCAGGCTGGCTTTGAACTGCAATCCTCAGCTCTCAGCCTCCTGAGAAGCTAGGATTATTGGCATAAGCCACAAATGCCCGGCTGGATTTGTCCTTTAAAAGTGGAGACTGATGGAAGTGATGCTTTGCTCAAATGCTAGCCTTGAGCACAAAGACAGTGCCCAGGCTATGAGTTCAAGCCCCATTACTGACAAAAAAGAAAAGAAAAGAAAAGAAAGTCTGAATTTAGCTGGCACTGGTGGCTCATGCCTGTTTTGTAATCTTACCTACTCAGAGACTAAGATTTGAGGCTCACGGTTCGAAGTCAGCCTGGGCAGGAAAGTCCATGAGACTCTTATCTCCAATAAACTACTCAGTAAAAGCTGCAAGTGTCACTGTAGCTCAAGTGGTAGCGCTCTAGCCTTGAGCACAAGGAGGCTCAGGGACAGAGCCCAGGTCCTGAGTTCAAGCCCCAGGACTGCTCCCCACTTACCTCTGCTCCTAAAAAATACGTAAAAGTGGAGACTGACATTGCAAAATGTCAGTTTCAGGTTTTAGAAGTAAAGTTGAGGAATTTATGTCTTTCTTTTTAAGTCTGGTGGAGGATCAACCAGTTACATTAATGTTATAAAACTAAAGTTTCCCTTGGGATTATTTTATAGGGACATGAATCCTATTGACTAGGGTTCTCTCTCATTACCTTATTACCCTCAAATTCTTACCTCAACACCACAGAGTTGAGGATTAAGTTCAACATATGAATTTTGGGGACACAAACTTTCAGACTATAGTAAGCTCAATGCATCCTACGTACTTCGTAAGACTGAATGCTGTGTGAACCACCTCTTGGTAATGACCATCAGGAGACTTCACTGTTTTCAGCTTAGGGTCACCTGTCCCCTAAGATGAGGAGAAACTAGTATTTGAAAGTGGAGGGACAAATACAGAGCTGGCTTTCTTTTCATCTTCTATATAGTTTTTAAATCCAGTGTTATTTGCATGCTTCACACACTAAAATACTTAACCAACTTTAAATTTAAACCCCAAATGTCTTAGTATGTTTTCTGTTGCTGTAACAGAATGGCCCAAATTGGGTAACCTATGAAGAGGCTTTTTCTTTTTGGTGTTGGTACTTGGGCTTGAATTTAGGGCCACTTGAGTCACAGTTCCACTTCTGGCTTTTTGCTTGTTATCTGGAGCTAAGTCTCATGTGCTTTTTCTGCCTAGACTGGCTAGGATTACAAGCATGAGCCATTGGTGCCTGGCTAAAAAAAGCACATTTTTGTTTATAGTTTTAGAGACTGCAAGTCCAAGATAGGGCAGCCTCATCTGGTAATGGCCTCATGCTGCTTCATGGTGGAAAAATGGAAGAGGAGGAAGGGACATGAAAAGAAAAGAAAACAAAACTTCCTGAGATTGCTAACCAGTTCCCATAAGAAAGGCATTTATCTTTTATGAGAGTCCCACCCATCCAATAAGATTCAAACACCATCCAATAAGCTTCATCTTCCAGTACTATCACATTGAAGAATTAAGATTTCAACACTTGAACTTTTGGGAAACATACTCAAATCATAGCAACATGCAACAAACTTTTGAAGACTTGGTAAGATTTCTTCCAGTAAATAATTAGGCAGTTCAGTTTTCCCCATGCATCTATCCTGTGTTTATTAGACATTATTGTTATTTTCTAAAAAACATTTAGAGGAGTATGAATAATAGTAAAAAGGCCAAAGTTTACATCATTAACAAGTTAGGCAGTTTGGTTTTGTATAGCTAAAACATTCTTGCCTAAGAATATCTGTAAACTACATCAGAACTCTGTCATGATACTCTCCTGGTTATAAGAATACTAACTGGTTACACAGAATATCTATGTGTTTGTCCTTGTTTTCTTTAGAAGAAAATGGGTGCTCTGACATATACAGTGTCAGAACCTGTCTCCATGGATGGAAAACCAGCCCTGCCAGCATAATGTCTATCCCATAAGACTACTTCTGAAGTCACTTGGGGTTGCAACTTTTGGCTGCCAGACAATCACTTAGTAAAACTCGTAAGCAAATGCTAATTCATTCATTGTGGTGGAGAGAGCTCCTCCCATGTAGTATGCATTTTACTTCATCCATTGTACTAGCAACCATCATAATGGATGTTTCACCAAAATATGAATGATGGCTTTGTGCCAGCAAGGTAATCAAACTTGCTGTGGAGCAAGACAGGAGAAAGATAAAAGGTTTTGATGTTCAAAACATTTTATGAGTTAGAATAAGAACTTTGGGAACTATTTCTGAAAGATACTCATGATTGATTTAAAGTTATTCCCCCCACCATATTGAGCCATACTCTCACTCTTTTTTTGGCCATGGGACTTGAACTCAGAGCTTGGGTGCTGTCCCTGAGCTCTTCTTGCTCAAGGCTAGCACTCTGTCACTTTGAGCCACAGCTTCATTTCTGGTTTGGTTTTTTGGTAGTTAATTGGAGATGAGTGTCTCATGGACTTTCCTGTCCAGGCTGGCTTTGAAACGTGATCCTCAGATCTCAGCTTCCTGAGTAGCTAAGATTATAGGTGTGAGTTACCAGCACCTGGCTTCTCACCAGTTTTTCCTTCAGTTATTTTTCAGAGTAAGTCTTTTTTTTTCTTTTTTGTGCTGCAAGCCCCTCAAGTAGCTGGAATTACAGGCATGAACCACCCATACCTGACCTGATTTAACTCCCTAACTCTTAATTTTGTGGCTGGAGCTTGTACCTTGTTTTGGAGCTGACCTCAGATGTCTTGTCTTTTGTTTCTTCACTGCAGAGCAACTCAGTAAATTCACTCCTATTGCAATGGGAGATCTGCTTCTGGTTTCTCCTTTGCAGGTGGGAGGCAATGAAATCATGATGCTTCTATTGAAATAATCAGCTCTAGATATCTTGGGGCTAATGAATCCATCTGTGACTGTCCAGAAGATTTATTTTTTTCCTCCCTTTTTACTGTTCTATTCATTCAAAATTCTAAGCCAGACACAGGTTCACAGGCTCACACCTATAATCCTAGTTTCTTGGGAAGCTGAGATTGGGGGGGAATCACAGTTCTATGCCAGATCTGGCAAAAAGTTTGCCAGATCCTATCTGAACCAATAAAAAGCTGGGTAGAGTGGCATGAGCTCATCATCCTAGTTACGAGCTTGCAGATGGAGGGCTCATGGTCCAGGTTAGCTTGGGCACAAAAGTAAGACCCTATATGAAAACTGACAAAAGCAAAAAGGACATGGCTTAAGTGGTAAAGCAGTGCCTAGAAAGTACATGGCTCTTATATTGTCAGGTAATTAGGGCTGGAAAAAAGAAGTTAAAAAGGAGAAACCAGCTATATAAAGTTACATATGTTAAGTTTAAACAAGTGGAACTAACAGCTAGAGCTGAGTGTTCAGATGAAGAACAATCAGAGAAGCCATTATGGAGGAGGCACGGTAAATGGGTAGGGTTAGGATAGGCTGAGAGGAAAAAGTTGCGTTTTCTTCATGTTTCTGTTTCAGGGAAAGTCATATGGATTCTTCGTAGGATTACGTTCTTGAGAAATGTGTTTTGATGTATTCTTAAAAAACATAGTTTCCCTTTTCTATTTTTTTTTTGCAATGTACTAAAGCAGCATCTCACTGGTGACTTTAAGACACCCATTATCTAAGCACTCTAAACCAGGAAGTCAAATAGTCTTGGCTCCAGGACCAGCTGGCAACTTGTAACCTGAAGTTCTGTAACTTCTCTGGATTTGTTTTCCCATTTGAAAAAAAAAAATAGGGTTAATAATACCTCAGACTTGTAGACATTGAGAACTTTTCCACATTAAGAAAATGTGGGCCAATTGACTAACAGGGTCTTACACATAATCAGGGCTCTCTCCCCTCTTCGTAGGCCACAAATGATCCATGTTATGAATATGAGACAACTAGTGCAGCCCCTAATAATATGTGGAGATACAGTAACTGCAAAATGCTTGACTCCTGAGTTTGTACCAGTCTTCTTGGAAACCCAAGCCAGACCTCTTCCTGGTGGCTGCTAAAAGACCCTCACCCCTGTCTGGGAAATGGTTAGTGGCCCCATAGTTCATACTTCCTGGTTCATAGACATCCTCAGCTCTCGGGAGCCCTTGAACACATGCTAGCTGTCAAGAGAATGAAAGGATCACAGCGTTTAGGACTGAAAAGTGCTGAGTCCAGGTATATATGTTAAAAAGTCAGGATATTTGTTAGCCAAGGACAAGTGCATATTGCTAGGTAATCAGAAGTTTCCCTGTGAGCTGGTCCAGTACAGAGTGACAGCAATTTTTCTTAGAAATATTTTGCAGCAGGGTAGCCTTCTAAAAGCCTGCAGTAGTGCAATTAGGTAGAGCAGACAGGCTGGTGAAGCATGCTCTCTACCAACAGAGATAGAGATGACTTTCCATGCTATGTCTAATTCACTAAAACCACTTACCGAGAAAGCAGCCACTTCAAGCAGAATTTTGATCTGACTAGACATCAAAGAAATATGGAAATTGTATTATTGCAGGACTTCTTGCAAGCCAAATATCATTCCTTTAAAGCTAAGGTACAAACCTGTAAGTCTTGAATCTTTATGTTTCAGTTTTTGTTGTTGAATTAATTATAAGAGCAAGAATAATAAACATCAAAATATTTCTAGTCAGAGAAACAGGTCCAAATCTCTCATTAATCTCTAGAAATTGACCTATTTTGACATTTTGTGCTAATACTTGGAGGGGAACATTTGTGGCTCAGAGGGTTTGGCTCAACTGGGTAGCAGTCTCCAGAGAGCAGTGTTACCATCTTCTAAGTTTGAAGGGCTTCTGTCCTCTGTGTCTTGCTCTAATACTCAGCAGCTCAGTAGAAAGAGGGGTCATGCTGGGGAGAGTGTTTATTGTTTGATAATAAATAGGGCTTGTGTTAGGGACAGGGAAAAGGAGGTCTGAGAGTTGAGCAGGTGACATCCTTTAACTAGTCTCCTTCCTTTCACCTTGTCATTAAATGGCGAAAAGAAGGATCACTGTGTGACCGTGTGTGTGTGTGTGTGTGTGTGTGTGTGTGTGTGTGTGTGTGTGTGTGTGTGTGTGTGTGTGTGTGCCTGCGTGTGTGCTGGTCCTGGGGCTTGAACTCAGGGCCTGGGCTTGTCCGTGAACTTTTTTTTTAAACTAAAGGCTAATGCTCTATGACTTTGAGCCACAGTTCTACTTCTGGCTCTTTCATGATTAGTTGGAGAAGAGTCTTACAGACTTTCCTGCCTGGGCTGGTTTTGAAATGTGATCATTATATCTCGGCCTTCTGAATAGTTAGGATTAAAGATGTGAGCTACTGGTGTCTAGTAGGAGCATCTTTTTGAAATATTTGAAAATAGCCTTTTATGTTTAGTGCCTAAGCTCTTGTTTAGGGTGGTCTTTGGAATGGGAGGTGGGATAGTCACCCGTAAAAATGGAAATGAGGCAGTTTTAACTAGTAAAAAAATTACAGTGCTATTACTTAAAAATGGTGCTACATTCAGATTCTACTATGGGGAATCTCAGCCTTTGCTCTTACAAAGGTGATGTCTTAGGGCACTTCAGAAAAGATACCTAATTATAGTAGAGGAATTGAAAGGTGGCAGAAGATTTTATTTATAGGGTGTGTTTTATCCCTAAAGTTCAAGTTCAGTGTACTGTTTTTCCTCCCTCCCTCAGATGGAACCTAGGGCTTTAAAACATGCTATATTTCTGCAGGCGATGATTAATTGATGTGATATATTCTGCAGCAATCTGATTCCTAACAAATATAAGCTTGGCTTTTTGTTGGGCCTGGTTTTGGATGTAGGTAAAGATTGATTATCATTATCTGCATAATATAGATAAACTTCTATCTTTTTGTTGTGTGTGTGGGACAAGATCTCACAGTGTAGTCTAATCTCCGCCCAGAGTGTAAGTCAGGTAGACCTTGAACTTGTGTCCTCGGCCTCCCTAAGTGCTGGGATTACAGGTCTGTGATGTAGGACTGGCTTCTATTTATATTTTTAAATCCTAGTGTGATGATTATAAAAATTACTTCAAAAATAGAGAAGTTTGATTAAAAAAAGAGAAATATATCTTAGGGTATGAGACAGTCTGAATAGTTTAAATGAAGCATTTCCTAAGAACTAGGCCTGGGGATAAGGCTCAAGTGGTACAATACCTGCCTAGCAAGTGTAAGGCTCTGAATTCAAACCCAAGTTCCACAAGAAAGAAATGAAAAGGAAAAAAAAATTGGTGAAGAACTGGTAGGCCTTATGGAGGAAGACCTTATATTGCTCAGTAAGAGTTGTGCCGTGGGAGGAAAATGTCGCATGAGTGCCACTAGGCGGCGAAGTGCTACAGAGAGTGAATAGAAACCACTCCACTGTCGTCTTAGCTAACACTTCCAGTGAGACCTTGGACAGGTCACTTCGAGTCATTCTGGGTCATTTTCTTATCTATGAAATAGAGGTATTCCTTCCCGATGTGTTTTGATGAGAATAAAATATGATCAGAGAAAATTTTTATATTATTTTATGGTGTAAATTAGAATTTCCCCTTTGTTCATCTGACTTCTGGAGATTATCTATTTATTATCTACCTCTATTTCTTTCTGGCTATACTGGAGTTTGAATTAAGGGCCTTGTGTTTTCTAGGTGAGTGTTCTATCACTTGAGCCAGCCACTGGTCCTTTTTTCTTTAGTTGCTTTTCAGATAGAGTCTCCCACTTTTGACTGTGGTTAACATTGGACCATGATCCTCCTACCTCCCCCTCCCACATAGTTGGGATTACAGGAGTGGGCTACTAGGCCATACCTGGAGCTCCCTCTTATACTCCTCCAACCTCACTTCTAATTCTCACTCTTCCATTCTACTTATCTTCCTGTCATCTCAATGTTGGCAATCCCCTTGGGCTAAGAAATCTCTCCTTTCCTTCACACCCATTCTCTACAGGCCCTCATCCAGTCCGATGGGTTTAAATACCATACATATGCCATTAACTCCTAAATTTATATCCCAATCAGACTTCTTTTTGAATCTCAGATCTATCTTTTCTCAGATATATAATGCATATTTCAAAATCAGCATACCCCAAATTGAATTCCCGAGTCACCTCCTTCTGCCCTCCAATTTGCTCCTTCCACAATCTTGATCCTCCTCCACAACCATGCTTTACTTCTTTACTTTCCTCACTCTCCATATCACATGGATTAGCACATCCTGTTGACCCTTCTTTCAAAAATCTATCCAGAATGCAGGTCCTTCCCATACTTTCCTGGCCCCCATCATTTCTTCTTGGGATAATTGGTGTCCCTGCTGCCACCTCTCCAGGATATTCTTAGTAGCTTGAGAAATTACTTCAAAACATGTCAGATCATGTCTCTGTTCAGAATTATTCAATGGATCTGCATACTGCTTAGCATGAAGGCCAAAGTTGGTCCATTGTTCTTCAAGCCCTGCTTGCTGGGCCCCTTTATCCTCACCTTATTCATCTCTTGCTACTCTCGACCTTGATTTCTAAGTCAGCCACAATGGCTGCGTTGTGGGCCCTCACATACCACACACATAATACTTTCCCCCCATGGATATGCACCTACTGTTCTTTCTGCCTAGAATGCTCCTCCCTCAGATATCTCACTTTCCTATCTTTCAGTTCTGTTTTTACAAGTCACCTAATCTGGGCAGTCCATTCCAACCACCCTATTTACAATAGCAGCTCATACCTAATGCTACCTATATTCTCTATATCACTTTTATTGCTTTATCTGTTTTCAAAGCACTTTACTGCCTTGTTGGTGGCTAAAGCCTTTTATCCTAGCTACTTAGGAGGCTGAGATCTGAGTATCAACATCTGAAGCCAGCTTGGCAGCCCAAGAAACTTTTATCTCTAATTAACCACCAGAAAACCGAAAGGAGAGCTGTGGCTTAAAGTGGTAGAGCTGTAGCCTTGAGCACAAAAGCTCAGGGACAGTGTCTAGGCCCTGAGTTAAAGCCTTATGACTCACACACACACACACACACACACACACACACACACACAAGAAAGAAAGCACTTACCGCCTGATGTACACATAATATCTAAGTAGATGAATAGATGCACACATATGTACACACACACATATGTATATACTTAGATGCATGCACACCCATACATAAAACACACACTTATTTATCTTTGCCTGTCTTCCTCATGAGCATGCAAGTCTCATGAGTACAAGAACTTTATTTTGTTTCCTATTGTGTTCCCAGTGCCTAGAATAGTTTTATATCATAGGTTATCACTATACATTCACTGAATGAACGAGTTGTTTAAATACTCCTGCCACTCTGCCTCCCACCCTCAGGCAGGTGGTAGGAAGAGAAAAATGTAAACATTGTTTTGGTTGCCTTCTGCCTGATGTCAGCTGGCCAACTTATGTCTTGCGAAATAGTAGGGGTCTTCTATTTTCAAAACTTAGGCTGTTTCTGGGATAATACAGTTCCTCCAGGCTGTGGGCTCACCGTGATTCCCAAGGGATGTTTACTCTGGACAACTTCCCCTTTGATCTCCCACAGCATGCTTGGGGAGTCAACATCTATGACAATCTTGAACCTTGCACAGAACCCTTCTTGCATTGAATGTATGACAACAAGAAGATTATCTTTTGGGTTAGTGATTACTTCAAAAAGTCAAATGTGATAGAAATGCTATCTCAAAGGTTAGAGTAACATAAACAGCTTCCAAACTGGCTAAACCATGAGCTTGCTACAAACAGAGTTGAAAACATTTCAAAATTTAGTTACAAACAATCTGAATTTCAGAACTGGAAGGGTATTTCCTCCACTCCACCCTCCCTCTCTTTTCTTTTTCCTTTCTCCTTCCCTCCCTCTCTGCCTCCCTCCTTCCTCTCTTTCCTCCCTTCCTTCATTCCTTCCTCTCCTTTTTCCTTCCCTTCCTCTCTCCTTCCCTCAAATAGAATATGGAAAAACTACAGAGAAGAGGCAAGTTTCCAGGGTTACACAGTTAGTGGTAGAGTCAGAGCCATAACTCAGGTTTCCTAATTCCTATTTTTACTGGAGTATATTGTGCTGCTTTCCCAGAAAATGGAATAATCAGGAAAATGTTCAATTAAATATTCTGGAAAAGTTAACCCTTAGCTCTCAAAAAGCTCAATGCTAGTGGACAAGCAACCAGTTAAACCAAGAATGAAAAATGGATATTTCTTTGTCTTTAGAAAGTTTTATTTTTTCTAATTATGTAGATTCTTCCCACAGTATTTATCTTTAGAAAAACCACTATTTGCTCTATATTCTCTATGGGAAAACAGAATGAAGGATGCCCCCCCAAAATATTTAACTATTATTATTATTATTATTGTCTTTGCTTTTTTGGTTACATAAGTGCTTTGCCACTGAGCTACATCTCAGTCCAGAAAATCTATTTTTAAAACTTGTTAAAAATAGCTGGGCACAAGCGGCTCACTTCTGTAATCTTAGCTACTCAAGAGGCAGAGATGTTAGGATCACAATTGAAGCCAGCTTGGGCAGGAAAGTCCCTGATTCTTATTTCCATTTAACCACTAAAAAGCCAGAAGTGGAGCTGTGGTTCAAGTGGTAGAGCACTAGCCTTGAACAAAAATTCTCAGAAACTACTCCTAGACCCTGAGTTCAGCTCCTAGGACTGGCACACACAAGAGCAATTTTAATGCATGTTAAAATAATAGCAACTACCATTCATTGAGCATACTATCTGTGACAGGAGGCATTATTTTTCATATGTTGTTATATCTAATCCTTATAATCTTTGAGGAAGGACTCATTTCCCTATTACAGAAGTAGAAACAGGCTTCAAGATATTAGGTAACTAAGATTATTTTTCCCATGGTAATATATATATATATATATATATATTTTTTTTTTTTTTTTGTCTTTTCTTTTTTGGTACTGGGGATCGAACCCAGGACGTTGCACTTGCTAGGCAAGCGCTTTGCCACTGAGCTACATCCCAGCCCTATATATATATTTTTATATATATTTTTAAATATTGTAATCAGTGTACAACTTCTCCTTCCACTCAAATGCTCTTTGCTTGTATATGGATTAATGAGTATGAAACTAAATCAGATGACACATAAGTTTTCACATTGAAGGCCTTTAATAGTATAAGAGTTTATATCAAAAAGATATAAGTATATTGGTAATTATATATAAATATATGGGACACATATATAGTTTAGAATACTTATTCCAGTCAAGATATACAGTTTCCAAAGGACCTTTTTAGACAATAGAGTCTAGGAATTGGTTCCTAGTAACTATATTCTAAACCATGGTAAGACTAAATTGCATTTTTTTGTGTATTTTGTTTATACTTTTGAAGCATTATACTTTTTTCTTTATACTTTTGTGTTTTATATTTTTGATACTTAAAAATAGTCATGATGGCAGTTTTAGCATGTTATCTTAACACAAATTAAAACATGATTTATTATTAATGACATTGTTTTTAAAACCATAATACTCTTCGCAGGAAATTCAGAAGTAAGTCTTCATGACATTGGAGTAGGCAACCAAATAAAAATGAAACAGCAAGCCGGGTGCTGGTGGCTCACGCCTGTAATCCTAGTTACTCAGGGGGCTGAGATCTGAGGATCGCAGTTCAAAGCCAGTCCAGGCAGGAAAGTCCGTAAAACTCTTATCTCCATATACATCTGAGTCGAGCAGAAACGGTCAGATAAGTTGATGTTAGGGAAATGAACGCCAAGATAAGAATTCAACTGTTTTTTTTTTCTTTCATGTGATTGTTTCTAACATATTTATAAGATGATTTCTTTGTTGCATGACCCTCCCCCACGGTATAACCCCTGCTTTCACTGTTTTTGATGTTGGTATAATTTGTGGAGGGGAAGGGAAAAAACAAATTGTTTAAATAGGGATACAGGTGAACCCATTGCAACAATGAGATGTACAAGTCGTTATGTCGGAAAAACGAACTTTACAACTTTGGTGGGGGGGGAAGGCTCAGGTAAGGGGGTGGGGGAGGACATGGGGAGGGATGGGGAGGGGAAACAAAGTAGGAGGCAACAATGCTTGATAAGAAATGTACGCATTATCTTGCCCATGTAATTGTAACCCTTCTGTACGGTATTTTCTCAAAAAACAAACAAACAAACAAACAAAAAAACCCTCTTATCTCCAATAAACCACTAGAAAACTGGAAGTGGCGCTGTGGCTCAAGCGGTAGAGTGCTTGCCTTGAGCTGAAGAGCACAGGGGCAGCGCCCAAGCCCAGAGTTCAAGCCCCACGACTGACAAAAAACCAACCAACCAAACAAACAAACAAAAAGAAACAGCAAAAGAAAAAGCAGTGAAGCTACCAAAATTCAAAACTTATGTGCATCCAAGGACATGACCAATAGAGTCAGACAACTACTACTGCATGGGGGGAAATAAATAGGAAATCTGATAGAACTGCAAACCATTATATGGAGTTAGCTTAGCCAAGCTTAGGAAGTTAAATATCATGTATTCCTCTCATGTGGAATCTAGACCAAAATGGTGGTGATGATGATGATGATGATGATGATGATGATGATGATGATGATGGGACATAAGTACAAAAGAGGGACTGTCTGGTGGGGGAAACCATTAGGAGGAGAGAGGAGGAAAGAAGAGGTGTGAGCATGATTAACACACACACACACAAGACAGAATAATGAAACTCACTAGATTCTATTGGAAAAAGTAAGGGGGGTGTTGAGAGTATAATAGTAGGGTTGAATATAATCAGAGTACATTACACACATCTATGGAAACATTACAACAAAATCCTTTTGTACAATTAATTTATGCAAGTAAGAAGAAAATATTTTCAAATTTTGTATGTGATACTAAGATCTAATATCCAGAATCTATGAAGAACTCTTCTATATTGGCAGTCAGACAACTCAATTTAAAAATAGTAGAACTTGGGCTGGGAATGTGGCTTAGTGGTAGAAAATTTGCCTAGCATGCATGAAGCCCTGGGTTCAATTCCTCAGTACCACATAAACAGAAAAAGCTGGAAGTGGCACTGTGGCTCAAGTGGTAGAGTGTTAGCCTTGAACAAAAGAAGCTCAGGGACAGCGCCCAGGCCTTGAGTTCAAGCTCCAGGACTGGCCAAAAAAAAAAAAAAAAGGTAGAACTAGATATGCTGCCAGCATTGTAGACGCAGAAGTAGGCGCATATCAAGTTTGAAGCAACTCACACACACACACACACACACACACACACACACACACACACACACACACACGCAAGCAAGCAAGCAAAACAACTACAAAAATGACTGAGAAATAGTAATACAAATAGCCCATAAAGCATTATATAAGATGTTCAATACCATTTGTTATTGGGGAAGTAAGTCAAAACCACAATGACTTCATAAATATTAGGATAACTATAATTAAAGGATAAAGAAGCATCAGCATGGGCTGGGAAGGCGGCTCAGTTGGTAGAGCGCTAGCCTTGCATGCATGAGGCCCTGGGTTCGATTCCTCAGCACCACATAAGCAAAAAAGAAAAAAAAAGCCGGAAGTGGTGCTGTGGCTCAAGTGGTAGAACGCTAGCCTTGAGCTGAAGAGCTGAGGGACAACACCCAGGCCCAGAGTTCAGGCTCCATGACATCAGTATCTATTGGCACAGTATGGAGACATTGGGACCCTCAGTATTGTTGGTAGGAATGTAAAATGCTGCAGCCACTTTGGAAAAAACCCTGATAGTTCCTTAAAATATTGTAGGTAATATATAACTCCAAAATTTGAATATCAGGAGACTCAAAAAAATGTATCTTCACAGAACTTGGACACATACTCATAGCAGCATTATTTACAGTAGCCTAAAAAAGGAAACAACCCAAGGGTGCAACAATTGATGAATGGATAAATAAAACGTGCTAGACCCATGGAATAGGAGTATTCAACCACAATGGAAGTGAAATACTGAAATATACTATAACTGTATGAACCCTGAAAACATGCAAAGCGAGAGAAAAGACTACATATTCCATTCATATCTAGAATGGGTAGTATCTTTAGAGGCTAATTAGCAGGGAATGGGTGGAAGGAGGAATTGTGAATGACTACCAATAGCTTATAGGGCTTCTTTTGGATGAGACAGAACTATTCTCCAACTAGATAATAGTGGATTTTTTATTTTTACACAACTTTGTGAACATACTTATGAAATGCCCTTTTTCTGGTGTGTGTGTGTGTGTGTGTGTGTGTGTGTGTGTGTGTGTGTGTGTGTGTGTGTGTGTGTGTTGGGGATCAAATCCAGGGCCCCTAGCACAATAGGCAAGTGTTCTACACTGAGACACAATCTTGGCCCAAATTATATATGGCTTTAGCCATTTAAAAATGGTTAAAATGGCAAGCTTATGTGCATTTGGGCTTAATTAAAATGGCATTTTATGAACTTTAGGTAATACGTACATTTGAATCAATTTGTTTAAATTGAAGCAAGCTTTGATTCTGTCAGCCTTTGACTTTAAAGTGACTCCAAGTCAGGGTCAGAGCATATATTTCTTGAGTTGAATGTGATTATAATGCCTCAGGTCCATCTCATATTCAGGAGATAAGGAGAAAACCTTCCCATCACTAAAACTTGGTCAACCTAATGGTGAAACATTAGATGAATTTAGTTTAAAAAGCAAGTTAGGGGACGGGGACACCAACACTAGGAAAAAAGGGGAAAGGAAAGAAGAGGGAAAAAAAAAGGGGAAAGGAAAAGAGAGAGAGAGAGAGTGAAAGAGATAAACGGGAGAAGGTAAAAGGAAAGAGGAAGGAAAGAGCAGTTTTGGCAGAGCCAAAAATATTCTAATATTCTATATTTAGGTATAGAGGTTGGTTATATGTTTAATTTGTGATAATTCATACAGACATGCTAATACAATGTGAGCTGTTCTGAGTATTTTGTTATTCAATATTAAGTACATAATTCAATCGACCATTCCATTTTTTTGTGCATTGATATCAACAAACTAGTGTGATTAACGGGGGATAAGAATTCAAGGACCTGACCTGTGGTCTTGGAGACCACACCCAACTGTGTTTGTTCTGAACTGATCTGTTTCTAGTGTAGGACCGCGGGGGTACCCTCATAGCTGTGTATCCGGGCCCTGTTGTTCTCATCATCTACTAACAATTATTTTCAAGAGCAGGCTCATGGCTAAACTGTGCCTTTTTTGGATTAGGGTTGCTAGAGTGTGAGCTCCATGGAGGAGGTGATGATCTGAGGCAGGGACAGCCCTACCAGGTAGGTGTGCCACTTCCTACTCAGTCAGCTGTGTCAGCTTCCGCTTGCTTTTACCAGTTGGACCCAGAAATGCCACTGTGGATAACTTCAACAAGTCAATGCAACTGTCATTGTAGTGGACCTAGGCCCAATCATGTTTGACAGCAGATGTCTTTTGACATTCAGATGTTGAATTTTAGAAAGGTGGTAAGTTGAATATAGTCCTTGTTATGTAATACTGCCAACACAGCCTGGGAAAGCTCTCTGTAAATCAACAGTGGTGAAGGGTTACACTGAGTGGGATGAAGACTACAAATAGTCTCAGGTGAGTTCAGGCCAGGCAGGGTGTACTGCCAAATGAGTTTGAATCAAACTTCAGAAAGTTTTTCTGTTTTCAGAGATGGAGAGTATCAGAATTGCTCACAAGAGAAGAAGAATCTATCTTAGTCAATCTTGCCATTGAATAAACCAGTTTTGTTTTTCTCTTGAAGAACTTTTTTATGGGCGTAGAAGCTGATTAGGAAGGGTAGTGAGGAAAGGTATTGTCTGAGGAAGAATTTGGCAATCAACCTAGGTTAAGATTGTGCCTCTAGGCTCAGTAGGTAGAGATGTGCAAATGGCAAGATGATAACCCTGAAGGTACAAGGCTGCTCATAAAGCTCAATCCTTTTTCTCTTCAGCAACACTTGCTAAGCTGTCAATGCTTGTTAGCATTTTGTTGATTCCTGTAGCACATTAAGGCTTTTTTGTAGCATTCAACCATAGAGAGATTTATAAAGTAAAATTTCTGGTGACTAATATTAATCTAAATTAAGTTAATTAGAGGGATGATAAAGTTCAATTAGACATGTGCTTTGAAAAGATTAGAGTTGAATTTTCTAAACAAGGAAAATCTTTCCTGAAAAACCAATTTGTCATAATTTCTGCTGGCCATTTATGGTTCATAAATTCACTGAATGACTTTTAAGTGCCTACCTTCAGGATTGAAAGAGGGTTAAAGTAATAAATAGACAACTCTCACATCACACGGGGAAGGCATTCCCTGCCTCATCTACAAATATTTGGTACAAAAATTTAAAAAGGAATGGTAAATAAAGTGATGCTTTTAGGTTGTTTGTGTGTCTGTGGATGGAAAATGGTACCTAAAGGGTAAGGAGTGATTTGGAAGGTAAATGGTTAAAAAGTGATTCCAACTGTAGTTGATTACATTTTACTGTGTCTGTCCCTCTCCTCCCCTCTCCTTGCTTCCTTTCCCTTCCCTTCCTCCTTCCAATTACTTCCACTTGGAAAGTTTCACCTTTACTATCTCTTTACATCATGAAATTTCATTTTGACTCAAATAAGTGTTTACTGAGTTTTGTGGCACTGGAAATGTCACAAAGGTATAAAGTGGATATTAGTGAATCTAAACTACTAAGACCTGATTTTAATATTTAGCACTTATATTCTGGTGAGGTAGACAAGTGAATTCAGTGATTGTGTTGACAGTAGGATAAGTTAAATCCTGTGATAGAAGTACTTATAAAATGTTATGGGGCACTGAATAATGGCATCTAATCATCTTGTGTTAATGTGGGGCCCAGAGAAAAGTTATAGGAAGTAATGCTTTTGAATTTCTTGCTTAACATTTGAGAAAATTAAAAAGAATGAAGTTTGTAATACAGTTCAATGAATTTTGACAAATGTGTAAATCCATGTCAACACCAAACACTTGAATCAAGATAAAAATAATTTTTATCACTATCAAAAACTCCTTTGTGTCTCTTTCCAGGCAGTACCCTATCCTAACCACCATCTCAGAGGCAACCAGATGAATTGCCTTTGGACTAAGTATTTTACATTAGGAGGAAGAGAATTCCATGAAGTGAACAGTGTGAAAAGCCATGGGAAAGTGAGAAATTGGAATATGTAAGGTCCTCCAGTCCTCTGACCTCACATTGCTGGGGCTAAGGGTGTATTATCTCTGTTGGATGGATATTCGACAGAGATGAGGCTAGGAGCCAGGTTACCAGGGGATGAAAAGTAGACAAATTAACTTTTATTCTATGAGAAAACAGGAGGGATGTTGGATTATATTTCTGTTACTGTAACACCTTCTTAGTCTGAGTACTTTATAAAGAAAAAGCATTTATTTAGTCAAAACTGGAGGTTCAGGGGCATAATGGTAACATTTTCTTGTCTCTGGAGGATCTCATGGTATATAGCATAATAGTGAATGGGATGTATATGAGAGGGAATGATTAAACAGTGAGATAAGCAGCTACATAGAGCAAGACAAGGATGTGGCTTACTCTTTTCTAAGAACCCTCTTGTAACAACCAGAGGATCTCATGAGAACTACCTTAATATCTTCAAGGGGGCGTCACGAATGACCTAATTATGCTCTATTAGATGCCATCTCCTAAAGGTTCTATGACCTCTAGAGGACAAATCACATCCCAACTATAGTAGAACCAGAAGGACTTCAGAAAGGGTAGTGGTTTCAGTGGTACATTAAGACTTTATTTTGTATTACAATTATGTTTGTTCATTGTGGGGCTTGAACTCAGGGCCTAGGCACTGTTCCTGAGCTCTTTTGTTCAAGGCTAGATAGTGTTCTAGCTAGTGCACTTTGAGCTACAGTGTCACTTCTGGTTTTCTGGTGGTTAATTGTAGATAAGAGTCTCATGGACTTTCCTACCCCAGCTTGCTCCAAGTAATGATCATCAGATCTCAGTTTCCTGAATAGTTAGGATCACAGGTGTGAGCCACTGGTGCCTAGCTAATTATTATTATTTTTGTGGTTTGGAACAATCTAGGTCCCACGCGAGTCATGCCCCAGATCTTTTTTTTTTTTTTTTTTTGGTCCAGTCCTGGGGCCTGAACTCGGTCTGGGTGCTGTCCCTCAGCTCTTCAGCTCAAGGCTAGCGCTCTACCACTTGAGCCACAGTGCCACTTCCGGCTTTTTTCTTTTTGCTTATGTGGTGCTGAGGAATCGAACCCAGGGCCTCATGCATGTAAGGCAAGCACTCTACCACTGAGCCACCTTCCCAGCCCATGCCCCAGTTCTTTTACTTTTAGTTTGTTTTTCAGATAAATTCTTTCTCTAACTTTGCTCAGGCTAGCCTCAAACGGTAATCCTTTTACCTCTACTCCTTGTGTAGCTGAGATTATAGGTATGCATCACCATGTGGCTTGTTTTTGAGATAATAATGTCCCATTAACTTTATGCCAGGGCTGTCTTGAAACTATACTCCTCCTATTTTTACTTCCCAAGTAGCTTGGATTACAGGCATACAATACTGAGACCTAGTTAAAAGAGATCACTGATGATACAGTGTGTGATAGGAGGATTAGAAAATGGCAAAGAGTAAAATCCAGCTGAGTGCTCACGCCTAGAATCCCAGCTACTTAGGAGGCTGAGGTCTGAGGATTTTGGTTCTAATCAACCTGACAGAAAAGTCTGTGAAACTCTTCTCTAGTTAGCCACCCAAAAGCCAGAATTGGAGCTGTAGCTCAAATGGTAGAATGGTAGCTTTGAGCAAAAAAAGCTCAGGGATAGAGTGCAGACCCTAAGTTCAGGCAACACACACAGCAACACACACACACACACACACACACACACACACACACACACACACACACACACACACACACACACACACACATAAAGGCAAAGAGAGTTGGTTAGGAGGCAAATAGTCATCTAGATATGATGGAGGCCTGAGGTCTGATAGTATGGAATGAAACTATAGAAAAGAATACATGGGTGAAGAGTTACATAGTTGTACTCTCTTGTACTCGGTATTTAGGTGCAGCTTGAAGAAAAAGATTTGGACATGAAGGTAGCCTATGAAATGACATGTATGTGTTATTTTCTTTGGTTACAATAGATTTTTATGCTCCCTATATTTCAAGATTTCCTCATTTACTAGTACCAGCTACTTAGTGGGGAATACTAGTAAGAGCTCAACTCCATGACTCCCAGTTCAGGTAGATTTTTTCTGTCTTATATTCAAGGATCCTTTAATGTCTCAGGAGTGGGCCAGTTCTTATGCTTGAACAAATCAA